>NC_088332.1:13043333-14476666 GCF_036884655.1 Musa acuminata AAA Group | reverse complement strand
TTGACCCAAGCTTCCTCATGCACTTCTTTGATATTCTAGAAGGTGTTTTGCAACTCTAGTCTACTTGCTGACTAAGAGTCTTGGTATGATTACGGCTAGATAAGTTGTTTAGCTATTAGGATTCATATCTTGAGATCTACAAGGCCATTTTAGTGGTGGAATGACATGTAGACAAGTGAGATTGTAACTTCAAGAAGTGTAGTAGATTGATATTCTGTTTATTTGCAATTAAGCTTACATTATGATCTCTTCTTCCCTCTTTATTCTCTTGGAGGCATTATGTTTCTTCAAAGAAGAGTTGCACCCTGATAGGAGATCTGTCCTATCAACATTACTGTTGGATGCATTGATGAAGAAGATCATCAACGATACAGTACACTTGTGTGTCAAAAGCTAGTATGGTGAGAGAAACAACAATAACAACTAATGTAAACTACACAAGCAGCAATGAACATGCACAAAGTTAACTGCAATATGTGAAGTTTACCTGATGCTGGATAGACATGGAGCCCCCAAATAAAAAAAGAGAGTATGGAGAGATGATGCTACTGTCACGTAGAAAAACCTTGCTGGTCTCAACCTATAAAAGAATAGCGAAATTAGTGCTGAAACTATCACTATTTCCAATTAACTGCATCTCCTATATAAAAACTAGTCTGTAAAATATATACCGAGTATCTCTATTGTCTCCAACTGATATAACTTATATAAAATCCCATTTGTTAACAATTAAAACACACAAGACCAGACCCAACTTGCAATCTTAATGGCAACATCACAATGACAAAGAACATAAGGCATACAGATAGTATACTAATAAGAGATTTCCTGCAAAACATTACTTGTGATCCAAGATGTATCTTTTTCTTAGTTTCTTTCAAGCTAAAACTTCAACAGGTGGTGTAAGTTATTCTCATGTTACCATCAGCAAACAATCAAATTATGTAATAACATAAAAAACTGATCACACTATGTTTAGGAATGGATCATCTAGATAGTGTCCTTAACTCCTTATATCTAGATTATTAAATCTCCAACCAAAAATATTTAAAAGCATCTAATAAAGACCTACCCACCCAAAACCTTCTAAAATGGATAGATTGGAGAAAAACAGTTATCAGTAAAGGCTGATTTGCTTCGCCAAAGGATCGTGAAACTCAACACTCTTCATGTCAGGATAGGCATGCAACAAGGAATTCATCACAGATATAGATCTACATGTTTTTAACATGTAAGTTAAAAATTGAATCACGGAAGCTCTTCTGTCAGCTTAGAGGTATACATATTGAAAATTGAATCATAGAATCTGTTCGATCGGCCTAGGAGTATACACATTTTTAACAGCCACAAAGTAGTGCATGCAATCAACCTCTACAACCTTGGCCTTGAAGAAAGGACGACCTTGGAACTTGGGGCACTTCTTAGCTATGCAAGAAATTAGACAGAAAAATGCTAATATACCATGCAGCATGAGCAAAGTAATTACTATAAGTTTGTAAAAGACCAAGCTACCAAATTTCGGGCATATTGGATGAGGCAGCAATCTCAGGACAAATTTAAGAGAAGACTGTTAAATTGATTAAATTGAATACATAGTGCTCTCATTATTTAATCAGGTAAGAAAGGCATAATGGCCTTGCTTTGAGATCTGGAAAACCAATAAGCTCTAGAAAGTTCTGAATTATCATTAATACTGCATGATAGATCATTTTATTAGTGTTGAACACAATCAAGAAACAATTAACTAACAAAAATCTTTGATCAAGAAATCCCATCGTCATGTAGGGGCACCGAAACCAACATTAACATGATGACTAACATAGAAAAAGAGAAACTTCATAAGAAACAGATTCAAGTGCACCTTTTCAAGGAAGACAAGAAATGGATATCTAAAATGTTTCACGTTGTGGTTCACAGAAGAAGGATGTATGTGAACTTCTCTCTTTCCATCATATAATACTGTTTGATCCTTCAGAGGAAGGCCACTGGCTAGTAATGTAGTCCCTGCTAAAGCTGAATTAACAATACCTTCTGTGGTTGCAGCAACATTTGGATATAGACCTGCACATATTATTGACTGCAACAGAACCATGAGATATCTTTCTCTTCCAGATAAGTAAAAATCAATAGTCCAATAAAAAACTAATAGGAATTAATTTGCCTTAATAAAAAAAGGGGAAAAATTAGGCACTATGATAAAGACCTGCACATATTATTACTGGAACAGAACCATGCGATATTATCTTACACAGAAGTGAAAATTAACAAATTAATAAAAATATAATAGCAATGAGTTTGCATAAAAAAAAGAAACAGGAGAGAAAATGATTTGGCAATATGATTTTCACATTCTGATAAGTTCTGGTTTTAAAACTTCAGAATCTAAAAGTATCATATTTTCTTAACTACATTATTACAAACAAGTCCAAGTTACCAGCAGAAAAGATCTATAAGATGACAGTGTAATATACCAAGGATTATTGCAGAATCAATAAACTTGTGGAACTGAGGACTTCCGATGCTATAACATAACAATACTTGCATCTTAAAAACATAGTAGTGAGAAAGATGAATATATCGCCTATCTAGAAGAAGAACTTTGGACATCAAGGTCTGCATCGTATACACCACTGGATAACATAACAAACTGTTTACACAACTGAAAAGGACAAAACATACTGAGAACTTCAAACACCAGTTGACAAATAAACTGCATAAAATTGGCAAAAGAAGAAAAATTCTGTAATAACCATGTTCACATGTACCAGGGAACAAAAAGATATTCACCTTAATGATTGATGGATGATTTGCATTCAGGTTGAATGGTTGAGACATGTCAGAAAACCAACTGTCAAGTTTGTCTTTCCTTCTTTCATAACTCTACTGAAACAAGAGGCCCCTTAGCAAATTCAAAAAGAAAATCTAAAGAATTTGATGCAATATTAAATGTCATATAGATGTAGTAAACCAATGATCTGAGTCAAAGTCATGTAACTTGATTAAACAGTAGTAAGCCCCAGACACGTTAATGGATTATTTGCATGAAGCTCAGTCAAGAAATATTAAGGTTAAGATCAGCATGACCAGTTTGGCCTATATGCACAGTTCGAAATCCACATAATAAAAAAAAATAAAAACAAGAGAGAGGTACAAGATGTGATGATGGATGAACATATACCCTTCTTATCTATCTGATTAATGGTTTTCACGAGTACATTAACAAAAAGATAAAGCCACAAACAAAATGAAACTTTTAGTCAATCATAAAAGGTGCTAACAGAAATCAGAAAAGCTGAAGCACTGTTGCTTAATGCATAATTATAAAGCCCACACCCCTGCTATGTTAACTTAGTAAAGATGCAAAGCACAATGGTCAATCAAGAAATATTTTTCTATGTTAGAAAATCTGAAGTATATGTAAATGACATAGTTTGCCTATTTCTAAACCAAAAGTCAACCTTTTCAGTTGCACTTCACCAAAATGATTATGGTCCATGCTAGCTGGGGTTCACTGGCTTGATAGGTTATTGGTGTTCGGCACTATGCAAAATGTCTTGTTTACTCTATATGCTACTCGAGATGATATATAACCAGCATATTCATGGAGGCCCTTGTCATAGCACATGCCAACCTCAGACAATAAGGAACCATGGTTTGAATTGGCATAAAAAAAAAATCCACATCTACAAGTGAAGTTGAACATTTAGGCAAGTTCAATATCCTAATCACTTCAGCTTTTATATATTATGAGAAATACTTTTAATCATGTAACTTCAGAAAGAACAACCCTCAATGAATTTTAGATAGGTAGCATTTGTTTACTCTCGAATGAATCATATGCATAGTGATGTTATATTTCTGTTTCCATGATGAGAAAAGCATTTAGAAGTCGTGATGGACTGAAGACGAGCAAAAGAAATGGGGGCTGGCCAAGTGGTCTACCTAATTATCAATCTGTATCTCATATGCATGCAGACACACAAAAATGATGCATATGAGATCAATTGATCAGTCACTGAGACTCATTTCTCCTCTCCAATAACCCCTTCTTGCTTAGCAAGAAAGGCTCGTTTTCTGCCAAATTTTCCTGTCTCACTAATTGGTTCTCCAATTTAATTTCACTAAGAGCCCCACTGGTGTGTAAAACAAAGATTCACAGAGTCACTGCTTATGACTAGACATCTTCTATTTTAAAATATCAACCTTAAGATTAAAAAAAGAGAGTGTCAAATTCCCACGTTGTTGTCCAAAAGAGACTACGCTATTTTGATCTTCATATCATGTAAATGAAAGCAAACAGTAATATTGACAAAACATGACCTTTCCTGATGAAAAAAGATGTCGTTTGATAGAATAATAAGCTTTAGCATAGTCCGAAATATGTTACCAGAATATTACCAGGAGATGCTTTGGCAGATCAACAAGTCCAATGTCTGCTAACAGACCTCCAAATTGTACACGCATGTCCCTGACAAGTGAATTCTGATAGTATAACATACATAACATAATCCAGTTCACTCATGCTACTTGAATAAATAAGAAAAGTATGCCTAACTGAATAGCTATTATTATATGATATTCTCCTATATGAAGACATAAACCAAGACAATTATCATAAAGATGAGAAGAGTCGAGATGTAGCCAGAAGATGTGAAGAACCATAAAACAGAACTTCTGTCTCCGTCACCATAGAAGGCCAAAAGTAGAGTAAGTCAAACAACAGTGCAGAAAGAGTCTGGAGCATTGTCAATGTAGTAAATTCCTCAACAAGTTCTAACCTTATCGTGTACATTACTGAACTGTTCAAGAAAAAAGAACGACAAAATTGTTGAGCAGATCTTGTGCCATCCTGCAATGATGTGAACCTTTAGCAAGTATTGTAAACAACTTGTCATTGAAATGTAACATATGTCATTCAACACCAATATCACGGTCGAGGCAAACCAAAAAAATCATGATTGCTAATAGCAATATGATTAAAGAGAATTCAGCATAGGAAAATGGAATTAATTGGAACATAAAAGAAAAAAAAAACTAAAAACCTGATGCAAAA
This sequence comes from Musa acuminata AAA Group, assembly GCF_036884655.1. Classification (NCBI taxonomy): domain Eukaryota; kingdom Viridiplantae; phylum Streptophyta; class Magnoliopsida; order Zingiberales; family Musaceae; genus Musa; species Musa acuminata. The sequence goes on along the minus strand of NC_088332.1, from coordinate 14,471,613 downwards.
TTCTGGCCCACTTGTTATAGGCAACAACCATCAAGAGGTGATCTGATTGTTTATAACTTTCCTCGTAAGCAGATTCATTATTCAGGCTATTACCTAATAATGCTGATTTTGCTCTCTCTACATTTTGTTTCTGCATCATAAAGTATTAAACTTCAAGATAAGTTATAAATATGAATCCAGAAGTTAAAAACAACATATTACCATATATAGTTTAGCAATATACCTCATCTTTCGGATACACAAATGGAAACTTATAACTTAAAAATGCTGCAAGTGAAAGAATTGGTGATAAACAACCAAATATTGCACCATATAACATCATCTGCAAAAAGAAAGAATTCCAACACTAATGTTATGCATATTACAAATTATTCTTAACTATTGCATAGCATATGCTGATGTCTGGACAACATCAAGGTGGAAAAATTAAACATTTGCAACTAAAAACTGGAGATTAACAATTGTAATATGCAAGGTTTTTAATTTCATACCATACCGGTGTACCGAGCTTTGTTTGGTACAGTATGGTACAGCATATCGAGCGATACGCTAGGGTGTATTGAGAGGTACACCTTTCTTTTAAGAAGAAATCATCTCGCATGTGGGCAAGGATGGTTTCTTCTTAAAAGAAGAAGAAACCATCACACCCTTTTCATCTCGAGAGACCGAAAGGGGGTGTTGGTGGAGCGGGCGAGGATGTGATGAGTCGCCTCCGTCCCCAGCTCGAACTCATCCTCGGCAAGACACTCCGCAATGCTCCCGTGACAGCCGGATCCGGCAAGAATCCAGCCCAAGGCAAGCTCATCTCCCGCTCCCGCTCCCCCGCCACTGCCACCCTCAGCGATTGTGAGGAAGAAGACCAAGATGACGGCAAGAGCGAGAAGGGGAAGTAGCAGTCCAACCTGCGCCAGGATCCCTTCACCGTTGACCGTGACCTCCTCGACCACAGCGGCCATGATCCCTTTGCTCCCTACCGCGTTTCACCCGACGTAGCGAGGACCCGCCCCCTATAGCGTTCCGCTCGACGGAGCGCTTCTTCGTGTCTCACCATGTCTAGCTCTCTTCTTCTTTATGCCTTCTCCGTCCAATGAGTGCCACAACCTCGTCTTCCTCGCCGTCATGCTCCTTGTCTTGTTCGCCAGCTGATATTGTCGGGTAACAGGTGATCCGCATGCCAGTCAGCTAGCAGACTGGTATCTAACACCCGTATCGGGCGGTACGATTCGAGATTCGAATCCCTAGTAATATGAATATTCTTTTGGAGCAACGAATTTAGTAGAATTCTTAGGGTTTTCATATCAGAAGGGTAAATTGTCAAATACCACTTTAGAAAACACAAAGATCAACCATAACAAGCTGATGTTTTATAGTATAGTATTATGGTTTGTTTCAACATAGGTAGACAACTAGGCTTATGAAAATCTTTTAAGAGCAAAATGAGCAAAAGTTAATTTTATTCATAAAAGAAAGAAATTTTAACTACAGCATGCAAGTTTCTCATAGACATGATAGACAGATATTCTAGTTATGTTGAAATGAACAAAGAAAAAAAATGAAAAAATATCAAAGACAAAAAACTCTACAGACCTAAAGGAGTTGGAAGAACATTGCCACACTTATAGATAAAACTTGAACAGCATAATGTTCAAACAAGCTGCCCAGTGGTCATTATTATACATGTATGAAGAACATCATATCAAAATAGAAAGAGCTTGACTGAAAAAAATTGGAGCATCCCAATCCAATAACAGATTAAGGGACCATAAATGCCTGTTGACCAGCATATGGCCAGCATGAGACACAAATCCATGTTCAACATGCGTGTAAACACACCTTTCCGATCAACACATCCACGGGTAACTTTGCCAAATGATATCCAAGAGGTGACAATTCCTCATTTCCATCTAAGGCTCCAACCTAAACCAGTCCAGGAAGAAATAAGTTATCAACTCTCCACATTGTGGGACAGTATGAATGTATAAATAATACATACATATCATGGACTTTGAGTATTAGGCAACTACTATAATGTTATTAAGCCATAATTGGTGACAATATAAAAACAGTTATAGTGTACCAAAACAGCACCTTATACAGCAAATCAATTGCAGAAGAAATTACATCTTCACGTGGAGGTTCTATAGCCTGTAAGTAAACAAATTACGCCCTTAGATTTCAAACATAAGATATTTCGAGAAAAAAAAAAAGAGGCAAACATGAGTATGAGGACAGAAAATACCTGCAATAAGAAGGATTTTGTATCTCCCAGTGAAAGGGATTTTATTTGGAGACATAATTCTGTCAATGGCATCCTCACCATCTCAGGTACCTATCGAAAATAGGTTTCAGATTCCATTTCGATAAAAGAACAATTAGAATATTATAGGATTTAAAAGGAATTCTTTTTGAAGGAGGTTATAATGGAGTAAAATTTGACTGATAACATGCTGTCAGAAAATGGGGCCCTCTGGGACAATACAAGCTCCTCTCTGTTGTACAGAGAGGCATCCTATACTCCAAACTAGCATTCAAACATAGAGCTGGAGAAACATCAAATTTTAAAGGACAAGCAGCAGGATCCTCCCCCTATCTCTTGAGAGATGCTCAGTTACAAAGAAAATATGTTGGATCTTTTAGTTTGGCCGAAGGGTGCTTCCTCTCTTCCGTCTCAAAGACTTGACAAAGTGATTCTTAACGAGTTCCTGATACCCTATCATGGAGACATCTAAACATGTTCTCAGTCCCATCACTATATAGGTTCCTTAATCTTGTAGGGATATCCTAGCCCATCTTAAAATTGGGAGTACTATGCATCCCTAGGGTCAAACAAGGACTGAAATCTCAACAAGTCTAGCGCGATTCGACTGGTATATATAGGTCCAACTGTCTACAGGTACACAGACCAACTCAAACTGAGTAATTCGGTTCGGTCCGATCATTATTTTTTTCTCTTCGGGTTACGGACTAGTGATGTGTGATTTCTCATGCTTGGTGATGAGGCCTGCAGCCACTGTCACTCGTTACTTGCTGCTCACCACCAGCCATCCACTGCGATACTTAACCGGCTCCTCTTCCTCCATTGCTAAACCCTCTTCACCTCTTTTTCCTTCCTCTTCTTCGAATGCCTCCTGTTCTTCCTTACTTCTTTCTCCTCCTTCCTCTTCCTTCACCGTCTCCTCTTCTTCATTCTTCTCCTTCTCCTTCCTCTTCTCTCTTCGGTATACACCAGTACCAGATAGCCTCGAGTACATGTTATTCCTCTCTCTTTTTCACACACACAAACATTATATTACTTCTTTTCTTTTGTTTCCTTCTCTGTTTTCTTTATTCTGTTTGAAATTCATCTACTTTATAAAGTAAGACTTAAACTTTATTGCTTTGCTTAAAATAAATTTTGGTTAACTGAGCCTTGACTGGTCACTCAGAAGGTAAACAACAACAGTGTTTTCAAAAGGTGCCTTGCCTAGGCACTCGGTCAAGGCATTTCAATGAAGCACTGCCTGGGTGTGCATCGAAGCCCGAGCCAAATTGGGTTGACTTGGTGAGGAAGTTGGTTCAATCGAACCAACTAATGTAGGCTGTAAGTGCACTTATCCTAACACTGACCTAGTGAAAGAAACCAGAAGTGAAAACCTACTGCTCGTCCATTGCCTTCTTATGTGCCGTCTGCCACTACAGCTCTGTCCGCCGCTGTCGACAACCTCATTTGCTTCGTCCGCTGCTGTAGCTTCGTCCGCCATCGTCGACAACCTCATCCATTTCGTCCACCGTTGCAGCTTCGTCCGTTATTGGTTTCCACCTTCCTCCATGGTCGCCAATTACTTCTCCATCTTCTCATTTTATAAGTAACACTTTCGTGGAGTAACTTGCTGCACTATATTGAGGTGGTACACTATTACTCTATTAGGAGTTAGAACTTTCTAACTTCTAAGTTCACCACATTCTGATCATATTTATCAATCATAATATATTTTTAAAATTTTAATATTCGAGGGCGCCTCGTTTCATTGAACAACAGCCTAAAAGTACAGGCATGATCTTTTATTGGCCAAATAAAGCTATAAATGACCTGGAATTGGCAACTTCAGAATATCATGAACAGGCATACAACTCTTCCACACAAGCCGAATATACAGTCAAACATTTGTTCTTAAACTTTACAAAATGATAACCGTGAAAGTGTGAAACCAAAGTCAACAAGAACTTAAGGGGGGGGAAAATCTTCAACATAATGATACAGGACAAACCTGAAATGGCCGCATGAGCACTTCATATCTGTGGCATGTGTACAAGCAGAAACAGATACCAGGTTTCACACGTCCAGCTCTCCCTCGACGTTGCTTTGCATTAGCCTTAGATATCCAATCCTCTACCATGCTTGACATTTTCTGCAACAAGTAATAAGAAGTATGATAAATCTGACCCCGCTTATTAAACCTACTAGAAAGGCTTGCTAAAACATTATTAAACTGGGAATTTGAAGAGCATAATAAATTAGTTTCAGATGCCTATAACTCAGATCTGCCAACAGATATGGTCCCATGAACTTTGGATACAAATACAAGATAAGAAAAAGACACAATACATATGTGTCAAAGTACATTTTGAAAAAGTAGAAAAGGATATACCAACAAAGAATATTTTATGAATATGAGTATTTGACAATAATCAGTGTCAGAATAGCTAATTATATATCATATAGTGAATCATGATAAATGATAAGTAACTAATCATGATATCTATCCTATTCATTATGAAAAATATTTTCAGCAACATAGCATGCCAAATATAGCAAGAATTTATGTAATTAAGATTATTAAATTAATCTCACTACCCACTAATGCTAAATACAAACAAGATATGAACATACTACGTAATCATTATTCATCACTAGGTTAACAAAATAGACATTCAAGTAGAAAACAAATCTCGAGAAGTATCCATGAAGTATTCAAGTAAAACCATCCAATTTTTTACCATTTATATATAATTGAATACCACACCTACAAGTATCCTATTCAGTAAATATCTAATATGGATACAAAAAGTAATTCAAAGCAAGGTTCATCATACCGCAACATACTGCTCGATATGGATAGTATGTACTGGTACGGGCAGTATATATCAGTACATCGGTATGCTCCACCATACCATGTGTCGATACATCGGTAAGGCTTAGTATGTATCATACCGATGGCCGGTCAATACACAGGTACAGACCGGTAAGGCGAACCATGATTCAAAGCATCCTTGCTTCACATATATGGCCTTGGCATAGCCAAAACTGCTTACAAGAACTTTAGGTAAACAAACAAATTGTGATTCAAAGGGTATCCGTATCATAATAGTAAAGTAATCCTTGCTTCATAAAAATGGCCTCATGGCATAGGTGAAACTGCTTGCAAGTACTTGAACTTGAGTTATAATCAGGTACCAAACCAACATAGCATCCAAAACTGACCAGAAAAAGATACCTTTATTAGATCTATAGTGACAAACACAGCATGTCTAGAAATTGAACTTGTTAGCAGGCCTTAAAAAAAAGATTTTGACACAGAATGTCCCTGGTAAGATAACAATTATTACAACTTTATTCTTATAAGTTTATTCTTTATGGTATTACTAGGTTAGGATGCCCAGGAAAGAAACAACATTTAGTTTGCATTGAATTATTGAGTAGGGGTCAATTTTCTAAGTGATAGAAAGAATTTGCTAGACCTATATTGATAGGATTATCGTGCATCCTAAAGCATTGAAAGACTCTAACGGGTTTGTATTTGATCAGATTTTGGCCAAACCCAACTGGAAAGATCCAAAATTTTTGCCCTACCCACTTGGCCTCCTGTAAAGAAATTATATTAATTCTCCATCAAATCATTGTATCTACCAATACTAGTCATATTCTTGAAGGTGTTCCTGTACACCAAGTTTCAGTCCAAAACAATTTGAGAACTCGTCTATTTTGCACCACATCCGAGGACCGATATGATGGGCCAGGTACCTGGCGTCACTTTCATGTGACAAGAGTTCTATACTAAAAACGGGTTTTCTGCTAAAGATGATTAAGATCCACATACATGAGAATTGAGATCGTATATTTTCATGAGGCATGAAGATCCATGTTCTTTCCATGATTGTTATTGTCCATAATCCATATTATGTTTTGGAAACTACATCACAACCACTTCAGCCTTCACCCATTTGAAATAAGGACAATGAACTTTGTTTAAACTTGGGTTCAACTCAAAGTAACTAATTGTGACCATACAAACAAAACAAGATGAGGTAAGCATAAATTAGAATTCCACTTTTAATGATCATCGTAAAATATTTTCTTTTACTATCATGAATAAACAAGCTTGACCTTAAACCTTTTGAGCATTGTAACGTTTCTCTTTGTGCTTTCCAGCATCAACCACATAAATCACGTCATCAATTGTTATACTGGTCTCCGCAATATCTGTAGCAACAATGACCTGGGGAAATGAACAATCATCAATAAAATTAGCATACAAGAAGAGATTATCAACCCACTTAGTTGATGAACAATATGAAATATGTAACTGAAAACCAAAAGTACATATTTAGTCTATCTTCATGTACATGAAAAGATACCACCCAATTCCTCATGATAAGAACCTTCAGACCTAAAATTATAAATGTACAACAAATGGTTTTTTAGGTACACTGTTAAATGCATAACTATCCTTCAAACTATAAATCTGGGAAGAACTTCTCAGTTGATTTCTTCCATCCTACTATAGGCATGAAACTCTCCAATACAATACAATGTTCTCATATTGAGTAATAACCCATTTGATAGTTTGTGAAGTAGACATCATCCTTGCTTTCCAACATATTGTAGAGACCAAGGTTCTCAATTTTGATGTGTACCACCCGATACGGGCGATATGTACCGGTCCGAGAGGATACCGGTACACGGACCGCTATCTACCGGGTAGGACCAGTGTTTTGACCTCGTATCAGGCGGTAACGGTCGGATTAACTTTGATGTGTACCACCCGATACGGGAGATATGTACCGGTCCGAAAGGATACTGGTACGCAAACCGCCATCTACCGGGTAGGACCAATGTTTTGACCTCGTATCGAGCGATAATGGTCGAAATCCGACTGTTACCAAGTGGATTTCGATCGTTACCGAGGTATACCAGTTAGTACGCCCCAATATTTTTGGACCATTGCCTCCAGGTATTTTTGCAGGTTTTTCAACTCTTTTTGGGTGTACCGCCAGTATGCCCCAGTGTACCATTGGTACACCCCAATACGTATCGTACCGAGCAGGGCTCGGTGTACCAGTACAGACCGAAATTGAGATCTTTGGTAGCGACAAGAATTATTTTTTAGTTTCCCTTCCAAAAGCAACCAAGATTAAGGAAGATGTTAGCAACCATGAAGGTTTAAGTAACAAAGTTCAAAGACCACAATCGTAACTTTGGCCCTAGATTTATATTTTTAAAAAATAATATTCCAACTTAGCAATAGCATTATGACAAAATAATGTTAATAAAGCACTTCGTCACCTTCATGGCAATCATTTATTGACTGTATGAGCATCGAGTAATGCTAGTACTAGTCATATATCTGTTACATTTAATATGTGGACATCAGTACAACCAGCGCAAGCAATCCACATTACTTACAGATGAAAAGAAAGAAGAAAAAACATATTGCACAGAAGAGATTCACCATAGTACTTTTATTCTAATGAACCATAGACATCCAACCATGCCTAATAGAAACAAAAGAACAAGCATAAACATGGTAATGCATTTCAATTATTTTGCATGCATCACAGAGATCTGCAAACATTACATGAGGATGCATACTTCAGTGTTTTGATCAAAAAATTAAAAAATACAAAGAATTTGAGAAAATAAGATCGAAACAAAGAAAAATCTGAACAATATGAAGCATCAATTTGTTAAAAGTAGCAACCATTGATTTCATTTTTCTATATAGGTATTTCCATTTAATCAAGGGGTTAAATAACCTGTCATAAACTATCAACAAGAGTAGTGATGACTGCCAGCAAAAACTAAAAATAACACACAGGATTTGAAGTTACAGGAGAATAACAAAATTGCAGCTTGATACATAAGTTCAGTAACAAATACCTTGCGGATATTCTGAGGTGGGGTCAAAAACACCTTTTTTTGTTCAAAAGCTGAAAGAGATGAATGCAGAGGAAGAATCCAATCCAATAATATTCCTCCAAATTGATAGGAAGCAGTTAACTTGTCAACTAGCAAGTCAATTTCTGCAACTCCCTGTAGTAACCATTTGATGACTGGTAAGCAAGGCACAAGAAACAAACATTCATAGACAATATAGTTAATTAATGTAGTATATTGACGGACATTCACAAGGACCTACTGGAAGAAAGACAAGAATAGCACCCGGTGGATAATTTTCATCAATAAAGCATATCAAATCTTCAAGAAGGTCAAAGTCAATCACATCCTCATTTAAACGCTTCTGCACACAGTATTTATGACAGCCACAATGTTAGTTATGTAAACAATTACCTGGTTATCCAACCATCAAATAGGTGTTTACCAGATTTTGCCGTGTTCGGTCACTGTATGACGCATATTGATCTGGGATATAATGGGGATTAACATAGTCTTCAGAAAGTAGTGACTCGTCACCCCATGAAGATAAAACTATATTCTTCTTTCCTCTGTGATTATCCACAATACTGCCCTTAAGCTGTTAAACAAAAAGCACTAAGCAAAATCTAGAGATTAAATATTGTATCGACATTTTTGACATAATGAACAATCATAGTAATGTGGCAATGATGTCAAATTGCTACAACAAACAAATGTGATATCAGTAAAAGCCTAGAAATAGAATTGATTCCAAAATTAGTGAATGTCCAATAGTATACTGATATGAAATTGCAATCCTTGCTGAAAATCACCAGAAATGTTATACATTTGCATATTACCTTTATAATAAGTATACATGGCATTTTGCCAATACCACTCAAATCTTTAATTGCTTCCTAAACATGAATCAACAATCCTGGTTAATTTTTCATAAACAGAGACTTACATGAACTAGCAAGTAGTAACACCATATCACCAAGTTGTAATTTTAAAAAGAAAAAAGATGCAGAATCAGAAAATTAAAAAATGGTTGTGTTAAGCTATATTTGACTATTGCTATCCACCACCTAATAGGGGAAAAATGATCAATTTAAAAAGGCTAATGATTGATAGAACAACCGAGAGAGGACTGATGAAGCATCTTAACAGTCAATAAGAGAAAGCATGATTTGAAAGCTAAAAGGAAAGATCTTTATTAAAGGATAAATTCAATGTGGAGATGACCAATATGTGGATTGTGGACCGTGTAAATGTCCCATCACAGGTGAAACAGATATACATGAAGTAAATATTCATTTACAATAATAGATGTATCTCATAAGATGTTCGATGTTTTTAGTAACAAAGAGAGAAAAACGGACTTTTCCTCTATATCCAGTCATGGATGTTCCTGATGCTGCAGCATCCAAAGCAAGACAATAGTCAAGCCTTTCGTAAACATCCTCAAGAAAGTAAGTTGATACTGGATGTGTTCTTCCTTCTGCACTAATCACAGGGCAATTCCCGAAGTACCTTGAGAACAAACTTGAATCAACTGTTGCAGACCTGGGTAAAAGGTAAATTGAGAAGATTATAAGTGCTATTAGTACTTAAGAATAGATAACAAATTCAAAATCAATGTCATTGAGTAAAACGTACATGAGAACCACTTTTAACTTTTGCCTGGCAGTATCAGATTGCTTCTCAATAAGGTTTTTGAGAACAATGAGTAAAAAGTCACCCTGAAAGAAGTACAAGGAACTAGTAAATTTCATGCGGAAAAAATATGCAATCTTTCACTCAATACTTATCTAAGCTCCTTATTCCATTAAACAATATAACATTTATTAAGTTTTAAGAACGATAAAATCAAGACAATGTATAACAACATTTCATGTATAGGATTGATAATAAAGGAAGCTTAGGCAAAGTGAACAAGAACAATACCATTATAAACATATAAACAAACCAATAAGTCATGTCACATAAGTAAATATATCAACACAACGAAAGAAGTCAAGAACAATATAACCATAAAACAAAAGATTAGAAAAGAAAAATATTTTAAAAGTGGAAGGCTTTAGCAAATTGAAAGGAAGAAACTAATATATGTATCCATATAAAATTTACACACATATTTGTGCATATAGTATATACAAAAATATTGCATTCAGCAAATATGCAATTACATTTTTACAAGGATGAATCTATTGGCCAAATGATTCACTATTATAAGAAAGGAGTCAAGTGCAACACAGACACCCAATGATAACCCACAGGTGGCATCCAAAAGTTCCACACATCATGTCATGGACATGCTACTATTATTGATTGAAGAAAGAAAGAAAGGAAGAGGGGAAAAGAGACGGGGGAATAGAAAAAAAAGGAGAGAACATAAAAACATAATCATAACATGGCTATACAGTGCATTTTGATAGTTAGCTTTAATGGCTGGAGATGGGTCAAGCATCTAATAAAGAGTTGAAATTACCCTCTCGATCATAAATGTAACGAGGAAGTGTTGAAAAATATTATAGCCATTGAAGATGGTAAATTTACCTTGCTATTTCTTATTTTACGATAGATTTATATTTTCGTTCCCTTTTCTAAAAAAATTTGATTAAGAAAAGAGTAGGGACGAGCAAATTGGACTATATCATTTCTTGTCAAAATAGTTAGCTTCAGTTCATGTTGATGACAAAAAACAACACATTGATCCATGGTTATACAGGTGTAATTGGAACACCATGACCAGTACCTATCAGGTTTATGACAGCCTTGTAGCAAGGCATGCTAGAATGACTAGCTGAGCAGCGCCCATAATGATCAGTCCACATAATGATCACTCAGCTTAAACCATATAGACATTCACAAGATTGTTAGGCCCTCACCTATGCATGTTCACCTGGACACCCTCTTTGATAGCGGGTGTGACAGACAGCACAGTGATGATAAAGGGGGAGATACAGGAGAAGGTAGAAAACCAGAGTCGGAAGAAGTGATAGGGAGAGGGTGATTCAATCAGGAGGCCAGAGGAGGGGGAGGGCCGAGAAGAGTAAGGGGTGGACTATGAGGACCAAGATAGAACAGAGAAGGGTAAGGCTAAGCAGTGGCTTTGGAGCAATGTGATGGTGAGAGCTCAGTTGAGTCATGTCAATTGAAATTTGTGCCAAACACATGGTGGGTCACATACTAGGAAAAGCCCCCTCTCACATGCCCAAGCCAGGCCAGCCAACCCTTAGCCTAGCAGAGCTGATGTTGGACCATGGGGATAGTCCCAACATGACATTGTAGCAGGAAAGATGCACCTGACTTGAAGCAGGTCATGCCAAGCCATGGCCACCCATGGGCAAATCACAGATAACAAACTCAAATTCTCTTTTTAGTATTAACTAGTGGCCATTATGAAAATCACAGATAACAAGCCCAAATTCTCTTTTCCATAGCTATTATATAATTGCGTTTACATATAGTTTTCAATATTTTACAGGATTATGATAATCTCACATCGTATTACTATTATATATATAATTTATTTTTAGCATATGTAGTCTTTCTCTTTTTCATATTTATATTTTTTTTTAGTATTTTCTTGTGGTCATTACAAAAGAACACAGATTTCAAACCAAAATTTGAGGCCAATTTCTATCCTTGTTCTTTCAAGTATAATATCGTGAGGCTTATCACATACCAAGTGAGATTATTTGACCATTTTGGTTAGCCAATAACTTTAGAAGTCCCAACTTGTAGATTTCCAATCTCATGTTTCAGTGCAATCTACTTCTACTAGTGCTCCCCCATGTTTCCTCCTATCACACTCTCAGCTACCTGATGCATCAAACACTCTGATAATTGGATTATTTGGTTCGTGTAATCTACCCATATGAATTTTGAAAGTCTCTTGTCTCTCACCACTTTCTTTTATATGGGTAACAAGTCCAAAAAAAGAGAAGGTGAGGGGGGATGGCACACAACATAAGAACATAAACACATAATTAGGTTAGAAAACATCAAGGACAAAAAAATAACATAATAGAAGATCACAAGAATCATACCAAAAGTGATCGTTCATGAACTTCATCAACTATCACATGTGTGATACCAGCCAAGTCTTTATTTACCTGTAAGAACCACATGATGATGACTAACCAAATTGGCATAAAATACACATGCTTTTCTTGTATATAGCAATTAATATAAAGGACAACGGCATATGAATGATTGGGTAGGTACACTAATCTTCATAATAGTATCATAAGACTGATACTAATTTTCTCTGTTATTTACCCCTTTAAACACCTCCATCCTCTTAAAGATAAGACATAACAAACAGAAAAGACTGGATTAAGCAGGTGCGAAGTTTATGAGGATGTCTTATAACAAGGACATTGAAAAAGAAAGAAGATGGCCACAGCCCACAAATATAGCTCCATAAGACAATACCACAAATAAGAGTCTGAAGATGTCAGCAAAATACGTGAATAATTAATTACTGTGTATGATGAGAAGAATTAAGGTTTGGAAAGCAAGAATCTCAGGTGTTTGATCAGTAGTGCAGCCTTCAAGCAGACTGAATAATCCCTTGAAGATACAATTCAATGTTCCCTGTTCATGTAATACTTTCCAAACTCTCTCTGATGAAGTCACTTATCTTATGAGCTTTTAAGATGTACACCAGTAATTTTTAATTTCTGCTCGTTTTCAACAGTAGTGATAGACTTATTGGGGACAGGAATCATCCTTCAAAATTATTATTCTTTTAGAAGCAAAAAACTATAAACTCCGACCTTATCACAGGATTCTATTGACTCAAATCATAATCTCAATTTCGATTCACAAATTATGCTATCCAAATTCACTTCCTCATTGAGTATATACATTAGTGGGATAAGATGGCCCAAACAACTCCACACTCCTTCCCAGTTTTGGATGTCATCCAAAACATATAACATGTATACATTAAGAATTTTTTTTTCTTCTATTTGGGACTATTATCACCAAGGGCTCCAATTCAATACTATCCAACTATTGACCGTACAAAGTTCCATACTATATGTTATTGTTGAATGGTCAACCATAAGTCCAATTAGGATCAGGATAAATTTATGATCAATGCCAAATACATATAGACATTGTGTATGTATGATGGATGCAATTGAAGTCAAAGGAGCAAATCTTACAGCCAGCTTCCTGAGAAGGATTCCTGTTGTACAAAACAAAAGTTTTGTCTTCTCATTCCTGGAAAAGTACATCCATAAGACTTAAGAAATTGTACTCTTTTGCACAACAATAAAAGTAAAATTCTCCAAAGTAAGAAAGTGATAAAAATTAAATATAAATGCAATAAATTAGTCACCATTTCAATAAATCATAATCTGTTAAAGCTTTATACTCAACAAAGCATTAATTCAGTAGACATCAATGTATCACCACAAACAGTACACAAATGAAAGCATCTTTGATTTACACAGATCAAACATCCACCTGGAATATGGCCCTTCTTCCTCCCTTTTTATGCATTAGACTGATGCTTCTGCAGGTGCACACTCTGATCATTAACCCAGTACAAAAATTGGAGTATTAAAATCTACGTATTGCTGCCTCAACGTCTCAGCAAATTACTTAACCAAGGTATAATGAATATCAACATAGAGATCAAATATCTAATATTAAATTTCACACATTTGTGATTCTGAAGAAAGTTTTCTTTAGCTACCTCTATTCAGGGATGAAATGAAGAGAGTCTAATCATTCATGGACATAGAGATTCATCTACCTCAATTTAATGATTTGGAGTTTCTTAAATCAAGTTTACAGATTTGTGGATCTATGTATCTAATTAATGAAACTCAGATATCCATACAGTTCAAAGGCATGGAGGTCGATAAACCTAGATTGGAGACTTCTATCCAGTCTACATTGACCAAAAGGTTAATAGATATAGTGCAATATCTCATTTGTATTGTCCATCTAGTATCATTTTAAAAATAAAGTAAATTAATATCAACCGATATCAAGCCATGTTCTTGGTCGGACCAATAACTACTAACAATCCTAGTTTGTATGTATTGGCCTAACAGACATTTAAAATCATGCCATGGGCAACTTATTGTTTGTTTTATCCAGAGGCACAAGGTGATGATGTTATTATTAAAACAAGATCAAATTATGGGCAAGATCAATAAAGTAAATTAAGGAGAAAGGATTTGCCAATCTGTCAGTCCCCATCTCAAACCTATCGCTTATTTGGACTCCAATACTAAGTACAAACTACAAACTACGTATTTTGCACCTTGCTAAAAGTCGGTAAATCACCCAACATACTGGTACCATATCAGTCCAATATCAAACGAATATTTTAAGCCTCAGTCCAAGATTTAAATATCAACTGTACCAAATAGTACAAATCCATATTTACTGGTTTGACAACTAACCAATACATGAAACAAGCAATTTCAGTCAGTTCAGTTTGGGTGGATCGTCCTGGAAGGTTACCTTATTGAGCACACCATATAGTAAGACTGTAAGATAACTACTATCAAACTGTATTAAATTTTATAATTTTTATGTTTAAATATCGGCTCGAGGGGAGGTGTTGATAGCTTTCAGCAGCTATCAATCAGTCTCAACATATAACAATCTGATGAGATAAGATAACTAACTTAGTCTAAACCACTAACCCAAAACACTTAAGATTTTAGCAAACTCATCTAGTCCTGTAAACCAACTCAATTTTGAAACTAAACTAGAACGTCATACAACAGCTTTCTCTCCTCTCACTCCCCTCCATCTTCTCTGCCTCCATCGCATATGTCTCTCCACCTTCACCCCCGTCATTGCATCCACCTCCTCCGCTGTTGCCACCTCCTCGCTTCACTGTCATCAACTCCTTTGGCAGGCATTGTAACCTCTTCTTTTTATGTTCTTTTACCTTGTTTCCTCTTCTTCTCCCCTCTTTTTCATTCTTTCTCTGTGGTCCAGGTAATACCAACTCATACCGAGTCTCATCACATCAATCCGTACAGGCATGTACATATTCGACCGCCATCAATATCAGCACCAGACTGAGATTCATGATTCATTCGATCTATTATTAAAACCAAACTCTTAAATCTTGCATACCCTGAAACTTGTTAATAATTGAACATAAGTTTTCGTTTTAAGTTAATAAATAAAACATTAAATTATTGATGCGTACATGTGCCCCTATCCACATCAATTGCTTCTTGGAAGTTGGAACCATGTCAAGGGAATTCTTTTGCACACACTTAAATCCGAAATAAAATAAAGCAAGTCAGTTAATCATTCTCAGACCTCATCATGATCATGACTGAAATAAATACGAAGTTCCTCTTGTTCAACATCACTAACTACAAGTATTGGCAATCTCCACTTCTAGAACTATCACTACTAAAGAGTGATTTTTTTTTTAGAACAGCTAATCAAATTTTGGCTGGGATACTGTAGGAACATAAAGTTGCTCGGTTTGTTTGAGTGTCACATAAAATATGATGCAAGCTATTTGAAATTCAATGGCATTGACTGTACAGCCAAGATGTATGAGTCAAAGAGTAGAAGTAGATAGCAAAGTATGGTTGTAATGCAAACAAAGAATCCAACTACCTAGTGCCAAAATGCCATTGTAACCAAATAATGAATTCCACATTACCATGAAGTGTGTTATCACTAAAATATAGACAAATGCATACAAAATCACAGACATTATTCACGGCAAGACCTAGCCAAATATTTGATGAAAGGACAAAGATCTTTTAGTGATCCACACTAGTGAAGATTATAGACCAAAATGACAAAGACTAAAAAAGTATAGCACCTTGCAACGTCAAGGCGTACTTGATAACCAACCAATGAACCGTCACAACCAGGTGAAGGCTCACATCGCTCATCTGACACTCTTTCTGCCACAGAGATAGCCTGCATACGTAAACCTTAGTTTCTGATGTTCATACAAGGGAACACTATAAATACCACAAGAACAAAACAGAAACATTTCAATCCAATGTAAGCGGCTAAAAGCAATGTTTGGCTCAAAAAAAAGGTGAAAATCAATATCTATCCTCTGTATACCCCTTCTTCAAGCCACTTAAAAGCCAACAAACATGGCATGCAACACATAATGTCAAGACTCAAGATCACCAGAAAATTTCTAGCATTTGGACCCAAATAAAAGTACGTCCACTCCACACCATAGATTATCATTTAAAATCAAATTTTAGTAAATCCTGGCCTGTTTACCAAAGGTCCATTCATCTAAATGATGAAGCAAACTATGGCAAGAATCTCTATGTAGATCAAGACCTTATCAATGATATCCCATTTATCAAAGTCATAATTCAATTTTCAAATGTTAACTACAATCATAAAAGAACCTCCCTTCTGCATTAAGAACCAGAAAGAAGATTGTGGGTCCACATTTTCATAGTTGACAACGAATCTTGTTAATCATAGTTCAGTGTATCAGTCAGTTACAGCACATGTTCACCTAACCAGTAGTAATATCAGCCCAGATCAATCTGATTTCATAGGATTGATCTTCAAAAGATCAAGCACGAAAATAGAAAACAAAAGCAGAGGATTTGGACCATGGAAGAGGTATATGGATATGTGCGATACAAGAGAAAAATAGGGATTATAATTGTGCACACCAAATTGTATATTTAGCACAAGCTGGAAAGGTACAAGTCATATGGTGATTGAGCCAGAATTTTAACTCAGGTACCTATGAGATAAAATTGGAGGTACACCTCTCAGTGATACAGTGTATAACATGGTGTGATCATCACTTCTAATTCTCATAAATAAGTATCTTTTCCAGAAAACAAGAATTATGAATATTCATACCGCTAATCTTCTGGGTTGTGTGCACACTATGTTACAGTATCCACCGAGACCTGATTGGATCATGTCATCCAAAATGAATTGAGGAACCTACAAAAGGTTACATAGTCAGATAAAAGATGCTGCAATATTTTGTTAAAGAATAAGAATGAGAAAGAAAATTCATATGTTGATGAAGAAATTCAGTGGAGACTCAGATCCCTAATGAAACAAAATGCTTCCTAATTATAGAAATAAGAAAAGAATGGAAAAGCCAACTCATTGCAGTGGAACCCTAGGAGTGTCCACTTCATGGGAGGCCGAAGAGGCAAAGTTAAATGGCAAACACAAATAAATACTAACAATCTCAGGTACGAAATTTTCTCTTCAAATAAATATTTTCCTCATCATTTTATGCATAAATTGGTGGCATAATGCACCAGCCTGAACCATTTTACCACCCAATTGAACCCCCTACACCACCATAACTTCAAAACTTGTTATTAGTAGCATGCCCCATCCAACGTGACACTCAAGATACAATGTGATATATGTGACACAAGCAGCAATTTTACTTTATGGATAAAAAGTTTCATTTCATCATGAACCCTATCACATGGTACTACCTCTGGGAAAATATATAAAAAAAAAGTCATAAACATGTGATAAACAAAAAACAGGTTTAGGACCTCTTAAGCAAAGTTACAAATAGATTTCTGCCATGCATGTTGTATATACCATACCAAGTCAGAGGAGCATGGGTCGTGCCACTACATAGAACCAGCTATATACATAGCCTACATAATACCTATTTTCAAATCCGCTGTCATAAACCATGCTAGTGTTTGAGAAATAACAGCAAAGCATAACACATAAAATATAATTCATAACTATAAAGATCAATAGATACATTCTTATCCACAATAGCTCAAATCATAAACTAAAGTTATTAAATAAGGAAATAAGTAACATATGCACCTATAAAAAAAAATTGAAGAATCACTTTCGACCCAAAATGAATCAATTCATGTTGGAAGTGTCCAGTACGTCAGATCCCAAGGATAAATGACTGATCTACTCATACAAAGCAATTTACATAAAGAACTTTCTTTGGCAGATTATCACACTTTTATGGTTGTAGCATGAACCATGAGTTGTAGCATGATTAACACACTTTCTTTGGCAGATTATCACACTTATATGAAATATAATCACAAGAAACAATGTGGGGTTGTAGCATGAACCATGAGTTTTTGCAAAGTGAAACAGTTTAAACCATGGTCTGCAGTACCGGACTGTACCGCCCGGTATGGGCAGTATGTACCGGTCCGACACTGTAGCAGTGCTACAGTACTCGGCACACTTGAATATACCGCTCGGTATACCGTACCGTACCGGTACCGAGCCCAGGTCGAAACTCTGGTACGGTACGGTACGGTATTGCGGACCTTGGTTTAAACCAAAAAATTACTTTTTTGAATAAAAGTTACAATTTTCAGAAGAATACACTAACAGAAAAAAGGGAAGGAAAGTTCGATAAACATACCAGAAATCACAGTTTCACATTTCTTTTTTATCAAAAGGGGTAGTTTGCAAGACACTACCAATTCAATTTGTCCAATCTAATATAAATCACCTACTCATTACCTCAATTAGGGCTTTGAAAGAATCAAACATTGATTACAAAAACCCCTATAAATTCAAGGCATTGCATCGCAATCCAATGTTGGAGGGAAAATGGGTTGAGAAATTCATCTTTTACCATTAAGAGGCACATTTACCTTCAAAACAAATAAATAAATAAGCTCTTTTTATTTTCTTCTTGTTTCCTTTCCATCATCAACACACAAGTCATGCTGACACGACGAAGCACACAACCTTTCAATCTGACTATTCATCAAAAACTATAAGTGCTGGCAAGACTTTAACCTAGCATGAACCAATTATCCACAACAAACCAACATCAACGACATCAATAAGTTACAATGATCCAACTATTTGCAGTTGGTTACATGGAACTTTCTCGTCATTTAGCTTTGTTAAGGACAATATCACTAATTAAACTAAGAGGTGTGGTATTTAATGAGGTTTTCCTAGGTCTCCCTCAACCTCTCCCCATGCCAAAAAATCATAATTGATTCACCTCAATTAACTGTTACATCTACTCATCTTTGGATGTCCACTCCATCTCAAGTGATCTATTTCTCATTCTACCACCAGTCAAAGCTACAACCTACACTTAATAGTTCACAAATGTAAATATTTCACATTCTATCTTTTTTTGTACCTGCAAATGTCCACAACTCAATATACTCATCTCCACAACACTAACCTAACTGCTCCACATGCATAATCATAAAGCATATATGGACTTGCAACAGTGATGCAATATTTTTCTTTAAATTAAGAGGCACATGACAATCACACAAAATTATTGATATCCCTCTCCACTTTAACCATGAAACTTTAATTCTATGGACAGACATATCAACCATGCAACAACATCAAAAAGTGGGGAATTTGTCAACAGGCACTTTCAGAATTTTCTACCAAAATAGACCTTCAAAATCCAAACATTTCCACAAGTACTAAGGTAAGAAAATTATTTTGTAACATGTATTGGAACAGAAGCATCCCATATGGGTACCGGAGTAAAATTATTTTGTTAGGCAGGTAAATCATACCAACTATCAAGATGAAATATATGTAATACATATAGGAACAATGACAAGGAATAGCATATATATTTACAAAAATTTATGAAGTACCTGTGTTGTTTTTCCACAACCTGTTTCCCCACAAACAACAATCACATCATTCTCAACTAGCAATTGTAGAATATTACTCTTCAGCTTAGATATAGGTAAAGAATCTCTAGCTTCCAGAATTTTCTGTGTTAAAAACATGAAATGCAAATTAAGTGTTATGTATGCATAAGAGCAAATATCAGGTCAATATAATAACAAATTTGAATCTACATGTAAATCATAGACCCAGGTAATAATATTGTATGAAAAATGTACCATGATGTTCTCAATGCAAAGTACATGTTTCATGCACGGTATTTAGGCACACAGTGTGCAAAAAAAAATTGTAAATTTTGGATGTCATCATTATCAAACATGATGGAAAAAAGTAATATTTAGAAGTGAGAGATGGCTCATAGTGTAGCTATAAGAAAATTGCATGATAAGGTGATTACCATGTACTCGGGTTGCTTCATTTTATTCTCAAGTTCTTTTTTCAAAAAGATGCTTTCCCGTTGTTCAGGATAACTAGCTCCTGGAAAGGAAAAGAAAGTCAAAGAAGAAAATGGAGTCACCAGAAACTGAAATTAAAGTTTTCAAGCAACCTCCGTATAGACAAGGAGGCAATATACAAGTTAAAAAAACATAGCAAATGTGCTAATAAATATTCATACTTTCAGTAAAATAAAATTGGGTCATTATAACTTGTTGTCATTGCTACACAAAGTTAACAAAGAATAAGGACAAAGATTAAGATAAAAAATTTATGAAACCTGTACGTAAGTGGTTTTGTTTAAATATCACACATTATGACTAACAGTTACAGGCATCATACATTGTCTCAAGCAAGGTCTGCAATTTCGTACCGTACCGGATTTTCGACGTTTGCTCGGTACGGTACGAAACTATATATCGAGCGGTATATCGTTCGGTATACCGCTCGTTATATATATATTATATATATATATTATATATACCGTTCTCTCTTCTCCCAAGCAACGACGTAGCCTCGTTTATATATATATATATAAATTAATATATATATATATAAGATTATATATATATATATATATATATTATTTAAAAGGCGACGTCGCCTCGTTTATATATATATATATATATATATATATATATATATAATTTTATTATTATTTTTCGTTCCGCCCTGTAGCGGACGGTCCGCGTACCGGTATGCCGTCGGACCGGTACGTACCGCCCGTACCGGACGGTATCATTTGGTATTGCCTACCTTGGTCTCAAGTTCAACATTATATTTTTACACAAGTTTTCAGCTGATGCAATATCGTAATCATATTATGAATTCACAATCTCAATGATAGTAAAAATGCACCACCTACCTAACTTTAATAATCAAGAAACTTCTGATCACCAGTATGTATCTTATCAAGTCACATACCAGAGGCATAGTAACCTAAGCTACTATCGATTACTAGGATTTAGATTTGCATTAGTTGAAACTTGAAAGGAATTTCACAACTGAAATTCATTTGCATAAGTAGGAGACTCACAACATCTGCACTCTAAGGTGAGAGGCTTCTTGCAAGCCAAAACTCATTGCGATGGCTATAAAAATCTAGGCTTTGATAGGTTTGCCTAAATTCCAAACCAAAATATACTCAGGCCATGCTTACCCTTCCCTTATAAGATTGAAATCAGGAATCCGTTTTACATAAAGAACAAAAAAAAGGATAAACTAGAACCAGGACTTAGGATGGCTCAAACAATACCATTTGACTTCTAGCTTTAGTTGCATCTACAACATAGATATACGCTAACTATATCAACGAGTTATGAAAAGAGAAAAGATTTTGAACTTGTCAAAACTCCTTTGGTAAAAGGCTATAAACAAAATGGGATAAAATCAAAATCCAGAAAAAGACTCATGAAAAGGCTTCTGAAAATAAACACAAAACTAACAGTAGTGTTCAACAGAAACTAAATTCATTTGCTTTTCTTAAAACTAAACTCAATTATGTGCATAAGTTTACATAATTGTTCAAAATGTCATTTTGCTTTTGACCATGATGCAAAATACAAAACCAACCCTTTCACCAAGAGTACATACCTGATGGTATTACTTTTGCAGTTTCAATAGGACAGTCAATAGTTACTTCTAGATTTTCCGCTTTTACTAACTTTTCACCAACAGAAATTCTTTTGACATCAACAGAAGACATTGGTAGCGAAGAATCTGCATTCAACAATGAATCCACAAAGCCTGCTCGACGGGCATCCTCATTCTCAACTAGGTTGGCTGGAAGTTCATCTACAGATTCAAACTCAAAAGGTAAGCATGAAAAACATTGAAAGAATGTTCTATAAATATGAAAAAAAAAAAGAATATCTCAAGACATATTCCATACCATTGTGCCACATCGAAACAAACGAAGAGTATGGTTCCATGAGCATTTGGCAAAGCGGAAGTTCAGGAAAAAGTTGACAAAGGGCATACGATGCTACTTTATTTTGCGCATCCTACAAGTAAGAATTGCGAGTAGAAAAAGTCATAAAAAAATTTTATTTCGAGTAATTTTAGTGATCATAAAATTGATGCCAAGAACAATAACAAATCTATATTAGTAATTTTAGTGATCATAAAATTAGAGTGGTGTTCAAATCTATATTAGTAATCAATTACTTTGTCATCAGCCATAGGTAGGACTTATAACAGTCATAATATAAATGATGTAAAATTGTAGACGTTGTATATAAATTAAGAAAGCATGTCTTCCCTCTTTACATTATGCATAGGACACTTCTAGTATGTCATTTTATACTACCAATGAACAATAGAAACATAAACAAAAGCATAATACCAGTGACGGCTCTAAGCAAGGATGAGAATAAGAGGATATAATTTCTCTAGCAATACAAAAAGTCCACAATTAAGATAAATTTTCTACTCAAAAGTATAAACTGATGTATGGAACCTAGCTGAACTGTCGATTTTCAAATTTGGCACCTCAACAGATTTGAAAGATTCGCCACCATTGGGTAACTGAATAGAAATCAAGCCTCCAGCATTCCGGCTCTTACCTCGGCCACTTGCCGAACGTAAGATACTCACAGCATACAGGAACTTATCTTCTTTTCCAGACAATTTACTGTATTTGGGCGGTTCCCAACCTAGTTTCTGGCACAGCTTCTGTAAAACAGCCTTTGGGATTTTCCCAGTGTCTCCCTGTGAACAAGAGAGTGTTGCATAACATGTGAGCACATTGTCCAAAGAATCAGAATACTATCGACAGTTCAAATACAAAAGCTATGGTTATGTAAACATCATTATGCAAACACATCCAAGTTCCAGCAACCATCAATCAAGATAATTATTTAAAAACAAGTATATGGCATGTTACCATTTAAAGGTGAAAAAATAATGAGTAAATGCAAAATTAACGAGACAATATGACAAGATTAACTTACCTTCATCCATATGTCATCAATGCTTCCAAGATTATACCTGAATGCAAATTGTGACAAACTCTTTTTATTTTTTTGTGTCGATATTTCTGCAGGTAACGTAATGCTAGAAGAACAATCTTCAGAAAAGAGATTATCAAGTTCCAATTCTTCTACTTCCTCGGTTTTTTTATCAGTTTCATTCACATGGCCTTCCAAAAGACTAACAGAAGAATCAACTGCTTTAAAGTGATCAGCTTCATCTGCCTCTAAATTAACTACCTTGCTCTGCCCCGGATTCTGTTGATCATCTGAAGCTTTCAACTCTAAAGATATGGTAAATGCAGAATTACATGCAATCT
Organism: Musa acuminata AAA Group; assembly: GCF_036884655.1. NCBI lineage: Eukaryota > Viridiplantae > Streptophyta > Magnoliopsida > Zingiberales > Musaceae > Musa > Musa acuminata. The sequence goes on along the minus strand of NC_088332.1, from coordinate 14,448,133 downwards.
CCTCGGTCATTTTAGTAGTAGATTCTTCTTGTAAGCCAGACAACAAAATCTCATCATGGAAGCCTGCACAAGAACAGCAGCATTAACAAGGATGATAAGAAAATTTATCCAGGTGTATAGAACCTAGCACAGATAACTCTTGCTTAAAATTGTTCACAATAATGCCAGAATGGTCCTCACTTTTCTCGTCTCCTTTCTGCTTTGCTTCTACATCTCCCAACCCAGCCTGATGATACTCAAGAGAGGCTGCTTGAGAGTTTAGCTCATCCTCCTGGAATCAGAAGCCAATAAATGTTTTGAGTTATTCTGAATCTTGCTCATTTAAATCAATACATCAGCTGTCTATCAATTAGGTAGCAGCATATAATTCTCCCTTTACCTATGTTGATACACTGATACACAAACATTGCTATGCATTGACTAGGCCTGAAACTAGGAGAGATTCATAAATATAATGAACTGACGTTCAACTACAATAGTTTAATGTATAAAATTTTTTGAACAAGTAGACACTAGTTATGCCTCTTTGATTATGCATCTAGATACATAAATGAAAAGCTTCAATGGTGAACATGGTGGCAAGGAAAGACAAAAAGCATATCAGAAATCTGTCAATAGAGTTATACACCTAAGCCAAGTGAAGTATGCATTAAAAGGTCACAGACAGAAGACTGAAGGCTGCCCTTCAAACAATCAACCTGACTTATGTGGTCAAGTGTGCCTAAGGGGAACTTCAATCTATGGTGCAAAACAGAATGACTGAAAAAATTAAAGAAGGTCAGCATTGTGGTCCAGAGAGAGGCAACTTGTTAATCAAGATGAGAAAACAAGCTAATACCACATACTCATTTATTAGTTATAATTTATTTTAATATTATAATTATATTCTTCAAATAAATTGGGTCCAGGAATCAAATCTAGCCAATCTTGTCAGTCCATGGTCTCCAAGATCCAGCCTCAAGCATGATCCTAGTGAAACCTTTAGGCATACCATAAGAAACCAGAATGGTCAAGGACCATGCTGATCAGTTCAAAATTTACTACTACAGTATCCATTTTCAGGAATTTAACAATTTAATATTGACAACCATCAAACTCATTATATCCTATGAACTCTTCCATGAATTTTTGCATATGAGTCAGTGATATACTTACTGTCCCTTTTTTGCTTTTACATGGTCCTAAGCTACAAAATCATTTTGCTGAAGGAAGGACTTGTCCTAAACCAAAAAAGTACAAAAGCAAAGTATCATCATATGCATCATCTTTGAGCTTTACTTACTAAGCAAATACATTCAGTTGTATCCTCTAAAATTAATTAGGAAAGATTCTTCATGTAATAATATCTTAACTCAGATTTGAAATGTCATATAAATAAAACTAAAGTGAAATTCATGACAAATATTAAAATAGTTCAAAAACACATCTAGATCCAGCAATAAAACAAGAACTAATAAATCCATGTACCTCTTCTTCTCGCTCCAAGTACTGTTGTATCCATTCCTTATGCGAAGATTTTCCTATATCAAGAGATAACTCATCCCGCTTCACCTTAATTTCAAGTAAAGATTTAGGTATACTTTCTGGCTGACGTTGCTGTGGAACCCAATCTTCCCGAGCTGCAGATATTATCTTCACCGACCTTTCTGTCCCTTCACAAAAATATTACCACACATGAAAAACCTACTGAAAATTTTAAACATAAGGAACGCGTATATCAGAGTGATGAAAGCTATGTCGTACCAAAAGTTGAGGACATATCCTAATTATCAATAAAGTAAGAAAATTGACATCACAATACTCTCTGGCAGATTTGATGGCAGTCAAAAATTGAAGAGTAAAAGGTAAAATGGCATTGTAGCATGCAAGAATCTACCTTCAAGATTAGATGTAGAGGCACCACTGGAGAATTTCATTGGAAGCTGATTTCCAGGAAGATTAAAACATAACCAATCCAAAGCACCCTCAAATGTTGCTCCCTCCTAAAATTCATCAACATATGGTATCTCAGTCTCCATCGAAGTTAAAATTTTCTTCTTATCAAGTTTGTTGATAGTTCGGCACCAATTCAAGGATTAAAACTAAAGAAAATCCAGATGTAATTTTTCCTCTAATAAATAACACTTGTTGCATTTAAAAATGAAAAGTTCAAAAACTTCCAGTAGTCTAAATTTTCATGGCCTTAGATTTCCTAGTTAGACATTTCCACTCACAAACAATCTTGATTATGATAATGGAATAATGGATTTGAAAATCTCTACAAACAATGTTGATTGCCATGATTGAATAATGGATTAAAAAGTTTATTAACCAGTATATCTCCTAGCTTGGACTTTTATCAAAAATGTTGACATTGATTTAAAGATCAAGAGTTCAAGAAAGTTCAGAAAGCATTGAATGTTTCTTTACCCTAGATTTCAGAAACGAAACCCTAAGCAAGAATCAGAAACTTCTCAACACAAAAATAGAAGAAAAATAAATTAAAATATAACAAAATCAAAATTTGGGGTGAACTCAGATTACATCTCATGCTTCATGTCCATAGATTTTCTAGATCGATTTTTCCTCTTACGAACAATGTTGATTACAACAATGTACTAATCGTTCAAAAAAGTCATCAGTTTCTTGACCTTTTCTTTCCTCGACAGATTTTCCTCTACTAAACTATGAAGATGGTAGTTTAATGGTTTAGTAGTTCAAGAAAGACCAGAATCCATCCATGCTTTTTTACTCTCGATCTGAGAAGCGAAATCCTAATCAAGAATAAAAAACTCTTCATCACGGAAACAGCAGAAGAAACCCAGATTGAAAGAGGATCAATAGCACCAAAGTCTGATGACGGAGAATTCAGTTCCATTTCATGTTTCATGGACATACATTTTCTAGACCGATTTTTACTCTTTCACTTTGATTAAAAGTCGAGCAACTTCCTTCGTGTCTCCTAATTTAAGGATTAAGAGTTCAAAAAAGTCAGAAGCCATCGCATGTTTCGATACCATATATTTCAGATACGAAAACCTAATCAAGAATCAAAAACTTATCATCGAAGGGACGGGAGAAGAAAATTTAAAGGACAGGAGAAATGGAAACGAACTCCGAGGGCGGAGAGAGCCTGTTCGATTTGATCCGCGGAGAATCCCTCTAGAGATAGCTTATCATAGACACCGCGAAGCCTCTTCGCCTTCTGCGTCCTTGAAGCAGCATCTGCGGCGGCCAGGGACGGCCCCTCCGCAGCTGCCGGCCTCTCGGTGTTCAAAAGGAGGCGGCGGAGACGGCGCTCATTCTCTGCGGAGATCTGAAGCTTGGGAGCGGGCTTGGCGTCGGCCGATTGAAGCTTCGCTTTGGACGCCGCCTTGTTGCTCGCCCTCTGTTGCTTCTTTTTCGGAGCCATGAGGGGAAACGGTGCAAATGAGTTCTTTCTTTCTCTCTAATTTTCTTTTATTTATTATAGAACCGTATCTGTATGTGGGCCACAGGCTCAATCGCCGGGTACGCGGGCGGGTGGAGATAATATTTTCGGATGAGCAAACCCCCACAACCAAATCAAACCCACCAAGCCAAGCGATGGAGAGCAAACGGGGTATATGGGGAAAGGACGGCCTATAAAGACCCAATTCTAATGGCTCTCCATCTCAACCCTGCTCGCTTTATAGCGTTCCACCCCCTTCGATTCCCGCCTCTACGTCTTCCCCTCTCGCAAATCCTTCGCCCTCCCCCGAGTAGGCGACTAGGGTTTCGTCTCCGTGGACTCTGTAGCGGTGGCGGCAGCGCTACAGGCAGGAGAGTAATGGAGGCGCCGTTCATGGTGAAGGAGAGGATTGATCTGACGAAAAAGGAGGAGAAGATCTTCCAGCGATTGCTCGATGTTATCCGTCACTTCAAGTTGGAGACGCAGCTCCGAGTCGCCGGTGGTTGGGTCCGCGATAAGGTTTGCTCGTGTTCCGTTCCTCTTCTTGTTTCGATTATCTTGTCTGTATCCAGATTAGTCGAGGTTACTCGAGAATTAAATCGAATCAGAATCTGTAACAACTGAATCACAGTTGCTAAGACTTTGATTGTGTGGTACCTGTACTCTGAATTGCGATTGACTACATGCTATTTGAACAAAGGTCAATTTCTCATTGTCGTCCTCGGACGAACTCTTTAATGCTGACAAGAACTGAATGAATATACTGACGATGGGCTATGCCTTATCTTCTGAGAAATGTTTATTAAAGATAACGTAGTATGTGATGCTGAATGCTCAGTATCTTGTATCTAAGTTTTGTGACCGATAATCGAGGTAACTCTCGTGCTTCATGAAACTTGAGATCTTTGTCTTTACTATTGGATAAAGGACCATGTTGTTGCTTTGGATACAGTTTCTCAAATCACAGTAGGGTTTATAGAACTGATAAGCTTAACCATTATAGTGACCACAATTTCTTAGAGATTGGTGATATACTAATAAAAGGGTTTTACATGGAAAGGATAGAAGTGATCTGGACATTGTTTAAAATATTAAAATTTCAGTATGATGAGATGCCCTTGGTGTTTAAGATTCTTATTTAAAATATTACTGGGTCCTAAATATTTGATTGAGTGATCACAAATTCACTGCAAGGAAAGACCCAACGTATGATTTAACATCCCCTTTCACGGGTATGCCGGTTTAGACTTGCTGTGTGAACGCAACCGAAATGTATGATGGAAACTCAAATGAAGAATGAATACTACAAAATATTTTTAATTAAACACAGAAAAGTGGGGCAGATACATGATTCAGACTCATGACTTGGTTTGACATCATTTGTCCGATCTAACCTGTTCCCAATCCCAAGTTATACAGTTATATTGGTCCTGCAGGCCTGAATCCCATAAAATGGGAAACTAAACTGGGATACTATGATTTCATTCTAAAGCTCATATTAACTTAAGGTAGTCACTAATTTGTTCCTGGCAGAACAATTTGCTGTATTCAATATCTGATTATATTGTGTGGTTGCTTGTGCTTTTGACAGTAAGCATTTCCTGCCAACACTTAGGTCATTGGAATTGTGATAGTCAATAACTGAATATTGCTTGTTTGGAGTTGATATGAGGTCAGTAGTCCCTATAATCATATGGTGAGTCGTTTCATATCTTTTGCAACTTATAGTCATTCTCCATAGTTAGACTCATCAATGGGCAAAGTTTCTTTACGGTTTTACCATATGATGACAATGGAAGTATTGAATGGAACTTTTGTAGTTTTGAGAGGTAAAGTTAAATGTACAGAAGGCTTTAAAAGATAATTGAACTGTACCATTTTAAAAAAAAGCTACAAAATACAAATCCCTATCCATGTTGGTCAAAACTCAAAAGTTAGAAACTTAATGCAAAATGACTGAAATTACTAAAAAGAGCATACCCAGTGCATGAGGACCTGGGAGGGTCAATATACATAGTCTTACCTTTAAATATTTAAAGAGGTTGTTTCCGTAACTTGAACCCTGGTCTCTCAGGTCGCAAAGGAGCAATCTTACCATTGTAGCATGGCCGGCCCTCAAAATGATTGAAATTATTGAAAATGTATAAAATGACAACAATAGTGAAATAAAAACCATATGTGTGTTCTTTTTGTTTTCTTTTTGTGGGGGAGTGAGGGGAATGAAACTAAAATAAAAATTTTGCTTGAGTTGCTCAAGCAGTGAATAAATTGGGAAAAAATGTTATTTTTTGAGTAGAACTATCTGTACTGGTTCCTAGATGCCTACTCTGGGTTCTAATAGAAGCTTCTTTTGGTATATGCCAACAAGGTTTTATGGCTTTTACGTTTTCAGTTTCCTTCATTTTGATGGGGATGAAATTCTTACTGGCCACGCTACTAGTTTTCATGAAATACATGTTGTAGTTATGAGTAGTAGTCCAAGAATCTTCTATAAAAATATATTTTTAATAATTGTTTCATCAGCTCTATGGTGTATCTGCACCAATCGGTGGCAATTTGTGCTTTTTAGATATTATTAATTGGGATCAAACTTCTTACACTGCCTTCTCAAGAATTTGTTGTAATAAGATTCTGCTCGAGACATGGCAGTGTCTCTCTTTGAAGAAAGACCACTCTTGCTTCATGGGGCTAATTTGTCAGTTTGGACCCCTCAATCTGTAGTTCAGATAGAGGAATTTTGTGTAAATGAGGTGATGGATTTGTATGCATATGTTAACAAAAATTGTACGAAACATTTGTGGTACTTGAACAATACTTTGTGGTTTTCTATGTTCATTATGCTTTTTGTTGAACTTGATTTTCTATATATGTGCTTCTGAAATTTTTTTCTTCTCAAAGTTAGAATACAAGTAATGTACGAAATTTCAAGGGCAGATTTATAGTAACTCTCGTGTAAGCATATTGCTGTTACTTTGGTTCAAATAAATTATTCTTGGTTTCATTATGAAAAATGTTTATTGTTCAAATTAAACAGCTATTGGGTAAAGATTGTTATGATATTGATATTGCATTGGACAACATGTTGGGTCGAGAGTTCTGTGAGAAGGTCAACGAGTTTCTCCAGTTTACAGGTGAAGAACAACAAGGAATAGGTGTTATCCAGTGGTAAGTTTTCCTTCCTTTGGTTTCTGGAAATAGATGTTACTTGTGTTCAATGATTTATTTACTATTTGGTTTGAGAAAGTCAACTTTTGAATTGTTGGAACCTGGAAGTGCTCTTATCTATCATGTAGTTGATCCAATGGCAAACATTGTATTCCATTGGAGTTGAGATTTATCAGTGCCAAAGTTGAACCAGACTAAAGAATATACTTGTTTCCCATTTAGTGCTTGTAAATTATAATATATCAATTCATTTGTGTCTGTTAATTTATAGTTATTATCAAATCACAGTGAACATAAGTCCTTCTGACTATTTTAGGTAATATGGTTAAGGTGACTTATGGAGGTTAAACTGTTAAGGTGCTAATAACAATAGTTTCTTGTGAATATTTGATTGATCTTGTATTGGCTCATTCTTTTCTCATTTTGATATATATACTGATGAGACACATGTTTATGCAGCAACCCTGACCAATCTAAACATTTGGAAACTGCAAGGATGAGAATTTATGATACTTGGATTGATTTTGTTAACTTGCGATCTGAAACCTATGCTGAGAACAGCCGAATCCCCACAATGGTACTTCCAGTTCTTTTAATACTATATCTAACTACTGAATCCTTAAATGTTATGTGGAGTCTTTGTTGCTATTTATGTAAGTGGTTATTGTACTGATAACATTGACAAAGAAAGTGCTAACCATGATATTTTACTCATGTACATTTGGGTCAGCTGCAGAGGAGTCATCTTTTTTTCTTCTTTGTGTCAGTGCATTAGTTATAAGTTTCATGGTATGGGCTGTATTGGGATGTAAATGTTCTGACCTTCATGATTTGGCTTAGAATAGTGCCCTACATCCATGAAGAAGATCTATATTCTTCAGGAATATAACATGTTTCATTCGCCTGATGATCTGGATGGTTCTTGTGAATCTGTTTTAATCCTCTTTATCTATTAAAGACATCATCTCTTGATATTTTATGGTCTTTATAATATAGTCTCAGACTCTCAATTTACTGATTCCAATGAAATACTGTCTGATATTGCTCCCCCACTTGTGGCACCTTTATTTTTCATCACCTGATCCCTCTGCAGCATTAGCTGGTTTACCATTCTATACTGAACTTATTTACCACTTGATGTCTGAAATATATTAGCCAATGAAAACCTATATTGGTCATAATATATGAACTCATGAAGGAGATTTTACTTGATCTTTGTTTAGCTTTATCAGATTGTTGTCCTTTTAAGGTGGGTTTGGTCTTTTGAGGCATGTTATATTGAATTACGATATATTTCAAATATATATTGGCATTAGTTTGATTTGTATATATTTGAAACTGAATCAATTTGGGATTACTTCCTCAACTAAGGTTGTTCTATGCTAGGTATTGTTGCTCGTAAAACAAAGCAAAAAAGATATATGAAATAGATTATATAAATGGGAAAACTAGCATTGCATAAGGATAAGATATATGTAAGGCCTCCATATATATAGCTTGCAAGCTATGATCTGGGGTCCAATACATTAAGGCATGATCTGACCAAAATGATCCTGCCTGATGTCCAACCCAACTCATTTTTGTTCCAAAAATTGAACCCAACTATAGTATATGTTTCATATTTTGGGTTTGAAGTCAGACTGTATAGGGTTGAGTTCAGCTCAGGTTGGTCAGACTGGATTAAGTGTCCATTACAAAAAGAAAACCAGCCAACACTCATGTAAGAGATCTCTAGTACGATTGTTTGCATATTGCAAATTAAGGTAACAATACAAAAGTAGAGAAAGCTGTAGAAATAGCACCTTCAAGGTTGAAATTGCTACAGTTAGTTGACTGGTGGTGAATGGTGAAAGGTAGGTCACTGGTTGCAAATGGGGAGAAGGCAATATTTTCATCTCCGAATGCATCATCTTTGTCTATTTTTCTTTTGTTCTAGTTATGTGGATTACAAAATGGTCCTTTCCATCTCTATCTTGACCAAAGTCTTTGTCTTTCTAGCTTTGGAAATGTTTCGGAATTGTTTCTATAATTTATTACCCAAAATTCCTTTTCTCTTGCTTTATTATTCAAGATTACTTGTATTGCTTGGTTAATATTTGTGGTATTTACTAAAACTTGGAGAAATTCTTCAAGTAACTCAGAAGTTATACTTCAGTAGTTTGTGTTTTGAATTATTTATTCAGCTGCATTACTCAATAAATAAGTCATGCTCGTGTCAAGTGCATAACTGGTAATTGTTTATTTAAGAGTCATAGATTGTGTCTGCATGGATGTATATATTGTGACAGTCTTAAATTCTAATTGTGTTCAGAAGTTTGGAACAGCTGAAGAAGATGCCTACAGGAGGGATTTAACAATTAACAGGTATAATGTCATTTTTTTCTGCTCTTTTTTCTCATGTTTCAAATGGTGACATTTGTTCCTGTGCTTCTTGTTTATGTCCAAACCAGAGTTTCTTCCCTTTGTTGTTATTATTATAGACCAGATTAGCATTGTACATACTACATACTATGAGAATCCTCAAACTAATCAACGTAGTTGATGCTTTGTGGATACACTAAGCCACTTAGAGCTATGGTCGTTTTAACTTGTTGAGAAAATGTTTATGTTCCTGATAAGTGACCTTTGTGCTGTTGAACATTTAGATGAAAATTGATCACTTATAATATAATTTATTTAACCTAATTTTCGGTCAATTGGAAATAGACTAATTTCAATTGCATATAAGATGGAATATTGAATGCCCTTTCATCATGAATCTATTTTTTTCTTTTTTTCTTTTTTTTAGAGCCAGTAACAAATTACAGATCATTGTATCTTTTGATACTCTTTCTGAAGTAACATTTGCAGCCTTATCCTTATCAAATTCTCTATATATTGTGGTCTCCTGTTAAAGCTGTGTTGCTGTGTACTAATTGGAAGAACTGGAAAAGACTAGTGAAGAATTTCAAACTTGCATTGCACTCAACCACTCTCATACACAAGATTATAAACTTAAGCTAATTCTGAGTTCAAAACTGTTCGTTTAGTCCAACATGATTTCTGCAATTATTTAATTATGACATCTTTTTTATATTACTATAACTACTTTTTTTTTTGACAGCTTATTCTACAATATTAACACTAGCACTGTTGAAGATATAACTGGAAGAGGTTCTGTTTTAGTTTGTTTTTCATCAATCTACCATGATATCTTCATTATTGGTCTGACACTCCTGGTAATCCTCATTAACATAATCTTTCTGTTCAGGTGTTCAAGATCTAAAGAATGGATATATTGTTACTCCATTACCTCCTAAGGCTACCTTTCTTGATGATCCACTCCGAGTTCTTCGAGCAATTCGCTTTGGTAATGACAAACATGGAACCGTTTGTAAAGTAAATTTCCAACAATTTATGCTTCTTTTTCTTTTAGGAAATTGTATTACATGTGGGTGACTTGGTTTTATTGTTACAGTAAATTGATAGATTTTGTTATGTAAACTTTAATATATAAAATTTTATTTTTTTATTTTTAATCTGTAAAGCATTTTTTCTCTGTGTTTGCTATGTAAAAATGTAAAATTTTAGTGATGTTTGCCATATCAGTAATCTGCTTTCCTTCTTCCGATAGTTCTCTTTCTGAGAGAGAGTGTTTCAGATACACTTGCCAAGTATTGTTGGCCAAGGCCATGCAGGAGCATTCATGTATGTCTTGCTGATTGAGCAGCACACAAAACCATGACCATCAAACATACAAACTCAGTAATTTAGAAAGATTAAAAGAAGTTATTTTAGATTGTTGTGACTTGTGAGATATGATAATGCGGAAAGAACTTTTTCTGAGGGAGTTAGTTAAATAGCTATACCTTATTACTTTACAACTGCACTAAACTTCAAAGATGTATGTTTAAGCTGGATTGCTTTAGACACTTCAGACATTTATTCTATAACTTTTGATTGTTTGCATGTCAAGTTGGGGTATTTCAATTAAATGCTTACAGTGAATTGTTGTCAGGTATTTCAACTAAATTATCATTATCAATGCGGAATTGCAATATTATGATAGAATTTGAAGTGTGAAGAAATTGCACAAATTCATCTTTAGTGACATAAATATACCATTACAGATATTACTATTCAATATACTTTATTGAAAAATGCAACCTTCTTCATCTTGTCAGTACTCCTCTTTTAGAAGTAACTTGAGTATAATAGAATATTAAATCATCCTTTTTTGCAATACCAGGTGCTAGATTTGGATTTGCATTGGATGAAGAATTAAAGAAAGCTGCCTGTGATGACGAAGTAAAAGCAGCAATTGCAGGAAAAATTAGCAGAGAGCGTATTGGTCATGAGGTATGAATTTTCTTTTGTTATCAAATGTTGCCCTTTCTCTTTAGGGACGGCTCCTCATGAGTGAAACATTGTCCTTATGTTTGAAGGGTAGAGTTGGATTGGTCAGATTTCAGCTGGTTTTGATTCCAGCATATTGTCAATTTCTCAGTGCTTTTGACCAATCCAGCTGATTTCTTTTGATGGTAGTTCTGGTGCTAGCTAAGGTTGATCCTAGTTTTCATGTGTGGGCTTTTAAACAATTCCTTTCTCTAAATTTCTGACTTTTATATATCAAAATTAGTTTCTACTAGTTATCCATTTTCTTTTTTTTTTTTTCAGATTGATCTGATGATGTCTGACAAGCAACCAGTGAAAGCAATTTCATACATTGTTGATCTACAACTATTTTATGTTGTCTTCACCTTACCTGCAAATCCTAATCCTGCAGTAATTGAAGGAATTGATAGGTTTGTGTTTGTCCAAATATAGTTATTCTATTTTCTTCTGAAACTCATCTAAGCATTCAACAAAACCATCAGTGGTACCATTTCTTTGACATGCTGCTGTTTCAGCTAGACCTTGGAGTTTATCTTCATGGATGATGTAGTATACATTTATACAATGACTCTTTTATGTCTTCAATATCATGGAATGACTACTATGAAGATAACATTAATTAAGGAAATTAGATGTGGAGTGGACATGTCATCATCAATTGGCAATAGTTGTATTTCACCTTTTGCTCAAGTCACATAATGTGCAGATGGAATTTTCACTATTGTTTTGTTAGCAGAGAAGTTTAAATTTTCCTTCTTTTCTTCCTTGCTGCAACTGTACAAGCTAAATCTTCCTTGCTACAACTGTACAAGCTAAATTTTCCTTCTTTTCTTCCTTGCTGCAACTGTACACCTTTAAAACTTTGGTCCGTTTTGTCAGTATCTTTCGTTGACATGAATTCGCATTGGTTTGATTTTTTTTAATCAATTATTATCTTGATTAAAATTGTGGTAATCTGCCAGATTTTGTTTCTGTTGTTATCACATGGGAGATCTATTTACCTGTTAAGAATGTTTTTCTGTTTGATAACTTTGTGAATTGATGCCTAAAACCTCTAGTGTTTTTAAATGTTCATGAACTTCATGATACTTATGCACAAACTCGTGCTAATGGACTGGCTTCCTGAAGACATGTTTGCTTGGAGGAATTTGAGAATTGGTGTCCACTTTGTTCATCGAGTTTCATTAACTCTATTTCCACTATGAATACTGTCATGGTTGCTATCTCTATTCCCCAATACTTGATCACAGTTTAAAACAGCCTATGAGGTTGTATCTCATTAAGTCTCTTTCTTGACTTGATTTACATGTTTGGAATTAACGATTATATGACTTGGTTGTTCAATCTGGTCTACGTTATCTCTCTCCTTGCTCTCTTTCTCTCACACACACACACAAACACATGCAACAGACTCAACCAACCCCATGAAAAAAGGAACGAAAAAATCAAAGAAAAGTAGGAAAGAAAAGAAAAACACCCCACTTTCTTTTGAATGCAAATGTGATTTTTCTTTATCCTGGCATCTTATTAACAACTTATTACCAGTAGTAACTTGTTTGCCTTTTGGAAAATAGTTAGCAAATTCTTCTTGTGAAGTCTGTCAAGCTTCCTGAGTCCCAGCATTTATATCATTTTTTAGTTCTTCTATTGATTTTTTGTCACATTACAATGTAAAACCCTTGTTGATCATTTCTGGTCCTACTACTGAGCAGGATTTGTGTTTCGTATTTGGATGCAGCATGGAATCTTCTGCAGTGTGTTGGCCACTCAATATTTAGTGTGAGTTAATTATTTTGAGAGTATGCTATATTTTTGTTTCATATGCAGAACCTTTTGCTACTTTGACAGATCTGGTTGCAACCATGCCTAATGCAGTTGTTTGACCTTAACAGCATGACAGTTTAACTCCTTTACATGCTTGTACTGTTCCACACATTGAATTATTTACTGTAGTTTCTTGGCCTCTAATTGATGTTTAATCCTGGAATTCCTCGCACAAAAGGAGTAAGATCAATGCATCACAGGGGTGACCCTTGAGCTCAACATGCAAAAGTCTTGCCCTATGTGAGATCTTTTTCTTCATGTAATATAAAGGTTTCCGTTGATGCATTGTGTTGCTTCTTTTATTGTTAATGCGCATACTGTCCAATTTCTGCCTCATAATAAGAAACCACATATGAACATATGGACTACTTTTTCCTCTTTTGGGATGAAATTACATGCTAAGTCATCCTTTCTAGTATGTATTTGACTTCATGATAAATATTTGACTTCTAATTTTTAAAAGCATTCTTATGTTAAACAGTCATTTGGTCTTTTATTTGTGTAATTGGTATAAGTAGTTGCAATACAAATTTCAGGATGAACACCGAAGGCTCTACTTATATGCGGCATTGTTTCTTCCATTTAGAAGTATGGCGTACATGGATAGAAAATCTAAAATGGTGAGTAGATTTAACTTGCTTATGCTATATCTAAAAGGTGTACATTGATTAGGGAAGAGTCAGACTTTGTCTTGAGTGCAAGGACTTGTTCATTCTTCAATAATGTTTGCTTTTTACGCCTTAATCCTAATTGCTTACTCAATCACCAGCTTATTTTTCATACTCTTTCTAAATTTATCTGAGTGATCTAATTATCAGGTACCTGTCACCAGCTTTATCTTTCGGGATTCCCTTAAGTTGAAGGCTAGTGATGCTGAGATGGTCAGAATTCTTACCCCATTAACAAGCTACATCTCATGTTCAGTTGCAAATTTTAGTGTTCCACAATCATTTATCTTTTTGTAAGATAGCCTATTTCTACTTGCCATCTTCAATATGTTACAAAATTCAACCTCTAGGTGATGAATTTGCATGTTGCATCTGAGAGGTTCGTTTACTTAATTCCTTTACTGGAGTCAAACGAAGATTCAGAATTTGTTGATGCAGAGCTTGCTGATGAATTCCTTGACATACCTCTGACTTCAAAAAGAAGGGTTTTGGCAGGTTAAGAAATGCTGCATTTTATATACTTGTGGTATCTCCTTGCATTATTTATAGCTTCCATACCAAAGCATCATGTTGGAATCCAACTATACAAAACCAGTGATGAAGGCTAAATAGGTTGTTCCATATTCAGAGGGTTAGACTTGAGACAAGGATATTGACATGGTAATTAAGCATGTTAGGTTAGTGGATTCATCGCACCCCAAATATAAAGTAAACTAGAACATTTACAGCTCCGGTCAGCTTATTTTTTACGTACATTGTGCATCTGTGCATGTTACAATTCAGCTTCCTATCTGTACTCTTTTATCTGGCATACTGGATGCTTCCATCGTCCCATTGTTTAGGATGATATGGCACATGATTATCAAACGTGTTGGGGTTGGCTGATCCTTCTGCCCCCATTAAATGACTCATTTAAGCTCATATATGAGCAGCTGAACTTGAACAGTATTTGGCTTGTCAAGGAAAGGAAAAATTGGAAAGCTTAGGATTAGCCATGGAATAGGCTTATTTTCATGACACATGGAGTAAATGTGAACATTTACAGCTCAGATCAGTTAATGTCTTGGCTTACTATGTGCATTAATACATGTTGCATGCCAGCTCCTTGACATTCTGTTTGATCTGGCATCATAGATGCTTCAGTTCTGCAATGATTAGGATGTTGAAGATTTGTGTTCTGTCTTTAACTAGGATATACATCATAACTAGAGGCGTGATTGACAACTACCTGAACAATTTGACAAATAGTAGCATATTGGCACTGCAGCACTAGCAAATCATCTTTTAGAAATTACCAGGAACTTCGATTCTGAAGCTTTCATTTCAACAACCAACATTGTAGCATATTTTTGAGCTTTAATTTTGCAATATTGTTTTTCTTTCTCTTCTGATTTTAACATCCTGAGAATTGAGACTCTCAGAACTCGATGTGGATTCTTAACCAATTTTGGCTTTTACAAATGCACAGGACTTCTTCTGCGACAAATTAAAGATTTTTGGCGTGTTTCTTTGCTAGCATCAACTCTATTATACTGCAGAGTTGACCACAATGATGACCCTTCAAGCGGACAGTTAGAATCAGAAAGAAGGAAAATGTTTTCTAAAGTTCAGAGTTTTGTAACTGAATTAGGTAAGAAATTACCCCTACTTATAATTCTGATTCTTGCATAAATATGGTTATTAACAAGACTTAAAATATTTTATTTCAGCATATATTAGTTTTAACTTCTTGCTACATCTGCTTACCATGAACTATTTATTCTTTCCAAGCTGTTTCCTTGTGTATTTTCATGTTGTTTGTTGCTCTACTGCTGCTTTCAATTAATTGCAAGAGTCAGATTCTGAGGGCCAAGTGTCTCGGCAGGTCTTGATCAGGTGTGGGAAGTGAAACCATTGCTTGATGGAAAGGCAATCATGAATTTTCTACAACTAAAGACAGGTGGTCCGCTGGTCAGGGAATGGGTAAGATAATATGATTTCACTCCCAGCACTAATTCTCACACTCGGAATGCTTATGAACAAATCCCTTCTTGACAGCAACAAAAGCTGCTAAAGTGGCAACTTGCTCATCCTGAAGGAACCGCAGAGGAGTGTCAAGATTGGATGAAGCAATTTCAAGCAAAACGGGCAAAACTTGACTGCTGCACTTGACTCACACAGTCCATTAGTCTGTCATTGCACTTACAGTTTTCCATGTTCAGGAGGAATGTTGATGCAATTACAAGACAAGTTCTTGTGCTGCTGCTGATAGGTTGCGCCAGTACTTTCTATGGTCGTCGGTGTGGGTCGAGGACAGTTATCTTTGAACTCGTTTTACTGTGGCCAACAAGTTTTGTATCAGCTGACTTCTCTTTTCTCTCCTTTTTGGTTTGGACTCGCAAAACGAGTCTGATGTAGAATACTAAATATTTAATGTTATGTCCATTTTAACAGGCCATTTTGACATTTGTATACCTCGTGTAAGTTTCGGTACATTTGAGGAGAAAATTTCGCACGATGTACGACCGAGTCAGCTGGTCTTTTTTTTCTTGTGTTGTCAGCAAGAATGTTGCAGTTTTCTTTTCAGGGAAAGCACGAGCTCGGTCGTACATCACGTCTACCATGGGTGACCAGAACCAAGCCTCGATGGTCGTGAAGTGACAACATCAGGTAATCCCACACGCTCATCCAGCCATCGCATACTGTTCCGTTTCAGCAGTCTTGGTTCTTTCGAGGGCATTATGCCCAGGTGATGACTTGCATGTGTCTCACTCATCAGAGCTATTTTTCAGGGGTGTTCTGTCCGCCTCACGTTTTCATGGCCACCCGCTCGCTCTTCCTCCCGTTTGTTCCTCACCAATCTTCACATCCAATGGCGCATGATCGTTTCAAAGAAGACGCGTCTCCTCCATCTCCATTCTTTCCTTTGGTAGAAGTCGGTGAAGCAAGCAACAAAGAGAGTGATTTGGATAATTCCTTCGAGCGGCAAGCTGTCGCTTGGAATTCAGAGCACCCAATATATAAACCCATCTGTCTGATCGGCATCTCACATATTCCGACGCCACCACCACCGTCTCTCTTTCCCAGAAGATCCCCCTTCTCTCTTCGATCTCTCCGCTCCCTCCACATCCCCCTCGATCTTTCTCCTCCCAGTTACGATCTCTATCCCATCCTTCATTTTCTTCCTTCTTTTTTTCTGCAATTTTTCTTAATGATACTTTGTGATTTGATCTGTTGTGCATGTAGGAGTCAAGACGGTAGTATCAGGACCAAGAGTCGCGGTCTTTGGGCCAAACCAATCGTGAAAGCAGCTGCGGCAGGAGAATATCTGATGGCGGACACGATGCCGATGCCGGTGGATACCACGGTGAGCCCCCCAGGGTTCAACCCCTGAAGCCATCCAAGACTATGGCCACTCACCGATCACGCCACCGCTCTCTGGTTTTCCTGTCATCGGTCTTGCTACCGGCCAGCCCGACTCCCGCCGCCATCGCCGGGTAGGTCCTTCCTTGCAACTTGGGTTCTACGATTAGTTTCCCAACTCCTATCGTCATCTGGTTTCGGTTCATTTTAGGCGGGGATGAACCCTATTCGGGAAGGGTACACGCTTAATGCTGGAACTTTGAAGCTTCGCCAAGCTATCTGTCGTAAACTGAAAGGGTTAGTGGATCCTTCTCTCTTATTACGGTGACTATGCTTTGGGTTGCTAACATACAGGTTTGTGGAGCAACATTGCAGCGACTATGTTCATTGCTTTGGGTTGTATTTAGTCTGGTATTGATTATACTTTCCATGGCAATTAATACGTTGTTTGTGATGGACTGCTAAATCGAGGCAAACCTGTTGCTACAGAGCACTGGTGAGCTGAGCCGCAAACGTTCAGTTGATGGCAGTCAGCATCAGGTGCGAGATGCGAGTGCATCTCGTATGCAGCATCACTATCGACATTACAAAGAGGCGATGGAGAAGATAAGGCAGGGTCGTGCTTCTCCTGAGGCAACCAGTTCCAGTCTAATCACTAAAACAGAGCAATTAGGGTTCATGTTTGAGCCCATCAAATCATGAAAATAATACAATTATATAGGTACGCGGACAAACACTTTCACTGCACCAACGACAATAAAAGCAGAGCGGGAAAGTGAGTCGAATCTCATCGCCGGGGCGGAGACAACATGATGAGAGGGGTCAGAGGAGCACGGCCCCTCCCCACGTGTCCGGCCTCGTACGATCCTGATTAGAAATGTACGGCCACTGCTAGCTTTGATGGGCGAGCAACGGCACACGGTGTACTACTCTTTCCTCCTCCTCCGTTACAGCGTTCCCAGACTTTGATGTGCCTGTCCTGTTATCTCCGTGACCACACAGAAGCCGTCATCATCGATCGCCGTCTTGTGTAACCCACTGTGAGTGACTCCTACTTCCCCCACCCTTTTAAATAACGGCTGTTACAGGGTTACACAATATCCTTGGCATTATCACAAACACCTTTCCTGCACTTCGAGGCACGCCAGCTCCTATACTGTGTTTATAACGCTTCATTACTTCTTTTTAGGGGGCAGACGTACGAGGAATTGTATATCTATCATGACACAGCCGGCGAAGAGATTTAAGCCCCAATTCTTGTAAAGGTGACGCAGGAATTCTTCCCACCGTCATTGCTGGCTCTATCTCTGTCTGTGTCGGGGTGCGTGCATCTCCTGTTGGTGGCTTAGGACACGGACGTCTCACGACTGGAATCCACAGATCTCGAGGCCACAACGCGTCGGAGCACGGTACAAAAAGCCATCCCCTTAATAAATGGCCATTTAGGACTTGGTCATTTGGGATTAGCCTTTGCAGCTCGCTCCCCGTGGAGATGAGGATGTTTGCCTAGTTTTGGCTGTGACAGCGAAAGCCCTTCATTTTTATTATCGCTCGGTGGCTCTTCCGACGACACACATCAAAGACAACCGGAGATAGAGAACCCCCATGAACGTGAAAATAGAAAGAAGAGCCATTGCAGAAGTCTAGATCAGAGATTACATGAAACCGAGGAGGAAGATGCACCCGGGCAAAAGGTTTGGCAGGTGAAGGAAAGATTGTGAGTACTTAGCCATCAAAAGCTACTCTCTCTCTCTCTCTCTCTCTCTCTCTCTCTCTCTCTCTCTCTCTCTCGAACAAACAAAGAATTATACTACAGAGACGAATTGGATCCCTATACAAATCTTTGTTCCCCACTCTTGCGGCCCATTTGGACCCACAAATCAGGTTCTTAAAATCACAACACTCAAGCAGAATAGAACAAAAATAAAAGAAAGAGAAGCGATGGAAGTATTCTTTCACAAGCTGAAAGAACACTGTCCATTAATTTAAAGGGTTCTTTTTGCACGCCAAGCTCACCTTCTGCAAGTCAAAAGAGAAGAAGAAGAAGAAGAATAAGAAGAAGAAGAAGAAGAAGAAGAAGAACAAGAAGGAAAAAGGGGAGGGACAGTCTCCGTTTCCTGGATTCGAAACTCCAATTGGATTGTTTGTTTCTACCATGCATGCTTAGGATCTTACTGAACACGGTGGGATGACGCAAATGTGAATTCTCCTCGCCTCTACTGTGAACTGGTGTGGTTGTCCTCGTCACTGTCTGCGCTTTGCTGTTGCTGATGGGTGTGGGCTTGGTGATGGTGATCCATTGGGTGGTGGTGCTCAGAATTCATGCTCAGGCCACCTCCTCTATTATACGCGTTGAGCGCCGCAAGCATGCCCAGGTTAGTCTCGGACGTTCCCAGG
Organism: Musa acuminata AAA Group; assembly: GCF_036884655.1. Classification (NCBI taxonomy): domain Eukaryota; kingdom Viridiplantae; phylum Streptophyta; class Magnoliopsida; order Zingiberales; family Musaceae; genus Musa; species Musa acuminata. The sequence goes on along the minus strand of NC_088332.1, from coordinate 14,428,954 downwards.
CCGAGATGCTGAGCCGCCACGCCGCTCGTGGGCTGCTGCAGCACCATCGATCCCAGCGGCAGAGCACGGCCACCTTGGAAGTCGGCGGCACCAGGTAAGTTTAATCGTGACATGAATTGGAGTGGCGCTTGGATGGTGCTGCCGCCGCTGATCCCGCCGCGGTACTGCCCGGCCATGGCCGGGAAAGTCCAGATGGACGGCTCTGAGGACCCGGTGGCCGCGGCCACTGCCGGCGTGGCTGACCCTGCGGACATGGGAAGCATCCAGAACGCTCCGCCAGCTGCGCTGTTCGGGGCAACTGCCCACATTGCCGCCGCAGGGAGGATCCCTGGCGGCCTCGTCAGTCCTGCAGCTGTTGCGTCTTGTTGCTGTGATCGCTGCTGCTGCAATTGGAGCCCGCTGCCCGCCCTCACGGACTTGGAGACTGACGACGGCGACGAGGGGCCGGCCCCTCCGCCTCCTTCCTGCTGATGGGGAGGAGTCTGTTGCTCATCTTTGAAGAGATCCTCTCTAAATCGTTTCCTCAAATAGGTGTCGGCGGAGTCGCCACCGCCACTGCCGACTCCGCCTTGTAAGCCTTCCCCGATCTGGTCGGCTGACAGGAGCTGGTGCTGGTGGGGATGATGGTGGAGCTGGTGGAAGCCGAGCATTGCGGCAGCACCAGGGTCTGTCACCAGCTCGAAGTCGGGGCGGTGGTGGGCGAGGGCGAGCGCGTGAAAGGAGAGCGGGGCGGACTTGGAGGCCGGGGCGGAGAAGGAGGAGCCGCTACTCCTCAGCGAGATGTTGAGCGTGGAGAAGTTGGCTGGGATCGTACCGGTACCAGTGGCAGCTATGATTGCCGGCTCGGCCTGCTGCAGCAGCCACTCGATGGTCTCGCCGTCGGTCTTGTGCCCGAGCTCCCGCGTCAGCTGAAACACACGCGCGGCGCAGATAGCCGGCATGCGGATCCGGCGGCCGCGGCCGTCGACCTTAGTGTGACGGTCCTTGGAGGATCTTTTGGCCGGGGTGCCAGCGACTGCGAGCTTCTTGGACGCCTCGGCGGCGGGGGAGGAGGAGGAGGGGCCAACGGCCCCGCCGGGGTCAGGTTTGGCGGTGGAGATGGCCAGGGAGGCGTCGACGACGCCTCTGCCAGACGCACCGTGGTGGATGATGGAGCCCATGAAGGGGGCTACGGAGCCGCGGCTCTCGAAGGCGACCTTGTCGAGCGTCGACGGCCTGCTGTTGCTTCCTTGCTGCTGCTGTTGGTGATGATGGCCAAAGTAGTGCTGTTGCTGGTGGTGTTCCGAAGTGCTTCTACTGCTGCTGGTTCCACTGCTGCTGTTGCTATTTGTTGGAACTCTTCCCCCTCTACCTCCTCCTCCTCCTCCTCCTCCTCCTCCACCTCCATGCCTACCATGCTCACTTTTTTCCATATCTTCCTTTACTGTTCTCTAATCTCCCCTATAAATCCACAGCAATTATTTCCTTTTCCTTTTTTTTTCTCTCTCTCTCTTTTCCTCTCGAACTCTATATATTTCTTTATGAGATTTTTCGTAAAAAAAAATCCGAAGAAATAATAAGAGGAAGAGAGAGAGAGAGAGAGAGAACCTAGTTAGGGTTTGCGAGGGGGAACACGTGCAGGGGGTCGCTGCATACTTGGCTGGACGACTGGCGTGGGGCTCTCTCCACTCTTGATTCACTGTCGTCCCCTGTGCGCGCGCGTCAGTGTGGGCGAGAATGGAAGAAAGAAGAACGAACGCACGCGAGCAAGAGAGAAAGGGAGAGCGGATGGGAGGTGGGGAAGACGCAACTTTAGATCGTTTAAACGCACAGACACAGAAGCGAGACCGAGAGTGTGTGTGTGTGTGTGTGTGTGAGTGAGCGAGAGAGACTACCAATAAAATACGAACACAAAGAAGGCGAGGTGTTGAGAGGAGGGGAAAGCAAAGGAGGGTCGCGGAGATTTAGATCCTAAACCCTAATTCCCTCAGGCCTCAGCTTTTTTCCCCCCTTCTCTTCTCTTCTCTTCTCTTTTCCCTCACCTCTCTCTCTCTCTCTCTCTCTTTCTTATGATTCCTCTCTCTCCCTCTCTTCCTTTCTCTGTCACTGCTTCGAGTCTGAGAACCACTCGTGGGGCCTCGAACAGAATAATGAATATAGACTGCTGGTTTAGAAAGATGCAGTTAAAAACCTAGCAAACCCATGTCTCTTTCACTTCATTCCATCACTGCCCAATGCTAATCTCACTTCATACTTGGTTGATGCAGGATTCAGTCTATGATTATTACTGCTCCCCTGCGGTAATATGGAGCAGCAGCAGCAGCAGCAGCAGCAGCAGCCAGACATCGCAGGTGGGCGTCAGATAAAGCATCTAATGCTGATGACAGCTCATCCCAACACAACCATCTCTTCTTTTCAAGAAATTTCCTTTCCAAAAGAAAAAACCTTTGCACACTGACCCCTCCAGTCGATGCAGCAGACTCCTTCCTACCCTCGTAAGATGATCCAGCAGTAGCAGTAGAATACTCATCTGCCAGTCAACTCCAGGTTGCCCCACCTCCCCCCCTCCTTTGATGGATAGATACAGCAGCACGGACATCCCCAACTTTATCCCCCGCTTACATTATGATCACAATGTGTTTGATTATTTTACTCCATCTTGGCCTGCCCGCCTCTCTCTCTCTCTCTCTCTCTCTCTCTCTCGACCGGTCTCTGGTGCACCAACTCGCGGAGAGGAGATGGTTAGGAGGCCGGTAGCGATCCGATGTGTCTCCTTCTTTTCTCTTCTTTTGATATGTGGTCTTTCATGGCGCCGATCAAAGCCTGGGGAAGCCTTCCTTTTGTTGACTCCCAGGTGGATCACCATGTCAATGTGTTGCTGCACCACACGCGACTGGGTGTCAGGACCCGGCTCGAGCATCGAGCCACCACCTGACCCACGTGCGCTCGGTGGCCTGCCCTGCGCCCTGCCAAGTTGCAGAGCAAGTTGGAGAGGGGGGCAGGAGAGGCAAGGAAAGCGAGGTGCGGATTCAAATACACGGAGGAGTAATGGTGTATTATATGGCGGCCTCTGGTCACCAGACACAGCAGCATCGCTGTTCCTGCATCACCCCCACCTTTGTTGGCTACTCCGTATGTGAATTCCTGACGGTGACCCCTCCCGCGTCCCCACCCCATCCCATCCCATCCCACTCACCGATGCCATAATTTGAAGCAACGCCGCTCCGTCCGCGTCCGTCTCCGTGGCTCCATTCCACAGAAGCGTATCAGATTTGAGCTGGTTTTGGGTTCTTCACCGGCCAAGCTTCCACTGTTGGGAGTGAAAGCCGCGCCAGGGGCTTTCCTATTGTGAGGGAGACGGGTGAAGCAGGGGAGGTGGAAGGCGAAAGCCAGCAAGTACAGCGACTGCATGGCTTCAGCTCTGCTTTCGCCTGCGGAATGGCGCGTGCGTGCGTGCGTGCGTGCGTTCATAGTTACTGCGGTAAAAAGAGACGCAAAGGCGGAGGAGGAGGAGGAGGACGGTGATCGATCAATTATTGTGAGCCGTAGAACTGCATGCTCTCCTTTCCATTTCACCGTCCTGCTCGTACGGTCTCTCTCTCTCTCTCTCTCTCTCTCTCTCTACATAAGCTTAGTGGATTCTCTTGAGCTGCTCAGCTTGTGTTTGAGATTAACACGAGTGCGAATGACGCCAACTGAGATCTCAGCAATGGTCCTGTGCCTGTCTTCCTCGCGAAACATAAGAGATGATGGTTGTGCAGAAGAGGAGTGTAGCACTTTTGGTATGAGAGTGCGGCGTAGCCAAATCTATCACTGACATTTAATGGAGGGTTTCCTGATGCAGGTGGGGATGGTAATGAGGTGGGTCCTCGAGCTGCAACTCTTTCCACATTTCAAGCTCGAACAGTCACAGGTAGACAACTTCATGTTGGAGCTTGCTAAAACCATCATCCGACTCCATCATCTCCTCACATGCCTGCCTTCTGGCATCCCTCTTTCCTGCATTGATTGACACAGGGAAGGCTTGATCTCACCCGTACCATCCAATCTTGGTACCCCAGCTAACATCCATTAATCAATCAGTCTCCACACTGAGCGCAAAAGAAGCAGGGCGAGATGAGATTAGGAGGTGAGTTAGTAGATGGAGAAGCAGCATTGCATTAGTTGCACTTCTGCGATGCGATGGGGGTTCTTAGGAGAGCTTAGTGAGTGGGATGGAGCTCAAGTAGGGCTTCTGCAGCTCCACTTCAATTCTCATCTCATCTCAGACCAGATTTATTTTTATGGTTACCGCTACATCCATATGATTCAAATAATCAAACGAGAAACCAAATATTTGACATGATAGCCTATCATTTGCATCGAGATATCACCGTTTTATCACGGACAAACATCTAAATAGGATGTTTGATGTAATGCTTATGTATGTCCGTGTCTTTTGGTATGTTCATGCTTTGTACAGCATGTAGAGGGACAACCGAATGTTTAATAGTCTCATTTTACTTAGGTTGGTTGCCGCTTTAGGCTTGTAAATAAAGATTATGTCGTGTGGACACGTGTAAGAGATTTTTGATCTATAATGGACCATTTTACCTTTTGTTGTACAACTGTTCAGAGCTTATAAAGTCTGTTTGTAATTTGCATTGTCTATAAAGTATTTTTTTGGAGATGTTTGCTTGTGGATCTCGAATAAGACGTTTTTTCTAACCCGTCCTCTCTTTTGTGGGTCCTAAAGGACATGGGAGACTAACCTTTGTGGACGGACACGTACGACTTAGGCAAAACTAGCTAAGTTCGTGACAGTGTGTCAGATTAATCACAAGGTCTCATGTAGACCTCGAGGAACTTAAATTCTTGAGAAACTCGTAACGCATAAAATACTCATTACATATTTCTATCTTTTCATCAAAACTTAAAAATATATATAAGATATTTATAAGGGAATCGAATCTTAATTGTGTGTATTTAGATTTTTTTTTTTTAATCCTTCTAGAATATTGGCTTCGAGGAATCCTAAAATATGAAATGATGATTTTAATATAATAAAGCTGTTGACTCTTTCTTATTATTATTACATTCTTAAACTTAAGGTATTGGATTATGGATGTTTAAGATTAATCGAGTACTTTCCTATGGGTCTAAGCTTTTGAGATAAGTGATCATTCATACAAAACTATTTAATGAGTTTGAATTTTATGTATTTTTAAATAAAATTAATATTTATGAAATATTTATTTTAATTGATATAAAATATTAAAAAATAACTAATCAAAATCAAAGTACATACATCTAGAGAAAAAAAAAATTTCTAAGCAACCAAACAATCCGCAAATTAAAATGGATGAAGGTATCGTATCGTATTTTCTATCGATAAAACTCTAATTGATTCGATCCGAGTCTTTTTTTTTTTTTTTATCATCTCTGTTTAAACCAAATCATAGATGAAATTATAAATCTATTCCACAACTTAACATTTGAATCAAAGATAAAATTACAGCCAAGTAGACAATTCATCATTTTAGGTGGCCTTTGGTAGTCACTTTCTACGGCCGAAGTTGTAGAGGACCTACACCACCATATTTGATTCCTTTCTTAAAAGATTGGGTAGCAGGACCAGATCTCAATCTGAACCAGTGGGAAGGAAAAGGCTAGGATGACTTTAGGTCAAGCTGATTTGACACCTTCAGCCATTAATCTTGCAAGTTGTAATATTCCAATCATGATTCTTCCCCTACTTATTCAAATATTAGACTCATGGATGCAAGCTTGGCATGTCTCCTTTTCAAGATCCAGAGAACAAACATGAGGAACTCTTTTTCCACATACCAAGCCATCAAGTTGGCAAGAATGAGAAAAAGACTAGGATTGATTGAGCTAGAATAGCATTTAATGGTGCAAGCATCCATCAAGGCAACATGGAAATTATTGGAAATCATTGCATGATGGCCTCCTTTGACAGTGCATGTCCTTTTAATTATTATTGGAGGTGTAGTGAAACAACAGGCAATAATAGTTCAAAGTTTCACTGTGTGTGCTTTTCTTGTTATTAGTGTCTTTAATCTTCTTCTCAAAGATTTTACATTTAGTATTTTCACATAAGAATAGATTTATTGAGGCAAAAGACAAAAAAAAAAAAAAAAAGGAAAAGAGAGAGCTTAATGAGATATGATTCATTTTGTTGAAATATTAAATTAAACTTTATAATTATATAAGAAATCAATATAATAGTTTTAGTAAAATTAAGGTTCATTTTCTTGTAATATTATTAAATTATCTTGCATGAGATTGGATTATTATGTTGAAATATTAAATTAAACTTTATGGTTAGTGAAATAAAAAGCTCATATAGGAAATCGGATTCATTATGTTGAAATAATAAATTAAACATTGTGATTTAAGATTTATAGTAAAATAAGGTTCATCATATTACAATACAAAATACATCATAAGAATTTGGATCCATTATTAGTAATTGAAGTTCAAATTGTTGACTGATACACTTCTTTCGCTTCTCTTTTGTGTAAGGGAAGTATGGGGGGGTGGTGGTATGGGATTCGATGGACAGAAACCATGTATGATCAATAAGAGGCTGGAAGAAGAAGAAGAAGAAGAATGATTGGGGAAGATGGTGAGGCATACGGCGGAGGAACTGCTCATTTGGCTGCATCATTTCGCCATGCAGATGATGGGCACGGCTGCTGTTTCTTGACAGCACAAAGTGCAGAATCCACCAGGCGATGGCTACAGGGAGGAGATTGCTCCGCCGAACAGATCCGTGGACATCTTAAGCCACCAACAGTGCTGAGAGGAAAGGCAAGAAGGTGATGTCGACGCCATGCTGAGAATGCCACACACCTGCACGGCCTTCGGTGTGGTTTGTGGAGGAGACCTGCCTCCCTGGACTGCACCAGTGCGGTGATAAGCATCATGTGGCGTGGCACATAACATCACAGGAAAGCGAACCGGGATTGCATCGCTGAAGTTGACCTGTGACAACTTAATATCCTTTTTCTTCCAAGTAAATGCCACTGCGAAGCTGCTGTTAGATTAGATGATCGAAGATGACATCGGAAGGAAGACCACAGACACCTCAAGTAGAATCTGATACTACAATATTTCGGTAGAGCTTCTTCTACACACAAAAAAAACACTCTTTCTCCTCCTCCTCCTGCATATAATGTTTATAGTTTTCTAGGGGTTTATATATATAGTGTTAAAAGTATATATTAGATCCTTTCTTAACGATTTAAGTTTTCGATAGTTTTAATTAGCAAATAAAAAATCCTTTTTTCGACGTATCGGATTACATCATACACTCGGATTTTGTTCATATCTTAGGTTTGAATCGATTTACTTATTATTAAAAATGTAAAAGTATATATCGAGAAAAAATTAAAATTTTAAAAGTTTTTATTATCCAATCAAATAGTTAAAAATATAAAAAATAATTAAAATCAAATGTAGAAATATATATTTTATTTTATTTAATAAAAGATAAATGATGGAAGTAGATTTCGATCGTAGGATGTTGTTATCGATCATCATCATCGATCGTTAAACTCTATATTAGCCAAGATAATTGATATCTTAAATGTGACTCGAGAATATTTATTTATTTATAATATATTTAATACAATTAAAAATAAAAAGAGGGTAATTTTTTGAATTTTAAATAATATTATTACAAACCCACATTCCTATTTTCTCATAACATATGGAAAATAATAAAACGGTTATTCGAAAATTTCTAATTACTCAAAAAAAAAATCAACAGATTTTTAATTACTTTTATTTAACAAAAAATTCATAAAACAAAATATTCTTTTACGTGGTAGGCTCGAAATATGCAGGCAGATGCGATCGGCCCGACGCTTCTCACATGTACCAAATAGCAGCCGAGAACCGGCGAGGGTGTACGCCGCCGCCCATGTCGCCGCGTCTCTTCCTCGCCCCCGACTGCCAGATAGAAATGCCTTTCGCCGTCTTTCTCCTGTAGGTTTCATCTCCCGCTCGGCCACCGAAAGAGTGCTTTTTTTTTTCCTCTCCCCCTGTTTTCTTAGTAAATCTCTCGGTATTTTTGCTCGATTCTGCTTCGATCATTAGAGATTCGGGTATTCTCTATGTGAAATCAATCATTTATGCCTTCGGAGCTGCTATCTAATCTGCAAGTTCCCATCTTGATCCTCGATGTCGGATTGTGTGATCGTGAATTGCTAGTTGGGCTTCGTTGGATTTCTAGGGCTCAAATAAACGCTTGGTGTCTCTCTTAATGATTCCTTTGGTCGGTGTGTGCACAAGAAAGCTTCTTTGGGCGATCGTAGAGAGGATTTAAGGGTCGTATCGAGTTGCATGTGTTTGAGACTCCCATCTAACATGTCCAAATGACCTCATTAGCAATGAATGCTTCACTACCAAGTCTTCTGCAACAGTGCCTTCGATGCAAGTCATTGTCATGTTGACTTTGGTGACATAGTAAAGAAACTTTCTTCATGGCCGGCTCATGAAATCATTAAGGATTCCTTCTTCTTTTTGGGTGGAAGAGATACATCAGAGTCATGGGATGAGCACAACTGCAGTGATTCACTGCAGCTTATTTATATTGAGTTTTCCTCAATAGACAATTTATGACTCTTTTTGTTGTTCATGCATAATGTACTTATAATTTGTGTCATTAATATGAAAATATTGAGGTGGATAAGATTGAAAGAAAATTATTTTTATTTAATTGCTCTAATACATGTAAAATTGGAGAGAATAGCTTAGGAGAGCATGATCATGTCCTAAAAACACCTATGTATATCATATATATTATAATTAAATATATTAAATAAATAATTAATTAATATTAGTGATAACTAGAAGATATAAAGAAAATCTTAAGCTATCCATCCATATTAAAATAATCTATTGACGAGGATAGTAATTACGATAAGACTCGGCTGACGTCAGTCGCGCCTCACACCTCGGTCGACGCGACGGTACCCGGTTAAAACACAGCCCGAGGCGCATTAACACCCGCGTAGGCTCAGCTCTTCACGCCACGCAACGCCTGTGTCCGCTACCATTTGCCCCAGCAAGTGAGCACATCAGACCACAGTAAGCTTCCCTACAAATACCCTCGCGCTCTCAACGAGCAAAGCGGGGAAGAACGGAGGAGAAAAGAACACACCAGGGAGACACCTCAAACTCTTCTTCTTTCTACCCCCTCCACCATCTACTGACTCGATCGTCGGAGGGGTCGGGTCGCGTCTCCCGACCCGACCTGTGTGCAGGACTACAGACGGAGCGCGCCCAACCGAGGAGCCCCCTCCGGCGGAGTCGGCAGACCCCGTCCCCATCGGATCGCCGCGGCCGACCCCCTCGGCGAACCCGAGGGCCGCACCGGGGAGATCCCGCCTTCCGGACCCGAATCGAGCCGCGTCGGCCCCAAGGCCACGGCTCCAGGTTGTTTACCACAACAGATTGGCGCTAGAAGGAGGGCCCGGAATGTCGGGTCATCACCCGAGCGGCTCAGACGAGCCCACGGCTGACAGGTCGCTCCCGACCGAAGCCTCGGGGGACCATCCCCCGCACGGAGGCCATCATGACGAACACCCCGCCACGACCTCCGAACGATACTGGCAAATATTCAACGACCCGGGTTTGTCGCCTCCCGACGGCGCTCCCGTCGACTCGACGCCCGTGTCACCCGAGGCCTTCTAGGACCTCGTATGTCAAGGCCGAGCTCTGATGGATGTGGTGCAAACCATCATCCCGCTCGTTCCTCATCCGGCGCACCCGCCTACAGTCCAACCACTGCGACAATACGAACCGCCCGTTCGGGCCCACTCAACACTTCCGGAGTTCCCCACTTCGCCTCGGGTCGGACCGGCCCCACTTGGGGATCCAGTGATGGCAAACCCGAGCGGCCGCTCGGAGACCGAGGCACTCTCTTCGAACTCCCTACGGGCCCAATTGCGCTTCGTCAGTCAGCGACTCGACGAGGTGCAGAAAGAGGTCTGCAAGTCCAAGGGAGAGCTAAGGGAGGACGCAAACAAAGGGTCTCCCTTCACGCCCGAGATACGGGATCAGATAGTCCCCCCGGACTTCCAGCTCCCCTCTCTGGACGCTTACGATGGCTTCGCCGACCCGGCGGACCATGCAGTTACTTTTCGCGCCTAAATGGCGCTATGCGGAACCTCTGATGCCTTGCTGTGCAAAGCGTTCCCTACCACCCTGAGAGGGCCTGCCCACTCGTGGTATGGCGGCTTGAAGACCGGAGCAATAGCTTCCTTCGACCAGCTCATCAAGGACTTCGAGCTCCACTTTGTGGCTTATGCACGGCCGAAGCCTCCCGCGACACTGCTCTTCCGACTCAAACAAGGGGAGGACGAGCCCCTCTCCCATTTTGTGGATCGCTTTGCCACGCAAATCTGGGGCCAGCCGGACACTCACCCCTCTCTGTTAGTGCAGGCGTTCATGACAGGCTTGCGACCTTCCAGATTCCTCTGGTCCCTCGCGGAGCAGCCTCCCACCACGTTGCCAGAGATACTCCAACGCGCTAACCAGTACATCGCCGCGGAGGCCTGGTCGACCGTGAGGAGAAGGGACGGCCCCCGACCGCAGGCTCGATAACAGAGGTCAAGCACCCGCGGTGGCTACCCCATGTAGTCCTCATGAAAAGAAATCCAAGCCCTGCCTCAGCCTTTTTCGAGCCAAGGTCCAGTATCTACCTGACCCCCTCTCGGCTCATGACTTAAAATCTTCTGAATCTACACGCCTCGGCCGCAGCCCGCCTGCGCCGAGCTCCTCGGCCACAGACTGCCGAGCAAACCTCAGGGCGGCTTGCCCACCTGAGTTACATCCCTCGGCCGCAGCCCGCCTGCGCCGAGCTCCTCGGCCACAGACTGCCGAGCCCACCTCAGGGCGGCTTGCCCACCTGAGTTGCATCCCTCGACCGCAGCCCGCCTGCGCAGAGCTCCTTGGCCACAAACTGCCGAGCCCACCTCAGGGCGGCTTGCCCACCTGAGTTGCATCTCTCGACCGCAGCCCGCCTGCGCCGAGCTCCTCGGCCACAGACTGCCGAGCAAACCTCAGGGCGGCTTGCCCACCTGAGTTGCATCCCTCGGCCGCAGCCCGCCTGCACCGAGCTCCTCGGCCACAGACTGCCAAGCCCACCTCAGGGCGGCTTGCCCACTTGAGTTGCATCCCTCGGCCGCAGCCCGCCTGCGCCGAGCTCCTCGGCCACAGACTGCCGAGCCCACCTCAGGGCGGCTTGCCCACCTGAGTTGCATCTCTCGATCGTAGCTCGCCTGCGCCGAGCTCCTCGGCCACAGACTGCCGAGCCCACCTTAGGGCGACTTGCCCACCTGAGTTGCATCCCTCGGCTACAGCCCGCCTGCGCCGAGCTCCTCAGCCACAGACTGCCGAGCCCACCTCAGGGTGGCTTGCTCACTTGAGTTGCATCTCTCGGCCGCAGCCCGCCTGCGCCGAGCTCCTCGGCCACAGTCTGCCGAGCAAACCTCAGGACGGCTTGCCCACCTGAGTTGCATCCCTCGGCCGCAGCCCGCCTGTGTCGAGCTCCTCGGCCACAGATTGCCGAGCCCACCTCAGGGCGGCTTGCCCACCTGAGTTGCATCTCTCGACCGCAGCCCGCCTGCGCCGAGCTCCTCGGCCACAGACTGCCGAGCAAACCTCAGGGCGGCTTGCCCACCTGAGTTGCATCCCTCGGCCGCAGCCTGCCTGCACCGAGCTCCTCGGCCACATACTGCCAAGCCCACCTCAGGGCGGCTTGCCCACTTGAGTTGCATCCCTCGGTCGCAGCCCGCCTGCGCTGAGCTCCTCGACCACAGACTGCCGAGCCCACCTCAGGGCGGCTTGCCCACCTGAGTTGCATCTCTCGATCGTAGCTCGCCTGCGCCGAGCTCCTCGGCCACAGACTGCCGAGCCCACCTCAGGGCGACTTGCCCACCTGAGTTGCATCCCTCGGCTACAGCCCGCCTGCGCCGAGCTCCTCAGCCACAGACTGTCGAGCCCACCTCAGGGTGGCTTGCTCACTTGAGTTGCATCTCTCGGTCGCAGCCCGCCTGCGCCGAGCTCCTCGGCCACAGTCTGCCGAGCAAACCTCAGGACGGCTTGCCCACCTGAGTTGCATCCCTCGGCCACAGACTGCCGAGCCCACCTCAGGGCGGCTTGCCCACCTGAGTTGCATCCCTCGGCCGCAGCCCGCCTGTGCCGAGCTCCTCGGCCACAGATTGCCGAGCCCACCTCAGGGCAGCTTGCCCACCTGAGTTGCATCTCTCGGCCGCAGCCCGCCTGCGCCGAGCTCCTCGGCCACAGTCTGCCGAGCAAACCTCAGGACGGCTTGCCCACCTGAGTTGCATCCCTCGGCCATAGACTGCCGAGTGCGCGCTTGCGCGACCTACCTGCCTGCGTCATGCCACTCGGCCGCGTGTTGCCCGAGACCACACCTGCGCGGCCAGCCCGCCTGCGTCGTGCTCCTCGGCTTCACGCTCCCGAGACACACCTGCGCGGCCAGCCCGCCGGCGTCGTGCTCCTCGGCTCCATCCCTCCCGAGACACACCTGCGTGACCAGCCCCCCTGCGTTGTGCTCCTCGGCTTCACGCTCCCAAGACACACCTGCGCGGCCAGCCCACCTGCGTTGTGCTCCTCGGCTCTATGCTTCCCGAGACACACCTGCGTAGTCTGCCCGCCTGCGTCGTGCTACTCGGCCGCATGATGCCCGAGACACACCTGCGCGGCCAGCCCGCCTGCGTCGTGCTCCTCGGCTTCATGCCCCCGGAGCACGCCTGCGCGGCTAGCCCGCCTGCGCCATGCTCCTCGGCCCCATGCCTCCCGAGACACGCCTGCGCGGCCAGCCCGCTTGCGTCGTGCTCCTCGGATCATGTCCTCGGCTTCATGCCCCCGAGACCGCGCCTACGCGGCCAGCCCGTCGGAAAGCTAAAGCCATGCCCCGGACTCCCGTTACAACGACCGACGCATAGCTTCTTTCCGGGGGGGAATATGATGAGGATAGTAATTACGATAAGACTCGGTTGACGTCAACCGCACCTCACACCTCGGTCGGCGCGACGGTACCCGGTCAAAACACAGCCCGAGGCGCATTAACACCCGCGCAGGCTCGGCTCTTCATGCCACGCAACGCCTGTGTCAGACGCTACAATTTGCCCCGGCAAGCGGGCATATCAGACCACAGCAAGCTTCCCTACAAATACCCTCGCGCTCTCAACGAGCAAAGCGGGGAAGAACGAAGGAGAAAAGAACACATGAGGGAGACACCTCAAACTCTTCTTCTTTCTACGCCCTCCACCATCTACTGACTCGATCGTCGGAGGGGTCGGGTCGCGTCTCCCGACCCGACCTGTGTGCAGGACTGCAGACGGAGCGTGCCCAGTCGAGGAGCCCCCTTCGGCGGAGTCGGCTGACCCCGTCCCCATCGGACCGCCGCGGCCGACCCCCTCAGCGAACCCGAGGGCCGCACCGGGGAGATCCCGCCTTCCGGACCCGAACCGAGTCGCGTCGACCCCGAGGCCACGACTCGAGGTTGTTTACCACAACATCTATATATAATATATATTATAATTAATAAATGGTAGGAGGAGACAGAGAGAAAAACTTAATATATCCATGTAGTTGCTATAATAGTAGTAGTTGATCATGCTAAAAAAACCTATATATTATATATATTATAATTAAAATATATAAAATAAATAATATTAATGATACTAGAAATATCTATAAAGTTGTTCATAATATGTGTTACTATCTTTTTGCCAAAGGGATTCATGTGAATCATCAAAAGGGATTAATTAATGTACAGAATGATCATATTTATGAGTCAGTGGTGTCTCTCCTTTGGAATTCTTTCTTTGATTTGTACATCATTTTCACTGGACATTTTCAATAAATATTTATATATTATATATATCACAAATAATTGAAGTAAAAAACCATGAAAAATTAGACATTTTCAATAAGTTCTTGGATTGGTGTTTTTCATTCAACAAAAGTCCCAAATTGAAGATGGCATTAATTAGGCCCATGTTTTTAATTTTATGTCATCGAATGCGAACATATCAGCTAGTTTTTTAGTTGGTAAAATTTATCGTTTACGATATGAAAACAATAAGAATTTAGGGTTAAATTGCATACTATACTACTTTTAAGGAAAATGAAGACATCAAGCAAAATTAATGATATATAGCCCTCTAATTTATGTTTCATGTATTTATTTTTTTAATACTAAAAATGTGCATAAATATTTAGTCATCTTCAGTCAATCCCACAAATAAAATTTCTAAATAATATCTAATTCCCTTTAGAGATATATTATCTATATTTCTACAATTTGCAATCCCTGTATTTATATCTTAAAAATTAAATTTTCAATAAAAGTATTAAAGAGTATTTATATATTTAAATTTGTTTTTATGAAAAACTTAATAGTAATCATGATTTGTAGTTATTGAATTAAATTTATTAGATCAATTAAATTATATATATATATATATATATATATATATATATATATATATATATATATATATATATATATATATATATACTAATTAGAAACTATGTTAAAAGCCCTTCTTAAAAATAGAAAGAAGAGAGATAGGTGTCATCGAAGGCCCAAATGCCGTTTCTTCGTTACTACGCCTTGGGCTTTGATTGTTGCAGCTCATCAGCCGGAATACAAGTCTCTTCCGCCACCTCCCTGTTGATCCCAACTGCCATGAGAGGTCCCGTTCCCCCCTCTCTCCCCTTTCTACCCGAGGATAGAGATCCCGATCCGACCCAATCCCATCACCACGTCCCGCCTCAATCTCCTTGTTCTTGAGGGGAAAGACAGGAATTGCGAGCGACGGATGGACATCTTGATCGCGCAGATCCAGGCGGACCTGCGGTCGAACGACGCGCTGCGGCAGTCGGGGGCGCTACTGCAAGCGCTGCAGCAGTCGGCGGCGGGGCGGGACGTGTCGGCCGTCGCCCGCTCTACCTGCGAGGAGATTCTCGCATCCCCGGCCTCCGCTGTCTCCAAGAAGCTCGCCTTCGACCTCATTCGCTCCACTCGCCTCACCCCCGACCTGTGGGACACCGTCTGCTCCGCCGTCCGCTCCGACCTCGACTTCCCAGACCCCGACGTCGCCGCTGCCGCCGTCTCCATCCTCTCCGCCCTCCCCTCCCACCGCCTCCCCCGGCTCGTCGCCGACGCCCACCGCGAAATCGCTGCCTTCTTCGACTCCCCTAGCGACACCCTTCGCCTCGCCGCCACCGAGACCCTCGGATGCGTCCTTGCCCGCGACGACCTCGTTCTCCTCTGCCACACCGCCCCGGGCCTTCTCGACCGCGCTTCCGCCTGGTGGGCCCGTATCAACCAAGGCACCCTCGACCGCTCCGACGCCGTTTCCCGTGCCGCCTTTGAGGCCGTCGGCCGTCTCTTCCAGGAGTTCGAAACCAAGCGCATGAGCCGCCTTGCGGGGGACAAGCTCATCGACGGCGAGAACTCCTTCGCCATCCGCTCCAACTGGGTCGTCGCTGCCATCGACCTCGTCTGGAAGAAGCGCAACGCCCTCATAGCCCGCTCCCTGGTCCTCCCCATTGAGAGCTTCCGTGTCACCGTGTTCCCACTCGTCTTTGCTACCAAGGCCGTGGCATCTGGCTCGGTTGAGGTATTCCGGAAGATCTCCAGGCTGGGAGGGAGCAGCAACGACAGGAGCGCTTCTGCCGCAACGGACTCCTCGACGAGCGCTGAGAAACACGTGGGGGTCTCGGATGTGGTCTCCCATCTCCTTCCATTCTTGAGCTCGTTGGATCCGCCTCTGATATTTGAGGTCGGGATCAATATGCTCTCGCTGGCTGATGTTCCGGGAGGGAAGCCAGAGTGGGCTTCAGCGTCAATCATTGCCATTCTCACGCTCTGGGATAGGCAGGAGTTCTCTTCTGCTAGAGAAAGCATTGTGAGGGCTGTCGTCACGAATCTCCACCTTCTCGATCTCAGCATGCAGGTGCACCGCGAGTCCATTTTGTCTACGTAGTGGTCTTTTATTTACTTATCTGTTGGTGGTCTCAATAGCCAAAGATGACATGAGCTGATCTTTTACATGCTAAAGAACTTAATTGAGCAACTACATATGCAAAAAAGGCAGGCAGGACTTTACCAATTCTAACTAACCAAATGCCGCCACCAGATCTTTATTGCATATGCAAGCTCTAACTTAGTAAATATCAAGAACACAAATCCAAACACAACCTATATATATATACATGTGTATATATGTACATGTATATATATATATATATACATGTATATATATACATACATATATATATATATATATATATATATATATATATATATATATATATATATATATATGCAAGGTCTGTCACACCGAAGCGTGCCGTCCATACCGGATGGTACGTACCGATCCGATAGGTTATCGGTACGCGGATCACCCGGTCCCGCTACAGTGTTACAGTACTATACTATAGCATTGCTACAGTGCTACAGTACTATACTGTAGCACTGCTATAGTATGAAAAAAAAGAATAAAATTGTTCGGTACACCAGGGTGTACCGCTCGGTATGCCCTGATGTACCGTCCGGTACATCGATACCATACCATACCGAGCCCGGGTCGAAATGTTGGTACGGTACGGTACGACGAACCTTGTATATATGTATGTATGTACATGTATGTACATGTATATATACACATGTATATATATGTATGTACATGATGTATGTACACAAACCCAAACACCTTGTTGTTTGTTTGGCTTTTTCATTTTTAGACTAGATTAGTGATGTTAACTTACTTTCTAATAATGTTCTTTAATAAACAATAGAAGACTAAAGCACTAGGTGCTGATCCTATTCAAAGATATGATTTTTCAGAACACACAATATAAGAAATGGTAAGAGTGCTGCAAGATTTGCCTGATACTGTACTTTAATTACAAAGTTTATTTTTTCTGATAATTCAGAGGGGTAAGTGTAGGTATTCTTTACTTTGATGGAGTTTTGTAGGGTTAATTTTTTTTTTTCTCATTCCTCCTTATTTCAGGTTTCTTTGTTTAAGAGGCTGCTTCTGATGGTGAGAAACCTGAGGGCAGAATCAGATCGTATGTATGCTCTGGCATGTATTTGCCGTACAGCCCTTTGTGTCGATCTTTTTGCAAAAGAAAGTGTGCGAAGAGGACAGAAGCCTCTCCCTGGAACAGACATTACCTCACTTTTTGAGGATGTAAGAATAAAAGATGATTTGAACAGCGTAATAAGTAAAAGTTTGTTCAGAGAGGAATTAGTTGCTTCACTAGTGGAAAGCTGCTTTCAGTTATCTCTTCCGTTGCCTGAGCAGAAAAATTCTGGAACGGAGGGCAGAGTCATTGGTGCTTTAGCCTATGGAACTGGTTATGGTGCACTGAATTGGACAGAATCAGCTTTAGAGGTTGTGGAAGTGTGTCGGCCATGTGTTTTGTGGGACTGTGATGGACGAACTTATGCCATTGATTGTTACCTGAAGTTGCTCGTCAGGCTCTGTCACATTTATGATACAAGAGGAGGCGTGAAAAGGATCAAAGATGGTGCTTCTCAGGAGCAGATTTTGTATGAGACTAGGTTGCGCAACTTGCAATTACAACTTATCAAAGATCTTCGTGAGGTTAGTATCATTATTTTTGTCACAATCAAATCTGATACATCTTTTTCTTGTGGAAAATGACTGTGAAGAAATGCTAAGGCATTGCACATTTGCAGGAACTTGCAAATTTGTAGTGAGCAAGCATGAAATAATAGAGATAAAATACACTAGTAAATTGCCATTTTCTGCATTAAGTTCAGTACTTTTCAAGATTGCAATGAAACAACCAATTTATTTTTGCATAAATGCCTCTTTTTTTCTCTCGTATTCATTTTTTTTCTTAAATTTGGCTGAATGCTTTTACCGTCGGGTGCTTAGGAGATTATCAGCTAGATGTGATTGTTTATCATGCTCTTTTTATGCATCTGTTTTGAATTGGTAAATTAATATTCCTGTGAGGCTGTAATAGTATGAGACTATGATAATCATATAAAAAATAACTATCAAAAGAGACTTTTGTACATATCAGTTCATTTGCTTTATTCAGGATGAAAATTTGACAGTGGCTTAACCCTTTCAGAAATATTTGAAGTTGCCAAGGCTCCTTTCTCGTTAAAACAGCCGACTGTCCTCTTTAACAATATCATATGTGCCTTAGCCGTCAATTGTAAAATAGAAATTGCATGTCGTTCTATTGACTCTCATTCTTCTTCTTACATGCTTTATCTATTTTGTTTATACAAACACACATATTGTCCTCGCCTGCCTACTTATCATGTTAAAGTAAGATCTATTTTGCTCTGCAAGGTGCATACACCGAGAATATCTGCACGCTTGATTTGGGCCATTGCTGAACACTTTGATATGGAGGGTCTTGATCCACTACTAGCTGATGATCCGGAAGATCCATTGAACATATTTATATCCAATATACACAATGTGTTGTTTAATACTGATTCCTCTGCAACTACTTCAAACAAGCTTCAAGATGTGCAAGCAGTCCTTATTTGTGCACAACGTCTAGGTTCACGGAATCCCAGAGCAGGACAACTGTTGAGTAAAGAACTTGAAGATTTTAAAGGTGGTTCCATGGCTGACTCTGTAAACAAGCATCAAAGTCGCTTTATATTGCAGATGTTAAAATTTGTTACAAGTCATCCAGAAAGCAGGTCAGTCCTTTGTGCACATTACAAGTTCAGCAAGTGTGTTTTTCATCAGTTGATTGAGTTTATTATTGTGTGGAATTATCTGATTAGATCTGCATTTTAATCAATTAGATACTGAAACTAAAAAAATGTGTTTCAGTTGTTGATTATAGCATTTACCAAAAAGCTTAAAAATGATTGAGAAATGCTTCAGTTAAGTCCATTTTGGTAATGCATTTGTCTTATATGTTTGTGTTGTTGTTGACTCCAAGAATTGTTCTCTTGATAGGGCAATAAACACTGGTCATGTTGTTGTAACTGTATTTACCAAGGCAAGGGTATTTTTTAACTAAATATACACTTTTCTTTGGTTAAGTTGATGGGTTCTCAAACTGAGAGAAATAAAGATAAGTTGATAAACATGTGCTGCTAGCTCGGAAGAGTGTCTACTGTCTAATGCTTGTAACTTTACATCTTAGGTAGATATTTGACAGATCGGAGTTTATTAATGTTATTAAAGACTGTTAACTGTTACTTAGATCTCCTATCAATGAGGCAGCATATTTTCTTCGGAAAGCCACAACATGTTCATATAACTAATAGATTAAGTCATTAAACATCCTCATGGAATAAACCATATACTGATAATCTTGTTTTTTCTAGCTTCTGACATGATTTTTAGAAAATTGATGTTTCATATAATGCAAAAATTGTTTCTTTTAGTTGTGTAGAATGCACTACAGTAGTCAATAAAAACAAACTTGCAGATGATATTTTTATCAGGACAAGTATGATTTTGTTCTCCTAGCCTAATTATTGTAGAACTTGGCTACAGAAAGAATTTTGGAGCACTAATATGCTTATTACCAAGGTTTTGGGAATTGGCCAATCATAATCTGATGTAGTCCAGCTTTGGTCCTAACTTTTATCTAATTGATGATTATCCCTCAATCTAATTCTGCAGTTGATTCTGCCTGAATATGTTTGGATTGGCTGATTTTAGATGGAATGTAGCAGTAAGTGACCAACTTCAGCAGAGAGGACTACATAGAGGAGGAAATAAGAAAAAGGAGAGTAAGTGGACAAGAGGATTGTGGAATTATAAGTAGAGGTGGAGAAAGAAATCTGTTTCTTGCTGGACACGTTTATTGCATGTTCAGTACTTTTAGCTGATATTTTTTCCATGTTCATCGTTCACTCTTAAGGCATATGAAGCGAATGAGACAGGGTACAAGAGAAGAGATAGGATTGGAGATTGGAGGTTACATGGGCAGTATACGAGAATGAACAGTCACATATTTTGATGGTTGGTGGGTGAGGAAGGCTGTTGCAGTTCCAACAATTCTGATGAATCCTGTGACACTAAAAATGAATTGCCAAAGGGTAGATATTTATGGAAAACATTCCTGACCCTTTTTTGAAACAATGGATATGCACTTCAAAAGTAGATTTAAATATCTCCAGTATATATTTTTTTAAAATCCTTTAAATTTTTTCAAGCTTATCATGAACCTTTATTCTTATATGGCCACTTAGGTGCACGGCATATTTACACTGGGGCATACCAAATTAAGTGATACTGCATTAAGTACTACTCCACTGTCACGGCCTTAGTTGGAATTGCCTAAGGTGTAAGGACCATTGCGGCAAAGACGCGAACTTAGCTTGCGTTGCCTAAGTCACGAGGCACCCTTACGGCAAAGACGCGAACTTAGCTTGCGTTGCCTAAGTCACGCTTCGCCCTTGCGATTTGCGTCCGCAAAGATCAACCCACTTGCAACGTCTCGCAGGTCCCGAAGGACCTGTAAAAAGAGAAAGTTGATTAGTTCGAAAAACGAGCGACGGACAAGTCCCGATGTCTCGCGAAAAGGGGAAGCTTTACAAGCAATTCAGCGAGCACCTTGCGTGCACCAGAGAAAAGAGCAAGAGGGGGAAAACAAGGACTTTAGAAGGTTGAATGAACAGCTGCAAGTCCACAAACAACTGCTCACCGAGTGCCGGGCACGACAACAAGTTCCCGTTAAGGTAACGTGCGAACTTACGAAAGAGTGTTCAACGCCCGACACTATACTGAAGCTCCATCCAGCCTTGTGCCACCCGGGTGGTTCCAGGGTGTTGAGATGGCTGACGTTTTGCGTGCAGCAGCGGGCTGCAGAAATCAGCCCGTGGCACGTGAAAACGGAGCTGTTTTGGGGTTGTTTTGCTCGGTTCGGTGAGTGGTCGCATTGTAGCGTTGCAACTTGTTCGAACTTACATTTTTACAAGCAAAAGGACTTAAAACAAAGCCAAAACATGCTGCCAAGCAGCTGTACATGTAGATTAGAGCGACGAACGGTTCGTTGAACGAAGTTGTTGTGGGTGCGCGACGACCGTTCGTGACACCACAGTGCCATTGTGGATTTTTTTCTTATACTTCCATCTTGTGGAACTCAACTCTTGGGGTACAATAGTAAATCATTACTCTAAAGCATGGATCCAAGAGGCTATTCAGATCCATGAATAAAAAATTTGTGGTGTTGCTAAAACATGGGAAGAGCATGAAGTAATTAGTAATTGCATTTCTATATGTATGTATTTTGTTATGAAAGATTGATAAAAACAATATACAGGTTTGCTCCTGTGCTAATGTCTTTCATAGTTCGATCATCTGACTCAACTGTAGTTCTGTGTTGTTTGAAGCTTGGACTTCTTTTTTGATCTTTGTAGCAACGAATGCTGTAAACTATTTGATGCTTTGAAGAATGACTGACATGTAATAATTTTCAGATGGGTAGGAATTAGTGACACTATGGGAGATTATCCTTTTAGCCACCATAAACTCACAGTTCAGTTCTTTGAGACATCTGCAGCCCAAGACAGAAAATTGGAAGGATTGGTTCATAAGGCCATTCAAGAGCTCTGGAGGCCTGACCCCAGTGAATTGAGACTTTTGTTAACCAAAGGTGTCGACTCTAGTAAGCATAAAGTACCTCCAAAAGCACATTCTCTAACAGGTAGTAGTGATCCTTGCTATGTTGAAGCATATCATCTGGCAGATTCGATGGATGGGAGGATCACCCTTCACTTGAAGGTATCACACTTATATACTTTGTTGATATTTGTGTATGTTTCTTGATTTCAGATGGTTATTTCTGCTGGCAACCAACTTTTGCATATATTAGCATCTATAATTTTTGTATTGTCTTAATATTTCAAATTAAGAAGTGAAGGAACATAAACATTTTAGAAGTATTTCCAAGAATTAGCAGAATGTAGGAGATTTTGGTACTAAAACAAGAAGAAGGGGAAATCAGATAGGAAATCAAGTTGTATAGCATGATGATTGTATGGATCTTATTCAGTTGTTGTATAACTCTCATGTGCAAGAGGCAAACTTATGAGAAAGCAATAACAAAAAGCATGTTCATGGTGAGAATATTTGATAATCTGGAATCAATGCATATGGAAATTTTGTGTTGCAGCTATGAAAATGTTGGAATGGATGTTTGCGTCTAAAGAGAAAGATAAAAAAGGAAATGCAGATGATTGCACTTATTGAGGATAGTCTTGTTCATTGTCGTTTAAATTTGAATCACTTACAAAAATGACCTGGTTCAGCAGATTTTTTTTCATCTGCAGCTTAAGTGTGGCATGACTCACTTTGGGTTGTTTATTTTGGTGTGTAGCACTCAAGTCAAAGATCAAGATTGTTTGAGCCTGAGATATAGCTAGCTAGTTTTTTTAACGTAGAGCTGGAGGTTATCTTTTCTGAAAAGGAAACTGACAAGAATTCTAGCATATCCTGTTGGTTGGGTGCATTTCCTCCAACCAATGCCTTTATTAGGTTTCTTGACAATCTCTTGTATGATAATTTTGTTCCTCATACGTTGTAGGTAGAAAAATTAAGAATAACATGACAAGTCATCTAAGCTGGTCTGACATATCTTACTAATGTGTATTTAATTTTTTTGTTTGTCATGGATAAAAAAATAGAGTTACAGGAAAGTTGAAGTATAACTTAAAAGGAAAAATGACATTTATCTCTTAGGCTTGTTAAGTGAAGTATTGGATGTTGACTTTATATAATTTTGAAAGCCTAGTATCATCAAATTAGAATCACAAAAATCACTTCTTATTATTACTATATTAACTGATAATGAAACAATATACTTACAGTTAGACAAGTGTCCGAGTGAAGGGCAAGCAAATAGTTATTTGTCAAGGCTTGTGAGTTTGGAAATATGATTCCATGTACCACTGGTTTGCACTAGTTTATATGCAAAAATTTGGTATTTCTTTCTCACTTTCAAGCTAAAATACCTTTTTTGTTTTAGTTTGTCATGATTTCAACTCATTATATGTACTGATTTATTTAACTGCATTTGTAGTTGAGTATTATTTAAACTATGCCATCAAGACATATTAACCATTCTGATCAAATCAATAATTTCAGATCTTAAACTTGACTGAACTAGAGCTTAATAGGGTGGATATCCGGGTTGGCCTCTCTGGAGCACTGTACTTTATGGATGGGTCACTTCAAGCAGTTCGACAGCTAAGAAATCTTGTCTCACAGGTTTCTTTCAGGATTCTCTGCTAATTTTCTTGGATTTTGCTTCTGTAATTGCTACTTAATGATTGTAGGCCTTTTGGCTTTCCAATTTGCTTTTGCCTTGCTATCACTCGTTGACGTGTGTTTATAACATGCAGACACATTTAAGAAAATAACTTTATTCAGACACATTTAAGAAAATAACTTTATTGTCATTTGTTCGCACTTGCACGCATACATACTGCAATCATATGCTATATATACAAAAAAGTGCCTCTCTATATTCATGAATCTATGTTCATTAGCGGATGCTGCATGATAAATCTGAAACAATTCTTTTGTTCATCTTTAAACAGAAGAAGACTTGTCAGTTATAGGTGGTTGATTGTATCTTCCAAATTCCTTCCAGCCTGAACAAATCAGCACTTGTAAGCCTATAGAGCAGGAGTGCACTTTTAAGTTTTCCAAATTATCATAGTACGTTAAGTGGAAAGTCATTTTGTGGAAGACATTAGTCTGGACTCTGCAGTATTTCCTTTGAACTCGAGCTATAAAATTAATTTTTTATGTTTTAGATATTATTGCATGATAAGTTCCAATTTTCTCATTTATTCCCATCATCAAATTGTGAAGAGCTATTACATTAAAGAACTGCAATGATATCAAAATGGATGAATGACCTACTTGATATGTCAAAATAATTATTTGGCTGTTGAATTCTAGCATCATATCACAAAAATGTCTACATGTAGGTTTGGGCATTTTGAAGCAACTTGTTGTCTCGTCTGGAGTCCCAATGCTTATTTTGATTGACTGGTATATGCTATATGGCAGTTGTTTAAATTTGACTGTTTTTTCTGTTAGAATGTGAATCACGTGGAATATTTTTTGCTGCATATATAAGACATCGTTTATCTACAATATTCATGATGGAATCTGTACTAGCTTTGTAGCATGACTTAAATTTGTTTATCCTAGGATCCGGTCCTCAGCAGTGTCACTGTTGGTGTTTCACACTTTGAGAGATGTGCTTTTTGGGTTCAAGTTTTGTATTACCCTTTCTATGGAAGTGGTGTTTCTGGAGATTATGAAGGAGACTATGCAGAAGAGGATTCTCAGGTCATGCGACAAAGGCGTGTCTTAAAACCAGAGCTTGGAGAGCCCATGATTTTAAGGTGCCAGCCTTACAAGATCCCACTAACCGAGCTTCTCTTACCACATAAATGTTCTCCCGTTGAATATTTTCGCTTGTGGCCAAGTTTACCTGCCATATTGGAGTACACAGGTGCATATACTTACGAAGGCAGTGGTTTCAAAGCCACTGCTGCACAGCAGTATGAGGCTTCTCCATTTCTCAGTGGATTGAAATCACTCTCATCTAAGCCATTCCATCAAGTCTGCTCACACTTTATCCGCACGGTAGCAGGTTTTCAGGTAAGTGGATAGTTATATATGCATAGAAGTGTCGAAATTCAAACTGCTATCCCTACTGAATGCATTCTGTTTCTTCTATGTGGATTTATACTTTCTAATTTCGAATATAAAACAAAAACAAGAAGTTATAATGGCCCATGGATGTGGCTATATTAATCTTTTCTGGCCATGGGGTGCTCTTTAGGGCGGTATCACTTGCTAGCCAAACCAAGAGCACTTATCTCTTTTTATCATTGTTTCTAAAATTTTTTCTGAGGTCTTCCTCCAGCTGTCATCAAAATCCTGGTTAACATACCTTGTGGAGCACTAATAGTCTCCTTTGGATATGTTGATATCATTTAAACAATTTTCCACATTTTATCTTCCGTCAGAGTTATAACTAATTAGTATAAACATTTCTTTTTTATTATTTCTATCAACCGTATGCACCTATCTTAATATTTCATCTAAACAACAATAATTGTGTTCTCTAAATATCTGACATTTTGACCCATGTGGCATAACTGATCTTACAGTGGTTTTATAAATTAATTGTAATATAATAAATACTACATTAAGATCTGCGATCACATATCCTGTTTTACCAAAAACCGTTTTGTAGCATTTTCATAGTTAGTGGATGTTTGGATTGTTGTGCTGATTATAACAGTAGTTACTTGTGCATCACTGACGTCTCAAATTCTGATTCTTCTCGACAGTTGTGCTATGCTGCAAAAACTTGGTTTGGTGGTTTTGTGGGTATGATGATCTTCGGTGCCAGTGAGGTGAGCAGAAATGTTGATCTAGGAGATGAGACAACAACGATGATGTGTAAGTTTGTCGTCCGTGCTTCTGATGCATCAATCACAAAGGAAATAGGATCAGATCTACAAGGCTGGTTAGATGATATCACAGACGGGGGCGTGGAGTACATGCCCGAAGAAGAGGTTAAGATTGCGGCTAAAGAGAGGCTAAGGATTTCTATGGAAAAGATAGCCCTGTTCAAGGCAGCCAAACCCCCACCACAGCGTCCAAAGGCTGAAGAGAAAAAGGAGGAAGATGAGAAAATCAAAGAGAATGTGGATGAGAATGGTAACCCCAAAGAACCTTCCACCTTATCAACTCTGACAGCAGAGGAAGTGGAACATCGTGCTCTTCAGTCGGCAGTTCTACAGGAGTGGCATATGTTATGCAAAGAAAAAGCCGTCAAAGTTCAGTGAGTTTTGGTTTTCACCTTCAAAATTTTGGCCATTCATTCTACCTCATAATTCTTTTTTTTTGTTGATTGCAAAATTCTTTTCTGCGTGCACATGGTAAGTCAGCCTTGTTAATATCCGGGATCTCGATCGATCTCTTGTCTTGTCCGGTTTATACATAAACCGAGGGGAGGGTTCATCGTGTTGTTCCCCGGAGCCTTGCAACTTTTGTTTCCTTTGATCAGAGTGTACAGGATGAAAAATAACGTGAATTGTTCTTTCACAATCGTATATATTTCATCACCTTGAACAAAAAAGAAAACTGTTGTTGTTTTTGGTCTCTAGAGTTAAAAGAGACCAAGAATTGGGTTGTAGTCGTATTTGATATCAATTTTAGATTTTTTTTTTTGCTACTAGACATTAATAATTTTAATATCGAAGACTGACCTCCTGTCCATCTTAAAGCCAATTCGGATAGGCAATACGCCAATTGTTCCAGTAAATTCGGGTACGGGAAATGTCAATTGGACAATGCTAGGTAAGTATGATATGTAAAGAGGACATATAAATGCTATAGAAGGAACTTCTCTAAGCATGACGTTTAAGGGGGCAGGCCCATATATAACATATGGTATAAAACGGATTTCTCCATATCGAATGTGTAATATAAATCCTTATTGATTCCCAAGAAAAATTCTTCCTCGTCGTATTGTGATTTCGGTCGCTTATAGTATTTTTCATCGTGTCAGATCAATTTCATGAATCTAAGATCAAAATTGGATCATAGTAGTTTTCTTTCGTCTATTATTTTCATTAATTGGGAAAATGTTTTCCCTTTTTCCGGTATTTAGAAGTAAAATTCGACGCTGCCGTTATTGAAGCCTCGCTCAATGCGTAAGTCGTCGTCGCCAAAACCACAAGCCGGACGCCGACCACGGGTCGGATAGATTCCTTTCTTTCCTTCCCTCCTTCCTTAACGCGCCGCCGCCTCCCCATCTCACCTCGCGCCTGCCTTTTTAAGTCCCCAAATAGTCGAACGAACAAACCCTCCTTGAGATCTCCCGTGCCGCCTCTTGCGAGCGCCGGACTTTCAACATTTCTCCTCGATTGGATTGGTACATGGATCGCGGTCGCCTCTCCGGCGGCGACTACTGGACTCGGAGCGGCGGCGGTCGAAGAGGAGAGGCGCCGGCGGCGCATTCAGAAAGCGTTGGCTCCTCGCTATGACATGGCCGCCTCCTCTGGCTCTCAGCACCGCTGCGTCTTTGGTCGGTCGATTGCCGTCTGATTGTGTATCGATTCTTTTGCCTGTTTGTGGTCTTCATCCTGCCCCAAACTTTGTTTTCTGGGCTGCTGTTGCTGCTTCTTTTCGTTTGCTCCGTGCCCTTGATGCTTCTTCCGAAAAAATAAATCGCCATTTTAGCTGCTTTTCGTCTTCGATTCGCTTGCAAGTTGGGTTATTCGAGTGTTACTGCTTTTCTTATGTTAAGTTTCGTGATTTATGGCAGTCGGGAACATACCGTACGATGCGACGGAAGATCAGCTTAAACAGTTATGTGAGGAAGTTGGCCCTGTGGTGTCCTTCAGGTCAGCGTTCTTGAGAACCCTAGAATCTTGATATGTTGGAATTGATTTTCAGTTTACAGCGAAAATGTGTAATGGTTTCTGTACTACTTTTGTTACTTTGTATGCGGATATTTGATTACTTTACTGACTATGAAGAACTGATGGTCTTTGAATTGTTGCAGCTTGGATCTGATTGAACATCTTTTCTTTGATGGTATACCTTATTTAAGTTATTATAAATAAAAAAGGACTTTTGGTGACACCATCCAGTGAGCTTTTATCTAGTCGTATATGGTGTCAGGGATAAAGGTGTAAACAGGGTGTTCGATGTAATGCTTGTATATGTCTATGTCTTTTGGTTTTGTTAATGTTTTGCACAGCATGTAGAAAGCTTACAATAGGCTTAACAATCTTATTTTAGTTGGTTTTTATAATCGTTCCAGGCTTGTAAATGTAAGTTGTGTGCAGTCGTCATATAGAGACAAAACTGCCCAGAAACAGACCATTCAGGCAGTCATTTTGGGGATTTTCTAACCTCTCAGAGTAGTGCGGAGTGTTAATCAGCACAACACCCAGAAGCTACTCGGGTGATACATGGCTGGATGGGCCTTTGGGATAGTGTCTAGGGTTAGTTCGTTGCCTCATTATGCAACAGTGTCATGTGGGCACTTTTGGCTGCGGTGGATTACCTTGGACCCTTTGTCGTGCGATCGTTCAGAGCTTAAGAAGTCTATGTTTGTAATTTGTATTGCTTATTCGGTGTTTGCTGAAATGGTTGATTGGTGGATCTCGAGTTAGACGCTTTCTTTAACATGTCTTCTATTTTGTAGGTCCTTAAGGGACCGTAAGAGGTAGGTTGACCCTTTGCGGACAAATACGTAAGGATGTCGCACAACTTAGGCAAAATCAATTAAGTTTGTGATAGATGGTATCAGAGCAGGACAAGCACACTTAGAAACACTTATCATGTAAATGTGGGGGACCTAACGGGCATTTGAGATTGGCATTCAGATGAATGACCAACCCTTCACACGAGAGGCACTACGAGGACAAGCGAGTTGGGAAGAACGCGTGGTGCAGAAAGGTTGTAATGGTTGAGTTCGAGCTACGACTCGACGTTGGTTAACAAATTTGATAGTGCTCAAGGCAATTGGGTCGCTTGGCAAAAGATGAGACCGTGCAAGGTGGGATGGGTTGCTTCGCTATTGAAAGAGTTGTGTAAAGCTCACAGAAGTGAGGGGAATTTTTAACTCGAAGAATTTGGTACTCATGCAAGAGCTTGTATACGGACAATGGACTATCCATGACCATCCCAAGGCGACCGAAACTCGGTGCTATGGAGCATTGAAACATTCTCTTCGGTATGAAACAGATACGTCCGTAGGAGGCTGAAGTATGTAGCAAGTTCAACATGTTGCTAGGCCTTGAAGGATGCAAGGGGGTTGTATTGGCAAAGAGTCATAATCTAGCAAGTGTGTTCGTGGGAGCAGAACATTGCGCAATTCGTTCAACAAAGCGAAGTAGTCCAAGACGATGGTGGTCTTCAAAAATTTCAGAGGGAATGATGTGAAAAGAAAAGTTGCTCAAACGGGACAAATATCCAAGAGGGATAAGTCCCGGTTCTCCAAAGGGAAAATCATGTGTAATAGATTGCACATATTGAGGAGGGATACCTCAAGACAACAACTCCACAAAGCTTAACGAACCGAGCAAGCGGTGAGGAGTCATCGCATGGTCTCGCATAAATTAATGCGTTGGTAGACACATTATAAGATCAAGTAGGGGAGCAACCCAAGGCAACATTAAATAAAGGTACACTTAGAGTCGATGTGGAGATCGGACTTAACAAGGGCTGATCCGTGGAATGGTAGGCATGAGGGCCACCATCAACTCAATGCAAATCGAGGAGCAGAGCAATTTAGGTGGAACTTGATGAAGTGCCAAGCCGCACGAAGGGAGTCAACATAGAAGACGAAACATGGAGCGGAGGCACGAAGCTTTCATTGGACAGAGGTCAAGGACATGAACTCTTGCAAAGGCAGGAGCGGGATCATATCGTTCTATGGGTCCCTTATTCTGATGGTGTGGACTCAACCTATATGGTGCCAAAGTCAAAGGGAGCTTTGAGACACATGCATTTTATCTCAACGAAGCATTTGATGGGGGAACTAAAGTGATTTAACTTGCGGAGGAAAAGTTAGGGTCATAAGGCCTTGGCACGGGGCAAGAGAACGCGAAGGCGGGTACTCTTGAAGAATATGTCACAGTGCTGTCATTCGAGTTGTCGCGAAGGAAGTGGTGCTCAACAGAGATTGTGCTGGGGGGTAGAAACCTAGAATCCAGATAATAACGCACCAATTTTAGCGAAGTTAGTGGACTTCGAGAACTACTAGGCGATGGACTATCCTAGAGCTATGCTTCGTCCAATTGTGACCCAAGAGCGGGTGGACGAAGGTCGATTGCCAAAGGAGCGAGTACAATCGGAGGTGGCGGAGACCCTGCGATGTGCTGGTAGAGGTTACACATAGAGAGATTGCAATCTAAGTTCATCCCACAAATATCAAAATGCAATGGAGACATCATCAGGAGGCGACATAGTGCAGCGAATCATGGTGGAACAGTTTGAGGCAATGCGCCACACACGGGAGAAGTTCCGTGAGGTTCTTGATCATACAAAGGTATGATTAGGAGCTACTAGGAGCCCCACTTTGGTGAGCAACACGATGACAAGAAGGGCTATGGATTTAAGGAGTGAATGTCATGGTATCGTAGAGGCGAGTCTTTCATGCGTGTATCGAATTTTACATTAGATGAAAACCTTGGTCATCAGCATATGGGAGTTGTGTACCATCGAGAGAAAATTCCGAGTGCAAGTACCAATGAGTCCTATGAGGGGACTTGATCATATAGAGGTATGATTGGAACGACTAGAGAGTTGGACTACTCTATAATTCATAATCATTTAAGGGAGATCCGCAAGTCAGAGGATAAGGCCGAGTAAGCGAACATTGCTATCAAGGACACAAAGGAGAATAGAATCGGCATGAGCCCAAGCTGCCCAACAACATGATGGCAGAGGCTAGGTATGGGAGTTGCAGTTTGTCTTTCCATTGACCAAAGGGAATTATTTGGAGAACACAGAGGTGTTAAAACAGATGGTCGAAAGGGGCAAGGAAGCGACGATGAGTCCAGAGGGACTCGGTTACACAAAACCAAGCGTCGGTTAGAATAGAGGTGGACTTGGAGGAGTACTATAGTGCCGCAGAGGTGAATCGACCTATCACGAAGAAAGGGACGCAAATGCGAGACGAGGGATAGTAGGGTCATTGGCATGGCAATGCCATGGTACCGCAGAGGAAGGACTTCCGCAGAGTCATCGATCCCTTGCTCTCATTAAAGGAAAGTGCTTGGTCGTGCATGGTGCCGAGGAGGTGGAGAATGCATAGGGACATCCACACTATGTACCTTCACAGTGGTGCAATCCACAATATGTACCTTCACATTTTAGTTGTTTCTCAGATTTGCTGACGGACATCCACGACCTAAATCTTTGCCATCAATCATGTGATACTTTACCTTGTTTTGAGTTATCAACTCATAAAGTTAATTCACTTTGATTTTGACTTGATTTATAATTTCTTTCATTGGTATATCTTGTGATCCTGAACCTTTTTCTTTTACATTCTATTTTGTGCCTTTTTCGTTTCTTTTTCTTAAACTATGATACAGAATCTACTTTCTAGTTACTCTTCATTCTCGAGAAATAGCTTAACAAATGGCAAGTCCTATATTTGTATCCTTATAATCTCTAAGTTTCTACTCTAACAAAAATTGAGAAACATACGTATGTGTAAACCCTAGATCATTTCATCAATCTAAGCATTTTTCACATCTTTCAATCTGAAACATGATTGTAAAGCAAGCCTTGCATTTGATTGCAGGTATTGTCTCATGGTTCCGGCCCCCAACTTTCTTTATATGATTATACTGTCGGCTAGTGAAGCACTTATTAGCTACTAGTTATTCGTAAACATGAGTTGATGAGTGATCCTACATCATTTGACTATACTTTTCATATGCCCTACCCGAAGAGTATGTTATATCTAGAACAGGTATGTATGCTCTAAAACTTTTCATATGCCCTACCCGAAGGGTATGTTATATCTAGAACAGGTATGTATGCTCTAAAACTTTATTCATTGTTTATAGACTCAATATATGTTAAATAGCACAATTATATATGTGTGCGTGTGTGTGTTTATATATATATGTATATGTATGTGTGTATATACATATATGTATATGTATATGTATATACACATATATATATATATATATATATTTATATATATATATATATGACAGTAACCAATGTACAAAATTTAAAGTTCCATCTCTAAAGCTCTTAACGATGCATGGTTTTCTATAGGCATGTATAGGGAACTCTAGGAACATTTCTACATGGGAATATCTGTTTATATCTTCCTTTGTGTATTCTTCTTAATGGTACTGCATAAAGTTGATGCAGGTTGGTTTATGATAGAGAAACTGGAAAGCCCAAAGGTTATGGATTTTGTGAATACAAAGATGAAGAGACTGCTCTGAGTGCTCGCCGCAACCTTCAGGGCTATGAAATAAATGGGCGACAATTACGAGTTGATTTTGCCGAAAATGATAAAAATTCTGATCGCAACAGGGAGCAGGTCATCATCCTTTAGCTGTCGACTTCATAGGAGTGTTTTAATTATTCCGGGAGTAACCCTTTTGTATGGCCTTGGGTATAAAATATTCTTACCTTAACAATGATATTGGCATAACTCACTCAAAAAGTTTCTTGCTGTCAGATGATGTTATTGTGCCAATTGTTCTTAATAAAAGTATTAGCAAGCCAGTTTTGGCATATTTTTCCTCATCACTAGGTCCTCTCTCTTTGTTAATATCATCTAAACTTACTCTTCTTTTTACCTAACCAGGAAAATATATCTTTGTATCCGCAAAAGAATATATTTTGACAAGGAACTTCTAAAGGCCATGATGATGCATTTGTTATTATTGATCAAGTCATTACTAATTAGGCAGAAGATGAATGTTCACATAAATATATTCTCTGAAGTATCTGAATTCTCGGTTGTCTGCATATGTGCCTTATAGTTTTACACTAATGTGCATTTGACTGGAAATTTTATCAGTCATCTTTTTTCCTAGAAGGTTGGTGCATTCAATATATTGAACTATACTATAAGATGAAACTCATGAAGTAGATATTTTGTACTCTAATTAGTATTACCTTTACAGGGCCATGGTGGACCAGGATTGGCACCAAGTGCAGGTTCCCTTTCTCAATTTCTCAATGTCAAATTTGGTTTTTCATGTTTTCTTTTATTCCATATATTCCATTATTAATTCACAGTCTTTGTTAACATGCTTTTTCATATATAACAGATGTTCAAAAACAATTTAGTGGTGCCCCTGTTTTGGGTGACTCAACTCTTCATCAGCCAGTAGGTCTCCCCTTAGCTGCAACAGCTGCATCTGTCATGGCTGGAGCCTTGGGTGGGGCTCAGATTTCCAATGCACAAAGTGTTTTACCGGGCCAGTCAGGAACAGGAAGTGATCCCTTGACTCACTATCTGTCCAGAATATCTAGACACCAATTGCATGAAATTTTATCCGAGATGAAGGTCAATTCTTTTCTTTTTGCTCCCTTCTTTTCCTACTAATAATTTTTGCATGACGTGAAGTTTGTCTTAATTTGATGATAGGCCCTTGCTACTCAGAACAAGGCACTAGCTAGACAACTTATGCAAGCAAGTCCACAGCTGGCAAAAGCCCTCTTTCAGGTGATGTTAAACTCGCTGATGACTCTGTTTCTAGATCTATAGGATGATCTTTGTTTGTTATCTGCAGAGAACGTACTTATAAATCCAAACACAAACTTGAATTTTCAGGAAATGTTGCAATTAAAGCTTGTCTATTTTGATCTTATGACTTGGCAAAGATCTGTTTCTTTCTTTTGTATACTTGTGTTGAATTTCTATGTTCTTTTTTTTTTTGTGTATTTGTTTGCCAGTAGCGGGGGAGGGGATCAGTGGATGTTGTAAAGGTCCTTTCTTTTTAGGCAGAGACAGAAAACTGCCAGCTTATTTCATAAGTTAATGAATTAAATACAAGAAGAAAGAAAAATAAAATTAATAACAGTGGAATCCTCTTGATGATGGGATGAGACAACAAAAGAGAATTTGCAAATTGTAAATCCTACTATGTTGGCGGATGCATCTCTGACAAATAAAATTTTTGGGCAGCAAAAGGGAAAAAATGTTAAATATAATCTCGAAAGTCTAAACAATGAAAGATATTCATCGATTCTTCTCCTTCCAAAAGAATTAACATAACATACTAACAAATCCATCTCAAGATTACCTCTTTTCCCTGGCAGACATTTATGACAACTAGCAGACACAGCTTCTGCTGATTGACAGTGATTGTGCATTTCTTGACCTAACACTGTAACACTTAAGCAAGATTGTTAATAACAGGTTAATTATTAACTTTATCGGGTAATGTGAACACTGTGTATTCCTGTATCTTTTGTCTGTCATAGGAACTAACTAGGGAGTAAAATAGTTGCTTGGCTGACTTCCATTCAGATTTTCTATGCTCATTAACCATAAAACTGAGACCTTCATAATCGAATGAACAAACATTGCCAAAGAGGTAGGAAACTAACATCCATGAGTCTTTTAAGAACCTGATATCAGAGTGCCTCTCCAAACTGGTGGAGAAGTCACCCTGTTTAACTTTAATTTTCAAGTCTTCTGGAAGTACTTGTAGAATTACAGCAATTAACCTTCTTGATCCTTCTCCTGCAAACATTTACCAGCTAACCAATACCTTTAATTTCTCTTTTTTCCATTCAAAGGCGATGCCTCAAGTAATCTAGATCATTAATCAGCCATCCTAGAAGGGTTGTGCCAGCATCGTATCTGTTGACAATGGAATGGTAATCACTTTACATCATTATGTTGCTTGTAATTTATATTTATAAAGTTTAACTTAACATAAATTAGGTGGTATGTTTAATCATTGGCTTATTTGTGCCAGCTGAATGAAAATTTCTTTTTTTAGTGAAGCCCATTGATTTTCCTTAATCTCTTCAAATCTTCAAGAATCTTGAGTGTTGTTCTGAGTACATTAGTTTAAACTGCGACTACCAAGTTAGAGATTTTTGCCAACCTACTAGTCTTTTGGTGTTTGGTCAAGTTTTTCTTGTCTTGGTATCAGCTAGGAGTTTATTAGCAAACTTTTTGGAGGCTGGACTTCGCAAGATATTGTTGGATAGCCGTTGGTGCCTTATTTGTTACGAGTCATTTTCAATAAGAATGTAAAGCAATGATGGCTACACTCCTGTGGAGATTCTCCTGCCTTGTTAAAGTTGTTTTCCATTACAGGTTTGTTGTATCACATGATGAGATAATCTGAAACTGGATTTTGTACTGTGTTCCTGGTGCAGGTGCAGATAATGGTTGGCATGGCTGCACAGCCAGTGGTCTGTCTTGGTTATCTGAAGTCTAATACATAATGGCAATTTGTGGAGCTTATGCTAACATCAAATGCTTGTAACTGATCTTGACTGCAGATGCAGATTGCAAATAGTGGCCAATCATCAATTTCAAACCCTCAGAATTCATCTAACGTCGGGCTGACATCTTCACAAACACTAGGTGGAAAGTTCCCCCGGCCACCCGAGAGTCACATTGCAGTTACATCACAAAGCCTTGGAATCCTACACCAGGCGACATTACCTCTTCAACAAGTCCTTGTTCAACCACAATATCAACTCCCGTTACTTCCACAAGGTCAGGTATCACAAGGAACTCTGGCGGAGAAATCTGGAGTTGCTACAATACCATCAAGATGGCCTCAATCAATTGGCGGCGTTCCACATCAGCCTTCTCTTTTATCAACATCCAAAGGGCTGATATCAGAGAGTGAACCCCCGCTTCCGCAGCAACCTTTATCAACTGCTATTGCAAGTTTAGCACATCATCCTCAGTTATCCCTTCCAAATACAGCTCTGCAACAGTCAATTTTGCCGCATTCACTTACTTCTCAGGTAAGACTTCTCATTAAGTAATTTAATGTTTATTATCTAGATTCTCAGCTCTTGAGTTCTATCAGGCAGAATCAACAAATTTTATCTATTAGATTAGGAAGGTCTGTCTTGCTGTTCCTGCATGCAGCCTCATGGCTGTGTTAGTCGAGGTATGATGCCAGGGAAAATTCTCACCTTTTCCTAATTCATTTCCTCTTTTTCGCTTTTAATCTGCTGTGACAGTGAGCTGAAATTTGGATGCCCGCTTATTTATTGCAGAACCTTAGACAAAATTTATTCTGAGGTTTTCCTGAAACTCCCTTCCTGGTCTAACTGCTTTGTCAGGAAATTGAAATCATGGGAGGCTTGAAGTTAAGTTGAAAACATTGTTAAAGTCTGTTAATCCTGGGGAGAATATTTTAACCTCAAGGCATTTTGTAGGTTCCTTATTTTGGAAAAGACGCAGATGCTTGCTACACTTGGTTAATATGCAGTATTTGTTGTTGGTCCTTTTGAAAGCATTAAAAATTTCTCTTTAATCGCATGACCTTTTAATTATGGAGTAGGGTTGCTGAATGAAACTTATAGTAGTTTCAGGGCGGTGATTCAATTCTTCATGAATTTGACTTTTACTGGGTTAAAAACAACAGGAAAATGCATTTGAATCCTTGTTTCACTTGGTATGTTTGGCTTTCTCATGGTTTGATAGTGATGATCTAATTTTTCATATGTTTGATTTTTCTGGGGTAAAAGCAACAGGAAAATGCATTTGTATCCTTCTTTCCTTATTTAGTGTGTTTGGATTACGCATTTGTTCATATAACATTATAACCTTTTGAAGTTTCATATATCAGTAGGGGAATGTGCTATGTTTGTGTGGGTTTGTTCTACTGTTATACTGACAATTACTGTTTTCCTGATAGACTGGCTCATCAAATGACCCACTGCTGTCAGCTGGACTGGAGACACTTCCAAAACGAGTTTCAACATCTTCTGCGATTGAAGATTTAACCTGGCATTCCAGATTTAGGACACAAAATTTAGGTGTGGGATTAGCAGATCAAACCAGATTAACAGGTAATGTATCGGAACAGTCGAATTATCATTCAAAATTACAAAGATTAGAAGATGGAAGTGGTGTTACCCAAATAGTGAATGGCAATTCTGGCATTAATAATTCCTCACTTCAAGCACTTGGCACTGGCATAGTTGCTGGGAGCCAAATGGTCGTGGGAGATGCAGTTCAACATTCTAAGAAGCAGATGCCTCAGGTACTATTTTCCTGGATGTCTTAGAAATAGATATAATATTTTTAGTCATCTCACCACCTTTATTTGTAATTCACCTCTTGTTTTCATATGTTCTCATAGGAATTTCATACTTTAATTCTGATATTTAATGGTAAAATCTTATTTCTTTTCAAATTGAATAGTTGCAATATGTATGCAGTGTCTTGGAAAGCCCATATTATCAACCAAGCAACACCTCCAACTAATTATGATCTTAATTCTTTGTTGTTATGTTATCACTTCAAGTTCATTTTTTCCTGGTTTCTTTCGTCATGTATTAACTATATTGTAAATATTGATTAAGGAACTTTTGTGTTAAGGCTTATGAAAAGTAACCATAAGGTTGTAACTTTTTCTGACCTTGACTTACTAAATCTTCTGTCCGTGACAACATAGTAATCAGCTTATATTATGTCCAATGCGAGAAAGAAAATTTTGGAACTTGGGATAAATTACCTTGAAGTATGTTTCCAATATATGTTTTAGCAAGAGAAAGGCGATGATCAGCTAACTTATATAAAAATGCTGATATATTATCATCTCATAAAGCATGTTTCACAGATCAAACAATACATGTGTTTTGTAGGATTTTAAGGTAGTCTTATGTCAAACATTTATATCCTTTCTGTCCGTCTAGTGTCCAAAAAAGAGTTGGGTGTTTATAAGAGTTCAATCCATAACCGCACGAACTTGGTATTGTTGTCGCATGTACATTTAGGATCTGATTGAGTTGTGAATCGAGTTTTGAGCAAATCAGCATTCGAAACCCCAACATCACAATTTGCTTGCTTTTCTTACAATGGTTACCATGGAATCGACTGATAGTTCGTAACAACCATGTTCGTTGATTTGAGCATTTGAATTTTTCCATAATATGACTCCCATCATGTATTATACTAATTTGCTCTGTGATCATGTAAGCCTAATGTGCAGTCTCATGCTTTTATCTTTCACCACAAATCATATTTTAGTTTATTTTATTTTCTCTCTGCAGCTTTCACCTGAAGTAGAGTCAGCTCTATTGCAGCAAGTACTTAGCCTGACTCCAGAACAGTTGAGCTCATTGCCTCAAGAACAGCAACAGCAAGTGCTTCGGCTCCAACAGATGTTGTCAGCTGGCAAAATAGTGTAGTTTGGTTCGGCTGATCTTTCTTTGATTTAGGAAATGGTGCCGACGAAAGCATAAGGGTCTATCACCAACCACGGACGATGCGAAATCGATTTCGCTTCCTTTTTCCATGTAACAGTAGATGATAATCTATAGCCTTTGATTTTTTTTGCTTCAAATCAAGTGTCAAAAATTCATTTGATGTTTGAAAAATAGTGCAATGATAATCTTCTTTCACAATGGGAAATGCTGTTTGCCACTATTAATGTTATTCCATCTGCAATTTGTTTTCTGTGCTCATTCACAGTGTGGTCATTCGAATCGAGTTCTGTTGCTCTGCTTGACCTTTGACTCGTTTATTGGTCAATCATCACCTTGCCATTTCATTGCTTCAAGCCAACATGAACTCGTTAGGTTGCATTTTCTTGAGTTGGAATTTTGCAAATGGTCAATGTTTGTCGGTAGAGAATGAACATTAGCAGTCAGCAATTGTGTGCACGCAGCAATAGGCATTAATCATGATTAGGCAATTTGCAATCAGCATCAATAACAATTGCAGTGAAGCTCACCAATAGGCATTAATCATAATTAGGCAATTTGCAATCAGCATCAATAACAATTGCAGTGAAGCTCACAAGCAGTAGTTATTTTCGCAGAGTATTTTGCTTGTATCAATCTGTGTGGAATTTGATAACTGGCACAGTAAACTGCAATGACTGCCTACAATAGCAAATAAGCTTTAACACTTGTGAAACAATGCATTAACCAATCCATCAACTATGCATTAAAACACTCCATTAACGGAATACTTAGTAAAGCAACACTATGGGATAACAATTGCAAGTCTCCTAAATGACAAAGTCGTCGCAAAGATGAAAGCATCAGATGCCTCCATTCATCACAAGCATCAAACTGATGAAAGACAAACCCAACCTTCCTTATCAAAGAAGAAAAAAGCAAACAATCACCACGTCGCAATAGACTATGGGAATCTGTTTTCAATTTTTAGAGAAGAACATAAGAAATCGATGGAAAGGCAAATGTCTCCAGCAAACAAATACCAGAGGAAATCAAGCAAAAGTCAATTATTTTTCC
This sequence comes from Musa acuminata AAA Group, assembly GCF_036884655.1. Taxonomy (NCBI): domain Eukaryota; kingdom Viridiplantae; phylum Streptophyta; class Magnoliopsida; order Zingiberales; family Musaceae; genus Musa; species Musa acuminata. The sequence goes on along the minus strand of NC_088332.1, from coordinate 14,389,955 downwards.
TAGGTTGCATGCAAATCTCATCCAGAGGCAGCTTTCTTCTGCTGGAAAATAACTGCATAAATCGGAACTACCACACCGATGCTGAATGCAGATAGCACACCCAGAGTCACCTTTAGCTTCTGATGCTTCATGCGATCCAGGTTATACATGTGTTTAGCATGAATGTAGAAGGGCTCATCATGGCCATGCCCTCCCATTCTCTTCATGCTCGTCGCATGGAATTCATGGGTCACTGCCATCAGGTCAAACAACTTTTTATCAGTAAATAGAAGTAAATAAAAGATAAAAAATGGCAATGCAAACAATAAAAGATAAAAAGAGGCAATGCGAAAAACCAGTTTGACGACTCAAAATTAGAATAGATGAGAAAACATGACTTACCAAACAAACATATCGTTTAAAGGGTTCGGCAACTCAGCATTTGGTTGAAGCAGACTATCATCATGTCAAACCCTCTAAAGGAGGGATTTGAGTAACATGAATTTTCAACATGTTGAGACTCAACATAAATTTTCTATCTTTTTTTTAATAAATCATTACGTTTTATGTCACAGTCCGATCCGATAGTGTAACTCATTAGCTTGATGGGTTTGAGACCACATGGCCAAAAATAATTAAACCCAATTATATCCATTTAGTCATATAAACCAAGTCAATTCTCCTCCGACATCCAATATGGAATGTGTCATGATTTCCTTCATTTAAGGCTTAATGTTCTTGTCAAAATCCAAGTCCCAACTTGGGATGAAAACATAATTGGTTGGTGGTCGAACCCATTGATGGTTTTTCATTGTGACAAATTTTTGTCCCGTCCACTAATAACCCTTTTATAGTTGGGCTCCTCAACAAACCAAGTACTATGTCCACCCTGGTACCGATTATCACAACTCGATCTGATGAAAACCGGTTTATTAACTGAAACCACATGGAAGAAAAAACTCAAGTCCAGGTTAATATTATAAACTTATCTAACTCTACAAACAACTCAAAATTTCTTTCGATTCGACTGTGAAACTAAACTAGGATGTCATATTAAAAATGCATTTTTTATGGAGCTTTCCTACTACTCATTAAGACAAAATACAGACTAAAACACAGAAAAGAGAGGGAAAAAGGCACAGAGATGCAATTTCAATCCATCTCAAGACACTATTGACATGCAGAGTAGAAACAATAAAAAGATAATATAGTTGTAAATCAATATCACTACTGGCTAATTGAGAAGAATGAAAAGGACAACAGCATGCTGCAAGTTTCTTATGTCAGTGTTTCTACGTATTATCAATAATTTCCTATTTCCTCTACTATTGCTTGCAACTAAGCACAGAGAAAGTCAATGTGCAGTGTTCCTTCACGTATTGTCCAAAATATATATGAACCATATCCAAGTAAGTGCCTTTGAAGATACATGAATTCAAAACAAAAAATAAAAAAAACTGACAGAACTTTTTAGCAAAGGATCAGATGATAAACATGTCTGTACCCAAGAGAAGATGAATCTGATGCTTCCAATATTTTCTTTTCTTTACATATATGTGACTTCGTTTTCTCAATTTCCAACCATAAGCATCACTTATTTTAATTGACCACTAGGATCAACATACACAGCCTCTCCCCTAAATGTAGAAAGATCGTTTCCATGACTCAAAAAGGAGAAAATTTATACCAAAAAGGAGCAAGTTCAGGTCTAAGTAATAACTTATTCCTAAAGTGCCCGTCATCAAGGCATGCACAAGAATTCTCCATAAAGCCAGTCCTGGATGACTAAAATAAGTATAGGCACTACAAACCTAGTTCATCAACCCTCTCAAGAAAGATGGTAAAAGTAATCACTAGAAGAAGATTGAACGTTTCAAATACTGTGAGATCTAGATCAAGTTCAACACATCCCAAATACAATCGATTTCATCAAAAGTGTTACTGTGTTCGCTTCAATTTTAATCTCTGTGATCAGTTCAGAATAACATGAAGCAATATTGAATATTTCCCTAGCTGGATGATACCATCGAATGAGTTTACAACATTTAGATCCAAAAATTATCATCAAAAAGCATATAACACACTCATGGTTTCTAAGTTCCAGCCTCTTCCCTACCTTCGACTTGTGAACCAACAAAACTATGTTATCTTTCGCAAAGTAACCAAATAAAGGGCACGAATGGGGATCAAAACAATCACGCCACCGCAGGCGATCAAGAGCAGCAATAGGCCACCTTTCGATCATCAGATTCTTTCCGTAACGTAGATCGAAAAGAATAATAAGATAATAAGCAACCGATCAAAGGATAGGAACATATCAGGCACCACGACTAGGTTGAACCGCGGAGAACCCCACATCACATCAGGATTCCGAACAGATCGATGGAATTTAAGCCCTAAATCAAGTGAACCAACCAAGAAGATTCAGAGGGGGGAGAATAGACCCGCCTGATCTGGGAAGGGCGGCTTCGGAGTGCGACAAAAGCTTCAACCCGGATCGGATGCCGCGGCTCAACGCCATGTCTGGCTCTCGAGGAACTCCCGATAGACGACTCCTCTCCTGGAGACTTCCGGCGGCGCTCGTTCTCCTATGACAAACCTATACATATAGAATATGTATGCCGTATGTATGGATGTATATATGGATTTATGCATGCATGCATGCCATATCATAGCTGAGCGGACGCAGAGCATCGTTGGATTTGCTTTGAGAGCCGTGCGTAATCGGACCAGCAAAACCGATCCTCTACACAGACCCGGATCCGATCCGATAACGTGAGAGAGATTTTAATTGGAGCGACAACCCAATAAGACTCCGATCCGATAACGTGAGAGAGATTTTAATTGGAGCGACAACCCAATAAGACTCCGATCCGATAACGTGAGATAGATTTTCATTGGACCGTATTTATGACCCAACGCAACCCAATCGGATTCCGATCCGACACACTCCTTCTAATTTGACCAAACTCGGATTTAGTCGAACCCAAACTTTTGGGTGCGATCCAATAAGAAAAATCCCAACCCGTACTCGTACTAAAGAGGAATACACGTTATTAATCTCCAATTCCATACTGCGCTGAGACTTTCCAGCTATAATTCCCTCAAATCACAGAAGTTCTCATCACAATAATACAAAGTAGCATATGATTAGTTACAGTTAATCATAAGATTCACTGGGTCTAAATTTCTATTTTTTTTCTATTTAAAATTGAGGGTGGATTTTTTTATAAGAGATCAAATATTCCACAAAGATTTCACAAGAAAGATGGTTTGTAATCGACCCGAGTTGTCTCTGAGCTCAAGAAAATATTTATTTGAATATTTCGTACGAGAGACGATTCGTAACTGACTCGAGTTGCTCATGAACTCATGAAAATATTTCTATGAATATTTCATTAGTGTGGTAATTTGTAATCGATCCGAGTTACCACTTGGACTTCTATCAATGCGAGTAAGCAGATGTCGGGTCGTCTAACGCTTACATGATGGGTAATGACCGACTAACTATATATTCGCTATCATCGTACCTGCTAACTTGCTATAAATTAAAACATAGTAGTGATTGGTATTTGAACTGAATCAATGCCTTGTGAAGTAATGTATTTGATTCCTTCCGGTATAGCTTTACATTCAGCTTGCATAATACTTTGGGCAGTAGTAGAGTAAGAGTTGCCACTTTGAGGATGTTTTCTTCCCTGTCTTTTGAGGATGAAACCTAAACCTATAGCTTCAACAGAGGAGGAGAAAGAAGCATTGCATTCGAGCACATAAGTGAAAGCCAAAGGAACAATAGCAAAAGCATCAAAGAATCGATTGTTGCTCGTCACCCTCCGCACCTCACATAGCATGGGTGTTCGCACAACAGCTTTGCACAATAAGAACTGTACGGTGGTTTCAAAGAATCTAAAGAGAATTAATAATCAATATTAAGAAGAGTTTTTCTTTGCAGATCGTTGTTGTTGTGTTTTACGAATCGAACTACAAAAGGTATTCTATGAATTAAATAAAGATAATTTGAAAGGTATTGAAAGGTACCTATCCTAATCTTTAATCTTGATCGATGTTTATTTGATTTTAAATTCTAAGATTAAATTTATTATGCATAATAGCATCATTTTAATTTTATGCTAATAATTGGTATCAAAGCCATGTTTGAAATCAAATATCTTTGATCATAAAAGTATATAGATTTAATTTATATTTTGATCTGTTTATGAGTATCATTCGCTTATAAAAGGTTATCATCAATCTAGTTGTTTATCATATTTACCCTAATCGCCTACGAGGTTTCCTGTTGTTGATGGTCATGGGCAGCTTGCTTTCCATGATAGAGATATTATCGGCATTGCCATGGATAATAGCATATTATCATTAGAGGTGCGACGATTGGTCGGTGGTTTATTGTGATTGCTTGACCTACTAGGATGCGACAGTGCTGCTACGTGTTGTGAAGTCATCGCTATCATATGAGACAATCTAGTGGAGGGCGATAGCTTACTATGGTTGCCGACCATGCCACAAGCAGCACAACAAAAGCATGGCAACAACCATGTTATGGACATTTGCTCTATGCGGTAGGCTTGGCGATGAGTAAAGGTCTGGTTGTTAGCCCAACTAGTGTGTAGTAACGATGGTCGATGATAGGCAATGGCAGCAATAGCAAAAGCGTGGCAGCGGTGACTATTGTGTGCAATAGCCTAACGACAAGTGATAACCTCCAATGATCATTGGCCTTACCCGGGTGCACCACTGCCTGTGTGAGCGATGGACGAAGGTGTTATGACAATGCACAACACTATAGGCAATGAACGGGCTATGGTTTTGGCGATGGTTGAAAGATGTGTAGTGGCGAATGATAATGCATGACATGCAATTGTGACACTATGTCAGTGCGTAGTAACCATGAACATGGGTGTCACGATAAAGAATCTTCGGTCAACTAAGTCACATGCCTATGGGAAACATAGTATGACTATAGCGACCACTATGAGAGGGTTTTAGGGTTTCCACTTAACGAAGCTTAAGTCGATATCCCTTATTAACATTTTTACTCTTTGAAAATCAAGTATTTTTGACTAATGCACTTAGTCACAAAATTTCTATTTGACCCTTATTAAATTTATTATTTTTTATTGATATCCTTTGCCTACCATTTTATCCTTCTAATTTGATAATATTATCTCAATAGTCATAATTTAATAATAATAATATTATGTCATAAAACTTGATAAATATTTTTATCAGAATTAAATAAAAAATAAATTATAGATATTTTATTTCTATCCATGTGACATAATTTATTATTGTTAAGATTAACTAGTTATGCAATTAAGAAATTTTAATTATTGTTTTAGATATTTATGTGACTATTAAATACATGACCATGAAAGAAAATTATGAAATATATTTATTTTTATATAAAATAATTATTTATATTTTATCATGATTACAATCATCATATGAGTTTTCTTTTATATTGATAAATATAATAATTATTATATTTATTATTTTATTATTAATAAACTATTTTTATATAAATTAGATTAATAAAAATTTAGTAAATATTATTTATAATTTATATCTATAAGTTTTATCTAACTAATAGTTACTAAAGTGGCTAAAGATGATAGACTTATGAAGTGTAAATTATAATAAATATTTTAAAATATATTTTATATTAGTATATTGGTCTAGCTACCAAAGTGATTTGGATTAATGATTTATAAAATTATATAAAAAATTATTATTAAATAATATTAAAAAAAATAATATTTATAATGACACATATAATTGAGAGATTTAGATAATCTTAAAGAAAAATTTACTTCAAATAATTATGTTATGAGATAGGATAATACTATTTTGAATATCTTTATGGTTAAGAATTATATATCTAAAAATAATAATACTATTCTACAAAGATGATATTAATCTTTCATATATAATTTTGAGTAAACATTAGATATGTCAAAAGTTTTCCCGAATGTGAAATATGGATGATATTAATATTTCATCATATTTTAAAAACTTAAAATATTAATGATATTTTATATTTTATAATGATACTTTTTTTCATACATTCTCATACTTTTAGTATCTCTATACTCTCTGATGTATTAGATTTTAACTTAGTCTTATTTGTCAAAAAGCTTATAGACTTAACTAATAAAAACTCTATAAAAAAATTAATGAAATAAATGGTTAGAAAAGATTTAAAAAGCTTTGTGATTATTTGAGAGCTATTAAAGATCGATTTAAATCTACTAATAAGTATACGTTACTGAAAGAACTGACTATGGTTTACTATGATGACACTCGAAGGATTCGAGATCATATCTTTAATATAACTAATAAAATTGAAAAACTTAAAGTATTATACATGAATATAGATGAGTTTTTTCTTGTACAATTCATTATTAATTCTCTTCCTTAGTTTGACTCATTCAAGATTCACTACAATACAAATAAGGATAGATGAGATTTGAATGAGCCGACTAATATGTATCTTTAGAAAAATTAATATTAAGTCAAAAAAGATCTCATAATGTTTTAACTTCTACTCAATAAGATAGTAAAAAAAAAAAAGTTGAAGAATCATCTACTAAATAAATTTGTCAAGTCTAAAAATACTAAACAAACTAATGAAAAAAAATCTTTATAGTGAAGTACTTTTTTTATAGCAAAAAAGGACATAAAAAATAACTACATTCAACACAAGCTTAATTCAAAACTAAACTTCTAAACTTAAACTTTGTATATTTCCAATCCAACATAGAAGTTCCTTCTAATTCTAATGCTATAACTTATATTATCAATAATATGTAAAGATTCTTTTTAACTTGAAACATAAAAGAATATGAAAGATTCATTATTATAGAAAATCATCTCAAAACAAAAATTATAATAGTGAAAACTTATCACATATACTAAAAGATGAGTCATCTAATGGATCTTATAGATATATGCTATGTTCTTATTATTTCTAGAAATTTAATTTCTAAAATTGATATATTAAGATATTGTCTTTCTTTTAGTGATGATGATCTCATTATATTTTATGATTCAAAAAAAGTTAGTTCTGGAATCCTATATAATTATTTATACAAAATTAATTTAAATCTTGAGTTTGCAAAGATATGGTAAGCCTGCAATCAAATATTAGATTGAAATATAGTTTTAATAATAAGAAATATTCTATCTTATGAAATATTACAAACGTTTGGGACATATCTCCAATGAAAGAATTGAAATAATAATGAAAAATAATATTTTAGAAGATTTAGACTTTATTGATTTTGATGCTAGGATAGGTTGCATTAAAGGAAATAATTAGATAGATTAGTTAAAATTATCTGATCTGACATGAGTGATCAATTTTATAGTAGGTACGATGAAGAATCCTGATCCATTTGTTAGATTCTTAGAAAAGTGAGGTATTTATACTTAATATACTTTATCAAATATGCTACAAAAGAATAAAATTGCTGAAAGATAAGATCATACCATTATGGACATGATTAGGAGTATGATGAATTATTTCTCTATATTTAAATCGATGTAGGGCGGAGTTCTTTGATAGTTATATATATCTTGAATAGGGATTCTAATAAATTAGTCTCATCTAACTCCATTTGAATTATAAACTCATATAAAATTTAATTTGAGATATCTACAAAGTTGTTTTACAAAGATAATAATCTTCAATATATATGAAAAAAAATGAATCTAGAAACTAATTCTAGCTATTTTATTTGTTATCTAGAAAAATCCAAATGATATAAATTTTATTGTCGAGCACATAAATAGTAGATATAGTAATGAAAGATTATTAGAATATGACAAAATTAGTAGGAATGAAAAATCTTGAAATATTAATATTGATATAAAGGTGATACAAGTTGATACTCCATTGTCATTTTCTATTCGAGAGATTATTGTTTATCAAATCATTGAATAACAAAATAGTATTGATGAACCCCTATATGATATTGTTATTGATAATCTTATAAAACAACCACAATCAATAATTCTGAAAAAAATCTTAAAGAGAAAGGAGACCTACCGATTGTGATGATTATATGGTACATCGATAAAAACCAAAGTATAATATAAAAATCAAAATAGACCCCTTATCATTTTTATAAGTCATAGAAAGCAATGATTCTAAAAGATAATCGATTATAACGAGAAATTTTCTTATATTTCTAAAAAGAACTCATTAGGGATCATCATAATATTAGTAGCTTATTATTATTTTGAATTAGATCAAATGAATGTACAAATAATATATCTGAATAACGATCTAGATAAAAAAATCTACATGGAACAACCTAAAAAATTTATAGAGAAGAGAAAGAAAGTTGGGTTTACAAACTTAGAAAGTTTGTTTATGACCTTAAACAAGCTTCTAAATAGTGATATATAAAATTTTATAATATTATTACTTTCTTAGAAATTCAAAAAATATTATTAATCAATATGTATATTTCAAAATTAGTTAGAACAAGTTTATTATATTGGTTTCATACGTGAATGATATTTTAGTTGTTAGTAGTGATATTGATTTATCGCATAAAACAAAGATATTTTTTATTATAAATTTTAAGATAGTTAATATGAATAAGACAGTTTATGTTATTGGTTATTAATCTTAAGAATTGCTATGACTACCTCAGAAATGATATATTGATTGAGTCTTGAAGAGTTCAGTTCTCTAGAATCTCCTAAGGACTATACACAATATACAATATAATATGACACGAGATCATATATCTATTTTCGTCTCTCTTTAGACCTTATTTCATTGCCCATGATGGTTTTATAAAAGATAAAAAGAGAAGAGAATGAGAGCTTAGTTCTTTTTATAAATTATTATTATAGTAGTTTACAGATCGAACTATAGAATGTGTTTTATGAATCAAATAAAAGTATTCTGAATATTATCAAAATTTATGTATCCTAATTTTGATATATAGTTAGTTGATTTCAAATTTTGACGTTAAATTTATTTTACATAATAGTATGATTCTTATTTTATACTAACAAAGTCCAGATCCAAGCCAATAAAGTCGAGATGGAGGAATCATATCACATATCTATTTGTGTCTCATTTAAATTTTCTAAAGTTACCATATATTAGAAACACATGTCCAAGACCAAAAAATAACTGAGTGTATGTTGGGTTCCCAATATCAATTCCTCTTAATGATATTATTCTCTCATAAAAGATTAGATCTGTCAAGGATAAAAAGGATCATTTTGATAAGAATGAGAGTTATGGATGCCACAGCCCCCCTCCACCATAGGGCTAGTAATGCAATCCCAATTAAGAAGCTTAAGACTAATTTTTTCCTTTCCATTGATAACAAATACAAAAACCAAAACTCTAAGAGTCTCATCGATTTGGTTGAACATACTTTAGGCAATACGAGAATTCAAGCAATGAATAGATGACATTAACAACAGTCTTAAAAGGACCACTTATCCTTTCTCAACTGAGGCTTAGATGACTGTTCCAGATGTGAGCCCATCTTATCCTTCTACTGTTCAAGTGAAGATTGATTCTTTGCAGCAATTTTGGTATAACATTGTATCTTATATTCTGTTATTTGTTTTCTTTAAATGATTTTTGAGCTTTTCATGCTCATATACGTCATATTATAAGAGGAGAGAGCTCAAGTAAGAGCAAGAAAACCATCGTCTCTCATGCATGAGACGTGCAGGGGCTCTCAAAGCCTGTGACCGCTGCTTCACTACCGATTGCAGCAACCAAGAGCTGCCAGCAGCCAGAAATCATTACTTGACTGCGGTGGTGGACCTTAAAGTTCACACAGCCACAGGAAACTAGAAGCAGATATTGCTGTAAAACCCGACGCATGAAGAGGATCATGAGTTCCTGCACTCTAGTGCAACTCAGGCTGCCAAGTAGCCGATGCATGCAATGGTGGTCAACAAAGATGGCTTCGTATTCATAGAATCAAAGGAGAAAGGTGAATTGGAGCGTTCTTGAGCCGGTAGGTCTTTGTCTGTTCCTTTATGCTTACTGTTTTTGCCGTCTGGTGTTGTCGTCGACGGGGGTTTGATTCGTCTGCTGTGGCGCAGAAGGAAGTGATTTGCCACTTGGATACCTTTTGTTGGTATTGATCAAAGAGAGAATGTGGTGTCATGTCAAATTGTCAACATCTTTGGCCTAAATTCCATGGATTGAGTGTATCTTTTGACAATCTTATGTGACGATTCATAGATTTCTAGCAGAATATATGAATCATCATACCGTGGACATCATGTACATTCTAATAAAGGGGAAACATGCCGACATGATTAATCATATGAATCATGCATTCTTCATATACTCTATAGACAAATTTTTTTGGGGGGAGAAAGACAAGTATTTTGTAAAGACTGAAGCATGAATTGTGCTGTCCTTCTGCCAAACATGTAGAGAGAGAACAGTGGCCTCTTATGAATAGAAGAATGAGAGTGACACGCTGCCAGTCTCCACTCCCTCTCTTCCGTTGTCATGTCGCGTTCCAAATAATGATACCACCACTCGCCACGCGCGCCAATACCCCTCCCGCTTTATGATTCTATCTTGACGTAATCCGACGGTGCTGATGCGTCCTCTCTACTCGCCAATCGAATTGAGTTCCTCCGTTCCAAGTCCATTATTTAGACGTCGTTGAGAACACGGTCACACGAGGGAGAGAGAGAGAGAGAGAGCAGTCGGATCGCGGCAGAAGAGCACGATGACGAACCTTTCGTCTCTCCTCTCTTCGTCTGCCGTCTTATCTTCTGGGGAGTGGGAGTCGACGATGGAGGAAACACTGCCGTCACCGAAGACCCCCACCGACTCCGCGGCTGGATCCCCGGAGGAACCCCGCGCCCGGACCAGTTCCCGGTCCCGTTCCTTCTCCATCTCCGCCTCCACCTCCCCTCGCTTCTCCGCCGTCCCATTCTCCTGGGAGCAGCGGCCCGGCATCCCCAAAGCCCTCTCCCAGGCCGCCGCAGCCGAGGACGCCGCCGCCCACCGCCTTCTCCCGCTCCCTCCCCCGGTCCGCTCCCACTCCGACCTCCCCATCCCGCGAAAGAAGCGCTCCGCGGCGCGGTTAGCCGCCGCCGACCCGTTCGCGGCGGCGCTCGCCCTATGCGCCAAGGACTTCCCCGACGCCGGTGGCGACCTGGAGGAGCTCTGGGGGGTGCCCGACGCCTCTCCACGGAGGGTAACCACCATCGCCGACCGGTTCCGGCTCTTCGACCTCTACGGTTCCTGCAAGGCGACGTGCTCCGTCATAGACGCCACGGTCCGCCTTCCTCGCACAGGACCGTTGGGCTTGCTCAGCCGCCGGCCCGGTGCAGGCGACATCTGAGCCCGCACTCGTCCCGTCGTAGATAAGTACATAAACTATTCCCATATTAGACGTTAAATCACTCAGACTGCGTCTTTCTCGTTGCTTGTATTGGTTTCCATTAGAACGAAGGTCCTTAAAAGCATGTTAAATGATGTACTTGTTGAGTGGTCGCTACATGTACACCATCTCAAGTCCCTCTTCAGCTGCTTTGTGACAGCAGGAAGTGGTCGGCTCCACTTCTCTTTCTTTTTCTTCCTTCAACATGGTGTCATGCTTCTAAAGTGGAGCAAGTTGGTGGATGGAGGTCAAACTGTGCTTTTCAAGTATGTACATGTTTGCAGATCTAAGTTCCTAACAGTTCCTTCCCCAGACTAACTTCAATGAATCAGGGAAAAGGAAACGGGAAGAGAAATGAGCTACTTGCCGATAACTCTAGCATTCCTTTTCTTCTTCTAGTCGACTTCCTGTGTTGATTTGGAAGGACCAAAAATGGATCCTGTAGCATGTCATTAAGCTTTCTTGACATAATAAAACGTACGCATCTGGCCATGCTCTTTGATATCGAAATGATTCCTCAGTGTAGGTCATGCAAGTTTTCATACCGAAATGAATGCATCTCACCTCTCAAAGGAAGGAGGAGTTCTGGTCCCAACACTATCATGGGATAGCGTACAGTAACGAAGAAGACAACCAGATGTGTCTGTCAATTATTGCTGTCATTCTCGTGCTGTTTTCCTTGACGAAGATGATACAATATTAAGATTCATCCCTGTAGCTTTTGACTCTTTTGTTTCGGTAGTAGTTGGATCTTATTCTCTATTCTCCAAGCTTGAAGTGCCAGTTTGACAGCACTACAGTGCGAGAACGATGGACGTGCATGTGTAGGCAAGGAGAAGTGTCACTATAATGTGTAGTGTGCATCACCCTACAAGTTAGGTGGTTGACAAATCCATCCAATTTCTTAGGGTTCATAAGCTGCTCAACCTTTAGGTCAACAGTAGATTGCTGATCTATGCAACAAAGAAAACATCAACTTGGCTTAGGGTTGATTGGTTGATGAGGTGATGACAGAGTCGGAGAAAGAGGAGTCATTATTATCAGGCTATCTGTAGCGCAGACTGCAGTCTTGCATCTGGATCTTGGATGATGGTGTACCACTCAGCACGCAAGCTGGATGAGCTGAGATGTGTGTGTGTGAGAGAGAGAGAGAGAGAACGAGCTGCGGGGTAGTCATATGGAAGATGTCAGTGCGTGCCTCCCAGTGAAGACACACTTCCATGACTCACCCCCATGAGATGCTTCTTTTCGTACGTATAATAACAAGCGGTGACAGAGGTTGATGGGGAAGAGGCAGTGGTGGCGGAAGTCTTCGTGGTGGGGAAGACGACCCGGCTGTGACTCCGTGTTGTCAGCTGGCGTTATTATAGGCGATACAGCACTAAAATATGTTATTATTATTATTATTATTATTATTATTATTATTATTATTATTATTATTATATATATATATATATATATATATATATATATATATATGGTTTCTAGTTTCCGTGGGGCAAATCAAATTGTTGGGTCTACTAATTAGGCCAATGAGGGCCGTATAAAGGCCCATTATGCAGTATTTAGAGGGCCGGCCAGTCCAAGTCAAATGGCGGTCCGTCTCCAAGCGCTCACCATGCGATCGTTCGAACTCCTCCGCCGACCCCCGCCCACCGCCTCCCCCTCGCGTACCGATCTCCCGTGGCTCCCTACCTCGTCCCGCCGGAACCCGCGCTCTCCGGGCGCCGCCGACAAGCCCTCACATTTCCTGTCCAACGCCGCCGTCCTCCGCGCCGTCAAGGCCGCAGGTGCCACCCCTCGGCAGATCCTCTCCGTCTATTCGGCCGCTGCCCGACAGCCTGGCTTCCGCCACGACCTCCCCACCTACCAGGCCCTGACATACGCCCTCGCCCTCCGCCGCCGGTTTCGCGCCGTGGAGCTCCTACTCGCCCGCATGCCCCGCGACGGCCTCCGCCCCGGTCCCGCCCTGGTCCTCCCCCTCCTCCGCGCGTACTCCGCTGCTGGACGATCCCCTGACGCGCTCCTCCGCTCCTGCCCCTCGCCGCTGAGCGACCGGCTCTTCTCCGCCCTCATCCAAGATCTCCGCTCTGATGACCTCGATATCGCCGGGTCTCTCCTCCTCTCCGGCGTTAATCTAGGGTTTCCAATTAAGTCCCGGCACTACTCCGGTCTCGTCAGAGCCCACTGCGACCGCGGCGCCGTCTGGTCGGCGATCGAGTTTCTGGATCTGCTGGCGACGAGAGGGTCCGTCCCCGATGTGTTCTTCTACGGATCGTTGATCCGCGACATCTGCCGCGCCGGCGGCAGCGACGCGGTGGATGCCGCTTTCGAGGTGGTGGACCAGATGAAGCGAAACGGGCGGGAGCCGGACGTGGTGATATGGAACACGCTCGTGCACGGTTGTGCGAAGGCCGGTCAGTGGGGCAGGGCAGAGGGGGTAGTGGCGGAGATGGAGCGCAAGGGCGGCGGGGCGGCGGCAACCGATGCCGGTACCTACAATGCCCTCATTTCGGCCATCCCTCACCGTCAGATGGTCCAAGATGGGATCTTGGCTTTCCGTCGCATGATGGAGAAGGGGGTCTCGCCGGACGTGGTCACATTCTCGATGCTCATCGGTGGATTGGGAAGGGCAGGGAGGGTGTGGGAATGCAACACTCTCTTGGGAAAGATGGTGAGGCTGGGAATTCCACCGGACATTGCCTGTTACAAGATTCTACTGAGAGTGTACAGAAGCAACGCCACGAGCGATGATGCCTCTGCAGTGCTACTGTGGATCAAAGTGAATGAGGAAGCGATGGCGGCACTGAGGACAGGAAAGAGATGGAAGATAGAAAAGAAGGTGATGGGATTGTAGCTGTAGTACCATTGATGGTGATCTGCATGGATCTCTAGTGGAAGATGCAGTGCCTCATGCAGCGGAAAGGATGCTCGTTGATGCTTTGGAAAGGAGGAGGATGAACGATGGTGTGTAAGTGATACAACATTGTAATCTGTTATGTTTCCTGCCATACGAGGGGCACATTCTGCACGGTATACTTGAGCTGCTTTAAAGATCTCAAAAGAATGATGGAGATCATGTTGTACCCCAAGGAAGAAAGGAGAGTAGGATCGTGTCACGCTACTTGGCGTCCAATCCAAGCTAGATTGGGAGGAGGAAAGAATCTTGATGACCGACACGCATTATGAAGCAAAGTATTTATTATCTTACTACGATGTTGTCGAACTCTTCAAGTCAAAGTAAAGTTAAATGCAGAAATAGAAGCCTTTTTTTGGTTTTTTTTATTATTTATTTTTATGGCCAGGGATTTGATTGAATCGCTTTAATATTTGTGCGGTATGATGATGCTTCCATGAGCCGTTTCACTTTCTGCAGCCACTCCATGGTGGCGTGGGGGAGATCGCTTTGCTTTGCTTTGCTCTGTTATATGTATGGATGCGATACAAGCATGGCATGGTACCAAAATGGCGGACGCTGTGGGCAAGGCATTCCTGGTTCTCATGGTCCTCCTCTCGTGCTTCCTCCTCCCCTCCTCCTGTGACCGCATTGAGACCACCAGCTTCTCCAAAGGAGTACACGCTAAGCTGAAGGAGAAGGTGAGCCACCTCCACTTCTACTTCCACGACGTCGTCAGTGGAAGCAACGTGACGGCGGTGGCTGTGGCCAGGCCACCGAATGCGCAGCCGCCGACCTTATTCGGGGTGGTCATGGTCATGGACGACCTGCTCACGGAGGGGCCGGAGCCCACGTCGAGGCCGGTCGGGCGGGCGCAGGGGCTGTACGCGGCCGCCGGGCTCCAGGAGACGGGCTTCCTCCAGGCCATGAACCTGGTGTTCGTGGGCGGCAAGTACGACGGCAGCGTGCTCACCGTCCTCGGCCGCAACGCGCCGTTCCACGCCGTGCGGGAGATGCCGGTGGTGGGCGGCAGCGGGCTGTTCCGCTTCGCCCGCGGTTACGCCGTCGCCCGCACCCACAGGCTCGACATGAGCACCGGGAACGCCATCGTCGAATACGACGTCTACGTCATGCATTACTGAGCAACGACGCCATCATCATGTTTCGCTTGTGTTGGCGATCGTTGAGTCATCATTCTTCTGTCTGCTTCGGTTATCATTTCGACAGATACAGCACATTCACCAAATAAAGTGGGCGTCAGTCATTATCAACAACACAACAGTGCATTTAAATTTGCCTCTTGAATGTGACTACAAGTCTCTAAGAAATTATTGATATATCTGAATCATAAATAGACTGTTCAATCATCCGAAGGGAAACCAAAATGGCACCAATTCAATCATCTTAAGTATCAAGAGTTTTTTGGCCAGAAAACCAGAAATTTGGGCACCCTCCTATTCCATAAAGACAATCTGATCCTTGGCTTGGTGTAGTAGACAGGAATTTACAAGAACGCAATTGCTCTACAAATTCTCAAAAAAGTATATCAAAATTGCAATTGCATCGCGCAGCTAAGTATACATCACTACTTGTGCCTTGCATAACTATTAACATGGCTTCAAAAATTTGGTCACGTTTCCTCCAAACTCTTTGCACCTCCCACCCACCCTAACTAGACTTTTAACCAGACATCAAAATTGACCTTGCACCCAAAAGACATTTTCCAGCAGCAGAATTGAAGTTAGCAGCCCGCAAAGTGGATGTGATGTACAGAATGGATGACCTTGTAGACTGGAAACAAATCACCAGGAGGAACCAGAAAGGGCAACCATCTCGCTTATCCAACTATTTCTTGAATGCATATTCCTTAAAAAGGCCACCTATGTGGCTGTTGATTTGGTTTGCTGGAGTTAACCATTGAGGCAGAACTCGACCAGGGGGTCCCTGCCTCGTAGGAGGAACTGAATCCTCACTCTCCATCTCATAACCATCAAGATCGATATCTATACACCGACCATTATAAGCTGACATGCTTGTAGTGTCTGCTGGACCATTTTGGCTGTTTACTAGTTTTGCTACTCGTTTTTTTGACTGCACAGTGCTTTCAGCAAAGTCATCATCATTAGCACCTGGTTCGCTGCCTGCTGAGCCCCTCCGCTTCTTTGTTCCATCAGCATTATCATTGCTGCTACTGCTGCTATTCCTACTCGTTTTACGGTACTCTCTGATTGTAGTTTCTATAGTTTCCAACACACGATCCCCGTACTTATGGACCTTTGCCCTAGATTAAGCACTCAAATTAGTCAACATATTTAGCACTTGATTAATGGTGTAGATGTAACAAATTCTTACTTTCCAATGCCAGTGATCTCGAGAAGTTCTTCTTTGGTTCTTGGTATTCTCTTGCTAATCTGCTGCAATGTGGCATTTCTGATGTAGGAATGGGAATTCATCAAGCATCAGCATGAAAGGAATTAAAGGTAAGTGCATTAATTTGTGCATATGTGATGAAGAATTTGAAAAACAGAGCTTACCCAAATATGTGATATGTCATGACCCCCTCACCAGCTTCTTTTACAAGAGCTGTTCGCAGCATACGTAAAGCAGCATAAAGTTTGACAGAAAGATTCTGCAATTAGATAGAATAATATTTGAACATAGTTCTCCAGGAGGTGCTATATGATAGGCACATTAAGACAGTGGATATGAATTTTACCAGGTCAATTTCATTTGTTGATTGAGCGCCCATGTCAAATGTCATTGTGTTCATTGGCAATGAACCCTTTGCTGGTGTCCCTTCAGGTTTGTTCATTTTAGATGCCTTTGCAGGAGCAGGAAACCTGCATAACAGCAAAAGTTTATGACATCAACGTTATCAAATTTCAACATTAATCTGAAATTCTGATATAGTATTTTGAATATTATAGCACCAGCAATTGCAGATTGTAATCATAGCAAAAGACAACCTCTACCTTGTCATTATTTTAAAAAGTTTGGTTAACCTGGAATCAGACGGCCAGTAATAGGATAAACACAATGAACACTAACATAGGCATGCATACAAACTCTACCTCAAAACATCATAGTATTATGCGGATTATGAGAAATTATTACCATGAATAAATACAAGCCAACTTGCATAGGTGAGTGACATAGGGAATATATAGCTTCGAAGGCAATATCACAAAACTCACATGATCTCCCATGCATAGTAGATTAGAGGGAAAACTTATGAAATATAAATCTTGAACTAGAAAGCTACTTGATCTAATAACTAAGAAGCAGGGAAATCAAAGAAGATGACTTCTGACAGTATGCCCTCCACATTGCAGAAATCTTGACACTGTATGACTCTACACCAGTGATATATATTTCCTAGTGTCTCAGAAACAGTATCCTGTTCTACATTTAACATTGTCGATTAAGTAAATTAAAAATGAGCCTTTCTGCCTGCTCAATCAGTTGCTTGCACCTGGCATTGTGAAAAACCTACAATCCAGTGATCAAAATCACAAGGGCCTTCAATGACAATCGGTCAGGACCACACAGGATTTTTAATAGCTACGTCATAGATGACATGGTACATCTATGACAAGTTCCAATTGTCATACTACATTTACATATCGATCAATTGTATTTATGATGTGTCAAAGGCCACCCTTCAACAAGAATATTTTTCATAACAAGTTTTTATTAAACATTCCATGGTTCAACATCCAGTCCAACCTAGAGCCCTCTAAGATTCAACATGCTAAACTAGTTCTGCTAATACATCTGAAGAAATCATCATCAGATGCAGATAGAAGTTAGACTTATATCTCAGTCTTAAATGAACCAAATATTCATCCTTGAGAATAGATCCGATAAAATGTCTTCATTTCATGTGGTGGTCCACCTGTTGATCTAGTAGTTTCATTGAGTATTCCGTGTCATACCCTCATTACCTAGTTGATCTAGTAGTTTAGTCTGGAAAGCCAAAGAACCATACCATATCAAGGTAATACCATAACCGAGTATGAAATCATTATGGTCCACCTGTTGTAACTCCCCGAGGACTTAGCAACTAAAGTTCCCAGAGCAGAGAAAAAAGTGTAGTCAACAATTGTTTATCTTACGGAAGGCTCCTGCAAATTCTTTAGGCGAATCCTCCAGTCGTAGTTGTCTAAGAACAAGAAAAAGAAACAAGACTAGTTGAAGAGAGCAAGGAAAAAGTGGAAACCTCAATATGATCCTTTGTTTTCCAGAGAGAAGTTTTTGCACCTTAGACTCGTTTACCTGCAGAATCAAAATCAGTCTCGCATAGATACTGATATTCAATTTTAGATCGAACTGAAAGCACACCACATGGAACAAATGGAAGCCATGTTAATAGAATCACAAAGAAAAAAACACTTGTAGAGTAGAAGGTAAAGATATCTCTGATATATATATACCTTTAAAACAGAAGAAATGGATCCATAAATATCACTTTTCCTGACATCTTCCACAAGTATATCTTCAACAACTAAATGACGAATAACTCTTGATGCTTCACCTTTTGGCAGATGCTTTCCAGCTCCATGAAGGCCCAAATTGTCATGTCTATGTTTCTTAACCTGCAGCAAAAAGTACATTAAGTGCTCAAGCCCAGTTTACTACCATCAGAGAGGAAGGATTTCACACACGAATTTGTGTACATTTTGGCTCAGGGAACCCCTGTATACTTCCAGAACATGAGATGTTGAATACTGCTTTCCAGTTGATATTACTAATTCAACCTACGAACAAATATAATGCAAGTAAAATGTGTCAGTTGCCAGATGAAGCCATTATACTATGACATAGAAATTGATCAACACTAACCATTTGCTTTGCTATATCAGTTACATCCTTCTCAACCCAAGTCAACAGTTTTGAACAATTATCACAGGTTCTTTTACAGTTGTCTGGATTGAACTTTTCACCAAAATGAATCAGTTGTAGTAAACGTCTGCAATCTGTTTCATTCTCACAATAGCTAACCTGCAATAGAAGTAAAATTATCAGATTCTACATATGTGCTAACCATTGCTGAAAATGAAAAGCATCAACTTAGTTGATGTACCATGCGTGAAAGGTTCTCAATATTTGTTTCAAACACTCTATCATTGCTGACAAACGAATTGCGTCTTGATGCAGATGCCAAGGGACTTTGCTCAATCATGCCTTGGGTAAGCATGTGCTTGACACGAATCTGTTCCCAAGATAAAAAGAAAAGGGGTTCATGTTACTCAATACCTAAAGTTATAAAGAGGTACGCTGAAAAACATCCATATATTGACTTACATAATCACTATAGTTGTAGTACAGTACACAAGATGATCGTAAACCATCTCTACCAGCACGTCCACATTCCTAAAAAGTCAAAAAGAAAAAAAATGTTTTGCAGTCAAAGCCTAACCTGCTCTGGCTCAACAGAGGCATATTAGGAGTTACCTGATGATAACCTTCAATAGATTTTGGAAGAGAATGATGAATAACAAAACGAACGTCAGGTTTGTTGATACCTAAAATTTTCATGTATCATTAATATATTTCAATAAATGCAATAATTTATTTACAGACAAAATTCAGATACATATAAGTGAGAAATACCCATTCCAAATGCCACAGTGGCACAAATTATGTTGATCTCATCTTTACTCCACTGCTTCTGCACATATGATCTTTGAAGAGGGTCCATGGTCCCATGGTAAAATGCTGCTTTATGTCCAAATTCCTGGAAAATGTTAAATGAGAAACTAAAAAT
Source organism: Musa acuminata AAA Group (assembly GCF_036884655.1). Lineage (NCBI taxonomy): Eukaryota > Viridiplantae > Streptophyta > Magnoliopsida > Zingiberales > Musaceae > Musa > Musa acuminata. The sequence goes on along the minus strand of NC_088332.1, from coordinate 14,369,905 downwards.
TTCTTAGCATAATGGTGACAGACAGAAAACAAGCATATCCAAAATTATTAGCACTACCAAGTAACATTCTTAACAAGGCCCTCTCAATAAAGAATAACAAAGGAAAAAACTACATCCAATAGATGCAATATGTACTCCCTCCACAAAAAGAAGAGAATGTTTAAAATATCCAAAAATATCAATAGGGGAAACTAAAAAGATATTCATATCACAGATGATGAAAGATTGATGCAACTTCAACAAAGACTAAATAGACTTCTTCCTAAATTTCTGGATCAGGAAATGTCAGCATTCTGACATGATAAACATCTAGTTGCCACTTGCCAGAAATTCTAAAATAGTAGATGGTTGATTAGATTATCACAAGATTGCTGAGTTTACCACGAAATAGTTCATCACAGACAAGCTTGTTCAAAAACAATTATATTCAGAAGAAATTGTATGATAGGCAGGGTTCACTAAGCACAATCAAATGGTAAAACAAGTATAAACTCATAACTTGTTTAGAAAGCATAAAATTTTATAATTTTTTTTAAAATAAAGTAAAAATGTTCCATCTTTTCAAACTTTGGGGTCATTTAACGGCAAAGAAGGGTTAACAGAGAACCATAATCATAGCAGTAAATATTTCCCATTATAATTTTATAAAAATTCAAGGAGGCTTTTGAAGTTTCACCAATTTAGCATTATTGTTGTAATTTAATATTAATGAATCAATTAACTATACAGGGGATTAAGTCAGACAAATATTTTCTAGATTACAAAGGCCTCAATGACAGGAGAACATCCATGTAACCCAAACCAAATATTTGGGACATAAGCTTGTTCTAGTTGATGTCAAACACGAGATGCTTATATTTTTCTGCATTCTACAAGCATATGTATTAGTTTGTGCAAGTGCAGATATTGGTGAAAGTTGACACTGATCAATAAAGCAGTAACTTCAAAACTTGCAAACAGACATGTGCACAAGGATGAGGACCGATAAGATTGAATTTAGAAAATAAAATTTGTAATGAAAAGTTAATATACATTTAAAATTCATGTCTTCAGCAAAATCCAGGATAAATTTGAACATAATGGCATTCACGGAAGACCAATGCTTAGTACATTAGTCACGCAGCATCCACTAGAGACTGAATGTTCTCATAAATGGGCTCCTCTTAATAAAATTCATCCTCTATATGGTTAATGCATCATTAATAGCATACATATTTTCTGACAAAATGCATGAACTTCTATGCCCAAAACTTAGACAACTTCTTTCACATAACCTTAAACATCATTATGTCTACTAGCTTTTTTTTCCATCTCTTGACATTATTCTAAGAGACCCACAAGTTCTATTCCTTGCTATCTGGTTGGATATATATGGTACACAACCATATCCCATTTCCTGATAGCAATTTAAATGTTTTGACACCAACATCTACTCAAATCCCATTAGAAAAGTATATTACAAGGATTAGACTGAAAATGCAACTTGCATTTAGAAGATGTGATCCAAACTCCAAAGTTTCATTGCTGGAGAATAACTGGTTTGTGGATTTTAAAAGAAAAACAAAGTCCAAGACAATGGTATTCAAGAAGCATTGGGACCCAAATAAAAGCAATAAAAATGCATATATGTGATTTGATTTTTGACAAAAGAAGTTGGTGTGAATACACAAAGTAGTCAAACAATAGAAAAAAGAACAAAAGTGTCAACAAATCAGAGAAGATTTGGTTTTCCCATGACAAAATTTCTAAAAGGTCATAGCATATAATTCAAAAGAAAACCTGTAGCTTTTCAGCCACTTTTTCGCAGTCCATTCTTGAGAGACAGTAGATGATGCCACAATCATCAAAATGATTTTCTTTGATGAATTTGTCAATGTCCTCCAAACACTTCTTTGTCTTGGGTATTACACAGTACCTGCAAAATGAAACAGATGAGCCAAATCAAAGTCACAATTGATATGTAGTTCAGTGGCACTGACCACAAGTTTGGACGATTGAAACTCTGTCGAAAAACAATGCAGTTCACAAGCCCAAGAGCTTGTACAACATCTTCCTTTACACTGACAGTTGCTGTAGCAGTCAAAGCTAGCACTGGGACTTTTGGAAACTTCTGCTTCAAAATTCCAAGACTCTGGCAAATGAACAATGAAATCAGATTAAACCAAGTGAACGAGTTACAAAAATGTTGAAATAAGGATTCTTTGCACAACCTGATAATCGGGCCTAAAATCATGCCCCCACTGGCTTATACAATGAGCTTCATCAATAACAATTCTAGCAAGTGATCCCCGAGAATGTAGAGAATCCAGGTGTCTCAATAAAACATCACTCCTGAGATTAAACATATTTCATATCATAAAATTATCTAACCAAGAGAACTGGCAAGTACAAGTCAATTAGTTTCAAATTGAATCCTAGGATTATTTACAGTTTTACACCTCCTAACTATATCTCACATCTACCATGTGATTTTCTAAAGATAAAGCATCTTACCCAAATAAGCAAAATTTTGTTTTCGACAAACACAGAACTTGATGAAATAGCTTCAGTATTAGTAGGCTATCTAATCTATGCAACTTAAGAAAACCTTGTAGCATCAAAAGACAACCATATTGCACGCGGGGGAAAGCCCCATTGATAGCAGGTAGAACATGGGTAGACAAAAAAGCAGAAAGAACAAAGAAAAACAGGAAGAATAAAATGTATCGAAACAACAGGACATGCTATTAACTTAAATGCAATTCATAGGCACCTCCTCTGAACTTTGTTAAAGAAAGATTACATGAAAAATAACTCAAAACACTCCAAACTATTGTCCATACAGAATAAACTTTAAAATACTAAAAGAATGAAAAAAATACATGTTAATAGACCTGGCTTCAGATTAGACCTAATATAAGAATAATTGACATTCATGCTACATCAATTCGATTCTGCATTGTCAAATCACATATGAGCTTTGAACCCACGGTCCACATGCAGCTTGATGTGTTGGAAACAAACTTGTATATTTGCATCTCCTAGAATTTATTTGTTTGATCAGAATGCCTTTTCATTATCTTGATTTTCAGGCCCTTACAGGTTAGCACCAGCTTCACCTCAGGCCTTTTGTTCGGATGAAAATTCAAGAACGAGTCTTGGATGTCAAATGACTTCAAGAACAACTATACTTTTGTCATTCATTCAACAAGATGTAAGGTCCCAAATATTTGTGGTCAGCTGAATGAAATTTTTTCCACCTTTGAACTCCATTGAGGACAAAATCACAAGTCAAATTTCTTTTTATCATTTGTAATTTTCTTAGTTGGATGCCATGATGCTGGACATAAAAGCATTCAAGTAGAAATGCCATTGGTAGTCTTACCTGAACTAAAGACCATGCAACAGTTGAATAATATTATAACATATGATATTTGTATGATAATCCTAGTCATGCGCAGAAAAGACTCACTTAGCAATTTTTTCTGGAGTGACATACAGCAGCTTGTATCTGCAAGAATCAGACATCAATTCTCGAAAAATCTCCTGTTGTTCAACCCATTCCATACTGGCACTAAGATAAGTAGCGGGAATGTTTGCCTGATCAAAATGGAAATGTGGAACAACTCAGTTGATACCCTATGGTATTTCCTTGAGAAGAAAAAAAAATCCAAATTGTTTATAGAACCTGCAACAAATGCATAATCTGATCTTGGATGAGTGAGACAAGCGGTGAAACTACTAATGTTATTCCAGGGCTGATGAGAGCAGGAAGCTGCAAGAAAACTTCTGTAAGTAATATTCAAAACAGCTGATAGTGTTCTTGCTGTCTATGCTATATATGAGCTTCTATAAAGACGTTTTGCCTTTCTTTTGGAAAATGACATTTAGAATGTTTCTTTCGGAAATGACATTTAGGATGTCTCTAAAATTCAACTATCCAGTACCTCTAATAAAATTGCCAAAATAATACTCGTTTATGTGTTTGATGGTTCAAGACATAAGGGACTGTAAACAGTAAAACTGCAAATGTGTATTGCTTGCTTAAATGATCATTGCCACAAAGATGAAGGTTAAAAAAAATGAACTGAATGTTTGAATATGCTAAACAGGGGAAACACCACCTTCAAAATGAAGTAGATAAAGTCCTCGATGGAACGTGTACCTGGTATGTCAGGCTCTTCCCACCACCAGTTGGCATTAAAACAAAGACATCACATCCACTCATTGTTGCATTAATCACCTCTCTTTGATTAGGACGAAATGAGTGATTTCCAAAAACTTTTCTGTTGTTGGCCTGGAAAGAAGTAATAAATTACTATTAACCAAAAAAAAATGAAGATGAAAGGCCATATCAGGCAACAGAAATCACCTCGAGTTTCTTGGTCCATGGAAAATCTAAACTTTTCCACTTTATATCTCCAGATCCTTCAACGTAATTAATGTTCTGAAGCTTTGGAGCAAACACTTCTCTTTCCAAGGGTGCAGCATCAAACCTATCTGTATAGTGGGATGGGGCAGGTGAGCTCCACATCATACAGTTCCCTGTTTCATTTCTTAGATGAACCTGGGTGTTAAACCTAATAGGATCTATCATATATTTGTTTGTGGGGTTCTCAGGTCCAAAACCCCTTGCAGTAGTTGATGATGCCATAGAATGTGATCTCTGTCTTTCTTCATCTTGATTTAGACTGCAAAGGTACTTCTCAAGCAGCTGGATCTTCTTATTCAGATATAACCTGACATAAAAATTTATTGACTTGTGAGAAAAGACTTCTCACATAACAAAGTGATAGAACAACACTCATACAAGGACAAACCGCTTTTGACGAAGATTTTCACAGTCCTGAGGACTGAGCTCAGTAGCATTATCAAGAAGTTCATTTGATACAGCAATGAGCTGATCCTTCATCTCTTGCAGATGAATTGCAGCTTCTGGACACAGAGCTAGCTGCACGTTTGGCTATACCATGAAGAATGTGCTGATTGCTAGCAAAATAAATAAATAACATTGAAAAGCATACCTTGGAGCCATGAATACATGATTCATGTAGTTCTGGTGGCAACATGTTTTCATCAGGGATTACCATACAACTTCTACTGGAAACTGGGGTAAAAGGTGTCTGTTTAGACATAAATCCTTCTGGTGTGGCAGTTACTTGATAGTGTTCCATAACTATTTGGTCAACATCAATACTCTGTGTTACATAATCTAATGAAATGTAAGTTTCATGCCAACAACCATATGCAAATTGATTTTAGGCAAGAACCGCCTGAACAACAACAATCAGTAAATCCTACCTCCAATATTTCATCATCATCAAGAGCATCTAAAAACTTGTCATCAGCAAGATTATCAGCAGCAGTACACACAAGCTCATGGTCATCAATAACCCGATGAGTGGCAGAGCTCTGCATTTGTGCTCCAGTTACTTGTGCCATTTCTGAAGCTACATTATTGTTCTTATCGCAAGTACTTTTTAGCAATGAGTCTGTTGCATAATGTGGTGAATCATATCGAGGGTATGATCTAGAATGTGAACTGTAATTGACATGAGAAGGCATATTTTCATGGAATGGGCCTTTAAATACTTGGGAAGTATCCACATTCTTAACATTGTTGGATGAGTCAGTAAATGGAGCTCGAAGATGATCTTTGTTATGGTTCTGTACTGGAGCAGTTAAACCAGGTATCAAGTAATTCCTGCAAGCCAGTTGCATGCTCGAAAGAGCTTTCCAGGCCTGACAAATGATTCAATTCACAGATCAAAAGAATAGTACATCCAGTTGCCACACTTTCCAGCATAAGAAAACTGACCAACATATCAGAATAACATAAAAGAAAGAACATACAAGCTAATTCTAGGACAAACCACTACCATTTATTCATCTATCCTTTGTCCTAGTTTAAGCTCAAATGGTAACAAATTTTAAGTGTAAGAGCAGAAGAATCGGTTCAACTTCAACAATTCAAACTGATTATTCATACTCAGAAGAAGAAACCTCTCTAATCATCATACTCAAGCATACCTTCTCAACTTGTAACAATTGTAGCCTCTCGCTTCCATCAACTTCACAAGCAATAGACCTGATAGTTCATATTTAAGAATAAAAATCCAGTCAGAATGAGCACATGTTTCGTGTTGCTAACAGAAAGCACATAAGATATATTTACTTGATTAAATCTAAGATAGACATTGAGAATAGCTGCAGTGGCAACTAGTTCCTACAGAAGTAGGATCTCAGCATACAGTATCATACCGTACCGAGCGAACGTCCAAACTCCGGTACAGTACGATATTTCAATCCTTGAGAAAAACACACTATTACTGTTATGTTTACTATTTACGTCCAAAGCATTTGTGTCTACCATGATTATTGTGGAGTTTGTTGTCAACAGTTTGCTAGACAGCGGATAAGATCTAGATAAAAGAAGAGGATAGGATACCTTAATGTCACAAAAACATAGATATGCTAGAGAAATGAGATATCACAGGATTCATAATTCACCTAAAATCTTGAGGATGCTCTCTTCAACTTAATTTTTTTTGCTTCATGTGTCTTTTCAATGCTTTATCTGCATAGTACTTAGAGAAACAGTAAGGCAGTCCTAATCCCACTGATGCAATTTGACCAATTCTGCTAATCCCAATCGTATTAGACTTAACTAATCCAAATCCTGATCTAGCAAACTATGCCTACATAGATTTTTTTATCTCTGATTTTTATCATAACAATTTAATAGAAGTTCGAGAAAAATGAAAGAAGACGATTAAATAGACTGAAAGAACCTGGCCTACAACTACTAGTACATGTTTTTAGCACTTACTAGAGTAGATTTTCAGTGCAATCAAAGTGATTCATGGAGCCTGAAAGGATCCAATTTTCTATCAATTTCAATACATAGCAGTATATTTTTGTTTCTGATAGGCAAAATATGATCTACAGAGACAGCCTGAGAAGTCTATTTGCTTCAGTATGAAAGCAATCTAGTATGAGCCATTGAAAGGATATTTTCTTTTTATTTTACCTTTTCTGACTTTTCGACTCTGAAATCAATGGTTAAAGGCACCTTCTGAAAAATCTGTTATTGCCATCACACATTCATATATGATGTCTTTTCAAGCATCTTTAAGATATTGAGCAAAAAGATATATGTTCTGCAGACAAGTCAAACAGACAAGCAGCAAAATATTTTAGAACAGTCATACCTTGTACACAACATCTGATCAACATTTTTCTGGGTTTGAGGTTTTTGTGTCGGTAAAGAGAACAAAAAACCTGAGCTCAAAAATTTGTCTTGACAGGAAAAATCCTCAAAAGCAGATGCATGATTGCACCAGTTGACCTTAGGAGATTTGTCTTCATTAGCAGACTTCAACTTAGTTCTGTTATGCATCTAAGGGCCTGAAATTTTATTAGGTAGAAGACCAAGCAAAAGCAAATTATGTAGACATGAAAAGAACTAGAATAAATATATCAAGCAGAATTTTATTTATCAGTAGACATGCCTTGAAGTTGAAGAGTCATCAGTTAGCATGTGATGCAGGAGCAATTTGGTTTATATGTTATTTGAATAAATTTTATTAGTTTTGAGATATTTTGCATTTGTTATAAATTGTCATATGGCAACATCTATACAAGGAAAAGAAAAAGGAAATAAATACAGGAAAAGTAGAAGAAATCAAATTCATTATTGATTGAAGATTGCAAATCTTAATTGGAGATCTTAAATATTCATTTCTACAAAGATGAAAGTCTATTAATCAATAATATCATCAAGAATGGAAGGTTGTCCCTCAAGAATATTATCTTCTTCGAAGGAAAGAATAGATTGTATATTTGATTTGATGTGATTGTAATTTTTCTTATTTCTGTAATTTCCTTTTAATCTTTGTACTTGAGCCTATAAAACGGGCTAGAACATGTAATGGATCAATGAAAAAAGATGAATTGAGTTCTTTCCCACCTTGTTTGTGGGTGGTGCGAGGCCTTCATCCTAGGAATGTTCTCCTTGAGCCTGAGCGAGTCTAGTAATTACCCATTTGTTTTCCTATTATCTTTCAGTTACTATCTTCTATTCCTCCCTGTTATGTTCATCTATTATCAAAAAAATATTCTGCCACTCTCATCCTACATCAGCTTGCCTTTGTTATTATGATTACCTCATAGTAAAATCTGCAGAGCAGAAGTGAAACGTTAAACATTCAATTACATAGGCAGAAGACAAACAACATCCTGGGATAATAACAAGCTCTATTTTTATGTTTATCATTTTATTAAATTATAAATACCCGAAACCGCCATTTGGAAGTATTCCAAACTAAACATAAATTATACATGATGTATCACTTTGGGTTGACATTTGAATAGAACTTAAACAACAATGTCTTGATTATTGCATGCAAAAGCTGCAACATGAAGAATGATCATCCCAGAAACTTGCACTAGCAGTCACTTTTCCTCGATGGAATATTGCAGTGACTAGCTATAGCTGTACATTGAAACAATAACACAGTAGTTCAATGGAACTTGCCATGCACCGAGCAGAGTAACCCAAAATACTACAACATCTCATATTTTAGCAGAAGAAGCAACCTTGGTAACATATATGCATACTTCCTATTGTTATTTGTATTGTGATAAAACTTTGCTTTTACTATCTTTGTTTCAGAGATATTGTAATTTTTGAGTTGTGACCTTGCCCAAATGCACACTTCCTATTTCATGACCGGAAAAAGGCATACAATAACTCTTTGGCATTAGAAGCAACGCTTACTGCAAAAAAGTCAAGGCAAACGCAAAACTACACATACATGCAAGACATTATTAAGCACTTCAGTTCCTCATTTTCAATCACTGTGCAGTGCTAATCTATCAAGAATTTGTGAATGCATAAAGTGTGCTGAACAAGATAAGCACTTGAGGTTGAGGAATCAGGTTGACGATAAATTGTTTGGAGAATTTCAAAGATGATGGATACATCTAACTAGGTGCTTGTACACTTCTTTTTTTTTTCTCTCCAAATACCAGTGGATGATTTACACTTGCAATATTTACTTTAAAATCTGCTTAACTGCACAACCAACATATACTAAAAGATCAAAAACTGTAACAGCATTAATAGGCCGATGTATTATTAACATCAAAAGCTATAGTGCTATACAGAAGACCAACATATATAGTTATAGCATCCATGTCATCTTTTCATTTGGTGCATCATCCAACAAATATTTAAAGCTTGCTGTCCGAGCAGTGCTGTGACAGCAAATACAGAAAGTTCCCTGGAGACAGGCATCCACAGTTTGGGATGGGAGGAGAGAACAGGAGAGGGCAAGACAGGAGAGAAATAGGAGACGCGGGAGAAGAAGAGAGGGGAGAAGAAGAAATGAGAAGAGACGGGAGACAACAAGAAGCAAACCCCCAAAAAGTCGATTCCCCCTAAAACACGATGAACTACTCAACTTGGTGATCTTAACAACAAGAAGCAAACCCCAATCCTCAACGTGCACACGCTAGAATCAACAGTGATTCCCGGTTCTCACTCAAAACTGATGCCCTTTCTTTTCCCCAACCAAATTTCTAGTTCTACCGTTCCATTCAACCAAAAGAAAATCAGAAATTTCTACATCATAGCCGTTTGCTGACGAAAGTGCGTTCCATAAATAATCTACAGAGCCCTCGGATCAAATCTGACCCAAATCTACCCGAAAAAACAGTCCAATCGACAAAAAACACGGCGAACGCCCTAACAATCGCAACTTCACCAATCGTAACCTGAACCCAAAAGAAAAAAAAAACTCAAAAAAATGTGAGGGAAACAAGAGTCATTACCTGATATCTCCAGAAATTCGAAAGAGTGAACGAGGGGCCTCGATCGTTCCAGGGCGAAGGCGAGGGAAGGGCTTCTGTTTGGCGTAGAGAGAGAGAGGGAGACTGGTTTCGCACTCCTTTTTGCCTTTTCCCTTCAAAACTAGCGCGGGGTGATGTCGATGGAGGGCTTCTATCACGACCGTACAAACTCACTGACGAAAGGAATGTGGGCCGAATTGGTCCATCCGGCCCAAATATCCCACCTCTATTTAGGCCCGTGAGATCTCAGAATCCAGAATCATAAATATGTTGATCGATAGATTTGACTTGTCGTTGCGATTACCAATGACTCAGTGATTGACGTATGTAATGCACTTCACTTCGTTTACCCATTTTTGGGTACTGAAACGGTCATTAAGCTCGTCCAATTTTGACTTCTCACCGGACCCAATTGACAGTCAATTGGACCAATCATTATATTATATATAATATATATAATAATAATTTTACAAATGATAGAAAAAGAAACAATAATAAACAACAGCGAAGAGAAATGAGGCTGCATCACACCACGTGCCATCACGAGATGTCCTTCCCCACCTTGTCCCTGCGAACTTGACACTTCACGCTTCATGATTCGGACGAGGCTCCCCTGTCATGTCGGAGACAGGGATCAACGTTTCTCCCATCCCACAACGGTTCCCTCCATTGAACGCCTTTAAAAGCGTAGCTCGCGTACGCTACCCCGATGAAGCATCCCCAAAGACTTCTTCTCTGCCGTGTCAGTCTGAGAACGTGCCACGGGGCCCGCGTTTTTTGCGTCTACCCGTCGAGCATGTGGATGTCGGCGCCTTCGCTTCTCCTTCCGCGCAATAAAGAAAGGGAGGGGAAAAGAACCGCGCTTTCCTCCTCGCATCTCACGCCCGCCCTCAAATTATGGCGCACACACGACTCTCATCTCACCTGCTCCCTCGTCCCTCTTGCTCGCCGATACTGTGCGAGCAAAGCGCCGGAGGAAGGAGGACGAGGAAACATGGGCGAAGGGAGGTCTCTTGCGGAGACGCCGACGTGGTCCGTCGCCACCGTTACCACCGCGATGGTCGCCGTCTGCTTCCTCGTCGAGCGTTCCATCTACCGCTTCGGAAAGGTAAAGCTTCTCTCTCTCTCTCTCTCCACTCGCCAAGAAGAGAAAAGAAGATAAAAATGTCTCCTTTCATCCCCAAACCCACTCCTTCCGAGTTCTTGAACGCGGCAGTGGCTGAAGAAGACCAAGCGCAAGGCCATGCTCGCCGCCCTCGAGAAGATTCGCGAAGGTGACGACTCGCTTGATCCATTTCGGCTCCCTTCTTTTGCTTCTGCAAGAAACGGCGGATCTTGATGGTGTTTTCTCGGTGGTGGCGGTGGTGGTTTTTCTTTGACACGTAAAGAGCTCATGTTGCTGGGTCTCATCTCGTTGATGCTGAGCCAGACGGCGAGGTGGATCTCCGAGATCTGCGTCCCTTCTTCGCTCTTTAGCAGCCGCTTCTACGTCTGCTCCGAGAGCGACTTAGAGGATCTGTTCGCCGGCGGGGACTCGGGGCCGATGTCGGCTTCGAATCGTTCGGCGGCTGTGGAGACTGCGAAGGAGCTGCTTGGATTGTCTGCGAATCATTGTCCAGAGGTGGGCGACTCCCTTATCGAATTTGCTCGGCTGCTGAGAATTTGGTTGATGGATCTTCGTGTTCAGGGCTATGAACCCTTCGTCCCGTTCGAAGGATTGGAGCAGCTCCACCGCTTCCTGTTCATTCTTGGGATCACTCATGTGGCGTACAGCTTCGTCACTGTCGTTCTGTCCATGACTAAGGTAACATGGTTTGAGTAGCCTTTGGGCATATGGAGGCTGGTTTTCTGTGTTGGTCATCAAATTGTTTTCTTGATTGCCACGAAGATTTACAGCTGGAGGAAATGGGAGAGCCAAGCATATCCAATGTCCAGTGAGGACTTGCAAGGTAAAATCATGATGTATTTTCCCATATCTTTGTTCAGGAATTCTTCTTAATTGACAAGTACACGGTACATGAGCCATCGGAATATTCCTGAATGGCTTGTGAATAGAGGTGCTTTGGTTGGGTGAATGTCAACTCATTGCTTATTTTAATAGAATTGTTAGTATCAGCTGATGGAACAACAACAAGCTACTAAAGGCAATTTGGTGGGTTGAATCCGTCTAAAGTTCTTTCTTAGAGAGGCTTGATTGGATTTTGCATTGACTTGGAAATTAGATGCTGATTTATTTCTATTGGCTCAGAAAGCTAACTTGATTAACCTTCATTTATAACTGCTTTCCCTTAAAATACACACACACACACATCTCTCAAGTTAGTCTACAAATGTTTCGGTTATGGGAAATTCTGCAATGAGAAGCTTGGTGAAAATGATTTCTAAAAGAGCATCTTTGGAAAGAATGATGTTGTAGCCAATAGAATTATGGAACGACATTTTAGCATGTGAAATTCCTTGCTCTAAGAAGACTTTTGGAAGAATTTTGTTTATAGCATTGCTTTCTGCTATTGCACTGACATGCCTCTTTCATTTGATTGGAGTTCTGTGATTGTTTAGCCGGATGACTTGACGTTGTTTGTTTTTGTTGAAGCAAGGAGGAATCGGATGATGAAGAGACAGTCTACCTTTGTTTTTCATCATGCATCTCATCCATGGAGCAAGAACAAGATTCTTATTTGGATGGTGAGATTTAGATAAGATGTGTAGTTCGGGCTTTATCCTACGGTTTTGTGATACATAGGAACAATTTGTTTTAAAAATTTACTACTTGATGTTCTCAAATGAACCTCTGTGAAGTTGTAACAAAGACAATGTGAATTTGACAAATGAAAATCTTGGAAAATCTTTCTTTTGTTATTGGTATCTTGTGTTGATTAATTATCAAATATTTAATTATTTCCTCTCCTTTTAAATAATGAATTTTGTGATTTGGTTTTGAGATACTATTGACTTGAGGTCATGTTAATTCCTAGTATAGACTCTATAGATATCCGTGATAAAAATTATAATCCTGCAAGAATATGTTATTAAGGTGTGATGTTTTATTTGTTAGGATATTTTTGATGTGCTATTATTTTCCATGCTTAATTTTATTTTGGAAAGTTATGGCAGGTTCGATGACGAAATAATAAAATGTTTGTGGCGAGGTTCACAAAATATTACTTTATGCTTATTGAGTGTCTCCTAACTCTTCCAAAAGATATACTCAAAAAGTAATTAGACTTAAATTGAAACTTTGCTGGTTAAGCTTCTACAACCTTTTAATTTTAAGAATATTAGAATATGATTTTATGGGAAACGAAGTCTTGAAAGTTGAATTATGAATGCTTTTCTCAAGCAGCATCTATGACTCATTCATATTTTATTTTTCTCACTAAAATTTAATGTACATATTTGGATTTTGTAGATGAGTGAAAAACGGTAAAAGCTTCTCAAGTGACAGTTACTGAAGTGATCAAATTTACTTCTGTATCTTGTTCCTTCTAAAAAGAGAGAAAGAAAGAAAAAAAAAGCTGACCAAGTAAACAAGACTCTGCAATGCAGGGAGTCACTGAACATAACCTTACCCCAGCAAGCAAAAAGGTTGATTCCATGACTAGTACCTTTGATGTCCAGAGGAGCTTTTCCATTCTGCTAGGAATGACATTGGAATATATGTGTACTATTTTGTTTGCTCGTAAACTTAGCAATAATCCTGAATACTGTTCAATTAATCAGTTAGGCACCAGGGATGATCTTTTTCTATTTTTTTTAAGCAACTATTCAATCATTCATCTGGTAAGATGACAAAAAATCAGTGATGATCTGGCCATCAATCAGTATCAATATGCTTCTGATTTCTGACATTGGCTCTCAAACTCTATGTAGCTTTGTTTCTTCCGCCAATTTAAGGGATCTATAGCCAAGTCAGATTACATGGCATTGCGTTTAGGTTTCATCACTGTGAGTATCTCAGTTCAAATTGCTTCTAATGCTACCTGATTTTTACACCCTTCTCATGAAGCTTTCTTACATAATTGTTACATTAACATTTTCTTTCTCTGGGCAATTACTCTTAGCCATCCCATGGCTGTAAGGTTTAGATTGTCATGCATTGCATTAGGTGTTTAAGTTGTTTTGTTGGTATACTTGAATTATGCTTTCATTTCAGAATCACAAATTGCCACTTTCTTATAATTTTCACAAATATATGGTGCGGAGCATGGAAGATGAGTTTCATGGAAGTGTTGGCATCAGGTACACAAAATAAGCAATTTGATCAAGGGCGAAACTTTAATTATTTTTGGACATAATCATTTAGTGATGCTTTTTCCATGTGCCATCTTGCAAGTGTTGAGATGCATGGACACGTTAAGTCCTAGCAGTACTTAGACTTGTAATGCTTGTTTTCTGAATATATTTTGATATGTTTCTTCTATTCATATATTGTTAAAAATACTAGATTTAAGAGTTTATTTATAGGGGCACTTTGGGTGGAATTGTGTAAAGTGAGAGAATTAAATTTATAATTTAATTCTAGGTTTCTTAACATAGTTCTTAGTTATATGGACAGATTAATTGCTAGGTCAGCTATTCAGCTATATTTAGTGAATGTAGATGTTTGAGTGTAGACTATAATAGGTTCATTTGATCTTTCAGTTACAAAGAGAAAAATTATGCCTCTTAAAATAAGTGCCATGAAGTATTTGGTTCGTTCAGTACATTATATGAACTCTTTGGATCTTTTGATACAAGTATATCTAGTTCTTTTCTAGCCTCACCTGTAAGAAGTCCGTATTCACCAACAATAGTATCTCGTAAGAGAAGAACCATAACCAAGGGTTGTCATAAATATCTGGTACTGGAAGTACAGACTTAATACTTACTAATCACTCATATAAGTAGGCCATATACTGCTTTAAAGCTACAGTCCTTTATTTTCTTGCAGTTTACTAACCAAATATCTTTAATTATTCTTTTGATATTCTTACTTGTCTACTGTATCATCTGGAATCATATTTTAACTTTCATATATAATTTTGATGAATCTTGCTTCCCTAATTCCTTCTTTTGACATTTTGATCCCAGTCATGCTTGGTGTTCCTATGAATAGCATAAGCATTTTCCTCCAATTTTAACAAGATTAAATTTATAATGATTTGCTGTTTCAATATGCTTCCTTCATTGATGTTGCAGCTGGCCACTTTGGGTGTATGCAATAATGTGTATATTTGTGAACATTCATGGCAAGTCATCTTTCGTTCAATATTGTTTCTTTTCTGTAATTGATTCATGGCCAGTTCTTTTCTTCATCCAATCATCTTATCCTTCTTCCTCTTTGCAGGGCTTAATATATACTTCTGGTTATCCTTTGTCCCTGCCATTGTAAGCTTTTCCATCACATTTTCTTCCAAAATATGGGCTACTCTCCTCAAAAGCATATTTTTTATATTTTCCATGAATGTACAAAAAAGTTGGTCGTGCTGGTGGGGACCAAGCTCGAACATGTCATTGCTCAGTTAGCTCTAGAAGTTGTTGGGGCAACAGATCCATGTGTTGGGACACAACTAAAGCCACGTGATGATCTGTTTTGGTTTGGAAAACCAGAAATCTTATTGTGGTTGATACAATTTATTTCCTTTCAGGTGATGATGACAAAATTACTGCATAATAGTTCTATAATTGTCATTACATAATAGTTTGTTGCTATTGTGTTCTGACATTCCTTTTATACATTCAGAATGCTTTTGAGATGGCAACATTCATTTGGTCCTTGGTAAGATGGCATTCACTATATTTCTTCTGCACTCTTGCTTAAAAATGTATTTGGTCTTCTCCAGACATTCTTGAATAATTTATTGCTAAGCTATCTGCTTGGTTCTGTATTTCTCTTATTGAAGCAATTTTGCTCATGAGTAGGTTCTTTGTGTTTGCAAATACTTGTTGAAAGCAATTATTTGTGCAGAGAGAACACTTTATTTATTATACTGATAAGTTGAATGTACACATGAAACTCTCTTGATTTTACATTAAATGTCTTTTCTTTTATTGTATTTTTAACATATAATCTCTTTTTACAGTGGGATTTAAGTTCTCAATCATGTTTCATGAAGAATCATTTTATGGTTGCCACTCGCTTGGTTTCCGGGTAAGTTTGTCTATAGTCGTGTTACATGCTTCTAATTTTAAATGATAGATTTTGCAGATCTATGACTTTTAGCAGTTGATCTAATGCCCTGCTATGCTCATGTTATTTATATATTTTGGTCTATTTTATATTTTGGTCTATTTTATAGCTAATTTATCATCCTCTAGATCATTGTTACTTTAGAATAATTTAATTAGGTTGGACTTTGAAATTTTCCAATCGAGGTAGTTCTGACTCGGGGTGCCACAAGAGGTAGAGAGACTTGAGATTACACAAAACATGTGGAGAGTTAAAAAATTAAAATCTTAGGAACACAAATTGTAGCTAACAGATTTGTAGGTTTGGGTTGATAGTTCAGGAGGGTGATTACCAATTAGGAGTTTAGGACCGAGTTCAATGAAAGAACTGAGTGTCATCACCCAGAAGACAAAGAAGATAGTGCAGTGATCATCAGCGTGGAACATGATTACCAATTATGTGATGCAATTTGATTATTTTACAGGGAATCATTAGTGGCTTTACAGATACAAAAAAGAAGTGTATGTATGTTCTGTTCCTTTAGAATAAGATAAATGCATCCAGTATCTTTCAAGTCGTCTAGGTTGAATCTCATGTATTTATTTTGATGCAATTTTCATACACTACACTTAAGAAAATGTCATTCATTGACTTGAGTTGGTTTCTTATATGTTGCAGGCTACTAGTTCAGTTTTGGTGCAGCTACAGCACGTTACCCCTGAATGTGATAATTTCTCAGGTTAGGTTAAACTTCAAATTAAACTGTTTGTTCTTCCTTTAATCAGCATGACATTCTTTAGCATTTTAATACACACTTCTGGGTCAGATAGTCATGTTTTCATATACGAATATAATAGTCTCTATTTGCATGTGCTTGATACTAGCACCTCTTAGAAATTGCAAGACTGTAATGAACAATATGCTTTTCTGGAAAATTTTAGACCAGTGCAATTTAATGCTATTTCAAGCTTCTTTGTGTATGAGATATTCTGCAAGTTTCACCTAATCAATACCAGTCCATGTTTCCTAGTCAGAGAAAAAAGAAGTGAACCTTATCCTCTGTTTTTCACTTATGGTGCTTCTAGTTTTTCAATAAATTTCATTGAGCGATTCCATAATTGTCAGTTTGCTTCAGTACTTGTTGGTAGAATCTGAAACTTGGGGAGCAAGTGCTGTGACTAGTGCATACGCTAAGTCATCAAGCTGATAAGGAATTTACATTATATTAAAACCTCCCTAATGCTATATTAGACATTCATTTAATTTAATGATGCTTATAAAAATGTAACACATTGTAGAATGAGTATCCAGAGGAACCCTATAATGCGGTCATATACATCACAAAGGCTCTTATGTAAACCATTTAAAATTCTACGAAGTTGATCAACAACATGCAAAATCTTTCAAGAGAATATCAAGCTTGATTTTAGAATCACCGCTTGGCGAGAAGATGCCTCAAGAAGACCACAATAAGTCACAAGGAAAGAATTAAAGGTTCTCCTCACTTGGAAAACATATGCCCACCAGTTTGTGTACAGTAACATAGTGTAGGATAGTTTGTGACAACCAGAGTCTATAAATTTTTCATCAGGCCCTTCGAGCCGCATTGGTTTAGCTATCTATTGGTCAATAGTCTGAATCACCATTCTTCAAAATGGATGTTTGTAACTTGTCGATGCCTTTCTGTAGCTACTTGTTTAGCACAGAGTTAATGCTCCAAAATAATTGATGTGCGTTAACTACGCTTGCAGTTTGGTTAGGTTCCTTTTATTTTTCCTACATATGTCAAAGAGGCTCTGCACTATTATGGGCATTTACATGCAGAAAAAAATTTCTGCTTGCTAGGAAGCCATTTATCTATTGTTTGTGATATCCTAATGCCATTGTCTTAACTTTTGTTCCTGTAACAAAATGTAGATGGGGTCCAAATTTAAAAAATCTCTGATAGCTGAGAGCGTGAGGGAGTCGCTTCATAGTTGGTGCAAAAGAGTCAAAGAGAAATCTAAACGTGATCCTGTTCTTTCACGACTTGGAACTACTACTACATCAACTTGCTCGTTGGAATCAACCGTCGATGAGACAGATGAGACAAACACAATTGGATCAGGCACCTTGTCCCGGTGCTCGTCAAGAGCCTCTTTGGAAGAGCTTGCTGCTGATATTTCAGACGTGCAGGAGAACAAAACCCCTCATCTTTAGTTGGAACAGATTGATTGAAGATAACACTCAATTCATCACTTCTTCCAAGCAGGTTTCATTTTCCCAGTACGGAAAACCATGAAGCAGATTGTTGATAGGATCGCGAGCATTGCACACGACTGAAAGCAGAGAAATGATGAGAAATAATGGGCAACCATGACAGCAGTTCTTGCAGTGTGTCTACTATTTTCAGTTTCTTGTGATATGCGCTGCATTTTGAAATGAAGTTGTGTATTGTTTGCAGGGAACACAGCACTGCCTGTAATGAACAAAATGTTCCCTTTGGAATTAATATTTAGATTTCATCTTTCTTTCAGAAGAAAGACTCTATTTGTTGCTATTGTTTTATTTTTTGTCCTTTTCCTTTCTATTTTTGTTCTTCAATATGCAAATTTCTTAATTGCCTGTCAGTATGAGTAAAATACCAATGAAGATCAAGTTATGTACACTTGTTTTCCTGATCTAACAAGATGTGTTTTCTTGTTGTAATATATATATATATATATATATATATATATATATATATATATATATATATATTCATGTCCTAAGAATCAGATTCCAGAAATGACTTAAAAGGGTTGGGAGGGTAAATGCCTTAAGCAAAAACATGTGCAAAACACAAGAAAGCAAACAAAAACACAAAAAATATCACAATATGATTGTTGTAATATTTTTGGATAACATAAATGTAAATTACTAAGAAAAATTGTGAACTTGGTATTTGGAATGGATTGACTTAGTTGATTAATATGATTTAATTTTAAGCTTCATCAATGATAAAACAAATTCCCAAGTGAAGTTTATATAAGTATATCATAAATTGTTTGTTGAAATAAGAGATCTACAAAAAAAAAAAAAATTGAGATTAATAGGCTATCCAAATTTGTTGTATTTATTCACCCCAAATGTTGTGAGAATAATTTGAGATTAAAAGAAGCATGATTTGTTGGCCCGGAAATGAACCATGAGAGAATACATGATTCCGACTCCGATAGCCACCGGCTTCGGTTACGACTGTTCTATTTTGCACGAACCATGCCAAGACAGCGCGACTGAGATACACGTGAAAGAAGGCACGTCGCGGACTTCACACAGATTTGGCGATGGCGGTCAAAATTTTTAGTCGCATGGCTGGTCAAACCATGTTAAAGAGACAATAGTTGCCACGTGGAAATTGGCCATCCGCTCGCCGCCTGGCCGTGCTAATTAGCATGACTCCAATTAGCACCGGCTCGGGTCCGTTGCTCCACTCGTTAGGTTGTGGTGGACACGCGGTCGTTTCCTATTTCGACAGCCGTCGCGTCCGGCGTCTTCCTGTTCATCCTGTTCGAGAGAGAGAGAGAGAGAGGAGGCTATGATGCAAACTTCGGTGGTGTCGAATCCCTCGTCTTGTACCGAAGCCACCTCCTCTTCAGCCGCCGCAGCCTTCTTGCCTTTCCGTCCTCTCCGCTTCAAGGTCTGTCTCCGCTATTCTTTTCTCCCTTCCTTTTTGGTTTGAATTGGGGTGGTTTCCGGTCCCCCGGGGATCACAAGGTATCGCTGTGTAAACGACAGGATTCGGGCGTCCGGGGAACCAGGATTTCGATCTTGACGCGCGGGTTTCGCTTGCATAGGGGTTACGCTCTTCGGTCGATTCCCAGATTTAGGAGGCCGGCCGGTGAGCCTCTCGATGGTCTCAATTTCGTTTGGTTTGGCCGATGCTTTTTCGTTGTTAATTCTGGTTTTATTTATATTACGCTTGATGAATCAATCACCGAAGTTCGTTTTTTTCCCCGGATGAAGTGCCCCCTTGATGACCGCCATATGAGATCATATAGTTTTAAGGCAATTAGAGGTCTTCTGTCAAAAGGAGAAGGGATTGGGTTATCAGGAGATTTGGATTTTTCAGTGTCCCTTGGGTTGCTCTTCATGCCATAATTATGAAGCTCCATAAAGGAATGGGAATATAAGCTAATTGAGGCTTTCAATCTCCATAAGTATTATTTTAATGCATATTTTGTCGCTATCTTTTACATTAATTGTTGATATCGGAAGTGAATAAAGTTGCTGCAGGGAAGTGATTAATCAAAGAGTTATTAGAAAAACTAATTTAATGTCGTGAATGTTTGTATGATTTACACAAGTCCGTATTTAAGTCTCAGAATGAAATAGATAAACTTTTATACTTCATATTATAGAAAACAATGTGTGCATCTGAGACATTAGTCAGAAGAAGATACCACATTACTAGTCATGTAACTGATGCTACACTCCAAGGTCAAAAGATGCTAAATAAGAGAAGAATAATAAGCAGCGAAAAAAACACAACTAATCTGAGTTCATTCTGATTCTGTTATCTGGAGTACCTGTTACGAAGTACATTACTTGCGCTTTTAATTCAATTCATGATTACCAACTGAATGTAAATTTTTAGCTAGTGCCTGGAGAAATGTAGACAAATGGACAATGAGGAACATTAAGTTGGAAACTGAATTAAGGAAGTTGATAGGAGAGAAGATTGTGATGTCATGAATGATAAAAAAAAAAAACAGAACAGTAGAGTTGTAAGAACTCCAGCAAAGTTACTTCACTTCGTCAAAGGCAAAGAAGTTGGACTGCAAAGAACAAGATGAATGGTGCTATCAGTTGTTTTTTCACATAATTTTTGAAACCCAAAAATACTCATATTACATAATACAATTGACTACATTGACATACAATAAGTATCTTTCAGTCTTAAGCTCATTTTCTTGAAATCATATTTTCCAAAGTATATGCATTGTGTCTGAAATTGCAACACTGTCTTCCTATAAGGTGTTTGGCATGAGGGTTATCTATTTCTTAGCACAGTATAAAAGCCATTTTAACTTGGTTGACCTTTTTTTTTTGTTTTTAGAAAACCAAAACTATAGGATGCTATGCTCCTCTTCTTTCCTCTGTCTTTATGGGTCTATGTTAGCTTAATCAATCTTTCTCTTTGCTACAGTGGTTAAATCAGTTGCTACTCCTGATCCATTAGTAGAGTTACCTCTAACTGCTGAAAATGTTGAGTCGGTGTTGGATGAAGTGCGACCATATCTTATAGCAGATGGAGGAAATGTAGTACTTCATGAGATAGATGGAAACATTGTAAGATTAAAATTACAAGGAGCATGTGGTTCTTGTCCAAGTTCTGTAATGACGATGAAGATGGGCATTGAGCGTCGCTTAATGGAAAAAATTCCAGATATAGTTGCTGTCGAACCAATCACTGACGAGGAGACTGGTCTTCAGCTGAATGAAGAAAATATAGAGAAGGTAACAAATAGCATATTAATAATTATGTTAATATGTGGTTTTCTCCATTGGAAATTTGGGATGCTGAATGTGTCCTATGTTCTTTTTTGTCATGATTGTCACCGCAAAAGTGTTATTTTAGGTCCATGATTTTTGAAGATTTTTAGTCTTTAAATTGAACTAATTACCTTCCATATTTTAGGGGTGCTAGTTGACATTATTTTTTACTTTTTTATTATAAATGTTCTGGTGTTTGTGCATTTCATATTTCTCATGTACTTTTCTTCAAACATAGAAAAGTATCTACGAGTTGCCACCATGAAAACAGAATTGATCAAACATAAAACAATGCTACCTCTACCTTTCCTTGTCTTTGTTCCATCTGTTTAGCTGTTAGGTGAGTATATTTTAATTCAGATGAAATACGGTGTGGGTTCCAACTCTCATGCTAAGCGTCTAATTCTTTAATCATCTTTACCAAACTGAGCTCAAACCCAACTATGAATATAGTCTCCATAAGGTCTGAACAGCGACCTGTCTGGACATCCTTTGTATATCTTTTTGTTTTGTCAATTTTTTTACAATTGAAACATATATGCATGTTATATAAGATCTCAATCTTGGCGGTTAGCAAAAGTTTACTATGTCTCCAACTTATCATGTCCCATTAACTGGACTGTTGCATTGCATCCTGACATGGCTCGTAAAAATGTTGTGGTGTGATTCAATGGTTCGTTGTGGAACAGTTGATCGCTCATTTAGGCTATTACGAGTATATATTTAACAGGGTTTAAAGATGTAAGTTTAATTACACATGAGCCTTTCGTTGCATTGTATTTGAGCAACTTCCAATGTAACACTGTCTGGAACACTTTCAGAACAGCGAGTTTTATCTATTTAGGCCTTATGTTCCTTTGAAGTTAAAAACAAGAAGTTAAATCTTGCTATTGCTAAAGTGTAGCTCTTGATGAGAGAAAATGATATGAAAATTTTCATACCAAATTGTATTGATATATGAACCCAATAAAGCATTTTCCCAGTGTGAGGTGACTTTGGTAAACTACTTTTTTCATGTCTTGATGCCCTTGGTTGATAACACTTGTTTATAATTCTCATGATTCCAGCTTGAATATTGCACCATTCACTTGTGCTATTGCTGAGAAGAGCTAAGTTAGATCTCATTTTGGAGTCCTTGTGGATTTGATTGCTGTTCAAGAAATGGAAGTTTGTGACCAAAACCCTCTAGTGATTTATTTCCAGCTGAAGCTTGGAATCACTAAGAATGATATTGATTTCGGTGCTTGATGGCAATATTTCTTGGACTGGATGGAGGACTTTTTTTTGCAAGAATTCTTAACTTATCCTTGTGGTTCAACTTCTTTCTTGTGGTGTTTTTCTGCCGCCAACATTGTACTGAACTGTTTTGAAATCTTGGCAGCCTTGATATTACCATTTCTTTGTGTGATTACATAAACAAACAGATGCCAGAATGCGAAGCCTGATACTCGCCTCTTTTTCCATGTTAGGTACTTGATGAGATAAGGCCATACCTTGCAGGAACCGGTGGTGGTGAGCTTGAGCTAGTCAAAATCGAGGAGCCCATTGTTAAGGTTCGGCTAACAGGGCAAGCCGCCGGGGTGATGACTGTTCGAGTGGCAGTAACTCAGAAGCTGCGAGAAAAGATACCTGCCATTGCGGCTGTTCAGCTTTTATCGTAGGTCGGCCGAAGACTTATTTTTATACTTATTCTTACACTATGATGTTGTAAGACGTATAGTCAATAATTTTGCTTGATACAAAAAGCTCAAGAGACTCATCATCTTTTCAAAATCGAAGCCTTTGTGATTGATTTGAGGTGATTTTGATTGCATCTCTCATGTTGTGTAACTTCAGAGATAAACAATGTCTAGAATATGTTGTGCAAATTATAACTTTACATCCATCACGATATATATATATATGGTCATGATAGTCCACATGAACCATGGCAAAATTAGGGTTTCTTTCTCTTACAATAGAATTATTAAACTATAATATGTATGAAGGATGATGCATCCAGTAAATACAATGTCAATTTTTTTTCACAAGGGGAAGACTTTATGATTTTCTAGATTGTAAATCCTCTACAATAATTAGGTAATGAGACTATAAAATTTGTCTCTGGACAACACTAGAAAAAAAAAAATCAAACTTAGTATCAAGATTTTTAAAACCTAACCCAAACTCTGATGCAGGTATTCATTTATAATTTTTTAATAGATTTTAATTTTTAATATATATTTTTTTATATAAATTTAATATATATATATATATATAATAATATATATATTAATATTGTAAATATGTCATTTATAATTTTTAATAGATTTTAATTTTAATATATATATATATATATTATAATTAATTTAATAATATATTTAATATTGTAAATGTGTCAGCTAAGCTAACTTAACTGATAAAATTTTCGCTTTCGTCACTTATCTTAGAGGGAAAAAAAAGTATATAATCTTATTTATAAATATGAGTTTTTCTTATCAAAAATTAATATATCAGGATAAAATCATAAATGTGCTAACTATTTTAGTTGATAAAATTTTTATGGTCCATATATTAGTATGAAAGTATTTAGTAAAGGAAAAAAAGAATTCTATTCATATCATCGAGTGTTTCTTCATGCACGTAGTGAAGCAATAATTAAGATCAAACCAAGTAATAGGGAATCCAAGTTTAATTGATTCTAACAAATTAATCCTTTTTAGCATACTAGAAATAGTCTATTCCTAATAACAAGAAAATCCCACAATTTGCTCGATCATGTGTTCTTTTGATGATATACATGAAAATAATTATTAAGCTTATTGCAAAATATACTCGATTATGCCGATTATACGTGTTCGGCTGTGATTCACCCTAATTCGAATCTTGCCGCTGATCCTTCCGCAGTAAACCACGAGAATAATAGAGGAATTAAATCCACCGTCCAATCGGCATCAATCGGATAAGACGCGTGAACGTCGAAGTAACTCCTGGGCGTGGTCGCGACTTACCGAAGCGAGGCGTCGTGACGGGGGATGGTGACCTGCTGTTCAAGTTGACGACAAGCGCGTCTCGGCCCGCGATCCCGTCCAGGTTCGCTCCCACTCCTCCAGATATTCCCATTCTTAAACGGGCTAATGCCGGTCCCTTCCCTCTCTCTTATACCGTCTTCCTCTGCCCTTTTCTGAGGCTAGGGTTTCCTTCGTTCTCTCTCTCTCTCTCTCTCTATCTGCCTCCCTCTCTTCGCCTTTGATGGAAGCTAGCAGCCTCTCTGCCTCGCCCTCCGCCTCCCTTCACCGCTGCTGTTTCCGTTCGTGTTCTTGTTGTTGCTGCCGCTGTTTCTGTTGCTACCATCTGTAGAGTTTGGAATCGCTGTTTGATTCCAGTCTTTGATTTGAAATGGATCACTCTCATCACCAGTCGAACCTGTCCCTGGGGTTCCACGCCGTTCCTCTACCTCCGCTGACGTCTCGTGCCCCCATCGCGGACGACTCGATCTCGCTCCAGATCGATCCCGGCCTTCGGGACCCGTCCCACAACCCTCGGCCGATCCCTCTGCAGTTTTTCGACCAACAGCCGGACAGCGCCCGCGATGGATCCGTGGGGGCGAACGATGGCGAGGAGTCCGATGAGGAGGATCAGAAGGAGGAAGAAGTCAGGATTTTAGGGTACTCGATGTGCATCAAGAGGCAGAGGAGAGGGGATTCGTCCTCCTCTTGCTCGTCGTCATCCATGCTACTCTCGAAGAGGGCCAGGGTGGAGCCTGATCTCGAGACGCGGAGGGACGCTGTCCGGTCCTGGGGAAACCAGCCCTTATCTGCAGCCGACCCTGAGATCTTTGAGATCATGGACAAGGAGAAGCAGCGGCAGGTACTGGGAATTGAGCTCATCGCTTCGGAGAACTTTGTGTGCCGTGGCGTGCTCGATGCCCTCGGTAGCCATTTGACAAACAAGTATTCTGAGGGATATCCGGGTGCCCGATACTATGGTGGGAACCAGTACATTGACCAGATCGAGCGGCTATGCCATGACCGTGCCCTTGCAGCGTTTGGTCTCGATCCTGAGTGCTGGGGTGTGAACGTTCAGCCTTACTCGTGCACCTCAGCCAATTTCGCGGTGTACACGGGCTTATTGCTCCCAAAGGATCGAATCATGGGGCTGGATTCACCTTCAGGCGGGCATGTTAGTCATGGGTACTACACGCCCAGCGGAAAGAAAATATCTGCAGCTTCCATTTTCTTTGAGAGCTTATCATATAAAGTCAATCCGCTCACAGGTTACATCGACTATGATAAGCTTGAGGAAAAGGCGATGGATTATCGACCAAAGATACTGATCTGTGGTGGGAGCACGTATCCACGAGAGTGGGATTATGCTCGCGTTAGGCAGATTGCAGATAAGTGTGGAGCAGTGTTGATGTGTGATATGGCTCACATTAGCGGGCTTGTGGCTGCCAAGGTTCAATTCCCTTCTCCTTTTTTTGTTAAAGATTTTTCTTACCTTTTAGTCTGTTACCTCAGTGTGAATATGAACTACCCATCATTTGTCTCTACTGTGACTACGTGAGGAAGCGGTGAGGACACTGTTATCCTTCTATCTAGTTGCAGTAAAGAAGAATGCCACTTGAAAAAATTATATGTATTTAAGGCAGACCAATGAAAACGAGTTGACTCTTTTTCGTCTCTTGTTAATAGTGTAGGTTTACTTTTATGCCTTTTGTTCTATAAAAGCTGTACTGACATGGATATTCATTGTTGGCGTTGATGTTTCTTGTTCCTTTAGCTAAATCAGTAATCTAATTGATTAAGCCATAACAATATATTAAAAAGTTTCATCAATACTCGTAAATGAGTTAATTATGAGCTAGTCATGCTGGAACGCCGTATGGTTGCAATAAAAAAATGATAATTTTTTAGTTACTCAAATTTAAGTGATTGAAAGCGGTTCTTCTTTTGAAGTTCACACGGTAAGAGAGTGGCTACCAACACTCCCTCCTGATTCTGACCACCCGACTTTATTGTCTGATTTTGTGCTAGTGAATTATGTTCCGTAGAACTGTTTATGGAATTCTTGGTAGCTATGTAATGCAACTTCTCTCTTTAGTTTCCATTGATGAATAAATGGACTTTCCTCACTACCAGTTTAACCATTTGCAGGAATCCCTGAGCCCCTTTGATTATTGTGATATTGTTACTTCAACAACTCACAAAAGCCTTCGAGGACCTAGGGGTGGTATAATTTTCTTCAGGAAAGGGAAGAAACAGAAAAGGCAGGGGTTTTGCCTTGGTCAAACAGATGAAAATGATAGATATGATTTCGAGGAGAGGATAAACTTTGCTGTTTTCCCATCACTTCAAGGCGGTCCTCATGATAACCATATAGCTGCTTTAGCAATAGCTCTAAAGCAGGTGGCTACACCTGAATACAAAGCATACATTCAACAGGTCAAGAGAAATGCTCAAGCATTGGCATCTGCTTTACTGAGAAGAAATTGCAGACTGGTCACTGGGGGCACAGACAACCATTTGTTACTTTGGGATCTCAGAACCTTCGGTTTAACAGGTACTCATGAAGATCAATATTCTTAAAATTATCAAGCACGAAAAATGTTTCTTAGATATGCCAGTCTTTGCAAAAAAGAAAAGGTCCATGGAACTAAGAAATGATTTATGGGAGCAGCCTTTAACTTCTCAAATTGCACAACAAAGAACAGAGTTGCTTCTTTAAATTTGCAAGGAATTTACTTTTACCTGTATGTGCTTTTTCTGTTATTTTGCATGTGCTCTGTATCTTCAGCTTTTTCCCCTGGGCTGTAGGTTATTACATCCTCCTTGTCTATTAAATTACAACTACTGTTATTTTACTAAAGCTACGATGAATTTTAACAAATAAACATAACTTGAATCAATGGGATGGGAAATCTTTGAGGCTTGACTCTTTTTTTTTGTGCTGTCCACTGATTTGGCAGTTTAGCTTCTCTTGTGATCTTAGGTCTACTAGTACAATTGTGTGTGTGTTGATTGAAGGTTGTAAGAACATTAGTTCTTAAAAAGGAAATAAGTGACTTGTATACTACAGATTTGCTGGTGGCATCCAATTTAGCATTGTCATCTGTTTTCAAAATATGAATCTTGCTGTTGCCTTTTATGATGGAAATGCCATGATGATAATATAGGTTTTCTCCAACATGTGCTGCCCTTTGTTATTGTCATGTAGCTCTTTTAAACTCTTATTGAACTATTCTTTCACTCGTGTGTTTTAACATGCAAATATATCTGGTTGGGTTTGCTTATGAAATACAATCACTTTCATGGGCTTCTTTGAACCTTATTGTTATTGACCAGGATTACTAGTTTACATTTGTTGAAACATGGTGTCAACTGCAAGTAATAATGGTGATGGACTGATATGTGGCCTTTTGTATTGGAAGTAGCATCTTGTTATTGGTATTTGGTGCACATGATACTTGTTTGAGAGGGTATGTATGTAACAAACATGATATAGTCAAATCTTGAGAATAAATTTTCATTAAGGATAACATGATTAGACAAATCACATCTGAAACTGTTATTTTTTTGGAGGGAAATTGAAATAAAAGGGTTTTGAGATTGCAGAGCTTTAGGCTGGATGAAATGCAATTTGTAGAAAACCATGGGGGATCACAAGTGAACTTTTTTAATTTCTTGATAGCAATAATGGAGCTTAGTTCATTATTGTGTCCTCTATAAGTATTACAAGAGTCAGATCCAACAAGTATGTTGGTGTAAGAAAAATGCTTTAGATATTTACTAAACTTGGCATATGTATTCTTGGCTTTCTTGAAAATGCAAAAAAGAGTAATTGGAATGTAAAATTTAAGGAACTGAGGGACAAAAATGTAGAAAGTGAAATACAGTTTCAAGATAATTTGGTTGCTGACATCTTTCTGCTTTTTAAAGAAATAAACATGAATTTGTACACTAATTATAAAATTTATAAATTTAGCAATCAAAACTAATATGTCGTTCAAAGTTTAAATTATAATTTGAGTTATGATGCTTTGCTTGTGGTTGATCATATAGTTTAAATTATAATTGGACTTATGACTTTAAATTATAGTTTAAATTATAATTATAGTTTAAATTATATCTATGTCTAGCTTAGTGTTGCTCTTTCACTTAGTAATCCAGTGTCTTTTCCCTGTATATTAAATTCCTTTAGTGTTTAGGAGAAATTTACAGGATTAGTCATTGCAGGTGTATGAGTTTAAACTACATAAACTATAATCAGGAAAATCACACTGATCTTTGAAACATTAACTATATGTCATAGGTAGCCACTTTTTCAATCAAATCAGTTTTGTTAGGTGATTGGTCACCAATTTAGAGAGCTAATATCAGACATTTTTGGAGATTTTATGAATGATATATGGATTATTAGCTTCGGTTGGACTTTTGGTTAAGAATTACCCAAGTACTTGGTTTTGGCACCTGTTTTTCAAGATATAGCTTCAAAATTAGTTATCAAAACTTGATAATATTTATCAAACATAGACCATTCTTCCGTGGTCAATTATACTCAGTATTCTGATTTTGTTGTAATGTTGATATTCTCTTTAGCAACAAATTTCATTATAACTATGATCTTTGGTGTATCAACGCAGATACAGGACACTGTTTCAATATAACATGGATATATTTAAACTCCAAAACTTGAAAAATCAGATGCATTGTAGAATGGATACACAAATGAAGGAAACAATTAATAACTTAAGATGTATATAAATATATAATACTACAGGATAAAGTTTGACACCAATGGTGTTAGAATGATTTATAATAGATTTATAAGTAATATGCAAGCATCCTGTAATTCATCTTTTACATTCTCAACAAAGGCAGCATATGAATAATCTTTTTATCGTTTTTATTTAGGAATATATTTAAATAAAATAAAGTTCTTCAAAGAAGTATCCAAGAACTATCCTGAAAGTACCCAATCTTTTTTATAATTATTTAAAATTTTGGATACTTCGAGGAAGCATTTGACATGTATCTGGTATCTTATATGTGATTCAATATAGGGCAAGCAATTCAATATGCTTGTAAATAATAAATCTCCATAAAATTCTTTGAATTTTTCTTGTAAAAAATATTGATGGCAAATGAGATGAGATGCTTCTCATGTCTGCTAACTAATTAAAGGAAGTAGAATTTCTTTCCTACAAAACAGGACCCTTCATTTCTGTATATTCATTGCATGTCAATGAATACAAGATTAACCACCTTCCAAAAGTATATGATTTATGTTAAAATAGGCAACTTATCAAGAGCTACTTTTGGAGAACATTTCTTTTATCAACTTAGCTGTGCTTAATCAATGCAACTTGTGTGCAGGTTATACTTATAATCTTTAGAGATTTTCTTATTATAGACATGACTCTTTACTGATGGTAATCCTGAAACAGGTAAGAACTTCGAAAAGGTCTGTGAGGCATGCCACATTTCTCTGAACAAAACCCCAATTTTTGGTGACAATGGTGCCATCTCTCCAGGGGGTGTGAGAATAGGTGACCTCTCTCATGCCCATATATATTTTCAATATCAAACATGCAGGTTCTGTATGTTGGAAGGATTTTAAGCAACTTGTACGGGTTTTGCATGTGTAGGAACTCCTGCTATGACAACCAGAGGTTGTTTAGAGGGAGATTTTGAAATGATCGCCGAGTTTCTTCTAAGGGCCGCACAAATAGCAAGTACCATACAGAAGGAACATGGGAAGATACAAAAGGAGTTTCTGAAGGGCCTCGAGAGCAGCAGGGATGTTGCGGAGCTTCGCAACCGTGTGGAGTCGTTTGCTTCACAGTTTGCAATGCCTGGATATGATGTTTAAGGGGGACTTCCAGAGATCTTGCTATTCTCCATAACATGGTAACTGTCTTAAATACATGTTATACTGCAAAAACATGGTGACAGTCTTTAATTGCTTTCCATTGTTTGCTTACCTTACTGTACAAAACGAAAGTACCATTTTGAGTTGATTCGGACATAGATGCATATTGTTTTGTACAAGTCAGAACCTTGCCATATTACCCACCCTTTTTGTTTCTGGTCCTATAATTGGAATGTTCATGCTATTTGTACATCAAATACTCGACTTGAGAGCAGCTAGCTTATGAGCTCTAATATCCATATATATAGTTGTAAGCTAATTGAGAGAAACACTGTTTCGTTTGTCATTTTGTTGTTATCCATGGGCTTTATTTGTTTTGGAGTTCAAAGTTGTGATAAGTGAGGCTAGGGATTGCTATAGTAAATTTGTGTCGCTCCGAATCAAGATGGGCAAAGCAAATATATGCTCACTCTTTGATGTTGCGATGAGATACGAGCCTTTCATAAATTTATGGAATCAGAATGTGATACGTTGCTCCTCTATCATTCCACATTTCTAGTCTCAAGGGCAAATCACAAGGGGTTTTCCTTCAGTGGATTCGCGGAGATTGCCCTCCTCCACTCCATACCGATCAAAGTTGTTCGGATGCAGTACTTACCGATTGTGACGGCGCACGAACACAGAATAAATAAGTTAGCTACGCCCGTCAAGCGTCGAAATAAATATTATGTCATCAGATATTAAGTTTTATTGACAATGAGTACAACAAGCGCCCGTGGCCTAATGGATAAGGCGTCTGACTTCTAATCAGGCGATTGTGGGTTCGAGTCCCACCGGGCGTGCTTTTTTTTATTATTTCTCCGTTTCGTTTTTTCACAACAATCATCTTTATTTTATTTTATTTTTCTAAATCATATTTCTTATTGTGGGTTAGAAGAGTCCCCCCCATCTGTTTTCTTTCCTGAAAACATGACTAATAAAATGAGAAATACAAATTCAACGTAAAAAAACAAAAAAAAAAATTCCAGCGAAACTTGCGGCCTAAGTTTGCCACTGTAACTGTGACATGGATTCATTCCAAATGCTCTCTCTGTCTCTCTCTCTCTCACTCACTGAAAAGTCAACAAATACACTCCTCTTTAGCTCCCAAAATTCCACAGCTTCAGCATGGAATTAATGCTGGTTTCTGAAATGGCTGCATCAACTTGACGAGTAAACCAAGGCACTGCCTTTTGATTCCCTTCAATCGCACGGAGTTTAATCACAATAATGAGGCGTATAGACCCTTTCCCACGGCCCTATCATTAATTATCACCATTATTCATTGTCTTATCTTCTTATTGTTTCATCATCGTCATCCTCTTTTCCGAGTTTATCAGCTCATCTCCCTCCTCCCATGTAAATTTCTCATGAAATATTTTTGTCCCCATGCCTTTCCCCCGAAACTGTCGCCGCTCACTCACTCACTCACTCACTCACCAATCTAGGGGGCCCAAGAAGCGGTCCCGACTTGATAGGGACGTTGGTGTCAATGGTTTGGGGTAAAAATGGGTTAGATTGGTGGATAAATAAGGCCTCAAAGCTGTAGCTGAGACGTCGCCAGTCCATCTCACCCGCTCTCCGTCTTCCTTCTTCCGCTTCCGAGCCGGCGGGGAAGGACGAGCCCTGCGACCGGGCGCCGGATACAGATCGCCGTCGACGGCTCCTTTGAGGATAAGAGCTCCGCCTCCGCTTGCTTCTTCGATCTCAATCGGAGGAGGATGGGAACTTGGGAGGCCGTCAGAAGAGGGCGGCTCTTAATCGCCTTGTTGGTCGCCGCCGCGGCGATCCCGCCCGCCTCCTCCGCGGCTGCCACCACTCTTCCGAAGAAAGCGAAGGCGTCGAGCCCTCCGGAGCTGTTGTCGGAGCTTCCGGTCCACGCTGGTCGCCTGGTCCCGTCCTCCGTTGTCTTCCCCATCTACGGCGACGTCTACCCCCACGGGTGCGCATCGAGATTTGGGCTTTGGTCGATTTATGGTCTCTAATATTTGAATCTTGATCGAATTCGCAGGCTTTACTATGTAGTGATGAACATTGGCGATCCGTCGAAGCCCTACTTCTTGGACGTCGACACCGGCAGCGACCTCACCTGGCTCCAGTGCGACGCCCCCTGCGTCAGCTGCTCCAAGGTCGGATCTCATCCTCCCCCCCTTCCATTCCAATTGAAATTTCAACATAATTCCTAAGTATTATCTCGAGATTCAAGTAAAAGTTGCACCTTTCCTTTGGATTTGGTGACTTCAGGGGCCTCACCCGTGGTACCGGCCGAAGAAGAGCAAGCTGGTGCCCAGTGGAGACCCCCTCTGCGCCGCCCTTCACTCGGGCATCGCCCAGGGCGAGAACAGCGGTCAATGCGACTACGAGATCCAGTATGAAGACCGCGGCTCCTCCCTCGGCGTCCTACTCTACGACGCCTTCTCTCTCCGCCTCACCAACAGTACCCGCGCCAGCCCCATCCTCGCCTTTGGGTCAGCATCCGATCTCCAGCACTTCACCTTTTCCAAAAAATTCCATCTTTGCGACCCATATACAATGCAGTTGGTACGTGCAGGTGTGGGTACGATCAGCAGTCCGCGGTCCAGGACGCCTCTGCGCCGACCGACGGTGTTCTCGGGCTTGGCACTGGGAAGGTTAGCGTTCTATCGCAGCTGAGCAATCAAGGGGTGACCAAGAACGTCGTCGGCCACTGCCTCAGCGGGAAGGGAGGAGGCTATCTTTTCTTTGGAGACGATTTGGTCCCCAGCTCTCGAATGACTTGGGCGCCCATGTCTCGTATTGGATTCCGGTGAGGTGGCTTTTGCTGCGATTCTGATGAGTTCGCGGTGAGAATCCTGATGACTTTGAATTGCATCAGGAACTACTACTCGCCTGGGCCAGCAAAACTCTACTGGGGGACACAGTCTCTGGGAGCGAAGCAAATAGAAGTGGTTCTCGATACTGGGAGCACCTTCACTTACTTTGAGTCTCATCCCTACCAAGCATTCCTCTCAGCTGTAAGTATGAGCTCGCTCGCTCTTTGGATTCAGTTGTTCTGGAATTTGTTCAAAGCAGGGGATTTGATGTATGGGAGCTTGAGACATTGCAGGTGAAGAGTGATCTGTCGAAGACACCGCTGATTGAGGAGTTCGATGATTCGGCCCTTCCGGTGTGCTGGAAGGGGCAGAAGCCATTCAAGTCTGTGAGTGATGTCAAGAAGTACTTCAAGACCTTAGCTCTCGACTTTGTGAAAGGAAAGAGAGCATTGCTTGAACTATCTCCGGAAAACTACCTCATCATCACAGTAAGCATTTACAACATCTCTCTCTCTCTCTCTCTCTCTCTCTCTCTCTCTCTGTCAATCTTACTGAACAAAAGAAAAGAAAACTAAGGATCTTTGATTGCAGAAACATGGCAATGCATGCTTGGGAATCCTCAATGGCAGTGAAGCTGGACTCAGAAACCTCAATGTAATTGGAGGTAAACGGCCCGTAGAGACTGAATAGGAAAAGCTCCTCGTTGTTGTTGTTGTTGATCAAACTTTGGTTGGATTGTTGGTGTTTTCAGACATATCTCTGCAAGACCACATGGTTGTCTATGACAATGAGAAGCAGCACATTGGATGGGTTCGTGCGGCATGCAATAGGCTCCCCAAGTCTGGAACTTCCTCTCTCTGATGATTTACTACTTCCTTTTACGTGGGTGTGCATGCAAAGGGGTGGGCGGGGGTTCTCATACTGCAACTCTTTTCTGTGTCTTCAAACAGTGCTGATGACCATGGCCTCGAGGATGGTGATCTGTCTCAATATGCCAGCATGGGTGTCCTAAAATGAGAAAGGCCTTCATACTACCACTGGAAAACAGTAAACAGTGTGATTTCTGATACAAGTAATGCCCCCCCCCTCAGATATGTATGACTCTTTTTGTTGCAGCTCAGATATGTATGATGATAGGGGGTTGTATTTTCCTATTTCTTTGGATGTAATCATAGTAAGACAAAATAAAAGTCATATACAGCAGCACTGGGACAGTTCATGGATCAAAATCATGTCTCTCTTTGGATCATCTACTTTGAATGCACAAACAGAGTATGTTGTAGCCTTTAAGCATCTTCTCATGATTCTTTTTGGATCAGCTCTCTTCTGTGCAGGTGGAAAGTACAACTGCTGCTGAAACAGCATGTTTAGTGTAAATTTGGACTTTAATCTGAATTGAGTTCGTTTTTGAGTCCAACACTCATACATGGGAGTGGACTACGGGTTCGTAATGGGATCCGATTTGGTCTGGTTAGACCAAACATGACTCGAGATTTAGATCCACTGATGGTTGCCCATTTTAATGTGATCGGATCGGTTATTCTTGAGTTCGGATCGGATCCGGATTTGGTTAGATCCGTTCTGGATGGCGGTCTTTTAAGCGTTCGCTCTCCCCCCCGCCCTCTTAATTGCCCCCAAATCTCCTCCGCTTCCCACTCCCTCTCGATTCCAAAACCCTCGCTGGCCTCTTCTACAGATGGATCGATCGATCATGCGGTGAAGAAGGAAGAGGTACGGCAAGGCCTATCCCGCCAGAGAGAAGTAGGCGTGCTACTCTACCCTCGTACAATCCTCTATATCTTGTGAATGATCTATTGTTCGTTCTCACCGTGATGCTTCTCGCGTTGAAGTGCGTGTTCAGGGTGATCTGCGAGGCTGCAGATCGAGATCCAGCACTGTCGGAGCCAACCGAACGTCTTCCGTTTCTTGGCTTGGTTCCATGATGAGACCGGCGTCTACTTGGACCTCGAGTTCGCGGTTCAGGTGAGCTTTACAAGCCTGTGATTCTTGGCTTGGCTGGACGCCCATAATCATGTTATCCATAGGGACATCAAGCAGCTTGTGAACCTGTTGCTGGATATTGAGGGATTCCTAATTACTTGATCTTAGTCGTGATGCTCCCATCTTTTTGCCCATGATCACAGTTGTAGCATATTTGTGCGATCTACCATGTTTCTGATGTAGTTCATCTTGTCAATTATCATCATGAGGGATTCAATGGTGGCAAAAAATGTTATAACATCATTTCTATGGCAAAAACTTGTGTTAATATCTTTCACTTGTCATAAAGTGTTTTAGAACTTTTCAACCTCATTTTAATAATTTGAAGTGTGTTTGTTTTGTTGAAACTCGAAAGTGAAGACCTACGAGTGGAGTTTGATGGGAAATGATCCCTTCCTTGTTCCAAAATGTTGCTGAACTCAAGAACATGAGTTCTCAAAGTCTTGGTACTTGACTTTGGCTGGACTGGCCCTTAGATGGCGTTATCTATATGATGACTCTGGTTTCAACATAATCGACTTGAATTATGATTTGATTTTGTCTTTTTGATGACTCTCTAAACATGTCTTATGTACAAGTTATGTTTTCCCCAAGGTCTTAATAAGCATCATTCCATTTCAGATAACAAACCCTCTTATCCATCAACTTAATGTAGTTAACACTGCTAGTTACAGTGGAAGTGGCATGCACATGTTCATACAGCTCATAAAACCAAAAGTAGTACACTGGGTTGAGGAAAAGTCCAAAATCTGTACAATTCAGAGAAAAAGAAATCCAGAATTCATGTAATCCTGGTTTTACAGGAAAGCTGAAGCCAAAGCTCCAATAAATTTTTGAAGGTTTTTTCGGATTGTGTGAATTCCAAAATTCTTCATCACCCAGGCTACCAAAGAAACCCAACAGCCCACCAACACAGTGGCAGTCAGGAATTCAGTAGGTCTCTGTAGCTACCAAATCCATCCAAGAACCTATACTTGGCATAAAGTATTGCCACTTTTATAAAGCATCAATTTTTTTTTTGGTTTTATTGCCATCAACTAAATGAAGTTTGTTCATGTAGCAGCGAGAATTTAGGGCATTCACTCGATTCTGTACATGTAATGAAATCCATATTTAGATCAATGACATGTCTGATTTTCTACTTTGCTGAGATGAATTAAAATAGCAGATTTTGGATGGGCTGTGCAGTCAAATGCTAAGAGACACTGTGTGGTATTGTTGATTGTCTAGCACCAGAAATGGTAGAGAAGAAGGAACATGATTATGCAGTTGATAATTGGACTTTAGGCATTATTTGCTATGAGTTCCTTTTTGGTGTTCCACCATATAAGTCTGAATACTAGTATGGCACATTTATATTTAATTCCCCCATACTGCTGCTCCTTGTGTTTGCTTCATTATTATGCTGAGTAGATTTTTCTGATCCAGGATAATGAAAGTTGACATAGCGTTCCCTTCCACTCTCTGTCTGATGAAGCTAGTGATGTTATTGGCAACGTAAGTTTGAACCTCCAAGAAAGCATTCTTTAAAGTAAGTTTAGTCAGTGATTTGGAGTTCTGATGTTTGATATCAAATGGTAGCTTCTTGTAAAACAGTAAGATTCATCAAGGTTACTTTCACTTCATTAGATTTTTTATGCTTCCATGGATTTCCAAGAATGATGATCCTTCTTGCATTTGTTGTAAAAGAGTTTTTTAGGAAGGCATATGCTAAAAGAACACTTAAATGTGGTGGTCTCCATTTACCCCTTGGTTTCTTGATGCAGTGGACATTCCCTCAAACACTTTTTATGACAATCTCTGCTGTAAGGCTAATAATTGGTTTGTGCTAATATAGAAAGATTTTTTGGTTTGATCGCCTGGTGAGATCTTTTTTATGATGGCCTATTTGAAATGATACCTATGTAATGGTGTGATGTCACAAAAGGGGATCATTACTCTTTGCATAGTAACAATAACTTGCAAGTTACAACTTCTAAGAAGGAATACGAAACATGTTAAATTGTTTCGGGGTCAACAGTCTGTAGGTATCTCTATTTGTCTGGAACTTATGATTTATCTCTTTTTTTATACTTCCAAGAATGTTATGGTTGAAGTTTTTGATCATCAGGACATTTTGGCAGAATATGGTGTTGGCAAATAACATAGCACATGCCTACATCTGCTGGTAATACATTAAAATTTTTTGCATCATATTTGGAAGTCTCATCGTTCTTCCCGTCCAATGTAAATCAATCTGTGCAGGCAATGGTTTGGTCGGGTGGAACAGCAAGGAGGATGCAGTAAGCTTCATCCGAGTAGTTAAAGCAGCACAACTCCTCGAGGATGCTGAGGTAAAGTGCCAATGAATCATTTTTATATTTGCATGTAGGCCTTCATACTGTTTAAAATATTTTATATTTTTAATAGTGCCCCCATATGAGGAGCTACTTCTTATTAAAATAAAATATGAACAATTGGCATATTTTAAGGTAAGCAAAATTGCACTAAAATTATTGTAAGAAGATAGCAAACAATGGTTTATGCCTGGCTCACTTTTATACTATTTAATTCTTGGTTTGTTGTAGGACTTTAAGCGTTTATAGTGAAAAGGACATGTTAGATATCAATATATTACATCCCAATGAATGAGCACTTGCATTAATCTGAAGTCTAGAACTGGAGTCATCATCATCCATCCACTGAACAGTCATCAGCAACAGTTTGCCGATTCAAGTTGGATTCATTGTGATCATACACCCCACCCAATCGTGTTTGCCGGGTTATTGCTGGTGTCGTTCTGCAGGTCCGCAGTAACCAGCAATAGCGGGCAAAAGTTATCGAACGTTCATTTACAGTCATTTGCTAAATCTCCCAAAAGGGCCTTTGCAGGTGAACGAGGAGATCAGGGAAGGGGTCGTGGAAGAAGGCCGGCGAGACGGCCGGCAGCCCACCAACTCCCGTGGCGTCCTCCTCGTCGATGAGCCCGACGCCGAGCTCCATGTCCCAGTCGTCGTAGTCGTGGGCGTGGCTCTCGACCTCCCGCTCGCAGGCGAACTCCGACGACGACAGCACGTGCTCCGAGCCGGTCGACTCCCCCGTCAGAGGCGGCAGTGACTCGGGCGAGTCGAAGCAGATCATTGCACTTCTCGGCGCCGGCACGTGCGAGACGACACCCTGTTTTGAGTCCGGCTGGGCCGGCCGAGTCTTCTTGGGTCCGGCTGCCTTCCGGCCCGGGGTGGCTTGCTTTCCCACCTCCCCCTTCTTGTGGTAGATCCGGCACAGCACCCAGTCATCAAGCTGCATTACGAAACGCCATCGAGAAATCGGATCAGGTACATGGCGGTCTGTATGTTGCAGCGTACAACCTCATCTAATTGTTGGGCACGTGTAGGACAATGTTGGCGTACCCGGAGGCTGCGGTTCTTGCGGGCGGAGCGATCGACGTCGGCGAGGCGGTACTCGTGCATGATCCAGTTGGTCTTCTCCCCCTTGGGCGGCTTCCCGGAGTAGAACACGAGCGCCTTTTTGATGGCGACCGGGCGAGGCGAACCGACGGGCTTGTCGGCCCCGGTGGCCTTCCAGTATCCCGAGCCGGCGGCCCGGTTCGGCCGTGACCCGTTGGGGTACTTGCGGTCCCGCGGCGAGAAGAAGTACCACTCCTTCTCGCCGTACAGTGCCATGCCTGCCGAGGAGATCATCAGGACTTCAAGATCCATCTGCACCGCGTGATCATGATCGGACGGGGTGAGAAATGGGCGAGAGAGGGGGAGGACAGGCACGTGTACCTGGGAGCTGCCAGGGGTCGTACTTGTACAGGTCGACATCGGCGATGATGGGAACGGGGACGGGAATCGCCGCGCACCGCCGGCATAGGTAGTGCATCACCAGTTCCTCGTCCGTCGGATGGAAGCGGAACCCGGGGGGCAGGGCCAATTCGCTGCCGTTCATCGTCGCCTCCCTTTCCGTCGTCGTTCTCTTCGCCTCGGCTGTCGTAAGAAGGCGAAGAAGAACGCTTTCGAATCCGGGAGAGTTGAGGGTAGGGAACTTATAGCGTGGAGTGTGGCCTGGATTTACGAAACGTGGCGGAGATCGAGCGGGGAGCAGCAGCGTGGACGGGATTGGGGTGCGCGGATTCTGTCACGGCTGACGTAGAAGGTTGCGGGGCCCGCGTTGTCCCTGTGAGGGGGCGAAGGGACGGCGTCAGCCCGAGGACGGCAGCGGGCGAGGCGGAAGATGGGGACGGCGGAGCGACCGGTGAGAGACGCGGCGAGATGGAGGCGGAGTCGGACTCCAATTTAGGACAGGGGGCACTTAATTAGTGTTTACCTGTCAGCGTCGTGGCGCCGGGTATTCCAGGTGGATGCGAAACGTACGGTCAAGATGTTATCCGTTATGTCCATTCCTTGATTCCACACTTGGCAAAGGCCACCCGTTTTTGCACCCATCAGGATTCCGGATCTGAGAGGAACGGACGGAGTGTTAAGTTGATAGTAATAAATTGAATTTATACGTGGCAGGCAGTTACAATGATTGGTGTAGGTCAACGATCGGAGGATGGTCTACGGTTCCACGTAGGATTCCCAAGTGGATGTTTTCTATTCTTTGAGCAAGTGCGGTCTCAGGATCTGCATGTGGGTCGCGGATTCTTTTTCATGGGTGGATCGTGTGTGAAAGGACACCACCCGGGAAAGTTTCAGGATGGTTCGGTCCACCTAAATCGCGGTCGTGACAAGAGACATGGCCCGCTGACATGACAACAGACGAGATCCGCAGCAACATCTTCTTCTGGGCCAATAGTTTTATATTATTCGCGAGGCAGGTAAGGAACAAGCGATTAATACCCAATGTTGATGGGTAATGTTGTCCTTTTAATTGGACGGAGGAAGGTGGGGTCGGTCCTTGGTAGACCGCCGCGGCGAGCAGATTACGTGTAGAAGATGCGGCGGTGGCTTCCAATTTGATCTTTTCGTTATTTAACACAAAAAAAAAAAGAAAGAACAACCAGTGCTGCAGTCGTCGTTAACATCAGCATTGGGATCACCACATCTTGGTTTGCAGTAGTTTAATTACGCGGAGTCAGATAGCATTCGTTAATTATATATGTCTTCCTTTTCCCTCGCTAGCTCGAAAGGTTGGGGTATGGGGAGACATCACTGTAGGTTGGTCTCTTCACTTCCGGATTCGCTGCTTCACTTCACTGTGGGTTTACATCAGTGAGTCTAGGAGGAGATCCACAAATTCTATCCGTCAGGCTTTGGTAGTATGAGGGCATTCAGTATAGTTTTTACTGTTTCCTCCTTTGTGGAATTTATGTTGTTTATAGCTAAGTCTTCTAAAAAAACAACAGGATGAATCTGATGAAATGCATTTTTTTACTCTTCACATCCATGATGCATTTAAATAGTAAGGTTAAGAACTCTCATCTTTTCTCTTTGTTATTGTTATCCATTGACCCCATAGTTGGAGCCACTGCAGCTGGTACTGCTGTTGTTTTGAAACCATCAGAGGTTTTTATAAGAGTGATTGAGTGATCTATTCCTGAGAAAACAGCACTTTTTTGGTACAAAAGTTTGATAAAATACTATATCCATGTCTTTACTTGCTACCTAAAAGTGTTTCTCCTGTTCAATATTTTTCTTTTCTAATATGTACTGCCTTGGTGTTCTTTATACGTGACATGCTCCACTTATATAAGATTTTTTTATATAGCTATTTCTTCCATTTAAACAATGTGCAGTGGCTGATGGTTCTGTGCACTTAAACCTGTGACATTGAACAATAACAGAACTACTATGTAAACTTTACAGGCAATGCGAGAGTAGGCCATATATCCTGATGACTGCAGCTGCAAAGCATCCAACACAAGCGATTCTGGAGGTTGGAGTAAAGTCTCTTGTTCTTGTTGATTCCAATGTTGATACAAGTGTTCTGATCATTCTTAAAGGAGAAACATTGAATTCTCCTTGTTGGATAGTAGTGTTCATTCTTTACTTGCGAAACTAATTTGTCTTTGTTTCTCAGATTGCAGCAAGCAAAAAGAAGGGATGCGACATTGGACGAGCTTGTATTTCACCGGATTATATTATTACAACAACATTATTTGCTCCAAAATTGCTAAGTGGGTAGCGATTTCATCCTGCTTATCTATTGCTCGATTAGTGACCATGATAATTGCAGGTGGATGCTCTAAGATCAACTTTAGAGAAATTATACAGGGAGAATGCGTCGGAATCACCCGATCTATCTCGCACTGTGAACTCCAACCATTTCATGAGCTCGATGAGTCTTTTGGATGGTGAAAAGGTTTCTGGCACGATTGTCTACGCGGAACACCGGAATGAAGATTGCCGGTACGCATCACACGCAATACCATTTTCAATGAGATGGTTCAAGTTATATGTTTGTAACATCATCCCAATGTGATTGCAGAAGAATAGCTCCTCTTATTAGATGTTTCGGATGTTTCACGATACTGAAAGAGGAAAATTTGACCCACTACTTCCAGTAGGGTTGAATGTGATTATACCTCAAGGTTTAGTCCTTTTATGGTAGATTTTAAAACTATGTTTGTTGTGGGAAACAGCCTTGAGCCATGGCCTCGGGGTCGACGCGGCTCGGTTCGGGTCCGGACGATCGGGATCTCCCTGGGGCGTTCCTCGAGCCCGCCGAGGTGGTCGGGTGCGGTGTCCGATCGGGACAGGGTCGCCTTTTCCTGCGGGAGGGGCTCCTCGCTTGGACGCGTTGTGGGAGGTGCTCCGTCTTCGTCCCTGCACACAGGTCGGGTCGAGCTGCGGGAGGGGCTCCTCGCTTGGACGCGCTGTGGGAGGTGCTCCGTCTTCGTCCATGCACACAGGTCGGGTCGAGCTTCGGGAGGGGCTCCTCGCCTGGACGCGCTGTGGGAGGTGCTCCGTCTTCGTCCCTGCACACAAGTCGGGTCGGGAAGCTCGAACCGACCCCTCCGACGATCAAGTTAGTAGATAGTGGCAGGGGATTTCTTTAGCTAAGTTATATCTTCTTCCTCCCTCTCCCGATAAACGAGAGGGTATTTATAGGGAAGCTTACTGTTTCCTGAGCTGCCCGCTTGCAGGGGGCAGGCTGGTAGCGTCTGCCACTTGTGTTGGCGTGGCGTGAAGAATTGAGCTTGAGCAGGGTGTTAATGTGCCTCGGTTGGTGTTTCGGTCTGCATTGATCAGGTGCTGTCGCGTCGATCGAGGCATGAGGCGTCATCTGACGTCAGCCGAGTCTTATCATAATTACTATCATCATCATATTCCCCCCCGGAAAGAAGCTATGCGTCGGTCGTTGTAACGGGAGTTCGAGGCATGGCTTCAGCTTTCAGGCGGGCTAGTCGCGACGCAGGCGGGCTAGCCGCGACGCAGGCGGGCTAGCCGCGACGCAGGCGGGCTGGCCGCGCAGGTGAGTCTCGGGAAGCATGGGGCCGAGGAGCATGACGCAGGCGAGCTGGCCGCGCAGGTGTGTCTCGGGGAGCACGGGGCCGAGGAGCACGACGCAGGCGGGTTGGCCGCGCAGGTGTGTCTCGGGAACATGGAGCCGAGGAGCACGACGCAGGCGGGCTGGCTGCGCAGGTGTGTCTCGGGGGGCTAGGAGCCGAGGAGCACGACGCAGGCAGGCTGGCCACGCAGGTGTCTCTCGGGGAGCATGGAGCCGAGGAGCACGATGCAAGCGGGCTGGTCGCGCAAGTGTGTCTCGGGGGGCATGGAGCCAAGGAGCACGACATAGGCGAGTTGGCCACGCAGGTGTGTCTCGG
The DNA here is from genome assembly GCF_036884655.1 of Musa acuminata AAA Group. Taxonomy (NCBI): domain Eukaryota; kingdom Viridiplantae; phylum Streptophyta; class Magnoliopsida; order Zingiberales; family Musaceae; genus Musa; species Musa acuminata. The sequence continues at coordinate 14,326,980 of NC_088332.1, read as the reverse complement.
GGGGCATGGAGCCAAGGAGCACGACGCAGGCGGGCTGGCCGCGCAAGTGTGTCTCGGGCATCATGCGGCCGAGGAGCACGACGCAGGCGGGCTGGCCGCGCAGGTGTATCTCGGGGAGCATGGAGCCGAGGAGCACGACGCAAGCGGGCTGGCCGCGTAGGTGTGTCTCGGGCATCATGCGGCCAAGGAGCACGACGCAGGCAGGCTGGCCACGTAGGTGTGTCTCGGGGAGCATGGAGCCGAGGAGCACGACGCAAGCGGGTTAGCCGCGCAGGTGTGTCTCGGGGAGCATGGGGCCGAGGAACACGACGTAGGCGGGCTGGCCGCGCAAGTGTGGTCTCGGGCATCATGCGGCCGAGGAGCACGACGCAGGCGGGCATGCCGCACAGGCGTGGTCTCGGGAATCATGCGACCGAGGAGCACGACGCAGGCGGGCAGGCCGCGCAGGCGTGGTCTCGGGCAACATGGTCGAGGAGCACGGCGCAGGCGGGCTGCGGCCGAGGGGTGTGGCTCGGGCCGAGGGACATGACTCAGGCGGGCAGGCCGCGCCGAGGTGGACTCGAGCAGTCCACGACCGAGGGACGTGGCTTAGGCCAAGGGACACGACTCAGGCGGGCGGGCCGCGCTGAGGTGGACTCGGGCAATCTACGGTCGAGGGACGTGGCTTAGGCCGAGGGACACGACTCAAGCGGGCAGGCCACACTGAGGTGGACTCGGGCAGTCCACGGCCGAGGGATGTGGCTCAGGTCGAGGGACACGACTCTGGCGGGCAGGCCGCGCTGAGGTGGACTCGGGCAGTCCACGGCCGAGGGACGCGGCTCAGGCGGGGAGGCCGCCTTAAGGGGGACTCGGCAGTTTACGACCGAGAGACACGGCTCGGGCGGGAAGGCCACCCTGAGGTGGACTTAGCAGTCTTCGGCCGAGGGATACGGCTTAGGCGGGAAGGCCGCCCTGAGGTGGACTCGGCAATCTTCGGCCGAGGGATTTGGCTCGGGCGAGAAGGCCGCCCTGAGGTGGACTCGGCAGTCTTCGACCGAGGGATATGGCTCGGGCCGAGGGATACGACTCAAGTGGGCAGGCCGTGCTGAGGTGGACTCGGGCAGTCTACGGCGGAGCCATGTAGATACCGAAGGGGGTTAGGTCGAAGCTAATCGTGAACCGGGAGGCAGTCAGGTAGATACTAAGCCTTCGCTCGGAAGAGACTTGAGGCAGGGCCTAGATTCCTTTTACGAGGACTACATCAGATAGCCACTGCGGGTGCTTGACTTCTTTTATGGAGCCCGCTGCCAGAAGTCGTCCCTTCTCCTCACGGTCGCCCTAGCCTCCGTCGCGATGTACCGGTTAGCCCGCTAGAGCATCTCTGGCACCGTGGTGGGAGGTCGCTCCGCGAGGGACCAGAGGAATCTGGAAGGTCGCAGGCCTATCATAAACGCCTGCACTAACAGAGAGGGGTGAGTGTCCGGCAAACCCCGGATTTGCGTGGCAAAGTGATCCACAAAATGTGAGAGGGGCTCGTCCTCCCTTTGTTTGAGTCCGAGGAGTAGTGCTGCGGAAGGCTTCGACCGTGCATAGGCCATGAAGTGGAGCTCAAAGTCATTGATGAGCTGGTCGAAGGAAGCGATCGTTCCGATTTTCAAACCGCCATACCACGCGTGGGCCGGCCCTCTTAGAGAGGTGGGAAACGCTCTGCACATAAGAGCATCAGAGGTTCCGTATAGCGCCATTTGGGCGCGAAAAGTAGCTACATGGTCCGCTGGGTTGGTGGAGCCATCGTAAGCGTCCAGAGAGGGGAGCTGGAAGTCCAAGGGGACTGTCTGATCCCGTATCTCGGGCGTGAAGGGAGACCCTTGGTGTGCGTCCTCCCCGAGCTCTCCCTTGGACCTGCGAACCTCTTTCTGCACCTCGTCGAGTCGCTGGCTAACGAAGCGCAACTGGGCCCGCAGGGAGTCCATAGAATCCGAAGAGAATGCCTCGAGTTCCGGGCGGCCGCTCGGGTTTGCCATCATTAGATCCCCGAGTGGGGTCGGTCAGACCCGAGGCAAAGCGGGCGCCTTGCATTGTCGTAGTGGTTCGATCGTAGGCGGGTGCGCTGGACGAGAAACGAGCGGGATAATGGTTTGCACCATACCCATCAGAGCTTGGACTTGATGGGCGAGGTCCTGAAAGGCCTCGGGTGACACGAGCGTCAAGTCGGCTGGGGCGCCGTCGGGCGGCGACAAGCCCGGGTCGTTGAATATTCGCCAATATCGTTCTGAGGTCGTGGCGGGGTGTTCGTCACGATGGTCTCCGTGCGGGGGATGTTCCCCCGAGGTTTCAGTCGGGTGTGACCTCTCAGCCGTGGGCTCATCTGAGCCGCTCGGGTGATCACCTGACATTCCGGACCCTTCCTCTAGCGCAAATCTGTTGTGGGAAACAGCCTTGAACCGTGGCCTCGGGGTCGACGCAGCTCGGTTCGGGTCCGAACGACGGGGATCTCCCTGAGGCGTTCCTCGAGCCCGCCGAGGTGGTCGGGTGCGGTGTCCGATCGAGACGGGGTCGCCTTTTCCTACGGGAGGGGCTCCTCGCCTGGACGCGCTGTGGGAGGTGCTCCGTCTTCGTCCCTGCACACAAGTCGGGTCGGGAAGCTCAACCCGACCCCTCCGACGATCAAGTTAGTAGATAGTGGCAGGGGATTTCTTTAGCTAAGTTGTATCTTCTTCCCCCCTCTCCTGATGAACGAGAGGGTATTTATAAGGAAGCTTATTGTTTCCTGAGCTGCCCGCTTGCAGGGGGTATGCTGGTAGCGTCTGCCACTTATGTTGGCGTGGCGTGAAGAATTGAGATTGAGCAGGGTGTTAATGTGCCTCGATCGACGTTTCGGTCTGCATTGACCAGGTGTTGTCACGTCGATCGAGGCGTGAGGCGTCATCTGACGTCAGCCGAGTCTTATCATAATTACTATCCTCGTCAATGTTCATAGTATTATTCTCATTTATAACCAATTTACAAGTTTTTTTCTTAGAGAAGATACATGTCATTTTCTAGAATCACTACTACTAGTAGAGAGAATAATGTAGACAATATTATCATTGGCATCTTCAAATTCTAGTTCGTTCTCATCACTAAGTAGGTCTCAAATTCAATTACTTAGTCTACTTCTTCAATTTGATATTTAATTCTTATTTTAAGGTAAAAGTACATTGAGGACAACGAGCGATATTATGATTTTTATTATAACAATAATGATATTGGATTGAAGATGAAATAATTTGAGAATCAATATATTGCTACTACTAATGAGAATTTTGACTTAATAGAACCACTACTTGGGATGGATCGGGAAATAGTTTATTATCAAGAGACTGAGAAGATGCTCGACGAATTGGATAAGATTTAATATACTCGTTGATCTCAATGGCTCAGTCAGAAAGCTTCCTCCATGGTATCGAGGAAATTAATAAAGACTATCCATTGGATGTCATATCTTAACTCATTAACAAATCTTCAATCATTGATGATTTAGTCTTTTTATATTTCACATCTAAGTAAAAGTTTCTCAGATCGAGCTAAATACTTTACCACACTAGAATTTAATTATTTGAAGTTTTATAATTGTTTGACTAATTGGTTTTGAAAGTAGGTTGATAAATATTTTTTCTTAAATTTTTGTTTCATGACTTCCCATTAAGTGATGGATGCTCTTGACGACGATGCTTGAAACTATGTTGGACATGTTACCAATATTTCTTAGCGGATCTTACTAGTTTCATTTTCTTCAATATCAATCATTTTATACTACTCAAAGTAGTCTTCCATGCTATCTAATTAGTCAACAAACACATTGGGTCAAACCTACCATTAAAAGCTCAATATATCTACTTTGGCTCTTTTAGTTATTTTTCCCGTATTGTCAGCAAACTGAACTTGTTCGCTCATTACTCAGGTTTGTGGATTTTTAGTAGTATCTAAGAATTTATTGTTAAGGAAAATTTGATCATTAAGAATTGTTGGAGTATAATTATGAATAGGTGCCCTATGATGGACCTTGGATTTATTCAAATTGGAGCTTGGGAGTAGGTAAAATTTTTTGATTTAGAAAGTTATAGATTATGGAGAATGGATATGTTGCTTGACTATCTCAGTAACCTCCTCATTCTTGAGTTGTTTTTGAAGGTGTTAGAGAGCTCTTAGGACTTGGGTCATTTGGTCATATAGTTCAACATTGTGTCATGATTTGTTAGCTTAGTCTTAAGGGTGTTTTATCTCACTCAGTTGGTTTGGGGATTCATCATGATTGATTTGGTTTTTACCTCACCAAGTCATGATTATAATACTACCAATAAATTACCCCTTGGTAATAACATTGTTACTTGTTATATTCCAAATGATTCTCATTTTTTTCCTTTTTTTTGTTTTTTATAATTTTTAATGGTTTAAATTTTAGTAGTATTATACTTGTAGCTAAAGGGGGGAGAGAGAGAGAGAGAGAGGATAATAAATAGTAAAAAAAAAGAAGAAATGTGGGGCGACTTGGGAGAAGAAAAGCAATGAAAATCATTATCTAATGAGATATATATTTTTTTAATAAAAATATTAGTAAAATTTTTAAAAATTTATCGAGAGCTATTGGTCCATTAATTTTGTAAGGACATTTGCCCAAAGTCTAACTCTATAGATAAGGGATTGACGTTGGAGGTGCATGGATTCTTGAGTATTGATTAAAGTTTTTGTTGTTGCGATATATTTCTTGATGTGCTCTAATACCAAATTGATATAGAATAGAGTGGAAAAGTAAAGAAAAAGAGAGGGAAAGAGAAAGAAAAAGATGTATGAGATGAGAGATTAAAGAGGAGAAAAAGAAAGGAACGAGATTAAATATTAGATATTACACGATAGAAAGAGACTAAAGAGAGAAGATGTAATTCTTTTTTATTCAATTCTGATGTGTTTGATTCATTCGTAAGCTCCACTGTTTATAGGGGTTTAAAAGTCTTGGTATAATTAATGAAGATAATGATTCCCAACCCTAATCTACTTGGGAATTAGTGTATATCTTTTAAAAATAAAAAATGTGATATGGAAGATACCTAAATAGTAAATAAGTACACTTAATATAAAAGTGCACTTAATAGAAATGGAATCCCTAGAAAGATCAAAAGATTTTTCAATTTCTAGACCAACTAACTAATTGATGATTTTGTTTTGTCTAGAATAAATTTTTCTCGGATCCTTTATAAAGCTTGATGATTCCAATTCTAGGACCTATGGGTTATGGGCTCATCACGTTCTGATACCATGATCAAACTTTTGACCTTAACGATGAATTTTTAGAAATGTACTAGAAATTCACAAACCTAAGTAATAAGCTAATGAGCTTAGTTTACTAACAATCTAAGGGAACTAGCTCGAAGAGTAAAAGTGGATGTGATAGATTTTGATGATAAGTTTAACCCAAATATGTTTTTTTGATTGGTTAGAGAGCATAAAGGACTATTTTGAGTGATAAGAAATGATTGATGTTGAATGTGTATGATTTGCAAAAATGAAACCGATAGGATCCGTTAAGAAATATTGACAATATATATCCAACATAGTAGAAAACACCATCTGAGTTTCTCCCATTACTTAATGCGAAGTCGTGAGATAAAAACTTTTAAAAAAATATTTACCAACATACTTTTGAAGTCAATTAATTGAACAATTGTAAAATCTTGAATTCTAGTACGACACAATTCGAAGAACTTTTACTAAAGTATGAAATAGAAGAGTATCAAATCATCGTCCGAAGATTTATTAACGGATTAAGGTTTGATATCAAACAAAAAAATTTCTTAGTTTACCTAACATTATGTCAGAAAATTTTCGATGAGCCATTGAGATCGAGAAGTTAATCGAGCCTTATTAAATTCATTGAGCATCTTCTTAGTCTTTCGATATATACGATTGGGGAATTATTATCTTGGTTATTCGATTTTTATATAGGCAGAAGAATCATTGTATTCATAGAAAGATTTGCTACAATTTGTTATTAGATGGTTCTCATCACTGTGTCCGCTGGGGAAATGCTCATCAATGACAATCTTACAAGTAACTTTTATTGAACTTATGTTCTCTAGATGCATCATACTTCAAGTGATTTGGTCAACTTATTTACTTATATGTTGCACCCAATCATTTAAAACAAATGGACATGCATATCAGATCAAGAACTCCATCCACCATCCGCATAAACAAAAAAAAAAGGAATTGCCAATCCAAATTCATAAAACATCCATCCCCTCATAAATTAAAACTAAATTGGCACTATATTTTACATCATTGCTGAATTGTGAGGGGTTCTACGAGGGGAGTCGACATCATCATTGCTGTGCTTCTTCCACATTATGCCTCATATTCAAACTCCCATGTTCACAACAATAATGCTTAATAGGGTTCAACAAGTGCATTAAATGCCTCTCTCTCTCTCTCTCTTTTGACTCTCCCTCTTATTGCTTTGCTCGCATTCATCTTTTCCAAAGTAGCATAGCATTACAATAAAATAATACTTGAAGCTCTTCTTGGCATTCCATATGTGCTAATTTATTTGAGATCAGACGTACTGTAACCGAGTAATGCCGGCACAGCTCTCAATAAAGATTGATACTATGCATGTTTAGTCGGCACTCACTCACACATAAAACCCTCCTCTACTGCTCACCACCTGCATCACTGCTTCCCTGTCATCGTCACTTTATTCCCTTCATTTAATTTCTTCTTCTGCCCATCCCATTTCATAAAATGCATATATGACACATCTCCAGTTCCTCTAAATCATGATTACTGGGAGAGAACAATTGGGATTCGATGCCATTAAAAGCTCAGCAGTCCAATGACGCAGCGTCAACAAGTTGCAAGCCCCCCGATCGATGCATTCATCGAAGCATCAGGTGGCGTGCGCTCGCTCGTGCGGTAATAGTTGCGAGTTTGGTGTCGGTCAACACCACCATCAATGGGGGGAGAGATGGATTGGATCGACTCTTCTGAGCTGCTCGCCTTCTTTCATCGCAGAACGTGCAGTGCGTACAGAGTCATCAATGCGGCACAGAGAAATGCTCGTCCTCTAATTAATTCACGATGATGGATGTCTTCGGAGCGCCCATCATGTCGACATGGGCGATTGATGGTTCCTCCCGTCCCCCGCCGTGCGGGTACCCTTCCATCCACCCGCACCCCCCCATGGCGTGGGACCCACAAGCGGAGGTCACGTCAACCTCGGCCATAACTGCTGCCTCCCGGCATGCGTTGACGATGGATCGACCTCGCGTACGTTTCACCCGTACACGATGAAAAGTATAATCTAATTCGGATCCGACCAGAGAATAATACTTCGATTGGGTGCAAATAAATATGTTTAGTTTCGATCATTCGAAAAATAAAGTCTGTTTTTGTTTAAGAGTAGTAATTTTAGATTTGATGAGGGTAATAATGATAATAAAATTTGGGTTGACATCAGCTGCTCCTCCGGATGACGCCTCTATTAACGACAGCACCTTGTCAATACGGACCGGAACGTCGACCGAGGCACATTAACATCCTACTTAGTCTCGGTTCTTCACGCCACGCCAAAGTCGGTGTCAGATGTTACCAGGAGTACGATCCTACTCCCCTGCAAGCGGGCACATCAGGCAACGGTAATCTTCACTATAAAAACCCATGCGCTCCGAGGAAAAACGGAGGAGGGAGAGAACAATAAAAAAAACCCCTGCGACTATTCACTAACTTGATCGTCAGAGGGGTCGAGCCGAGCTCTCCCGACCCGACCTGTGTGCAGATGCGAAGACGGAGGCCTCCCACTAAACGCCCAAGCGAGGAGCCCCCACCCGGAGGAAATGGTGATCCCTTCGGACCATCTCAAGGGTTATCCCAGAAAGATCCCCCGTCATTTGGACCTAAACCAAGTCACGTCTACCCCGAGGCTACGACTTAAAGTTGTTTACGATAACAAGATTTAATTAAAATGTTTATACGATTAATAATATAAATGGGTCGGATAAATCATGAAAAAAACCCGACCCGTTATTGTCATCGTGTCGTGCATCAAACGACGAGTTGGATGGGATTCCGTTGTCGGGCCTCTTTCATGTGAGTCAACTCCTTTGCCCAAAATTTAAGTCAACATGTTTTTATCTTCGAATGAAGGATTTTTTTACGTTATAGCGTTTTCAGTAAAATAAATAATATATATTATAAAAATTACAAAAGAAAATTATATTTATAATATTTTTATATTACGTTATAGTAATTTATTAGTATTACTGAAAAAAGAAAAAAAAATTACGTCATAATATCGCCTTGAAAATTCATTTTTTTATTAATTTTATTTAATGGAATTCCACTAAATGTGAATAGACTAAAATGCCACTGTTTGCTCTTATCATCGAACGCGTACGCACATCACTGCCTATAAATCTTCCCCGCACTCGCCGTTACTCTTCTGCGTCTTTTGCTTTATATGATCTCTCCAAGAGCATCGCACTCCGGAGGAGGAAGAGGAGGCCGGCTATGGGGAAAGGATTCGACGGCGCGAGGGCGGCGGAGGTGGTGGCGGAGCTGAGGGAGACCTTCCGGTCCGGGAGGACAAGGAGCTTGCGTTGGAGGGCAGCGCAGCTGAAGGCCCTCGCCAGGATGATCGATGAGAACGAGTCGGACATCGCCGCGGCGCTCTACCATGACCTCGCCAAGCCTCCTACGGAGTCTTTCCTTCACGAGGTCCTTGACGCTCCATCCCTTAAATTCTTTTTGCCCTCGGTTTGGTTGCTTTCGTCTCTTCGATGGTCTCGTACTTGCCGTGAGAGGTTAGGTAGCTGCAATCTTTCGTTTCTCCAAGAACGTGTGGAGCTTGAGTGCTGGGGACTGATTGTTCGTTCCTATAGCTGAAGCTTGATGAGAACCCATTGGTACTTAACCAATTCGTAGCGCGAGAACCTCTGCGTTGCTTTGCTTGCGGTGGAACACCTGGTTGGATGTTTCGCATTGACCACAGAGTCAAAGAGGAGCAGCACTCGAAAGTTGGATTTCTATTCGATGATAGAAATCCGTCCCCTTTGTTATTGAATTTTGTATGACATTTTTATTGAGGTTGAAGATTAATTGAACTGATATAGTTATGTCATGATGTAAAAGGTCATTCTTTAGATGGAGTGTCTTTCCTTGATTTATTCTTGCTGGCACAATTATCTGTAGATATTTATTTTCTTTCCTTGAAGAGCTATCAACTCATATCACCAGAATAATTTTCATTTAGGGGATTGCCACATAATCCTGTTTTCTTCCCATTTCTTTTAATTCACAGTCTTATATGCTCGATCATCATCCAGTTATCAATGTAGATAGTTAGAATGGCTTCCTCGTATGGTCTTCTTCGCTCTATAGCCATGGAGACAAGTAGGCTATTGTCCCAAAGGTGAATGTTTATGTACTCTCAAAGGTGAGCATCTGTGGTCAACAATTTTATTAATCTACTCTCTTCTTTTTGCTTCTTTACTTAGTTCGGATGAGTATTTTCAGTGTCCTTCTTTTAATATCTCTTCCCATCTATCTTTCCTTTTTTCCTTCTTAGCTGAACCAAATAAGTTTGTTTGCATATATGACCTATAGTTTATGTTGCAGATTTCACTGGCAAAGGAAGCATGCCTGTTTGCTCTAAAGAAATTGAAACGCTGGATGAAACCGCGGAAGGTATTAAGACCACAAACTCCATGCACATATATTAAAACATCTGTAATAAGAAACCCTTCAAAATTAACCGCTAATATCAGTGTATCTGCACCAACCATGCAGGTTCCTACTTCTATTACAACTTTTCCATCATCTGCAAAAATTGTGCCGGAGCCCTTTGGTGTTGTACTTGTCATTTCGGCATGGAACTTTCCATTTTGTAAGTCGAGAATCCATTTAGTGACTATGATCATTTTGAAGCTAGATGTTCTTTAATGAACATGGGAAGTACTTGTAGGAGTAGAAATCTGTTTGTTACTGTGATTACTTGAAGATGCAAAAGTAATTTTAAGACACTATTATCTAGATGCAGATGACCTGTTAAATGCATTACTAGTACAATGAAAGCAACCTGATACAAGTGGAGAACCATCATGCTGAAATTTTAAATCAGTAACTTCATATTTTTGTGGAGTAATATCAAATCTTCATGCATAATCTTTTATGTGTATAGTGTTAAAATGGCCTTGACACCCAGAATTTGTTGTCATCATTTAATGCATTACCAGTCTGAATTCTATTTAATGCGAGCTGCATCACATAATTCTGCTGTAAACTCTTGTGGAAGGATATAGATGGTTATTTCTAATGGGTCCTCTCTATTCCCTGGGAGAGGGAAATTAAAAAAAAATAAAAATGAATGGTTTGAAATGATAAAGAAGGGCATAATAGGTTTTGAATAATCTACTGGCAGATGCTCATCACATAAATTACTACAAGCTCTGATGATATATTTACTTTGCAGTCACATCATTATTATTTTTTTGTCCTGTGTGAGTGAAGGAGATGACCTGGAGGTGGTATCTACCTGAATCACCTGCTCGTTGCTTGGTATATATCATTGATACAATCAGAAGGGCTCGATCTCATGGCTTTGTTCTCTATGCTGCGTTTTAATGATGGGAAGATATTAAAGAAAATGGCTTACATTCTTGCTATTGCATCCATGACATGTTTTCTTCGCGATAGTAGTGACTCCCTTTTTTTTTTTTTCTTCCTTTGCCAGTGTTATCCATTGATCCAGTAATTGGAGCCATTGCAGCTGGGAATACTGTTGTTCTGAAGCCATCAGAAGTTGCAACAGCCACATCATTATTTCTTGCGAAAAATCTACCACAGTATGTAGATAACTCTTGTATAAGAGTAGTTGAGGGATCTATTCCTGAAGCATCGGCACTTCTGGAGCAAAAGTGGGATAAGATATTCTATACAGGTTTGACTTACTATCCATGCCTCACACCAAAGATGATCACACACAAACGTGCATCGTAGTCTCATTCCTACTCAACATCTTGCTTAGTTTTGCTCCTACATGCATATTTCCTGGTGTTTGCTCTTTGTACGTGCAAAAGGTATTGTAAAAGTATTGTCGGAATCTACAGGCAGTGCAAGAGTAGGCCGTATCGTGATGGCTGCAGCAGTAAAGCATCTGACACCACTAGTCCTGGAACTTGGAGGAAAATGTCCTGTTCTTGTTGATTCAAATGTTGATATAAAAGTAATCAATTTGCAAATGCAGAGGAATATTGGATTCTCTTTGTTGGAAGTGATTATACTTTAATTATGAAGCTAATATAGAATTTTCTTTTAAGGTTGTGGCAAAGAGAATTGTTGTAGGCAAGTGGGGGTGTAATAGTGGACAGGCTTGTATCGCTCCAGACTACATCATTACAACAAAAACATTTGCTCCAAAATTGGTAGGCTTCTTGAAGTGAAATTTGAGAAGGGCTTACTCGCTTCTTGTAGTGTTTTTGATGATAACATTTGCAGGTGGATGCTCTAAAAATAACTTTGGAGAAATTTTACGGGAAGAATCCATTGGGATCTACAGATCTATCTCGTATCGTGAACTCTAGTCATTTCACACGCTTGAAAAATCTTTTGGATGAAGAAAAGGTTTCTGGCACAATTGTCCATGGAGGCCAAGAAGATGAAAAGCATTTGTAAGCATCTAGGAAATATTTTTTTGTAACATTTTTTTTCTTGTAACATTATCTTAATGTGATTGCAGAAAAATAGCTCCTACGCTCTTATTAGACGTTCCCAGTGATGCATCTATAATGAAGGAGGAAATATTTGGTCCCTTACTGCCAATTATAACGGTAAGAAATCATTCTCGATGATTATTTGGAATGTTAACTTCTCAATTGTCTAGGATAAGATCAAGATACTTATATTCTTTAACAGACTATTATTACACACACATACTTTACAATATATGAACTTCTTGACTTGCCTAAGATAAGATCATGAGTATTTTTTTTAACAAGGTATTATCATGTGCACATACATATTCGTTATAACATACACTTTCATTACATGCATATGCTTTTTGAATAGACAATATTATCACATGCACATGCTTTCTAATTCTTTTTCATTCTTCTTTTGATTTACAAAGGTTGATGATTTGGAACACAGCTTTGATGTTATAAACTCAAAACCGAAGCCTCTTGCAGCTTATCTGTTCACCAAGGACCACAAATTAGAAAAAAAATTCGTGAAGACTGTATCAGCAGGAGGAATGCTCATCAATGATGCGATCTTACAAGTAACTTTTCCTTCTAAAATTGCACAAGTAACTTCTCTAGAGTACCTTTTGCAGTTCAAGTTTTGTGCAAGTATTTGTATGTGTGAAAGCCTAATTCTCAGTACTCAGGTTCCAATAAGTTGCATTCTTTATTTGACCTTATCTAAGATACATAGGTGTAATATTAGATGTGAAGTTAATTACAGTAACATATTGTTAAAAAATTGTCATTAATAATGTAATAATTGTAAAAACCAGACAGATTAGTATTAATACTTTTTTTTAATTAAGGTTTATATTTATAAAATGTAATTTAGATTTTGTCTGTAATGTTATAAAAATAATCATATATAAATATGGTAAACTAAGTTTAATGTGTATAATTTGAGGTAGATATATCGTAGCTGAATTTATATGTATCAATTATTGAAAGAATATTGTTTAGCAACATATTTAATGAAAAAATTATAATATTAATTAATGATTAGTGTTGCACTATAATCAAATTAAATAGTAAAATAATAGTAAAAAAAATAGCAAAATATTAATGATTAATGGATTTAAGGTATTGGTTTACTGTAGAGTAATTTAAAGTAACTTATCCAAACTACCTTGATTTGACTAAAAACCATATTGATACAGAATTTATAATTATAAAACATTTTTCACATCCAAAAATTGACTTTGGAGCAAGTCAATTTTAGATATTTCAGTACACCATATGGAAAGTCAGAAATGGAAGTAGATCACTTCTGAAGTAACTCTATCTTAGATTCTCACTTTCATCAAATCAATGCGCATTTGTATCTTTAAATCTTCATTGCAAAATTGAAGCTTTCAAGAGAAATGGTACCTTCATTAGAAAAGTGAATAATTGAAGTGACAATGTCTTTAACTTCCTGCAGTTTACAAATCCTCATTTGCCATTTGGTGGAGTAGGAGAGAGTGGAATGGGGTCCTACCATGGAAGATTCTCATTTGATGCATTTAGTCACAAAAAAGCTGTGCTAAGCCGAGGTTTCTCCGGGGAAATTCCTATGAGGTACCCTCCATATACACCACTGAAGCAGAAGGTTTTGAGGGGACTGATCGCCGGTAACATCCTGCCGCTGCTTCATGCTCTTGTTGTGTGGCCTGGGCATCAAAAAGTTTAATTGTCTACATTATGCAATATATCTATGAACTAACTATATATGTCTTTATTAGATTTGATGTAATATATTGTACTTGTGCTCTTATGTAATTTAACTTTCTAAGAACATCAAGCTGACTGAAATTTGTGTGTCCTGATCTTAGCTATACAATATCTTCTATGTTCTGGATTAATGTTGGTGTCCTGATTTACTTGTTGGATAAACTAATGGCTTTATAGAAGCCATGAGATGATGTTTGGTCTCTATATCTCTCCATATACCTTCAAATCAAGCTTTTCTTTCTGCTTCATGGCATCATATATCTCTCTTTAAAATCGAAACAGGACCATTTGATCTCTGTTAGAATATTATTATTCACTATGTTGGAGAAGCTTCTTCTTAGTTGATTTGTTGTATATTTAAGCCTTCGGTATCCATAGTTTCTATAGCATTTTTATGGGCAGAATTACTCTCTACATTGGCTCTACTTATTCTTCCAAAACCATAAGAATGGCGTATAGTGAAATCTTCAATAGCTACTGTAAATTAATTATTACTTGAAATTATAATTTAAATTAAAATTCTTTATTATGATGCAAAAAACAAAGAACATTTTAGGTGTTTTTTTTACATTTTATGTATTTTATAACTAAAACAAGCTAATAAATCCACCCCACCATATTTCTAAATAATAACTCCGGTTGGGTCGAGTTGGACTGAACCGGGTTCAACTAGGTCGGTTTCTGGGCCGATGACTCTTGCCCTCTATAAAGGAAGTCCTCTCCTCCTCTTCCCTCGCATTGCATAGCGCAACTCGAGAGAAGACGGCGACGACGACGACGGAATGGTGTGGCGAGCCAAAGCAGGAAGAATGAGCGAGGGGCTGATCCTGGAGAGAAGGAGGTAATCGCCTCTCCCGTTGCTCTTCGTTTGCCCCATCCAAGCGTTCATGAATCGTTAGCACATGTTGTCGATCAAATGATTTGGGTGTTGAGTTCCAAGCCTTGGTTTGCCTTCGATCCTTCTCCTCGAGGAACTACTATTTTTTATCTTCGAATTTATAGAATGCATCTTTCTTTGATTTCTTGACGGTCGATGCGTGATTTGTCTGGTTTTTAAGTGGGTTTGTACTTTGAGGCGCATATTTAAGTGGGTTTGTACTTTTAGGCGCATCTTTCTTTGATTTCTGTTATGCAGAAAGCACCACAGGCCCTGTCTTCGTCCGAGTCACGTCAGATTGGTCGGATTTGTAACTCATCATTCCATATGCCTGAGCTCTGAGTACAGTCCCTTAGTCAACGGGCCTAGTCTTCGTCTGAGTTATACCAGATCAGTCCCTGGCTAACGACTCATCAGTCCATATGCCTGAGCCCGAGCAGGGTCCCTCGACCCATAGGCCCAATTTCCATCCGAGTCGCATCAGATCGATGCCCGACTTGCAACTCGTTAGTACCATCCTGCTTGAGCCTAAGCATAGTCTCTCAACTCACAGGCCCAGTTTCCATCTGAGTCGCATCAAATCAGTCCCCGACTTGCGACTCGTCGGTACCATCCTGCTTGAGCCTGAGCACAGTCCCTCGGCCCACAGGCTCAATTTCCATCCGAGTCGCACCAGATCGGTCCCCGACTTGTGACTCGTCAGTATCATCCTGCTTGAGCCTGAGCATAGTCCCTCGGCCCATAGGCCCAGTCTTCATCCGAGTCGCGCTAGATCGGTCCCCGACTTGCGACTCGCCAGTACATCCTGCCTGGGCCCGGCCTCTCGACCGATGGCTCCAACTCTCTCTAGCATGGAACCTAGCCCGCCCTATAGCTTCACAACCAACATGCACGACGCTCCGACCATGGCACCCCCCTCGCCCTCTTGCAAGGACTCCACGACGCGTCTCGGCGGGGGGAGAAGTGATAAGGTATATTCTGGTCCCAACCACGTCATCATCACATCATCAGCCACGTCACCACCGACGCATACCCTTCCCACGCACCAAGCCAAAATCCATACAAAGGCGTTCCTCGACACGCCCTTCGAGAATCAATTGGCACGCCAAACCTACATACGATAGCCATCTGGCATCGTCCCGCGTGCCCCGAGAAGACGACCGTATAAAGGTACCAATGCGCCCGTCGAGGATCAACTGGCACATCAAGCCTGCGTACGACCAACCTCGTGCAGTGGTATAAAAACCCTTGGTCGGCATCCGGCCAGGGGAGAGAGACAAAAAAACAAACACCCCCCACCAAGCACTGACTTGATCGTCGGAGGGGGAGGGTCTTCTGTGCAGGAAAGTAGAGGTCACCAGGCTACCATCGTCATCCCGACCGAGAGACGCCAACGCACGGCTGCCAGCGCCCTGACCTGAGGATGTGACCGACTTCGGCAACCAGCTCATCGGCCGAAGACTCCTGACATCAGCTCGTGAACTAGGCTGTGCTGACTCACCAGCCACGACACATCTGTTCACCAACATTTAGGATGCCTGGTTAACACTTGTTTGTCCAAGAAGGATGCCAAGATCGTGATTCTTCGCAACGATTTATGAAGATTAGGGCGATGATGAGGGTGAGATGTGCTCTACGCCATTGTTTCTTTGCTTCTATTTATTAAAGTGCTATGGTATCCAAACCTTCGATGCTTTGATGTGGCGTATAGCACACACATGGCAAGCAATCGCTTGTTGCCCCTTCCATAAGAACAACATCATCACAGTACAACCACCTTGGAAAGCTCGGGGCGACGTCGCGCGGTGTCGATCCGTGCAGGTCGGTCGACGCTCGTACAGAAGCTTAAGTCGGTCGCCCGAGGAGTCGGCCACAGTAAATTGACCCCGTACGACTAACTCATCATCGCAGGTATAAAAGCTAATCCTCCCTAATCAGGAAGGGGGGACATTTCAAACTCTCAACTCTCTCATACATACTATTAACTTGAACTTCGGAGGGGTTGAATCGGGAAATCCCCCTCTCGATCTCGACCTATATGCAGGAGTCAGACGACAAAAAAACATATCACTCGCCAAGAGAGAAGATTGTGCTCGGAGGACGAGGCTCGAACCCGACCCGACTTAACGCTCGCCCTCACCACCCAAGCATCCATGTGGACGACCTTTTACATCGGGCATTGGACCAAGTCGTGCTGACACCTCGACTACGACAAAAAGGTTCACCAACAAATAACGAGATCGTGATTTTTTTTTTTTTAACGATTTCAGATTAGTACGGTCAGAGAGTTTGGGATGGTCCCATAACCTGTTGCTTCTTTGGTTCTTTTCTTGAGTACCAATTTCTTGATGTACTTTGGTACCGAAAAGCCTGATGGCTTTAGGGCGCTTGGATGTCCGCATGTTATGTCACTGACACCAGCTTTGAAAGTTTGATCTCACGAGACTTATTGGGCCTTTCTTCGGATCGTTCTCTTGAGAGAAGATCTATATTACCTTTCATCTATTGTTCCTTGTATTTTATTTTCCGGCCTTGTTTTCTTCCTTCCAGTGTAGATCGTTCACTGCATGGATGATTCAAATCTCTTATTCCAAATCTCGAAGTGCTTGTTCTCTGCATGGATGATTCAAGTCCCAGTAGGCCCTATATTTCTTTCTGGACGATCTGCCTGCATGCATAATATTCGATGTGACGACGGTTCGTAAACAGACCCCATCTGCAAGCATTGAATAGAACATTCTATCAGCAAAATTAGTTTTTATTTATTTATTTATTTATTTACTACCCATATTAACGTGATTTTTTTACCTTTTTTTCGTATCATTTAAGAGTGGCATTCATTGCAAACTTGCGGTGGTTATTATTATGTCAATCAACGACAGACCACATGTTCCTGCTTACCTCACTTCGGACCCACAATAAACTAGAGGCTGCATTTAAATGCGACAAATATGGCACAGACAGATGAAAACGACCACTTTATTGCCATCAAGACCGGAGAGGACAGCTCAAACCTTAGTATCTGGATCACCATAGTTTGATATCAGTCTGGTCCATGATACATCACATTATCAATCAAAATCCTATTCGTTCGTGGACTGAAATGGGTTTATGGCATTCACCCAATCAACTTTCTTACCGCGACTAGAGAGGGAGAGGGAGTGGCGGAGGTGTGTAGGAGAGGGACGCCCGTGGACTTGTGGGCGGCAAGGAAAGACCCGTCGGCTCACCATATTAAATGCTGGGCTATGCAGCCAACCAATCACTATGATGATGATGATGATGATGGAGGAGAGTGGCGGTGGTACTTCACCCATCCTAGCCATACCCCTGTTTTGAAGAGCATGTTGGTGGGAGGAAGGTCAAATCCCGGCACGAAGAGAGATTGTTAGCTTATTTTATCGCATCTTTTCGAGATGTTCTTTTAAGGCGGGAGTGTGAGAGGGAGAGGGCGACGTAGAGACAAGGGAGTGCTGATGGCGGAGGAAGGGAGCGGAGCAGAGGCCGCCGCGCCGGATCGCGAGGTCCTCCTCATCTCTGCCGGCGCCAGCCACTCCGTTGCGCTGCTCTGTGAGTTTGAAATCTCGTTTCTCGATCTGGATAAAGGGCCGTTCAGAGACTCTGCCTTTTGATCGATCGAATCGCTTGGCTCCACTGAATGCATGTAGTGAGACGCTTCAATTGGCATAACCCCCTTCTCGATCATCTTCTTCGATAGCAGACTATAATCGTTCGCGTAGATGGCAAAACCCTCTTCTTGATTATCTTCTTTTTTCTCAATACTTGAAACTTATGCATATATTACTAAATATTTTTACTCCATTCACTCCGTTGTACCACTGAAATCCCTGAAAGCTCCATGTTTCCGGCAAATGACTGATAAATCTAGCAAGATTTCATTGTGCATACCAACAATAGGCATTACGGCTTCGGTTGGATAGCCAGTTTGGACAACAAATCAGTTTGCAGTATTCTGGAGTTCCCATGTCTCAGTTATTTGGATGTAAGAGTGGCGGTAATGCTCTCTTAACTGTTTGCTAGCTTCTTGCAGCTGGCAGTGATATCTGCTCCTGGGGAAGGGGTGAAGATGGGCAGTTGGGCCATGGAGATGCTGAAGACAGACTTCTTCCGACGTTACTAAGTGCATTGGACAGCCGAAGCATTGTTTCTGTTACTTGTGGAGCTGACCATACAACAGCTTATTCTGAATCAGACGAGCAAGTGTATAGTTGGGGATGGTATGTTTTCTCCTCATCTGGTTATGCCATATCACTTCTTCATTTGTTTGCTGAATGGGGTCTTTTTATGCTTTGTTCCAATGTCAATTATTCAGTCTTGCCATATTCCTCAAACTAACTATAGTCACTTGAGTAAATTGTCTAATGCAATGTTAGCCACGTGCCATCTGCAGAAAATGCATAATATGCCATATGCATGCTATACTGGGTGTAATATTAAATTTTCAGCCACTTCCAAAGGGTGTGACATTTTGGTTGCATCCGTTGAATTTCTATAAATTTGAAAGTCTTGAGAGAGCATTTACATAGTGAAAGAGTGATTCCATTTCTAGTGACAGTTTTGTGAGCGAATATTTATAAAAACTATTCCTCAAACTAACTATAGTCACTTGAGTAAATTGTCTAATGCAATGTTAGCCACGTGCCATCTGCAGAAAATGCATAATATGCCATATGCATGCTATACTGGGTGTAATATTAAATTTTCATCCACACCCAAAGGGTGTGACATTTTGGTTGCATCCGTTGAATTTCTTTAAATTTGAAAGTCTTGAGAGAGCATTTAGATAGTGAAAGAGTGATTCCATTTCTAGCAACAGTTTTGTGAGCGAATATTTATAAAAGCTATTCTTCAACCAAGGATTTTTGTCAAGAAAGATCAATACCTTGGAGAAATTCAAAGCGCATGATTCTAATCATCTAAAGATCCTGCAAGTATTAGCATCGTGCAATCTTAAAGATATGCTATGGTTTAAGTTTGTATGGCTGATGAATTATTTTTCCCCATGCTAATCACCATACTTATTTTAAGACTCTGAACTTGATTCATGTCTTTGTTCCTTGTTTATTAGATGTGTGCCCGAGCATATTTGTTGTTTTTGCAAACTTATTTATGATATGTATTGGAAAAATCATATGGTGATTTTGCCAGCAACATTCTTATCCATGGTCCAATGTATAGTTATAAAAGATTTAGCTCTGAAGTCAAGATGCTATCTAATTCTTAATTGAATTGAAAACATGATTACATTGGTTGTGGAAATTTGTACTAGTGATTTGATCCAATCTATATTTTGATATAAGTTTTGTTGTTTGATGACAAAAAAATGAAATAGCAATGATTTTGGAACCTGATTCCTTGAATAGATAAAACTGGATATTTGCCAGCAGAGAATAAGAGAGAAGCTTTTTTTTACCATCATGCTGGCGTTAGACCATTCATTGACAATATTAAACAGAGCCAGGGAACATTGGCTTTTGTCATGATATGTTCTTGGAAAATCGCTTTGCAATCTGATTTCAACTGCTTTTGAGGCAATGCAGATCCATTAACAGTGATTCTTATATGATGACATTATTATCAATGACTTCACAATACAGGGGTGACTTTGGAAGGCTAGGCCATGGAAACTCTAGTGATGTGTTCACTCCGCAGCCAATCAAGGCGCTGCAGCGCTTGAAGATTAAACAAATTGCTTGTGGGGATAGCCATTGCTTGGCTGTGACTATGAATGGGGAAGTGCAAAGGCAAGTCTTAGTTACTAAATTGATCTTGAGGGTCTCGTGGCATTTTGTTTCGTTAAACTAATCATTTCTTCGCTTCTTTGAGATTTGGCTATTTACAACATGTTGACTGTTGGCATTCTATTTGTTATCCTTTGTCTTGTTGGTTTCTTTTAAAATGATTATGCAAAATTTCAAGATTCTTGGAATTATCTCGGAGGACCATGGGGGGAAGGTAACCAATTATCTTGTCTGTGGCAGTGTCACATAAGAAAATCAAATCAGTCCTCAACAATACTTTCCCTTTGTTAAACTAGGAGCCCCCAACAACATAGTAGTTAACTAATGAATATATTTATTTACAATTTTTTTTTTACCAGAATGCTAATACATCTATTATGCCTGTACAAAATATATGCAGGCGAGTTAGATTGTCTGGTTAAAAGTTGCATCTAAAATCATGTAATTTATATTAGGATGCAAGTAACCAGCTAAGCATGGAGATGAAACCTACGAGGTGCATGAAAATTGACATCTAATTTTCTTGTTAAAATTGTTACCGCCACATCTTTTGACTATAAGTCTTCAGGTTTATTCCAATTGACTAGATACAGGGTAACTGATCACATCATTTATTAAATAAAGTTCACAAAAAGTAAAATAACTTTTAGGCACAAAAATATACTCTTCTTTTTATCTCTTTCGTATATCAGGTTAGCCCCAAGCATCGATTAAAACATTAATTTTACACATGCTAAAAATACTCAACTTATACATTTTATCTTTCGAGAAAGAAAAGAAAAGACTCGATTAAGGCTACATTAACTGATTCTTAAAATAATTGTTCTCTTGAAGTGAAACTGAAATAAATATCAAGATTATTAGACAAAAATTTAGTAGATTGCATACATGAAAATTTATGTTCCATTAAAAGTTTTCACAATTAATAGGTCATGCTTTCATTGCTTGCAAAAAAAGTGAGACATAAGTATTTATGGTTTCTAACACCTTTCTTCAAATATGGGATAGATAAAGCCAAAA
This sequence comes from Musa acuminata AAA Group, assembly GCF_036884655.1. Taxonomy (NCBI): domain Eukaryota; kingdom Viridiplantae; phylum Streptophyta; class Magnoliopsida; order Zingiberales; family Musaceae; genus Musa; species Musa acuminata. Next base: position 14,305,861 of record NC_088332.1, on the reverse strand, counting down.
GTTTAAAGTCCAACCCATTTTTACTACATGATCAACAAAATTCATGTTGAATCAAACAATTTACAGAGGTATCAAGGAATGATCACACCAAGGTCTTCAATTTTGAATAATATCGCTCGTACCGAGCGGTACATACCAGTTCGTCAGCAGACCGGCACACGGACCGCCCACTACCGATACCAGGCGATATTTTATATATATATAAGTGTGATGTCGCCTCTATATATATATATATATATATATAGAGGTGACGTCGCCTCACACCATTTTTTTTACTTTTATATATAAACATATATAAATATATATATATATATATATATATATATATATATATATATATATATATATATATATATATATATAAAGTAAAAAAAAATGGCAACGTTGCCTCGCGTAGGGAGAAGAGAGGCGACGTTGAATTTTTTTTTACTATATATATATATATATAGGTATACCGCTCGGTATACAGTACTGTACCATATCGAGCGAATGTCAAAACTCCGGTACGATATGATATTTTAATCCTTAGATCACACAATACGATATGTCATTTGACAAATGGATAACACTCGATTCTTCTAGTGAAGCATAAACACGTCACACTTTTGGTTTTTCTCTAATAATCTATTCATAGAAGTGATTGCAATGGCCAAATTGCATAAGTTATAAGGTCATAGAGATCAATAGTCACATGATCTGATGATACCTATTGGCCAACCGTTAAATTTTACAGTCTTGTGTACTCTCCTAACAAACTCATATTTTCATAAATGAGTTACTAATCAAGCCTAATAACATCCCTATGATCAATCTATTTGAGAATTACCATGCAAACCTTAATTAGCTAAGCCTGAAAACCAGGATTTTAATTGCCCATCCACCAAATTGCTTGATGCCTTGGCAGCCTCTCTCTTTTTGATAATTTTTTTTTCTTTTTTTCTTTATATGAATAATAAACTGTTTTTGTTTCAGTTGGGGACGTAATCAAAATGGACAACTAGGTCTTGGCACAACAGATGACTCTCTTGTACCACAAAAGATTCAAGCTTTTCAGGTACATTAAGATATATGTGCTTCTTATTTTAAGATGTAAATATGTTTACATGCTCGAATCTTAGCTGCAAAAATTGCCTCACTTTTCTCTCCTGGGACAAGTCAGTCCATGAAGCTTTAATATGTTCTTTGAAACTTAAGTTGTTAGAGTGGCAGAAAATGTTCTAGACACTTTTTAAGATTATTGTTAACAACTTCATTATAACTTTATCAAGCCACTTCCTTGAAACACAATTTTATGTATTTTCTGTGAATAAAACTGAAGATTTCTGGGTTATGCGAGTGATTATGTACTTCCTCTTTCACTAAAAAATGTATTTTCATTGCATGATAGCTTTTCAAGAATAATGTTTTAGTTGTTCTCGATTGAGCTGCTGTTTGGAATACATCTATCTAGATACCCTGGGAACTACTTGCTTGCTGCATGGAGATAAACTGAGTTGGCAATAAGGTTGTCTTCTTGAAAGGCTAGTTCATGGAAAATTCTCTTGTTATCTAGATCTTTTGTGATCGAGTAAAACTTAAGGGAGGGTTGATGTCTATTCTCAAATTCTTTATTTTCTTGTAGCATGATAGATAAAGCCTTCAATTATTTTTGTCATGTTGTGGATATACCTCATGTTGTGCTTCATTCTGTTGCCTTGGAGTTAAATTTAACCACCATCAACATATTTCTATGTCACTATGTTATATTATACACACGTTGTATGTCATTGTTAAAATACTTTTCTGGATTGTGGTTTCTTATTCGAAGTTCTTGGAGGTGATGATGTTCCTTTATGGATATTCTGTTCTCAAGTGACTTTATTTGGGTACTTGTCAGGGAATTTGTGTCAAAATGATTGCTGCGGGTGCTGAACATACTGCAGCAGTTACAGAAGATGGTGACCTCTATGGATGGGGCTGGGGTCGTTATGGTAATTTGGGCTTGGGTGACCGTAATGATCGCCTTACTCCAGAAAAGGTTACTTCCATCAAGGTACAACTTTTGCTCTTTTGTAGTTCATCAAGGTACAAGTTTAATGGTTGATTGAATTACTCTGCAATCTAATGCAAAAATTTCTTTCCCTAAGTGTCTTTGACTTGCATGCACTAAGTGTTTGACTTCACAAATGAGAACTTGCCACCTAGGACTTCGCCATTCTGGAATCTGATAGGCTTGCAAGCAATATAATATGTTGTCATGGACTGAAATTTCTGCTATCGTGAATGATTGATGTTGTTTCAAGGACTAGGAGCAACATTGAAAATTTGGAGTATAGTGGTTGTTTCTATGACTTAGACACTCATCACCCTCCATAAATGTATTATGAAAACACCCAAAATCAAGTATTTAAATTTCAGTTTGATACTGGATTTAGTAACTGGATAGACTGGTACACTGGTATACTATCAATATGCAAGTGATGACCTTTCCTTGGTCAGATCGGTATTTTATCAACTGATATGATTGAAATTAAATTTATTTGCTGAAAATAATAATTCAAGAGAAGAGGTTGCAGAGCATGCATGATTCATTCAGACAGTTAAATGTCATTTAGAGTTCTTGTTTGTATGCCAAATTCAATCTATTGGTGGTCATTGCTAATCCTACTAATATTAATAAACTTTGAACTTTTTCTTAATTGGGATTAAAAACTGATAGTAGTTAGGCTTATTGTTAGTAACTAAAATCCTTATACAAGTCTTTAGAGTTTCTGTGAATGATCTCAGAATTCGAGAGATTTAATTGGTTTTGACAATCTTCAGGTCTTAGAAAGAAGCCTTTCCTGGAGAGTGGCTTTGTAGTGAGAGAAGAGTTTGGCATTCTAATTTAGGATACATATGCTGGTCATGTCCTCTACAAGCCGATGTTCTGAGTGACCTGATAACGTAGTGTCCCATGGATGCAAGCAGAAACTCTTATAATAGTCAATCATCACTTTGGATAAGTAGCCAGCCATTGTTGCTGTCAAGTAGCTGACAGCGAGGAATTTGGAATTGTTCAGTGGAGATTTTTAGTAAATTCTGATTTTTTCTTATAATCTTTCAGCATTCTTTATTTCCTTCTTTAGTTCTCTTTTTGTTGTCTTGAGATATGCCAGGCCCTCCCTCTCTGTGTAGCAAGCATTTCTGAAATTTGTATGCTTCTCTTAAAGCACCTTCTGTGGCTACCTATCCTATTCCCAAATGCCTATCTCATATAATGTCATCTAGTTCTCTTTGGATCATGCAGAATAAGCAGATATTTTAACACAATTCACCATAATCAATTTAAATTTGTGAACTGCATAATTTTTAGAAGAACTAATTTAAATTTTGTTCTTAAGCAGAACATAATTTTGTCTTTAATAAATAATAGCTTATTTCTTCTGTGGTACTCTTTACTTTCTATTTGCACTTTCATTTGCCCCTCTCATGTTTAAACAAACAAAAGGATATTGACTTAAATGACTTTGTGTAGGGGGAAAACATGGTTCTTGTTGCATGTGGATGGCGTCACACTATCGCTGTCTCCTCCTCTGGGAATCTGTACACCTACGGGTGGAGCAAATATGGTCAACTAGGACATGGAGATTTTGAGGATCACCTCAGTCCACATTTGTTGGAAGCACTTAAAGAAAGCTGTATATCTCAGGTTCTTAATTCTTTCCTAACAGCATACAATTCTCTTTGATCATATGTTCTGTTAATTAGTTGACAACTTGGTAACTCCTTTTCTGTCACAAAATACAGCATGTTAACACTGTGTTTTACTGCACAGAAATCTCAATCCATTTAGCATTCTACCTTCTACTTCTGCAGTTTTTATTTGTTTTTTAAGAATCAAAGATAATCAAACTTACTTACACTTACTAATTTGGATGTATTTTTGTTTTGTTTCAGATTTCAGGTGGTTGGAGACATACTATGGCACTCACGTCTGATGGAAGACTATATGGTTGGGGATGGAATAAGGTTCATAAATTCATTGTCAATCTTTAGTCCACCTATATGTCTGACTATCTGCTGCTTCATATGTCATCCATTATTTTTTAGCTTTTATTAGTCAACTGCTCTAATTAGAACCGAAGTGTTGGAACCCCTCTCTCTCATAGTAGAGAAGTTTCTGTGACATTCCATTTTGGTACTTCCATGTAAGTACCACAGTAGCATAACCGTGAGTTATCTTCCATGCCATCTCTGAAAATTTGAGAATATAATATCCTGTTTATAGCTGCAATTTCCTGTGCCACTTTTTCCAGAATTTTGCACTGCAAAATCAATAGGTTGGTTGCACGCACTAGCGAGCCACATTTAAATGCTGATATATCAGGTAGTGTGAAAAATGTTGCAAAGATATAAAATTCTCAAGCACAGGATAAAAGCGAAAAGTCAAAATTGAAAGACATAAACATCAATAGCACTATTACTGAATGCTGCCAAGACTTAAAATAGCTTGTACTCTTCATCAATGTAGGTGCAGCATCATTGCCACACTGCATGTATTAAATTGATACCAAACTTTTCGCATTTATCTTATTGAGACTGTATGTTCAAACCTTGAGTTCATGCACTAGGAAGAATGGCATAAAACCAATCAGAAATTCAGGAGTTTAATGCTTGACTTTGTTTCTTGGTTCCTAGAATGAGACACGAAGTACTGTGAGATTAACCCTTGTAGAAAATTTGTATCTACACGATGAGTACCATATTTAGCTGTTCTTGTAACTTAGACTAATCTTTAATTATATTCTGACTCGCATGATGCGTGCATTTAGAAATTGCCCTTTTTGTTTGTTTTCGGCTGTTGTACTTACAAAATGGTTCTTATGTAGTTTGGACAACTTGGTGTTGGTGATAATGATGATCACTGCTCTCCTGTACAAGTTAAACTTCCAGAGGAACAGGTACATCACTATCTTATAATTTTGACATGCTAAATTTACCTTGACGGTTGATGCATTATTGAAATATGTTTCCACCTTCTTTTGCAACGTTTTAACAAAATGGTAGCAGAAAAGATGCTGGCTCCTTTTTAATCAGGATAGGAATCATAAGCTGTAATTTCAGCTTGAAGGCAATTATGCAACATGTCATGTAATATTTCTTTTCAATTTATTTGCAGAAAGTGAAGCAAATCTCCTGTGGATGGAGGCACACCCTTGCCCTTACAGAAAGAGGAAATGTTTTCTCTTGGGGCAGAGGCACAAGTGGGCAGCTTGGCCACGGGGATATTCTTGACCGGTAAATGCATTTTTGTGACTCAACAATATTTTGGAACTGTTAATGCTGATCGCTAGTCTTTCCTTAATAATATCCAATCTTTAACAGACCAAAATATTTTACCTTCTGCTGCATTGCCAACCAATGTGCTCGACTAGGATGCTCATTTTCTTTTTATTGTTTGCGTACTTATCATTGTACAAAAAAGTTATTTATTCTAAGATAGTGGACCACAATTCATACGAAATCTGGCATTCTGAGTTTGGGTTCTAATTATTCAAGGAATACTCCCAAGATGATAGAGGTAATAAGCAAGGATGGACTAGGTTGCAAGCAGATAGAATCCTCCAAAGTGGCACCTTCATCAGGTTAGAAAGATAGATAGATTACTTCATGTAGTGCCACTTCTCGTACATGATGATTGTATGGATGATCCTAGTGCCACAAGTAAGTTCACGGTGCTTTCTTGTGTTTCACAGGCAAAATCTGGGTTTCACCATCTGAAAGATATGCCATTGTTCCTGATGAGACTGTAAGTTTGGAGGAGCGTGTCTTTAAAAGATATGCCATTGTTCAGAAACTCTTATTTAGTTAGTTAAAGATGCTATGATTTCTTTACAGGCTGCAAAGCCTTCAACGAGGGGCAACGGGAACGACACGAGTGTACCCGAGACTGATGTCAAGCGGATGCGAGTCTAGCATAGCTTTTCGGTCTGTGAATTATTATTCCGATACATACCACTCCCTTTTTTTTTTTTCCTTGGGATATTATTTGCATGAAACTCTCGTTTCAGGAACATGGAAATCGTGTGCCCATACATACATGATTGCATTATTCGGTCTCTCTCTCTCTCTCTCTCTCTCTCTCTCTCATTTGTTGCCTTTTTTTTTTTTTTTTTTTTGTATTTTTAGCAGTTTAGTTTCGTCCATTGGATTGCCAACTTCAACTTATGATATGAAATAAAATAATTCACCCCCCAACATCCGAAGCTCAGCCCTCAATTTTTTTTCACCCACATGATTAGTCCGATAAGTATCTGAATTGACTTATATCTATTTTAGTTAGTGATTTAGATCAAATGAAATTGAATATTTTAGTTAGTGATTTATATCAAATGAAATTGAATATATGTAGGTTGTGATATGGACATGATAAAAGAGCTCAAAAGATTTATAGAGCCAAATATATGTAGACATATCACTGAAATTGGAAAAAAGTACAACCAAGCTTACTGAGCTCTAATATTTTCTTGACGTCTCGCACTGCAAAAGCTCACGGAAGCTGATGTGTTGTTGTTGCGAGAAAATGTGCAACATTACTAGCACACGAAAATAACAACAAAAAAGACGTCCACGTGAAATCGATCAGTAAAACAAGTATGATTTCTTTTTACATAGAAACAACCTAAGAAGATATGTTGTGTAAGCAGAATATAATTGTCAACAAAGCGACTCTCTCCAACATATACACCACAGAATAACCAGCTTGGACAATAATCAAACCCATAAATGTCTTCCTTTATTCCACACCTGCCAGTCTCTTTTAGCCAAACCTGCTCTAGTGAAACCACTTAGCGGGTTCTTCGACTGCTGGGTAGCTTGGTTGATGGAGATGATTTTGCCTTTGCAAAGTCGACCAAGTCTTTGAAGAGCATGTCCTCAGGTTTGGCTTGCTGGGCTGATGGCGAAGAGTCTAGACCGCCCAAATGCTGCTGATCATGTTGTCGAAGGTAATTGAAGTCCTGCTGGTCTTCAGCTACAAATCCATCATAAGGTGATATCGAGTTTCCATCAGAATAACCATGCTTCTGCTGCTCAAAAAACTGCTGCCTTTGGCCGTATTTTGATGGGGGTGGTGGTATCACACCAGAAGGCTGCGGCAGTTCCCAAGGAGCCTTTGGAGGCTGCTCTTCGCCGGATTTTGCTGCTTGAATAGGCTCATCGTACCTGGGTGGTCCAGATGACTTCAATGTTGGAGCTGATTCAGAAGACCCAAGGGAGCGTGGAGCAAGAGTGGGTGGCAGAGGTGCGCCAAGTGGTGCATCCAGTGGTTGTTCTGATCTGAAAACATCACCACTTAGATAGTCGACTGTGTTTGCCTCTGTACTGATTGGCCTCGATGGTGGGGGTGGAGGAAGAAATGGGCTTGGGTTTTTGACATTAGAAGCCTTCCTGCTCTGCCCTGTTGCAGTATCCCTTGAGGTCCTGTAGCAATGTCCAAAGATGACATGATCTTAGTTAGGTAACCATGCCCATTTGAAGCAAATTCACTACCATTCGTAGAATGGTAACTTATACATACTTCTGCTAACGAGTTATGTTCTAACACTACCAAAAGAATACAATGCTGGGGAATTTTTGATGCTATGAACTGCACATGTTTCCAAGGTTGTCCAGTGAGATTTTAAGAAGCAGCTAATACAAAAGACTCCATAATATTAGATGCAGCGAATATTGCAGTTAAGAGATCCATTTCATGTGTGAGAGAAACAAAATCCATTTATCCATCTACTTAAAAAAGACATAATTGTCTTCCTTATTATGGCAGAAGATTTTCCAAAAACTGAAAGCAACAAATGTGAACAATTGGCATCGCATTTCCATTCTTTAAAAGACTAATGACAAGCCAAATACCATTAACATGGGCTACATAATATGAAAAGACTAAAATCTGGTCCAGAAGAGATATGTTACTAAAACGCCTGTCCTAAAAGGATTATATAGCTCAACTCAACTGCAGGAACATGTATATAATCTCATTGCCTAATCACAAGCAGTTGACAAGTGACTCATGCTAAAATGTGGGAGAGAACAGTTTGTCTCAAGCCATCCCAGTTCACCTATATTTACTCCAAAGATGCAAAGCATGGTGCATTTGTATTAGTAATATAAGGTGCAACACCAATGCCACAGTTCATTTAACACAAAAGAATGTAAAACACAAGTTGTCTAAAGCCCTCACAAGGTCTAGTGCTTATCCCAATTTTGGTGATTCACAATTAGAGATATTTTCTTTAGGCACAATTTTAATCCAACCACAAGTCATGAATTCATAATCTCATTAACATTCAAGCTCATGACTTGCGATCAGATAGCCTCGAGTTTGTTTAATTTGATTACTATTGAGATATTAAGTTGTTGACCAGACATAAAAATGGGATACTAAGGTGAGATCTTACAAGTCTATATTAAGTTGCAGTTTTGTGAATTAGACCATTGGCTAATTTGGCTTTGCTTTAAAATTTGAACTTCCTTGCAGATCTTCAACAAACACTAAGATGCACAAGCTAGAAATTTAATCCAATTTGCTTGAAGAAACAACTACATTTCCATCACTGGGCTCATGAAAACAGTTTGAATGAGTCTCAACATGCAAGAATTAAGCAAGTATCATCATAGGCCTGCAAAGATTTGCTTTTGCAATATGGAGATATGTCAAAGCTTTGTAGCACAATCAGTCTCCAAAGCCACGCCAGTGGGTGCACCTCTGTGTTAGTTGGCACAGGGCAAGATTTGGACCTATGATGTGGGCATGTGTCAGTCTATGTCGATCGACTTGACTGTCCTTTGGCTTGAGATGAAAGTTCCAACAAATCTTCTAATAAGGATCATGAGTGAAAAATACATTAAGAAAAAACATATTCAGCCAACTTCTCACACTAACTCCTAAAGTTGAAGAGACAAAATAAATCATGTATACTAACAGCTATCAGAGAAACATAATATCCTCTTAGCATAGGTGTCTCACCCATACACCATGCTTTACTTCCATAATTAACATAAAAACAAGGTATGCAATATCATACAGTACCAGAGTTTCGACATTCGTTCGATATATATATATATATATATATATATATATATATATATATATTCTTATAAAAGACGACGTCGCCGAAAAAGGCAACGCGACGTCACCTTTTTTTAAAATATTTATATATAAATATAAATAAATAAAAATATTTATTTATTTTTTAATTTTTTATTTCGTTCCATCCGGTAACGGGTGGTCCATGTACCGGTCAACTGATGAACCGGTACGCACCGTCCGTACCGGACAGTATTATTCGAAATTGCATATCTTGCATAAAACTACTCAGAAAAATAGGCATAAAAAGAAAATGTAGCCTCATGTAAATAAAGTACCTGAGAGACAAATGGGATAAATCATCCTCAAGCTCATCATCTTCATGGTTTACATTATTAACAATAGGTGCAGCTGAAGCAAGTGGGGCTCCACCACTTGGAGCAGTTCCCTTTAAGATATCATCATGCCGTTGCAGTATGCGCTGAAGGTCATCATTCAAAGCTAGACCCTGACAAAGAAGCTCTTCATCTCTGTTACAAAGAAAAATGCAAAATAAAAAGAAAGAATCAGCATATAAGATTTCAACTCCATGTTACTTTACAGCACACTGGAAATCTAGACCATACCCAGTATTATTTACAAGATGCATGACACGTTTTTTATAAGAATGGCACTGCTCGACCAGATCAACAATAATTTCTTGCTTTAAGCCCTGTCATGTGAGGAACAATTAGCTAAGATATGAAAAATGTCTAAATCAAGGATGTATTGATCTATAATGCCCTTGTATGAAAACCTCCTAGTAGTAGAGGCAAAAAATTAAGATGTCATGACAAAAGCAGGATATATTTGAAAGACACTTGTAGTCTACAACTTATCTGACACTGTTAATTATATGTTAGAAGCATCAGATACATGTTTGATATGCAACAATTCAAAACAAAGATGAAAAATACTCATTTTACTTGAAAAGGAAGTTGTAACTTAAGTTACAAGGAAGTTACATAAGTGGTGTAACATGATTGTCAAATTTGCTGCAAAAAGTCTGTTATGTGCAGAGGTCGATTACATAATAGAGGATCTTCTTTTCTTATTTGATAATTAGTGATGAAGATAAAACATTTTTGGCAATCATATACCATAACCAATAATCAACATTCTTTATTGCTACTGAAATAGAAAAGAACATGGGAAATGAACCTTCATTAAAATCATTAAAAAAAGAAATAAAGATGCATGATATTCTACATAAAAATCTCATTTCAGAAATAGCTATTCATCCAAAAATATTAATAAACAATTCCTACAAACCATTATAAACATGTTTTCTAGTTTCTAATAGCACTTTCCTTTTCCAAAATTACAAAAGACTTGACAGGAAATGGAAGTGCCTACAGCATATCCAATATAAATTCAGTTCTTTTCTAAATTTTGTTTGAATTGTTTGAATTACTATACTCATACATAATTCTAAGCTCCCTTAACCATTTGCAAACTGTAGCCTTAACTCCTCAGACAAGAAGAATTAGAGATGCTCTTGCTATAGCTCCAATTAAAGTTTGAAAGGACTCACTTTTCTGACACTCGAACACAGCAGATTCTCTTTTCCACTAATTCTTCACCGGACATATTAATGAAACTTCACTAACTCTAAAAGTTCCCATAATTCATTCAGCATAATAAATGACTGCAAACCATCCACCACTCACCCGTCTCTTGGCTTTCTAGTCTCAGTTATGCAAATTTAACCCAGAGTTTCTTATTAAAAAGGAATGATCTAACAGCATACATGCTGAAATGCAGAAAAATGAGGATCAATGGCATTGTAAGTGAACAAGTAGAACTAAGCTTCCAAGTTCTGCAATACGAGAAGTGCATAAGTAGGAGGGGTCTATGCCATTTCATGTTCCAAACAAATAGGAAATGGTTCGGTTGAGAATGAAACCCTTTATCAAAAACAATATTGGAAAGTTTCTACCTCTCTGTTATTGGGATCCAATGCATTGAGAATCTCAGATAACACATCTACTATCCCTCGAGCACTCTGAATATCTTGCAAGCTGCATGAAGACAATAGATTGCTCTTAGAATGTGAATTTCTCAAAAATTCTATGTTTATAAACATGTGGCAGGTAATTAAAAGTATTCAGTATACCTGTGTATTAAAGGTTAATGCATAATTATTTATGCTTCATGCACAAAGTTTCAAGCAGAATAAAAAAAATTAATAAAAACATCACAGTCTCAGCTATTTTCAGCAGGTATAATTCATTATCTAATTAGCCAGCACATACATATCCTTGTATTTGCATTCAACAATCTGAACCTTACTTTTTACAAAAAGATCTCACTAATATTACCTCCTCCTAATTCCAACAACAACAAAACCGACACAGCTATAATTCCTAACCATTTGGGAATGACTACATGGATCTCTCCCTCCCAGCCATTGAGCTCTACCACAATAATATAAGTCAAACCATGGCCTCCTCAAATTCTTTCTTTAATTGTTTCTGACAATTTTTTTTAGATATTCCTCTAGCTCTCTTGGAACAATTAGTCAGCATTTACAAGTCATATTTATACAATTTACAAACCATCATAAATGATCTTCACTTATAAAATTTGAGAGAGAGCAGAGACAAAATGAGATCGAGAAAGAGAGGAAGTGAGAGAGTGAGGGCTGATTTGAAGATTCTGGGGTCTATTTATAAAGCTTCCAAAAGCCCTCTAACAGCTATCAAATAGCTAGTTGGGTAGCATCACTTCCAAGGTTACCACATGCTACAGCGCCTGGTACCAGTCAACCATGCATACTGGTCCTATATTGACTGGTATACCCTACTCTAAGTCTCGGTCGCTGTCAGAGTGGTGAATATTGCCCGTACCAAACTGTACCAGGCGGTATTGTATGCCTTGGCTCAGACTTGAGACAATGAATTCTAAAGTCAATAGTGTTTAGCAATATCCCTGTCACGTCCAAACGGTATAAAAGATTAATGACAAAAAGAAAAAGACAAAAGGAACGTAGCAAAGTCATTACCACTAAAACAAAGAGGTGCATAAGATTTAAACAGATCAAACATTAATATTTGCATAACAGAAAAATCTGAAGTAGTAACCTGAGAGCAGAAACATCAGACTGAAGGGAAGCTTCTAAAGCAGCATCTTCATATGCTGATGTGGCAGGCTGATATTCTATAGGATGAGTTTGTGGAGGGGTAAATAGTGGCACAGTGTTTTCTGTTCGGGGTGGGAACTCAACTCCAGCAGCCTGTAAAACAAAATGAACAAATTCTTCCAATATAACTGTAAGGCCAAAAGATTTAGCTGCCCCTGTAAATATGCAAGGAAGAAAACACAAAATAACCCAATCATGATTAACATGAATATTTGCTAGCAAATGGGATGACAAAACGCATAAATAAGATGCCTATAAAAGGAAACGGTAATTTTTTTTATTGCAAAAACATATGGGTTGTCAATACACAGAAGAAATCTAGAAAATAACAGACCTAATAATACGGAAAGCCTGAAACATGCTAAGCATGTGCATTTACCGATATATTAGTTCTAGTGGCCCAGATTAGCACAAAAAATGCATTCTTTATGTTGGTGAAAAACACATCAGTAAAATGTCAGATAACTGGTACGGACAAAAGGATTAGAACCTTATGATCGTTTTATCCCATTGTAATATATTACATCAAGATAAGAACTAGCAATCAATCTTATTGTTAAAGAACAGAGAATTATTAAAAATCATTTGGATGTTTTGACTAGCACTTTGCTTAATTCCCTCATGATCTTTGGCAAATGAAAGAGATATTAAAGCGAAGGATAACAAACAACTCATACAACCGCATATGGAATGGTTGCCACTTTAACTAGGACAAGCAAAAAAATAACCAGGTGCACAGCAAAAAGATGCAAACCCTAAGTTCTTGGTATGCAGCATAATATTGGGGATGTTTTCCTCCTGCTCTCCCAAAAGCATCTTGCCAAGCATCTATCAGAATTAAAATCTTTTCTCTCACATTCAAATCTGGCTGCAAACATGATTCAGGAGACAGGTATTATGCATGATGTTAAGGAACAAATATTGAGATGTCAAACACAATTGATACGAGGTGCTACAGATTTGGTACTTACCTTTTTCTTCACTATTTTAACCATTTCATGTAAAATATCCCGCTCAACAATCTGATGGTGAATATTGTCTCCACAATTTTTGCTTAGAGTCTCTAGCACCTAGTTAGCATTTTTTAGTAAAATAAGATTACTACTGGAGACAGAATATCAACTAAAACATAGATATATCTTTTTTGGGAGAAAGCCAACTAAACCAAAAAAAGAAAAACGATCTCTCAAATAGCTTAGTTGAATCTGTTATTTGTGACAGTAAGGTAGAATGAGCAACAACACTTGTTTATATAAACTTCAGAATCCATTTTACCATCTGTCTTTATATAGATTACACACATATACTAGACATCATTATCGCAGTGTTGCTAGAGAAAAGCATGTTAAGTGCATAACTAGAGTATAAAATCATATTTGTGGACAATAAAGAACTTCATGTGATCTAGGAGTATTTATTGCATACACATGGTCAAGTGTCCATTTAAACTTAAACTAATTTCTGTAGGTTGAAGTTGACAGCATCCTGGTGTATATACTTAAAACTTAGAAGTATTTAAGGCCTGCTACTGCAACAAAATAATATGAATACGAAAATACTTATGCATTACTTCTAAGGAAGAAAAGAAAATTGTTAAAAATTAAAATTTTACTATATTTCTATCAAAATAACCATCATAATTATAAATCAGAACTCAATAAATACTTAAACATAATATCAACAATTGAATATTAAACATTTCGAGAAATAACAATTTCTAACTGGAGGGGAATATGCACTTACAAAAAGTGCTAGAAGTTGAATTTTTGGGTTCTTGCTTCCAAGACGCTTCTTAAGTACTTTCAGTGCATCCTTTGCTTGTCTGTTCATCAGAAGACAGATTCATAGAAGAAGCTTTAGTAATATCAGTAACTTACAGGTATGAACCAACTAACATTCTTTAGAACAACAAAAGTATAGCACATTGAAATCAGAAACCTCCACAGACCATCAGAAGGGAGATTCATAGAAGAATCTTTATAAAGGAAAATATCAGTTACTTACTAGCATGATCCTAACATTTTTTAGAACAACAAATGTAACACCTCGATTAATCCCACATCGGAAGTGGACAAGACTAAGATTAACTTATAAAGGTCTAATAAGTGTACTATTATCAATTTCAGCTTAAGCATTTTGACCAGTGATTTAAATCAAACAAAGTTGATGGGCCAGTTAACCCATCAAGCCCGGGTCATAACATTTGGTATCAAAGCCGACCTAATATTTGGGCATTGTGAGGAAGCTCGAGTATGACACGACTATCCATGAATGGAGTCAAAGGACTAGTCACGACATGAGGCCACCACTGAGTTATGTCTCACATGCACCATGCTAGGGTTTAATTTGGGTTATGCTAGGCCTTAATGAGGATGTCAAACCCCTAAGTGGGAAAAATTATAACACCCTGATTAGTCCCACATCAGAAGTGAAAAAGACTAAGATTGACTTATAAAAATTTGATAAGTGCACTACTATCAAGTATCAACTTTAACTTAAAACATTTTGACCAGAGCTCGTGACAACAAAAATAAAGCACACTAAAAAAAGATATTTCTCTAAAAAATTGGTTAAGCAGAATTGGCTGCCTCTCTAAGAAGGTTACTCGCATCGTAGAAATGGTCAGTTGCCTCATTGTTTGCAGTGATAAAGCAATAAGTATGGTGACAAATCTATAGCCTTCAGGATGCAACGCCTTCATCAAGTCATTGAGGTGATGGAATTATATGTTAGAGGGAAAATAGAGTACAATCTAAAGTCCAGACATTGATTTGGATGTATACATTTAATATTTATTATCATGTCCATTAGGCTCATGTATCTTCTTTTATATATTTATGATTTATCATCTATAAGGAGTGAAACTTTTTTTTTCTTAGAACTCAAGGTGCTTGGATAAGGGCAATCCAGAATTAGCAGATAGAAAAAGTCAAACGTACATTTCAAATAAAACCAATGTGTGTTCAGGCAATTTATGTAAGAGAAATATATGTCCAAAAACTAGTGCATTCAGGCATTGATTTGGATGTATACATTTAATATTTATTATCATGTCCATTAGGCTCATATATCTGCTCTTATATATTTATTATTCATCATCTATAAGGAGTGAAACTTTTTCTTTTTTCTTGGAACTCAAGGTACTTAGATAAGAGCAATCCAGAATTAGCAGATAGATAACGTCAAAGGTCCATTTCAAATAAAACCAATGTGTGCTCAGGCAATTTATGTAAGAGAAATATATGACCATAAACTAATGCATTCGGACTCCCAATACTGGTGAGGTCATGCCAGTTCCATCACAAAAAGCTCGGGTATTCCTAAAGTTTGGAAAAGGTAGACCGTTGGATGCGTTAGCAGTGGAACCTCATAGTTGCTAATCCATCTGATTAGGTACTCCCAACAAAAACTGAAACTTTATGCCGAATCAACCAATGTAAACCCCCCTAAAAGCTAGTTCTACCAAAGGGAAAGAACAAGCCAAGAACCTTACCCAGGATCCATATTGATAATGTCGCACAACTCGATGTTGATCGCCCAATCCGGGCCGATCAACATATCGCTCGTCGCCCGATCCGCACACGCCGCAGCCGAAGCCATCACGAAAAGGCCTGCAAATCGAACCCAATATGAACACCGAGAACCACAAATTTTACCATCATATCCAAATCGACCACCCAGAACCCTCAAAATCCTCTCTTTTTTCTTTTCCTTCAAGAACATATAGACGCAATCAAAGCCAACATAAATCTAAAGAACCCACGGATCGATAGAATGACACAGACAGACAGGATCCCAGAGGCAAAGGGTTTACCTTGACGCCGAAGGAGAGGGAGACCGGAAGAGAGAAGGGCGAAGAAGGGTCCGTCTTTTGGATTCTTAACTTGGGGAGGAATTATAAAGACAAACAGAGAGAGAGAGAGAGAGAGAGAAGGATTTGACCATCAAGGAGCCGACTTCAATAAAAAAATAAAGTGGAAGTGGAAGGAAGGAGTCGTCGGGGTAGAAGAGAAGATCCCAAACACGGACTTTGATTGATTGCTTAGCTTCTGCGTGTTTGTTGATTCTGCAGTGCCGTGGTGGTCGTTCCGTCCACACACAGCGCAAAAGGTCAAAGCCACCAATTCTGATTGCGCGATCGACTGCTACGACCCAATTCGACCTTAATTGCATGTGTGAAACCCTAGTTTGATAATAAGGAATTATGCTATTAGTAATTTGAGCTTAAATATTTTGAACCAAATAAATTTCGATGACTTTGACTTTGACTTTGACTTTACCCACAAGAAAGCGTGTTGTTAGAGCAACTAGAAACCGATTTGAGGGCTTGTGCGAAGCTTATGCTTCCTTGTCAGTGTTAAATCATATATTTCGGCACTTCCATGTTATTTTAGGTTTCTAGAGATTCGTAATCATCTAATTAAAATTTTAACATATATCAGGTCATCATATTTTTCTCTCTTTCTTAATATTTTTTATAACATCTTTATACTGTTTTATAATTAATTAAAATTATTATCATGCTTTTGTTCTATGTTACCGTTTGTTTTTGGTATCGTTAAAAATGTTACAACACAATGTAAAAATATTATATATATATACACTCTCTCCCATACAATTGCCTCTTCTTAAACACTACTTAATTGTAAGCACACCTGCCGCAGTTCTCATGCCGGATAATGATACAAATGCAGAGGCAAAGATGCATTCTGCTGCTATGTTTTGGCAACAATACTCTGATCATAGAATAATAGCAAGCAATCCCAGACTCAAAGCAGGGATGGAGATGGGTTTCCATGGCTGAAGGAAGAAACAGATCGTTGGTCTCCTGCAAAAAGGTGGAAGATGGTTGAAGAGTATGTTGTATGATGGGAAGCAGCTGATCACAGATTGAGTGCTTATATATAGTCTTAGATTTTAATCTTTCTTGTTATATGCAGATTACTCTGCATCAGTGAATCCGCAACCCTTTTCCGTATGCGATAAGGTCATGCAGCTGCCGGGAAAGGAGTTTGCTTGCTCGTTCCTCTCCACCACTCTCCATCTACCAGCATCTCCAGGAGAGAAGAGGAAGAACATCTTAAGAAGGCAACCCCCACTCTGCATGCTCTCACTCCTCGACATCCTTCTCCTTGCCTTGTTATTCTTCTTACCGCTCATCTCCCCTCCACCGCCGGTCTTTCTCTATCTCTGGCCTCGCTGACTCCACCATGTCCCAGGGCGTGAGTTCGTAAGCAGACTCCAGCATGCCATGCGCCATACCCAGCTCTGGGTGCCATGATCTGTGCTTCGCATCATCAAAACTGAACTGGCCAGTGATCATGACTGTGGGAGACAGGAAAGGAACGAGAAGAGGTGGAGAAGCAAATGCTTGTGTAAAATCTGCTACAGTGTGTGATTCACATGCTGCCTGGATTACTGCCAAGTGGGGTTGATGGTTGGCTGGAAAGTCAAGGCTGCTAAGTAAATTCAAATACGGGTGGAATTATTGCAGAATCTTCTGTCTCCAACGAAGACCAACAAGTCTTCTATCTTCGTCAAAGACCTCTCATCTTTTTCTTGGCTATGGTTGTCTCGTAGCATCACAGCGACCGGTTTGCTTGGATCTCTGGCAATGTCGGTCTTCTATCTTCTCAGATCGGGTCTTGTATAGGGTGGCATTTCAAATCTACAGTGTATCAGAAAGGTGAGCTCGTCGATCCATTCGAGAGCCAACATATATACTGTTTGTTCTTCTTAGCGTGCAGGCTCTCGAAAATGACAAAAGGGAAACGACCTCAGCTTGTTGTCTGAGATGTGTATATATACACGACATCCCCACCGTTCAGAACATACACGTCATTTTCCGATACGATGCACCGAAGGATGACTTCAGAGACACGGAAAGCATGATTGGAGCCTCCATCACGCTCAGATAGATGCCTGCCTCAGCAGTCCAACATATCTTGGCGATTTATAGATTAATTATAATAACATATATCAGGTTATGTATTAATTTAATTTAAAATCTCTCTATATTTACTAACATGTGATTTATGTTTTTGGTCCCCTATTTTAATTTCTCTTTATACATGAATATTTTCTTATTTATGTGTGGCTCAATAATTTTCCTCTCGTCCGTAACCTTAGCTTAGTAGGAGTACTATTAACTTTATTCTCAATCATAAGTTTGACTATTTGATAGAATTAATTTTGTTAACTTAGTTATTAATATTTTCTTGACTCAAAAGTTTTTTATTTTTATAATTATCCTCTTTTTTTTTATTTCAAAATCGTTATTTTATTTTTTTTACTAACTCCTAAAAATATTTCATTAAGGTGTTATTCTATTGAGAGAAATCTTCTCTCTAACATCTTAATGAGAAATATAACTTATTATACAATTTTTATCTTCTATTTTCTTCGTTTAATTCTCTTCTCGTTGCCCAACTCCTCACCAACTATTTTTACTTTTTTTTTTATAATTATCCTCTATTTCAATCTCCTTTTTTTTACTGACTCGCATGTTTTCTTTCTTACAAATCGTAGCACTTATATCATGTTAGAGTCGGAGTCAAACTAGTCAAATTAATAATATATATCAGGTTAGACATTAATTTAATTCAAAATTAAATTATTAAATTATAAAGTAGATTTAAGTGTATAGCATTCGACTGTTTGATGAAAAATTAATTCTTTGAGTCTTCTTTCTTAATATCTCTTAAACAATTGGATACTATATATATACTGCTACGTAAGATCATTGCTTAGCATACTGTAGTATCAATGGAGCCCCTCTTGTTCCCATACTGCAATCATCATCCATTGGGTTCCATCACCTTTTTCTTGTTAATACGAACTGTTCGATCACAATCACATCACTTTCCTCTCTTTCTCTCTCTCTCTCCCTCGATGGTTTTCAAGTGACACTTTGCGTGCCTTTCTCAGAGGAAAAGTCCATTTGACAAGATGTTGCGATCTCGTTCGTGGAACACTAATGTATATTCCGTAGCACATCGATAGCTATTATCTAAAGGAAAACCAAGATCTATTAATTAGCAGCCACCTCGAAGCACTCTCCACCGCTCTGTCTCTCGCACTATAAATGTACATGGAGCTTCCACTCCACGGATGATCAGTCTTCTCCCTTGACGCTGTTGTTCTACCAGAGCATGGGAGAAGGAAGCAGCAGCCTACCACCTGGTTTCCAGTTCTTCCCCTCCGACGAAGAGCTCGTCCTCCACTTCCTCCACCGCAAAGCCGCGCTGCTTCCGTGCCATCCCGACATCATCCCCACCATCGACCTCCACCACTGCGATCCGTGGGACCTCGGCGGTCAGCAACCTGGCCCGTATACTTACTAGCTTCGTTTCGTGTTGTTGCATGCATGCGATATAAGACGTATGTACTGTGTCTTCGAAGGTAAAGCTCTTCAAGGAGGAAACCGCCACTGGTACTTCTTCACCCACACAACCCAGAGCAGAGCGACGGCTACTGGCTACTGGCACGCCGTCGGCACCGATCACGAGACGATAACTAGCAGTTGCGTGGATGTCGGGGTGAAGAAGACCCTCAGATACTACCTGGGCGAAGCACCTGAGGGCGTCAAAACCAATTGGTTGATGCACGAGTACCATCTACTGGATGACGGTGTTCTTCACAGCACCGGCGACGGCGGCACAAGGAAGAAAGTAAGTGATTCAGCTCAGGCAATGCAAGAACCGCGTCTCGTTCATTCAACGACGACGATCGCCGTGCAGGAATCAAACAGATGGGTCGTGTGCCGAGTCTACGAGTCGACCGGCGGCTCGCAGTCGAGCTTCCACGACGACGGCGGCTCGGAGCTCTCGTGCCTGGACGAGGTGTTCTTGTCCTTGGATGACATTGATGAGATAAGCTTGCCAAACTGAGGACTTGTCATACTTCTATGAAGCTATTTGTTTGATCACCTTCTTTAACGTGTATATAATGAATGATCTCAGTGGCTTTGTTCTGCCACAAAGCAAGGTGCTTGCTTTTGTTCTCTCTTTCTCTTTTTCTTTCTTTGATGGGTGGAGGATAGACAAGCATTAGGTCATCTGTGTCGTCAATGGGATAAGCCTAAAATAGTAGATGGAAGTGGAGATTACTTGAGCTCTTCAAATTCTCAGCTAGGTGCTTGGACCACCAAGCTTGCACGATTGAGATGCTTTCATCTGTCTGATACCATATGATATTGATGGAGCCTTAATGCCAACTTAATTGCTTGCCAACCAATAATTATTGCCTGCCAAGCATTTGCATTTTCTAGTGAGGACTTCACAGAAAGTTTCTTCCTTCAACATATATATCTTAGTATATCCTACAACAGAATTCACATCTAATCAAGAGAATAAAAAGCAAAAGAAACTTAATATATACATTGATAATGTCTATATTTTCTTGAAGATTTTATTGTTTACGATAGTGTCTAAAGTGACACAGAGTTCACTTCAATGATAGAGATGTGTGCCAAGATCCACAATTTTGGCACTCATATCATTCTCATGAACTGCCCCTGTCATCTTTGCTTGATTATCGAGTAACAATTGAGCTCTACCACTCATTCCCCCCCCCCCACCCCCCCCCCCCCCACCACCACCTTCACCTTCCTCTAAAGAAGTCAGTGATGCATGTGAAGATTTGGGCATGTGGCCATGTAGAAACACTTGTTTTTGTTGGATGGATAGGTCATCTTCCACTTTGCTTGGAAACCCATTAAGTTGTGGTGTGGTTAGGCTTTGTGCCACGACAAAAACATGATCCTAACTTGATGCACTTTGTTTGTTTACGTATGTATTTTGATCTTTTGTATTGTGCATGAGGAGCAATTGGTTGATAATGAGCAATTGTGGGGCTCTTCCAATGTCTTAGAAATGCATCTTCTACTCTTTTGGAGCTTAGCTAACTGATGATGCTTATGATGTGGGTTAAGGAGGCATGAGCTTCCTTCAAAAGAATCCTATGGATAAGCTCATCATTAAAGGTTGGGGGTTACTCCTAAGTGGATTTGGATTCCCACCTAATTTACCCATAATGTTACAAACCTCTTTTCCTTGATATGTAGTTGCTCTAAGAAACGAGACTCAATTTGCCACATCAGCCCTACACCGAGCTAATAAGTGACTGACATGTGTTGTTGGGAGTTTGCTTTTGTTAAAATCACAAATCTTACCCCTACAAATAAAGAATTATTTACTATTAGAAAAACCATTGAGATATATATATATATATATATATATATATATATATATATATATATATATATATATATATATATATATATATATATATATATATATGATGTTACTACATCTCCCTCTCATCAACACTATTTATAGAACAATCAAATTATAGATTTCAAGGAGTTCTTTCAATTGCTCTCCAAGTAATTTTATTTCTTATTAGGCCTCTAAAAATACTTGCTTTACAAGGTGCTGATTGAACCAAGAAAAACTTGTCTGAAAATACTTAAGAGCCAAACTTTTGTTATATGTCAATACCTCTCTAACGTTTGTGTCTTGCATAGTAATCTAATCAGTTGGAGTTTTAAGAAGCAAAAGATAATCACACGGTCTACAATTAAAGCTAAATACTATATCATCACCACTACCGTTGCATAACTCAATTGGGTCACAAATCTGCTCCGGCATTCTACTCTCGCATGAAACATATTGCTATTAACTTCCACTTCGTGCGAGATCAAATTGTCCGACATCAACTATGTGTTTCTCATATACATACGGCTAGTAGACTCACTCACAAAGCCTCTCGCTCATAAACTATTTATATTCCATCGGTCCAAGATCGGCATCCTTGATAGGAGCATCATCTTGCGGGGGTATGATAGCATATAAGATTTTTCCTACTGTATGAGAAAATCTCGCTGCTCTATCGAGAAAAATTCTTCCTCTTAACCTATATAAATAGGGAGAACATATATAGCTTCTTCTATAATTTCTATCTTCTATCACTTTCAATTGCTCTCCAAGCCTCTAGAAATACTTGCTTTACAACAACAAGAGCGAAACTTTTGTTAGATGTCAATACCTCTCTAACGTTAATCCAATCGCATGATACTTGCAGTACTCGAAACATGGTTTACGATTCACCATCTAAAGAAGTATGCAATATACTCGAATATCAAATTAAATCTCGCAAATATTCTATTTGAATCCTCCTCTCTTCTCACTAAAAAAGGTGGAAACATATACTGCATTCGGAAGTACTCGACAAGCTGCTTGTATGAAGCTTGAGAACTGGCCACAGCCAGCAGAGTGAGGACTCTCCAAGCCCTTTCCACGCGCTGCTCGGAGAGGTGTAACGCTTCCTACCCGAAGCTACCCGAAGCTAATAGGACAAGAAGAGATTGTGGTGTATGGATAAGCTCATATGCATGCAGCCTCCTTTTATGTAAATGCTGCGATAGACAGCAGCAGCAGAAGTGATGGAGAGCCTTGTGGTGACCGTGGGAGCAGGGCCATCCGGTCTCGCAGTCGCCGCTTGCCTCTTCCTTCTCTCCGTCCCATTCGTCATCCTTGAGAAGGAAGACTGCGTCGCTTGCAGTCGTACGACCGGATGAAGCTGCACCCAGCGAAGCAGTACTGCGCCCTGAGATTTGATTAATAGTTATCTATCTAGATTGTTATCATGATCTAGTGGTTACATGATGATTTCAATAACCACTTCAATCATGATCTAGTAGTTATAAGGTGGTTTCAATAACCACCTCATGATCTAGTAGTTATAGGGTGGTTGTTATTAGGTCCTATAAATAGGAGCAAGGTATAGAGAGAAAGAGACAGATAGATAGAGAGTCTGTGTGCATTTGGTATCTTGTAAGTATCTTATTAATCCTCCTGCTTTTAATACTACATCAGTTTTCTTGAGCCGAAAGGATTCTTTTTACTCGTATCGTAGTATTCTGTTTTTCCTTGCTCCTTCATCCCCAACATTTGTGGTATCAGAGCCTAGTTTCAATCTGAACTGGGCATTATGGCTTTTAACGGTAATTCCATGTCTCAACCCCTTATCCCAATCTTTTCGGGCAAAAGTTATGAATTTTGGAGTATCAAGATGAAGACTTTATTCAAGTCTCAAGATCTTTGGGACTTAATAGAGAATGGATATGCAGATCCAGATGATGAAATCAAGCTGAGAGAGAATAGAAAGAAGGACTCAAAGGCTTTGTTCTTCATTCAACAAGCTATACATAAGACGATCTTCTCAAGAATTGTAGCAGCGACAACCTCAAAGCAAGCTTGGTTGATACTTCAAAATGAATTTCAAGATTCATCAAGGGTGATTACGGTAAAACTTCAAACCTTCCGTTGTGAGTTTGAAATTTTGTTCATGAAAAATAATGAATCGGTGAAAGATTTTCTTTCTCGAGTGACTGAAATTGTTAGTCAAATGAAATCTTATGGTGAACATCTTCCTGATCATATAATTGTTGCAAAAGTTTTGAGAAGTTTAACTTCGAAATTTGATCATGTTGTTGACGCAATTGAGGAATCAAAAGATTTATCTACTTATTCATTTGATGAACTAATGGGTTCTTTGCAAGCACATGAAGAAAGGTTGAACAGGTCACTTGAAAAAAGTGAAGAAAAAACATTTCGGGTTAAGGGAGAGTCTTCTACTTCAAAAGAAGACAAAAAATCAACAGGAAGAGGACGTGGCAGAGGAGGATTTCGTGGTAGAGGAAATGGAAGAGGAAGAGGACACTTTGATGAACAAGGGCAATCAAATTATGATAAAAAAATTACAAAAGTGGAATTCAATGTCACTATTGTAAAAAGTTTGGTCACATGAAGGCAGATTGCTGGAAAAGAGAAAAGCAAAATAGTAAGTTGTTTATGACTCATTCACAAATTCATAACATCTCAAATGATATTTGGTTTTTGGATAGTGGATGTTCTAATCATATGTCAGGCATAAAATCAATATTTAGAGATATTGATGAGACTCACAAGTTGAATATTAGACTTGGAGATAACAAGCAAATCCAAGTGGAAGGGAAAGGAACAATTGAGGTAAAGACAAATCAAGGAAAGGTAAAATACCTTGATAATGTTTTCTTTGTTCCTATTTTATCACATAACTTGTTGAGTGTTGGACAATTAGTAAATGATGGATATTCAGTAATATTTGATGATGGTTCATGCACTATTAGAGATAAGAAATCTGGTTTGATTATAGTAAATATTTGCATGACACAAAACAAGATGTTTCCACTTGATGTGTCAAATATTGAAAGGCATGCGCTTATCACAACTCAGAAGAATGAGTCTAGTTTATGACATTTAAGATATGGACACTTTAACATTAAAGGTTGGACCTATGAATACAAAATCATTCGGTGGAAGTCAATATTTTTTATTGTTTACGGATGATTATAGTCGCATGAGTTGGGTATATTTTTTGAAATTGAAATCTGAAACATTTGATAAATTTCGAAAATTCAAGGCACTTGTAGAAAGACAAAGTGGTAGATATATAAAGACACTTCGGACAGATAGAGGTGGTGAATTTTTATCTAATGAGTTTAGTTCTTTTTGTGAAGAAAATGATATCCACAGAGAATTGACAACACCATATATACCGGAGCAAAATGGTGTAGCAGAGCGTAAGAATCGGACTGTCGTTGAAATGGCAAGAAGTTTGCTTAAAGGAAAACATCTTCCAAATTAGTTTTGGGCAGAAGCAGTTGCAACAACAGTTTATTTGTTGAATATTTCACCAACAAAGGCTGTTATGAATCAAACTCCTTTTGAGGCTTGGTATGGTATGAAACCAAGTGTTAGACATCTAAGAATTTTTGGTTGTATTGCTTATGCTTTAGTGAATTCACAAAATCATCACAAGCTTGATGAAAAATCAGAGAAATGTCGAATTCCTCAGATGAAACCCCTCCAAGAAATTTCAGATCACTAACAGAAATTTATAACTCAACATTTGCGTTGTTTATTTTAGATCCTACAACTTTTGAGGAAGCAGTTAAAAAAGAGGAATGAAGAAAAGCAATGAAGAAGGAAATCAAGTTAATTGAGAAGAATGAAACTTGGGAGTTAATGGATCTACCGAAAGAAAAGAAAGCGATTGGGTTAAAATGGGTGTTCAAAACAAAATTTAAATGCAAATTATTTGGTTTCACTAATAGTGATTGTGCATGAGCTTTAGATGATCGGAAGAGTACTTCAGGCAAGTGGAGCCATAACAAGGAAGTATTATGGAACGGATGAACAAGTTGCGGATATTCGGATACCCTCACCAAATCTTTCCAGTTCGAAAGCATTGGTGTATGCAACTATGAATCAAGGGGGAGTGTTGAGATTTGATTCATAGTTATCTATCTAGATTGTTATCTATCATGATCTAGTAGTTATAAGGTGGTTTCAATAACCACCTCATGATCTAGTAGTTATAGGATGGTTGTCATTAGGTCCTATAAATAGGACCGTAGTTCATGTAGCAAGGTATAGAGAGAAAGAGACAGATAGATAGAGAGTCTGTGTGCATTTGGTATCTTGTAAGTGTCTTATCAATCCTCCTGCTTTTATTTTTACTGTTTTTCCTTGCTCCTTCGTCCCCAACAGCCGCACATGCCCCACCCCGCGACCACGCCGACGTTCATCCCCAAGGAGCAGTTCATTCGCTACCTCGACGGCCACGCGGCGCGCTTCCGGCTGAACCCCGAGTTACGTACCCAAGTCGAGGTGGCCAAGTACGACGCTCGCGCCGGTTTTACGGAGCCCGTGACACCGTAACCGGCGAGGAAAAGCTGTACAAGGGAAGGTTTCTCGTGGTGGCCACCGGGGAGAATGGCGAGGGCTTCGTTCCGCGCCTCCCTCGGTTGGACAGCTTCCCCGGCGACGTCTTCCACTCGTCGAGATACAAGTCGGGGGTTGCGTACCCGGGGAAGTGCCTCCTGGTCGTCGGCTGCGGCAACTCCGGAATGGAGATCGCTTACGATCTCTCAGAATTCGGCGTATACGCGTCCATCTCAATTCGGAGTCGGGTACGTGAACTGCTCACGATCTCCTAACTACGTCAAGCCATTTCAACGTGTTCTTCACAGTCTCTTCTGATGTGCAGTTCCACGTAGTGACCAAGGAGATGATTTATGTGGGAATGGTGCTCCTGAAGTATCTTCCAATGTTCATGGTTGATGTCATCATCCTCATCCTGTCCAAACTAAAGTTCGGGGATCTATCAAAGCATGGCATCATTCGACCAAAGAGAGCTCCCTTCATCACCAAGGAAACAAAAGGACGATCCCCGGTCATCGACATCGGCACCATCGAAAAGATCAAGTCAAAGCAGATTCAGGTGATCATATTGAAGCCACTGGTTTATGCTCGCATATGATGCCATGTCTTAATTCATTCTCACGAACTGAATTGGAATGACAGGTGGTGCCCGCGATCACAAGCATAAGAGGGAAGACCGTGGTGTTTGCTGATGGTCAATCCCAGTGTTTTGATGCCATCATCTTTGCCACGGGCTATAAAAGCTCAGCAACCAACTGGGTGATGGAAAGGAATTTGGTGCAACCCTTTGTTTCCCCTTCATAAAACTCAGACCGATCACTCATGTTTCTAAGCTCAAGCATATTGTTCATGCAGGACGAAGGTGAGCTATCGAATCAGGAAGGACTCCCACGACAAAGTTTTCCTCAGCATTGGAAAGGGAAGAATGGAGTCTACTTTTCAGGATTCTCCAAGAAGGGCTTGCCCGGCATCAAAATGAATGCACTAAATATTGCAGGTGACATCGATACGAAGATAGAAAACTGTAACCAAGAATGAGAGCTTTTGATATTGTTTAGCACTGACAAAGAAAAAGAAGACCTCAATTCTGACTTGTATCTCTGATATCCTACTGACGAATTCTCTCAGTATATACACTTCTTTGCTAAACAATGCACCGGAGGAACGCACATTAGCATGCCGACAGAGTGGAGTTCACGGCAGCCATTTCTGTCTGCTGCATAGCGAACAAAGAAGAGGAGGGGAGGAGTTCTTTCCCCTGTCACCGCGCGCGAATCTTAAAGCACGATGACGACGATGTGGATGAATATGAACGGTGATTTAGTGGTGTCGCTTGCGCACGTGACATCGGTTCCAATTCCGTTCCGGTAAACCGCGGAGGAACTTAAGCAGGGTGGCCAGTAGTCCGCTTTTCTGACACGTGGATCGAAGATGAGATCCCGAATCGTGCAGTAACTGAGTTATAACTCACCAAGATATTTGAACTCCGTTATATCGGCCGCTAATCCTTATAACGGGTTGATACGAAGACCGTTACATATCTTAATAAACAAAATTTCTGGCAATCTGTAGAAGCCAGATAAATGTAATTATTAACTAAATTAACACATAATATCAATATATTTCAATTACGACATAACATGTTTTTTTTGCAAATTATAGCCAATGAATCATCGTTAATTATAACATACAAGCTTAATTGATGATTTATGATGGGATAAGAAGCACTCGTTTTAGGAGAATATATAAAAGAGTTGGGACACAAAAGTACACGTTAACTAGTGTGATACAATTTCGATGGGAAAATGTTATAGGTAGAGTATAACATCTGCCACCAGCAATGAGGTTAGTCATTTCTTAGATCTTAAGAAGCATACACCTTCAGCACATTCATTGAAAACCATGAGATAATGGTTAGATCTTAGTTGCTAAATCTGAATGCAAATTACAGAACCTGTTCATGCAATTCATAGTTAGGGTTGCACTGTCACAGTTTGATTACATAAATTACATGCTGATGATAACAATCACAACTGAGATGCATGCATGCATATGCCGCCATCCGATGCGATCATCTACCCTGCACATCTTCATGCCCACAACACAGAGGAAGGAAGGAACGAGAACAGATGCAATCCATGGTGGGGAAGTAATACTTCTTCCCACGACTTGTGTCAGATTAATGGATGATGTTTTGATATGTCAGAGACCCCAAAGCAAAATAATGGCCGGCCGACTCGGTTGTCTCTCCTAATTTGGACCCCAATCTGTAGCCTAAATCCGAGGAGTCGAAAGGTTCTTGGATTCAAGAAGTTATTCCAACTCCCAAGAAATCTATGAAGGCAACCTTCTTGCTTCTGTCATTGATCTGCTCGCTGAGAGCTCTACTATTAGCTGAATCGCTTCCATCTCGAGCCATGTCGCGTGCACTCACTGCATAATCAGAGCAGTTGGCATCTACGCTGAGGCTTCTGTAAGCTTGATGATGAGGGCGAAGCGAGCGGCCATGGAGCTGCGAGCTGTCGAGGAGAACACCGGAACTACATTTGGGAGTGCTAGGGTAGTCTCTTGATCCCGAGAAAGCTCGCCAAAGCATGAAGCCTGAGGGTGAGACGACGCGGAAGTCGCTATCAGAACCAAATCGGAGATGCCGTCGATGGCTTCCTTCCTGAGGAGCTGAGACCGGATGGATCTGATCCGGGAAGCTGGCCCTCTTCCTAAACAGCTTCGATCTCTCCCGGTGCCGCCGGGCCATGATGACATGCCAATGGTTCTTCACGGCGTTGTCCGTCCTTCCCGGGAAGAGCCGCGCGATCAGCGCCCACTTGTTCCCCTGAACTTGCTGCGCCGCCAGCAGCCTCTCTTCCTCTTCTTCTGTGAATGGCCTTCTGTTGATCCGTGGGTCAAGTTGGTTAAACCACCTCAGCCTACAGCTCTTACCTGCAAATAGATGACAGCAATAGCACCCTTCTCTTAGGAAGCAACAGACTCTATCTATGGACAGAGAACTGACTGGTGGTGAAAGCATGACAACATCAAGAAGAACAAGCTCTAAACTAGCAAAAGCCTAGTAATGATTACTAATCTTCTCCCTCTCGTGAACTATACATCATGGAAAGAAGAATTTGTGACTCACAATCTTTCTTCTCTCTCTCTCTCTCTCTCACACACACACACACCTGATCTTCCTTTCAGCTTCTCAGCAATGGAATTCCAGTTCTGAGGACCAAACTGTTGCACCAGCTGCCGCAGTCTCTCATCCTCGCCGGGCCTCCAGTGACCACGAGGGCAAGCCTTGGCGTCACCAGATCCGGCCGAAGCCGACGTCGATCCCATCAGCCCTACCTGCTGAAAGAGAAGAAGAGGGCGCAGGAGGAGGAAGAGGAGAAGTAAAAGGGATGGGTTGGGTTAGGGTTTGGATGGCAAGTCCTTTTTGTTCGTTTTGCACGACAAGGAGAGGTAGAAAGAACTATCCGATCACCCTTACAGTTGCGTGTTTGGCCACTGCCCCCATCACTTTCTCCCTCTAAACTTGCACCAATCCCATCTTTATTACTAGTAATATATACACATTCCGTTCTACAACTTCCTTATCAATACTCTCTCTCTCTCTTTCCACATCATGATTCTTGCAGCTTCAAATGCATGGACTTGGAAATACCTACGGTGCAGAATGAAATGATCTCTCTCGTTGTTTGGTAGGAATAAGTGGCAACAAATGATCATAAAAGATCAGATGGTGGACAATAATTTAAAGACTTTGAAGGGATCACCGATGTCGTGTTCTTAGGGATGCTACTTATCTCTCCCCTCAAGAACTTGTTATCTACTCCTCTCAAAGATGGCAAGCGGTTTCTCCGTCGGTTGGACTACCCACACATAGAATAAGGGGATGGGGAATATAGAAAGATGAAGAACCCTAATTTGGTTGCCTTTGTGCGGAGGAAAGCTTTTAAGGCCTCCACATGGTTCGCAGAGCTGTGTGGGGGGGTGGGGTGGGGTGAGGTGAGGAGGAAAGCTTCATGACCTCGGTTGCAGAAGCTAAGTAAGATGAGAGATTGTTCCTCCGGATCTAAACAAGGAAAGGGAGTGACAAGAGTCAAATAGCACACAGTATTCATCACATAAATATCCACCTCCAATCAGTGATGTTACGTGAAGCATGCTCAGTAGAAACTAGGAAAAAGCTGTCTTGACATGCAAGTCAAAATTAAACGAGATTTTGACATGAAATTGTTCATGTCAGGTAAAAGAGCATCTTCAATTCTTGCAATTGACAGTAATATACATGCACTGTAGATTATGGCTTACGTGAACATTATGTTCTTGAGGAGCATAAAACCAAGTCCAATAATATTTTTCCTAGTCAACTGTAGTAGAGAGGGATATGGCTAATTAAACTGTGTTATATTAGCAGGGTTAATTAACATGACAATATGATTACCACAAGTTTTTATTGCCTCAATTCAATTTGTCATCTAGTAAAGCCCTTAGGCATGTCAATCAATTTAAACATGCAATATATATATATATATATATATATATATATATATATATATATATATATATATATATATATATATATATATATATATTGCAATTAGGTTATGTTGTAACCCTTGAATACTTGATCAAATCCTTTATTAGGGATGATCCTTGATGCTATTATAAGATTAACTTCATATTCCAGAAGAAATTTATCTATTTTCGTAACAAGATTATATAATTGATTCTCTATCGATCTCGTATTAATAAGAGTCTCATGTTTTGAGCCATTTTCTTGTTGAATTTTTCATCGACTATTTTATATATACACATGAAAATATTACCTAACATTTTTTTTTAATAATCTCTTAGTCAAAGTAGTTTAAGAATCTCTTAGTCAATGTAATATGATGTATCTGTGGCAACTACCACTATTAATCATATAGTATTGAGATACCTAATGTGGTTCAAAGCAATTAATATATAGTGTACTCCTCCTATACATGAATTGATATCCTTAAGTTTTTATTTATTTTGTTGCCATGCATAAAATATAGCAAGATGGAAACCACATCAAGAAAGGTTCCTACAACCTCATTGATCAAAGGATTCACAAAAAGCATGGCATCAAGTTTTCCTTATATGGAAGAAGGAAGAATGGCCCCCCCATTGCATTTGTGGATGCTTGTGGAATAGGAAATGCCTGGTCTCTTTGGTTCTAAAGCTATCAAAGATTGACTTAGTATTTAATGAGATCCATCAACTAATGGCTACATGAAGGAGGAGAAGCCAGAATCTGTCTTGGCCATTAAAAAGCATCACACCTGACCATATCTTTTCTGGAGACATCATCATTCCAACATGTAACATAATAAATGCTTACAACAAGTTATATGTGAGCATTTATTAGGTAGAGTACATGATCAAACACTTGTAAACTTTAATTTGTTAGCTTCAGATGATTCTATGGAAAGATTATCAGTAGCTTGTTTATGAACTATATTTGAAGAGCTCACTTGTTAATCAAACAAAAGAAGGAAGAGTTGTTGAAAGAAGTACTTTTTTTCTTTTTGATTTTATTTTGAGGAAAAGGGAGGCATGCTTTTAGGAGAGTATACATCTCTGTCATCCTGTACTTGGACATCTACATTGCATCTTTCCTTCAATGCACTACCTTGCCCTCTCCATTAAGTCATGAAGTGGGAAAGGTTGGGAGTAGCTTTCACCAAGCAAATACACATGGTTTGTGGTTTACTTGTGTAGGAATACACTTGGTCCTCAAGCTTGGCTGCTTAAGAAAACCACAGAAAAGGCCATCTTGAAGTTAACATCTGTGCACAGGATGGGACTTCTTATCTGCTTTAAGCTCCACTATCTCAAGCTGGACAATCTCTTCCCATCTTACATGGCTTTGACATTAAAGAAGAGTTGGAAAATAAGAGGAAACCAACATGAAGAGTTTGAGGAGGGAATTTTATCTTGGGAAAGCCCTCAACAACCATCCAAGCTAAAGTGGCAAGTGCATGAACAACTGAAACTACAGAAAACAGCAGCCATGTAACTTTTCCTTCATTTATTAGATGCAGAACATGGGTGGTTTTAATTGCCAGCTTATGTACTTTCTCTGTGTTGTGGCTGTCCTTTGGATTCCCCCAAATTGTTTCTGCCATGGTCCATGCTGCTAAAGGGTGTTGTAGGGTTGAACGCTTCACTTTGTCTATGATTTTGGCATATCCGAAGGACAGTTCATCTTCTCCACAGAAGACAGCTGAGGAGCGTTCTTGTTATTGATTGATCTTCCTTGAAATGCCACCTGATGCGGGAGGCTTCATGTGGCAGCTTGAGTGCAACTTTCTAGGGCCTGTGGTGAGTGGTTCCTTGCTTTTCTTGTCATCTTCATCTCCCCTGCCACAAATCATTAACTCCCAAGCATAGTTTGATTAACACAAGCTATGCTGAGGATAAGAGATGATGAGACTGGAGATAATTCAGACAAAAAACACTGGAATTTCATGTTTGACATGGCCACTGATGAGGCAACATGTTGCAAATGAAGAATAAGATGTCACTCAGTTCTTGTGCTGCAGTTCTTGTGCTCTTACTGACTTGTCCATCTCATTCAGTGAGATCATTCGTTGACTTTGCTGCTGAAATTTTCTGTTCATGATGCTGAAGATGATCAGTTAAACTGCTTTAAATTCTTGGATGGCCAACTCTGTTTTGGAGTTGAATAGTAGTCATCATTTCACTGGATAAAACTCATGAATACAAGCTATTGTTTGTGTGGTAATTAGATGCCAGTTGTAGTAGGTATACAAGAGACAGGACCATCCATGTCCAATATCAAATCATACTCATTTTGTTTGTCACAAATAATAATAGTATACTGGGACTCATGGGGTTGACTGAACATGCTTATTTTGCAGTCAAACCAGCCCACCAGCTGCCCACAGCTTGGTGAGCTTAGCACCAAAATAAAGAAGATGATGATGAAGCAGAAGCACTCAGCCAGGTTTTCTTAATCTTTTGGAAGGAGCATGCAGATACTAGGAAAGCTACCAATCTCCACCAAGGTCCCATGAACTATAAAAGGTAGAAATATGGACAAGCTGTGAACTAAATAATTGGGATCTACATATGTAACATGTTCAAAGGCAATAAAAAAAAAACATGCACAAAGCTTGCTGAAAAAAACCTTTGAGCACTCACTCAGGTAAGATCAAGACTATCAAGGCACGCGCACAAACAAAAAAGAAGGTCCATCATGAAGACTTTTGAAGCTTCCACTGAACACTGTGTGTTTGAATTTGCAACTCTGTTAACATCATTATGCTACAGAGCAAAAAGCTGAACTTGAAACAACTCCAGAACAAGGTCTTCATTACCACTGTCAAAACCCTCAATTACTGGTCAATTATATATTGTGAACACGTATACTCTGTACAAGCTATAAATATATGATATTCATGACATTGATCATGTTGACTCTCAACAACTTTATGAACAAAACCGACAAAACTAGCCAAAATCTTCCATCCTGAATGGAAGATGATATCACATGAAGCAATACTTTCCACCATCAATTGCAAATGCTGCCCATTGAGTCATCAACTGCATCGGACTAGGATGGACTTTTAGTATCCCATTCCAATCTTTCCACCATCAATTGCAGTGAACGGATTCAGTTTCTGACTATCATGTTTACAAACGGAGGTTCAATCTTCTCGAAGAGTCAGATGGTGTTCGGGCCTTTAGCAAGCCGATATCAGAGAAAGGATTTGAAATGTTATTGCTTAATCTAGCTGGATAGAGTATATTGTTGACTGGACTATAGTTATCTGCTCCGGAAGAATAAGATGGATGAGGAGGAGAAGGCAAGCAACTTCTGTTAAATTGTCTGAACTGCCTTAGTGGACTGGAACAGGGAGAAACAGGTAGGGACATGTTTGTTCTCAAGCTAGTTAAGTTTCTGCAAAAAATAATAAAAAAGCAATTGTTGTGAGCTTAGGAAAAGGGAACCAATTGGTCAGTCCAGTTTGGAGTTACAATACCTTGAATTCTTATATGCTGAAGGAAGTTCTGAGAGAAATCCAGATGCTTGACATATGCCATATTCCCTATCATGTAGAGAAGTGTTTTCTTTTGAAGAGAGCTCGACAGTCAACTGCTGCATATATCAGAAATGATAAATGGTTTGGTAATGAAAGAATGAACAATTTACAGTAACCACCAGAACTAAAGAAATAAACTTTCGCCACAAATTTGATTTTATTATTTGAAAGAAAGGTGTGGGAGATGTTGTCTGGCAGGAATTTCAGAAAGAAAAATAAAAACTATGGAACATGAATTAATAAGCACCATTGAAGTTAAGTTTTACAGATAAAGTACACATTTAGTAAAATAAAGCCGATAATTTATAGGTAAACTATAGCAGTTAATTCAACTAATTTTATATAGTTTACTGGGGGATAAGAAGGTTGCAATCAAGGAAAGGCAGGAAGTATAAAGAAGCTTCAGGACATCCAAGAATCATCTATTTTTAGGAGCTAAAAATGCAAACACATATAAATATTTAACTCATACCATTCTAGTACTTCTATTAGCGGAAGAAGGCAGAGTATCTCTGATTTCATTAAATTTTGCTGCATTTGTTGTTATTTGGTCTCGAACAAAAGGGTGCTCCATCAGTTGAGCAGCTGAAGGGCGAGCCATTGGATCACGCTGCAAACATAACTTTAGAAAATCCTTTCCTTCAGAAGAAAGATGGTCTGGGATTTCTGGTATATCTTTGCTATTCCCAATTTTGAATATGGCAGCTACCTAGTAATTCAAAAAAAGTACAATTATAATTACACAAGTAATGACACTCAATGTCAGAGATGTTTATGTTTCTCAAAGAAAACAGGAAAAGATGGATATAGCACCCCCTCATACTGGCTCCAGGGTGGCTTTGAAGACGCCATCTCAAGAACTGTACATCCCAGGCTCCATATATCTACAGAGAGGTTATAGCCACTTCCATTCATGATAATCTGCAGAATGTTCAAATTGCGCAAAAGTTTAGAGTGGAAACTGATCTAAGATTGTAAATTTGTTGACTTAAGATTACAACATTTGTTATATATTTAACAAACCTCAGGAGCCATCCAGTAAGGGCTTCCTTTAAATGAACGTATTGAAGTGCAAGATGATATCTGTTTCATGATGAGTTGTTAAAAATAAGTGGCAATACAGAGAAATCAATTTTCTGAAAAATCTTATGCTTAGTAAAGTACAAAATGTTTCATCAGGTAACAGACACATGTAGGATGTCTAAGCAACTGATTACTGAAAATTAGAAAGTCACTAAAAGTGATGCTTGTTTTCAGCACATATAGATAGTGTGAACTCTAATTTGTATTTTTGGAATTGACTGATAAATTTATGATGATTCCTGTAGATGTGACTTCTAATACGGCGATTAAATATGATGCTATATCCCACCACAGTTGTCTTGAGTTACATGCTACAGTAATTGAATGCAGAATGCCAGATCCAATAAGCCAAATCTGAGTGAAAATGCCACTTTCAAATCAAGTGGAAAGTACCTACATAAGGAGAAAAGCAACCAGTTTTACCATATTACCATCTGTCTCACCGTCAATAGCACTACACTCATGGAATTAAATAACATCACACAGAGAAGCAACCCTATTTTATATTATCATCATATTATAGTTTTAGTCTTTGGTACAACCATATGATACCTACCAGTGCCAACCAGACTAGTGCGATCATTTTTTTTTGTATTTTTTTTACCTTAATTATGTCTTTCATATATTTTTAAGATGTATTATAAATTATATACCACTCGACATATGTAAAACTTCTAGAAATGTAAAAATTTTTAATGAAAACTTGCAATGAGTCTTTTAAACAGTCATAAGATATACGGTACCCTTCTTGAAAAGTTGACTGAAAACTTTTTACACACTTAATAAGAGATTTTTTGGATAATCATAGGCCTATGATAATGAATAATTGACTAGAGATTATCAATGTAGTTCATCTTATGGAGTGAAAATAGTGGCCATTATAACTAACTCATCAACTTCATATGACTTAAATCACTGGTCAAAATGCTTAAGCTGAGACTGATATTAGTACACTCATTGGATCTTTATAAGTCTATGTAACCTAATAAGCTTGGGAATGAAAATGATGGATGTTTGCATTAACAATTTTTTTTTTAAATGTCACTCTGACAAAAAAACTAGACAATAACCTAATAAGCTCTTTTTTTTTTTATTAATCAATGCTAAGAGTGTTGTGCTCAGAAATATTGTTTGTTTGGTGAACCAATATAAAAAGCTTAAGTAACTACTTTTGTTTAGGTTGTACCCTCTTTTTAGATATATACATAACAATATACATGTATATATACATAATATGTAAATAATGTCTACATATATACATATACAGCAGAAGTCCACAAGCACGAATAATGTTTGTCTGACTTATGATCTCAGCTAGAAACTTTCATTTTTCCAGATTATTCAGCTAACAATATTTTAAGCTTAAAAACTTAAGAAGCTTACATGTTTAGCCATTCCAAAATCAGCCAGTTTGATTTTACCATTAGGATCTACAAGTATATTTGCTCCTTTGATATCCCTGCAAAATAGCTATCCACTTTCAATAACCACATTGGTTACAAAATTTTTCCAATGCAAGGATATATAACTTGGAAAGGCACCAGCCAGTACCTGTGCACAGTATTCCTCTCATGCAAGTATGAAAGCCCAGAAAGGATCTGTGCAGTATAGTTCCGGATTAGAGGTTCACTAAAAGGACCATACTCCTGAAGTAGCTTGTGAATAGAACCCCCAGAGATATACTCCAGATAGACTGAGAGTGTATCTTCAGCCTGTACAAGGAATTCTGAATTAATCAGTTACTGAAATATGTTTATAACCTAATCAACTTTTCAAAAAAAGAACTCTCGGGAGTAATTTTCAAATGGAAATCAAGTCAGAGTACTTTTGAAAAGAATAGTTATTATCCTTTCTTGTAAAACATGTATATAGTTATCAAATATCAACACAAGGTTAATAATGAATATCTCTAGTAGTAATTTCTTCATTTTCTATGTACAAACCTAACTAACTTCTTGCCGAATGCATTCAGAAACCCAATTAGTCTGCAGAGCTCTGAATTCTACTTTGCTCTCATTTTAACGGTCACTGTTGGATGGGGAATTCTTGGTCTACTCAGTTGATACTGTGCAAGAATTAGGTTAGATGTGTATGTTCATGCATTTGCACAGATATACAGAGACCTGCAAGCAGGATGAGAAGAAGGGAAGACGAAGGCAAATACACTATTGGACTTATCCACTCCATCATTGAGTTAAGTGAAAACTCAAATAGCCATCATGAATCATTATTACCACTGAATATGCACAAAAAGTACTAGCTTAATCTTATTATCATACATAGGATAGGATTAATCTTACATGACTAACATGAAGAACATATATCACATTGGAAGACCAGTTGAAAAAAGGATATTTTTGGCTCATATTTCTTTCAAGTTTTAAATTGATTTGATAAGACCAAACTGCAATGATTGAGTTTGTTGGGTTCAGGGAGTGCATAAGTGTCAAGATATGTCATGTCCATGATCTAGGCTGGCCTGGTTTGTTAATAACTAGGTTGCTCAAACTTAAAGCACTTTTTTGTCAGACAACTGTGGCTCATTTTCTTTACTTTTATGTCTCTCTTTCACGTATGTCATTAATTTTGTCCATGATGCACAACCAAAACTTGTCAAGCATCCTAACAATGGAAATATTTTAATTTACAAATTAGAAAGATGCATATGCGATGAGGTTCTTGCAAAGATGAAAAAAAAGAACTACTTGAATGTTTTCAGATTACCAGCTCACTGCCATAGTACTGCACAATATTTAGATGGGACAGCTGACTGAGCAAAGCAATTTCCTGACAGAAGAGAGCATATTTCACATTAACTTTCTCGATATGATGAAGATTGCACAAAAAGGAAACTCATATATAGGAATAGATGTTCTCCAAGTCAAAGAAAATTAGAAATTGCCTGGCTTAGTTGCTTGAGACACTCTTTTGAATTTTTGTCATCAAATATGTCTTTGACCTCTTTGATTGCACACATCTGCCCACTCTCACTGGAGGATGAATAAAAAGTCAGATTTAGTATATTTTAGTAGATGGGAATCCAAAAAGCTGTAGCCCATAGTGCATATCAATGAAAATAAATAGCAGATATCTCCAATTGAAAATGCAAAACCCCGTCACAAGACCACTTTGATTGATCTTCATGGATCATATTATATGCTTATAAAATTCCAAAGATAATGTGCATCATACACCAATGCAGAAAGAGAGCAGGGAATAAGCACCTGTTAAATCCAAGATAGACATGGCCAAAGGTTCCCCTGCCGATCAATTTTCCCCTCTTCCACTGCAGCCTTGGAGAACGTGAAGAAGAGGATGAAGAGCTAGGGGAGCTTGGAGGAAGAGGTAAGGGATGAGGTGGGCTCCTAAAATCATCCTGTCGTTGGCTTGGGGAGACTGGACATAAACCAAATGCTTTGGAATACACAGGGGAGGTAGGAAAAGGATGCCCAGGGGAAGAAATTGCAGTTCTTCTACCATATAAAGTCTCAGCCGAAGATTGGACACGAGAGTAGGCAGTCCTACCATTAGAGGAAGGATCGAATCCGTGTGATTGTGACTCTTTTCTTGGAGTATCAGAGCTTTCAAAGTATTTCGGATGTTCCAAAGCTGCAACGCGGGAGAAGAGCTGCCGGTCTTCAGTTGTATACTGAGGCGATTGCAAGTCAGGTGCTACATTTCTTCCCCTTGGCATGCTGATCGTATCCGGATACCTAATCGATCCAACAACATCAAGAGATTAAAGATCATATTTTGCATCTGGACCGAGAACCCTCGAGCCAGATTCACGTCGACGCATCATGAACTGGAATTTAGTCCTGATCGAATAAACGTGATGATAACCATCCCCAAAAGACTCGATTGGAAGGGAAGCCAAAAGAAAATACCTGTAGAACCCGAGATCAGGAGTCTCATCCGACGACGCCGAGGAGCTGCCGCTGGAGGTCGACACCGACGTCGACGCCGACGCCGACCCCGCGACCGCCGGGTGCTCGTGAGACACCAAAGACGGCAGTGGCGACGAGACCGACTTCGGCAGCGGAAGCGGTTGACCGAACACCGAAACATTCCCGCCACCACTTCCACAGCCGCCGCCGGCGGAAATGGGGGAAGGAACTTTGCTCCGTCTGAAGCCAAGAATCCCGTCAAAGATGTTACCTTTCACCTTCCCGCGCCCGCTGCCGCGCTTCGGCGTCACGTCCTCATCGTCCACCGGGTGCGACTGCTCCTGCTCCGCCGCAGACCGACGACTGGAACTGGGCTTCGGCTTGGACTTCGACTTCCCCTCCCACCAAGCTGGCATCTTCATGGCATAAACCCGAGCGAGAATCGCGAAAGAATACGGAAGAGATTGGAGCTCAAAAAGAGCAACCAGAATCGACCCCAAAAGCGAGGTAGCGAGGGGCTACAAAGGAAACAACAGGAGGCCGGCGGCTATTCGTGAAGAAACAATGGAACAAATACCCCCACCTTAATACAATGCGGGGAAACCCTTACCACCGTCTGATCTATAATTCGCACATCCTAAAGCGCACTCTCTCTGCGTGTCCCACGAGGAGAACGCTGCGCCAACGAGCGAGCTTTCACCTACGGACTGACCCATAATAAACACGATGCGTTAAACGTAATGATCCGTTCGATCTGCTAGAGATCCGGATAAACACGAATCCTAATGCAATACGAAAGTGAGCGGAAGGAGAGGAGGGAACCGTTGAAGAAGCCGTCAAAACCAAACATTTCCCGGAGAGCAAGACATGTACCAGAGAACGCTGTTCTCTTCTCCTTCAACGAGGTACAGAAATCCGAGTCAACTCGACAGGTCAACCCGTTCGAACTCCGGGATGGTTTGATACGTCGTGGCCCCCATTTGTTCATTTACAGTTTCTAGATGCATTTATCACACACGATGTCGGCGGATCCAAAGACATTAAAATCCATCCGACGACATATATCAAATAATAAAATGTGTTTTATTGACACGTACGTTAGGGTGCAGCGGTCTGCGTGTTGCACACCGCACCGT
The DNA here is from genome assembly GCF_036884655.1 of Musa acuminata AAA Group. Taxonomy (NCBI): domain Eukaryota; kingdom Viridiplantae; phylum Streptophyta; class Magnoliopsida; order Zingiberales; family Musaceae; genus Musa; species Musa acuminata. The sequence continues at coordinate 14,265,663 of NC_088332.1, read as the reverse complement.
CCGTTGCTACCTAATTCGTATCGGGATATCAAGAAATGGGATGGATATGGTTGAGCTAACGAGTCAAGATAAGTGTGATGAAGATTTGACCAACATGAATCGGTCAATCCTGGGGACTTTGACTTGTTTCCTGTTCGAACGGTTCAAGCGTGGGAAATTGACGGGCCTAACCCCCACATTTGGGTTGAGACTGTCGTGCATGAACGAGTAATTTGTGTGCATGTTTATTGCTTGGTGGACTCTGATCAGATCACTACGACGGCATGGCTACGGTGAAGCGTACTGGAATCGTGTGTTCTGATCTAGAATGTTGTGGGTGCGCGTAGAAGGTGGCGAGGAGGACGAAGTCGGCGGGCGCAGCCGACACGGCGCGCAAAACGTGTCCTCCTCCGACGCATCATGTGACGGCCACCGCCATGGTGGCCACCTCGTGCCACCTGCGATCATGCGCGACAAATATATGCACAGGTGTGCGCCCGCTCCGTCATGGTTTACCGTGCACGTGTTCCGCTCTCCCGCCTCCCTCCCTTGTATAAGAAACCGCACACGAGGTGAGTCCATTTACGTGTTTCTTCTGCTTCTTCTTGTGGTGGCAGCTTACCAAGAGAGAGAGCGATAGAAGAGAGATGGCGATCATCGCACTGGAGAGGAAATCGTCCATAGAGGCAGAGCCTCGGACACTCACAGTGGCCGAGCTCCAGGTCGCGAGGGTATGTAATATTCTCCTTTATTCTTTGTGCTTGGAGGTGTTGGTGGATTCCTGATACGTCGTTTCTCTTTTAACTTTGCTGTTTCAGGAGGCCGCTATGTTTATACTGAACAACAATCTTATGGAGGAGGCCAGGAAGATCTTCACCGAGGTAAGAAACCCTATGGATGTGAGTTTTCATGCTATAAGTTGAGACTCTGTAATCTTCAGTCGGTAATGGTGGTTTGCTTGCTGTTTTCTCACCAGGGTCTAAAACCAGTGCCGAGCATAAGAGACTACGACCTTTTCGAGGATTGTGATGATGAGTATGAGGAGGAGGCGGAGGAGGAGGAGGAGGAAGAAGGAGATGAGATGAGGGATTGGGTAGAATTGGAGCAATCGTATCATACCTGTCTGCAAATCGACGTCGCGAATGCCTCCTTTTAGCTGTTTACTTTTGCTACACGGGGTTCCTTTTCATATATTGGAGGCATGGTGAGCTAAAAGTTATCGAGAGGTGTGAACATGCTGATAGGAAGAGAGATGATTTCTACTGAATATATGATGTACAGTGTCCAATTCTTTATTGTATCAAACATGCATCTGGTCTTCCAAATAGCTTGGTAATCTTTCCTGCTCTATTTAACATCATTGTTAATGGTGTTTCCATCCAGAATTTTGGAGAATCATTATTATTCTGTGTTGCCAATGCTGCAATTTAATACTCTGATGATGCAAGAGAGAAGCTAGTAAGCACAAACATTCAGAGATAACAGAGTCGGAATACAAATGTAAGGACAGAATTAAAGCTGCCATTGCTGTTCGTCACAAAGAGAACCCCAGCTAATAATGGAAGCTTAAATTATCAATGGGTACAAAATCCTACAATGAAATCGACAATCTGCTTTATTCAAATAACCTGCATATTTAGGCAAAGTATTCTGAAGAACAAATACAAAGAGAAGATAGTTCGGATAGTGTCGAGGTGAGACAGAGTATCTGCTTCTTATTCCCCTCGGAAACAACTAGGCAAATGCAGCGAATAGCAGCAGCAGCAAGCACAGCTCAGGCCGTCTTGCTCATTGTAGGACTAAGCAACACCCCCCTGGAAGATGAGGACTTCAATGGTGTTCCTTTAGTCTCCTCGGACTCCATTACACCTGTGGCCTCAAAAGATTGAAGCTTTCGCTTCTTCAAACCTTGCCTCAGAAAGAGACTTTCTTTTTGCTTCAGAACCAATTATTAGGAATCAGCATAACATGCATAATGCCATGGAATTGTCTTTAATTGAGCAATTGTGAGACCTTCACTCTGCTCTGGGACAGACCTTCCTTCAGCAAATTGGAACCCTCTCCATGGGAGATCTCTCAACTGGAAAGGGCATGTTAAAAATTAAAGCTTTTTTGTCACTAATTCTCCGACTATTGGCTTGTGTGAACCAACAGTAGGCGTAAACATAGATTAATCAGCGAGGCTGAGGAAGTGCAGGTGATTAATGGAGGCAAAGGCACCTAAGCTATTGTACCCGAGCTTGAAGTAAGGGCCTTGCTGCTTCTGCTGCCATATGAAGAGCCAGCAAGAACGGTAATACCTGCCCCTGCAAAAGGGTCTTGAGAAAGAAATCGGACGGTGGTTCGTCGACACCGGGGGGAGAAACTTTCGGACTTGCGTCGCTGCCGAAGGCATAAAGGGGAAGTTTGGATACTGTAAACAATTCTACAGCAAGAAACAAACAGAATCTTGGAGGAATAATACAAATCAAGATGCGATTTTGTGCGTCACCAGGCAAGCAGCAGTTGCCGAGGCAGTTTCGGCCGCAGCCCCCGGGCTGGCCGGAATCCTCCTGGCAGGTAGAGAGCACGGTGGGAACCCTCCTGATGGTCACCATCTTTATCTCTTTCTCTCTATCTGTCCTTTCAGGTGAACCAGTCAAAGAAGGGGGAAAAGGCTAATCTAAGATAAGATAAGATAGGGAGGCAAGAGAGGAGCAGCCGTCTCCGGTGAGGGAGAGGATGTCGGAGGGGCTGCCGCCGGCGGAGGGGAGGGCACCGCGACCACCGTGCGGGGCGGGGCTGCGCTCCTTGTCCAAGACGAGGCAGAGGCTGTGGGATTCCCACCGGCAGGTCCCAATGCTACAACCCGCGATCGGCCAACTCTGGCGCTTCTTCTTCTTCTTCTTCTTCTTCTTCTTCTTCTCCTTCACACCCACCTCGATCGCTCTCGCTGCGCCTCGAGAAAGGTTCGTCTCAGCCACAGAGGGACACGTGGGTGGTAAATGGTGGGGCCCTTTATTCCCCTACTACTATTAGCTGCATAATTTTATTTGGCCTTTTCTTTTTGTATTCTTTATTGTTTATTACAATGAGAAAATTAACCCATTATGAATAAAATATAATTAATTATTTTTATTATCTTTAATTCGATTTTGTGTAATGAGCCGAATCAAAAATAAAATTATATAAATAAAAATAAGAAAAAAAAAATAAAAGAAGGACAATATTAGAATATTGAAAAACAGGGGTGTCTATAGAAAAAAATAAAATTGGATTTGTTTGGAAAAAAATAAAAAAAAAATCAAAGGATTTTTCTGAAAATTCGCCCCAATAATATTTTGTGTATTTGTGTATCTCAAATACACTAAAGGTTAGCTCTCCTTAGAGAGCTTTCTGCTGCCATATGTGATAGGGATCATTGAATGTTTAGGTTTGATAGTAGATGATGCAGTAACCATTTGCTTTTAACTATTCCTAGAAATTAGAGAATCCCTATCAAAAATGATGTTTGGAATCCCTATAAAAAATGATGTTTGATACCACTTGTTATTGTGTAGCTTTCTTTGAGATTTGCAAATACTTGCAAGGCCTTCTAATGAAATAATTATTATTTCCATTGAGCATCAATCTCTAAGACATTTTGTAGTGTTTCCACATTCGAGGAGTCATGATTGATCAAATAAAAATTTCTCTCTAAGTAAAAGCTACCCATATCTCATTCTTGTAAAAGCTTACACTAAGAGTACATTTGGTAAGATTAAAAATATATGTAATCATTTTCATAATAGCTCAAGTTTAGTTAAGTGAATTTAAAATAAAAATATACCTTGAAAGATATTGCATAATTTCTATCTTGGAACTTCGATAGATATTGCATACATGTTGTTTTTTCATCTTAGGCTTGAGTGCACGAGATTATTTTGATCAAATATTTTTTTACTTAGAAAGACACATGTAACGGATGGATATAATGTATATAAAGAAATGATTGTTATAATGTATATAAAGGACTAATTGTTATGAATATTTTTTGTTTTGGATTGATATAATGTATATAAAGGAATAATTTGATCATGTCGGATACTTCAAATACTTTTTCATCGTAAATAGATACATCACATGTAAGGAAAGTTTTGGATGCGTCGAATGTTATATATGAATGTTTTTTTTACTAGGTTGGCATATTACATACAAAAGGATACTTTGATCATGTTGGATGCTTCATATATTTTTTCTTAGGCAAACACATCATGCTTAAGAGGATGCTACAGGCATATAACATGTTTCAAATATTTTTTTTATCTTAGATGAACACATTATGTATAACCAAAGTTCTTTTATTAAATATACGAAAAGCTTTCGACAAAGAGGAGTAACCAAGAAAAATATCTTCGTCAGATTTTACATCAAATTTTTCTAAGGTATCTTTTTCATTTAAAACAAAATATTTACAATCGAAAACTTTAAAATACAAAATATTAGATCTTTTATTGTTCCACAATTCATAAGGAGTTTTGAAAAGTAATAGTCTTACAAGAACCATGTTCATGACATAACATATTGTGCTAACGGCTTCAGCCCAAAAATATTTTTATACACTATGTTCATTAATAATGGTTCTTGCCATTTCTTATAAACTTATATTTTTTTTCTTAACAACTTCATTTTGTTGAGGGTTTCTTGGAGCGGAGAAGTTATGGTTATACCCATTGAAATCATAAATGTTTTTAAATCATGGTTTTGAAATTCACAACCATAATCACTTCCAATAGAGGCAATCATAAAATCCTTTTTATTTTGAACTAATTTTATAAAATTTTAAAAAAAATATTTAAAGTAATCACTTTTATGTACCAAGAAATATGTCCAAGTGTATCCATTATAATTATTAACAATTACAAAGACGTATTTACTACCTCCTTGTTATATCAATTGGTCCAAATAAATCCATATGGATCAATTGTAGTGGTCTAGAGGTGCTTATTTGATTCTTTGATTTTAAATTTTATTTATTTATTTTCCTAGTTCGCATGCATCACAAATTTTATCTTTGACAAATTTAATTTAGGCATATCTCTTACTAATTCTTTAGTTAAAATTTATGAAATTAGTTTCATATTTGCATGACTTAATCTTTTTAAAGCCATACATCATCATTTAAAACTGAAAAGCAAGTCTCATCACAAAACTTATCAAGATCAATAGTATAGACATTGTTGGTCTTTAAGGTAATCAAAGATCTATTTATATGTGGTATTTATATAATGCAAGCATTAGATTCAAATTTGATGTTATAACCTTTATCACACAATTGACTAATGCTTAGCAAGTTATGTTTTAAACCATCTATTAATAAAATATTTTCAATCAAAAGGTTTGATTTATTACCTATATTTCCTTTGCCAATAATTTTTCCTTTGTTGTTGTCTCCGAATGTGGCAAATCCTTCGTCTTGGCTTGTGAGCTTAGACAAGTGTATTGGATCTCTAGTCATGTGCCTTGAGCATCCACTATCAAGGTATCATCTCTTGCTTCTAGCTTGTGATTATAGACATATCTATAAGAAATGAGGTTTTCTTTTAGGTACCCATTTAACCTTGGGTCCCTCATAAATAGATCTACCTATCATTAAGTGATTTATGGTTCCTTTAGCAACTGAAACTAATTTGTATGGACTATACCTTTTAAATAGATATTTATCGGCAAAATGACCATATTTTTCATAAAAAATATATTTTTCTTAGGTGAGACATGTAATGTAGGTTCTTTAACGAAGATAGTTGGCTTTTATTGAGTGTTACTCATAAGGCTAATTCCTTCCTTTCTATGAACATGGCCTTTCTTAGTAAGGATCATGTTTAGAGATTTATTACCTATTTTAAATTTTTTTAATATTTCTTGTAGTAAGATATTTTCTTTTTTAAGTGAATTTGTCTCATCATACTTTAGTGCAAGAAGCTAACATACTATCACTATGCTCATTTTTTAATTTATCAAATATACTAACAAGAGAAGCATGTTCTTTTTTTAACAACTTATATTTTTTACTAACTAGCTTACATTCATCGTATAGATCATTAAAAATAATAAATAAATCATCATAAGCTAAATAAGATTTGATTGAGTCACTTACCTCATCATTGAGAGCCATTAGAGCGTAATTTGTAACTTCGTCTTTGTTGATTGGCTCCTCATCTTCGGATGCACTCGAATCGTCCTAAGTTACTTTGAGCACCTTCTTTTTCTTTGGTAACTTCTTTTTCACTTGGGGACATTCATTTTTAAAGTGTCCCGACTTCTTGCATTCATGCAAATTATTTGGTCCTTTTTTAGTTCACTTTTGTTCTTAAAGCCTTATTTTGTTTTGTTCCTTTTTATGAATTTTTTAAACTTTCTTGTAAGGAGTGCTAAGTCATCATCATCATCACCAGAGTTTTCACCCAAGTGGCATTCTTTGGTTCTAAGTGTCATGTCCTTCCTGTTCTTTCGAGGGTTGTTCTCAAGTTCATCATGTGCTATACACATCAGTTCGTAGGTCATCAAGGACTTGATAAATTCTTCAAGCGAAAAGTTATTTAGGTCTTTTGCTTCTTGTATTGCTATTACTTTAGGATCCCAACTTTTTGAAAGAGATCTTAATATCTTGTTAACAAGTTCAAAATTAAAAAAAATTTTACCAAGTGCTTTTAGACCATTGACGACATCTGTAAAATGAGTGTACATGTTTCCAACGGTCTTGCTTGGTTTTATGCGAAACAACTTATAGCTATGAACCAAAAGATTAAATTTTGACTATTTAATCCTACTTGTGCCTTCGTGTGTAACTTCAAGTGTGTGCCAAATCTCATGTGCAGTTTCGCATATGAAAACCCGATTAAATTCATTTTTATCAAGGGCATAAAACAAAGTGTTTATCGCTTTAGCATTCAAAGAAAAAGTTTTCTTTTCCAAATAATTCCATTTATTCATTGATTTGGAAGACTTCTCAAAACCACTTTCAGCTATGTCCCACAATTCGAAATCCATAGAAAGAAAGAAAATTCTCATTCTAGTTTTCAATACGTATAGTCCGTCCTATTGAACATAGGAGGACGAGTGATAGAAAGACCCGCTTGATTGTTGGCAATCTCTCTTGGGTTTGAAACCAAATAGAGAGTAACTTTACTTTGATACCAATTGTTAGGATCGTGAATGACACTAAGCGAGGGGGGGGGGGGGGGGTGAATTAATGCTATCGAAAAAATATTTTGAAACTTTCAACTTTATAAAAACATATCAGAAAAGATATTGAAAGTGTGCTTAACTTAGAATAAGAGTGATAAGCAATTAAGGCAGAAAACAACAGTAATGAAGAGCAACAAGAAAGTGCACACCAATTTTATAGTGGTTCGGTCGTCATGACCTATGTCCACTCTTGATTCCTCCTTCATTGAGGCCACCATCATTTAATATCAGTCTTCCTTCAATAGGCAAAGACCAACTATCCTCTTACAACTCTTTTGTTAGGATCAAGAGCACTAAGAGGGGGGGGGGGGGGGGGGGGGGTGTGAATTAGTACAGCGGAAAACTTTCGTCGGTTAAAAACGACGTTCGTACAATAAAAGCGTTTTCGATGAAAAACTGTTTTGAAAAGTTCTTCAACTTAAGAGTAAATGGAAGTATAGTTGACGTAAAGTAATGGAGGCAGTTTGCAGTGAAGATAAAGAGCAGAATGTAAATGCAAATCGAGATTTAGAGTGGTTTGGTCAATCTTGACCTACATCCACTTTTGGCTTCCTCCACCGATAAGGTCACCGACGTCCACTAGAGGCCTTCCTTCAATAGGCGAAGGCCAACTACCCTTTTACAGTTTCACTCCTTTTGACGGGCTTAGGAGACAACCCTTACAGATTTTTCACTCATCTCTTGAATGATCAAAACATAGAAGAAAAGAGCGAGAAGAACTTTTGGCCTTTACAACACTTTTGAGCTCTAAAAATCACATAATAAGATCAAGATTTTGGTGCCCTTTCATGCAGGAAAGGGTGGGGTTTATGTAGGCCCCAAACTGGTTTGAATTTGGAGCTCAAAAATGTCATCTCCCGGATTTCCGGGGTCCTGGCGGTACTACCGTCAGACTGGGTGGTACCACCGCTTGACAAAGCTCGGAGATCGAGCTCTGGCCATACCATTGCCTGACATGGGCGGTACCACCGCCTGGCAGAGCTTGGAGATCAAGCTCAGGCGGTACCACCGCTTGACAGGGGCAGTTCCACCACCTAGTCTCACTCGGAAACTGAGCCCCTAGGCGGTGCCACCGCCGACCCAAGCAGTGCCACAGCCAGCCAAGAAATCTGGGTCCGAATGGGTTTATCCATTCGGCCCAATTTGGGTCTATCAAAGGCCCAATTGCCTCAAGATTAAGTTAATGGGATCACCTCCCATTTCTAACTTAATCATCATGCTAACTACGATATTTTAAGACATTATACTGTAGCTTGCTCCGTTCGTCAATCGCTTCTTCCGGCGAACTTCCGACGACCATCCGATGATCCCTCGATGATGCTCCGGCGGACTTCCAGCAAACTCCTGGACTTGCGATGATCCACTTGGCGAGTTCCAACAAGCTTCTTTGGCAAGCTCCTGGACTTCTCGGATTTGTTTCCTCAGAACCTCCGATGACCGTCCGGACTTCCGTCGAACTCTCGAATCCCCAACGTGATCATAGTCTTGACTCCAGCGCAACTCCTGCTACATGTCTTACTTTCATCGTAGTTAATCATGCACACTTATCTCAACATATGGATTAGATAACAAATGACAATTGACTTCATCATCAAAATTCGAGATTCAACATCTTTCTCCTTTTTACAAGTTTAGGAGACAACCTTTTACCAGCCTCACACCTCTCTTAGATAGGTGTTGTTCGCACTTTTTGTGCTTTTTCATGCAGGAAAGAGTGAGGTATTTATAGGTTCCAATGACTTCAAAAATAGAGCAAAAACATGTCTCATCCTGAGTTTCTGGGGTACTAGCAGTACCACCACTAGTACTGGATGGTACCACCACTTGCAGACTAACTTTAGGCGGTACCACTACCCAGTTTGGGCAGTACGATCGCTTAACAAAGCCTTTAAGACTGGGCTCTGGCGATACCACCACCTAATAGGGTGGTACCACCGTATGATAGTATTAATTGCCGACAATACCATCGCCTAGACCACCGAGGAGGCTAAGCCTCAAGTGGTTTCACCGTCCAATTTGAGCGGTGCCACCACCTGATATGGCTCCAAGTGACTGAATGAGCCATCCAACTAGACCAATTCAGTCTTGTTTATGACTTAATTAGCTCCTAATTGAGTTAGTAGGATTTCTCTTAAAACTAACTCAAATTAAAGTCTTATGATAGTTAAGGCTAAAACAATTACGATACAAGAAATCTAAGTTGTCTAGCATATCAATTGTTCAATCGAACTCTCGGTGAACTTTGGCGAACTCTTGGCGATCTTCCGATGAGCTTTCGACGAACTCCCAATGAATTTCCAACGAGTTTTTGGTGAACTCTTGGTGAACTTCCAGTGAGCTTTCACTACATCATCCGATCCTTCAGTATATCACCCAATTCATCCAGCCCGATGTCCGATCATTGACTCCGGCCGAACATTGGATTCTTCTTTAATTGTTTTGTCTATCTCACGATCGTAATTAATCCTATATCACTTATCTCAACATATGAATTAAATTATTAATTAATTAATTTTATTATGAAAATCCGAGATTCAACCGTCAAGAGGTGAGGTAAATAAACATAGGAGTTTGATAAAAATATATAATCTTGAACTGATTGCATTGTTGGAAATCCATAAGAAATATGACAAATAATAGAATGACTATATCTTAATATCAAGGGGTTATCCTAGTTCTATGAAAATCAGGCAAACTTAAAATTGCTTAGTAAGAATCCTCAAACCATTAATCTCATTGTTCAGTTGAAAGTATGTCTTCTGCTCTTATCAACCATTTATGCTAATACTCTTCTATCTTTATGTAAACTTTTATGGGACGAATTCCTTTCGCATTGAATTTTTATTGAATATTCCCTGTATTTATGTGGCAATCTAAATACTATCTCATCTTCGAAGTGCAAAGTGAGAGGCCGTCCCCTCTCACTTTTTAAATCTGTCCTGCATTTGAAGGATTTTCTCTTTCACTCCACTTTAATCAATCTTAGATTGCCTAGCACTTGTTTTACATGATCCAATAATCAGTCTGTTAACGATGGGATTGTTGCTCAATTGGATAGGTTTCTCACAAATTATCATTGGGTTTTTTTATTTCATGAGTTTTCAATTCTCCACTTTCCTAAAATTCACTCAGACTACTCCCTCATTTTAGCTAAGATGACTACCCAATCTCTTAGAATACTCCCTAACCCGTTTGCTTTGAGACCTTTTGGCTAGAACATGCTCAGGTCCATGATATAACCAACAAATCCTTTGGTCAATTTGATCTAAGACTCCTAAATCCCATGGTTGCTTTCCAATAGAGCCTTGCTACTCTTAGTTTCTCCCTATCCAAATGGAGGAAATCTATTGGATTGAATTTTGAGAACTCTATTAACATAGCATGGTCGAGCTCTATGTTCCTGAGCTCAAGGATGCCAATGGTAATCTCTCAGATAAGGAGTCTACTGATCTTTAGTCTCTCTACAATAGAGTCATAACTCTCAATAGACAACTTCATTTAAAATAGTAGTCGAGGGCCAAGATTCAATGACTTGAACATGGGGACATAAATTTTTTTCACAGAATAGCTTCCTTTAAGCACTCCAAAAATAGAATTCTTTATATTATGAATGAGAATGGCTCTGTGTCTGATTATTCCAATCAGATCGTCAGCTCATTTTTCCTTTAGTATTCTTAGATATAGGACAATTCAGACACCATAGATCCTCTTGATTGATCCCAGTGCCCTCCTCTTCCTTCCATACCTTTGGAGGTTCATCACAACCTTTGTAGACCTTTCTTTCCGGTAGAGGATGAAGTTGCTCTTCACCAAATGAGACTGGGCATGAGCGCAGGTCACGATGGTTTCAATAAAGAATTCCTTAGGGCTTTCTGTTTAGTACTTAATCCTATTCTTAACTTCTCTTTTTTAAGACTCTTAACCTTCGCCCCCTAGTTGGGGTAGGACCGCCTAATCATTATTATGAAAAAAAAAAAGAACCATTATATTGTTAGACTCTTGCTCTATTGCTATATTTAATGTGGTCCATGCTAATAGTTAACTTTTATGATAAAAAATATCTATGTTTGTTGAATCTCATGTTTTGATGATGAAATCAATTGATAAGTTTACGATCTAATTTACGTTTTGAGTAACGTAGGACTAACTTCGATCAGAAAATACAAATCGATTAAAGCAGGAGGAATCAGACGTTGAGCCGGAGTGAAACATGTCTCGAGATTGGATATTAAGCCGAAAGATCAGTCGATGTACCACCAGAAGGCATTCGTGCCATGAGTTCGGGCATCAGGCCGAAGGATCGGATATTGTGCCAAGGAGATCGGAAGTTGCAGGAGTCAACATGCTAATTGGGTAATACGTCGAAGAAGAGGACGATACGCCGGATGAACCAATAACATGCTGGACAACATAAAATTCATGCTTGTAATCAATTATGTCTAGATCAAGTTAGTTTAGGTCTAATTAAGTTGGTATTGAGGTGAAATAACGTCAACTCAATTAGGGGCCAATTGGGCTTAGAACTGTTTTGGGCCAAGTGGAAGGCTCGTTCAGTGACCCATAACTGGCCCAAGCGATGGCACCGCTAAACTAGACAATGGTATCCCTCAGACAGTCTCCTAGACTATGTCAACCGATGGTACCATCCAGACACAGTCTCCCAAATTGTGTCAAGCGGTAGTACCACCAATCTAGGCAGTGGTATCACCTAGTAGACACAGTCTCCCGAGAAACTTGAGACCTTTTTTAGCTCTATTTTTAAAGTCATTTGAGGTCTATAAATATCTCACATTTTCCTGCTTAATAGAGCACAAAATTAAGTAGAAAAAGGGGAAAGAATACTTGAGAAAAAAATTAAAAACTCTCTTAGGATTTAGAGTCTCTTCCTCTAGAGTTAGAAGTTTTCCAAGGAATAAGTGAGGTATAAAATGTTCTCTCCCGGGCCTCGGAAAAGGAGAAAGAGTTATAAGGGTAGTTGATCTTTACCCGTTGAAAGAAGATTGGTAGTGGAAGCTGGTGGCCTCGAGTGAAGAAGAATCGAGAGTAGATGTAGGTTACGATGACTAAACCACTATACATCTGGTTTACATTTATTTTATACTTTTTATTCATATTATAAATTGATTTATTTATTCACTATGTTTACGAAGCAAGGCAATATAGTCTTAACAATGATAACATCATGATTGCCATTTAGGAGGTTCTTTTAGCTATGAATTTTCTTGCTAATTATATTGACATCGATTGGACCCATTCATGCACATTTTCTTTGATCTTCTCTTGTGTAACCAATGGTTTATGTTCTAATAGTTTCAAAGCTAAGGTATCAGGTAAGAAGACCCCCTGTCGCCATACCTCTTTATTCTTGCCTAACAAGTCTTATCAACTCTAACCTTTAAAATGGTTGACTGAATACAGATCACATCACTCCTTTCAACTTTAAAGGGGTAAACATTTCTCACCTAATGTTTACCAACGATCTACTACTAGCCTTTCGTGCTAATAAAAAATCCTACACCAGTGTCCTCAAGGCACTTAACATTTTTTATACTTTAACCTCCAAAAATCCAAACTATACTTCTCAAAGCATTCCACCCCTTCCATCAAGCATTCTATGAGGTACCTTCTTTAGGGCATTTCTCTTAATTTTTTTTAACCAAAAAAATAAGACCGATTAAACAATTCTCAACTCTATTTCTACTCATCTATTGTTCAACTGTAATGTATCAGATTCAATTCTAAATCATATAATGCATTTAGAATGAAACTTATTTGGAACTCCCACCCTTCTTCCTACCGTATAAAACTTCAGTTGGTACATCATTTTCAAACCCAAAGTTTATGATGATTGAGGTCTTTCTAGTCACAAAATTATCAAGCGATCAATTTGTGTTAGAAGGGTTCTACCACTTTTAACAATTCTGAACTCCTCATCCTATCCCTCTTGTTCATCTCGCCCTTCAAGGAGAATCAGCAAAAATAATAGCTAATTGCAACAGCTAATACTAAAACAATAATGCAATCAGGTCACTGGCTTTAAGCAGAACAACAAAATAGTATTTGATGATCACTGCAACCTCTCTGTTCTCTAGGAAAGGCACAGTGATGTTCAAAGAGACGACAGAAAGAAGGATGTCACACGAGTTGAGAAGCAACAAGTGTAACAGCATAATGCCTTCATGAGATCAGAGTAACCACGGAGATCAAACAATCCTAAAAGAAGAGTGTACCAGGCAACAAGAACACATCCCAGGTCAATGTCAAAACCAAGTACAACAGCATAATGCCTTCGTCAGAAATCTGCTTTCTGTTCCACAGAAGAAAAATAATTCAAATAATCACTTGAAGAGATTGAACCTTCTCGAGAAAGAAAGAAATAAGGTAACAACAGATTATGAGTGTATCAGTAGACAGAATCACAGTGATGGGTAGAATAACTACGCATACAGACATCACAGAAACCCACATGATGCTAGGGCCAAGCACTGATTTTGGAGGTGATCATCGAGAACTCTTCAAGAAGCAAGGACTTGGAACTGATTCAGGATTCAAGAACCTTTCGGGAAGTGCAAAGAAAAGCAAAACGAGTGGCAATTTACCTTCCCTCTGAGATCAGGCCCCTGCCCAGTCTCCTCTGTGGTTTTGGGTCTCAAGCAGCAGACAAAGGCGATTCCCCGTTAGCTCCTCCCCCGTGGGTGGGAAGAAGTCGAGGTAGCCTCCTTATAGGTTTTGACAGTTGAGTCCGGTATTAGTTAGCCCAACTTGACCCCACCTAATTATTAAACCAACTAGACTAACATTTGTTGTTATTAAGGAGACTTAGGTGCAAGCAGTTCACAGCACTCAGAACTTGTAGAAAGTGTGATCCTATTGTAAGTGAAAAAGAAGAGGCATTCGCACAAACACTGTCGTGTTGTTACCTTCCGGTAAAAGAGACAAGAACCGGAGTAGCAAAGCTCCATGTAAACAAGCGATAGGACCACAGAATCCAGCAGAAAATCACAAAAAATGTTCTTCCAGGCTTCACAATCCACTATTCACGTCCTCGCATTAACATACAAAAGAATCAACGTACGTCTGCATTGCCCTAGCGAGCTTCCGTGATGGCGTTCAGCTTCGGGTAGAGGATGTCATAGTGATCGGCTTCTGCAGCCCCACCGGGCCTATACAACAAGGTTATGAAGGGCAGTCGGCGGCTGGACGAGCTTGACGTTGCAACACGCCGGGCTGCATGCAGAGTATATCGGACCTCGTCCAGCGAGATGGAGTCAGGAGGGAAAGTCTTTCTGCTCCATCTTGGTATTTTCCATTGGGTTGTAGGGCTGAAGTCACGGTGGAACGGAGACTGCCGCCCTAATTGATCCAGTCTCGTGTCAAGGAACACAACACGCACCGTCACACCCAGTGCATCCGATAGAGCAGCGAGCTACCTATGGTAGGGGATGTTTTCTCCATCGCCAAGAATGCTGTGAACCTGCAAAAGTACGTGAATCTTCAGCGCCTGCACGCATGATGGCCAATTAAAGCGTCCTACCTCGTCGTAGTCTGCGTCTGGATCAAACAGGATTTCAGCAGCTTGCCTGGCTATTTCATTTGAAGCAGCATAGCCTAAGAGTGAAATGACTGACCGAGCAAACACATTAGAGAACACTGAACGAAGAGAAGACACAAGAAATTTAATGGTGAGCAAAGCGTCCCGCTTGAAGCTGAATCCCACTGTCTCAGGCTCCTCGACAGAAACTCCTTGTGACTGAGCTCGCAAAGCAACAGAATACTTCAATCGCTATGTAGAAGAGTTCTTGAAGAGACTATAGTTCAAGCAATCACCTTCGTGGTGTCGATTCTTCTCTGATGTGCTCGTACAGCAGCTGGAGGAACATCTGAAGGCAATTTCACTTATAAGGACCAAAGGAGAACTTATACGCAAGCAGATAGAGTTGGAAAGCATTCTTACCTCTCTCAGCTCTTCAAAGTTGGCACAGATATTGCCGCGGATGTCATTTGTCCACTGACATAGTGTAAGACTTTGTCCGATACGATCGACCTCGGTGTTGTCTCGTGTGACCCAAATGTGTTAGTTTAGCAAGTCTCATATAGTCCCACATCGAGAAAATCAAGTTTGATATATCCTGTTTAACCTATAAATAAGGGTCTCGGCTTTGAAGTCAGAAGCACCACAAAAAGCACCATAAGAAAAACCTAAGTGTTTGCTTTGGGTTTAAGTCCACACTCAGTTAAATAGTTTGGGTTTATAGTTTGGATTTTTTCTTGTTTAGCATTTTCGGGTGTTTTATGGCCTAGGAACATCTTTCTAAGACATTTGTAATAGTCTCATTTTTATAGTAGTGATTTGCTCCTCTTTCGTCCGTGGATGTAGGTCAAGATCAATTGACCGAACCACGTAAATCTGGTGTTCTTGTCGCTTTTATCTTTTCCGCTTTATTGTCTTTGTTGGGTTGCCAAAATTATCCTTTGGTAAATTTCCTGGGGCTAGCTCTAACAAACTGGTATCAGAGCCTGGTTCTGGGATCTTTTGGCAACAATGAAGAACATTCTAGATGGTACATCGAAGGAAGATTTTGCGGGTATGGATAAGAAGGCCCGATCCAGCATTATTCTAAATCTCTCTAACAAGGTTTTACAGGAGGTAGCTACGGAGACTATGGCTAAGAGTATGTGGGATAAGCTTAAAGCCTTGTATATGAAAAGGATAGTAGAGAATCGTCTCTACTTAAAGTAGAATTTGTATATGCTTCAGATGACTGAAGGTACATATATACTCTCATATCTTGATAAGTTTGATTCCTTGGTTATGGATTTAGAAAATATATACTCTCACATCTTGATAAGTTTGATTCCTTGGTTATGGATTTAGAAAATATAGATGCAAAAGTTGATGATGAGGATAAGGTCTTGTTACTTTTGTGTTCTCTTCCCCGATCTTTTAAATATTTCCGTGATACAATGATTTATGGAAAAATAATAATTTCGTATCAAGAAATTAAATCTGCACTAAAATCTAAAGAGCAGATAGACAGGGATATCATTGGGGAAAGTAGAGAGAATCAGGCTGAAGGTTTGATTGTTAGGGGGAGAACAGATAAAAGAGAATTTGATAGTAGTAGATCTAAATCTAGATCTAAATCTAGATATAGTGTAGATATTATCATAAAATAAGGTACATTAAGGCTGATTGCTTTAAATTAAAAAATAAATTAAAGTAAAAGGAAAAATTTATTGAGAAAACTATTGAATTCGCTGAAGCTAGTGTAGCAACTGATGAGAATGTTAGAAATATTTTCTCTGCTATTGGTGACAGGACGAGGTCTAAAAATTAATGGATTTTAGATTCTAGCTGTTCGTATCACATGTGTCCTTATAGAGATTTGTTTTTCACATATGAATCTTGTAATGGTGGAATTGTTTTGATGGGCAATAATGCAGCATGTGATGTTGTTGGTAGAAGAACAATCCGAATTAAAATGCATGATGGTATTGTGAGGACGCTCACTAATGTTAGACATGTTCCTGATTTAAAAAAGAATCTCATCTCTTTAGGCACCCTAGAGGCCCTTGGGTGTAAATACACAGCTGAAGGTGGAGTTATGAAAGTTTCTAGAAGTGCTCTTGTTGTTATGAAAGCTTGTAGGTCTGGTAGCTTATATATTATGTAGGGAACTACTATCACAGACTCGGTTGCAGTTTCGTCATCATCATTGTCTGATTCTGACATCACCAAATTATGACATATGCGTTTGGGTCATATGAGCAAAAAAAGGTTTAAGCATATTGAGCAAAAGGGGTCTACTTTGTGGACAGAGTACTGAGCCACTAGATTTTTATAAACACTACATTTTTGGAAAGCAAAAAAGAGTCAGCTTCAATTCTCCAGCAGTTCACAAAACAAAAGGTACTCTTGACTATATTCATTCAGACCTTTGGGGTCTAGCTCATGTTCAGTCTAAGGGTGGTGCTAGGTATATATTGACTTTCATTGACGATTATTCCAGAAAAGTTTGAGTTTATTTTTTAAAGCATAAATATGATGTTTTTCTAACCTTTAAACAATGGAAGGCTTTGATTGAGAAGCAAACAGGTAAACAGATTAAGCGGCTTCGAACAGATAATGACATGGAATTTTGTGAACATGACTTTAATGAATTCTACAAAAATGAAGGAATCGTTCGGCATCGCACTGTTAGAATGACGCCTCAGCAAAATAGTGTGGCCGAATGTATGAACATAACACTCTTGGAGAGAGCGAGGTGTATGATCTCAAATGCAAGGTTGACAAAGGACTTTTGGATAGAGACGATTAATATGGCCTGTTACGTTGTCAATCGCGCTCCTTCTGCGGCACTTAACTTTAAAACTCCGGAGGAAGTTTGGTCAGGTACTCCTGCTGATTACTCTGATTTAAAAATTTTTGGGTGTCCAGCATACATGCATGTAAATAAAGGAAAATTAGAGCCTCGAGCTAAAAAATATATTTTCCTTGGGCATGCTTCTGGAGTGAAAGGATACAGATTATGATGTTCTGATCCCAAATCCTCAAAATTTGTAATCAGTAGAGATGTTACTTTTGATGAATTGTCTATGTTATATTCTAAAGAAGAATCTACTAGTTGTACAAATGATAGTGCGTAGAAGCATGTGGAGCTTGAGATTGGTAGGTCTGATTCTTTTCAGTCGAAATCTTCTACTCAAAGAATGCCAGTAGATGGTCCCGAGTCTACCAACGCAGATGATCCAAAGGAAGAGCAATATTCCATAGCCAATGATAGACCACAGAGAGATATTCGACCACCACAAAGATATGTAAATTTGGTTGTATATCCTTTGTCTGTTGTAGAAGAAACAAGTGAAGTTGGTGAGCCTACTTCCTACTCATATGCAGTTTTTTGTGATAATTCTGCTAAGTGGTTGATTGCGATGAATGAAGAAATTGAATCTCTCCATTGGAATAGAACTTGGGATCTTGTGAAGCCTCCTTCGGGTAAGAAAATTGTTAGATGCAAATGGGATACCATTGCTGAAAGAAATGTCATTGTTCAGAAAATTCATATGAAGGATAATTCAGCTGATATGCTTACGAAGCCTCTTCCGATTTATAAGTTTAAGCAGTGCTTGGACTTGGTTAGTGTTCATTATTGGTAATTACCCATTGGGGCTTTTATGAAGAAGGTGGAGCAAGTTTTGTTGGGACATGCCAAGGTGGAGATTTATTAGTTTGACAAGTCTCATATAGTCCCACATCGGGAAAATCAAGTTTGATATATCCTGTTTAACCTATAAATACGGGCCTAGGCTTTGAAGTCAGAAGCACCATAAGAAGCACCATAAGAAAAACCTAAGTGTTTGCTTTGGGTTTAAGTCCACACTTAGTTAAATAGTTTGGGCTTATAGTTTGAGTTTTTTCTTGTTTAGTATTTTCGGGTGTTTTATATCCTAGGAACATCTTCCTAAGGCATTTGTAATTATCCCTTTTATAGTAGTGATTTGTTCCTTTTTTGTCAGTGGATGTATCTCAAGATCAATTAATCGAACCACGTAAATCTGGTGTTTTTGTCGTTTTTATCTTTTCCACTTTATTATCTTTTCCACTTTATTATATGGCCTTATTGTGGTATATTTTTATGATGAAGTGTGATGTATATTTCAAGTTCGTAATTGAAGTGGGATTATTCTCTTTTTTTAGTCTCTCCTCCTCACATATGAATATCTTCTAATATTTTCCTCCAATTCATGTGTCATTCAATTGTCTCCGTCAATCTTTCACTACCAATAGGAGATAATTCTCTTTTTTAATCTTCTCTCACATATGGATATCTTCTAAGAATAATCTCTCTCTCATTCATTACAACCGTAACACAAATACACTTGCCAGAATTTAACCAAGTAACTGAAAGAACAGAAACATGATGCAGAACTAGTTGATCTCATAGCTGACAAACTATTATGGAGATAATAATTCCCCTATATCGTTTAGGGACTGCGACATAGTGACCTAATACATCCGTAATTGATGAGTTGAGTGAATTATTATGGAGATAATAATTCACTGAGTCAAAAGAAGTTCTGACAACTATGACTCACAGCTAGCTTGATATTAAGCTTAGCGGGTCACACACATATGGTAGGCATTGCGACGAGTAGAGATTCAAATATGAGATATTCGCTAGAGCCCTATCTTATTGGATATCCAATAAGCCCTTGAATTATTGGATCCTATGAATGAGATCCAATAAGAGCCAATGAGTGATTATTGAATAGAAATTCACTAATTTAAGTGGCTTGGGTAGTTGGATGAAGATCCAGTACCCAACAGGGCAAGATCCATTAGAGTTTAGTGTTGAATCTTGGATTTTGATGATGAAACTAATTGATGTGTTTATGATCTGATCTGTGTTTTGAGTGACATAGAAAGATTCGATCAAGGAGAAACAATTAAAGTAGGAAGAATCATGTTGGGCTGGAGTAAAATTTACAGAAGATTGGACGTCGAGCTAGAGGATCGATCGACGTATCAGAAGAAGGTTTCGGGCCATGGGTTCGGGCATCGGGGCAAGAAGAGTGGAAATTGCGCCAAGGAAATCGGAGTTATGGAGGTCAACTAGCCGATTGGGCAGTAGGCCGCAAGAGAGAATGATGAATCGGACAACAATTGATTCAAGCTTTGTAATAATTATCTAGATCGAAATAGGTTTTATGTGTAATTGGGTTAGAATTGGGCCAACTTAATTAGGGGCAAATTGGACAAATTGCATAACTCTTTCGGTCGCTGAGCAACCCATTCCACTTTTCACGGTATCATCATTTACCAAATGCCTCGCTTGCCTTGAGCACCATCAAGTATGGTTGCCAAAGTCGAGCCATATCTCAAACTCAGCATCCCAACCTTTATGAGCTACACATTCTTCCTAGCTTGATTATCCTTGTGGTGCCTCTTGCGTTAAGGGTTAGCCAGTACTCTGAATGCCAATATCAGATGCCCGCTCTTTTAAGCGACTTATTTTCCCTACATCTCCATGCATGTTTCCCCAAACAGTCGCGTATGTTAGCTGCCCTCAACACAGCCCTACTAGGTCCCCTACATTTACATGCTAAGTGTTTATTTGTATGCTTGTCCTACTCTGATACCATAATGTGACCCACTTAGCTAGTTTTGCTTAAGTCGTGCGGCACCCTTGTGTGTCCGTCCATAAAAGTCAGCCTCCCCAAAACCTCCTAGGGTTCCTTATGACCTACAAAAGAGAAAACGAGTTAGAGAAAGCATTTCACTAGGGATCCACAAGCAATCATTTCAGTAAACACAAAGAGAAAATGAACCTTAATCCTATCCAAATGTGTGCACCTTTCGTTTTTGATCTCCGATACTTGATTTTAATACTAACATAAAATTTAGCTAATTATAAAGATGTGCTACAATCCCTGAATTAAATTAGGTGTCTTAAGAACATGAGGATATTCGTGTTGTGATTTTATTTTATTTTTCGTAAAAGATAAATAACAAAAGTGGGATTTAAGCCCAGAACCTTATAGTAAACCATCAAAGTTGTTACCAGCTAAACTAGCTAACACCTTCTTATTGAATTAGACCTAACTGAATTAGACCTAACACAATTGTCGATATAACTTGTGATTCATCTAACATCTTTGCATAGACTTATAGAATAAGACCAATTCATCTTCTTCCTCTGCACATGTCTAAATAACTAAGATGAAGTGTGATGTATACTTCAAAGTTCATAATATATCTCTCTCGCGTTGCAACCGAAACACATACACACTCAAGAACTTAACCAAGCAATTGAAAGAACAAACACGGTGAAAGTTATTGGTCCTTGAAACGAATTGGATCTAAAAATATAAAGTTATAAAAAAGGGTAAAGGGAACCAACAAAAAACCATACAAATGGACAAATAGTTTGTCGTGCAAGTTCTAAGAAACTGCGCATTGATCTCCAAACTAATCCATGGTTGTCATTGTCCATGCCAAATATAGGAAAAGAGGACAACAATTGTTTACTACCTTTCTCCTCTCCTCAACTTTCTTGCCTGCACACTGTTCTTTATGTTGGTTTGATGTCAACTCTTCCACTCCATCTCATGAGACTTGTTACTTGATTACATCTACGTGGCTTATATTTTCTGCCTGTGGCTTGTATATATAGTTCTCTTTCTGAGTTCTTTCTTGCACATGACTTTTGTCTTTCTTTAAAACCATCCAGTGGTTCTTGCTCAAATGCAATGAAACATCTGAGCTCTTCTTTTCTTATACTTCTTGAAGGCGGAGGTTGAGGAGAAGCTGGCGTTCGGAGAAAAGGTAAGCATCTCTCTTCAACTAGTTCTTGAACATGCATCATGTTTCTGTACTTTCAGTTACTTGGTTAAATTCTGGCAAGTGTATTTGTGTTACGGTTGTAATGAATGACAGAGAGATTATTCTTAGAAGATATCCATATGTGAGAGAAGATTAAAAAAGAGAATTATCTCCTATTGGTAGTGAAAGATTGACGGAGACAATTGAATGACACATGAATTGGAGGAAAATATTAGAAGATATTCATATGTGAGGAGGAGAGACTAAAAAAAGAGAATAATCCCACTAGACAACTAACAATTACGAACTTTGAAATATACATCACACTTCATCATAAAAATATACCACAACAAGGTCATATACCTTAAGCACTCTGTTGATTCTCTAATTGTACTGCAGGAAACTTTTCGCTCAATGGTAGCAGAATACCGCAGAAGTGAAAAAGTCCTGCGAAAAAAGATCCAGGTTTCATCTTCTGTTGCTCATCACCATCTCTTCCTCTTTCTTCTCGTCGACTTTACCGTCGCATATAAGATGGGAAAGTTAGGATAAGCATGTTTTCCGACTTTCAGCTGCTTCATCGACTGTATGCTTTCTTTCTGCGGATACGAAACGATGGTGCTTCGTTATACCGAAGCTTTCTATTTGCCTATGCGGTAACCCATCACAACATCTTGAGAACTTGATGCAACTTAGTGGTTCTGCATCTTCTTATATGGTGTTTCTGTTTCTGCCGGAGTTAGGAGCACATTTGGGTCACACGAGACAACACCGAGGTCGATCGTATCGGACAAAGTCTTACACTATGTCAGTGGACAAATGACATCCGCGGCAATATCTGTGCCAACTTTGAAGAGCTGAGAGAGGTAAGAATGCTTTCCAACTCTATCTGCTTGCGTATAAGTTCTCCTTTGGTCCTTATAAGTGAAATTGCCTTCAGATGTTCCTCCAGCTGCTGTACGAGCACATCAGAGAAGAATCGACACCACGAAGGTGATTGCTTGAACTATAGTCTCTTCAAGAACTCTTCTACATAGCGATTGAAGTATTCTGTTGCTTTGCGAGCTCAGTCACAAGGAGTTTCTGTCGAGGAGCCTGAGACAGTGGGATTCAGCTTCAAGCGGGACGCTTTGCTCACCATTAAATTTCTTGTGTCTTCTCTTCGTTCAGTGTTCTCTAATGTGTTTGCTCGGTCAGTCATTTCACTCTTAGGCTATGCTGCTTCAAATGAAATAGCCAGGCAAGCTGCTGAAATCCTGTTTGATCCAGACGCAGACTACGACGAGGTAGGACGCTTTAATTGGCCATCATGCGTGCAGGCGCTGAAGATTCACGTACTTTTGCAGGTTCACAGCATTCTTGGCGATGGAGAAAACATCCCCTACCATAGGTAGCTCGCTGCTCTATCGGATGCACTGGGTGTGACGGTGCGTGTTGTGTTCCTTGACACGAGACTGGATCAATTAGGGCGGCAGTCTCCGTTCCACCGTGACTTCAGCCCTACAACCCAATGGAAAATACCAAGATGGAGCAGAAAGACTTTCCCTCCTGACTCCATCTCGCTGGACGAGGTCCGATATACTCTGCATGCAGCCCGGCGTGTTGCAACGTCAAGCTCGTCCAGCCGCCGACTGCCCTTCATAACCTTGTTGTATAGGCCCGGTGGGGCTGCAGAAGCCGATCACTATGACATCCTCTACCCGAAGCTGAACGCCATCACGGAAGCTCGCTAGGGCAATGCAGACGTACGTTGATTCTTTTGTATGTTAATGCGAGGACGTGAATAGTGGATTGTGAAGCCTGGAAGAACATTTTTTGTGATTTTCTGCTGGATTCTGTGGTCCTATCGCTTGTTTACATGGAGCTTTGCTACTCCGGTTCTTGTCTCTTTTACCGGAAGGTAACAACACGACAGTGTTTGTGCGAATGCCTCTTCTTTTTCACTTACAATAGGATCACACTTTCTACAAGTTCTGAGTGCTGTGAACTGCTTGCACCTAAGTCTCCTTAATAACAACAAATGTTAGTCTAGTTGGTTTAATAATTAGGTGGGGTCAAGTTGGGCTAACTAATACCGGACTCAACTGTCAAAACCTATAAGGAGGCTACCTCGACTTCTTCCCACCCACGGGGGAGGAGCTAACGGGGAATCGCCTTTGTCTGCTGCTTGAGACCCAAAACCACAGAGGAGACTGGGCAGGGGCCTGATCTCAGAGGGAAGGTAAATTGCCACTCGTTTTGCTTTTCTTTGCACTTCCCGAAAGGTTCTTGAATCCTGAATCAGTTCCAAGTCCTTGCTTCTTGAAGAGTTCTCGATGATCACCTCCAAAATCAGTGCTTGGCCCTAGCATCATGTGGGTTTCTGTGATGTCTGTATGCGTAGTTATTCTACCCATCACTGTGATTCTGTCTACTGATACACTCATAATCTGTTGTTACCTTATTTCTTTCTTTCTCGAGAAGGTTCAATCTCTTCAAGTGATTATTTGAATTATTTTTCTTCTGTGGAACAGAAAGCAGATTTCTGACGAAGGCATTATGCTGTTGTACTTGGTTTTGACATTGACCTGGGATGTGTTCTTGTTGCCTGGTACACTCTTCTTTTAGGATTGTTTGATCTCCGTGGTTACTCTGATCTCATGAAGGCATTATGCTGTTACACTTGTTGCTTCTCAACTCGTGTGACATCCTTCTTTCTGTCGTCTCTTTGAACATCACTGTGCCTTTCCTAGAGAACAGAGAGGTTGCAGTGATCATCAAATACTATTTTGTTGTTCTGCTTAAAGCCAGTGACCTGATTGCATTATTGTTTTAGTATTAGCTGTTGCAATTAGCTATTATTTTTGCTGATTCTCCTTGAAGGGCGAGATGAACAAGAGGGATAGGATGAGGAGTTCAGAATTGTTAAAAGTGGTAGAACCCTTCTAACACAAATTGATCGCTTGATAATTTTGTGACTAGAAAGACCTCAATCATCATAAACTTTGGGTTTGAAAATGATGTACCAACTGAAGTTTTATACGGTAGGAAGAAGGGTGGGAGTTCCAAATAAGTTTCATGCTAAATGCATTATATGATTTATAATTGAATCTGATGTATTACAGTTGAACAATAGATGAGTAGAAATAGAGTTGAGAATTGTTTAATCGGTCTCATTTTTTTGGTTAAAAAAAATTAAGAGAAATGCCCTAAAGAAGGTACCTCATAGAATGCTTGATGGAAGGGGTGGAATGCTTTGAGAAGTATAGTATGGATTTTTGGAGGTTAAAGTATAAAAAATGTTAAGTGCCTTGAGGACACTGGTGTAGGATTTTTTATTAGCACGAAAGGCTAGTAGTAGATCGTTGGTAAACATTAGGTGAGAAATGTTTACCCCTTTAAAGTTGAAAGGAGTAATGTGATCTGTATGCAGTCAACCATTTTAAAGGTTAGAGTTGATAATACTTGTTAGGCAAGAATAAAGAGGTATGGCGACAGGGGGTCTTCTTACCTGATACCTTAGCTTTGAAACTACTAGAACATAAACCATTGGTTACACAAGAGAAGATCAAAGAAAATGTGCATGAATTGGTCCAATCGATGTCAATATACTTAGCAAGAAAATTCATAGCTAAAAGAACCTCCTAAATGGCAATCATGATGTTATCATTGTTAAGACTATATCGCGTAAACATAATGAATAAGTAAATCAATTTGTAATATGAATGAAAAACATAAAATAAATATAAATCAGATTTATAGTGGTTTAGTTATCGTGACCTACATCTACTCTCAATTCTTCTTCACTCTAGGCCACTGGCTTTCATTACCAATTTTCTTTCAACGGGTAAAGATCAACTACCCTTATAACTCTTTCTCCTTTTCCGAGGCCCGGGAGAGAACATTTTATACCTCACTTATTCCTTAGAAAACTTCTAACTCTAGGAGGAAGAGACTTTAAATCCTAATTTTTTTTCTCAAGTATTTTTTCCCCCTTTTCTACTTAATTTTGTGCTCTACTAAGCAGGAAAATGTGGGATATTTATAGACCTCAAATGACTTTAAAAATAGAGCTAAAAAAGGTCTCAAATCTCTCGGGTCTTAACGGTACCATCGCTTGTAGCACTGATACTAGGCGGTACCACTACCCAAACTGGTAGTACCACCGCTTGACACAATTTGAGAGATTGTGTCTGGGTGATACCATCGGTTGACATAGTCTAGGAGACTGTGTCTGGGGGATACCATTGCCTAGTCTAGTGGTGTCATCGCTTGGGCGAGTTATGGGTCACTGAACGAGCTTTCCACTTGGCCCAAAATAATCCCAGGCTCAATTGGCCCCTAATTGAGTTGACATTATTTCACCTCAATATCAACTTAATTAGACCTAAACTAACTTG
This sequence comes from Musa acuminata AAA Group, assembly GCF_036884655.1. Taxonomy (NCBI): domain Eukaryota; kingdom Viridiplantae; phylum Streptophyta; class Magnoliopsida; order Zingiberales; family Musaceae; genus Musa; species Musa acuminata. The sequence continues at coordinate 14,239,776 of NC_088332.1, read as the reverse complement.
ATCTAGACATAATTGATTATAAGCATGAATCCTATATTGTCCAGCATGTTATTGGTTCATCCGACGCATCGTCCTCTTCTTTGACGTATTGCCCAATCAGCATGTTGACTCCCGCAACTTCCGATCTCCTTGGCATAATGTCTGATCCTTCGGCCTGATGCCCGAACTCATGGCACGAATGACTTCTGGCAGTACATCAACTGATCTTTCGGCTTAATATTCAATCTCGAGACATGTTTCACTCCGGCCCAACATTTGATTCCTCCTGCTTTAATCGATTTGTATTTTATGATTGAAGTTAGTCCTATGTTACTCAAAACGTAGATTAGATCGTAAACTTATCAATTAAATTCATCATCAAAATATGAGATTCAACAATCATGGATATTTTTTCTATCATAAAAGTTAACTATTAGAGCAATAGAGCAAGAGTATAACTATTAGAGCAATAGAGCAAGAGTCTAACAATATATATATATATATGTAACAAGCAATATAATGTGATAAAATATCAAATAATATAATAAGCAAAAAGAATGTGTATTATGTCACACGTGCTATCACTCACGTGATTGGCTTATAGGGCACCTATGACTAGCAATAGTATCTATAGATGCTTATCCATATTGACCTTACAGAGAACAATATAAAGTGATTCCATACCATTTATGATTTTAGCCATGATCTCCCAAAATCTAGAGAAAAGAATGACCTTTTCTTTCTTTCCATCGCTCGATCTCGAATATCTGGAATCAGACCACTCCTATGAGGTGACCATTGCCTTCAAGCCATGTCTCTTTTGCTGTAATGACTTTAATACAATAAAATTGGTAGCAAATTGAGTTACTCCAAATCAAAGTATCTCACCATTTATATACTTTTGCATTAAAGAGTGAACCCAATAATGGTTATATATACACTTTGTAATTGACTGTACTCAAGCTACATACTTCTTGACCGCATCTAGCTGACCAATATCCTTCAGCATTAAATCCATGCAATAAGCTACACACGGAGTCTAAAATAATATTTTTATTTTTTCCATCAATTGTAAACTAGTCTTCTTGAAATTCACTCCATTGTTAGTTACTATTTGGATAATATACTATACTCTAATCTCCTCTACTATGATGTCCATCAAGCTCTCAATATAGTATGCATCTTGGATCTTATCAGAAACATTAACTGACTTATGAAATACCATTTTTCTATTACAATAAATAAAAAAGTTGATGATACTCATTCTTGTTGACTCTATCCAATTATCATATATCAATGTTACCCTATATTTGTCTCATTGTCTCTTAAAAGATTTGATCTAATCCTTTAGTTCTATCACCTCTTCATCTAAGTACGTGTCGTGAATCTCCCTCAATGTTGGAAGTTGAATCCCCGTGCCAGACTTTTGAATAAAGGAGGCCATACTATGGTAATATGGACCTTAGGCTATGTTGGTCGGAGTCCTATGGAAATTGAATAATTTTGTAATTATCTTCTCAATATCTCACTTCTTTTCTTTTGTATATATATCGTCAATCAATGTATGTTTCGCTATTTGTGGGTGATAGGTTTACGGATCAATATTAACAATATATGGTATAGATCGCTTGCCAAGACCTCTCATAAAACCACGAAGTTCACTATGCCTCATGCTACTAGCTTGGCATAACTAAGGAGGAACAGTTGGCAGCCTCATGCTGGTCGACCTTTAGATTCTACTATCATCATCATGATCCCATTGTGAGTCAGGTCGTCAATGCCTCATTGTTTTATTAATCATAAACTAATGCTCTAATGATGCACGAATTCCAACTATGAGATCTGGGTTGACTTCATCGTCACGACTCTCATACTGATCATAAATAGGTTCCTACGTAGCTCTATAGTATTCTTCCTTAACTATTGTCTTCCTTTGTAATATATCTTCCTTTACTTATTGTAGCTTGCTTTGAAATAATTTATAGATCTTCGTCGGAAACTTTTTGCATTTTGCAATATCGAGATATCCATCGGCCAAATACATCTTCACCTGAGTTATTCCTCTAACATTGTCATTGTAGTCACAATAAATACATTGCCAATGATGATGGTTCTCATCCATCTTTCCGGCATGAACCCATGCATTATCATATAACTGTTCCTTTGGTATCATGTTTTTACCAAATTTAAATTAAATAAGCTATAAATATGTTGAATTGACCTAATATCGACCAAAAATCATTAATCGTAGCATTAAATAATTTTATTAAAACCTAACTAAACTTATTTTACCATTATAAATATATGAAACACATTAAAAAATATTAAATATGTAATTTTAATCCAATATAGATCAAATAATTATGAAATCATTATTAAATACATTAACCATAGGATTAACATAGTTAATTATGCATCATTTACTTATTTTTCAATACTATAAATATGTCAAACACCCTAATAGGTATTAAAGACATTAAATTGACCTAAAATCGATCAAATTTTTATTAAATTATTAATTATAGTATTAAATAACTTTAATAAAACCTACTTAAACATATTTTATCATCATAAATATGTGAAATATATAAAGGAATCATTAAATATAAAAGATCAAATTATTATGAAATCATTATTAAATACACTAATCACATGATTAATATAGTTAATTATATATTAATTACTTCTCTTTTAAAAATATATATCAAACATCATATTAAAGACATTGAATAGACCCAAATTTAATCAAATTTTGATTAAATCATCATTAAAATCATTAATTAAAGCTTTAAATAACTTTAATAAAATCTAATTAAACATATTTTTACCATCATAAATATTTTTTAATATTTAATATGTATGAAATATAAATATTTAACCAATTAAGTGTCTAATTTCAAATAAATCAATATTAAACACACTAATCATAATATTAAATATCTTAATTACTCTCTAATTAAATAAAGAGAATACATTAAAAAGTTTTTCCTCTTAATCTTTTCAAATTAACCTTAATTCAATTCACAAATCCTTGCTTTGTATAGTTTAGTAGAGTACAAATGTGAGAATAAAAAAGAGAATGTGAGAAAAAGTGAGTTTGAGATAGTTTAAGAGAGTGTGAGAGTGAAATAGAGTGAGATAGTTTAAGAGATAATTTTGACCATTATTGACTGTATTGGGTAGTAACGGTCAATTTCGACCGTTACCCAACTGTACCAAATGGTAATGGTCGAAATTTTGACTGTTACCACCTGATACAGTCCTATATCATCCGATACGGGACTATATCAAGCATACCACCTGATAGTAGATGGTTCGCATATCGATCTATTAGCAAACCAGTATGTACCACCCGGTACAAGTGGTATAATTGGAAATTTAAATCCTTGCTATTAATTAATAAGATACAAAGGGTTTAAAATCAAAATAACTAAAATAAAATTTATTTAAAAATAATTTTACCTAATTGGATTATGAAATTTTAAAAAGCATTTATACATGTGTAAATTTAAAAAATAAGCTAATAAGTCTAATAAATATAATAATATTATAGTAAGTCTGAATCCTAATACTAAGTCATAGTAATTGTATGACATCAATGTTATACTTCATTCTATATACGACGACAACATTGTTAATTTTTTCTATTATAATCCAAAATGACCTCTATAATTTATTTTGTCAAGACAATTATGTTATCACATTCAACTATAATATATACATATATGAATAGGATAGCAAAAATAAATAATTTTAATTATGTAAGAAAAATATTAATTATAATATTCACTTAAATATGTATCACTATATCTTTTTATGAATTGCTCATAAACCTAATCATAAGAATATGTTTTGTTAGATACTTTAAGTAGTAAAACTTAAGTAAATGAATCAGCAATCAATATAGTAAAACTCAAAACATATCTTAATTGATACTAGTTGTTTCTGGACTCATTCCTTATCCATAAAATACTTTATGCTAATATGTTAGGATCCACTATAAAACTAATTATTTTTAGAGAAGAAAGTTACTATAGTATATTAAAACATATTTTCAACAACTTGACAATTGAGTATGATCATACTAAGTTGTGAGATAAAATTCCACGATCATAAAGTTTGAATAGCGACCTCAATGTATGTCATGAAATTAGATTTTATTATTGATAATGTAATTTGTATTATGTTATTTATGTAAATTATCCCTCCAATGTAAACATAAATCATAAAGTGGATTTCTTATTATTGAGATAATTTGTAAATTAATATATAAAAATATCATCAATTCAATTGATCTAATATTTTATATATGAGCATCTAGTCTTTTGTCCCTTATAGATATCTTATTTTATTCCTTTATAGCTTTCAATATTTTATTTTTGGATAACTATAATATCTATCTAGTATTTCAATTGTAAAACTAATATTTGTATATAGTTAAGCATATAAAAGACTTTCTACTATCCTCGGTTGTGGGTTCGTCTGAGTCGATCGACCGATCCCTCGACATTCGGCCCTCCTTCTAGCGCTAAAATATTGGTGTCAACAACTTTAAGTCGTCGCCTCGGGGCCAACACAGCTTGGTTCGGATCCGAATGAGCGGGGATCTTTTTGCGGGACCCGGGAGTCCGCTGAGGTGGCTGGCTTCGCTAGGTGCGATCGGAGACGGGGCCGCTATCTTCTCCAAGACGGGACTCCTGGCCGGGGCGTCGTGTGGGGGCACTTCGTCCTTGCACCTGTACATAGGTCGGGTCGGAAGAACTCGGCCCGACCCCTCCGACGATCAAGTTAGTGGATAATCGCAGGGGTTTTTGTCTTTATTTCTCCTCCTTTTTTCCTCGGAGCGTGAGGGTTTTTATAGTGAAGGTTACCGTTATCTGATGTGCCCGCCTGCAGGGAGCAGGATCGTACTCCTGGTAACGTCTGACAGCGGTGTTGGTGTGGCGTGAAGGACCGAGCCTGAGCAAGATGTTAATGTGCCTCGACCGGCGTTTCGGTCTGTTTGACCAAGTGTTGTCAGGTCAACCGAGGCGCGAGGCGTCATCAGGGGCAGTTGACGTCAACCCGAGTTTTATCGCCATTATTACCCTCATCAATAGGCAGTACCATCGTTAAAAAGGCTAACAAAGCACAAACTATATTCATCGACTAACTTAAGCGGTACTATCACTTGAGCCTAGCGATACCACCACCCAAGCTTGGTTTAAGCTACTAGTTTGGTCTTTTAACGATCCAATTAATCCAACTTCATGCCTAATGGTTTTCTTGATATGTGAGCTTTATTTCGACCTAATATGGTTTTCTTGATTATGTAATCAAAGTATTTTTTTTTTTTATGTCACTTATCTCAAGAGCATATTAGTCTCATAAACTTATCAATTGATTTCATCATTAAAATTCGAGATTCAACAAAAATTAAAACTAAAAATGGGCTATAATCATAATTTAATTAAGGATAAAGTTTAATCAAAATTAATTTTGACCAAAGTCAAAATCCCTATCACCCAAATACCCCCAAATACCCCTTCTCTCAATTTCCTCTCATTGCAACTTTTCCATTGCATGTGACCAATGCAATCTCATGGTCAATAATCCTTGACCGACACCCCTCTGTTGTCGTGGATGACTTGCCACCGGTTTGGCAGCCATCTTCATGGCACAGCCTTGTCGGGCGCCAAGTTCCATAGCGACAATGCCCAATAGCCTGTCGAGCCCTCTTGTCACTATTCATCCCACCATTTGATTATTTGTGTGTGAAACGGTGAGAAAGCAAAAGGTGTAAAGCGTTTGGTGTAAAGTGTGGAGGAGAGCAAATGGTTTTTGAAAGGTGTAAAGCGTGGAGGAAACGTTAAAGAGAGCAAACGGTTTTTGAAAGGTGTAAAGCGTGGAGGAAACGTTAAAGAGAGCAAACGATTTTTGAAAGGTTTGGTGTAAAGCAAAACGATTTTTGAAAGGTTTGGTGTAAAGCAAAACATTTGATTATTGTTGCCCCCTTTTTTTTTCTTTTTTCTTTTTTCCTATTACAATGACAAAATTAACCCATTATGAATAAAATATAATTAATTTTTTTTATCGTTAATTCGATTTTGTGTAATGAGCCGAATAAAAAATAAAATGATATAAATAAAAATAAGGAAAAATAAAAATAAAAGTAACCATTTGCTTTTAACTATTCCTAGAAATTAGAGAATCCCTATCAAAAATGATGTTTGGTACCACTTGTTATTTGTGTAGTTTTCTTTGAGATTTGCAAATACTTGCAAGACCTCTAATGAAATAATTATTATTTCCATTGAGCATCAATCTCTAAGACATTTTGTAGTGTTTCCACATTCGAGGAGTCATGATTGATCAAATAAAAATTTCTCTCTATCTCATTCTTGTAAAAGATTACACTAAGAGTACATTTGGTAAGACCACTTCAATGATTAAAAATATATTGTAATCATTTTCATAATAGCTCAAGTTTAATTAAGTGAATTTAAAATAAAAATATACCTCGAAAGATATTACATAATTTCAAATGGCTTATTTATTTCGAAGCATAATTTCTATCTTGGAACTTCGATAGGTATTGCATATATGATATTTTTTCATCTTAGGCTTGAGTGCACGAGATTACTTTGATCAAATATTTTTTTATATATAAAGAAATGATTGTTATAATGTATACAAAGGACTAATTGTTACGAATATTTTTTATTTTGGATTGATATAATGTATATAAAGGAATGATTTGATCATGTCGAATACTTCAAATACTTTTTCATCATAAATAGATACATCACACGTAAGAAAAGTTTTGGATGCATCGAATGTAATATATGCTTTTTTTTTTTTTTTACTAGGTTGGCATATTACACACAAAAGGATGCTTTGATCATGTTGGATGCTTCGTATACTTTTTCTTAGGCAAACACATCATGCTTAAGAGGATGCTCTAGGCATATAACATGTTTCAAATATTTTTTTATCTTAGATGAACACATTATGTATAAGGGGACATGTCAATCGTATCATTTTGGATAGATGTATGATGTGCAAGTGCATACTTTTGGTATGTCATGTGATTTGGATACTTCTCTAGTCCATGTTATATGTATCATATGTAAGAAGATGATACTTTGGCTATGTCGATTTACTTTAATACTTTTTTATCCTACTTTGATTTATCATATGCACGATAGAGACATTTAGATGCATCGGATGTTTATTTATCCATTTAGATCGCATACTGAGTGTGATGCTTTGATCATGTTGAGCACTTTACATGTTTTCGAGTGGATATATCGTAAAATAGATGGCTGTATCGATCACATTGGATGCCATGAGCATAAATAGTTATTACATATTTGTCTTGTTAATAATAGATAAATGGATGAGTAGTATAGTGGTAAATAAGGATCTCTTACTTACAAGAGACTTGGGTGGATGAAATAGCTGCACCTAATCTGGTTGTGCTAGATTTGACTGGGATCAAGTTGGAATGGCTTGATCAAGTAGCTCGGCCATGGACCCAACCAATTAGTCTAGTGGTCTTATTCGATCAACAAGGGGTCAACAGACCTTATTTACCATTTATCTATTAACATAAATACCAAAATATGAATGTTTGTGCTAAAGTATTGTTATGCCATCTTGGAAACCATAGTTCAATTCCAAACAAAGCATTCTATATACCTCTATTTATTTTGTGTACCTAGTGATATTGCTTAAGCAAGTCAATGTAGGAGTCACGTAGCGTCATCTCGAAGGTGCTCGAAGACAAAATCATGTCTCATGGCATCGTGTGTGATAAATGCATCACTCGAAGAGATTCAAAGGTCCAATGTGTCCAATTTAAAGATCAACCGACTTAAGGATGAGATTGTCTTTGAATACCGACTTAAGGATGAGATTGTATTTGAATACATAATTGACTTCAGATGATACCAACTGTAATATATAATCAACTTGAGGATATACCAACTCGAGAATATGAACTAAGGATATAATAATCTTAAATGACACTATTACCTTAAGGACACTAGAAGGATGTAGTCGGGTGTGACTATCTTGAGGGAGCAACCTATATGGTGATATGATCGAATGCCAAAATATTTTGAGGGTGTGGTAGCCTGATGGGTATGATCATCGTGACGACGTGTTCGACTTTAAGATGTAATCAACTTAATGATGTAACCAATTTGTTGATACCATCAACTTGACAATAATATTCTTAAGAAAACAATTCACATAGAGGTTGGAATGCATACGAAGTTTAATTTAGTGAAAAAATGATTTGATATAAAGTTGTCTCCTGAATATTTACAGATTATTAATAAGTGGTTCAATGATGAAATATTCCTCTATGTGTGATGTGGCATATACATATATATTTTTTATGAACAGTGAACAACTCTTATATGATAATTAAACCAAAAGAGAGATGCGTTATATTTCTTCAAGTTCTTTGGACTTGCAGAAGGTCGGTTTGAGCCTATCGTGCAAAAGCTTGTTTACTGATTGATGCTTGGGCAGCTCAATGCTTCGAGTAATCCTAAATGATACATAATTTTAGCAAGGTGTACAATTTGGAGGGATGCAAGCTACCTAAGAAATTACAACCTCTAAGAAGGCAATCCATGGATTACCATTACAATTCTGTGCAGAAGCATCCCTTCTTTTTCTTCTTCTTGAGCAAAAGATTTCTTTCGTTGTTCGATCGATATTGATGACCGAGAACCATCCATCATTTACAAGATATCAACTTAGTTTGCTTCTAGACGACACGAAAGGAGTCCGCAATCTGTTTTAAATCCTTGTAGTGTCTCTTCCACTGAAGACCTGAAAACGAAGAGGAAGAGATTTCCGAGTTACAAGATCCATGACCTGTTTATCAAAAGAATCTGGTGATCGAAGAGTGTTCAGATATTGGTTTTACCGCTTCCTGTTACATTGAACAAGTAGAGTCGGTTTCCAGCAGCCGTAGCTGTGATTAGGACGTGAGGTGGTTCCAATTCAAATTGATAATATTTCCTTCCTGAATGTTCTGCTACTTCCATGCTCAATACTTTACCTTCTACGTTTTCACCAATTACTTCGGGGCCGAAAGCACTGATGACCTTGTCCGGTGGTCCAATCATTTCGATTTCTGCTTCTCCTTCGATGTCTACACAAGGTTCAAGCATAACATGATGAATGAGAACAAGAAAGATCTTTAGGAAGACGAGTGTTTCTTGCAATTGGCACTTCCAAGAAAACAAAATTCTTCAAACGAATGCCTGTAATCTCAAGCAAGCAATTCATTTTTGATAAATACTTTTTTACATTATCAAATTTGTCATTCTGGTTATTGTATGATACCTATTTTTCAGTCATATCCACTACAAAATTCTATGATTATTGGAAGTCATATTTCATCTAAACTGATTGATAGATCCATGTGCCAGTATATGTGTCCACATGGAAATAACAACACAGTACTTGTACCGTAGGCAAGTTTAGACTTTGATATCAACACATCAAGAATCTGCACAACAGTTATCTAAATTCTGGAATCATATTCGTCCGCATGAATTTTCTGAAGTAAATTGACAAGTTAATCAATCTTTTGTAGGGATAAGAGGAAACATTGATCAAGTAAAAGAACCATGCAACTCAACTAGATTTTCCTGAAAAGATTAGTGGAATGGTAAAAACAAGACAAAAGTTTCATTCTGAGTCTGAAGAGAACTAATTTGCTATCTGGTTGCCAGAACAAGCCTAATTTTAATTTGCTATTAAGTGCTATGGCAGAAGGTGTGTGCACAAACTATAGAAACATGGTATGATACCGGCAAATCGTCGAACAGGAGCTACGATAACAAACAGTCGGCCTTCCTTGGAGCTTGCAAATCTTAGATCAATCTCTGTGCCACCGAGGTCTGCAATCGATACGGGAACCTGAGGCGACACATGATTAGCAAAAGACAATTAGGTGCCAAAAGGAATACTTTTGTGCAGAAATGAGACGTAGCGATGAAGTCACATTCAAAGCATAATCCAAGGATGTCTTCCAGTAAGAACTTGTACCTCTTGCCAGCCATCTGGAACTTTGAAGCTGTATGGGATTATTGGACTCCAACCCACTCCATGGCCTCCGGATTTGTCATCCGGTCTACGATATTGCCTCCAACCTGTCTGAGCAATTTCTTATGAAGGGTTATCCAAACTGATTGCATACCACACTCGTACAGATGGTGATGAAACAGAGGAAATAACACAATGGATTTAACATCACAACCCTCTTAGACACTTCAGCAAACATGTTTCTTGCAGTCATATTTTCTGTGTTTTCTGGCTTAAGCAGACAAATAAATTACGCACTGCAGCAGCATCCATCTTGAGAAATTTGGTATAAACATTGTTGTACGAGATTTCAAGAAATAAATCATGTTATAAGCAGCCCAAAGATCACCAAAATTCATGAATATTGAATAGCAGAAAGGTCGTCATATAACTTGTATGAAGGAATACCAACCATTCTCGTCAGGCTCAGATAAGCCGGGGATCCTCCCGGCCAAGAGACCCTGCGTCACTGCCGACCCATCTCCAGGAGATCCCAACACCATCCCGGAAACCAACGACAAACTAGAAGCCAACGCGCACCTTCTCCCAAACAACCCCGTGGCTCTCTTCCCATCCCCTCTAAATCCACCTCCGTTCGCTGCTACTGCGCTGCACCTCTTCGGATGGAGCTGATGTCGGGGTGCGTACGTCACAGAAAAGCTGCAGCTACTGCAAAGGGTGGTTTCCATCCCTCCTCCAGCAAGACCGCAAGCTGAATCCCTCCAGTTTTATCCTTCTCGCAGACCAGGACACGTGGTGTTGTGGCAATAAAGGATAGCGCATCTAAAGAGTGGCCCTTGGTTTTGTGGTGGATATTCGATGAATGAAGTATCCAAACCTGTTAGTCCGATCGAACACGAAAAGAGCCCAATGATGCTGGGCTTTATCCAACCGAGAAAAGTTTTTGAGGTTTGCTTTACAGATTTTGGGATCAGAAGGGTAAAGATGGGAGCAGGCCCTGTTGTCGTAACAGGCTCTGGGCGGCTGCTCATCACGCACACGGCGCGAGCTTTTACCACTCATCACATCCCGTTTACTGCCTGAAGGATCATGATTTGTTGGTTAGCCCCCGCTCAGCTATATGTAGCCCGAAGCGATCCTGACTTCTTCCTACCTGTCGATGTGGGACTAAACTCAATTCTGGACAGATCGAATCATGGAGATGCGGTATACATCAATTTGGAGATCAACTGTTATTTTTACGGTGGGATCATTCCCTACAAAAGACCCACCGCTAGAAAAATGATCAACAATATCAATCAATTTGATTCCTTACGAATGGATTTACCTGTGTTTACTCGGTGCTTGATAAATGGTTACATTGACATTCTACATGTTATCGTCACAAACATCACCGTTGAATGTTATGGATCAGCGTCGTAAACTGCAGAAGACATGCGAGCAAAATAATATTTGGTAGATCAGATCACAGCAATTAATGGTGGTTAATGTACTCTTAAAGATCAAAACTGTAGAGAAATTGCTTCTTTCAAAGAGGTAAAATGACTGGTTGCCGGTGAATTTGCTTGTCTTGTTTGTTCCTACATTGGTTCATCTTCCTTTTTCTTTTCTTCTTTGGGCAAAGATCCGATATCAGCTGTCATATTCTGTTTGCCGATCATCGAAAATGTTGAAATTTGACTAAATTATGGACAGCAACTTTCCTTTTGCTCCATAAGATGTACAGTCACAGAACCAACAAATGCCCTCAGCATGTTTCACCTTGCTTTTTAGGCTTCCCTTCTGTTCAGTTGATTTCCAGAATGGCATAGTGAAGTTTAATGGCATTGCTGGTGTTGCACCAATTATAATTACCAGTAGTCCCCACAAGAACATAAGCCACCTCTAAACCGATGGAACCGGAAAGGATCTCTGAGGACAATCTCCCTCTTTTCACTCTCTGAGAACAATTTCATTGCTGTGTGACAGTCCACACACACCCTCAAGTTCTTCATAACACGAATTGGCGCCAACTGGGGTAGACGAATCATTCCAAGTGCTACTGCCAACTTCTCACTGTGATGGTTCACAAAACTTCCATTCTGTTTTGGACTGGAACCATTGATCTCCAAAGCCTCCATCTTGATATAACCCATCTTCTCTATTTTGGACAGCATTTCTTCTAGTTTATCGTATATTGCGTGACTTTCAGGGTGGGAATTATCACCTGCCACAAAAGAATGAACCGATGCACCAATCTCAATCCAGCTAAGACCTGGTTCCTTCTTCACTCCTCTTTCTTTCATTAAATCTCTTGCCCTCATCGCAAAGGATTTCCTTCCTGCATCGAGGTACATATTGTAAAGTAGCACATATGAGGCAGGGGAATGAGGCTCAAGCTCCATTATTCGTTCTGCCGCATGTGTACCCATTTCAGTGTCCTTGTGAACTCGGCAAGAACCCAACAGAGCCCTCCATAGGATAGGATCATCATGAAAACATGAGTCTAGTATGAATTTCTCGGCATCAACCAACCTCCCAGCACGTCCGAGGAGGTCAACAATACAGGCGCAATGCTTTGCATTTGGATACAAGTTGTAATATACTTTCATGCGCTCGAAATACCTGGCCAAATAAGATAGAAAAGATGTTTATCAGAATTCTGAAGAACTTCTGTGCACAAAGCCTTGTCAGCGCCCAAGAAAAACATGTTTATCAGATTTCTTGCAAACGTCTGTGCACAAAGCCTAGTCAATGCGAAGTATATTGCCTGAAGACAGGCAATAGTATTTACCACATATCTATTGACTAAGAAAATGTATTTTGGGAAAAGCATAGGAAAAAGAATTGAAGAATTCAACTCTTATAGAGTTGTTTCTTTTGGGGTAATTAGAAAAAGATATAATCCTAGTCTTATTCCTCTCATTAGGGGTACTGGTGCTGCTTCTCTACAGAAGTTCTCTACTTGTGTTTACTTTTCTAGATGCTGCATGGCTCACAAAAGCCACCATCTTTCGCATCTATAGAATGTAATCTTATTTCAAGTGGTGAAATAGATCTAGAGAAAATCTAGATTTTACAAACCCTCTCTTGCTATACAACGTATGAAATCTTAGACGATACCTACGTGAGTTTATGTTTTGGGAAAAAATGGATTTAAAATTTTTATCTCAATTCCAGTTGCAACAGAATTACCTGAGTCCCTCATCAACCAGTCCTCCATGACTACAAGCAGTAAGAACACCAAGCAAAGTAACATGGTTTGGGGAAACCTTGCAACCTTCCATCTCCTTGAAAAGCATCAGAGCATCACTTGCACAACCATGTTGTGCATGGCTTGAGATCATTGCAGACCATGACACTACATCACGATTCTCCATCTCCTGAAATGTCTGATTGGCAGCATCAACATCTCCTGACCTTGCATACATAAATATCTGGGAGTTATTTATAATGGTGAACCAATTAAATCCCACTTTAATGGCATAACACTGGATCTGCTCTCCAGACCTTGCCACAGCTAAATTTGCACAGGCACTCATCAAACATGATAAAGTGAAGTGGTCAGGCTTTATGCCAATGCCCAACAAATCATGAAACAAGCTCAGTGCCCACTCAAAATGGTCTACCTGGATACATCCAGATATCATGGATGTCCAGGTGACAATGTCTTGCTTAAGCACAGAATGGAAACATTTGAATCCTTCCTCAATGGAACCTGAGCTCGAATACATCTCAATTAGTGCACTTCCAATATACTCATCACGCTTGAGGTTATTCTTGAAAATTTGTCCATGTATTTGCTTCCCCAGCTCAAAATCATGGGGGAAGTTACAAGCTCTCAGCACACTTGAGAACGTGAACTTTGAAGATCTCATTCCTCTCCTTTGCATCTCGGAGAAGAGACATATGGCTTCATAATTATGTTCATTATTTCCATCTGTCTCCAACCGGGAAAACCCAGCAATCATGGAATTGAACACAACAACATTAGGATCAGGCACGGAGTTAAAGACCATGACTGCTTCACTCAAGAGGCCATTCTTTGCATACAAGTCTATCATTGCACTGCCCACAAATACATCGGAGTCCAAACCAACTTTAATTACACACCCATGAACCATCTTCCCAAGTATAACTGAATTGCTAAGGCTTGAGCAAGACTTGAAGACACCACCAAGAGCAAATGGATTCGGCTTTATTCCCAACCGGTGCATCTTGGCAAAATTCCTGAGTGTCTCCACATCCCAACCAATCCGAACATAGGCTGAGATCATAGAATTCCAAGAAACATCATCCAATTCGCTTGAACTATCAAAAACAAGACTCGCATCACTGATCCCACCACATTTCGAGTACATATCAATAAGTGAGTTAGTCAAGAAAACACGCTGATAAAATCCACTAACTAAAACCATCCCGTGAATCACTTTCCCCATCTTCAGGTCCCCAATTTGAGAGCACACACTCAGTGCACTAGCATAGGTGAAATGATCCAGCTTAGTTTGCACACTCCTTGCCTCGTTAAAAACATCCAAGGACTTGCGGCACACTCCAACTTGAGAGTACCCAGTAATAAGCGAATTCCAAGAGACGGTATCTCTTGTAGGCATTGTGTCAAACAGGTGCTGTGCAAGGGACATGTCACCGCATTTGCAGTACATGTTAAGGAGAACGTTCTGCAGAAACATGCAAGGTGTGAAGCAGGCCTTGATAATGTGGGCATGGACTTCCTTCCCATGGATCAAAGACAGGGATTTTGTGGCAGATAGGAGGAGTTCAGAGTACATGGGTTGTGACAGTGTGGGTGGAGAGGGAATTTGGATTTGGGTTGGGAAAAGGGTGGACAAGTGTTGTTTGGGTGATCTGTATAAGCTAACATGCTTGGGAAATCCTTCAAGGCATCTGCAAGTATGCTGCCATATTATCATCTGTGCTGGTCTCATAGGTGGTTATTGGGATACATGAACTATGAATTTATAGCCATCAATATAAATACTAGATACCATTCAAGGAATTCAAGTAATGAATACAATGATGATCTCTACAATGGCACAACAAGATTGCAACCTTTGTTTTGTGATGTGTGGCTGTGGGACTATGCATTGTGGCTGAGAAGAGCTATGACCTTCATGGCCTACCTGAAACATAATATAACCACTCAGTTGATTTGGTCTCTATCTATTGGGTTTCCCTTATTATTTGAATGGGCCCAAGATAGATGAGGCCCACTTCAATGGGGCCTCATCATCATCATCATCATCATTCAATCAATGAAACCATGATCATAAGCTTGGTTCCAAAACCTCTTTGTGCTCATTATTTCAGCACAGAGCTCCATTATTGTGATCTTAATACTTTTCATGGCACTACACATGATTACTTGGTGTTACAATATACTTTATCCACCAAATCATGCCAAATTAGCTATTGGAAGGCTTCTACTCAGTACAAGCTTGCAATCTGCGGGCAACAGAAGACCTGCACCTCAACAAGTGTCGCTTTAGGCACGTCTCCAAACACCGACTCCTTCCCGTCCTCCCTCTTCGCATAAGACAGCCCCAACCTGGACTTGGCTTGTCTCAGATCACCGACGCCGGAGCTTGCGTCCGGCCCCGTGAAGACACCCATCACCGGCGTAAGCGGCGGGCCGATGAGTAGGCCGTCAGCTCCGAACTGCGGGCCGCCTCTCGCGTAATCGAAAATAGCGGCGCCGCTGCCGCCGACCTTGGGCAGTATGACCGGATCATCCGCTGCTGCAGAGCCACCGGCCTCCTTCCAGTAGAAGACGAAGGCGTCGAAAGTGTCGTAGTAGTCGTCGGTGCTCCTGTATCCTTCGGGGTTGAATGCGCCGAACTTGAAGGACGTGGTGGTGTAGCCCACCACCACACAAGGGCCCTTGAAGTCGCAGCAGCGGTGGAAGTCGACGGCGCTGAAGCCGTCGATGGAGGCTCTGTAGCAGCATTTCAGCTCCCTACCTGTTCCATGAAACATGGAGAGAGAGAGAGAGAGGTGTGTGGCTGGCGTCCATGGAAGGAAGCAGCGAGATCAGAAGTAGGTACCTCTCAGGTGCGTGTTGGCCACTAGTGATCGAGAGAAGGGGTGATCGATGTCATGATACTTGTATGGAGGTTTCTCCTCTGCTTTCCGGCGCTTCCCCCAGTCAAAGAGGCTTACAGGCGTTGTTGTATGCCTTCTCGGGAGGATGGAAGTGGAACCAAGCATGCAAGCCATGAACAGAAAAGACGATATCCCAAGCTCTTGTGCGCTTACCTGCAGCAGTTTTGGTACATACAATTCTTATCCAAAAGCTGATGAACTCCTCACCATGACAAGGACAACGGACAACCAATCTCCATCTTCTTCTCGCTCCTGAGATTTTGTTGAGCAACTAACAGATGCGAACGGAAAAAAACAACTAATAATTGCTTTCATTGAGATTTGAACTCAAGACCTCCCGCTTACTAAACAGGTGCTCTAACCAACTGAGCTATGCAAGCTACACATTTTTAGGTTTATGTTAAATATGTTCTTCTTAATTCTGAGATTTTATCGAGCATCCAACAGATGCGAACCGAAAAAAATCCAAGTAACAACTGCTTTCATTGAGATTTGAACTCAAGACCTCCCGCTTACTAAACGGGTGCTCTAACCAACTGAGCTATGAAAGCTTCACGTTTTAAATTTATGTTAAATAATATAAATTATATTTAATCGTAACTCATATTACCCATCAATGGTTGCTGGTGCATAAATGTGACCACACATGCGTATCATATCAAAATTCATTGCCATCCAAACAAACCTATCATCAAAATCGAAACAACAATACAAATCAGTATCGTGTCAAGAAATGCTTCGATTAGCATATAAAATTAAACCTAGGATGCAAGTTAATATAGTTAGAATGAATCATAGAGTAATCAGAAGAACATAATAAGGCAACACATGAAAACTGTGTTCATATATAAGTCAACAGTAATTTCATCCGCAGACCTTTCCGAGAGTGCAATCCACAATCAACTCATTTTGACCACTCTCTCAATCTCATCAACAACTAAATACAAACACAAGGCACGGTGCTTAGAACAGGGGGTTTCCTACTATTACATAAGCATTCTGCAAATCAAGAAATCACATAGGCACCATGTCGTAAGACTTCTCCAACCTATGAAACAATAGCTAGATAGACGCACTGACCCCTTAAGTATTCTTTAAATTCTCTAACCAAGAGCAATTGACTAAGAAAGCTTCCTTGTTCTTCTGCAATACTTTCAGGTCTTCATGCCAAAATCATGGTAACCAACCAAAACTGTTCAGAGCGATAAAGACACATCTTCCATTTCCAACCTAAGAAATCATCCATCCAAGCACCCCATTCATCTTTGCAACTCGCAGACCCATTAGCTTATTTATTTCACCTGCTAGCGTCTTTTGAGCATGCTGCCTTTGATCTAGTTGAAGCTGTTATTCCTCGCGAGAACAATTCGGCAATAGCATACTTTAAGCAGCATTACCTAAAGAGGGTTTGCTGTTATGCACTTCACAGGATCCAGTAGTGAGAGTAGACTGAGCTCCACAGCCAAAATGTTGCTGCGGTTTGACAAATCCACAGCAATACATGTATCCTGCGGTCAAAACATAGTAAATAGGTCACAGAAAATAGTGGAAATAATACAAGGAACCAAACATGAAGTATTGGACAACTAAGAAGTAGCATACCCAAAAAGTTTGTATTCGATAAAATGAAAATGTTAAGGTGAATGTGCCACTAAAAAAGGTAAAAGAATATATTTCCATTGGTGAAGATAAAATGAAAAAGAAGAGTTAAAGATAGTATAAACATAGACCTATGAATGTTGTCCTTAGAATACATGAGACAAATAGTATTTAGTGGGGTGAAAAAAAAGGAAGACCCAGAAAGACATTATTAGGAACTACAAATATAGCTTTAAATTTGATTAATTAAACTAAGAATATTATTCTGAACATAATTCAATATAGTGGAACCCAAATAGTTGAGACATTTGTTGTTACTATTGTTTAGCAATAAAAATGCAATCTAATTGAGTTTACAAACAATGGCTCAAAATTTGAAAAATAAGGGTTATGGTTTAGACTACAGCCAAGGAGTATGGTGCTAGATATACTAACAGAAGATGCTAAATAGGCCAAAATGATGATTTAAGATTGCAGCTTATGGAATCCTGTGCTATATGCAGGAACTATATATCAAAATTTGCCTCCATTTTTCATATATATCATAGTCAAGTTTTAGTTGAATATTTGGTAGGATTCAACTGATGCTCAAAAAGTAACAAAAATCTGATATAAATTTTCAGGTAAATAATCTTACCATTCATAAGAAAATTCACGAATCAGATCAGGATTTCTGAACCCATACTTGTCTCTGCACATTATGTAGGAAGATTAAATTCAATCGTATGAAAGGAGGGTGCGGTTGAGAAATACTATCTTCTCATAGTTCACCTCATGGGAACTGTAGCCAGTGGATCCTCTCTTGGAACTCTTTCCCTCTGTTACACTCAAAGAGCCATCCACTTCCTTTATATCTCGTGCTAATCCACGACGGCCAACATGCCTATGATAACCTAAATACATTTGCAAACAATCAGTCATGTATTAGAAAGAATAACGCACAAAAACATTCAATTAGTTTGCAGTAAAATGACAGGTACTCACCATTCTCCACTGCAGAAAGACTGACTCGTCCACCTCTATGAATTTTCATGTCCTCACTTCTACTGACAAAAGACATGTCAGATTTTCTATCTCCATGACCTATTGACCTTTCATAGGCAGCAGCATGTGAATTACTATCACCATCAGAAACAGAATCAAGTGATCGATTATGTGATATATAATCCTTCACATTTAAGCTTGCATTGGGAGGCAAAGGTGGGCGCTTGTCCTTCTTCGAATTTATCTCGTGTATTTGCAGCTCAGGATGGGATGAAGATAAATACGAACGCCCTTCCCTTGAGAGCATGCTTTTAGTGATTCTTTCACTTGCCTGGTGTGTAGATGATGAAGTTGGTGACCTTTTTACTAAAGGCATAAAAACCTGCCGTTGCGGCACTCCTCTAGATGGCTAGACAAGAATATCAAAAGCAGTAGCTACAATTACAAAGATTAGAATACCAAAAAGGTTACATAATTCACAAAAGCAATCAGTTGCTTACATCAGAACCTTCTTTCTCTTTCCCTTTCAACAGCATGAGTTTGCTCTTTCCGCATTCAACAGCTCCAGAAGCTACAAAAGTCCCAATAGATCCAGCTACTTAGTTAAAAGAAATCAGTGATACTGTTATATGAGAGAAAAGCATCTTGGAACAAGCATTCATGAAAATCCACAGAACTGCTGTGGATATTCATGAATGCCCTTTTGTAGCTTAATTAATTGATCAGTGAAACTAAAGGATGCCCATAAATTAGAACTCCAAAAACCTAATACTGCTGTGGCAGCAATAGTGGGCACAAATGCAAGTGAATATCCACAGTCAGGTTAAGGATGTTCTAGAAGAAGAGAGAGGGGTGACAAGCAAGTTGTAAGCTTAATTAATTGATCTTCAGAAGACAGCCAACTTATTGTGAAAAAACAATTTAACAAAACCCTCAATAATATAGTCTCGCTGACAAATGCCTTCCAGAATCTCGCTGATTATTCTTCAACCATGAGAGTTTCAGCAACATGGATAGGCATGTTGCATGAACTTTAAATTTACAAGAAGCAATTTACTTCGAGATCATACAAATGGAGTAAAACAATAGTTATTAAATAAAATGTTTCATATCTTGATCAGGGAAAGATACCAATCCATTGTGCACCATGCATCAGTATACCTCCATGCCACCCAGTAGAGGTCTGACAGGAGGAGGGGAAGAATTGAAAAAGAGATAAAGAGGGGAAGAGGATAATACAATGCTAGCATACATATTATAATGCCAGTTCTATTTTCCTGTAAATACAGCCAAAAAATTGCAAACAACCTTAACTGAAGCATCGTATGGTAAGCCTAATCTAAAATACAGTACATCAACATATTCAGAAAAATAAAGCAGGCAGCCAAAAAACCTATTAGATGATATTTGAATTAACAATATTCACAGAGTGAGAATTGAACAAAACATACCAAGTTCATCTTCTAAAGCTTCTTTTCCCATTGCAGAAGATACAGACACAGATTTATCTACTTGAGGCTGCTGCTCTTCTCTCCTCGACATTAATATGTAAGTTGGTTTTTCTTTGGCACTCCCCTTTTTCATATTGTTCCTTAGAACATACTGCAGAAAGAAAAAGCGACATCAGCATCATTGCTAGATTAAAGAAGGTTTTTAAGATGGCCCATCATAATGATGTCTCTAGGTGCTTTATGACCATGGCCCATGCCCAGAAGCAACTATAATCATTTTCAAATCAAGAAATAAAAGTGATAATCCAATTGATACATGAGAACATTGTGATTCAACCATTTTTTTGGTTCAGCAACCAGCCCGAATCGCCAGGCCTGATCTGGGTCATAAGATTGCACGAACTTATGGCACAGATGGTGAGTTTAACAACCTTGTTTTCCGCTGGTAGGAGCAAGGTTGCATATATTTTCCCTCTTGAGACCAAAAATTTAAGGAGTCTCATGCACTTGGCCACCATTTTGTTGTACAGAAGCCAACCATCAGAAATCTCAAAGAACACTTCAAAAATTTCTTTAGTTGGGCATCTCCTAACCTCCATGAACTAGCAATTGCAGAACATTGATACAAGCTTCCATGTTTCATTTTCACAAAATTGAACTCCCTGAATTGACGGAAGCACTGAAGGCACAGGTTGGTTGTAGTGTAATAGCATATCATGTAAAATGCCAGTCAGAGAAATTACCATGGATTTGTAGTGAGCAAGAAAGGATTATTAGCTTTAGAATTGACAGCATTAGGTATACACAGCCATTTTTGTCCAAGGAGAATATTGAAAAGAACATATAAAGAATTTTGGACTCTTCAATTCTCAGGTTTTTTGTTGTGATTTGTGTGTGGCAGAGCACAGAAGGTTTAAACATTTTTTGAAGCCTCAAGTAATTCCTAACAAAGATTTTCTTCAGGCAACTACTAAATTTGAAAAAAATGTAGTGAGAACTGGGATATCTGTCGTCCAGATTGTCCAAATTCATCAACACAAGTTTACAGTTGCTTCTCTATCCTACATGCATTAGCACCCTTTACAAAAAACCGTGGTAAAAGGTCTAGAAACCTCATTGTACTAAATCTTAAAAGAAAACAACATTTATCATGTACCAAAAATGGTAAAACATGTAAACAATTTAGTCAATAGTTCTACACCTACTGCTACTTAGGCACATACTTGTGGACAAAATAAATTATGCTTCCTTTGACATGACATTACAGCGGTTAAGTGGATTCATCTGTAAAAGATGCTGCTTTATGATTGCACAGAGAGATTGGAAGTGTAGACTGCTTAAATGGTGAACAGGGATGCCACGAAGTGTATGCTCATCATTTACATAATGAGGAGAACAAACATCAGCAGAAAACAAGACATTAAACTGGGAACGAAAAGCACAATAAATAATTAAAAAACACACCAGTGATAACATAAGATCAATTCAGAAAATAAAAAAGAAGTAACCATTTCATAGCAAACTGGTGCAGTAAAAACAAGAACTAAGAATGATATTCAAAGGAACAGTTAGTAATGCTAAAGAAACTTAGATTCCTCGCCAATTAATATTTTATGAAAATAGTTATAACCAGAACAGGCTCCAGACTAAACAAATAAAAAAATACATAAGCATCATCAAGAAAAAAAAAAGCTTCAAATTCATGCACCACCTCAAATCAATTCAAACTGAAAAATAATAGAAAACTAAAGAAATGCATACAGTTGAAGTAGTGCCCTTGCGCTTCTGAGGGCCTCTTTTAGAAGAACTTGAGTTGCCAGAAGAAACCCCTGAACCTCTTCTATTGACTTTACGACCACTTGATAGTCCCTGCAAAATAATAGTATCTCAATGTCTGCAATAAAAGTGATAGCTTATACCCAAGGATGAAGTATCGATAAATTTATTTTGCAATAATTCTGAAAGCCCAGCAGAGCAAACAAGCAGAAATTTTGGTGCACATCATATAAAACCTTCATATAAATAAACCAATTAAAATATCCACACACTTTTCAGTTTGATACATAAATTAGATGTTCAAAACTGTCACTTCGTAACAATCATGTCCGATTTCCTCATCTGTTGAAAAGCAGCTATCACTTGTAGCCATGTAACTTTAGTAACAACAATGAGAATTGCAGCTTTAATGAGCATAAAGCATGTTATTGATTACTTGAAATT
Source organism: Musa acuminata AAA Group (assembly GCF_036884655.1). NCBI lineage: Eukaryota > Viridiplantae > Streptophyta > Magnoliopsida > Zingiberales > Musaceae > Musa > Musa acuminata. The sequence continues at coordinate 14,217,394 of NC_088332.1, read as the reverse complement.
CATATAGAAATCACCACTAGTAACTGATTATTATGCTATATATAGCATCACAAAACTAAGTATCAAAGAATCATACTATAACCAACTCCATAATCAAAATATATGTTATAATGTCCACAGTTAGTCAATTAACTACAGATCTTCAACATCTTTTTATTTTTATGATCAACATAAGGACTAAACATTTTCTTTCCAAACAGAATTATATAATATAGTGGAATATTACTTCTCATTACAACCCCAAGTCAAAGTTATGCGGCTTTTTCCACGAAAGAAAAGAAACTCGATAACATATTGCCTCTTTTCATAGGTGGACAATGAGTTATATGCCATCTCATGTCATGGTGCTTGTGTTATGAGTACCATAATTTCTTCCATTTCAACTGCCAATGTGCCAAACAAAGCCTGTCAGGATTCTCAATTCTTCCTCATAGACAACTTGAGGCATGCATGATGGCACAATGGTGGTTTCACCCCATGGCATCCCCTTGCAGCATCTAAGAGGCAAGTACCACTTAGGTTATAAAGGTAAATCTTCTAAGATAGTTGCAAAACCAACCATGCCATCGAATCAAAGCGTTAGATCATGTTGCAACACCAACCATGCCATAGAATCAAAAAGTTAGATAGTTAACAAGAAATGTAAAAAAAGTAATGATCAAAGATCAGATGTCCAGATTGATGAGTGGTTTACAAGATTGACAGGGAATAATTATTATTGTGAAATGCTGGAAGTTACATCAGTGCATCATTGAGGAAACAGTGAAACATAACATTTTGGTTTTGGACATAACCAAAACCTTTCAATGTAGTCATGTGCTTTTTTATAAGACAATGTGGGGAGACTCTGATCCAGTTTTTCCTTTTTGTTCGTGCCTTATTTACTTAAAACATCACTACAACAAAATTTAACTAGTAATCATGCCCTAAAATACAATTAAATTCAACTCACTCTCTAGAATTTCACTTCAAAACAAAATGCAACCTATTGAATCATGCTTTATTAAGGACAGAATCCATTTAACTTTACATATTTCTTTATTAGAACCAAGGTTTTGTGCAAATTAGCATTGCCAATTCTCAACTCAAAATTATTCTTTTTAAGTATACACAATATCTTATTAGCTCCTACCATATTCTGAAGCAACTTTTTAAAGTTAAAATATTAAACGACATAACTTCAACACAAATTTATCCAAGTTAGAATATCTAGTGTTTGGATCAGTTTGGTCTCCGTGTAACTTCAGTCTGACTTGGATTTAAAATGTTATATGGAAACCAGGTCAACTTAGAAGGGCCACCTGTGGCAAAAACACATTTAAAATGTTTCCTTATTTATGTTGGATACCAGAAATGTATGACAAATAGCTATGTTAATTGATAAAAGATTAAAACAAAGTAGTAAGTCTACAAGATTCACATTGTACCTGAACGCCAACTTTAGCTGCTCTTTTTCGTCGAACAAAATCCATTAGAGGTGTTACAATAGGTGTTTCCTTCGCACCTATAGAATGGAAATATAAATTCGTCAATGCAATTATTAATTTCTTGATTTCATTGTATCACTGAGCTACCTAATTTAGCACTTCCTAAGAAAAAGTATCATCCATATATTAGAACTGACCAGCTCTTTCAGCTTCCTTCCTCTCCAGCTGAACCTCAGCACTAGGAAGATGTTCCACCGGCTTTGATATAAGCTCAAGAAACTCCATATATTCAGGATCTAGTTATTCATCAAATAACTGCTAGTGATTAAAGCAAAAAAATACTAAAGGACATAAGTCTAATATGTCAAGTTCACACTCACATGAAAAAAAAATTGAAAATGGATAGAAAGGTGTACCCTTAGATATAGTCCCTTCTCGACCATCCTTCTTTGACCATATATTTGGAACTTGTTGTGAAGGTGCATACTCTACAAGAGCCTTAAACTGGGCACCTGGGATAACATTTTTCAAAAATCCTTCATATAAAAACTATACCATAGATTACATGGACAAGATTCATGAAAAGTCTTAAACAGTTCTTAATACAGAATCACATTAGGACACAAGACAGCTAGCTTATTACAAAAATCTTTACTGTTCTTGAAATGATTTACATGTCAAGATCAGGCTTTCGCATCTTAATTTAGAAAAGAGAAAAGAAAGGCCCTCTGAGAAACTAAGTGTACAAGTACACACTGAATGCTAGAAAGAGAGAAATACTTTGCAGGATTAAGGCTAAAGCATTTTATACTGCATGCTCTAAAAGCTAAGTAAATGCTCACACTAGTTGCCCACAAAAACATAATTGTTGAAGACTTCATCAACTAATCTGCAGTTATGTGGTCAATCATGACCTTAGATGACCTAAAGCACCAAACCAAAAACTAAAAACTCATTTCAACATGGTACCATGTTTCCTACATGTAATACAGAACCTATTACATGATCTCAAAGTAATGTGAAATTCCTGACAACACAACCAACAGGTCTTTGAGAGAAAGTCAAGTGTATCAACTCTGTGCTTCTCAAAACACATTTCCACTTGCATAAATATGTTAAAACAATACAACTTTCAAGAAAATATAAAATAGAGATTCAAACTAAGTAGAAGTGATAAGAACAAAATGAAGTTAAATACCCTTCTCATTGACAAAAATGTGTCCATCAAAGAACTCAGCAAACTCAACCACATCTTCTGGGTTATTGAAGTTAAGATATGCTCGAGAATGTATTTGGTCTTTTTGGCTGCAGAATTGAATGGATATCATAAAAAGGAAAGAAAAAAAACTATCAGTAACACATTAAAAACAGGAGTACAAAAGAATATCTGAATGTACATATCCAAGTTTAGTCAGCCACTTGGCCCAAGAATGCTAAGTACTAAATCTATTGAATGTATGGTTGCTGTAATTAGCACAAGCAATGGTTATTTAATATTATATTTTATTGCATTCAGACAACTAAAACAATGAAGATAACCTATAGATCTCCATATGCCAATTTTACAACCTAAAATGACATCCGATAGAATTTTAAAAAGTTGCCACAAGAGCAGTGTGTCTGCAGAAATATAACATGAAGATTTTAAGAGAAATGTCATAAGTTAGTAAACACTTTTCTTATATTCAGTTATACTCTTCAGATAAAAGCCATGGAACACAAAAATGTTCTGCCAGAAAAGAGATTAACAAATAAGCAACAGCCACAACCGTATGCAAAAAAATGAAGTACAAATATATGAACCTAAAGAAACATATTACGAATAAAAAGACAAAATAAATTTACTGCCATTTAATGGATTAAAGAATCAAAAACATCCAAGATGTTTTCTTCTCAATGGATTCATTTTTATCCTACTGGGAACTGAAAGAAATAATAAATTTAACAGTATAAGTTATTGCCCAAAAAAGGAAACATAAACATATATGAACAATTTTTCATCCAGACCCTAAATCTACTATACATATTTCATGGTTCACTTGATAATCATTATCCCATATGAAGCATGTGAACTAAATCAATAGTTAAAAGACACCGATAAAACTTTTCAAACAATTTTTGCTTGGTTAGTTCCAGCCTGGCTTTGTGTAGATCACTAAAAGATCATAAACATCATGGAATCTTATAGTTCGGCTAATTGGGAGAAACAAGCAAATGGACTTATCACCTAAAAGTGCAATGCCAATTCAAATTTCTTCAAAAGAATTACTGCAGACATAAAGACCAAATCCCCCTGAACAAACGCACTACAAAGTTAGGGCCTCCTGTAAGACACTTGAAATAACAATAAAGCAGATTCCGTGAACCAAGATCTCTATGTTTAACCACCAACATCACGTTGTCTAATTATCAAATTCCATGGCACTTGGAGCCGCAGAACCAACAACCAAAACGAAGTCGTTTAAAATAGTAGCAAAACCCCTTTACCTGTTCTTCCCGGGACGAAAGCACACCCAATCGTAGCGGCCGGCGAACCTGCCATCGATCTGCTCCATCAGCACCGACTGCGAGATCGCCGGCGGCAAGTGCCGCATCACAACCTTCGTCCGATCGGGGGGATCCTTCATGTGTTCCACCCTCAAAACCCCCACCCCCGACCCAACAATTCCGCAAGAACTATGTCCCAGAAACGCCAAAATCACGGTCAGCGCTACAAGAATCCTCCGCAGATTCGTTTCTCTTGCCCTGGATTCGATCGAGGGGATGGTTAGGGTTTTTGCCCCCGAATTAGGGTTCCGATCTATGGTCTCGAATCAGCGTCCAGAGGATGCGAGCGACACAAGAAACCGACCCGATGAGACTGAAGAGAGAGGCGAGGAACATACATTAAGGACGCGAGTTGCGCACACGACGGCGTACATAACTTAGCGTACACTCGAACATTAAGTAACATATCGAGAAGTGCTCTTTTACTGCTTGTCAGTGACTCATCGAAGTACCTGTCCCGTGAGTGGACAGTGCTAGTGAAACAGGTGGTGCCCACATCTGACGCCAGCTTCCAATCAGAAGATAGGTCGGTGAGACATCGACATCATGACCGTCCAGAACTTACGTATACGTATACAGGTCGACCAAATCAGGTCTATGCACGAATCTCGATGACACCTATCAGGAGCTTGTGTGAATTTCAAAGAACGAATAATTAATTTTTTTTCCCTTTTGTGCTAATTTCATCTCAATAATGCCAATGCGATTTGCTAAATGTGCATTCCATACGAAACATTATAGAATTTAATTTGGTAGCGTACATAATACAAAAAAGTTAAAATATTACTAAAATTCTATTAATTGAAATGTAATAAATTTAAAATATTATTAAATGTCCATTATCAATAGTAAGAGCATTCATAATATTATTAATGTAATAAATATAAAATAATATTATGAAATATTATTTTATATGATGTATTGATTGGCAATAATACCTGATTTTTTTTATTGTTGAGTTTTACGAAAAAAAAAATTAAGGCATCATTTGAGAAAAATTGAAGTCTAGAAATTAGTATTCATAATATTCATTCAAAAGATAAACAAAGATAATATATTTCTTTTATATTAAGAATATTACACACCTACTTATGTAAAAACAAGCTTAAAAATTGATTAACGTATAAAAATATTTTACTGAAATCTTATACATTTTTTTTCTTTTAATCTCATTGTTTGTCTTTTCAAAAATAAGAAAATATATCGAAAATTAATTCGACCAAATCAAATAAGACTTAACTTTTTTTCGAAAAAAATACATATAATTTGCATTTCTCCAAAATCATCCATTCCACTCCCCTCCTCATCGATCACAGAACTATCTTGATGTATATTAAAAGCAGAACAATCATGAAGAGCAATCATAATAATCAAGCTACTTGAAACTATTAGCAGCAGTGGATTGCAGAAGGGTATCTGATAAAGTAGCATGCCTACCTAGTTATTACAAGATCCAGTTCTTAGTACATAGGATATTAGGAATACAAGTCTCTGAGTCTCTCTAATCCTAAACAGAGAGAGAGAGAGAGAGAGAGAACCAGCAGCAACAGTAACATAAGTTCCTCTAACTTTAAGCAGCATAAGAGAGAGAGAGTGATGAGGCTCTTGGACCTAACCATGGTGGTGTAGAAGCAGTAGTGTTAGTTAGGGAGAGGAAGAACCCATGAGACTAAAAATATATCTCGAGGGTCAGAACTCCACAGCCATATGTGGAGTTCATAGTACTGTCAGCTGGAACAGGGAGTAGAGCGCCATGCCAAAAACAAACACCAGCTCTTCTCTACACCTCCCTGGATTTTGGAGCTAAAACTCCCCATGGAGTTTAGCCACAAATGTTCACACAGAAGCTAAGTCAACAGAACAGAGGGTTAGTGAGTTCATCTTGCCTTTCCCTAGGCAAGTTGACTTCTTGTGGTTGATCACACTGGTGCAGTTGACATATAGGCTTGGGTTGATCAGTGAAGGTCATAGAAGACTTTAAATGCTTCTCTGTAACAGTGTATAAGCCCATCTCAGGGCAGTAGGATTAGATGGAGATGCTTTAACCCCGACCAGGGGATAAAGGAGTGGACACTGCACAGCTAGTGCAGCATCAAGTAATGGATTTGGAGTACTTGTAGTTGTGCTCCTCCAGTCTTGAGCTCGACTGACACTGTTTGCCCCTGTGGGACTCGATTTGGTCTGCGGAAGACAATCGGGTGGAAACCTGGGACTTGTGTTAGAGACGATGGACAGACTCACAGACAGGTAATGGGAACAAGGATGGAGGATGAAGAAGAACCATGGTTAGGCCAAGGGTTGCTCTGGTGCGGTGGGTGCAGCGAAGTGAGCAGGAATGTGTCTGTAGTGATGGAGTGTTGGACTCGGCAGGGTTGGAGCTGTGAGAGCCATTGTCATGCCTGTTTTAGAGCAGAAGACACTGTTAAAAATATTAGTACCCCGAATTGTAGACATGGTGATCCAATCTCAAGGAACAATGCATTGGAACAAACCTGCCTGTGCTGCGGGGCTCATGGCGAGGGACACGGGAGCTCCATGCAGCAGGGAGGACGGGAAGCCCGTCACCCCCGCCGTGGTGGTCATTGCAGAGTATTGGAGCATTTGAGGGTACTGCATGCCGTATCCTTGACCCTGATGAGGATAAGCCGCGGCGGCGCCGCCCTGTCCAAACTGGAAGTATGGGTAGTAGCCGGTGGTTCCAGCGGCCACCCCAGTTGCTGCTCCTCCGTAGAGTGGGTATTGAGTGGCTGCTCCACCATACATGTTGTAGTAGCTCTGGTGATCAGACTAAAAAGCAGTGAGTACTTGGTAAGTAGATGGTGTAGATAACTTTGTTTGATCTTCTTATATCCCTCAACGAGACGACAAAGATTCTTGTCTTCGAACAAGAACATGTTCTTGCAATAGTGAAGGTTCTGAGAAACCGGCATTGGTTCCACAACAAAAAACAAGTAGACACAGACGAGTACTACAAACGAAAACATTGGAACTTCATATCTCTTTCTATCTTTTCCTCGGAACAATGCATGCAAATGGGATCAAGTGGGACATACCGTAGCGTAGTTGTACTCAGCAGAATATGGTGAGAACCTGAAATCGCAGGTGGGAAGCCAGAAGTTAGCGTTCCGCTCATGATAGCCATGCTCATACATGCGTGTTCATAACACTTGAAGAAAGAATCCTCATGCAGGTTTAGAATGCAACCACGATTCCAGGAGAAAGCTACGTTCAACATGATCTACAAGCATAAGTTCATACGTGTACGTAAAAGCTTATCTACATGCATTTTTACCTGCTTTACTTAAACGAGAGAGAGAGAGAGAGAGAGAGAGAGAGAGGATGCCAGCTTTAGTGAGTGGGAACATGGAAAAGAGGATGAGTACTGTTCTTGTGAATAGTATATAGAAGACACAGCTGTGTAATACTGCTCGGAAGCAAGCATCCAGGCATGGAGAAGGATGAAGGTAGTGTTGGTGTAGATGGTGCAAGAGCAGGCCGCCATGATCGATCTCTCATGGGCCTGCTTTTTAAGGGGCAAGTGAGCGTGCATGTGCTGGCATCTGAACCTAACAATGTGTGTCGACTTCTTTACAGCTTACCCATAGACATAATAAGGAAGCCCTTGTTGGATGGCATAATGAGGGAAGGCGGTAGCAGCAGCAGCAGCAGCCGAAGCAAAAGCTGTTCCCATCCCACCTTGAAGGCCTGCCTGAAAAGATTTCACGACCCTAAAGTTCCTGCTCCCTCCTGTAAGATAAAGAACAATGGTGTTATCATCATCGTCGTCAACCTCAGTCGCACTGCAGCACAGTGTTGTCTCCTCCACGGAAAGGAATCCAAGGTAACAATCCCACAGTTGAGTTGAGGAAGAGTGAGACTCACTATAGCAAAAACAAAAATAATACTGATGACTTTACCTTAATGAATGAACAGATTCGATTCCTAGGATGGATGATGTGCTTGTCCCTTCGGCCTTTTCTCTATAGGCTTTGTTTTGTATTGAATAGCAAGTTTAAATTACTGTGACCTCATTATTTTTCTCTCAACCTTTTTGTGATTCTACACCATCAAACTTTAACTGAGCTCAAGAATAGCAACATGGGGGAAAAGGTCATGTTGATGCTCGATCATACAGCTAATGATGCCAGCATACTTTATTAGTAGAGTTAGTTGTCTCAGGCACAATGAAATAGGCATGATCCGGCATAAAGATATCATATCTTGCATCTATCACCTACATTATGAACTCCATTTCTTGGCCTCATGAAAGAGCAGAATATAAATTATGATTTGATCATTAATCTTGGTTCTTTGTTTAGCAGAAATTTGGAAAATGATTTGCTTACCATGAAGAGGTGTTGTAGGTTTAGATCTTTGAAGCCCTAAGGAGGCAAGGTTACAGTTAGCCCTCCTTCCATCGATGACGGGAGAAGGATCTATGCAAGCTCTCATGGCAGCCTCCGGCTCGCGAAATGTAACCTAGGAGGATGTGTAACAAGAACAAAGTAAGGAATACAATTCAGCTTATCGATTCTTAATGAGATCGTAGATCCAGATTCTCCGGTATAGGAGTCACAGCTATAGATCTTCCTTTTTTGTAATCTTAGCTGCAGATGATGGTAAGGAAGGAAGAGTGAGAAAGAAAGACTTACAAATCCATAGCCTTTGGATCTTCCTGTGTTCTTATCAGTGATGACAACAGCCTCGAGGATCTCCCCAAATTGCTCAAAGTATTTACTCATGGTGTCTCTTTGGGTCTCCCAAGCAAGCCCCCCAACAAATACCTTGGTGTAAGTGGTGTCTCCAAATTGGCCTGCCACATTAGTTGGTGGAGTCATCTTCCCCCTCCCCAGATCCTTCTCTTCTCCTCCTTCCTTCTCCTCCTCCTCCTCCTCTCAACTCCCCAATCCTAAGCGACGAGCAGAAAGATCAGCCACCAAATATAGCAAGAGATGGTCAAGGCTTTGGATGTGTGTTCTGTTAGGCCCAGAGAAGAGAGAGAGAGAGAGAGAGAGAGAGAGAGAGAGAGAGAGAGAGAGAGAGAGAGGATAAAGCTAGAGGGAGGAAAGGGAAAGACTACAAGGAGAAGGGACCTATGGCATTATATACTCTCCTTAAAACACTGCTGTTGTTGCTCACATGAGTTGGTGTATGGGACTCACCTTCTTGATGGACAAAGATGACAGCAGAAGGCATTGGTTGTGATGGAATTGAAAGGACTTAACCGTTGGAAATTTTCTTGGAGAAGGGAGAAGAGAGAAGAGAGATGCATATTAGAGACACTCAAGAATTAAGAACCTTCATCGATCATCATAAATTATACAATCTTAATGTCTCGAGCCTTAGATCTGTCTGTCTAACATAATTTAGCGATATGTAACATTGTTCAACAAGGACTTTTTTACTTGTACTCTTAAGCTAATCTCTTATCTAATCACATGTTAGTGATGGATTTGTATCTCTTTATCACCCATTGCAACAAACAACACCAAGAAGAAGCCTTCCAGCAAGACAACAGATGATTTCCATGGAGTGTGGACAGGCAGACTTGGATGTGGAAAGCACTTCACTTTGTTGCTGTCTCCCTCACAATTAATGAAGTTTTTTTTTTTCTTTTTTTTCCTTCATCAACCATCCAAAAAAACCATTGTATTTATATTTTTCTTTCATGTGTATTTTTGGGTATATATAAATAAATATATATATTGATGAATTATATTTATTATGAAGGGAATAAAAAGAGAAATAGCTTTCGGCAACTAAAGATGATGTCTCTCGCACGCCATGTGAGTCCCATCCATCAACCCTAGATGTTGTTCAATGCACCAATTTGGCCGATGTGACTAACACCATAATAATAATGCTCGGTCAGCATAAGATAAATCCACAATTAACGACACGAGAATCTATCATTCCAATATCTCGTAGCCCTCGTAGTGGCGAGATAACGTTATCCAAGGAGAAATGAGAATGTTGGGTATGGAAGTTGATTGGTTTGGCGGCGGATTTCGTCCAAGTTAGGTGCGGGTGGTCGTCCTTCTACTATTATAATCTCTTGTCGGATAGCGGACTAAATTGACAATATGGTTGGGAGATTAGATGATTAAAATAGATAGTTGTGTAGTTAGTCATTTACTATGCAATGGAAAGATGAGTTACGATCGTCGGTTGACTTCGACTCGGTGTATGTGGTTTGTCCACGTAGCCATGATGGAGTTGACTCGGTCGATCTCGAAGCTTGGAGGCTCCGTATAGCGTCAAGATAGTACGTTAGTGCTACGTATTCTTCTCTCATCAATGAGAGTAGAAACCATATAGATATCCTTTGCTTCCACCCACACTATACCTTTACGCATCGCAAGCTTCGCTTTCTCGACATTCCACCCGAGAAACATTACATGCAATTAATGTCGAGTACTACTTATTATCGGGGACACGATAATAAACAACGTTTATAGTTCATTATACTTAATGATGGTATGAATCTTATAAGTTAAGATGCAGTGTAGGATAATTATTAAGAGGAAAATTAGAGACTAATAAGGATCGAAAGGAGCTTAGAAATCAGGGATAAAGTGGGCCGACAAGAAGGAAGGGAGCACAGCAAGGAAGACAGACACGCGTTGTGGTATGTCTATCTTTCCTGCCGTCACAGCTGTGTCCAACTTCTTCTTCGTCGGCTGCGGGTTTGACCGGGATAAAGAAAGCTGACAACGAAAACTTGGGAGAGGAGAGGACAAACGACATCGATCGACGGTGGTGGTGCGTCCCATCCTTAGCTCGAGCTTTGGCCACCCTTTTTGTGTTTTGGGATCCCCACCAATGCCACGCATCCGTTTCGGAGTTGTGATCTTTTCCGCTTATTATGTAGATTTTTCGTTTACATAATTTGCTTGCTAAAGATTCCATGGAATCGACAACATCAGTGATCTTTTTGAAATAAAAAAAAAGATTTTTTGAACGAGGTTGTCGAGTGAGAGTATTCATGGTGTGTTTGGTAGGATCTTGCAGGAGTTATATAAATTGCTTGGAATCAGAATCGACGAAGATGGAAGAGAGATTGTCTATGGAGGTTCTTTTTGAAGTCCTCGGTAGATCGTCCAACTTTCAGCATTTTAAGGGAGAAGAAGGTGCAGCATCCGATAATAACGATAGTCTTTTTATTATTATTTATAAAAATGACATGTCATGATCCTAAATAGAAACAACGTATAAAAGGTGAGTAAGATCCATCACAATAAATAGAGGGTCTTCGAGTATTGTAGAATTGATTTCATGGGCATAGTAGGAGATCTCCTATCAAAATTAATTCTTAGATTTTGAGGGCCAAACTAAGGGTTAAGATTTATATTAATGGTTTTGATCATGGATTACTGGAGTCATTATGGTTTATTCATATTTAAAATAATTTATATATTTTTTTTAAATATAACATATAAGCTTCTCTCATCAAGTCTGAGTTAATAAACGTTAGAGTTTACTTACGTGACATACTGACTCATAATAAATTATCAATATAATAATATATATAATTTAAATTTTAAAAAAAATTATTTTAACTCATGTGGTTTTGGTCATGACCACTTAAATCATTATAATTTTATTTATATTTAAAATAATCATTATATTTTTTAATACGTAGCATATAAGTCTCTTCCATTAAGTCTAAGTTAGACAAACATTAGAGTTAACATACTAACACATAATAAATCATTAATATAATGATATATATAATTTAATTTTTTTTAAAATAGATATATCTTGTCGAGGAAGAAGCAACAAAGGTCATAGCGATGGACAAAGGCGAAGAGGCAGAAATAGAAGAGATCGGAGGCAAAGGTGAGGAAGAGTTGAACCACCATGTCATAGGCATGATGGGTGGGAGCACAGGAGAGGACGGAGTGAGAGGCGGTAGGGACGAAGATGCATAGGAGGAGAAAGAAGGACTAGGAGATCATTGCATGCCTAGCATCCAACTAATCAATGCACATCCATTTGAGGCAAGACCGAAAGCTCCTGAGCTTATTGCTAGCACGGGAGAGGTTACGTGCATACAATGCCTTATTAGGCGACAATGACTTGGTGTTGTTGGTGGTGATCGCTTCCATGATAACGCCTCCTCCTGCTATTGATGATGACCTAAATTTTTTAAATTTAAATTATATATTATTATATTAATAGTTTATTATTAGTCAATATGTCACGTAAGCAGACTTTAATGTTTGTTAACTCAAACTTGACATGAGGGACTTATGTGTTATATTTTGAAAATGTATGAATTATTTTAGACACGAGTAAAACCATAAGAGTTTAAATGGTGAGCTAAAATATATTTTTTTAAAACTTAAATTATACGTATCATTATATTAATAGTTTATTATGAGTCAGTATGTCACTCTAATATTTATTAACTCAGACTCGACGGAAGAGATTTATATACTATGTTTTTTAAAATATAAGAGTAATTTTAGATACGAGTAAATTATAAAAGATTAAGTGATGTAAACTAAAAATGAGAGTATCATTGATTAAAATAATTACTCTAACATAATGTAGATGGTTGAAGGTGTTTTTATCTTTTTTTTCAATATATATATATATATATTATAGACTTCGTGCCGAGATAGATGGCTTCAAAGGTGGAGTACGCTGAGACCGAGCGCAAAGGTGGACGACGATTCACGTACGTGAGGAAGATGAACGGTGTAAAGTCACGTAACTGATCAAATATAGCCGAGAAACAAGAGAAAGAAGGTTCATGTAAATGGTAAAGATGAGATTTGAGCCTATAAACATATGATAAAAATCTAGGCAGCATCGACAAATCAAATTTAATTTATATAATAGAACAAATCACTTTCGGTGCGCAAACTGCATCAGCTATCAGCTTTCGTATGAACAAACTCTGACCACTGGGTTCGATCGAATTGCTGACAAGAACTAGAAAAGACAACAGAAAAAGAAAAAAAGGTGATGGAGATTACCACCTCACAGTTCACAGGCAGCCACATCTCATGACGAGCAAATATTCCCAATACGATGCGTCAATCGTAGTGCGTCATCCCTTCGGTGGCAGTAGTACTATCGCAAAGGCCTGTCCAGAATCATCTATATACAAAAGAACAATCATGATGGGGAATGAACGGCACGAACTGTCTCCATAATATGATCAAAGGAGTAGAATGTGAAGGAAAAAAACAACTCAACCGGATCAACCAACGACACTTCAGCTACCCATCAAATCAACGTGGTTGTCCTGACAAAAACAATTCAATACTATCTCTGTAAGCACATAGTTGTCCTCATTAACTGAAAAAGAAATCTCAATGGCAAACGGCCACACAGAACAAGCCCAAGCCCCACCAAAATATCAAAGGAATGATCTTCTAGCGGACCTATGTCTTATTACATCCCAAGCAACGTATTTGGATACTCAAAAAAAGAGTTTCATCAAACCCCAACCTCAAACTATTGTTAGTAATGCGCCAGTGATTTGCTTGCTTATACCATGTAGTCAGCAAAGCAGCCTTATCATACATCCAGCTGAGCCAGCAACGGCCAATTGAATTGTTGGGCCAAGTTATATCCCACGAAGAGGATCCGAGACAGTTTTCTAAGTCAGCCCAAACTAAAAGAAGTACAGCTAGGGTAGGTACCGAGATCAATTGGTCTTCTTGTCGCCAACAGTCGTAGCATCACCTTCCTGTGCAGCAGAAGCATCACCAGATACCAAATTTCGGTTGCTCTGTGCTTCATCTTCACCACCAAAGCCGAATTCATTCACGCGATTCCTATCAACAGGGTATATCCATCTCTGGTATAGATATATCAGGAAAATAAGATCTGCACAGCCCATAAAAAATTGTTAGCTGAAAGTTTTACCAGGAAGTTCTCACACAGGTTCAAACAAGCTATTCCAAGGATAACCCACCATCTCGGAAAACAGACAGACGATGCAGCATTGGCATTTTGATTACAAATGCAAAAAGATCATCAATGATGGTATTAAGGAACTTGTAGGTCATTTGCCGCCAAGGAAGATGTGCTACAGATTGAAGTTTGTAATTTATGAAAAGCTGTGGGCACATCATGATAAACCCTGCAGATAATGCACAAGGAATATATTAGTTACATAAAAGAAACAAGGCAAATGCATTATTGATCGACCAACTCAATTGGAAATTGTCAAGTTAAAAGTACCAACCAAAAGACAATGGTTTTGATATCAAATGTGACACAGGACAGATGCTTTGCTACCAAAACCTATGTAACATGAAAAGATAAATGTGCAAAGAAAATATTGTTTTAGCCTTTTAGGATTTACTAATTGTAGGATAGGGGAAAAAATTAGATAAGAGAAAAAAATATTAATAGACTCACTTTGACTCAAGAATTTAACTCTCAAGGTAAAATCCTCGCACCTCCACATCTCATGGAGGATGGCATCTTTATTATCAAAGGAAATGTACCATAAAGATTTCTAAAAATCATTCCTAGGGAATTGCGACCTTGTACCACCCAAAGATATCGAGGGGGACAAACCTCAGTTCATTCATTCTCTCAATGATCTCATATTCAATTTTGTAGTCCCAAAGTATAAGGAAAAGAAAATACACTAAAGTATTCTGGATGATATTTAGTTACATCTACTTTTGCTTCAGAAGACGATATTCTTATTATAAATAATATAAAATGTTTAATCTTTCAACAATATAGATAATTTGTCATATTCCATATATACAAGCATTTAAATATTAATTCAATACTAATTATGATAACTCATCAAAATGGTGTGGTAGCAGTATCCTAATCTATACTGCTTAGTATCATCAAGCTATATATGTATATTAAATTAATAAAAAATAATTTAATCACAGTATATGTACATTTATCTAGCTATACATACACTGGTACCAGTCCAATGGTTCTCAATTCCTAGTACATTTTTATCACATCATTTTCTTCTAGAAAAAATAAACTTTAGTGTTTTTCATTTATTGGTGCACAGTAACCGGTGTCATACAGGACGAACTTACTAGTTAACTAACTAGGATTAATGCTTATGCTAGTAAGATGCCAGAAAATCTTCAAACAAAAAAACACATTACACAAAATGCTTACCAATGGTATTGATGAACATCAAATCGTTGATGCTTAAAGAAAATAGGACAGAAAACGTTTAGTGACTAAGACTCAGAAAAATGCTCACAGAACTTCAGAAAGGCTGGCTGAAAATTAAAATAATCAGGTTCGATATATGTCTAAAATGCATAGGTAAACTTTTTTTAGGGACGACATGATTATCTGAAAAGATAAATCAATGTATGTTACAGTAGTTAAACAACAAGCCTAATAGGAAACATAGAGTGTGCTCAACCTATAGGTCCATAGAATCATGTAATCCCAGGATGATGTGTAAAATTTATGCTGGTCACATCCAAGCATTAACGAGAGACGAGGGAATATATTAACAAAAACTCCAAAGTTCTAGATTGCCATTATACTAACTAAATTATGTGTTGCAAAAAACATATAGTGAACTCAAACATTTTGGCCATGATATGATGGTGATCCCAGATTCGTATGAGGCATAAATGTATGTTGGTGAACAGAGAATAAAAGACAACATGCAAGCCTTAAGAACATTGACAGAGATAAAAGGTAAATTTAGGCACACCAGTGACAGAAGCTGCCACATCAAAAGAATGTTATAATGCCTTACATGAAATGCAGCAGATGCAGTTTCTAACTAAAAAGAAAAAGAAGAGGGAGCTTACCAAACATGTAGACGCAGCTAGTGAGGGAAGAAAGTATCCAAGAATACCAGCTTTTATGTTGCTCGTACATTAGTGAATAAATGGAAAAGCAAGCAACGAGGAAGAAAAGCACATAAGATAGGTACTTCATGGCAAGATCATCATACTCCTTTGTTTTATTCTTGGCATACGACTCACGGTCTTGAAGTTTCAGCATGGGGATCCTTCCGCTTCTGTCAATCTGGTGTAGATATTAATGGAAAAGTTCAATGAAGACCATTTTCTAATTACATGTGAAGCTGAGATTAAAAAGAGTTTATCTTCTGGTTGAGTTGGATGTTTAATGTCTCAAACACTAAAACTCAACAATCACATATGACACCCACTCTCAATATAACTCCATAAACATCAAATATTACAAGGTACAGTAAAAACAAAGGACCTTGAACAAGTATTTGAAACTTTAAACAGCTTAAATAATTACCAAATCAACTACTCTAGGCAAAACAAATTAAATCCCCAACAATGAATTTTGCTTCTCAGATGACTCTGGAAAACCACCTAAAAAACAAAACCAAATAACAATGGACTACATGACAACAAAGATTTAAACACTTTGTGCCATCATTGCAGTCCTCAGTCTGAAACGAGTGCAGATGTTGATTTAGATGCTAGAGAGCAGCAAGGTCAAAGAACATACAGATCGGAAGTGTCTAGAATGGGAGTGTATATACAGGTGACTGTGTAGTTGTATATAATATACAAAAATATGCATATATCACTAGGATCAGTGATTTAAAAAACGCTAGGCACCAAAAGGTACCAAAGCGCGGTGCTATAAAATATCAAAATATCAAAATATATAATATAATTAAAAATATAATTATTTAAACAAAAATATAATATTAAATTAAAAATATACTGTTAACAGTATATTACTTAAGTTAGAAGAGGAGAAAAAAATATTCTCTGAAATATTAAAATATTAAAAAATAAATAATATAATTAAAAACATAATTATTTAAATTAAAATATAATATTAAATTAAAATATACTGTTAACGGTATATCACTTAAAGTAGAGAGGGGAGAAAAAAATATAAACAGTAACAGAAATAGCAACAGTGCTGAGAACGATAGTAGCGGCAGCGGCGGAAGCTATGGACAGTAGCAATGACAACGGTGAAAGCTGCGGACAGCAGCAATGACAATGGCAGAAGCTGCGGATAGCGGCGACGAAGGCTACGGACAGCAGCAGTGATAGTGACGGAAGCTCCAGACGGTGTCTGTCGGTGGTGGAGGAACCTGCGGTCGTCTCCCTTGACAATGGAAGGATGCGACAGCAAAAGGAAGCTAGGGGGCCGTCGGACTCGTCTGTCTACAACAGAGGAAGGCTCGGTCCGCTACATCTGCAGCGAAAGCAGCAGTAGAAAGCATCGACGACGGAGGCAGAAGGAGCACTAGGGTTCCTCGAGGTCGCGTAGGCGTGAAGCATGGTTTTGAGGTAAGAAACTACGAACCGAACCAGCCTTAAACTGGTTCGGTTCGCCTAACAGAGTCAGGCGCTCACCTGAAACGCCCAACACAAGCGCCCAAGCGATGCCTCATTGAAGCGCGTCGCTTGGTGCACACACGAGGTGCTCGGGCCTCGCCTCGCCCGAGCGCCTATTTAAATCACTGACTTGGATTATCTAAAAAAATAAAAAGTACAAATAAATCTTTTATCTTATCTACGCTTTCTTGTTTTATTTGCTTCCAACAACTCGCACAAAGAGTAGAAAGGTTTTGAAATTGTAAAAGTGATATATTTGGTTCCTACCAAAGCATGATTTTCCTGAATAGTACAAGTCACAAATCCTATGGAACTTCTAAATCATGGAATTTGTGAAGTGGGTGAGTTGGAGTATATGCAACATCCATGGAACTCAGGTCCTATCTCTGAAAATTTGGTGTGGTCAACAAACACCTCATACATTGAACAAACAAAGTTTTATCAAGGTATTTCTTAGGTTATTCTGCACATTGTATGTACTATGCAATTATCAGGGAACAATAGTAAAAGATGGAGCTTACCACAATGTGCATGGCTTTCCCAATTTTCCAAAACTCAATGCAGCACCCAATTCCAGAACTAGCTAGTATCATCCAAGAGGTTTCATTATCCAGGAGGTAAAGGAAAACAATCAGCTGACATATGAAATTCACGACAACTGATTTTGCAGACAGTCCTTCCATAGATTTGTTTTTATTCCAAAATTGAATATCTGCAAAAAATAAATATAATCTTATAGTTTTGAACCTTTATTTTGGCATTAAGCATAACAGTGGTTTATCAGTACTTTGTAATATCTTCAAAGTTGTCATGTTGACATACCATTCTTGAAAGCCAAAAAATCAAACACAGAATGTAGTAGAGATACAACCATAGTCACCCCCAGTAGATATGGGTTTCCTTCCAAGAATACCCTCTGTCAGAAAGATCAAATTAGTCATCAAAAGCAGACAGAAAGATCAAATTAGTCTTCGAAAGATGAGAGACACTACCAGAATGGATGCATAAAATTATCAACAAATAAAATCCAGAGAGATATCTAGAATTAAATGAACAAAACAAAATATAATACATCAGAATATACTGATTACAAAAGTAGGTATAGTCATCTAAACAATATGACCGATACTTTTGCCAACCAACTGAACTACGACAACATAGTATCTCTAAAGTTCAAAGAATAATACTTACCTAATCCTGTACTTTTCTTAAGATCTTACAGTTGACCCAATAACATTTCACCAATACGAAATCTGGTCTAAAACTTTAGTATTAAAACAACTGTTTTCTGCCTCTTTCAGCATTAACCTTTAACTAGTTGAAATGCAAACCGAGTACCTTTACTTCAAGATGAATGGTAAAGTATTTCAAAGTACATTAAGGGATTTGTTAAAGCAATGGCATTTCAACAAGACTTAATTTATCCAAAACTATATTGCATTCAGATTTGCAAGATATAGTAGATTATTTCCATATAATTAACAAATCATTAAGCCTAGATCTCAATGGTAGGGAAAGATCTACTTTTGTCTTGTAATTAATAAAACATCAATGCAATCAGATTTATGCATAGATCAAAATACATTATCTAAAAAAAGAAAATAAAAAGGATGAACATACTGGATCAAAAGTTATATACCAAAATAATTAGTTCTTGAAAATTGAAATAAACTATTGTGTAGCTTTAATGCATAGAAAAGCTCAGCAACTTGACAGCAAAACTTACTACTGTCATTTCAGTATACCTTAAGTTCGTCAGCCTCGCCTTCAAGCATGCTTCCATAACTACGATGGATCTGAAAAGACTGCTCAATCTGTAAAAACAATTGCCACTTAGTCAAGCTAATGGGACCTAACTCCAGATTAAGAGGCAATTCTGCCACGGTCTCATTGAGTGATATTAGCTTGTCCCTTAAGAGCCAAAATTCATTAAAGAAAATTGTAGGGAAGTAGTTCGCTGTGGTTGGCTCTATGTTTAAATCTGCCATCTGGGGTCAAGGTATTCAATGTTATTACCATTTAGAGTGATCATGTTATATAAATAAGCAATCCCAACTTAAGCATTTTACAATGTCAATATCCAAACAAGCAGAGAACAACTCAAAGCATTATTTTACCAAAGAGAACAAAATTATTATCTTGAAATAGAAGGTGGAAAATGATCAAGTTCAACATCCGGACAATGTAAAAGAAAACTATATCGATAAACTCCATAAAACATAAATTTAAATGATTCACAACATGCAAATTTGAAAAGATTTCGATAAACTCCATTATGAAGAGCTTGAGAACCCAACCCACCCCCCCCCCCCCCCCCCCCCCAATCATAGAGGTGGCAGAGTCCTGAACCTATGAGAACCTGCCCCAAGCCCATATAGACATTGACAGATCTTTCCCACCAATCAGTTCGGGCCAATTTTTTCTAGGATATCATAAAGTCCTGCATGCAAATATTAACTGTAACCCTGGCCATCTCCAGCCCTCCTCGCTTGCACATCTCCCTCTGCCCTTCTCCTCCATGTTTTATCCCACAAATTTCACCCCTTCAATATCCAGGGATGAGCTAGACTTGGGAGAAACAAGTTCCTTGGATAAAAGTCAAAATTAGCAACAAGAATTACCAACACTGGCTAATGAACTATGCCACAACTTATAATACTGCAAGGGTGTTACAACAAAATGAGGCAAAACAAATCTTGGCAAGTGGAAAATTCAATTTACAGTTACAACTACCAAAAGATAGTAAATCCACTATAGACTCAATTCAAGCATGCAATTAATGTATGAAACACAGGATACAGCCAGCGATATTTGGAGGAACATTGTTATGAGGGTATCTGCAGTTAAACAAAACAAGAGAAAATTAGAATGGTTTACAATAAATAAATAAATGTTATGCATGTTCTGGTTCTTAACATATGCCAGCCACAAATAAATCTGAACAATCTATTCACAATCCTTTTTAGCAAGTTACATGTAATTTTTTATCAAACATACTGCAGGATCAAACTTGTGACCCCTTGTATGATACCAATATAATGTATGATGAAAACAGGATTGATTTAGTTCAAAGGTAGATGTGGACATGAACATCACATGTACCAGATATGGCAGCACAAGAAAATAATAAAGGAACTAAATCAGACTCATCAATTGATCAAGATTTGAGTCAGCTAAGAGATATCCTTCCATCATATAAGGGGTCACAAGTTGGATGCCTAATCTGAAATGTAAAAAAAAATTACATCTGCAATATGTATTAGAAACAATTATACCACATCACATTCTAGTCAATCGGCTCAAATATTATCAAATAAGTGTTGTTGTTGTTGATTCCTTTTTTTTATTTTTCTTTTTTTTGCTGTGGGGAGCAGGTTGGGAAGTACCTTGTGAAATCATCAACAAGGTTAATAGTGATATTTGGTTTCCAGTATGAAATCCATTCTGCAGGACCCACATCTTTGGCTTCAACTTGAGTATCATCCTTCAACTGTAGGAACCACATAAAAGTTTGTCAAACCAAGGAAATATGAGAAGAAAGGTAAAAAGGCAGTCCCATTTTCCACAACCAAAAGAGGATCAAGAAGACCAGAAAAGAAAATAAAAGAAAAGAAATCAATTTATTACTAAAAAGTCATCTAACAGCGAACTTAAAAGGCAGTCCCATTTAAGAGATCAGTTTTCATGTATGTAAAACCTAAATTGCAAATGAAACTAAGAGATAAGCATAACCTCAGCAACTGATTCTTCCCCTTCAGAATCCTTGGAACTGCCTAGCAAGCTCTTCTTTTTGCCAGATTTTGACTTGGGCAAGAAGGCAACAACGGCTGAACAAAATAAAAATGTGTAAGCTCAATACGGACCATTACCCAATTAACCTAAAAAAAAGCCATAGAAACTGAAATACTCACAATGGGTCCTACTAAAGGCAGATAATGGTTCATATTCAGGATCATTAGGATCAGGAGGGTAACCCGAGCGAGCAAAGAAAACATGAGCATACAGGCTTCCATTGTGTTTTACAGCCTACAAGTTACATGATACCGTTGTATGCTCAATGAGATATGAACCAAAAACTAAGGTCCACATATACAAAATCGATATGGTTACCTCTGATGGATAATACTTCAAGGATAAGGATCTAGTACTACTCTGTTCCCAAACTGCATAAGGAATATTTGTCTCATGCCAAACAAGGGCATCCTCATCACCGAATTCCTTAAACTTCTCCTTCTCAGAAAGATAAAGCCACATATCCTGGCCATTAGAAAAGTAACAAAAGAAATCTGATCATGCACCGTAAAATTATATAGAAGAGTTCATTATGACAATAAAGCACAACAACAGCACAAAAAAATCCAAAACACAAAAAATGATAAGCTTGTACAATATCCTTTTCTCATACTCTTAATAGGAATATTGATTGGAAGAGTGTTAGTGGAATGTGGACACACCATAATAAATCCTGTTGCAGCACACATCCACATGTAAATGTGTATTCATGTGTTGCATATGTATGAAAAAATTAATAACTCATAAAACTTGTTAAAGTGGATTTATAATAATATAATAACCTTTTTGAAGACTTATCTTCTGATATTTTAGTCATGCACTTGACATATAAGTACCATAGGTTCCTTATCACAATTATATTTCTCCACAAGTCTCCTACGAATTTCTGAAACCTTGCAGTGTTCAGTATTTGAACATCATCTGACATGTGAAATTGTGTACCAATCTATGGTGAAAGTTTGCATTTCTCTACTGATGTTTTTAAAGTAATTATTCAAAACAAGAATTTTCATGAGTTAAATTAACTGATGAACAACATATAGCTCATACAAAGCAAGAACTACCATAAGTTAATTTCTCATTGAATTACATACACATAAGTTCAACTTATTAAATGCAACTAGTTGGGTTGCCCAAGAAACTAATTGTACAACACATTTGAATTAGGAGCTCCAATTTGTTGTTTTGTAAGCAACAAAAGTAACCTTCTTATTGTAGACTTCAATTTGAAACCTTATAGTGAATATGAACACTTCAAAGGACTGCAACCACAAGCATCGGCAGATGTCACAAGTCTCGATCGATGTAATCAAAATCCTGATTATCATAAGATCTGAATGCTCGAGGGTCCACGAGTTGTAAGAACAAACCTGGTGAAAGAACAATAAAGCCTCAAACTCAACAATCCCCTTTTGACAAGGCTTCCCCTATAGTCACTGCATCCAACCATGGAAACACCCCCCAATATGATTTCACAAGTTCTTAGATCTGGATCTTCATGAAGTCAAACAAATCATGGGATAGCCAAAGCCTAGTGGGAGCAACTGGTTTAGCAAAAAAAAGCTCCATAAAGAAAGGAAAGAGAAGGCTATCAACTGCATAGGCATAATAGCTTAGTAGCTTACCTTCCAAAATATCAACATGAAATGCCAATTACCACGAAATAACATACTAGTCCGATATGGCCTTTGAATAGTCTTTTGTACAATCACAAGTTAAAACTTACAGGTATTCATCTAAACTAGTTATCCATCATGTATCAAAATGACCAATGGCAATCAATCCTAAGTATCTTTTCTTATCTGTGGCCCTAAGAGAACTCAGCAAAAAATTGTCAACAATGAAAAGGCAAATTTACCACTAAATAATAGGCAACAAAAAAGTCATAAAAAGAAGAAATCAGAAAAATAAAACATATGTAACAAATACAAGTAGATCATAACATCAGGCAAATTGGTTACTAGAACTGAATAAACTTCAGTCACTATGTATGTCCTCAACAAGAAAATTTAAAGAATGATGGTTTGTATTCCAAGTCCATGCTCTTCATCGAACAACAACTCATACATCGAACCAGAAAATATCTTATTTTGGAAAAGCCGTGGATCTTGAATTACTCCAAGGTTTAACGTTTCTCGCTAAGCCTGCCCGTATATCATCACACCATCACATGTTCGGCCAAAAAGACGATCCTTTCATTCTTATGTATAAGGATCCGATCACAGGATCAAATCTCGAATAAAAAGATTAAAATAACTAGGGTTTGGGAGAGCGAAGAGACGGACCAAGGGCTCGCCCTTGTGGAATAGATTAGACATGAGCTGGGAGGTCTCTGCGGGCTTCTTGGGACCGAAGAACTTCATGGCGAAGTACCATAACACAGCCATCCGCACGATCCCCGTCAACGACTGCCCGAGACCCGCCTGCTGCTGTTGCGGCGCCTGCCGCCCCGGCCTCCCCGCTGCCGCCGCAACCATCGGTCGTCCCTCCGGTTCCGCCATCGTCGCCCGCCGGGGGAATCCGATCCAACCACAACGAGCAACAGAGCCGGGGGGTCGAACGAAAGGGAAATAGGAAATCGGCAAGAAGCGAAAGGGATTGAAATAGAGAGGGCACCAGAGTAGCACATAATATAATATACCGGACCATCCTTGAAAGCATTACCCACATTTCCACCTGCTTTGTAAGTGACGAACATAAAGGCATCATGATGGCTTCATACCCCATGTCCCAATCATTAGGAAGGTATCCGGAAGAGTCGGCCAAGAGAGTAGAGAAACGTTTTTGAGAGAAGAGTTCGCTATCACGCCGTCTTGTGCATACGAAAGATTCTAAAACACACGGTTCCGCACAATAAATTTCATGCGACAATAACCAATCAGCCGTATATTAGTTGATGTCCCGAGAAAATGAACGGTGGATGCGCGGTTACTTTATGATTACAGAAGTATCATGGGGCTGGTAATGGGCCAAGGAGCGGTCGGCCCAAAGCCCATCAATATTAGTACAAATACCATATTTTGATTGCTATGGTTGGGTATCGATTGCGTTTGTCTTATGCTATATCAATGGAAGCACACAAACAGCAGCACATTCAATGAACAGCCATAATTCGTTGACTTATCCTCTAAGTTCTCACATCATGTAGCAGTAATATAGGCGATAGAAATTGAAGATTATAACTGCAATGTGAAAAATAAGCTCTGTATTAAGGAAGCTAATGTTTTCCAAATTTCCAATAAATAGGGTAACCTAAAAGGAACAACGAGCTATCTATGAAAAAATCTATAGAGAAATTGAGTGAAGTTTGAAAGAAGGTAAAGCTGAAAATAGCTTTAAGAATAGATGATCTAACACAACCCAGTCATTCTTTCCATATTTTAAATAGTGAACAAGAAGAAGGCTAGCAGAATAAGTATGAATCCTGTGGAGTAACCTTATAATCTGGGAGATAGATAGTTTACTGTCAAGGAAAACCACCCTGTAGACATTCTGTTTTCATGTCCTGCATGATGCCCTGAAGGAGGGACGGATTGCTCGTGATGATGGCGTCAACATGCTCAAACAGCATTCTTTGCATGGACCCAGCATCATCGACAGTCCAAGCATAGACTTTCTTGCCCTCCCTGTTTGGAACACAAATGGCATTAATATGGTTTCCATATTAATTGTACTAGATGCTCTATTCTTCGTATCATGTCAGCACAAGTATTAATTACTTTACAGCAAAGTATACTAGTCAAGTTCTGCCAAAAGTGAGAAGATGGTGCATTTTTCCCTAACTTTTAAATAATACTCTAGCTGGATCTAAGGCCTGCCTTTTTATCATATACATACATGTATGTATGTATATATATATACATACATGTATGTATGTATATATATATATATATATATATATATATATATATAGAGAGAGAGAGAGAGAGAGAGAGAGAGAGAAGCTGAAGTCTATTAGAACTGTGTTTCGTACCCATGCAAAATTCTGACAAGTTCCTCATCAACCAAAGGATGGTAGACGCCCACAACTGCAGCACCTTTCATTCTCAAAGTTTGCTTCTTGCACCAGTAGAAGGATCACTCATAACAATGTATCCCACCTGAACAGTAGCAGGAATTGAGTTTGGGACTGAGACCAGGCAAGAGAAGGAAAAACTTTCTTAGTATATGCAGTGGAGCAAATTCCTAATTGACATCCCAGCTACATCTTATGTAGCTGCCTATAATGATATGACAATGAAACTACGAGACTCTAAATAAAACTTAATCAGCAATGTAAAAGACAAATTTACGGAGGTATGTTGTACCCCAACTTCTTGTGATAGCTTGATAACATCATTTGCCAAGACGTCACTTTTTGCCCAGACAAGGCAATTTCTGCATTGCGTTCTCTTCACCTGTCAACATTTAATTAAGGAAAAGAAAATAACATGTAAGAAAATAACACTATAGTCAATTTCACTATGATGTTCTTTTCAAGGATATACGAGTAAGAAAATAAAATTTTAGTGTATCTTAGAATATACACAACAAGAAAAAGATACTATAATGTCCCAACTATTTGGGGTCAACTGATATATATGTTCAGTTTTCCATATTTTTTCTTTCCATTCTTATTTCTCTACTTTTCTTTTAGAACATTTTCAGCCAACCCTTGATTTACTGACATGATCCCACTGATCATGATCCTACCCATGGCCAATCTAACCTGATTTTTATCCTCTAAACAATGACTGATGATGAAAATATTTCATATAAATGGTAGACCTCAAGCTAACATTTTCATCATTCACTTTTTTCTCAGTGAAAATGCTATTATTTTGTTGATGTTGGGATATAGATCTTGAATTACAGGCATTGGTTTTCATAATTCTGTACCAATCACCACAAGCTCGCCCAACTAAGATGTTCTGAACTGGGGCCAAGCAGAACCCCATATATATGGACATCTAAGCTTGGTTAACACCAAACTTAAGATAGCATCCCTTCTAGAAATTCCTATGAATACAGCAGCAATAGATTAATTACAAATAACCGAACTTACAATTGACAGTATGTCCTTTGCTAGGCCTTTCTCATACAATGGTGGGCCGACTTTTGCATCCACAATGACCTGCCTAATTGAGTTTGCTATTGTCTGCATAAGTAAATGAAACGAATGACAAAATTACAATCCAGAAAAATGACTATCATTGTTACTAGCTGACCAGAAGAAAATCATTATTGTAGCTGTCATAATCCTGTTACTTCATTTGGTAAATCTCTAATAGACAATATATTGATCAGTAAGTGAAAGCAAAAAAGAAGAAAGAACTTCAAGAAATATGGTGTTTATACCGCCAATGCATCTTCAGCTGTAGGAACTTTTTGGTTGTGAAATTCTTGTGCAAACTGAAGGCCTGCATCCAGTTCCTTTATCTATAGCACAAACTAAAAGATCACCTTATAAAAGTGACTTCCCCAATATACAAAGAATATAATCAACACAAGAAACTGATCAGTTGTAATTTCAGATGTTCAATAATAAAATTTCTTTCAATTTCAAATTTTGTAACAGAACATGCTATCAAGAAAATGCAAACAATTTAACCAAATAATCAGCTATCCTCCAATAAATTTCAATAATGTACATAAAGATAGCCTTTACTGTGCCAGTGTTCATCAGTAATCTAATTTTTTTTTTTTTGTAGTCATGTCTATTCGGCATTAAATAGCCTTCTTAATGATTAAAATGGTTATATATGTCCGTAGTTTAGTATTCTAGTTGACAGCTTAAGACAAATTTTCTCCTCTTTGAATTAGAGATTCATTTTTAGAGGCATCAATTCCAATATAATCTGGGAACAAACCTAGAACTATCACTTCCAAGCTATTTATTAAGAAGATTTGTTGTTGCCTTCCAATGAGTTCATCCTATTTAAAAATGTGATGATAAATGCAAAATAACAACATTCAAGAATATTGCAGCATAACTACCGTTGGCTTGCAATGTAACTTGAATTCTATAAGACAGGATTTGTCATGTTGACATTGGCAAACAAAGATTATGCAACATGCAGATATACTACTTTCATTTGAAATTATTTGTTACACAAATCAATAACAACAAGGTCAAACTTGGCTGTTTACAAGAAATCATTAAAGAAAATGGCCAATTTATCATGTCATAACAGCTGAAGCAATCCGGATATGAAGCAAATTCTCCTGGTTTGTAGGTAAAACAGACCCATGTTATATTTTTGTGATATGTTTTATTTATATTTACTTTTGTATCTCTATCATTCATTCTTTATGATGTATATTTCTGGAACTATAAGAATGTGAATTGGTCATTATGAGAGAAAGATATTGTCAACAGAATATAGGAAGAGGAAAGAAACAAAGCTGGTGTAGACTTACTCATGTCAAGACAAGTGAACAGACAAAAAACTGAATTCTTATCATTGGTTATAGATAAAAATTACAGAAGGGCACTAGGTAGCTTCCACACCATGTGATTAAAATCAAAATGCCACTTGATTCATGAACTATAAAAGAGAGAACTCTTACCTGATTCATGTTCATGTAGCCAACTTTTGCAGTACTATTACCAGACATCCTCTGCAGATCCCTGCCTGTGTCATGTAAGAATTAGGTCTAAATGATGCTTAGAAAAAGTAGATAAAATAGTGCCTTAGATGGAATCGTAGTCAGAAAATTATATTAAGCTGCCACAGATAAATTTCATGTTTTTCTGATGCAAAATATAATTTTCTGTCTATCTGTTCAATATCTAATTCAAGAGTATTTGAAAACGCCAGTACTCCAAATCGATCTGGTTGCAAAAGAAGTGAAATTTCATGCATTTCCTTAGAAGTGCAGGTGGACCTTTTTAACTTCATGAAAGCCAAATTCATTTGAATAGGATAGAACGAGCAACTAATCAAATGACATATATGTAATACAATCACCTTAAAACTGTCAAAGCATGTCTTAACAGAGATTTTATCTAAGTTTCTGAACCAAGGACTATTCTAGGGTCGAAGGAGAGGATCAGAATAGACAGCAAAAGAAAACAGGTGAAAGTGAGGGGAAAATAACAGTCCTTTAAGACTTCAAAGCAACTGTTGATGAAAGTTACACAAAATGTAAATCGCAACATTTTCGTTCCCCTTCTGTGGGTATAGAAAATTTAGCAATCTGCAGTTCCTTCTAATATTCATCCTCTTCTTATGAAATGCAATTCCAAAGCATCCTCTTTTGCCACTACAGAACTGAATTATTCCAAACTATATTGTCGCACTGGCATGCACCCACTTGAAGGAGACCAAATCTCGTTAACAGATAACACCGCATAGCTTAATGTGTTTCAGGATGCAGTAAAGCATACAAACTTTTACCAATCCAAAATTGAAGTGAAGCAACAAAAATAATATGAACCGCACCGATCATGCAGCGCAAACAGCACCCCATCTGAAGAACGAGAGACATCTATTTCTATGCAATCCACTCGAGAATCGATGGCGACGCGATAAGCATCCATCTGTTAATAGGTCAGAACAAGGAGGAAAAACCACACTTACCAAAAATAATCGTACAGAAAAATGGAAGAACAATTATTACGGTGTTGGGGACGGCCTTGCTCGAATCGCCTCCATGAGCACAGACAAGGGGAGGACTTTCCAACCACCCGCACTTCCTCGATCGCATCTGAGTCGAACGGATCGAGGTCAACACCAAAGTTACAAAAGAGATAAAAGAGCAGGATTTAGGGTTTCAAGTATAGGATCAGATTTACGTGATGACCGGTACCTGTTGGAATCGGCGGAGGCGGAAGTGGAAGTAGAGGGGTGGGGCGAGAGCGAGGACGGCGAAGAGGAGGAGGAGGCGAAGGAGCGACCTCTTGGAGGGGATGCGGAGTAATCGCGCTCGTGCAAGCTTCTTCTGGCTCGATGAGTGATGGGGGAGGATAGGAGAAGACGGTGAAGGCCTCCTCCCGACGCCGATCGCCTTCATTTCGCTTCTGTTTTTTTGTTTTTGTTTTCTGTTTTGTGATTTCTGAATCGAACCGTTTTGTTATGCATCGACGAGCCGAA
The DNA here is from genome assembly GCF_036884655.1 of Musa acuminata AAA Group. Lineage (NCBI taxonomy): Eukaryota > Viridiplantae > Streptophyta > Magnoliopsida > Zingiberales > Musaceae > Musa > Musa acuminata. The sequence continues at coordinate 14,188,246 of NC_088332.1, read as the reverse complement.
TATAAATATATTCCGTTCACTATTGTTTCATTTTATTTTAAAAACTAAAAATATTATTAAAAATTAATTAATAAATATCAAATTTTATAAATAATAATAATATTAATAAAGTTTACCTATCATTATAATAATTAAATTTAAATATATTCAAATATATCTAAATATAATCATAACCAAATAAATATCCAAATAAATCTATAAATTAATCATTTTATTAAATTTTATGCTAGTGTGTCCTATAAGATGGATCTTACATAAAGAAATATATATATATATATATATATATAAGATATCTGACAAAAAAAATTTAAAAATAAACAATCCTATTAAAATTATAATATATCAATTATTTCATAATCATCTTTATCATCTTCAAAAGGACACACGAATTTACTATTTTATATTTATTTATTATAAAATAAAAAATAATTAATAATTAATATTAAATAAAAATTGAAGTATTTCACTCAAATTAAGGTTCATATTATGTATTTCATCCCATAATCAATCTTAAATTTTTAATAAAATATTTTTATTTATATTTTTACTATTTTATTTATATAAATTTTTTAATATATTAAAAATTAAATACAAAATTAGTTTAGTGGTTAATGTTGGAATGTTTATAGGTATTGGATTCAGTTCGTATATATGTATATTTTTATTTATATATTTTTTAAAAAATATTGTAATAAATTGTAGAAAGTTCATGTGGAGATGAAACACCTCAAGAAAAATGAAATTGAAGTTTTTGACATAATAATAAAGGTGGGGTGCCTCTCTAAAAAAAATGAAGTTCGAGTTACTTGACAAAATGACGAAGATGAAACACCTAACTTTAAAAACTATAAAATGAGCCTCGTAACAAAATAACGGAGGTGAAATACCTTGCTAAATCTAGGGATGATGCTCTCTACTAAAGTTAGCTAGATTATGGGCTCCGGTATTATTGTTTCTATTGGCATGTGTCTATTGTGCCATCCTAATTTCTTTTGTATAGAAAAATATATCTAAGCATGAAGAGTGTATTTTCCAAGAGATTGAATGATAGTTTGAAAAGATGTTGGTTTATGATTTAGTAAAAACTCTGATCATAGAGGTCTTGTTTCGTCGGGTAGCTTTTAAGCTATCAAAGATGATAATTGCTTCTTCCTATATGAGAGTGGAGGGGAGGTGTTTGTTACATCCCTTCAACACAAGTTTATTCTCCCAATTAGTTAGAAAGAAATATATACATATAAAAGAAGATGAGGGATTAAATAAGTCCAATAAGATGAGGGGTCCTTTTGATTCCCTCGAGGCAAGTACTGAAAATACTATAATAAAAAAAAGAGCTATGTATCATTTGGCTTTAATTTGATAATGAGAGATGCAAAAATGATAGTTATTCTTATGTTTCCAAAAGTAACTAAGGATTATCTACTATTAAGGCTTTGAAGTAGTTGTTGGAGGGTGAGTCCAAGCGTGACCCTTTCTTCAGCCATGATCCATTCGATCATGTGTCAAAATTAGAATGTCTATTGGAGTTTAGTTTTAGCAATGTGTCAATAGTTATGGGTGAAAATGCACTCAAAGCAGATTTGTTTAGTAGAGTCTTGACTAGAGTTACTAACTAGATAGGTGCAAATATAGTTGTGCAAAAATCTAGATATCTACTTGGAGACGTAGTCTTTTCCAAAGTAATTTCTATAGGAAGATTTTAATATAGGAGATAACAAGAAGGCTTTACATTGTTGTTTACCCCTGTCAGTTGGAATTCAGATCTTTTTCTCTAATGTACTTATAAGTAGTTTTTAGATGACTATTCCTGAGGGGTGAAGAGTCTACACTAAAATATTATCATAAGGGGTCTCGAGAAAAAAAGATCCAAGAGATGGAGGAGACAAGATATGATCCATAGAGGCTACATAAAATGTGTATGTTCAATTTGCTATGATCTAAGAGCTCATGAACCATGCTAAATTTAGAGATGAGGTTGATATTAAGATATGTAAGTCATTGTAAGAAAGGGGTATTCCCAACTCATAGATCTTCCCAAATAGATATTTGCTCGGCTTGGTAACAGTCGAAAGTTGAGAAAGATCTTTCCAAGTGTAAAAGAGGCTTTAAAAATTAAATCCAACGAAGTATGTCATATTTGGCTAATATTAAGTTAACTCAGATATGATCTTCTTAATCCAATAAAGGTAGGAGTTTATGGGCACCTATGATAGATTTTACTATGTGAAGGTCTCTAAGCCCAAGCCTGCCCTCACACTTTAGGCTAGTTACATCATCCTAGTCAAGGAGAAAAATCTTTTTTTGAGATGAGCTGCTATTCTAAAAAAAATTTCTAGAGAGCTCAATGATATTGTTAATATTAAAGCCAAATATTCATGTGTTTATAAGGGTATAGAAGGTAATTAATCGCCAAGATAATAAGGATAAATTTTCTAGCCTAGGATAATATGGTATGATTCTAGTCTTGAAATCTGATAAGAACTTTCTCAATCATAATATCTTAATACTTATTGGAAAGTTTGCAATAATAGATATAATAGATGTAAACACCCAAACAGTAAAGAGGCTAGTTGACCTCTTTTATTCCATGAATGTTGCAAATTTGGTGCGTGGTAAATGGATTGTAAATTTTAGGGAATAAGATTTCGCACTTGTTAACTAAAAGTAGAATAGGAATCTAAAGCCTTAAGAAGATTTCTACAAGACTACTCATTAGCTCTAATAGAGAGGATGATATTGTTAATAAATATTAGGTAAGTGATTTTGAAGTTTTTTATGTTAAAAGATGATATATTTTTCCTTTCATAGAGGTCATCTAAGATGCTGGTGAAGATTTATTGAACTATGATAAAGAAAAATTAGAATAATGGGTTTCTTTGCCTGATGCTTTTCGATTGTAAAACTATAGAGATTGACCCAATCAATGAAAAGGAGGGAAAGTTTACTCGTTATAGAGCTCTAGTGATTGCTTTCTAGGAGATTGAGTTGAAAGCTTTGGCAAGGTATAATTTAATAAGAACCTAAGGGGCCTTAGCCTTGGAGTAATACACAGTATACATAAGTTCATATATAATGATAATATTATCATATATAGAATGATTGATAATAAAGGCAAACTAATTTTGAGTAACCGAGTTGCTTATCAAGTGCGTCATTCTATTAATGATAACCTTAGAGAGAAGTTTATATAGTATGTTATAAAAAGAATTATGCTTGAATTCGGATATAAGTCTTGGACCAATGAGAGATTCTAAGGTATGAGTGAAGGAATTGAATGCCTTCAAAATGTCAAGCCCTAGAACGCTCCAATAGCTCTTATAAAATTCAACAGTACACCAATCATATCTAGGACTCTTCTCGAGGACTATGTCGCTGAGAGCATGTCATTTTAAAAAAAGATAAATTAGTGGATAACCTACTATGGGCATTAGATGGGATAGCCAGGAGAATGGTCTAAGAGGGTATGGTGGTGGGAGGAAGAGAAGTATTCCACAAATTAGTATACTAATTAGTGAAGGCATCTCTAATGTTGTCGATGTTTTCTAACTTAATGGAGTGGATGGTATTGGTTCCCTTTCCCTACCTAACCATATGATGAAAGTATTTAATATTTTTATCGACCTCTTGAAGCTATTTAGTCTTTAACTCTGAAACTCCACTTAAGATGGATTTGCCTAGATAAGGCAATGAACTTATTGTAGAGATATTATAGTTTGGTATGATTCTCTAGCGTTAAGGCAGAAGTAATTTCTTTAAGTTCAAGATTCTTGATCTCTAGCTTAGTCTTTATTAAGGCCTTATTAATATTCCTTAGCTGGTTTTTGTTCTAATATTGGAGTTTGTATTAAAGGCCAAGGAGACCATGGTGTATAGTAATCATAGGGTTAGTAGTAAGGTTTAAAGAAAATCAGTAATCATTAATAATATGACCAACCTTAGGGTACTTAGGATAGTAAGAATCAAATCTAAAAATCTTATGGGAGTTCTTAATACGAACAAGGTGGCCAAGGAAGATAAGAAGAAAAGTATGATAAGAGGAAATCTAGGAAAGATGCTTAACATGTGCATGCAGAAAGGAAGAGAGCTAGATATCTAAAGTAGCTCTATCTAAAGCCAAGCCTTTGTCAAGACAAGCAAAGACTCAACAAACACCAAATTGGTTATTACACCAAATGAAAACCAAACCCAAGAAACCAATATCATGGAGATTATAATAAATAATAAAATCTTAAAAGACTTTAATAGAAGAAATATGCATAAACTATTTGTCCCCATATTTTTTAAAAGTCAAAGTATTGCAGTTAATGTAAGGAATTTTTGGCGACGATATCACATGTACAGCGAAAAATAAAAATAAAAACCCCAGAATTAAATTTTTAATGATGTATTCGTCATTGTGCGAAGATTAGTGCGTAAAATCTGTAAAACTAAAAACTACGTATATGAAAGATTATGTTATCTAGAGATATCGTATATCCCTAAATCCTTATAGATCTGTAGGAGATGGTGAAGAAAGTCAAGCGTCATTCTCTCTAGTAGTGATTCACATAGCAAGGTTGTGAAGATGCTCCTCAAATCTCTAGGCCTACTATCTGAGGAGGAGAAGAGAAGAGGAGAATAGGTGGCAACAAAAAACCTATAGCATATGAACCTTTGGTTCTCTCTTATTTGTAGAAGTCATTTGTCAACTTAACCCTAATAGATTCTGCCCTATTGGGCATTGAAACTCTATCCAACTACCCAAGCCTCTTAGATTAGTGGATCTCTATCTAATAATCTCTTATTGGCTCTTATTGGATCATATCTATAAGATCAAATAATTTAGGGGCTTATTAAATATCCAATAAGATAAAGACTCCGATAGATATCTCATATCTGAACATTTACTCGTCATAATGCCTACCATATGTATGTGACTCTCTAGGCCCAATATCGAGTTAGTTGTGAGTTATACTTGTTAAAACTCCTTCTGGTTCAGTGAATTATTATCTCTATAATAATTCAATCAACTCATCAACTACGGACATACTATGTCACTACGTCGTAATCCTCAAACAATATAAGGGAATCTAATCCATTGGTCCTATCCGTCCTCAATTATCATGTATCTATAGTCTCTCATCCATCTAATATCCTAGAGATTATATAACGGGTATAGTACTGTTAGGTTCATATAGTTTCTATTCGAGTCTCGCTCTAATCGATTTCTCCTGGAGAACTCTTTTTCTCTCAATCCGAATAACCCTAGTCATAGATTTATTTGAGTAAGAATACATGAGATATTTCTCTTATGATACCGAGAGTAGATGATTCTCTATCGACACTCAATGGTCCTCGTAAGATTGATTGTCACTCCCAATGACTGATTGTACTAGATCTGAAACTTTCAGATATATAAGTCTGGTATCAAAGAACGAAGTACTCATACAGGATATCTTTGATGTCTTAAGTCTAAGGACCAAGTATACCACTAGGACAATAGAATCACTATTTGATAATGAGGTATCATTAATAATCCAGTATTTCGTGAGCAGATCAATTAATGAACTTATTCTCTAATAAGCACCTACACTATAGCCCTAGTGTCCCCACACGAGTAGCTATGAGATCAACCACTTTCATCATATGTACAGGTATATAGTACACCAGTCTGTCTGGTTATCTCGATGTCTCTCTTGAGTAACCTATGATCGGGATTATTTATGATCTATGCTTAAAGATGAATCGATCTCATTATTGTGATCTCATCATGATCCGATTCCCGTTGCACAGATCTATAGACATCACAATATATTCATATAATAGGCAATATAAAGTGATAAAATGTCAAATAATATAATAAGCAGAAAGAACGCATATCATGTCACACGTGTCATCACACATGTGATTGACTTGTAGAGTACCTATGATCAATAGTTAAAATCTCCACAAAGCAACTAAGAAATGTAAGAGAGATGAAGGTTAGAAAGATGATTCCATAGAGATTTATGAATTCTAATGTAGGTGTTAATATAAAGTATTGTGACTAGTATACTAGATGTGTTCTTATCTAGTTGAATTACTAAGGGACCAGTATATCACCTACTCGCCCTTGGGCTCGGGAGATCTCGCCTCTCGACTCCTTAGTAAGCCTTCTAATGAAGACCTCAACATGTTTGAGTGAGAGGTGGGTCTTTAGAAGGATGAGGATGAAGACATTATTTGAGACGATTAAATGTTAGATGTGTCATGTGGTATCATTTTCTTTGGATCCCTTTGTAGTTCCACAAGAGGTTATTAGGATGCTTGGTCATTAGAGTTTAGGGAGGATTTCTCGGCACCTATGATAGAGAAGATAGTAATCATGAGTTGCCTACGGAGACTTACTTAAAGTGATGGCTTTTATGTCTTTGACCCTAGTTTTTTAGAAAGTCTCATGTATTCTGGGTCTTCTTTGTCTTGCAGGGAAGTGTCATCATTTTCTGTAGAGTGGTTTATTACTTAAGAGAAAGCTTCCTCCACCTTATTGATGAGGCCCTTGAAGTGATCTTTTTGTGGAGGGGAGGAGCTTAAAGGTTTTGAGGTCTAAAGATACTATGGGGAGGCTTAGAAGGTGAATTGGTCACTGATAGCATTGATGGAGATATCAAAGAAGATTTTTGAGAAGTTATCGAACAAATTGATAAGAAGAATTTGAGATATTAAAGAGAAGGTTGGTTGCGATTAGAAAGGGGAGTAAGGTGAGAAAGAACTCATAGGATGATTTGTAATAGGGCAAGAGAAGATAAGGGTGCAAGAGGAGTTTCACAAGATATGGATAAAATTCACCTTTGTCATTGGAGGGTGAGGTGTGGCAGTCGAGGTGACATTGATGAGGATATAAACAGGAATAACCTTTGTATAGGAACAAATACTAGAAGACCAAAATACGCAGCGGAATAAAATAGAAACACAATCAAACAGAACACCAAGATATACATGGAAAACCCCTTCAATGTGAAGGGTAAAAACCACGGGGCAAACTAGAGATAATCCACTATGAGAATAATGAATATATAAATCTCAATCTCTTGCCAAAACCCTAGCAACAACCATAAGAGAATAACTGGGATACAAGGATCACGTCACTGCCCACAATATCTAAAACCTCCCCAAGTAATCACAGCAAGAGTCTACTGTAGATTTGATCTAACCTGAGATGAGAACACTGCTAGATGATTGAGAACAGTCTCTCTGCGTTGTCCTTGTCTTCTTCCCTTTCTTTCTCTTGTTTTTCTGCCTTGTTCTTCTCTCTTTGTTGCTACGAGGATGTCAATGTTGCTGCCCACGTTGCTGCCTTTTTCTGCCTCTTTTCTGCGTCTAAAACGCAGCTACCACACCCCCCTAATCTTAATTAGGGTTAGGTTAAGAGGGGGTGTGGGTTGTGGGCTGCCCTAGCCCACATGGGCTGAATATGGGCTATCAGCCCAACAACCTCCCCCTTCAGCCCATAAGGAAGGTTGTCCCATGACTCCTCAATGTGAAGCCATGCCGACCAGTTGTCGGCATATCTCCTGTCTTTCTTTTGGTAAGGTCTTCGTCAACATGTTTGCTCCGTTGTCATCTGTATGAATTTTCTGAAGCTGCAACTGCTTCTCTTCAAATACATTTCGAATCCAGTGGTATCTGACATTTATATGCTTTGACTTGGAATGAAACATTGGGATCTTACACAAATGGATGACACTCTGGCTGTCACAATGCACCACATAATTTTCCTGTTTCAGCCCCAATTCTTGTAAGAATTCTTTCATCCATAATATTTCTTTGCATACCTCTATAGCAGCAATATATTCTGCTTCTGTGATGGAGAGAGCAATACACCTTTGCAACCTAGATTGTCATGACACAGCTCCCCCTGTAAAAGTAAGTACATAACTTGAAGTAGACTTTCTCGTATCTATATCTTTTGTCATATCTGCATCTGTGTAACCTGTCAACACATGTGGTCCACCTCCAAAGCTTAAACAAACCTTAGAGCTCCCTCTGAGATATCTAAAAATCCACTTCACTACTGCCTAGTGCTCTTTGCCTGGATTTGCAAGAAATCTGCTAGTAACACCCACTGCATATGCGATGTCTGGCCTCGTATATACCATTGCATACATTAAACTTCCAACTGTTGAAGCATAAGGAACCTTTTGCATTTTCTCCTTCTCCTCATCACTTGACGGACTCTGTTCTGAGCACAACTTGAAGTGACCTGCAAGAGGAGAACCAACTGGCTTTACATTGCTCATACTGAATCTTTCCAATACCTTCTCGATGTATTTCTCCTGTGACAACCAAATATTCTTATTTTTCCTGTCACGAGAAATGTTGGGAAATCATTGGGGGTGACATCATATACGCAACGGAAGAACAAGAAAACAAAATCCCCGATTCCCAAAAAGATGTTCGTCGTCGTGCGAAGATTGGTGCGCAAAAATCCGCAAAACATAAAACTGCGTATAGAGATTGTGTTACCTAGGGAGATTGTATATCCCTGTTTCCTTGCAGATCCTTAGGAGAGGGTGAAGGAGGTCAAGCGTCCTCCTCTCTAGCGGTGATCCACACAGCAGGGTTGCGACGACGCTCCTCAAAACTCCAGGCCTACTCTGAGGTGGAGAGGGAGAGGAGAATAGGAAAGGCAAGCAAAGACTCTAGCCTATGAGGCTGTGAATCCCTCCTATTTATAGAGATCCCGTGTCAAACCCTAATGGGTCCTTCCCTAATGGGTATTGGATCTGCATCCAATAAGACAAGGGCTCCGTCGGATATCTCATATCCGAACCTCTACTCATCGCAATGCCTACCATATGTGTGTGACCCTCTAGGCCCAATATCGAGCTGGCCGTGAGTCATACCTGTCAGAACTCCTTCTGACTGAGTGAATTATTATCTCTATAATAATTCACTTGACTCATCGACTACGGACGTACTAGACCACTACGCCGTAGTCCCCAGACGATACAGGGGAATCCAATCCATTGGACCTGTCTGTCCTCAGTTACTATGTACCTATAGTCCCTCATCCATCTAATATCCCAGAGACCGTATATCGAGTATGGTGCTGTCAGACCCATACGGTTTCTACTCGAGTCTCGCTCTAATCGGATTCTCCCGGAGAACTCTTTCTCTCTCAACCCGAATGACCCTGGCCAGGGATTTGTCTGAGCAAGAACACATAGGATATTCCTCTCATGACGCCGAGAGTGGATGATCCTCTATTGACACTCAATAGCCCTCGTAAGGTCGACTACCACTCCCAATGACCAGCTGTACTAGATCTGGGGACAGCCAAACCTATAAGTCTGGTATCAAAGAGTGGAGCACTCATACAGGACATCCTTGGTGTCTCAAGTCTAAGGACCAGATACACCACTAGGACTACGGAATCGCTGTCTGACAATAAGGCATCATCAACCATCCAGCATTCCGTAAGCGGATCAATCAGTGAAATCATTCTCTAATGAGCACCTGTACTGTATCCCTAGTGTCCCTACACGAGCAGCTATGAGACCAGCTGCATCCATCATATGGACGGGTATACAACACACCAGTCTATCCGGTTATTACAATGTCCCTCTCGAGTAACCTATGACCGGGATTATTTAGGATATGTGTTTAAAGGTGAATCGATCTCATTATCGTGATCTCATCACGATCCGATTCTCATTGCACAAATCCAAGGACATCACAATATATATATGCACATATGCAATTGTTATAAAGTGATATACGCCAAAATATAATAAGCAAAAAGATTCTGTATCAAGTCACACGTGTCATCACTCACGTGATTGGCTTGCTGGGCACCTATGACTAGCAAGAAATCTGCATACCTAGTATTTGCTTTGCTGGCCCCATGTCCTTCATTGCAAAAGACTCACTCAGTTCCTTCTTCAACCTGTCAATTTTAGACATATCTTTCCCAAAAATAAGCATGTCATCAACATAAAGTAAGAGAATAATAAAATCCTCACCAAACCATTTGATGTACACACAATGATCTGAAGCCGTTCTTTTGTATCCATTTTCTGTCATAAATGAATCAAACTTTCTGTACCACTGTCTTGGAGCTTGCTTTAGCCCATACAAGCTCTTCTTCAACTTGCAGACAAAATTATCTTTACCTTTGACTTTGAAGCCTTCTGGTTGCTCCATATAAATTCCATCCTCCAAATCACCATGAAAGAAAGCTGTCTTCACATCTAACTGCTCAACCTCCAAGTCCTAGCTAGCAGCAATACCAAGAGCAACACGAATAGAAGACATTTTAACAACAGGAGAAAATATCTCTTCAAAGTCAATACCTTTCTTTTAACCAAAGCCTTTCACAACCAATCTAGCTTTGTACTTTGGTTGAGAACAATATTCTTGAGTCTTCAACCTAAAAACCCACTTGTTCTTCAAGGCCTTCATTCCATTTGGTAGCAGCACCAAATCATAAGTGTGGTTCTTCTGAAGAGCATTCATCTCTTCCTGCATAGCAACTAACCACTTCTCTTTCTGCTCACTCTCAACTGCTTCCTGGTAACTCTCTGGTTCACCTGCATCAGTAAGCATCACATACTCATCTGTAGAGTATCTTCTGGAAGGTTGACGTTGTCTAGAAGATCTTCTCAACTGAGGTTCTGTTGGAACTTGCTCTCCTACTTCTTCTTGCTCAACATGTCCTGCAGGTAAATCAACATCAGGCTCTACACTATCTTCCTGCACATCTCCCCCATTACCATGATATACTGGAGGAATAACTGGGTCACAATCTGCTAATCCTTCTGCAAAAGTCTTGGCCTGTGTCTTCTTCTTCAAATCTTCAAAGGTTTGATTCTCAAAGAAGACCACATCTCTGCTCCTGAACACCTTCTGCTTTTCTGGATCCCAAAGCCTGTAACCAAACTGATCATGTGAGTAACCAAGAAAAATACATTCTTTAGACTTACCATCCAGCTTGGACCTCTCATTGTCTGGAATATGTGCAAATGCGTGACAACCAAACACTCTCAAATGCTTGTAGGAAACATCTTTCCCTGACCATACATGCTCTGCAACATCACCATCTAGGGCTGTACATGGTGATAAGTTGATCACATCAACTGCAGTCCTCAAAGCCTCATCCCAAAACCTTTTGGGTAGCTTGGCCTGTGAAAGCATACATCTGATCTTTTCCATGATGGTGCGGTTCATCCTCTCTGCAATTGCATTATGCTGAGGTGTACCAAGAACTGTCATCTCATGTTGGATCCCATGTGACCTGCAATAGTCATTAAACAATCCTGTATACTCACCACTATTTTCTGATCTTATACATTTCAATTTCCTTTCTGTCTCCCTTTCAACCCTAGCATGAAACTCTTTGAAGACATTAATAACCTGATCTTTGGTCTTCAAAGCATAAGCCCAAACTTTCCTGGAAAAATCATCTATAAAAGTGACAAAATAAAGTGCACAACTTATACCAAGAACATCAATAGATCCAGATCCACCAGGAGTTTTTGTCCTCAAAGGACCACATACATCTGTATAAACACGGTCTAAGGCATGCATTTTTCTAGACAAAGCAGCACTAGCAAATGAAACTCTATGTTGTTTACTAGCCAAACAATCAATACAAGGGTTCAGATGTATACCTCTGAGATCTGGTAATACCTCTCTCTTGGAAAGAGCTTGTAGCCCCTTCTCGCTCATGTGTCCCAATCGCCTATGCCACAACTCCATACTGAAGTCTTTCTCTATAGCATTTAACTGCTCACCATAAGCTTTAGCCTGCAACCTGTACAAAGTATGACATTTCTTTCCACTAGCTATAACAAGAGAACCCTTACTGAGCTTCCATTGCCCTCTGTGAAATCTGCTTTCATACTCTTCATCATCTAGTCTTCCAACTGAAATTAAATTCAGCCTCAAGTCAGCCACATGCCTCACATCCTTAAGTACCAACTTGCAGCCAAGGTTGGTCTTTAAATGGATATCACCCATGCCAATGATGTCTGCTGTGCCATAGTTGCCCATCTTGACAACACCAAAGTTTCCAGACCTGTATGTAGCAAAAAACTCTCTCCGAGGTGTAGCATGATAAGAAGCACTTGTGTCAATCACTCACTCAAGATCCTGACACACACAAGAAAAAATATCATCAGAATGAGACAAAATCAAATAATCACCACCCTGCACTATAGCTGTAGTATTATCCTTTAACTCTGTAGACTCCACTTCTTTTCCCTTTTTCTTGTTCTTCTTAGGTTGCTTACATTGGTTCTTATAATGTCCTTTCTCACCACAGTTATAGCAAACAATATCTTTTCTTGATCTTGACTTGCTCCTACCCATACGTGAACTGCTTCTAGACTTTGACCTTCCTCTGTTCTCTGAGATAAGTGCCTGTGAATCATTCTGAGATGTTGCTGAACTCTTTATTCTCAACTCCTCATTCAACAAACTGCTTGTTACTTGACTCATAGTGACAATACCATCTGGTGCAGAATTACTAAGGGAAACCACCAGTGTCTCCCAACTTTCTGGTAATGAACTGAGAAGTAACAATGCCTGCAACTCATCATCAAGAGACATTTTCATAGAGGATAACTGGTTAGTAATACTCTACATTTCATTCAAATGCTCAGCAATAGAAGCACCGTCTCTATATTTTAGGTTCACAAGTTTTTTGATAAAAAAAGCTTTGTTGTCAGTTGTTTTTCTTTCATAGAGACTTTCTAATTTTTTCCAAAGAGAATATGCAGAAATTTCAGTAGAAACATGGTGAAAGACACTATCATCAAGCCACTGTCTAATAAATCCAATTGTTTTTCGATCTAACCTCTTCCACTCATCATCTGTCATAGTTGTAGGTTTTGCACTATCCCCTTGCAAAGGTCCATACAAATCTTTGCAATACAAGAGATCTTCCATTCTTGGTTTCCATATCATCCAATTATTTCCATTCAAACTAATCATGCGAGAAATATTACTGGCCTCCATGTTCAAATACAAAAATTAAATCACCAAAACCCCTCTCTGATACCAGTTGATGAGGATATAAACAGGAATAACCTTTGTATAGGAACAAATACTAGAAGACCAAAATACGCAGCGGAATAAAATGGAAACACAATCAAACAAAACACCAAGGTATACGTGGAAAACCCCTTCAATGTGAAGGGTAAAAACCACGGGGCAAACTAGAGATAATCCACTATGAGAATAATGAATATACAAATCTCAATCTCTTGCTCAAAACCCTAACAACAACCACAAGAGAATAACTAGGATACAAGGATCATGTCACTGCCCACAATATCTAAAACCTCCCCAAGTAATCACAGCAAGAGTCTACTGTAGATTTGATCTAACCTGAGATGAGAACACTGCTAGATGATTGAGAACAGTCTCTCTGCGTTGTCCTTGTCTTCTTCCCTTTCTTTCTCTTGTTTTTCTGTCTTGTTCTTCTCTCTTTGTTGCTACGAGGATGTCAACGTTGCTGCCTTTTTCTGCCTCTTTTCTACGTCTAAAACGCAGTTACCACACCCCCCTAATCTTAATTAGGGTTAGGTTAATAGGGGGTGTGGGCTGTGGGCTGCCCTAGCCCACATGGGCTGAATATGGGCTATCAGCCCAACAGACATCACCCCAGCCATAGTGCTATCTCGAGATCTAAAATGAGTATTAAATGTACCAATTATCAGTACCACTACATTGAAGGTAGGGTGAGTTAGTTTAATTGAGTTTGAGTATATTGAAGTTTGAGTATAGTTGAGTGGAGCTAAGATTAAAAGTATTGGACCACAGTTGAGTCCTCATCTATGTGATCCAAGTTAGAAGGATGGAGAGTTTATTGTAATGGGTTATGGGTGCATGGCTATTATAAGAAGGGCAAGTATTATAACAGGTCCTTATTTGAACTTTGATCCAAGGTTTATACAACTCCTTAGAAGTCTTAGTGTCAGGATGGGTAGAGGCAGAATAGTCACATTTAATATTAGGAGTCAATTTGTTGGAGCCATACTCGTTGAAACTCTCTTTGCCCACCAAGGTCGATTACTCTGACAGCTTGTTTCAATTACATTGAAGGATATTGTGCCCCATAATGCCATATAAAAATAAAAAATTGGGTTGATTTTCATAGGTGATAGTTTGGAAAAAGTCGATATCCCCTATTCTAACCTAGATTCCTAGAGGCAATGAAAGAGAGTAATCTAGCATAATGCAAACTCATGTGTACCTTCTCTTTTGCACTCGAAGCAATCACAACATCCACTTTTAATGGGATTCCAATGAATAGAATAATTTGAAATAAGATTTTATGAAACATCAGTTTGATAGGGAGGTCAATAAGCTAAATCCAAGTGGGCACAGTTGTCATGATCTCCTTGAGGGGTTAGAAGTTTTCATACCAGGGGAAGAGGTTTAGTGCCACTCCCTTAAGGAACCAAGGGTTGCCTGTGAGTGTGTTCATCATGTCTTACTCATTTCAAAATCAAAAACACAAATATTTATTAATGAGGTGTATAATCTAGAGTGTTAATTATAACTTCTAAAGAGACGAGAGCTTGGCTCGATTGACTTCTAGTGGTGAGGCTCTTCCAAAAAAAACTTCTTATACAAGTAGAGCTTCCAATTGTCTTTGGCGTGTTGCACCTTTAATGAGTCTAGAATTGATACAAGCTTGGAATGCTTCTAAATCCTCACCATCTTCGTAGCCAAGTATGCATTAAAGCACCATGGGTCTGCATAGTAAGTTTATTTAAAATACTAGCCTAGGTTGAAGGGGGGCATTGGAAGTTTGGCGAGGATGTTACTTTGGATAGAGGCTATTCTCCTTGGTATTTTTCAAATTTTGCTCCAAAGAGAGTGGTTTTACCATAGGTGCCGATGAAGTATCATTAGGAGGGGAGGAGTCGATAGGGGAAGAAGAAGGAGAGCTCATATCCCCATGCTAGATTGTTTTTATTTATATTATTTTTAATAAATATTATATATATATATATGATAATATACATAGGACACGTTTATTCCTAGTGGGTTCTCATTGGTACATGTACCCGCGAGTATAATTGTCAAACTCTCAAAATAACAATTAAAAGGTGTGAACATATCTTAAATAAAAAAAATTAATCATTAATAATCCAAACTCATGATCCAAAATATAAAATTTATGGACACCAAAAACATTCAATTATTATTCACATATATTATAAAAAGTATATAATTTATAATCATATATCATATTATTTAATAACTCTATAAAATTTAAATTTAATTAAAAATTATTAACAATCACTTATAAACTAGCAAGATCAATGAAACAATATAATCATAAATCAAACATTTACCACAAATTCACATAAATATAAAAATTTTATATTTAACATTCTAAATTTCAAGCTATAAAAGGCCTTTTAACCTTTAAAATAGCATACACCAATTTAGATTTTTAGACAATAATACAAGTAAAGTGTCCTTTTATAGTAATATTATATTAAACTAAAAATTTACTATAAAACTTTAGTATTTCACTGCATTGACCCAAACCTAACATATGGGCGAGTGATAAGTTAACTTGAAAAATTTTACAAAGCTTAATAAGTGAAATGAAATAATGTATAGAGCTTGAAATTAGATGTGGGTGAAAGGAGCTCTCAGAGAAAAAGACTAATATAAATAACCATCCAAAAATAGGTGGATAATGATATATTATCAAAAGACTTGCTTATGTGTCACTATATGCTCTATTGATATAAATGAATTTAATGAAATATCAAATGTGACACTTGACCTTATGTTTTATATTATTTTTAATATACTCAATATGATATACTTTGCTACAATTTTATGAATGAATCTAACGAAATGATAAATATAAATATACTCTTGAGCTTGTTGTCTTGCGGCTTGATATCGATTTACTTATATGAGCATATTAAACACTTTGCTATATTATTACGAATATATCTTCTTTTTTAGTTTTGATAAAGTTTCACATTATCCTATAAGTACATGATAAGGATATTTTAATAAAAAAATAAGAATATATTGGAAGCATATGGGAGACAATAAAAATATACATGTCATGCACATATGAAGATAATATTAACTTTTATATAACTCATTCATATACGGAATTTTAACTCTAGTCAAGTTTAAAATGATAAAAATAAAAATTTATAAATTTAAGAATAAATCTATTCTAATAGAATTTGTAAAGTATATTGCACTAGATATTTGGATAAGAAATTAAGTTCCAATTTATTCAAATAAGATATTATTAAAAAGATATATGAGTCTATTTTTAGATGAATTAAGTTTTGCATAAATTAGAATTATCTAAAAGAGTTATAAATAATTAAATACAGATAGGTCAGAATCAACTTATTTTTATTTACTAGGATTTAAGAGATCACTTAAAATTAACATTTTGATAGATATTTATATTTAAAATTATTCAAATTAGATATTGATAGAAAGATATAAGAGTCTAGTTTCTAATAAAAAATTACTTAAATCAAAGTTTTGTATAGAGTATTATAATCTAAACAAGGTAGATAGGTCAAATTATTTTATCTTAGTTTAATATAATTTAGGGTTAAAATCCATTTTAACTCTTGTGGTTTTGGTTATAGACTACTTAAGCTCTTACAGTTTATTCATATTTAAAATAATATCTACATCTTCAAAAATATAGTATATAAGCCCCTTCCATCAAGTCTAAGTTAACAAACGTTAGAATCTACTTATGTGGCATGCTGACTTGTAATAAACTATTAATATAATGATATATAATTTAAGTTTTTTAAAAAATATATTTTAGCTCGTATAGTTTTGGTCATTGACAACTTTTAGTTCTTATGATTTTGTTCGTATCTAAAATAACACTTATATTTTTAAAAACATAGATATAAGCCCCTATTGTCAAGTTTGAGTTAACAAACATTAGAGTATACTTACGTGACATGCTGACTTACAATAAACTATTAATATAATAATATATAATTTAAATTAAAAAAATTAAGATTATCATCAATGGCGAGAGGAGGTGTTGTGGAAGTGACCACAAGTAACATCACCAAGCAACTATTGCCTAGTAGGCCATTGGATGCATGTAACCTCTCGCGTTGACGACAAGCTCAAGAGCTTCCGATCATGCCTTAGGCGGATATGCATCGACCAGTCTGACACCAGGCATATAATAGTCTCTTTGTCCCTCTTCCTCCTTCTAGGTATCTTTGTCCCCACCGCCTCTCACTTCGTCCTCTCCTTCGCTCCCACTCATTGCACTTACAATGTGATGGCCAGACTCTGTCTCACCTCCGCCTCCGGCCTCTCCTATCTCTGCCTCTCCACCTTCATCCACCGCTATAGCCTTTGTCGCTTCCTCTTCATTGACAAGATAGATTTTTTTTAAACTTAAATTATATATGTTATTATATTAATGATTTATTGTAAGTTAGTATGCCACGTAAGCATACTCTAATGTCTATCAATTCAGACTTACGAGAAGAGGCTTATATGTTATGTTTTTAAAAATATATATGTTATTTTAGACATAGATAAAATCATAAAGGCTTAAGTAGTCCATGACAAAAATTATATGGGCTAAAATGGACCCCTTTTTTAAGTTTAAATTATATATATTATTATATTAATAGTTTATTATGAGTTAGCATATCACGTAAGTAAATTCAAATGTATATTAACTCAAACTTGACGATGGAGGTTTTTATGCTATGTTTTTAAAAATTTAAGGATTAATTTAGATATGAGTAAACCATAAGGGCTTTAGTGGTCAATGATCAAAATCACTAGGGCTAAAATGAATAGACGTTAATATAATGACACATGTAGTTTAAGTTAAAAAAAATACCTATTTTAACCTTTGTGATTTTGGTCATGGATCACTTAAGCCCTTATGATTTTGTTTGTTACTAAAATAACCAATGTATTTTAAAAAGCTTAGCATATAAGCCCCTCTTGTCAAGTTTAAGTTGACAGACGTTAGAATCTGCTTATGTGGTATGTTGACTCATAATAAATCATTAGTATAATGACATGTGTAATTTAAGTTTAAAAAAAAATCTATCTTATCAAGAAAGAGGAAGCGATGGAGACTGTAACGATGGATGAAGGCGAAGAGATAGAGATAGGAGAGGCTGGAGGCAAAGGTGAGAGAGAACGAAGTGAAAGGTAGTAGACGAAGACACATAGGAGAAGGAAGTGGGACCAAAAGATCATTGCATATCTAGTGTCGGACTGGTCGATGCACATCCACCTAAGATAGGACCAGAAGCTCCTGAACTTGTCAACACAAGAGAGGCTACGTGTGTATGACATCCTACTAAGCGGCAACGGCTCGATGTTGTTGTTGGTGGTCGCTTACACGATGATGCCTCCTCCCACTATTAATAGTTGTCTCAATTTTTAATTTAAATTATATATGTTATTATATTAATAATTTATTAAAAGTCAATATGTCACGTAAGCAAACTCTAATGTCTGTTAACTTAGACTTAAGATAGAATGAACTTATATGTTATATTTTTAAAAATGTATGAATTATTTTAGACAAGAAAAATCATAAAGGCTTAAGTGATTCATGACAAAAAAATTACATGAGCTAAAATATATATTTTAAAAAAATTAAATTATATATATATATATATATATATATATATCATTATATTAATAATTTATTATGAATCAGTATGTCATGTATATAGACTCTAACGTCTATTAACTTAGATTTGACGGAAAATATTTATATGCTATATTTTTTTAAAATATAAAAATTATTTTAAATTTGAGTAAACGATAAGGACTTTAATTTATAACCAAAATTACATGGGCATTTAGCCCTTTATTCTACGTCTATAGCTCCATTCACATTTGTGTTTGCCCGTTAAGGTGAAGTTTGTAAATTGGTTAATATTTATATAATATTTATACTATATAAGATCAATTTTTCTCCATAAAACTTGTGATTTCTGAGGCAATACGATCTTCAGGTAGAGAGACGACGTCTGAGCTCTGTGTTGGCACCACATCCTCTGTCTCGTAGTTGTCCTCGTCGCGCAGAAGCTTCTCAGAGCCATGAGCAACCACGTCTTTAACGACTAGGGTTCTGTGCATGCCCGGAAAGAGCTGCTCGTGATCGGTATCCCCTTTCGCTCCCACGAGCACCATAATCTTCGAGAGGTCGACGCCCCATCGTATCGATAGGTACCTGTAATGATAGCTAGTCTTGCTGTCAAGTAGAGAACGTTGTCTGAGACTGCGGTCGGGGAATCAAATAGGTGAAGATATGGACCTCAAGGCGGATGCCCTTGACGCGAAAAGGGGGACGACGTTGAGCCGTGTGCTTGCCCGTGTGTATACCAAGTTGCAACGAAAGCCTCGCATCCGAAGCCTTTGGCGAATGGCGTCGATCTTGCGAACCTGAAAGCAGAATGAAGGCAATTGGATACAACTAATTCACTTGTTTTTGTGTGTCAAGACGGAAGAGCTCACTCTGTCGACGGCTTTGACCGAGTACGCGAGGCAATGGGGACGGCAGGCCGCATCGTCGACCGTCAGATCGCCTTCGGGGGCCTCATCCAGCTGCGCAAGGCGCGGCACAGCGGACTTGACGTGCTCCGCCGGCCACTTGTACTCCACGTGTTCGCCGTAGTCCACGTCCTCCGGCGGATCCCGCCACGGGTAGGACACGTCGCTCCCGCTCCCACACACGAGCGCGTCGAACTCGCCGGGATCAACGTGGCAGCACTTCAGCGCCTCCACGGCCTCCGCGGTGGTGGACCCCGTGGCGAACACGTACCCGACCCGCCCCCTGCCGACGGCCATGGCCGCGTCGAGGACGCGCCTGAGGTCGGAGAGCGCCGGACGGCCGTCCTCGCTGTAGCAATCGACGGCGACGACGACGAGGCGCTGCCTGCGGCCGGGGGCGTGGTCGTTGACTGCGGCGGCGTGGGGGCTGCAGCGGTGGCGGCGGAGGGCTTCGAGGATGGCGGCAGGCCCCATGTCGCTGTTGGCCGTGGGAGGGTTAGCGAGGTCGAGGGGGGCGTCGAGGGAGAACCGGAGGGAGAGGTCGTCGCCGACGTCGCGGAGGGATTCGCTCATGGGCTCGAGGGCGGCGGCGGTGGGAGGGAGGTCGAGGCAGGGGGAGGACGACGGGTGGCCGCTGAGGGCGCGGCAGTGGTCGACGTGGGAGAGGTAGGAGCGGCAGTGCTCCGGCCACGAGAAGCGGTGGATGTTCTTGAGGCCATTGCGGCGGCAGTCGAACCAGAGCGACTTGTCGGCCACCAGCTTCAGCAGCGCGTCCGATATGGCGCTTTGGTCGTGCGGATCCACCAAAACCCCGTTGTTGAGCACCTGCGATCAAACTAGTCTTCATCAACACCGAGAAAGGATCTATCAATGCTGCTGCTTTGATCACATTTCATCCTCTGTAGTTCATGTTGTGAATTCTTCAAACTGAGTAATGAAAGATCCACATAGAGGGAACCTTCAGAATGTCCACAGGTCCTCCATTCTTGGTTGCAACCACTGGTAAACCATAAGCAGCTGCCTGCAAAACAAGAGACAGTTTATGCTCACAAACCCATAACCGGTGTGCCACTTGAGAGTCCTGTACCTCTATGAGAGTAAGGCCAAAAGGTTCTACGAGAGCTGGATTGATGAAGACTCCCTGCATAAATGTTGACGAAAATAAGATGGACAATTATATGTTTGACTTGCTGCTACCTACATTCAGGTCTCAGTAAAATCACGTCTGTTCTCGTGATGATCATGCTCTGACCAGTACCTTGGTCTTCGCTGCCAGGCGATAGATGTGGGGGACATCAGACTGTTTGTGATGCTTGGGGTAGGCCACCAGACCGTATAGATCGTACCTGTCGATCAGCTTGAGCACCGTGGTAAGAACAGCTGCGCTGCTGCCGGACATCTCTTCGATGTCGTCTCTGTTGCCCAGTATCAGTGTCTGCGACAAAGGAAGAGCATAAGCACTTGTGGCCCCGACTTCAGTGAGGATAGTGATATATCAAGGAGTACCAAATTAGCGAGCTCCCGGAGACGGCTGCACTCGCCGAATGCCTTTAACAGAGTCATCACGTTCTTCTTCGGGTCCGGCCGAGACAGTGCAAGGATCATCGGCTTGTGAGGATTGGTAAAGAACCTCATTATCTGCTTGTATGTTGACAACCTTAAGTATGAGCTCGAAGCTTAATCAAATGAAAAGCTTAAAGCTTGTAGTACGACCTCAGACCATATCGGAGGCAGATCCCTTCTGCTTGGAGCTCCGTCAGAGCCGATCAAAGATGAGAGGTCCCCATCGCCTTCCATCAATTCCTGCGTGTTCACGTAGCTGAAATCCATCCCTGGTGGTATCACCTATAATTTAAGCCAAAGAGTATGAGAACCAGAAAATTATCATAGACATCCATGCATGTCAGAATTATGCTAGGTGAATTGAGTTCTCACTTACCACCATCCTCGGCATGTAACGCCCAAGGCAACCGACGCCTCTCCTCCTCCTCACCCTCAGTTTCCTCTCCAGTTTCAGATCGAATCCATCGTACAACCCCCACTGCTCTTCGATCTCCTGCCGGGTGCTCGTGACGACCATCTCCGCCGCGTCGAGCGCGACCTCCTCGCCCTCGATTCTCCTCATGATCCGGTAAGTGGAATTGATGTCCTCCCGGCTGAGCCTCCCTTGCTTCAGGAGCTGCTCCAGCTTGTTTCGGCCCAACGAATGGCCCGTCATCACCATTGGCACGTTGAGCAAACCGGCCAACCGGGCCGCCACCTCCCCTGCATCGGCATAGTGCCCATGTATCACGTACGGCCAAATCGGCTTTCCGCCTCCGACGCCGCCGTCCACCTCCGCCACCTGGTCGGCTAGTACTCGGGACACGTTGGCTATGTGGGCCAAGGCCCGATCCACGAACTCGGGAATGTGAGGCCACAACGACTCCTTGGGTATATACCTGAGTAAAAACTTGGTGATCGTAAGATCAAATGCATGAAAACATTCACGTCATGAATTGTGATGTTGGATTTTCACCTTTCTCGGGGTCCACACGGAAGGCGAATTATGTAGGCTCCGCAGCCGTCAGTGTTGGTGGATCGATCCACGTCAGAGAGACGAGTCAGCATCTCGACCGGCTCACCGTAGGTCCAGTCCACGTCAGGAGAGGAGATCTGGCGAGTCAGGAGGTCCACACGATAGACGCCGTTGGTGGCCGCCAGTGCTCGTGCCAATTCCACCACGTACTTCACCTGTTCGTGACACACACATAAAAGCATTAACATCATGAGATTAATCGCTTGCTCTTATTTGCCTTGTTGATGCAAAACCTGTCCTCCAGTGTCCGAATCCCTTCCCAATTCCATGTTCTCCCCACGTATCAGTCCATGCAAGCTGCCATGAGACCAAATCATAAGAACCCTAATCGTCGGCGATCGCACAACATGTCCTGTTTCTATTGAGCTAATCACCTGATCAAAACGATGTAGAGATGCTTGCTCTTCCCGTCCTGATCATCCTCCGACCACATCTTCATCTCCGAGTTGATTCGAGGCATGCTGTCCTTGGGAGGCTCTACCTTCTCCCCCTCCGATAGCTCCGAGATGTCCGCCGCCGCGTCCTTGCTCCCCTGCTCCCGCTCCCGCCGTTTCTTCGACAGCCGCTGCGCCTCCTCCCACTGTATCTGTTCATCCGTTCCAAAGTCATGTAAGCAAGCGCCAAACGAGAGGAATAAAACCAAACATGTTGCGCCCATCACCAAAAGCCAGCACCTGCTTCTTTTTGCGTGCCAGATGCCATATCCTCCAGCACATATTCTCCAGCCGATTGTTCCGCTCCTGGCTATTCCTCGTGGCCACCACCTATCCATGAATCAACCACATGCACCATGGAGGCATGGCATTAAGGCGCATCTAATCGAACGACAGGTCGAACAGGGATTACGCAGTAAGCCATGGCGAAGAGCAAACCTTGGTCCAGGTCTTGTGGAGGTCGGCGTCGTCGAACCGGCTGACGACCTCCTCGACGAAGTATTTGGTGGGGCTGTATCTTTCCACGCCGCCACCGCCGCTGCTGGCGGAGCGAACCACCAGCTGTTTGAGGGCAGAGAAGGAGAAGTTGCGGTCACGGAGCCGGAGAGGCTGTTTGGGTCCGGCGTCCAGTATGGCCTCGAGGTAGCCATTAATCCACTCATTTCCCGCCATCTCTGTACCACTCGGCGCCGTTTTCCCTCCTCTTCTACGCCCTCTACAGGAAAACAGAGAAGGTCTGGTTTTGTCTTTGTGGAGTGAAAGATGAGGAAGAAGAGATGAAAGGGGAAGAGGGGGAGGTGAAGGTTGCTCGAGTTGTGTTGGAGCGAGCAGGGCCTTCATTTATATAGGGGTTGATTCGAAATTTTATTCCAATTCCAAAATAGGAATACCAACGCCAATTATTATTATTTTCTTCACCCCTTTTATTAAATCACTCCACTGAGTAATTATTCCCTGTTGATCATTATTATTATCTTCTAAGATTATATACTTAAATTAATTTAATTTTAAATATACCGGTAATTTCGTTTTAGTCGATTATCTTTCATTAAAAAAATTTAAATATATGATATCAATTTAAGACGGTTTAAAAAATAATAAATCAAACATATATATATATATATATATATATATATATATATATATATATATATAATGGCTCACATTTGGATATTAAAATATGAGAGAGGATTGTTAGATTTTGTGATCCTTTTATAATTGAATAAGATATATAATATAATAACTAATTGAGTTCCGTTGAAATATTTTAGCCAATATATTAGAAGTTCACTATGGAACAATTCCTCGCGAGATAACCTTAATGAGAGGATAGGAAGAAAGGAGAAAGGATCTACTCATTGCACTCTTGCAGATGGTGACGATGCCTGTAGTAATCTTGGATCGATGCCTACAGTAATTTTGGATCAGTGACAGTGCTTGCAGTAATCTTGGATCGGATCGGTGCCTGCAGCAATCTTGGATCGGATCGGTGCCTGCAGCAATCTTGGATCAAAGACGGTGCATAGCAAATCAAACAAGTTCTATGAAGATATGACATCAAAAGTTATGCATCGTAATAATTAGATCTATATACTTGATTTCAATCCTAACATATAAATTATTTTCACATTTCAGATATAGCATAATTATAGATTTTATGCCTATAAGGATTATTACTCATAAGCAGGTTTTACCTGTGACTTTTCCATGTCACATAGCATGGTCACTGACATAAGTAGCAGATGCCTTCTACTTAGATGCAGTAAGCTTTAGGTAAGATGAACATTAGGTGCCAATCAAGCGGAGCAACTGTGGATCCAACACCTCAAGAGCATCTTATCAACACTTTCGGCACCACATGACCTGTGTGCCACTGCCCAATGCCAAATTCCAATTCCAAATGAGCAGAAAGAATCAAGTGGAGGAGGAAAAAGAGAACAAAAAAACAGGCAAAACAAAGAAGTAACACAGGATGAGGAAGAACAATGAATGGCTGTGGGAAGCTGGAAATGGTAGCAGTCACAAGTTGAGAGAGAGTGGTTATCTTGAGGAATATCCCATTTCCATCCCTGCTTTGCTTTTTTTCTCGAGTGCCAAAGCAGGAGGCTCATCTGGAATTCCATGAAGCTTCATCCTGACTCGAAGATTGGTGCGGGATTTTTGGGATCATTCCTCATCACCATTATATTATTCCTTGCCACACACAGTTTTCTGTGAGAATGATTGGGGCCTCATCACCTCCCTTGCTAGAGTTCAAAAACATCATCTTTCGTACTTAATGCTAATGGACAGATTCCAACTGTGTGCAGGCTTTCAACCACATCAAGGAATACAGGATGGCTTTTTGTTACTGTAGGAGGAATCCAACGCCGCTTTCTTAGAGTGAGAAAAGTGTCAGAGACGTCTCCCTCTGCCTTTTGATGTTGCAGGCACGCTCTCCAAGCTTCTCCATCCAGTGATATCACAATCCTCCAAGGATGCTTCTTGTTCTACGACCTGTAGTTATAACACCATTTTTCTCCTCCCCGATTGCTTCTTAATGAACTTTTTCTATTGTTTCTCTAAATTTTTTTCCAACTTTTACTTGTGATATTATAAAATTTGAACGAGAATAAAAATTATCTCAAAAAAAATATATATTCTCTCCCTCTCTCTTATTTTTGCTGATCGATAAAAAAAATATTTATATCTCGTTTCTTTTATCTCATTTGTTTCGAGAATAAAAGATGAAGAAGATAGTATATATTTATAAGTGTCAAAAGCTCATAAATATCACTTTTGAAAAAAATATATATATTATTTTATATAACAATATTCATGTAATAACAAATACATTCGTAAGAATGTCATTTTATATAGCACATCACTACAACAAAAATATACTTTTATTTATGGTTCTTACTTACATAGCTGTGAATTTTACGATCACAATTTCATGTCTACATATTACTACGGTAACTCAACCACAGTAATAGTAACTTCATCCTACGAACGATCATAGTAATAGATAATTTTACGTCATGAAAAATAATTATAGTAATAAATATATTTTTGTGAAAAATTAGTATGTTTTATCACATGGATAATAATAGATTATAAAACATACAAGATAATTTTTTTTAATGATTATACTTAACAACCGCTAGGATATATCACAATCATTTCATAAAAGACTATCAAATTCATTTATCAACAATAAGGTTTATACAAAAAAATTAATATTTAAGCATAGCCAACTTTAAATACAAAATTCAAGGAAAAAAAGTGAATATATATATATATATATATATATATATATATATATATATATATATATATATGTATACAAAATTCAATATTTATTCATGTGATAACTAATTTAATAAGTGAATATTTTTTTCCTAACTTCGGTGTTTGTGTTTGTTTGGTAATCATAATACAACTATAAAATCGTACGTGGAATCAATAAGCTAAACGACTTGGGAAGGAGGGACGAATTAAAGGACCGGATATACTATGATGGTTGTGCCAAAGTTACTCCCTGACAGTGGAGAATCAGATTCCTCTGTGCCAAGAAGGAAGCTGTTCCACAATCCTAAGAGCATTGGCACATTCTTGGCATCCTCCTTCCCACCTCTACTTCAAGCATCGGCTTAGATTCTTCGGAAGGATCTCCTCTGATATTTGTAAGCTATTGTGACGATATCAACATCACTACACTTCTCTTTTGTCCAACTATGATGCCTCTGAATATTTTTCTATAAATAATAAAAAATCAAGACAAGCGTAGATTTTCTCAAAGATGTTTCTCTTAAGCTCACGCGCACACATACACACACAAATATATATACATATATAATAAAAAATAATTTTATTTTATTATCATATATTCAAAATTAATTTACTAATATTTTTTAGCTTAGCTGAATCCACAACCATAAACTGTAGCTGTTCGATTGTTCAAATTCCAGAACACAATATTTGTGTTATCATGCATGACACTCCTATTTCTTCTAGACTATAATGTATTTTTATAATAATTAAGAGAATTATTCTTACCAAAATTATCTTTAAAAAATCATAATTAAAAAATATTAATTAATAATTATAATCAAAATTATAGCATATTTTTAACTAATTAAATAAGATAATATAATATAATAATATATACTCATCAACGTAAGGGATGACGTCGGTAGTCCAAGGGGTGACGTCCATATCACGCATTTCATGGAAAGAAGGAACTAAGGTGGTGAATGTCGAGTACTGTTTTACAAAAGCAGCCCGCATGGTGTGCGGTTGACACTATCCGACGGGGATTTCGGCTGCGTATAGCACAGCTTATTACTCTTGGGAACTCGAGCCTGCTTCCTTCTCCACGGGAGTCCTGCAGAAAGAACCCGTAGGAAGAGGATTAGTAGTTGCTAATGTATCAATCCAGTCGACAAAAGAAATCAGATAAAATAATTTAAAGATGGGATTTATGAGATACAAACTACGTTCTTACGTGAGGAGATAAATCTTTTAATAAAAATTTTGAATTTATGCCGAAGAATTTGAAGCTTTGAAGTTTTTATCTTATTTGTTTTCTAGGCTTCAGTTGATATTGATACTGATATAATTCGGAGAAATAAGAACTCATCTATTATTTGTTGTAGTAGGGAGAGAGCTCTTATATCTTTCTGTATATTTTTATTCATTTGATCTTTAGTAATATTAGGATTCTGTAGATTATATTCAGCAAAATTATTTTCTATTAAATTTCATAATCCTTATCAAATAGATAAGGTTTTTGTTTTAATGGTCCAAAACTGATAATTTCACCAAAGAAGTTGATAAGAAGTATTTACTCTAATGACTGTCATATTTAATTTTTTTAGATTTATTGATTTTTTTCCTTAATCGACGTACTTTTGTTAGTCTTCTTCAAACCAGTACTTGTTAATTTTTTTTTGTAGAACTTTAACGAAAAGAAAGAAGATAAGTAAAGGTGCAAAGAATAATGCTTTCCATTCATTCAAGAACATCTATTAAGAGTCTGACATCTGTGCAGTGCAGTGCAGTGGTGACTGGTGAAGACCAAACCTACGTTTTCTGCAGAGCCGTCAGTTCGGCCGGAGTTTGCTCGCGAAATCAAGGCCTGATCCGGCGGGAGCTTATCGGACGACTGGCCCTGGAAGAAGAGAAGCGACTTGGACAGTGCGTCGTGGTCGTCGAGATCGCCGGAATCTAACGCGATGACAATGGCAAGAGCCACGATCTTCTTCTCCACCTCCATCTTTGCTCTGCTATGGTGGTGTGCTTGGGGATGGTAATCTGCTCTTTAGGAGTTAGACATGGGAGGAGGTGGGTGAGGCAGTAATTTGCATGTGAGGGTCAGCTATTGTAGGGCAGGAAAAGCTAAAAAGAAAGTTGAGAGAAAGGAGAAGAAGAAGAGGTCCTAGTTGCTGGGTTATTATCCATGGAGTGACCAAATGTGGAGAGTCGTTTGAAGTTCTCGAAGCCGATGGATCGATGAGCATAAAAATAACGAGAAAATTCGATTCATAAAAATCTTAAGCAATCAAACAATAAGATGGTTGAGTCATCATTCTCGTCGCCTACGTTGTCGATAAATCAAACTGTGAGTTTCCTGCAAGTTAGCTGAGATTGACTTTGGGGAGACGAGAGGAGATGACAGAAATATAAGGGATAGAGCTTCGAGTCTCTACAAGTCCTCCAACTCACAATAACACAAGAATAAATTCATATCACTCATATATTAATATTCATTCTTTTTAAAAATTTTAAATCTTTAATTTAAATCTTCAATTAAAACTGAATTCACTATGCTCACAAGAACTTGACATTGCTAGAAATCGAGACGAAAAATGTGTGTATTTACAGGTATTGGCTCTCTCTACCACTTTCTTCTTCTTCTTCTCCTCTATCCATCATCTTCCTCCGCCTGAAGATTAATTGGCCTCCATCGAGCATGGCATCTTGATCTCAGTATTTACGAAGATGCGATGCGTTCTTTGGAGTGAGCGTATCGCCGATCATATGCTGCATGTCATTTGTTACCTCAAGATTGAATCCATGAGGAAGTTTCACGACCCACGCAGCTGTATAAATTTCTGGAGGTCTATCACCATGACTGTAATGTCATCTCGGTTGCCCCTCCCGCAGGAGACCTCTATGAGGTCTCTGCATGACTTCATGGCGTTGCTTTGCCTCGAGACGACATCAACTGCCTCCTGGTTTCCGACCTAATGGAATGGTACCCCGATGAGTTAAAGAGTTGCACCACTGAAAGTTTAGGTGGTAAATGTGAATTATGAGTGCAGCAAAAACGTAGCGGACATATTTACCTTATCCCACAATCCATCTGAGCCCAGTATTAAGAACTCACAGTCTGGAGTTAGCTGGAGACTCTTTGTTTCGGGCTCAGAAATGATCCATTCCTTCATGTTCAGGTCGCCAATTGCTCTTGACACAGCTAGAGAGTCGTTCACCCTCCATATTCCATTGCGACATGTCACGTAGCCCCCCTGTGTGGAGTTCAGAATATTGTAAGCTCATTAAGCTACAAGATCAAGAACCTGATTTGGGAGAGAGATACAAGAGAAGAACTTACAGAGTTCTCAATGCGATTGCGCTCATCTTCTCTACCAGCACGGTGGTCATCAGTAAGAGCATCTGCTACTCCCTTCCTGCTCATAACCACCCTGCAGTCGCCCACATTAGCCACATGTAGTTCTCCATCTCTTAGCAACACAGTGGCCGCACATGCTCCACTGCGAACACCCTACAAACGAAAGGAAACATTCATCGTCAACTATGTAAGTTTTGGTAACGGGTGTCATTAGACAGCTCTAATATTGTGAGCATACAATGCCATAAAATTTAACATCATGAAAGGATTTAATTTCTTTGTTGTTATATTGATTTGATACTGATCATTGATGGTCGACGCAACAAAGGAGGTATTGTCGATAATGAATTCAAATTAAAAGAGAGGCAAGTTTGAATGCTTCAAAGCAGTTGGGAGCTACACACCTGACTTAGGAAGTCTCTGTCCGTGGTCAGATAGCCTGCTTTTATTGCCATTTCTGCTTGGTTTTCTTTCTTTTCTGGCTCATCTAGAGCTGCGACAATGTTCTTCCCAAGCTTCTCAGAGACAAAGTCCACGGCTGCACGGCCCCCATGCCCATCAAACACTCCAAAAAAGGCCTGCAGATGAGTAAAACCAGAGGCTTAACATGAAGAACGTGTCAAATTAGTGCAACAAATAACATGCAAGAGAAGGACATGGACAATTTGGAGCTTCTATTTCACAAGAGAAAGCGAGCATGTCTTTGGTCTTTCTGCCACTTGTAAATGTTGTGTATGTATCAGTCTAATCCATTAGATTTCCATCAACATTATCAGATCAGCAAAGACAAAGACATTGTGAGAATTTCTCTGTTTATATGATTCCTATATCATAAAAAAGCCAATTGTTTCTCTAGCAAGTAACCTGAAGCCTTTCTTTCATAGGACATAAGGTATCATAGATGACAAAGGATCTTGTAGTTCATATGACAATCAACAAGATTCAAAATTCTCTTAAAGGATATATATATATATATATATATATATATATATATATATATTCATTTATATATTACCTGTTTGGAGTCTCCATGGATGTTGGGTATAACCGCATAGCCATCTTCCATCATATGCCTTTGTCCTTTCCTGCTGACCACACAGTACTCACCACCCTCGACTGCCAATTCCCTTTCGACACCATCCTCCTCCTTATCCGCAACACCAAAAGCTGCATCAGCTGAAGGCTTTGGTATGGCAATCCTCGC
The DNA here is from genome assembly GCF_036884655.1 of Musa acuminata AAA Group. NCBI lineage: Eukaryota > Viridiplantae > Streptophyta > Magnoliopsida > Zingiberales > Musaceae > Musa > Musa acuminata. Next base: position 14,157,884 of record NC_088332.1, on the reverse strand, counting down.
CGGTCTTCTTCTCATCCTTGGCATCTTCTTCTCCGCAACTTCTACCATCGAGTGACCGGATTTTTCCTCACACTCCACGCTCTCTTGCTTCGGAAGGGACGAAACCTGTTCGACGAAAGTCCCTGCCGGTTTGCTTCCTCCGGGAACCACATCCTCCACGGGGCGCGCCCTGAGGTCGGAGGACTCCTTGGACCTCTTGTTGGCCACGGCGGCCAGCTCGGCGGGCCGCTTCCACGACGAATGGGGGGCGGGGGATGCCCGGCCGGGAGCCATGACGAGAAAGTACTTCCTAACCGCCAGCCTCAGGTACGCAAGAGAACACAACAAGGAACATAGGAACTCAGCCAGATCAACCATTGTTGCTTGCTTCCTCTCCCTCTGCTCCTCGATATGGGATTTTGCTTGTGGATTGGGCGAGCAGACTTTCTATTCCAAGGTCTGGCTTTCTATTCTTATGGCTACTGCGCTCTGGGTTTAGAGAATGGGAGGGATGGAGGGAGAAGGAACGCATCTAACTATATATGTGTGGTGAGAGAGGAGGAAGGGAGGAAGAGTCGTCTTGCTGATATGATTGGGCGATGATGTTTGACCCGTCAACGGGGCGATATCCTTAAAGCCGAGGGTTTGGTTCTGCTGTGAACAGTTTGCTTCGACAGGAAGCGGAGGAAGGCTTCGAGGCAAAGGAAGTGGTCCGGGAGAAGGCAACGGAACCGGTCGCACGAGGGAATTGACAGGATCGGTCCTTCGAGTCCGGCCGGCATCCCGGAGAAAAAGCAAAATGAAATGACTAAATATTTTTGGACGATTTTTCACATTTTTAGTATTTCGTCATTTTATTTTATTTTCTTAAATAATATTTTTAATTTAAAAATATTCCAATTAAATTTATTATAGTGTTTTAATCTGATATTATTTTTTTTATCATCATTAAGAAAAACACTACACAGCCTATTTGAAAATAATATCATCTAAATAAAAATTAAAAATTAATTTATTGTAATATTTTGACCATCTTAATGAGATCAGTATAAATCCTACTCAAAAACAAAATATGGTATATGATCTAGACTCATATCTCAATCAAACTATTTATAAACATAAAAAAATAAGAGTAATGATAATCAAATAGACACAATATAATATCACTTATAATAATTTTTTTAAAATAAAATTTATAATATTTTTAGTACATCAAATAAACATTATAAATATTATTGAAATTATTATAAACGACTCAAATGAAAATACTTGAAAATTGATAATGAAAATTATTTCGAGAGGTATTTTAAAAGAGAGATATTTTTGAGAAATAATTAAAATATGAATAATTTTTTTTAAAAATCGTCTAATATTTTTTAATGGACAAGATTTATTCTATTAAAGATATGTGAAACATAAATAAATATCCCATAAGTTTATTAGGTTTAATCGATCCGAACAGGCTGCGTTATTAGACCACTTCCGCTTCCCATTGCGGCCATGACCTGCTTCTAGAGCGGCAGTTCTGTGTCATACCCGACTGCGGCGGGAGAACGTTTCCACCGAAAAGACGAGGAATCGGCTGATCGCCGGCCGACTTCGGTGCATGCCGACATGGAGGAGGATCCGTATGACCGTTGACCCGAGCCGGCCCACCGACGGGCCCCGCGTCGGCGACTCGGTCGACGCCGTGTTCTCTGTCGTTCGTGGTGGGGCCGGGAGCCGTACGAGAGTCGGTGGCGCTCAATCAATTCTTTCTTTGTGTTTTCTTCTGGTCAGAAAAATGTTGAAAATTAAATATGGAATGTACGAAGATTTTTCCTAATCAATATGTGGTGGGATAATTCTTGATGGGGACGAATTAGATAGAGGTAGCCAAGTCTTGCCCGAACTCATCCACGGAAGAGGTCTGGAAATAAGAATTAGCTGTTGAATCATATTGACCGACCCCTTCCGGCTATTGCATTGCCGGTATTCCTTAACTAAAGAGATAAGACGAGAAACATCCTCCTCTCCTTGGGATGTTGCATTGCCGGTATTCCTTAACTAAAGAGATAAGACGAGAATCTCATAAATTTTGTCAACAATTATCAATATGATATAAAAAAATCGAGATACAAACTGTCGTAAGCAAATTGTACATGACAAGCTTGAATTATAGGAAAAAGATAGGATATTTTGTTCAACAAGGTAATAGTCAACATAAGTAAGAGGTTTAATGTTCGTTAACCTGGCCGTGCATGAGGATGAACTAAGATCGGTCCAATGCAGGAGTTGCAAAACCAGTGTCCATGATGCATGGTTTCGAAAACCGATGGCAACCTCTTAGTGTAGTATCCTGGACTATACAAGAACACATGAACAACATCACAGATCAGTTCTTTCTAGCTTCACGAGATCAGTTCTTTCAAGCATAGTTCCCTTAGTTTTTACACATCAATGACTCCGAGAACCTTCGATACTTCAAGGGGATAACTACATGGAGAAATAGAAATATATAGGGTTAAGGTGCATTTTAACTCATGTAATTTTAGTTATAGACCTCTTAAGTTTTTATGATTTATTCGTGTCTAAAATAATTTTTATATTTAAAAAAACGTAACATATAAATCTCTACCATTAAGTTTGAGTTAACTGTTAGAGTCCAACATATTGATTCACAATAATCATTAATATAATGATATATATAATTAATTTTAAAAAATATTAAGATCTATTTTAGTCTTGTGGTTTTGGTCATGGATCTCTTAAGCCGTTTATTCGTGTCTAAAATAATCCTTATATTTTTTAAAAAACATAACATATAAGCCCCTCCCATTAAGCCTGAGTTAACAAATATTAGAGTTTACTTATATTATATGCTGATTCATAATAAATTATTAATATAATAATACATATAATTTAAGTTTTAAAAAAAACTAAGACCTCCGTTAATGACGAGAGGAGGCGTCATTATGAAAATGACCACCACCACCACCACAGAGCCATTGTTGCTTAGCAGGGCATCGTACACACACAATCTCTCCCGTGCTAATGACGTGCTCAAGAGCTTCTGGTTCTGTATCAAGTAGATGTGCGTCAATCAATTCGACGCTAGGCATGCAGTGATCTCCTGATCTCTCTTCTTCCTCTTGAATGTCTTTGTCCCCATCACCTCCCACTTCTTTCTCTCCTACGCCCCCAATCATCGTGCCTACGACATAGTGGATGTAGGCTCTCCCTTACTATGTCGTAGGCTCTCCCTTACTATGTCGTAGGCTCTCCCTTATTTATACCTTGGGCCTTTCATACCTTTGTCTCTCTGTCTTCGTCCGTTGTTATGGTTTTCGTAGCTTCCTCTTTCTCGACAAACTGATCGAGGAGAGCGAGCGAGTGCAGGAGGGTTATATAGACTAACTCAACCACTCCTACTTGCTTTTTGTTTTTGTGATGTCGTATTCAGGGAGGTGGCTTACAAGGTAAAATTTAAGAGGTTCATGACCAAATTGACATTAGTTAAAATGGACTTTAATCCAAATATATAATTAGCTTCGTACATACAAGATTGCATCACTATAAATCTCAAAGCACAATCATTGCTTAAAATCACAGTCTAGAATTGAACGTGAAACTTCTACGGTCGATTCGACCTAATAGCACAGTTCGAATACAAGATGTGGTTTTTTCCTCACACTAATTACATTTAAACTAAATTACAATGTAAGATATGAGGAGACTTTTGACAATTTGTTGGGTACCAAAACGTGTAGTGATGTTAGAATATTATTCACATCATTTTAGTCAATAGCAATCATAGTAATAAAGTAAAATTATAACAAAAAATAATAACTATTCTCTTTTGATGTTATAACCCAAATTGATAAAGGAGATTTATTATTGTATCGAAGATGGGATCAAATGGATGGGTGACACATGCTTGATCTTAAGGCATCACGACACATTTCATCTTAGATAACGTCTTATCGGACTGAGATGAACTCCAGAGGTGAATTTATATAGTGATATTGATTAGAATATTCGAGATCTATTTTGGTAAGTTCATAATTAAAGCTTTCTTTTCTAAAACAAAATAACGTGGTAATAATAACGTTTCGTCATATAACGTTAAGATATCGGTTTCGATTTGAACTGTAACGTGTGTGGAACCCGCAATCGTTAACTGATGGGGCCAAGTGATTGGTGGAGTAAGTTCGTGAGATTCTCATCGGACGGCTAGAATTTATTATGATGATACTACGCGAGGAGTATCTTCTCACCGTCTTTCTACAGCGCCCAACCGCCTGAGCTACATGACGGGTTCTCTTTTCGCCGCCATCGGTGGGGGAGTTCGTGGCTCGAAATGTTGAGCCCCACCACTGTACTCCGTTTCAGGCCCAATTGGAATCCTAATCCCGGCAAAACTCTATCTAGGTTTTCGGAAGAGGGGCTCCGGAGATCCTCCACCGTACCTCCGATTGGGTTCGAGGATTTCGCCAGCCTTGGCGAGCGTTCCGATTGTCCGAGCTGCTGCGGCTGCGCATTCCACCAAGGATGCTGCTACAGAAATCTCTACGCCGCCTATACAGTATATATGGTTTTCAGCTTATGGTGAATGCGCTTCTTCTGGAAATTGCTTGAAATGCTTTCTCATCCTTTTAAGGCATCTATTTATGCTCGTAAATTGGCAAATTTGAAATCGCATTTTGACATATCTATGTTCTGAAGTATGTTGTGGTCAATTGAATCTTGCATATCAGATTGTCTTATGCATTCTTTTCTACTGCTTCAGCAAGTCCCTTTTAAGATATCTGTACATTCTGTTTTTCCCCTTTCCTTTTTAACAGTTGTCTGTAGCAGCTATTCATATTTGCTTCTTGATAACTACAGTGTGATGATTTTGTTGTAGTTGCTTCATTTCATCTAATCAAACAGAGCTGACAAATCTATGTAACTAGCAGTTGTTTACAGGACCCTATTTGTATCTGATTGTTATAAATTTTTTTTTCCTGAGATATCCACTGAACTGTCCCTTATAATTTTAAATATTTCTTGATTCAAATTATATTATATTTCAACAAATTGCTGGAATGTGCATCAGAGATATTTACATGCTTATATGTATTATAGGATGGTCTTTGATCTGAACATTGCTAAATTATAATTATGGACTGACAATCCCATATATAAGTCCAGAATTTGAATATCTGATTTTTGTAACCACACAGTCATGCACCATTGTTCAACATTTTCTGGTTATACTTTGTTGTGTATTCTGAACTATGTGCATTGTTAATTGAATTATGCTACAGTGAAGTGTTGGCTTTGGCAATCAGAGTATCTGACTTGCATTATATAAAAAAGTTCTTAGGCAGTGTTTTAGCCTTTGTCATCAATCATCTTCGTCTTCAAAGTTTTTCATGAACCAGGAAAAAAAAATAGATATTTGATTCCAGTTTTTGCCAGTTAGCTGTGATATACAATCTTTAATTTAAGGCCTTTTCAAATCAGAATTACATTCCAAAATTACACCGCCATGGTTGGGCAAGGGCAGAGAAAGTTTCTTTGTGAATATCAAGATCCTTGCTTGTGATAGTTCCATTTTACATATTGCCTGAAACTTAAGCCATGGTGGTTAATCATATTTTCTTAGTATAGATTGATCTATTTAACCTAGAGAAAAAAAAATGTGAAAGTTTCTCTTACAGGTTACTTCTTAATAAAATTATGTTCCAAATGTTGCTAATTTGCAGAGATCATCATCAGCACTCATCATTTCAATTTCTTAAGATATGGTCACCAAACATTTCAATTTCTTATGACATGGTCCTCTATTTTTAACCTTGAACAAGTTATCCTCTCTATCATCATGCAAGCGATCATCCAGGAAATAATTAGGATGCTGAAGCAAAATTTGAGGCTTGCTGAGTGGTTGTAATAAAAGTCTCTCTTTCACCTGGCAATGCAAGAATATTTTTGTACCCCATTATGTTTTATATGTTCATGATTCCGGAAACATATTTCATTAAACATAATGTACAGTCATGTTTCTTGAACTCCTGAAGTGCAACAAGCTTGAATGGTGAATCTTTACAACACAACAGTTCAGCATCACAATTACCTCCTTCCAGAGCTGCTCGCAGGCCACTACACGAACAAAGGGTTGCTTCACACCAGCATCTTCCAATGAATCTACCCAACCTTGGCCATTAGATGAAAATTCTGTACTCCATTTCAAAAGCACAAAAGCAGCATGGTTGATCGAAATTGTGGATTTCTGCATTATATGACACAGTTACTTCGCTGAGGATTCAAGCTTATGCTGCTGCAAACAGTGTCGATCCTTCGCGCATCAGAGTTGCTGCATCCATCTTCATGAATTCCGACCTGGCTTCATGAACTGTAGGGAGTTTATTTGTTTTCTAATTCTATAAAACTTAATTTTGTTACCAGCAAAATATAATTCTTCAGTTCCCAGTCTTTTTTATGGTTTCTTCTCACATTATTGGTTGAACTCTGTATCTATTTCCCAGCAAATTTTCTGAGAGGATGCTGCTGATCAAAGCAATCCCAGTAGATACTGCGAACATAATGCCAGCGACCATGATGGCACAAGGTATGAGTTTATAATGCTTTCAGTGTTAATTTTGCATAGATAGAGTACTAGAATCGTAGAGAACAACCTAAATCAATGACAATAAGAACAACTCTTATTTTAGCCTGGCTTAAAAAAGAGAGATTTAGAGAACAAATCAAAGACAAGACTTACCCTTGTTATTCCAATTTGTGTATTTGATTGCCACTTCCTGATCCAAAGTGGAATTCCTCCCAAGAATCTAAATACTAATAAATTTACACTGAGAAAGCTACGAGCATCAGTTTGGAAAAAAAAAAGAATAGTCTTTATATTTTTCCCACATTATAGAAATATTCAATGTCGACATATGTTTTTATCGTAATAGATAGAAAGGTTGACATTATGTGCAATAAGCATTGTTCAAACTATTGGCAACGTCTCGAGGCATGTCTTCAGACGTGGCGCCTACTCTCATAACATTTGATTTAAGAGTAATTGAAGTAAAATAAACGAATAAGAACATGATCATAAAAGCCAAGTGAGAGATTGGGCATCTTCCAAAATTTCTATACGCATTAAATGCGTTTTAAAAAATTAAAACATTAGAATTAAACATTAATTTTAAATTTCAAACCATTTGAAGAAGTAAGAACAAAACATGTCAAAAAAATTTAATTCAACTTCATAGACTAAGTTGTTCTTGGAATATTTAGGGATATTTAATTCGAGACATTGAAAAGTGATTTGCCTCCACTATTTCGTCTCACATTTTTTCTCAACGGTAATATGGAGGAATTATTGAACAGCCTACGTGTACATCACATCACGGCATAATTTAGATGTTTCATGTTTTTGGGGACCCACAAAGATGAGTTCCTCTTGTGGAGGGTAATCTTTGTAGGAGGCAATAATGGTATAAATATGTATATATGTATTTATATATAGGGAAACACATTACTAGTTGGCGCGCACTCTCGATCGGGTCATATCAACGTCGTGCTCCCCTCGCGCACGCGCGCGCGCGCGCTGACAGAATGCAAGCTGTGGGAAGCGAGAGAAATCCATAGGCTTGGCGAGAGTTTAGAGCGACGTGGATCCGACTGCAGCTTTGATTCCTTTTCTCTCTTCTTTGATCCCTTTTCTTTAGATCAAACAAAGAAGTATTTGATTTTTTTGATGCTGGGTTGTGTGGTCGTTTCTGATCGTCTTCTCCGCCCTTCCCTCGGTTCTATCACGGGAAGATGAAGAAGGGGGCACCTATGGTGCGGAAAGCTTCGCCGTAATACAGATAATGGGGAATGATCTGGCGATCGCTGCTTCAGCCAGTTCCTCCCGTGATTCCCGCGTCAAGGTGGGATCTTGATCCGGTTTCAACGATCCCCGCGGCTTCTTTCTCCTAGGGTTCACGGGCTTGTTATGTTCCTGTTATCTCTAGAGGGGGCAGCTTTTTCGGATTTTGTGTTTGGATTTGATGGCATGATAGCTTGACTTCCAAGTCCATGAGAGAATTTCCGGTTTGAAGATAATTTCATCATGTTTGATTCTAGTATAGTTTTAGTAGATGGCATTGATCCATTCCTGGAGGTTTCGGAAGGATTGTGTTTGTTCGCTTCGAATGTGAGGATTGCCAATTCAAGATTGTAACTACATCCTTATAAGAGTTGGAAGGCAGTTGGCAGCTTTAGTTCCAGAAATGAATGCATCTTATTGTGGACTGATACATTTGGAAATAAGGTAGAGGGCATCCTGTCTTTCTGGTAATGGGCTGCATTTGTTCCAAAGATATCGACTTGGAAGAGGGTGCGGCGATTCATCGGAGCAAGTCCTTGAGTCGATTAGCTACCCTTACGAAGAAGGATGAGGTGGTGGCTGCCATTATCGATGTCGCGATTAACGGAAGCCAATGTGGTACTTCAAGATTTGCATCTAAGATACAGGACAATGCAACCACCACCCTGTCTCTATCACTGGATCAAGGGGAGAAGAAGGTTGCCGCTGTTGCTGACTGGACTAGGAAAGTTCAGGCGCATCAGAGACAGGCTACTGCAGATGTTGGAGCACATAGAGAAGGTTCTGAGGCTATTGGTGTCTCAAGTAATATACAAGAAAACTTAAGAATTGTAGATGTGCCCAGTGGGTCTGCAAGAGAGCATGTTGCAGCAGGCTGGCCTTCTTGGCTCGTGTCTGTGGCAGGGGAAGCAGTAAAGGGGTGGTTGCCAAGGAGAGCAAATTCATTTAAGAAATTAGACAAGGTTAGAGTTCTAATTTGTACCTATCTCATTTAAATGATTCACCTCTTCTAGACTTGTAATATGATCTGATGACCACAAGTTGAGATGGAGACAGGTTCCATATAGACTATGATATTCTATGAGCAGCATTTTAACATTTAGTCTAGTCTTATCATGCTGAAGACTTCCTTGAAGCCGGACTTCTTGATTCTTCTTATCGTAATGCCAGTAGATCATGATTCTGATTACTTGTTGTATCACCCAAGCCTAAAACCACATGGGCCACGCCTCCAAAAAAGGGGACACACAAATTGGGAGTAGGTTGTAATTCACGTAGTATTGAAAGTTTACTCCACAGGCATCGTAGGACTAATCGGATTGGGGTATTACATTTCTTATTTTTTTCTTTTCCCTCTAGGGTGCCACTATATCATGGTTAGTATCATAAACAAGAGCACAGCAATCTCCTTATGAAGAGTGGAGCATTGAAGTCATTCTGATTGCACAAGATTTAGTAAATCAAGTGAAATTAAATAAATAAGATAAACAAAAAGATGTATTAATATATTACTCTGTTGCAATTACTGTAATGAGATATCTAAATCCTCAACGCTAACCAGGATGCCTAAAATTCCATGTGTTTAATTTTTCTTCTCTGTTTTGTTTGTAAACGAATGTGGATATTTGTCCTGATGGCCAACATCTGTTTAGAAATGTATGGCTAGAACCAAGAAATATTTGTCCTCATGGCAAACATAACTATGATGATACTTAAGTGAGTTTACTGATTCTAAAACTGACAAGAAAACTGTATTCACAAAAATTAAGATTCCAGCTAACTTTGGTAAGAACCTCTGATCAAAATACTTTTGTCAGAATCATCTGTACCTCTAATTAAGATATTTCTCAAATATATCAGTTTTCTGCACAATTTTGTAGACATGGATTACCAGTCGAATGTCATCCTTTTTAACATTATTTTGATTCATTTATCAATTCATGTAGATATATTTTAGAGGGAACATAATATGAGTTTTATGGGAATATAAGAACATAATATGAGAAATATTCCATCTTCAGTAATGACACAACTTATTTGATCTTTTATTAAATTCATTTCATTTCAGATTGGACAAGGAACTTATAGTAATGTTTACAGAGCCCGTGATCTTGAAACTGGCAAAATTGTTGCACTAAAAAAAGTGCGATTTTTTAATATGGATCCTGAAAGCGTCCGATTTATGGCTAGGGAAATTCATATTTTGCGTAAACTTGATCACCCGAATGTTATAAAGCTTGAAGGTATAGTTACATCACGGATGTCTTGCAACTTGTACCTTGTGTTTGAGTACCTGGAGCATGATCTTGCTGGACTTGCAGCAAGGCCTGGTATCAAGTTCAGTGAACCACAGGTATGCTCTCATGATTTTGACAACTGATGTTATAGCTAAAAACCTTTATTCTACTTCTTCATTTCCTGGAACATGTATTTTTATGACCATCATTCTGTCAATTCCAGATTAAGTGTTATATGAGACAACTACTCGAAGGCCTTGCCCACTGCCATAGTCATTGGATTCTGCATCGAGATATCAAGGGTTCAAATCTATTAATTGATGATAATGGGATACTCAGAATAGCAGATTTTGGCCTTGCAACATTCTTCCGTCCTGACCAGAAACAGCAGTTAACGAGTCGTGTGGTAACCTTGTGGTATAGGCCTCCTGAGCTTTTGCTTGGTGCCACAGAGTATGGTGCTGCTGTTGATTTGTGGAGCACTGGTTGCATCCTTGCAGAACTACTTGCTGGGAAACCAATTATGCCTGGAAGAACTGAGGTTTGTCATTTTCTGTGTTTGCTTAATTTTCAGTTAGAACAGATGATAGTAAATACATGGAAGTTCCATAACAAATGAATTATTTAAATAAATTATGCAAAATTTTACTAGATGTGGAATGTTTTACATAGCTTGAATGCTTGAAAGTTTTTGTGTTTTTTTAACTAAACTGTTAGACATAAGACCTTATGCAACTACTTTGTCCGCTGACAATGTTAACTGGATTTATATTGATGCAACAGAAGCATTATTAATCTTAAAGAAAGTAATCAGAAATTCTGCAAAGTATAAAGCTTGGGTTACGGATATGGCTGAAGTGAAATTTGAAGTCCTGCTTTTGTTTTGTGGAAAACTCGATTTCCTTTTCCAAAATGCAGGCTAATTTTCTCCTTTTTTTTTTTGAAAGCTGGTTTTCTCTATCCTATCGTGTTTCTCTTTTATATTGCATTGGTAATTGTTGTTCTTTTGGTAATTAATTTGTTGTCTAAAGACTCTAAACTATTGGTGGTAATCCATTTTTAGGTGGAACAGCTGCACAAGATTTTCAAGCTCTGTGGTTCCCCATCAGATGAGTACTGGAGGAAGTCCAAGCTGCCACATGCAACCGTTTTCAAACCTCAGCATCAATATAGGCGTTGTGTTGCTGAGACCTTTAAGGATTTTCCACCTTCAGCTTTAGCGCTTTTGGATTCTCTACTTTCTATAGAGCCAGCCAAAAGGGGAACTGCCATCTCAGCCCTCGGGAGTGAGGTGAGTTGTCACACCTTATTTCTGGTAACTGGAATATGTAGCTTAAAGCTTTGAAGCATAATGATATTCTTCTTTTATCTGCTTTTATGCACAGAATTCCTCAAATCAGTATCTTGTCATGTAGACTTGTTTGACTATCACACTAGCTTAAGGTGATCTGCTTATTTAATATCTATTGCTTACTCTAAATATGTCTCATGCTGTAATTTTAGGCTGACCAGTTGAGGATTTTAGAATTTGTGACTGTGCATGGGTGTTTCTTTGTTCTGTGTTGTGCTCTAGATGACGCCTGACTGATGTAAAACACCTTTGATGTGATGATGATTTAGTAAATTTGAACTAGAATATGGTTTCTTTATTTACTGCAACCTTTTCCAGGCTTATATACTATGTTTCTCCTTTCCATCTGATAATTTTGTGACCATATATTTCAGTTCTTCTTAACAAAGCCATTTGCCTGTGACCCTTCAATTTTGCCTAAATATCCGCCGAGCAAGGAGTATGATGCTAAGCTTGCAGCTGAGGCAAGGAGGTATTTGTTCACGTACACCGCCCCAGATACTTGTGCAAAAATGTGAGGAATTGGCTACAGTTTTTGTTGATTGCTGACACATTCACTTTGTGCATTGTGAAACTCTGCAGGCAAAGAGCAGAAGTTGCCCATGGACGTGGATCTGAATGTGTCAGGTTGGGAAGAAGAGAGTCCAAAGGAATGCCAGTGCTGGATGACAACGTGGAACAGAAGGTACCTTTTATGCCCTATTCACAATGTGGTTCTAAAATTCTTTCAATGTGAAGCATAAAGGAATACAAATGATATAAATATATAACTGCTGCACCTTTAGTTAGTACATAACACCACCAATATGTTAAAGCATTGTCATGAAGCAGCGCTTTTTGTTAGTTTGCTTCTGGAAAGAATAAACCGAAGTGCTATTTGAATTTGGGAGCAACTCGTTGAATGAATGTCAAGAAGTTTTGTGATGAATATGTTATTTTAAGAAAAGAAATTTATGATCTATCAGGACAGTATAAAAGAGATATTATGATGAAATTTAATGTCTCTTGTATTGGGAATTTAACACACAATTAAATAGAAAAACACTCAGAATTAGCTGCTTCATGTATAAGCACTTAAGAAAGCTAATGCTTCTTTGATTCTAGAGAACTGGTTAAGGTGGCACAATCTGCTTGCCATGGTGGATCTCAATTATTTGCCAGATTATGCAGTCATGCAGTTTTGGACTCTCGTCCATTTCCCCTCGGGTTTAAAATCAACAATTTTCTCTTGTTCTTCATGTTATTGTTGGGCAGAAGTGGCGTGCACAGGCAAATCCCAAAAGCATCAGTGAAAAGTATGATCCGCAAGATGACAGTGTGTCTGGGTTCCCGATCGAACCTCCTGGAGGAACATCACAAAATGGATTCTTCCAATCGGGTGTACACCCTAACACATTTGGATCCTCGCGGTCTAAGAAAGTGTATCATGAAGAGCTCCGGCCAGTTCCCAGCCGTACATACAGTTCGTTGAGGGTGCCAAACGACCCTCAGTTGAAGACACAGAGGTCATACAGGCCTCAGTCAGGGGTTGCGGACTTTGCTGACATCTCAGGTTCATTTGCAGCAAGAAGCACTGCAACCTCCACATACAATCGTCTTGATGTGGCTAAGCCCTCCGAAAAGCATGCTCTTGATAGGCCTTCCTCGTCCCAAAAGAAAGAGGCAACAATTGGAAGAAAGGATTCGACATCAGTAAGTTCTGATCCCATACATTTTCTATCACCCCATGACGTTTACATTATAATTACATCTCGATCTTTAACATCAAATGTGCTGAGACCAAAACTTGACAGTAAGTAGGAAAATTGAAGTATGATGCTTAATATAACGGCAGATTGTTGCAACCAAACTCTGCCTTTCTCATTCTAGTGAATTTTATAGATATTATGTAATGACATCTCCCCATCTCCTTTTTTTTTTTTTCTGAAGAAAAACTATAAGTTTTTCGTTCTTTGTTTCCCTGAACAAAGTAAATATAGTATTGATCAATTTTTTGCATCATTTGACATATAGGGTTATGGTATGAGAATTAAACGGATACATTACTCGGGTCCATTGATGCCCCCGGGGGGAAACATCGAAGACATGTTCAAAGAACATGAGAGGCAGATTCAAGAGGCGGTCCGCAAAGCACGCCTCGATAAAATCAAGAATAAGAAGTAATTTTGAGGCAGATCTAAGACATGCGCCTTCTTTATACAAGTGATAATGTTGTAGATTTAGATAATGTTTTTTATGTTGTACATGAAACAAAAGTATTTTGGTTAATCAGAGTAGCTTTCAAACGCATAAGTGAGGAAGATGATGTGAAACATTACTTTGTGGCACATCCCAAGTGATCAATTGATTGCAATGTTCTTATGATTATTAGATATCCAACATATTATCAATCATCTCATTAGTTGATAAATAAAAATAGTTGTAATGTACCCATGTGTTAATTTTTGGTTGTCCAAGATGCAAGTTGGTTCAGAACCAATCGTGGCCTACTTTTGCATTTGTATTAGTATGATCTCGTTTGATGACTAGTTTCTCTAAATCTAGAGGTATTAAATCTTGTAAAATTACGTTCTGTTAATCGCATGACTTTGAAGTATCGAGTATATGTCGATCACATGACATTAAGGTGTCGGTTGCATGTCGGGCATATGGTGCTGAAATATTGTCGGAGTGATAATGAGATATCAATTATGTGATACTGAAGTAACAGTCGTGTCTTCATTCCCATATCAAAATGATTAATCTACCATACTTCTTTTGAATGTATAAAAACTAGGGATTACCGAAGCACTACGGGTTGTAGAGATGTGCCATGATACTGCGAGGCATAAATTGGAAAACCAATTATTCCTTTTCAAAAAAGAACCAGATATTAAATAGATGCAGAAACGAATGTAGTCTGATGAACTAAGATGCTGAAAAGAAATAACTGAGCATTTTGAAATAGTTTGATGTGAAATTAATCCTCTTTATCTGTTGTTGGAATCTCTTGTTCATATATATGATTCGATGATTCATTTTATTATTAAATATATTATCATATGATATGCTCCATTCGTAAATCTTTATTACTTTCATATCATATTGTGATTCGATTCGATGGGAGGATGTTTTAAGATCAGAGAATTAATCATTGGACGTCAATTTTTTATTAGATATTTATTTAGGTAGTTAAATTATTTTTAATTAGATTAAAGTTAGGAGATTGTTATTGATAATTTTATTTACTATTGGTGACACCTTACTTCATACAATTAACTAACTAAATAAATAAATTATAATTTCCTAAATATAACTTCTCAATTATCAATCATACTCTTATTCCCCGCAACCCCTCAATTACCATTACTTCATACAACTCATGAACACTTTGGAACCCGAGTTTAGTCCGACAATAAATTAAAAAAAAAAAAGGAGGAGGAGGAATTAGAAGAGTTTGTTGGAATTAAATGATAAGTTAAAAATATTTACATGCATTTATATAGAGATATTTTAGAAATATTAAAAGTTTTTCACATGATATCTTTTAAAAAAAACTCATATTTTGGATATTCCCCAAAAGATACCCCTCTGCTTTTTTTTTTCAAACAATATCCCTAATTTAAAAATATCCCTTCAATTTTCTTTTACCAATTTTTTTTACTCATTTTATTATGAGTTTTGAACTATTACAATATTTTCATTTAGCTCGTTTAGAGTGTTTTTCAATAATGTTTATAGTAGTCTATTAATATATTAAAAATACTATAAGTGATATTATATCGTGTCATTTTAGTTGTCATTACTCATAAATCATTATAAAATAAGATATATCGATTGAGAAATACTCATAATATGAGTATTTCTTAAAAAAAATCATCTTTTTAAAGTAAGATTTTAAATAGAAAAAAAAGAATTACAGATACAAATCTAATTATCGAGGAAGGTGCCATGAATTTTAGGGAAGATTGTATCGGGGCGTTGCATGCAGGAATCTAAAATCTATCGGTAAAAGAAGGCCTTCTAATTATGAAAAGCAATTGGCCATTAACGTATGCTCATAATCGCATGCATCCACAAAGATCGATTTGTTGTCATGTATACCTTTGGAATCAATCAATCGGTGCCATCGGTGTTCGGTCTCCATCAATCCCCCCCCCCCCCCCCCCCCCCCCCCGCCCCCGTCACTGCTCATTGCCGCATCTTGAACGATCAGTAGAATCATGCAGCAATTCTCTTCTTCCTCTCTCCTCTGATCCTTCACGCACGTACGTCATGAGGGTCAAGTTACGTCTCCTCCTCGTGCTCGTCCTCCTCCTCCTCCTCCTCTACGTACTGATCTCATGGACCTCGATTTCCCCTGTTCCTGCAATCACATCGCTGACCTCGCTGTCAGATTCGTGCACCAAGATCCCACCCTCTCTAGCGACCGCTATCGTGCACTACGCCACCTCCAACACCACCCCGCAGCAGACCCTCGAGGAGATCTCCGTCACCGCCAGAGTGCTACGGGAGAAGTCGCCGTGCAATTTCCTGGTCTTCGGCCTCGGCCACGACAGCCCCATGTGGAGCGCGCTCAACCACGGCGGCCGCACCGTCTTCCTCGAGGAGGACGGCTCGTGGATCCGGACCGTCCGCGGGCGGTTCCCGGCGCTGGAGGCGTACCACATGACGTACCGCACCAAGGTGAGCCAAGCGGAGGGTCTCTTGGCATCGGGGCTGAATTCGACGGACTGCGCGGTCTGGAACGCCAAGTGCCCGCTGGCACTGACGGAGCTGCCGGCCGTGTTCTACGAGGTGGAGTGGGACTTGATCATGGTGGACGCGCCGACCGGTTACCAAGCGGACGCTCCGGGGCGGATGGGGGCGATATACACGGCAGGGATGGCGGCGAGGGGGAGGAGTGCGGGGGAGACCGACGTGTTCGTGCACGATGTGGATAGGGTTCTGGAGGACAAGTTCTCCACGGCCTTCCTCTGTGAAGGATACCTGCGGGAGCAGGTGGGGAGGCTGAGGCACTTCACCATTCCCAGCGGTCGGACTACTCCGGCCGTCGCATTCTGTCCCTGAGAAGCTTTCGAGTCCGATCTCATCTGTACGACCTATCTTATCACATAAAATAATATTTTTTTCTCTATTTTATGATCAAATTTGTTGTAGAATTTAGATTTTTTGTATGAGAATTATGTCAATCTTGGATTTCTGCGTTGTTAAACGAATCAAATCAACTTCCTGATTTTAATTTCTTTCATCTCCTTTGAAAAGACAATTCTCTCTGTGTTTACTTCCCTGCACAGGTTTGCACGTTTATATATAT
Organism: Musa acuminata AAA Group; assembly: GCF_036884655.1. Lineage (NCBI taxonomy): Eukaryota > Viridiplantae > Streptophyta > Magnoliopsida > Zingiberales > Musaceae > Musa > Musa acuminata. Next base: position 14,141,178 of record NC_088332.1, on the reverse strand, counting down.
ATATATATATATATATATATATATATATATATATATATATATAATTTCTTGTTTGCTTTGGAGGTGTTTTGTAGAGAATTGGGGCACCACTAAGTTGCAATTTGTCTGCTCTTATTTTTTATATCTTCCTCTTAAATACGCGAAGGTTGACCTGTTTTAGATCGGCGAGTGATGTGAAACGTTCATTTCATATTTGTATTGTGTGTCTTCAATCATATAACATCTTAAATATGTATCCAGTTGATTGAGTCGAGTCAGAGATATGGAACCTCCTTAATCTTGAATAGATTTCATTTAACATGACCCGATTCTCTTCCCTTCCTACGTGTATATATATTAATATTTAAAATATAAAATATATTGAATTAAGATTTCAAGCTTTTAATCTTGGATTACTATATCTGATACACTATCGCATCAATGTTTGATAGATTTGAGAACATGTTTCAAGACAATTTCCTACCCGTCTCGTAATTGGAGAATATGAAATGGCATGTGGGACCCAATTGACATACACCACTAGTAAGTAGCTATTCTAGTCGGGCTTGCGCTAGCGAGTAAGATAAGTATTAATTGGGTGTCAATTATCAGAAGAGACCCCCGTGTACCCGAATTTTGATTCGATAATTCAGCGGGCCATGCGGGGCCCAAGTACGGAAGACACAGTGGTAAGAGAACCGCTTGTTTGCCTATGCTTCCTCCTTAGGGAAGAGTGCGAGACGCCGGAAAGAACCCGAGAAAAGCTAGACGCCATTTTACCTTTGCGCCTTCCCATCCTGTAATCTGAGCTCCAATTCATCGTCGATCGCAGAACAAGTGTTGGCTTCTATCCCCAATCCATCGATATGAACAACGAATAGTAAGATCGCGCTCCGTCCGCTCCTCGATTGTGCGTTGTTCGTCGTTTTCTCCCCTGTTCTAATTGTTCTTGGGTTTCTTGGTGTGATCGTTTCCATCTGTTTCCCCAAAGCGATTACCTCTTCAAGCTCCTCTTGATCGGGGATTCCTCGGTCGGAAAGTCATGTCTTCTCATCAGATTCGCGGTGAGTTTTAGATTGGATGTTTCCCTACCATTAGAAATCTAGGGTTCATTGTTGCAATATGGTTGATGTTCTTTGTTGTTTTCAAAAGATTTGGTTTTTTTTGTTCATGCTGATGAGCTTTTGGTATTTCTTTTCAGGATGATTCGTACGTTGATAGCTACATCAGCACCATTGGTGTTGATTTCGTAAGTTGCTCGTGTATCTTCTGGAAAACTTGCATCAAAATATGTTTTTTTATGTTATTTTTTTGGTGGTCGTTTGCTCAATTGTCTTTCTTTGCAGAAAATTCGTACTGTGGAACTGGATGGAAAGACAATTAAGCTGCAAATTGTATGTCTCATCAAAATAATTTAATAATTTTCATTATTTTCTTCAATAGAGGAAGATGGATTTTGTTTTTTCATTCGATCGCCTGTTTGAAAAAGATAGGTGTTTTTTTAATTTTGGAAGTTTGAAGAATGAGTTGTTGGATACTTTATGCCATCATATATTTGGGTAAAAACCAATACACTAGGTGGGGATTTTCCATCTGAAATCCCTGTGAACTATTGATTTTCTAAGTTATAAGGCTGTTATTGAAGTGCAATGGCATTATACTATTTCTCCGTATATTGCATGATCATCCTTGGTAAAATGCCATTAAACATGCGCACCGCATGACTTTAGCTTGTTATGCACAGACTCTGTTTGGTGACTCCTGTTTGCCGTTTTAGTGAGAGACTGATGAATTCTGATTCTTACTATGTCAGTCGTATACTTTAGTAACACATTAGAGTTGAGTTCATTTTTCATCATGTCAACTATGAGTTCTGGTGGATGTTGGAGGTTTCAACTTCCAACTTCTAATGTTTCCCAGTTTTAAGGTTGCAAACTTTAACTGTGTCTTAAACGTGCAGTTAATTTCTCTCTCGATTTGGCCTATGTGATTATTAAGAAGTCGAAGAATATCATTATGAGTCATTATACAACTTTTCTAATCCTAACAGGTTAACGGTGGCTTTGGAAATAGTTATCTTTGTTGCATGTCAGCCTATAACATTAGAAAAGAGACCTAAGCTCTGAGAACATGAGTTACAATGCTTCTATTGTTGATTCACCTGGAGTGTAAATTGTTTTTGTTATATGTGGTGATCTGATGTGTAATCAGCATGGACTTTTAAGCACTACTTGGAAGGATAACCTTTGTTATTCTCGCACACTTTCGTGCCATAACTTTATGCCGAACTGTGATCAGTCTGGTTCTAAATTACCTTAACCAATAGAAGAACTAGTATGTTATTTTTTGTTATAGTCTAGTACAATCATTTTGAGGCAATGATCTTGTTTGCTTGAAGTGGGATACAGCAGGACAGGAACGGTTCAGGACCATAACCAGCAGTTATTACCGTGGAGCACATGGGATCATTGTAAGAGCTTTCTTCTAATATAGTTGCTATTCTGTTTATTGTAGTAATGCCTTTCTGTTTATTTGTGTTTGCTTCAGATATTTAAATGGTTTCTTATAATTATTTTTTTATTAAATAAAATTTCTCTATAATGAATTCCCTTTCGTCATGGAAAACTGAGCATGGAACTAAAACATTAAGGCAATTTAGGCACTTTCAGTTTAGAATAGCAAAAGTTTTGCCCATTATGTGTGGAAAGTTCATTGGTCATTTCCTTTTGCAGCCATTATAGGACACTATGACTCTTGCCTATGCTAGAGTTGGTTCAATAAGGTACCAGGATTATCCGCCAGAGTTTGCATAATCTATCAAACTCAGAAATGCATAGGAAGTGGTTATGGCACTTAGGGTTATCTGGTTAATCAAAATAAAGTACTTCTTAGCTTTAAAATTTTAACCGATTCTTGTGAGTTCTTAGATCTTAGAGATAATGTTTTAATTACTGCTGATGCCTTGAGGCCTTTTCCAGATTGTTTATGACATTACAGAGATGGAAAGTTTCAACAATATCAAGCAGTGGCTAAGTGAGATTGACAGATATGCTAGTGACAGTGTGTGCAAGCTTCTTGTTGGAAACAAATGTGATTTGGTTGAGGACAGAATTGTGGAAACTGAAAAGGCAAAGGTAATGATATCTACTATCTCCAACAAACAAGTGTTCTCTTTCTGAGTTTGGATTATTGCATCATTGCAGTGGCTGAGCTGCTGAAAACCAAAATGAAAAATAAAACAACTGTACAATGATAATGTGACTTTATAAGCAAGTGTTGATGAGATTGCTTGGTATGTGCAATTCAGCTTACATCTCCTGGTGATCTCTTGGTGAAAGAACGTCAGGGGCAGTAAAAGTTGCTTGATAAGATAACCAACATGTTTAGACCTGGATGGCTTACTGTTTTCCATGGTCTAATGCAGGCATTTGCTGATTCACTTGGTATTCCTTTCATTGAGACGAGTGCAAAGGATTCAATCAATGTGGAGAAAGCTTTCTTAACCATGTGTGCTGAAATTAAGAAAAGGTATTATAACTGAGCCTTGATTCATCTTTATCAAATGCACGTCTTCTTCCACATCAAACTGTTGGCTGCTTTACCTTACCACAAGTTTGGGCTTTTCTAATTCTCCAAGTTTCATTCTGGTTGTAGAAATTAGTCCAAATGTTTGGTCTTCCATTCCATAGTACATCAAACAGTTTAAGCATTCTTCTCAAGAAAGAAGCATATTTTTTCCGATTTCTCGAACAAGAATCATGAGGCGAGAGTTTTTTAGCTCTTACATTTGCTTGTCCCCTTGCAGAATGGGAAACCAACACACTGCAGATACCAAACCTACCACTGTTCAGATGAAGGGTCAACCCATCGAGCAGAAGAGCAGCTGTTGCAGTTAAAATCCAGTTTTCGTGGCATTTTTCATTTGATATGGACAATTAATTCAGTATACTTAATCAGCACATTAAATGTTTGGAGATTCTAAATGAATTGTAGCTTGTCTACACATAAGACCTCACTTCTTTTCCGAAGCCTCTAATCCATTACAGAATGTTCAAGCTTGTTTTTAGTGTCGATAATGCATCATGACAACGGCATCACAAAGAATTATTGCTCAAGATTCAAAGTCAACTCAGTTTGAGATAGTCTCAGGCCGAAGGCTCAAGAAATGGGTAATCTGTGTACCCCTCCACTGGATCAGAAGTATAGAAGGTGAGCCTGTTATACCCGTTCAGAGGCGCGTCGAGCTCGAACCTCCTCGGCAAGTCGGGGTTGGAGATGAAGAGGCGACCATAAGCCACCAGATCCGTGTAGCCCTCCGCCACCACTTTGTTGCCTTCCTCACGGTCGTATCCGCCGGCAGCGATGAAGGTTCCCTTGAAAGCTCTCCTCATCGGCAGAAGCCGGTGGGGGATTTGGCGCCTGCCTTCCACAATGGACATCCTCGGCTCCACCATATGCAAGTAGAGAAGGCCATGCTTGTTGATCTGGTGGACGAGGTAGAGCCCCAAAACCTCAGGGTCGGAGTCCCAGCAACCGTGGTAGTCTGCAAAGGGCGACAGGCGTAACCCCACTCGCTCAGCTCCGATCTCGTCGACGACGGCCTCCACCACCTCCAAAGCAAACCGGCAGCGCTTCTCCAAGCTCCCACCGTACTCGTCCGTCCGGTCGTTGACGCTATCTTTCAGGAACTGGTCGATGAGGTACCCATGCGCTCCGTGGATCTCCACTCCGTCGAAACCTGTTCGATGCATAGACGACAATGAGTTAATGCACGCATGCATGCATGAAGACGATCCGAAGAACATGGTTCGAAGTTACCAGCTTCGATGGCATTCCTTGCAGCGTTTCTGAAATCATCCACAACGCGAGGGATCTCATCCGTTCGTAATCGCCTGGGAACAGTGAATTTCTCGTCGGGTTCATCTTCAAGCAGCAAGCCGGAGGTCACCGGCTTGTCGGTGCAGGAGATGGGATCTTGTCCATTAGGCTGATACCCTGAGAACACACACCTCAACGATCAAACACAAGAGACGAATACTCCTGAGTTCATCACATGCGTGCTGCTTACCAGTGTTGGAGACCCTGCCAGTGTGCCAGAGCTGGCAGAAGAAGATCCCGCCCTTGGCATGCACGGCATCCACGATCGGCTTCCATGCCTCCACATGCTCCTTCGTCCATATGCCAGGCGTGTGGGGGTACCTATCCATCCAAAGCAGATAAAGATCACAGCGATGGAACATGTTTTCCGTAGGTGACAGGGATGCTGTTTACCCTCGACCAGTGTCCGAGACGCAAGCGGCTTCACTGATCAGAAGGCCACCGGTCGTGGTTCTCTGGGAGTAGTATAAGACAGCATGTGGTTGGGGGACATTGCCATAGGATCTTGATCTTGTTAATGGGGCCAACACAATTCTGTGATCAAGTGAAGACCAAGATAAATTAAAATGATAACAAACTCCCAAACATTACAACTTCAGATTTTTCTTCTTCTTTTGTTTGGAGGGTTCCCTTAGTCCACACAATTATTAAAAATAATAAAATATAAATTTACTAAATATAACCCATTAATTATCAATCATATTCTTATTTTTCACCTCTTAATTATCATTACTTCATGAAACTTATTTTTTGTAAAGGATTGGAATTTGATATCTCTAAGATGATGCAAATTGATGTAAAAGATAATATCTTTTAAATTATTATATAAATATTCAGAATATCATCTTTCGGACCTATAACCCAATGCCTTAAGACCTAAAAACATTCGGTCACTAATGTAAAAGTATTTCTATTTTTAAATCGTGTCATTTGATTATTATTATTTTGTTACTTTATATCACCGATGATAAAGATGTTCTGATGATTAGGATAAGGAAAATAAGTGAATAAGAAGAAAGGGGGGAAAGAAAAAAAGATATATTGGTTATGTACAACGAGATGGAAGAATTTGTTGAAATTAAATAATAAATTAATAATATTTTTTTTTCCATTTATAGAAGAATATCTTAGAAATATTAAAAATTCATTGTAGATAATAAAAAGGATTACCAATAGATTTTTTTAAAACTTCTCAAATAATCTAAAAAATTATTGTTTGATTATATGATCACATCTAATTATGTAACACATACTATATGTCTGATTGGATTTTAATTATGATTATCGACTAATTAAAAGAAAGTCCACTTATGATAGTATTCCTTAGAAGAGGATCTTGATATAAGAGACTCTTTTAATTATTATCCTATACTTTTTGCTCTCATATATAAAAGGATAAGACGTTATAGGGATGAAACACAAAAAATTGATATTATAGATTTATTTTTAATCTCTATTAGTCTATATTCTATTGCTTATAGTAGTCGTATAAAAAATAAGAAGAGAGAAAAAAAGTGTATTTAGTTCTTATTACGTATTGATATCACTATAGCTTTCGGATCCAACGATAGTGCATTTGTAAATTAAATAAAGATTTTCTGAATCATATCGAAATATACACAATCATAATATTCATTAATCATTATTTGATTTTATTTCTGGTATTAAGATTTTTTACATAACAAAAGCATAATTATAGTTTTTTTGCTTACAATTAGTTTCAGAGCTATGTTTTAAAATCAAATACCTTATATCATAAAAGTATGCCAGATATATTTTATATTTAGATCTATTTATTAGCATCCTATGCTTATGAAAGGGTGTTATTCGATTATAATTGTACAATGCTTGAATGATTCATTTATGTTGTCGGTCAACTTTCCTATATCATTCGTCTTGTCACCTATTTATGGGTGATTTGGGGTTCTCATGTTTGATCGATGAATTACCATCGGTAGCTTACTATCGATGACAACATTGTTAAAGGCGACGATCTCTAGTGTCGTTGGCCTAGTCATGGGCAAGGATTACGTATAGGTGCTATTGTGGGCAATGAGAGGGTGCGATAGTCGACAATGGTTGCATGCATTACTTTGTATGTGTAATAGCCCAAGTGTCACTACGACAGCCTACCTTGGTCATAAGTAGTAGCCACACACGTAGTGGTGTCGATGCCTATGGCGATTGCGATAATGGCATTGCCTTAGATCGACACTACATTATTGCCTTTGACTAGCGACTGCAATAATGCAATTGCAACGATGTTAGCTAGTCGCAACCAACATCAATTAAACACCGAAGTCATAGTTCCCAATTAAACACCTAATTGTAATTGCTAATCATATGTGCTTTGTAAGCCAATCACGTAAGTGATGACACATGTGACACATTGTGTAGTTTTTTTATGTATTATAATTATTAGCATTTTCTTACTTTATGATTGCATGTTGCATATATTATAATATCCATGAGTTTGTGCAATGAGAATTGGATCATGATGAAATTATGATAATGCGATCGATTTGCCTTTAAACACGGATCCTAAATAATCTCGGTCATAAGTTAATCGAGATGGACATCAAGATAATCAGATAGATCGGTGTACTGTATACCCATCCATATGATTGAGGCGATTGGTCTCATATTTGCTTGTGTGGGGATACTAGGGGTACAGTGCACATGCTCATTAGAAAATGAGTTAACTGATTGATCTACTTATGGAATGTTGGATGGTTAATAATACCTTATTATCATATAGTGATTCTGTAGTCCTAATTATTTAGCGAGTCCTTAGAATTGAGACACTAAGGATGTCTTGTTGGCGTACTTCATTCTTTGACACCAGACTTATAGGTTTGGAAATTTCAGATCTAGCACAACTAGTTATTGGAAATGATGACTAACTTTACGAAAGCAATTGAGTATCAACAAATAATCATTCACTTTCAGTGTCATGAGAGGAATATCTTATGTATTCTTGTTTAGGCAAATCCTTGACCAAGGTCATTCGAATTGAGAGAGAAGGATTTCTCTGAGAGAATCTGATTATAGCGAGACTCAAGTAAATTCTATATTGAGTATAACAGCACCGTATCCAGTATACGATCTTTGGGTTAGATGGATAAAGGACTATAGATACACGGTAACTAAAGACAGACATGTCCAACAAATTGGATCCCCTCATATCGTTTAGAGACTATAATGTAGTGGCCTAGTACGTCTGTAGTCGATGAGTCAATAATTCACTGAGTTAAAAGGAGTTTTAATAGATACGACTCACAGCCAGCCCAATATTGAGCCTAAAGGGTCACACACGTATGATAGGTATTGCGATAAGTAGATGTTTGTATATGAAATATCCACTAGAGCCCTATCTTATTGGATAAAGATACACTAATCCAAGAGACTTGGATAAAGATTCAATATCTAATAGGGTAGGATCCATTAGAGTTAAGTTGACAAAGACCTCTATAAATAGCAGGGAACCAAAGGAGCATATGCTAGACCCTTTTTGGCTGCCACCTCAAATTCTCCTCCCTCCCTCTCATCCTCGATCAACAACCCCATTTAAGGTATTTGGACAACAAGAAGGGTTGGTCCCTTCTTAATCACGTGGTGTACGTAGAGAGGAAGATCAGCAACGATTTAAGGAGCATCTTCGCCGCATCTATCATGTGGATCACTACCAGAGAGGAGGGCAATTGACCTCCTTCATCCATTTCTACGGATCTGAATTTTTTTATGGATATACAATCTTTGTATGTAACAAATCTTACTTGATATATGTGATTTTTTATTTTATATTTTGTTTTACGCACCAATCTTCGCACGATAAGAACTTTTTTCTATAAAAAATCTTAGATTTTACTTTTTCTGTTCTTCCGCTGCTCATGTGATGCTCTGTCTAGATTTCCCAACATACATAAGAACATATATATATATATATATATATATATATATATATATATATATATATATATATATATATATATATATATATATATGTCAAAGAAACATAAAGGGTGAAGTGGGATCATAATATTGCATTATCCATCCATTTTTGCATAACCATTCATAATCTCCCAAGTTTGGGAGCTCCATTCGTATACATTTGGATGAAGTCACCATGATCGATAAGAGCATCACAAGCTCTACACATATCTCTCTTTCTTATTATTAGTAAAAATTCATATTATCTCATAAATGTCATAGTATAAAAGGACATTGTAAAAGTTAATTAAGAGATGCAAAATTTAAAACAGGCTCAATTGAGAGAAGAATTTTAGTTGAAATCAAGTTCAAAAAGGTAAAAATAAAAATAGGTAAATTTGAAAATAAATATGTACAAGTAGAATCTATGAGATACATTACATAAGATATTTAGATAATCAATCATACTCTAATTTACTGAAAAAAGATATCATTTGAAAGATATATAAGTCTACTTTATGATCAAGTAATTTTTGTACAAATTGGAGTTGTCCACATAAAGTTATAAGAGATTTAGTATAAAGTGATCAGAAAATATTATCTCTATTTTATAAAATCTAATTAATCAAAAGAAATAAACCTTTAGGTAGGCATTTGCATTCCACATATAAGAGTTTAGTTTCTAAAGAATTAAGTTTTGTCTAAATCAAAATATTATAATTAAAACAAAGCAAATAGATCAGAATTCTTAAAATTTTTATATTAGCAATTTTGTAGCTCAAATAGGATTAATGCCATTAGAAAAGATAAGACTATATAAATTTCTCATAAATAAGAAAAAATTAATGATAGAAATCTCTATAGGATGGGTTAGTACACTTGTCTTAGAATAATTTAATCCCAAAGAATTGATCCAAAACCTAGCAACATTTCTTCTCCTTCAATTTTCTCTTCTCTAGTCAAAGATGGGTTGCAACAAGGTTCTCATTTGATAAGTTATCTACTCTAATTTACTTAGGTTTAATCAATATAAAGATAATAAAATGGTAAGCATACATCAAAAGAGTATAAGTGTCATCAATATAACAAGTACAAGTGGCACATTCCTTAAATTAGCTAGTGATACACATTTCTATCTTTTTTTTTAACTTAATATAAATCTTTCACAAATTATATTCAATTTTTAGGATTCATAATTAAGTCTCTTTCGATATAAAATTATTTAATAAAAATATTAAATAATTCTCATATTAAAATAATAAAAAATATAGGCATCGTAAATAATTCAAAAAATGAATGATATTATAGTTATCACTCTTGAGATGCATATAAATGAATTCGAGAGATAATGAGTTAAAAAAATTAAAATTATTAGATTTGGAAGAGGAGAATTTTATAACAAATATGCTGAGTCAAATCAGAATCCTAAGCTACCAGACCTACAAGCTTTTATAACAACAAGAGCACTACTAGAAACTTTCATAACTCCACCTTCAGCTATGTATTTACACCCAAGGGCCTCTAGGGTGGAAAACAAATCTCTATTAGGAAACATATGATAAGAACAACTTGAATCTAAAATCCATTCATTTTTAGACCTTGTCTTGTCATCAGTAACAAAGAAAATATTTCCATCATTCTCATCAGCTGCTACACTAGCTTCAGCGGATTAAGTAGTTTTCTCAACAAAATTTTCCTTTTGCTTTAATTTATTTTTCAATTTAAAACAATCAGCCTTAATGTGCCCCATTTTTTGACAATATCTACACTCCAAATTTCTATGTCTGGATTTATCTAGATTTAGATCTACTACTGTCAAATTCCCTTTTATCTGTTCTCCCCCTAACATTCAGACTTTCAGCCTGATTCTCTCTACTTTCGCCAGTGATATCCCTATCTATCTGCTCCTTAGATTTTAGTGCAGATTTAATTTCCTGATACGAAATTATTTCTTTTCCATAAATCATAGTATCACGAAAATGCTTAAAAGATTGGGGAAGAGAACACAAAAGTAATAGGGCTTTATCCTCATCATCAATTTTTGCATCTATATTCTCCAAATCCATAACCAAGGAATCAAATTTATCAAGATGTGAGAGTATATATATACCTTTAATCATCTGAAGTATATGCAAACTCTACTTCAAGTAGAGACGATTCTCCACTGTCCTCTTCATATACAAGGCTTTAAGCTTGTCCAACAAACTCTTAGCCGTAGTCTCCGTAGCTACCTCCCGTAAAACCTCGTCAGAGAGATTTAGAATAATACTAGATCGGGCCTTCTTATCCATACTCGTAAGATCTTTCTTTGACGTACCATCTGGAATGTTCTTAGTTCCCTGTAGTGCCAAATCAACTCTGTCTTAAATCAGAATGGCCTCTAACTTGAGTTGCCACATGCCGAAGTTGACATTTCTATCGAATTTCTCGACAACAATCTTTGTTATTGTCATCGTTTCCAAACGATCCAGAAACCAGGCTTTGATACCAGTTTGTTAGAGCTAGCCTTAGGAAATTTACCAAAGGGTAATTTTGACAACCCAACAAAGACAATAAAGCGAAAAGATAAAAGCAACAAGAACACCAGATTTACATGGTTCGGTCAATTAACCTTGACCTACATCCACGGACGAAAGAGGAGCAAATCACTACTATAAAAGAGACTATTACAAATGCCTTAAGAAGATGTTCCTAGGCCATAAAATACCCAAAAATACTAAACAAGAAAAAACCCAAAGCATAAGCCCAAACTATTTAACTGAGTGTGGACCTAAGCCCAAATCAAACACTTAGGTTTTTCTTGTGGTGTATCTGACTTCAAAGCCCAAGCCCTTATTTATAGTTCCAATAGAAGATAACAAGTCTGGTTTTCCTAATGTGGGACTATGAGACTTGCCAAACTAACAAATCTCCACCTTGACATGTCCCAACAAAACTTGCTCCACCTTCTTCATAAAAGCCCCAACGGGCAATCACCAACAATGAACACCAACCAAGTCCAAGCACTGCTTGAACTTGTAAACCGGAAGAGGCTTCGTAAGCATATCAGCTGGATTGTCCTTCGTATGAATTTTTTGAACAAGGACTTTTCCCTCAGCAATAGTATCACATTTGCATCCAACAATTTTCTTACCCGAAGGCGGCTTCACAAGATCCCAAATTCTATTCTGATGGAGAGATTCTATTTCTTCATTCTTTGCAATCAACCACTTAGCGGAATTATCATAAGAAACTGCATCTAAGTAGGTAGTAGGCTCACCAACTTCACTTGTTTCTTCTGCAACAGACAAAGCATATGCAACAAAATTTGCATATCTTTGTGGTGGTCGAATATCTCTCCGTGGTCTATCCTTGGCTATGAAATATTGTTCTTCCTTTGGATTATCTGCGTCAGTAGACTCGGGACCACCTATTGGCATTCTTTGAGTAGAAGAGTTCGACTTAAAAGAATCTGAACTACCAATCTCAAGCTCCACCTACTTCTGCGCACTGTCATTTGTACTACTAGTAGAATCTTCTTTTAAAGATAACATAGACAATTCATAAAAAGTAACATATCTACTGATTACAAATTTTGAGGATTTGGGATCAGAACACTATAATCTGTATCCTTTCATCCCAGAAGCATATCCAAGGAAAATACATTTTTTAGCTCGAGGCTCTAATTTTCTTTCATTTACATGCATGTATGCTGGACACCCAAAAATTTTTAAATCAGAGTAATCAACAGGAGTACCTGACCAAACTTCCTCCGGAGTTTTAAAGTTAAGTGTTGCAAAAGGAGCGCGGTTGACAACGTAACAGGCCATATTAATCGCCTCTGCCCAAAAGTCCTTTGTCAACCTTGCATTTGAGATCATACACCTTGCTCTCTCCAAGAGTGTTCTGTTAATACGTTCGGCCACACCATTTTGTTGAGGCGTCATCCTAACAGTGCGATGCCGAACGATTCCTTTATTTTTGCAGAATTCATTAAAGTCATGTTCACAAAATTCCATGACATTATTTGTTCGAAGTCGCTTAATCTGTTTACCTATTTGCTTCTCAATCAAAGCCTTCCATTGTTTAAAGGTTAGAAAAATATCATTTTTATGCTTCAGAAAATAAATCCAAACTTTCCTGGAATAATCGTCAATGAAAGTCAACATATACCTGGCACCACCCTTAAACTGAACATGAGCTAGACCCCAAAGGTCTGAATGAATATAGTAAAGAGTACCTTTCGTTTTGTGAACTGCCGAAGAATTGAAGCTGACTCTTTTCTACTTTCCAAAAATGTAGTGTTCACAAAAATCTAGTGGCCTAGTACTCTGTCTACAAAGTAGACCTCTTTTGCTCAATATGCTCAAACCTTTTTCGCTTATATAACTCAAACGCATATGTCATAATTTGGTAATGTCAGAATCAGACAATAATGATGATGAGACTACAACTGAGCCTGTAACAGTAGTTCCCTGTAAAATATATAAGCTACCAGACCTACAAGCTTTCATAACAACAAGAGCACTTATAGAAACTTTCATAACTTCACCTTCAGTTGTGTATTTACACCCAAGGGCCTCTAGGGTGCCTAAAGAGATGAGATTCTTTTTTAAATCAAGAACATATGTAACATTAGTGAGCGTCCTCACAATACCATCATGCATTTTAATTTGAATTATTCCTCTACCAACAACATCACATGTTGTATTATTGCCCATCAAAACAATTCCACCATTACAAGATTCATATGTGAAAAACAAATCTCTATTAGGACACATGTGATAAGAATAATCTGAATTTAAAATCCATTCATTTTTAGACCTCGTCCTGTCATCAGTAGCAAAGAAAATATTTTCATCATTCTCATCAGCTACTAGACTAACTTCAACGGATTCAGTAGTTTTCTCAATAATTTTTTCCTTTTGCTTTAATTTATTTTTTAATTTAAAATAATCAGCCTTAATGTGCCCCATTTTATGACAATATCTGCATTCCAAATTTCTATGTCTGGATTTATATCTAGATTTAGATATACTATTGTCAAATTCTCTTTTATCTGTTCTCCCCCTAACAATCAAACATTCAGCCTAATTCTCTCTACTTTCCCTAGTGATATCCCTGTCTATCTGCTCCTTAGATTTTAATGCAGATTTAATTTCCTGATACGAAATTGTTACTTTTCATAAATCATAGTATCACGGAAATGCTTAAAAGATTGGGAAAGAGAACACAAAAGTAATAGGGCTTTATCCCCATCATCAATTTTTGCATCTATATTCTCCAAATCCATAACCAAGGAATCAAATTTATCAAGATGTGAAAGTATAGATGATTCTTCATTGTCCTCTTCATTGTCCTTCAATCATTGTCCTTCAATCAAATTTACCTTCAATCATCTAAAGCATATGCAAACTCTATTTCAAGTAGAGACGATTCTTCATTGTCCTCTTCATATACAAGGCTTTAAGCTTGTCCCACATACTCTTAACCGTAGTCTCCGTAGCTACCTCCCGTAAAGTCTCGTTAGAGAGATTTAGAATAATATTGTATCGGGCCTTTTTATCCATACCCGCAAGATCTTCCTTTGACGTACCATCTGAAATGTTCTCAACTCCCTGTAGTGCCAAATTAACTCCGTCTTGAAATGCCTTAGGAAGATGTTCCTAGGCTATAAAACACCCGAAAATACTAAACAAGAAAAAACCCAAAGTATAAGCTCAAACTATTTAACTGAGTGTGGATTAAACCCAAAGCAAACACTTAGATTTTTTTTATGGTGCCTCTTGTGATGTATCTGACTTCAAAGCCCATGCCCTTATTTATAGTTCCAATAGGAGATAACAAGCCTGATTTTCTCGATGTGGGACTATGAGACTTGCCAAACTAACATTCTCATCTGTCACCTCTCCTCAACTTTCTCCTATGTTATAACATCCTCCTCTACTACAGCTTATTCCTCTGCTGTAGCTTATTCCTCTGTGATAGCATTGCTATAGCTTTTTCCATTGCTACAGCTTTCTTCTCTATTGCCGTCGTCATCGTCGCAGCGGCAACAATAGCAAAAGTTCCATCAATAAGTCTCAAAACTATGAGAATAAAAAATAAAAAAAATTGATACTTGGATTCATCAACTAGTTCCTAAAGTTCTTGGTATTTCTATGAACAATATTGACCGACGAATTTGAAACAAATTAAAGAGAACACAACACATAAACCAAAATCAACCAGCAAATCCAAACACGAGATCAACAGAGTTTACAGATAGAAGAAGTCATGTCTACGTCCCTAAATTACCTGTGAGATAAATGGAACTTTCCCATCTTGTGAGGAGTCAGAAGAGGATCAGTGGCAGCGGCCATTTCTGCAACTGCTGAGAACTGAGATGGTGGACGCAGCACCAAAGTCAACTCCAGAGAGAGAGAGAGAGAGAGAGAGACGAAGAGGACTGGTGGTTCTCGATAAACAATGGTTTTCTTGACGTGTCCGAGAGAGAGAGAGACGGAGAGGACTGGTGGTTCTCCATAAACAATGGTTTTCTTGACGTGTACGTTTATGATCGGACCAAACAAATCAATATGGACCGTACGCATCTTCTTAATCGCAGCCGAACCAATGGAGTCAAAAATTTTCTAGAAGACACATTGCACCGGAGCCTGTTCGCCTTATTGGATCCACGATCCATCCCCGACTCCGCTAAAGAAACGCAAGATTTGGTATTCGGGTTTGTATATATTGGGTCGAAGGATCGGTTCATATCTGAGTACCCGAATCTCGAGAAGGATTCGGATGTGGGTTTCGGTTATCAGATCCATTTAACATCCATCCTCTTTTCTTGCTCGACGAGTCTCGACGCATCTAACCGTATGTCATGGACAAACTTTGAAACAGGGTGTTTGATGTAATGCTTATGCATGTCCGTGTCTTTTGGCATGTTCATGCCTTGTACAGCATGTAAAGGGGCGGCCGAAGGCTTAATAGTCCCATTTTAGTTGGGTTGGTGGCCTCTTTAGGCTTGTAAATAAAGATTGTGTTATGTGGACACGTGTGAGAGCTTTTCGGTCTGTAATGGACCATTTTACCCTTTATTGTGCCACTGTTCAGAGCTTGTAAAGTCTGTTTGTAATTTGCATTGTCTATAAAGTGTTTTTTCGGACATGTCTGCTTGTGGATCCCGATTGAGGCGTTCTTTTTAACCCGTTCTCTCTTTGGTTGGTCCTAAGGGACAATGGGAGGCTTCGGGGAGGCTGACCCTTGCGGACGGACACGCAAGGGTGCCGCATGACTTAGGCAAATCTAGCTAAGTCCGTGTCATATGGTATCAGAGCGGGACAAGCACTCATAGAAACACTTAGCATGCAAACGTGGGGGACCTAGTGGGGCTGCGTTGAGGGCAGTCAGCACACGCGCGACCGTTTGGGGGAAAACGGGCATGGAGATGTAGGGAAAAGGAGTCGCTCAGAGGAGCGGGCATCTGAGTTTGGCATTCAGAGGAATGGCCAACCCTTCGCTCAAGAGGCACCACGAGAACAGGCAAGCCTGGAAGAATTTGGAGCGCACAAAAGTTGGGATGGCTGAGTTTGAGCTACGGCTCAACGTTGACAACTTTACTTGATGGTGCTCAAGGCAAGCGAGGCGCTTGGCAAAGGTCGAGACCATGCAAAGTGGAATGAGTTGCTCAGCGACCGAAAGAGTTGTGCAAAGCTCACAGAGGTGAGGGGAATTGCTAACTCGAAGAATTCGGTACTCATGCATGGGCTTGTATGCGGACGATGGAATGTTCGTGGCCATCCCAAGGCGGTCGAGACTCGGCGCCATGGAGCATTGAAACTTTCTCTTTGGCATGCGAAGGATACGTCCGGAGGAGGCTGAAGTGTGCAACGAGTTCAGCATATTGCTAGGCCTTGAGGGGTGCAGCGGTGGCTGTATTGACGGGGAGTCGCAATCTAGCAAGTGCGTTTGCAGGAGGCAGAACAATGCACAGTTTGTTCAGCAGATCGGAGTAGTCCAAGGGGATGGTGGTCTCCAAAACGAAGAGAGATGTTGCTCCAACGGGATAGTTATCCAGGAGGGATAAGTCCCGGCTCTCCAGAGGGAGAATCATGTGAGACGGACTTCACATGTTGAGGAGGAGTACCTCACAAACAACAACTCCACGAAGCTCAATGGACCGAGCAAGCAGCGAGGAGTTGTCGCATGATCTCGCTCGAGAGAATGCATTGGTGGATGCATTGCGAGATCAAGTGGGGGAGCGACCTAAAGCAACTTAAATGAAGGCACACTTGGAGTCGATGTGGAGATCGGACTCAAGGGAGGGCTGACCCATGGAATGGTGGGCGTGAGGGCCACCATCAACTCAATGCAAAAACGAGGAGCGGAGCAACTTGGGGGTAACTTGGGGGCTACCAAGCCGCATGAAGGGAGCCAGCGGAGAAGTTGGAACATGGAACAGAAGCATAGTGCTTTCCTTAGACAGAGGTCAAAGACATGAACTCTTGCAGAGGCAAGAGTAGGATCATATTGTTCCATGGGTCCTTCATTCTGACGGAGCGGACTCATCTTGCATGGTGCCAAAGACGAAGGGAGCTTCTGGGCACATGCACCTTATCTCGGAGGAGCATTTGATGGAGGAACTAAGGCGACTCAATTTGCGGAGGCGAAGTTGGGTTCAGAAGGCCTTAGCACGGGGCAAGAGGATGCAGAGGCAGATACTCTTGAAGAATATGCCACAGTGTTGTCATTCGAGTTGCTATGAAGGAAGCAGTGCGCAGCGGAGATTGTGCTGGTAGGGGCAGAGGCCCAGGATCCAGACAATGGTGCACAAACTACATTGAAGTCGGTGGACTTCGGGAGCTACTAGGCGACGGACTGTCCTAGAGCAGTGCTTCATCTAGGTGTGACCCAAGAGTGGGTGGATGAAGGTCGATTGCCAAAGGAGCGAACAAAATCGAAGATGGAGGTGGCCCTGCGATGTATTGGCAGAGGCCACACATGGAGGGTTCACAATTCGAGTTTATTCCACAAGGATCAGAATGCAATGGAGATGTCACCAGGAGGCGACATGGTGCAGCGGATCGTGGTGGAACAATTCGTGGCAATGCGATACACACAACAGAGCCCCGTGAGGGATGAGATCATATGGAGGTATGATCGGGAGCTACTGGGAGCTCCGCTTTGGTGAACAACACGACGGCAAGAAGGACTATGGATTCATGGAGTGAAGGCCATGGTACCGCAGAGGCGGGTCTTCCGGGCGTGCACCGAATTTTTGCATCGGATGAAAACCTTGGTCATCAGCATATGGGGGCTGGGTTCCACCAAGGGAAAAGTTCGAATGCAAGTACCAGTGAGTCCCATGGGAGGGACTTGATCATGCAGAGGTATGATCGAAGTTGCTGGAGAGTTGGACTGCTCTAGAGCTTATATTCGCTTAAGGGAGCCCGACAGGTCAGAGGACAAGGTCGAGTAAGCGAACGTTGCTACCAAGGAAGCTAAGGAGAACAGAATTGGTGCAAACCCTACAACGCGATGGCAGAGGCCATGCATGGGAGTTGCAGTCTGTCTTTCCATCGACCAAACAGACTGCTTGGAGAACACAGAGGTGTTGAAGCAGGGGGTCGAAAGGGGCGAGGAAGCGACGACGAGTCCAGAGGGACTTAGCTACCCAAAATCAAGCATCAGTTAGAATGGAGGTGGACTCAGAGGAGTGCCACGGAGACATATCGACTGATCGTGAAGAAAAGGGATGCAGATGCGAGACGACGGATAGTAGGGCCATGGGCATGGCAGCGCCATGGTACCGCAGAGGCAGGACTTCCGTGAAAGTCATTGATCCCTTGCTCTCATGGAGGGAGAGCGCTTGGTCGTGAAAGGGGCCGAGGAGGTGGAGCAGGCAGAGGCAATCTCCAAGTACCGAGACAGGGCTGAAGGGCAGAGGCCAAGAAACTTCGTAAGACCGGTGTCAACAAGTTTCTCATCAAGATAGCCGTAAGTGAAGGACTTCGGGTCATGCAAGAGTGCACGACCAAGGAACGAAGCAGGCAATACGCGGTGCTGTACCTTTGCTACTCAGTGGAGTAGGCGGCAAGGCTGATGGAGAAGACGGTACAATCCCAGAGGCGACCTCATCTATTAGAGAATTACTTCAAGTTGGGGTGAAAACTTCCAGCATTCCAGAAGTTCGATGGCATTGAGAAGGTGAATCACAGTAGCTAACTCAACGCAAGGAGTGCAAACACTTCAAGTGCTTCAGAAGTGTGAGCAAAGAGCAGGCGAAGGCCAGTAACCAGCTCGATGCGTGAAGTACAACCTCGAGGAGGCGGGCGAAGTCAAGTAACCTTTGCCTTCTCAACTCTTAAGAGAAAGGGACGAAACCGAGTACCCCAGTTCTCTTATCTATCCAGCAGAGGAGCTCTGCACAAGTTCAAAGACCCTTCGAAGATAATGGAAGACAATAGTTGTCAAATCCTCACCGACGGTGATCAGTGCTACTGAGAGTAGATTGTCCGCTTCATTTCCCAACGAAATGCCAATCGAAAGCGGAAGTGATGCGAACCTACTTGGATGTGACAACTAACCGAAAGAAGAGTCAATGAGCAGATTTTGTGGAGGAAGGACCCAAGACTTCAGAAGTTTACGAGGCGATGCTCGTTAAAGCTCCAACAAGCATCCACCCAGTTCAAGCAGCATGTGGAAATTTTGAGAGACTGGCGCAGTAAGGATGGTCTTTTCCTTCATTTGGTGGATCCGCAGGAATCAACGAGGATCAATACAACTCAGCCAACCCCACACCAGAGTCAGAGTCATTGGCGAGTTGAAGCAGCATGGCGGATCAAAGGTTCGACTACTCAGAAACAGCAGCGGAGAGCAGCTGGGAGCCAGGAGGCGCATTGCAGCTGGAGCAGAAGATTGAAGACTCAGCAAAGGCGAAGAGTTGCAGTGTTCACAAAGGCTTCGACGAGGACGTCGAAGGGATAAGTGGGGGAGAATGTCACGGACAAACTTTGAAACAGGGTGTTTGATGTAATGCTTATGTATGTCCGTGTCTTTTGGCATGTTCATGCCTTGTACAGCATGTAAAGGGGCGGCCGAAGGCTTAATAGTCCCATTTTAGTTGGGTTGGTGGCCTCTTTAGGCTTGTAAATAAAGGTTGTGTCATGTGGACACGTGTGAGAGCTTTTCGGTCTGTAATGGACCATTTTACCCTTTGTTGTGCCACTGTTCAGAGCTTGTAAAGTCTGTTTGTAATTTGCATTGTCTATAAAGTGTTTTTCGGACATGTCTGCTTATGGATCCCGATTGAGGCGTTCTTTTTAACCCGTTCTCTCTTTGGTTGGTCCTAAGGGACAATGGGAGGCTTCGGGGAGGCTGACCCTTGCGGACGGACACGCAAGGGTGCCGCACGACTTAGGCAAATCCAGCTAAGTCCGTGTCACGTAGGCTATCACATCTCTCTCAGGCATTCCGCCGAACACCTGTTCCGCGTGGAGCAAGCGGCCGCACTTGGACTAGTACCTGAGCAATCCGGTCGGAAGCGAGAGTCAATGTAAAGATTTGGCAATGGATGGCACGGGCGACACTGGAAGCGTCGGGAGAGAGCAGCGGAGCAGAAGCGCGAAAGTGGCCGTGTCGGGGAGGACGCCTTCGCTGGCCATCGCGCGGTAGAGGGAGAGGAGCGAACCAGGCGGTTCCATGGGGACGAGTACTTCATGCAATATTTTTAGCCTCGGATGATTGGGAGAGAGCGCGGTGGTGGTCGGATTTAAACCCGACACCCGTTATGAACCGGCTAAACCCGACCCGACCGGGTCGGATTTGCGAATCTGTCCATTGATATATGATGGATGGTATGTGGCTTCAAACAATCTGACGGATACGTGAATCATAATCCATTGACGCTCGGGGATGGACGATTTTGATTGGTGGTCCGTCAATTAATGATCGACTTATCTTCACATGAGGACAATTCTTCTTTGTTTTGGAGCATGACAGACAGGCAGTGGTCCATGCATTGATGATTGACCAATCTAGATTGCAATTTTATCCTTTAGATGTATCGTAAATTATTTGTGTTTAGTGATCCGATATGTTTGTTAGTTTTTTTAGTGAATCCAACCGACTTTTATTTAAGGTGTCATGGTTCGAAATTAACTTTTATTATTATTATTATAGTCCATCAAATATTACTTTTTTTATGATGTTTAAATTAGAAATTTAAAAAATATATAAGATTTTGAGGGTTTATCCTATTTAGAATCTTTTTTTATAAAAAGATATTAATAACCATCAAGATTAAGTGAAAATAATTTCATAAGCTTATCAATCATTAGTCGAATTGATTGACGTTACGATTAATGTCACGTGTCATATCGATCATATGAGTATTTAGATGAAATATTGTAACATGAAGTCATTTTTTTCTATTATTCATGTGATCCAAAAAGAGAAGAAAAATTAAATATAATCAAGAATAAAGGAAAAATACTATCCTTGTATAGATATAGACAGGAGATTAATCTAAATATATAGTAGATCACAACCTGCTCCTCATACAATGAGTGATTTTTATTGTGATTTATGTACTTGTCATGAAAACCTCATGGTCATTTACTTTGAGGCGGACCTGTAGCTGAAGCAATATCCATCCTCTCTCATCCTTTGGTCTCCTAAAGTGGCAAACTTCTTCTTCTTCTTCTTCTAGAGAGAGAGAGAGAGAGAGAGAGAGAGAGAGGTGTGTAATCATCTGTACCCGTATGTTAATTTTGTTGCTGTTGCAGCCAACTGCAATGATCGCTATCTCTTAGCCTTCCTCACACTGTACACGCTTCGAAGCCTTTTGTACTTTGGATGAGACGTGGCGCTGTCGAAGTGTTTCGGCATTCCGATGGATGGAACGGAAGCAACTCGAGATGTTGCCAACAGCGATCTGCTGCAAAAGTTGCAGACATTCCCTTCAGCTTTTACTTCCTTTCTGCGAGGTTTTGTTCTTCTTATTCTTTTTCCCTGTAAACAATGTATTGATCGGAAAGATAGTCCATTTCATATGACCAAAGATGTGTTTGGCTGACCCAAATTTTACTGTTTTCTGTAACATTTATTTCTTCTCTACATTTATATTTTTTCTTACTCATCCAAACGACAGTTTTGGTTTAGATGGTGTCGATTTAAAATGCAATTTTCTTTGATCTTCATTCGAACCCTATACATGAATGTCTAATAACTCAAAAAAAATGAAGTAAATAAGACATTTACTAGAGAAAATAAGACATGTGTTGATTGCATTCAAAAAAAGTAACCCATAATAGTTTGGATTAATAACAAATTAAATGGATATGATATAATGGTAACAAGAAAATATCAAAATTGGTCCAAGGAAAAAAACACAGACATAATTAAATAATATAATATAATAAACAAATAAATAAGAAAAATACAAAATAAAAACTGTAACATTATCACCCTTAGAACTAAACTTATAGTTTTAGTTAAGCTTGCATGAAGAATTTATTTTAAGAAAGTGATTTATGATTGCAGTCATTGCATTGCCATTCCTGGAAGCCTTCATAGGACACTGGAACTCCATTTTTATGTTGTTTGCACAGCATAAAGTTGGGTTTGAATGATTTCATAGCAGCTCATATAGCCAATAAGAACAATGAGTAGGAATGGAGGAATAGTTTTGTCTGTCAATCCATCAAGGTGAGGTAGTGAACCAGTTGGTGGTGGGAAGATTACAATCCAAGGAAACCCAGTACACTACTTGACTCATTGCAGAGGGTGAAAAAGGAGGAAATGGGAGAGTGCTTGAGGTAGGTTTGAGCTGAAATCATGGCTTGTGGCAGAGAACTTCATGCTTGGGGAGAGAACACATAGCTTTCTTGATGAAAATAATTGCAAGCTTCTGCTATTCATGTCAGGGATTCACAATTTTTTTGTGGCTGGTGGAGGGATAGAACAATACATTTGTAATGATACTTGTGGTGACTAAAACCAAGTTCAACTTTGGTCTTTCTCATACATGTAAGCTCACAAATCCTTTACCCAAATGGTAAAGAGACGTTCTATCGAATGTAATGCCACTCTGGTTCTTAAGGGACTATGTGTACAGCAACATAAAGGCATTGTGGGATAAGAAATCTAATCTTACACAGATCATATGACTGAGAACATTCCTTCAGTTCCAGGAGATAAAATGATGTGTCTTAAGAGTCATCGTAGAATTCAGCTACTGTTCTCCACCAATGTCCATTGCTGCAAGTCTCTTCCTGCATTCTCACATGGAATCAGGGTGAGGTTGACAACTCTTTTGCAGTATGTTCAAAGGTACCTGAGACCAACTTTCAAAGATTTAAGTGAAACAGAGTCATCTATTTTGATGGCAAGCATGCAAGCAACTCACTCAAGGCAAGGACTTCAAATTAAATGGAATAGGACCTATGAGATATTGAATGATGACCTATTCTGAGCATTCTGGTCCACTGAATTTGAGACAAGGTTCTGTCTTTTTTCTGTACTTTTTGAATGCAGGACTTGAATGTGACCAAGGTCTTGTCATTTTAATTTGTCATGGGGGTGTTTTGGTTCTCCTTCCCTCTCACAGCAGTCTGCTGTCCCCTCTCTCTCTCTCTCTCTCTCTCTCTCTCTCTCTCTCCATCTGTCTTCTGTGGCATAAGCTTGATTCCTGGTACTGCAAGCGAAGCAAACATCCCATGCTTTACTTTTGTTGGGTCATAACCTTCTAAAATTCTTCTTGTGTTCCACTTTGTACTGTAAGATTTCTCCTCCCTCTGTATCTTTTGCCAGCCTTTCTGCTTCCTCACTACTGCTATAAACCACTTGCTTAGCCTCACACAGCCACAGCTTCCAAGCTCTTCTTGTGAAGCTTCTCATGAACAATACCAACAGGGAGTTCCAATTGGCCTGTTCATATTTCCTCAGTTTACAGGAGGGAAGGGTGGTGGGTTTATGTAGTCTTTTGCACTGTTCTGTATCTATGTTTTGTTTAATTCTTGTGTTGTACTCTGTGACAGAAATTGGAATTGGAAACTTAGGAGTGTGGTGGAGAAGTTTCTCTGATGCTTTAGTCTTTTAAGGTGGTTTGATCCAAACTTCTTCTTGTCCTTGTTCTTGATCTTTTGCTTTGGTGTTCAGGCCGAAGAAAGAACAGTTAAAAGAAGGGGAAGAGAAAGCTGAAAGATTGAGAGACAATGGATCTTTCAGGTCATGAAGGAGAGATCCCAATCCCAATAAAGAACACCCATGACATCTCTTCCAGTGGACCTCCTCCTCCCCTCGCCACGGCCACCATAGTAGAATATCACCACCATCACAACCCCTATCCGTACAGCACCAAGAAAAGGTTGGGGGTGAAGTACAGGGAGTGCCTCAAGAACCACGCGGCCTCCATTGGCGGCAACGCTACCGATGGCTGTGGTGAGTTCATGCCCGGCGGCGAGGAGGGGACTCTGGAGGCCTTGAAGTGCTCAGCCTGCGGGTGTCACAGAAACTTCCACAGGAAAGAAACAGAAGGCGAGTCCTCGTGGGGCTGCTACCACCCCCTCACGGCGAGGAACGCCATGAACCAGAGAGGCCTCCTGTTATCCGGGGCAGACGCGTTCGGCCTCGTTCCACGCCCGCTGCCTCACATGATCATGCCCCCGGGGGCCATGCAGACATCCGAGTCCGACGAGATGGAGGGGGTGGGGGACGAGATGGCAAGGCCGATTCTGGTGAAGAAGAGGCTGAGGACCAAGTTCACACCGGAGCAGAAGGAGAAGATGCTGTGCTTCGCTGAGAAGGTCGGCTGGAGGCTTCAGAAGCAGGAGGAGAGTGCGGTGCAGCAACTCTGCCAGGAGATTGGAGTCAGAAGGAGAGTCCTCAAGGTGTGGATGCACAACAACAAGCACCACTTGGCCAAGAAGAGCCCTTCCCAGCTTCAATGACTCTGGCTGCATCTTCTCTCGCCATGGCAAACTACTCTTCCCTATGACACTTTGCAATTCTGAGCTTATAGTTATGATTAGCTTAAGATTCTCTCATGACAGTATCTGAGTCAGATAATAGTATGACACCACTGTCAACCCTACCATATGCTATCTTGGCGTTTAGTGGTGTTAGTTGATAGGTTTTGTCGGCATAGCCTTGTTTTTTCTTCTATTAGTTGATAATTTTCGATGAAATTAAGTTTAAGCGTATGTGAAAGGGTTTGAGAAGCTCATCCGATAATAATTATTTACGTCCATCCGATATCATTTGATGTAAGGAGAAAAGGGGATAACTCTTTTAACCCATTAGATTTATTTTATATATTTTAAAAAATAATTATTTATTTTATATAAATTTAAAATCATAGTTATAATTATTTCGTGGCTAACTATTCACAACGCTGCCACCGAAGCTGAACTCACCTCGATGATCACTAATGCTTCTGTAGGACACCTGCGGCCCGCGGTCTCGCCCGACCACCTCCTCCACCGCCTCCGAAGCACTCCATCTCTATCGCCAAAACATTTCCTCCAAATCCAAGCCCAGCTCTTCGCCAACCCCACTCTCCGATCCCACCATCGCCTGCTCCCCGCGTTCCTCTCCCGGTTCGCCCCTTCTCACGCTCTCTCCCGCACCTCGCTCCTCCTCCGCCATTTCCCCGGCTGCGACCCCTCGTCCCTATGGAGCCACCTCGTCCGCTCCTCCGCCCACTCCGACCCCGACGCCCGTTCCGTCCTCCTCCTTTACCGCGCCATGGCCCGCGAAGGCGTCCTCGCCGACAGGGCCACCTTCGTGCTGCTGCTCCGCTTCTGCGCTGCCATCCCCGAGGCTTTCGACGTCGCCCGCGCAGTCCACTGCCAAAGTCTTATCCTGGGTCTCGCGTCTGACCGGATTCTGATGACCGGATTGCTCATCTTGTACTCCAAGTGCGGCTGCTTACGCTCTGCAGAGCAGGTGTTCGCCGGAATTTCCGAGCGAGACGTGATCGCCTGCAATGCGATGATCGCGGCGCTGAGCTGCCACGGGCGCGTGGAGGACGCGCGGAGACTCTTCGAGCAGATGCCAACCCGGAGCTCGGCGTCCTGGAACTCCATGATCACTTGCTACTGCAAGCTGAACGACCTCGACTCCGCGCGCGAGATATTCGATCGGAATCCGATCAAGGACGTCGTCTCGTGGAATGCGATGATCGATGGGTACTGCAAGATGGGGCAACTGGCGAGGGCTCGCGAACTGTTCGACCGGTTGGGGTTGGCGAAGAACTCGGTGACATGGAACACTATGATCTCCGGGTATTTGCATCGCAGGGAGTTCGGCACTGCGGTTTCCATGTTCCGGTCGATGCAGATGGAGAATGTGACGCCTACCGAGGTAACTATGGCCAGCCTGCTCTCGGCCTGCGCACACTTGGGTGCTCTCAACATGGGCAGATGGATTCACGCATACATCCGGAATCACCAATTGAAGATTGACGTTGTCTTGGGCAACGCACTCATAGATATGTACTTCAAGTGTGGATCCGTGGAAACTGCTCTCGAAGCCTTCCGTGGGATGCCTACCAGGAACATCTTCTGCTGGAATTCCGTCATTGCAGGACTGGGGATGAATGGTTATGGTGACCGAGCTGTCGCAGTGTTTCATGAGATGGAAAAGATGGAGAGGATTAAACCGGATGGAGTCACATTTGTTGGGCTCTTGTCAGCGTGCAGTCATTCAGGGTTAGTGACCCAAGGGAAGAAATATTTCTCTCAGATGCTTGATCTATATGGAGTAGAGCCCAAGATCGAACACTATGGCTGCATGGTAGACCTTCTCGGCCGGGCTGGCTTTCTCGAAGAGGTATTACATCTTTTGGAGACGATGCCTGTTCGACCTAATGCCATAGTCTGGGGAAGTCTGCTTCGTGCATGTCATATTCACAAGGACAGTGAGGTAAGCGAGAAGGTAACCCAACGCCTGATGGAGTTGGATCCAAATGATGGGGCTAACTATGTCTTTCTGTCGAACATATACGCGTCTTCGAATCGTTGGGATGATGTGGAGAGATGCAGGAGTATGATGTTGAGAAGCGGGGTGCGTAAAGTGCCCGGCTGTAGTTCGATCGAGGTGAACAACATGATTCATGAGTTCTTGGTTGGTGATGAGTCGCACCCGCAGTACGAGGAGATCTATGCTTTTATGGTTGGAATTGAGAAGGCACTGAGGAAGCTCGGGTATCGACCGAGTACAGATTGTGTGCACCATGACATAGAGGACGAGGAGAAGGAGAGTGCAGTGATGTATCATAGCGAGAAGATTGCAATTGCTTTTGGGATTATGAGCACGAGGGAGAAGGAGCCGATTCGAGTGGTGAAGAACCTCAGAATATGCAGTGACTGCCATGAAGCAGCCAAGCTGATAGCTAAGTTGTTCGATAGGGTGATTATAGTCAGGGATAGGAACCGGTTTCATCACTTAAAGAATGGGACGTGTTCCTGCAATGACTACTGGTGAAGATAAGTGATCGCTGTATTTAACACGACAGCTTCGAATGTAGTTGCTGAGCAGTTTCTCTTCAAACTTCACTCCGTAACAAACAAATGTCACAGTTGTTTTGTTTTTGCTTATATCTAGTCCTGTCTCCAAAATTGATTATTCTTAGAGATCATGAGACAGTCTGCAGCAGTATCGTGGTACAATCATAGTTCTTTGATTTCAGGTTAAGTATGAGCTAACAAATTTAGAAGATCCAAAGAAGGTTCGCAATTCGGTTCAATTTGTGGAGAGGGAGGTTGTGAAGGCTCTAAACTTCTTTAGATTTTGCAGATATTTGGTCCCTCCTTAACCACCAATTCACTAGAAAAGAATCAATGATGATCTGCAGTATGATGGTCACGTCAAACGTGCAACAGCAGAACATATGCAGAACTTAAGGCCAATATGAACCATTAAAGTTCTCACCTGGTTAATGTGTAAGGCAACACAGGGAAGGACCAACAATCCAGCCTCACCAAGTGCTCCCTGAAGCTGCTCGACAACAGCTACCAAAACAGGCAGAGTTTTCTGCGAGATGACACAAATGTGTGAATTAGTTGAATGTTAAAGAACACACTAAAGCCAGTATTGTCAAACTGAATATCCTGTCTATCCTCTAATCTGTGACAGCAATTATTTGGGTTTACACTAAGAACCAATACAAGTAACACCATCAGTCTTGATTGCATATTGATAAGAAGAAAGCTTAGTGTTTTGACATGAGAGTTAAAATACAAACAGAAGCATTTGTCTAGACATAGGTGCAGGTGAAAAGGTATGGATAACTTGATGTTCACTTAAAGCAGAAGCTCCATCCTTAGCTCCTTGCTGTACGACAGATGTATTTCATAGTTCCAGCACCATTATTTAGACCAACAATAAGCCAACTGACATTATAGTTACGGAATGTAATAACAATCAAGGTTTGCCGTACCGGACTGTACCGCCCGGTACGGGCGGTACGTACCAGTCCGACAGGCTAGCGGTACGCGGACCGCCCTGTATCGGTCCGCCCGTACCGAGCACTGTAGCACTGCTACAGTGCTCGGTACCCCTGAGTGTACCGCACGGTACACCTGGGTGTACCGAGCGGTATACCATACCGTACCGGTATCGAGCCCGAGTCGAAACACCGGTACGGTATGGTACGACGAACCTTGATAACAATCACATTTTGTCTAGTGAAATTGGAAGCATTTCCACTTTTTTGTCTTTCTGTATTTATGGTCATTGATACCTGCTATAACAGAAAGAGAAAAAAGGCTTGTTGTTGTGTTTACGTGTTCATATGTTTATGCTAATATATTTCATATCCCTGTCGTACTAGCAAACATAATCTAAAAGAGATATATGTAGATAATACACATGATACACCAGCTAGATAATGGTTATCATAAAAAGTATGATATAACTGACCTGACTAGCAACTATTATGACAGCTCGTAAATTTTCTTTCTTTGAGAAAACCGATTGGTCACCGCCAGAGACTACTGAGAGGCTTCGCACTGCAATGGTGTTGAATGCCAACAGAATGAAATGTAGGAGACTGCACAAGGGCACTGAATTTATGAGAAATAGGCAAATTTCATCAACCCATCACCTTTCATTTTCATATGTTAACCAGATGTCTTAAACTAAAATTAACTCATATATAATCATAAAACTGTTCATAATGGCTATTAAGTGCTCTGACTAGTCTAGGAGAGGCTTTTTCATCACCTGCAGTATCAATCTAAGTGAAGGAAATTAAATACACTCACCAAACCCTCAAATTAGATTGACAGACTTCGGACGAAAGGGGCATACTTCCACTGTCAATCTACCACTTCGCATGGACTCCTCTATGAGACTGAGTTCATGTGAAGTTCCAAATTCCATGAAACAATTGAGATGCCTCTTTCAAATAGGTCAGCCATAGGCATAGAATCATTGCAAAAAAGTTGCAATTATTGCAAATAAAAGATAAAGGATTTAAAGCCATTTCTGGTTTCACATACAAAGGTCTTAGACATAAAAAGGACGTACTTAGTGCATAAGGCTTCAGCCAATATGGGGTCCAGGGAGAGTATGTGTATATACTACATAGTACCTTTAAATATTTAAACAGATTGCTTCCGTGACTCGAACCCTAGTCTCCCAGATTGCAAAGGAGCAATTGTACTGTTGTACAAGGGTCTTAGACATATAAAAGAAAAATATGACTTCATGAAGTTTTAAAGGATGGATCTCCTAACCATAACCAGTGTAAAGGTGTTTCTCCTACTGACAGAATCAGATCATATGTAACAGGCTATTGTAAGGGTTGGCCCAGTGTGTGCTTGATGCTTCTAATACAAGGTTTCGGAAGGGTCAGTGTTCACAGTATTGCCCTTGCAAATTCAGAGGCTGTTTCCATAAAGCAAGCCCTTGACATCAATGACCAAGTAACCTTATCGCGATGGCAAGGATATTGTACCAAATATTCATCTGAAGCCACAAAACACCACACTATTTGTGAAACATAAGTCAGTGAAGAACATACATTCCCATGCCAACTGCAATAGCAAAAATTGCTGGCTTAACTGTTAAGAGCAAAGATCTTGATCTGCTCACTTGCATCCATGGCACCTGAGGAGAAAAAAAAATTGAGGAAAGAATAACAGAAAGCATGACCATACTGTTATATGGACACTTTAGCCTTTTGTAACTAATCACCTAAATGCAAATTTCTACAAATGCATAAGCGAAAGCAGAAACATAAGCAATAAGGTTATCTCATCTTTTCTCTGTTGCTTTAATAATCATTTCTCACTTTTTTTGTCTTTTAAAGGCTACACCATCAAATGTACAATGTATCTTTCGGGCTAACTATAGATTGCCTCCCGTAGTTAGTTACCTTTAGCGTTTCGGTCTCTATACTTTAAAAAATTACATTGACATCTCTGTAGTAACAAAAGTGAAACGATTAGGCTTATTTACCCTAACGAAGTCAACAGAAACATGAAAATAAAGGGTAAAACAGTAATTTTAAGTTTGGTGGTAGACGACATCAATGGCAGATGGTGACACCGTTGGCATCGGTGGCAGTGGACCCCTCCCCCCTTGTCCTCTCGGTGTTGAGCAGCCCTCACCCTCCGCCTCGTCGACCATTTCCTCACTGCTACCCCCTTCACCTCCCCCCTCGTCCTCCCCTTCTAGTTCTCCACCCTCACCCCCAACGTCAAGCACGTCCGCCACCTTTCCCACGACAACTCTGTTGTCGCCCTCACCCACGACCATTCCTCCCTCCGCCCCGTCGTCGTCTCCTGACCCCGTTCCCTTAACAGCAACAGCATCCTCGATGAGTACCTCGCCAGCAGCGGCACGATCTCCTTAAACAATGCTAGATTGTGTTGTAGCAGGTTCAGTCGCATCTCCCTCGGGATCTGCCGAGCTGTCACGGACATAGCTGGTTTTGCCTAAGTCGTGCGGCGCCCTTGCGTGTCCATCCGCAAAGGTCAGCCTCCCCGAAGCCTCCCATTGTCTCTTAGGATCACCAAAAGAGAGAACGGGTTAGAGAGAACGCCTCAATCGGGATCCACAAGCAAAGATCTCCGAAAAACACTTCATAGACAATGCAAATTACAAACAGACTTTACAAGCTCTGAACAGTGGCACAACAAAGGGTAAAATGGTCCATTACAGACCGAAAATCTCTCGCACGTGTCCACATGACACAACCTTTATTTACAAGCCTAAAGAGGCCACCAACCCAACTAAAATGGGACTATTAAGCCTTCGGCCGCCCCTCTACATTCTGTACAAGGCATGAACATGCCAAGAGACACGGACATACATGAGCATTACATCAAACATCTTGTTTAGAAGTTTGTCCGTGACATTCTCCCCCACTTATTCCTTCGACGTCCTCGTTGAAGCCTTTGTCGACACTGCAACTCCTCGCCTTTGCTGAGTCTTCAATCTTCTGCTCCATCTACAATGCGCCTCTTGGCTCCCAGCTGCACTCCGCTACTGTTTTTTTTTTTTTTTTGAGTAGTCGAATCTTTGATCCGCCATGCTGCTGCAACTGACCATTGACTCTGACTCTGGTGTGGGGTTGGCTAAGTTGTGTTGATCATTGTTGATTCCTGCGGATCCCCCAGATGAAGGAAAAGACCATCCTTACTGCGCCAGTCTCTCAAATTCCACATGCTGCTTGAACTGGGTGGATGCTTGTTGGAGCTTTAACGAGCATCGTCTCGCAAACTTCTGAAGTTTTGGGTCCTTCCTCCACAAAATTTGCTCATTGACTCTTCTTTCACTTAGTTGTCACATCCAAGTAGGTTCGCATCACTTCCGCTTTCGATTGGCATTTCGTTGGGAAATGAAGCGGACAATCTACTCTCAGTAGCACTGATCACCATTGGTGAGGATTTGACAACTATTGTCTTCCATTATCTTTGAATGGTCTTTGAACATCTGCAGAGCTCCTCTGCTGGATAGATAAGAGAATTGGGGTACTCGGTTTCGCCCATTCTCTTAAAAGTTGAGAAGGCAAAGGTTACTTGACTTCGCCCGCCTCCTCGAGGTTGTACTCTATACATCGAGCTGGTTACTGGCCTTCGCCTGCTCTTTGCTCACACTTCTGAAGCACTTGAAGTGTTTGCACTCCTTGCGTTGAGTTAGCTACTGTGATTCACCTTCTCAATGCCATTGAACTTCTAGAATGCAGGAAGTTTTCACCCCAACTTGGAGTAGTTCTCTCATGGGTTTGGTCGCCTCTGGGATTGTACCGTCTTCTCCATCAACCCTGCCGCCTACTCCACTGAGTAGCAAAGGTACAGCCCCGCGTACTGCCTGCTTCGTTCCTTGGTTATGCACTCTTGCATGACCCGAAGTCCTTCACTTTCGACTATCTTGATGAGAAGCACATTGACACCGGTCTTACGAAGTTCTTCGGCCTCTGCCCTTCAGCCTTGTCTCGGTACTTGGAGATCGCCTCTGCATTCTCCACCTCCTCGGCCCCTTTCACGACCAAGCGCTCTCCCTCCATGAGAGCAAGGGATCAATGACCTTCACGGAAGTCCCGCCTCTATGGTACCATAGCGCTGCCATGCCCATGGCACTACTATCCGTCGCCTCGCATCTATATCCCTTTTCTTCACAATCAGTAGATATGCCTCCGTGACACTCCTCCGAGTCCACCTCCATTCTAACTGATTGCTTGATTTTGGGTAGCCAAGTCCCTCTGGACTCGTCGACGCTTCCTCGCCCCTTTCGACCCCTTGCTTCAATACCTCTGTGTTCTCCAAGCAATCCGTTTGGTCGATGGAAAGACAGACTGCAACTCCCATGCATGGCCTCTGCCATCACGTTGTAGGGTTTGCACCGATTCTATTCTCCTTAGCTTCCTTGGTAGCAACGTTCGCTTACTCGGCCTTGTCCTCTGACTTGTCGGGCTCCCTTAAGCGAATATGAGCTCTGGAGCAGTCCAACTCTCCAGCTGCTTCGATCATACCTCTGCATGATCAAGTCCCTCCCCTGGAACTCACTGGTACTTGCATTCGAACTTTTCCCTTGGTGGAACCCAGCCCCCATATGCTGATGACCAAGGTTTTCATCCGATGCAAAATTCGATGAACGCCCGGAAGACCCGCCTCCGCGGTACCATGGCCTTCACTCCTTGAATCCGTAGCCCTTCTTGCCGTCGTGTTGTTCACCGAAGTGGAGCTTCCAGTAGCTCCCGATCATACCTCCATATGATCTAATCCCTCACGGGTCTAGATCGTGTGTATCGCATTGCCACGAACTGTTCCACCACGATCCGCTGCGCCATGTCGCCTCCTGGTGACATCTCCATTGCATTCCGATCCCTGTGGAATAAACTCGAATTGTGAACCCTCCATGTGTGGCCTCTGCCAATACATCGCAGGGTCTCTTCCACCTTCGATTTGGTTCGATCCTTTGGCAATCGACCTTCATCCACCCACTCTTGGGTCACACTTAGATGAAGCACCGCTCTAGGACAGTCCATCGCCTAGTAGCTCCTGAAGTCCACCGACTCCACTGTAATTTGTGCACCATTGTCTGGATCCTGGGCCTCTGCCCCTACCAGCACAATCTCCGCTGCGCACCGCTTCCTTCCTGGCAACTTGAATGGCAACACTGTGGCATATTCTTCAAGAGTACCCGCCTCTGCGTCCTCTTGCCCCATGCTAAGGCCTTCTGAACCCAACTTCGCCTCCGCAAATTGAGTCACCTTAGTTCCTCCATCAAATGCTCCTCCGAGATAAGGTGCATGTGCCCAGAAGCTCCCTTTGTCTTTGGCACCATGCAAGATGAGTCCACTCCGTTAGAATGAGGGACCCATGGAACAACATGATCCTACTCTTACCTTTGTAAGAGTTCATGTCCTTGATCTCTGTCTACGGAAAGCATAGTGCCTCTGCTCCATGTTCCAACTTCTATGCTGGCTCCCTTCATGCCGCTTGAGTACTTCACCAAGTTACACTCAAGTTGCTCCGCTCCTCGTTTTTGCATTGAGTCGATTGTGGCCCTCGCGCCCACCATTCCACGGGTCAGCCCTCCTTTGAGTCCGATCTCCATATCGACTCCAAGTGTGCCTACCTTTGTGTTGCTTTGGGTCGCTCCCCCACTTGATCTCATAATGCATCCACCAATGCATTTCTCGAGCGAGATCATGCAACGACTCCTCGCTGCTTGCTCAGTCCATCGAGCTTCGTGGAGTTGTTGTTTGTTGAGGTACTCCTCCTCAACATGTGAGGTCCGTCTCACATGATTCTCCCTCTAGAGAGCCGAGACTTATCCCTCCTGGATAACTGTCCCGTTGGAGCAACATCTCTCTTCATTTCGGAGACCACCATCCCCTTGGACTACTCCGATTCTGCTGAACAAACTGTGCATTGTTCTGCCTCCTGCAAACGCACTTGCTAGATTGCGACTCCCCGTCAATACAGCCCCCGCTGCACCCCTCAAGGCCTAGCAACATGCTGAACTCGTTGCACACTTCAGCCTCCTACGGGCGTATCCTTCACATGCCGAAGAGAAAGTTTCAATGCTCCATGGCGCCGAGTTTCGGTCGCCTTGGGATGGCCACGAACATTCCATCGTTCGCATACAAGCCCATGCATGAGTACCGAATTCTTTGAGTTAGCAATTCCCCTCACCTCTGTGAGCTTTGCACAACTCTTTCGGTCGCTGAGCAACTCATTCCACTTTGCATGGTCTCATTCTTTACCAAGCGCCTCGCTTGCCTTGAGCACCATCAAGTATGGTTGTCAACGTTGAGTCATAGCTCAAACTCAACCACCCCAACCTTTGTGCGCTCCACGTTCTTCCAAGCTTGCCTGTTCTCGTGGTGCCTCTTGCGCGAAGGGTTGGTCATTCCTCTGAATGCCAATGTCAGATGCCCGCTCCTCTGAGCGACTCTTCTCCCTACATCTCCATGCTCGTTTTCCCTCAAACGGTCGCGCGTGTGCTGACTGCCCTCGACGCAGCCCCGCTAGGTCCCCCACGTTTGCATGCTAAGTGTTTCTATGAGTGCTTGTCCCGCTCTGATACCATCTGTCACGGACATAGCTGGTTTTGCCTAAGTCGTGCGGCACCCTTGCGTGTCCATCCGCAAAGGTCAGCCTCCCCGAAGCCTCTCATTGTCCCTTAGGACCACCAAAAGAGAGAACGGGTTAGAGAGAACGCCTCAATCAGGATCCACAAGCAAACATCTCCGAAAAACACTTTATAGACAATGCAAATTACAAACAGACTTTACAAGCTCTGAACAGTGGCACAACAAAGGGTAAAATGGTCCATTACAGACCGAAAATCTCTCGCACGTGTCCACATGACACAACCTTTATTTACAAGCCTAAAGATGCCACCAACCCAACTAAAATGGGACTATTAAGCCTTCGGCTGCCCCTCTACATTCTGTACAAGGCATGAACATGCCAAGAGACACGGACATACATGAGCATTACATCAAACATCTTGTTTAGAAGTTTGTCCGTGACAGAGCGCCGGCCGTGATGATGCAGATGTCCGAGTTCATTGTCACAGCGTATCCAGGTGTGTGGGAGAAAGGCCACGACGTGCTACAGGTCCAGCATCTCCCCCTGCAGCTTGTCGGTTTTGGCGTCCACTAGCGCCAGCTCGTCCATCAAGATCGTTTGGGCGATGGCCATGCCCACATTCCCGATACCGATCATGGATATCTTATTATGACGCTGAGTTGGAGACGACGATGCCGCCTGCTGGATGGGGCGGAATAGGGTCCTGTGTATGTCATAAGCAAAGTTGGGCTCCGAGAGAGATGACACATTCTTCATCTTCTCGAGCCGAAGCTATGCATAGGTTGGGAGCAAAAAAGGTGGCGAACGTGGTTGACATCAGGGGAGAGGGTGGAGAAGGAGAAGGGGAGGACGAGGGGGAGGCAGAGGGGGCAGCGACGAGGAAGTGGTCGAGGAGGCGGAGGGCGGCGATCGCTCAATGCTTGGGACGAGGGGGGAGGGTTCAGCTGCCACCGACGCCAATGATTCCGCCATTGACATCGTCCACCACTGAACTTAAAATTACTTTTTTTATCCTTTATTTTCATGTTTCCGTCGATAAAAACCGACATCGTTAAGGTAAATGGACATAATCGTTTCACTTTCGTAATTACACGGATGCCAATGTAACTTTTTAAAGTATAGGAAACAGGACGCTAAAGATAGGTAACTACAGGGGGCAATCTGTAGTTAGCCCGTATCTTTCTCATGTTACATACTAATTAAATTTACCCATCTTTCACATATCTAGCAAGTAAATGAATCACCTGCCTTAAGAAAGCTTCGATCACTAGATTCAACATACAAGTCTAGTTGGAATACTTAAGATTTTGCATCAGAATTTCTATCAACTCCTCCAGACTACTTAAAAGGCCCAATATTGATAGCACGGTTTTAAAGACCAATCAGTTCAGTTCGTACTATCCGGTATTTATCAGTCTGACTGGGAATTGGCACTTGAACTAGGCAATTTCACCCAATCAAGTTCGAAACTGGGTTCAGATCCTTTTCTTTTTAACTTGACAACAATAGCTGTCTTTTTTTGTTATTTTCATCGCCTGAATCCTTGTTTGAGAGAGAATACTACTATAGAACCTACTCTTTATATATGAAGAAATAGCAGCGCTTGTAAGCTATTCATTGCATAGGTTCACTAGTTCTTCTGAACTTTCTTCTCATACTTCTGCTTGGTAAAAGAGACTTCCAAGGTGACTTAGAGTCCTTGGAGCTCTCATGAGAATACCACTTTAATTTTTAAATAAACCAATATAAGTTACAGTCAACAGTTTTACACTCTACTGGATGCATTCTAGTAGATACAAATATAAAACTACAAGAATTTACAAATTATAAAGACTTACTAGACCAAGAAGTATTGCGCTAATCATTGAGAAAGACCGCCGATTTCGATCTACATATTCTGCCACACCTGAAAAACAAAATACCATGACATTTTTAAGTTTTGATAAACATTCCAGTCACCCATCTTAGGTGCAGAACATAGAAGCAAATAGCTTCCACGAAGCTTAAATGATTAACTACTAGCTAATGTTTATCTACCTTAATGTTCAACATTCCTTTTCAAATATTTACTAAAGCAAAATCTTATGAAGCATAGATATAAGCAAAACACCTTCCAGGTGGGCTCACATGACAAATGGATGCGATCAGAGTCATATTGCTGTTATTAGAAATAATGAACTTAGCATTGTTGGTTTTTTTCTTTACTATGGCCAAAATGTGATTATTCAAAAAAGGGATATCTGATTTGCTGAGAAGATGAAAATCTTGATGATGCCAAACCTGTGCAAAGAGAATATTGCTGTTTAAGGACAATTGTTCCAGATATTTGTTTTTCATATTTTCTCTGTAGTTCTTGGTCTAAGTTAAAATGACTAAATGTTGAACGTGATTCTGAGTTAGTGGGGTTCTTTGTTTATTTTTGGTTTCCCCTTCCAAAGTTACTATATGTTTCTACATTTAATCTTCTGAGTTGGACTGATTCTTTTGTTTATTCTTATGTACATTAATAAATTAGTGTTTCTGCATATTATATTAAATAAAAAATATTATCAACAAAAAGCACACTCAAACAGAGCCATTAAGGATCAGTCAAGTTGATTTAATATTATATTAACTGAGTTAAAGAAAAAAATTCTTAACTTAGTCAAGTTTGAAATGGTATATGATTTAAAGGAAAACCAACTCAAGTGAGTTTCCATGAGTCCCTTTGACTAGCCAAGTTTGCCAAATGGTTCTTCAAAGTTGATATTTTCTATATATTTCAATTAATTCGAGAAAGATAAGATATTGAAAGGTTTTTAAGAGAGGAACTTTAAACAACAAATCAAAACTGGTGCAAGGAACACAGCCATAAATGTTGTACTCACTTTTTGATGAATCACGAATGACCTGCAAATATTGGAGTATATAAGTTTCTTTTTTTTCTTATCCTCAACATTATAAGTAATCAAGCATCTAAAATTAACAAGCAAATGATCAAGTAAAAAAGTCCAGAAGATCAAATTCACAAAAGACAGAAGCTGTATAAGGTGATTATGCCATTTGGTGATATGATGTGAATGGGGCAATAGCTAGTTATCTTCACATGATATATGATAGACATATGTGGCATTTCTAATGGTACAGCACCAATAACAACAACAATAAGTCAATAACAACAAGCCTTTGTATTATAAATTGGCTGTCTTGATCATTTATGATCATCGATCTCTAATGAGGTTTCACTATATAATCGAGGGCTTCTTAGTTAAAATGGCTACTTCAAAATAAAATGTGTTGCATGCTGCTGTAATGCAGATTGCTCTCCGGTGTAATAGGATTGGATATACATCTGCAGATGCTGGTGCAGAGATCACTCTGAAGCAATTTTATTTTAGCAGAGTAGCAGGCTCAAAATACATTCACAGACAGATTTCAATAAATTGGACAGTGAGCTTTTTAAATCAGACTGTGAACACCAGTCTATGAAGAACTGATAATTATTACGCATGACATTTTACCAAAAAGATGTTATTTTTTAAAAGGAAATAAGTTGCTGAACCCCAAATAATTCATATCTTCAGTTCCATGATGTCAAGCAACTTGTATATAGATGCCTCTTGCAGAAAGTCTTTTGAGTACGAAAGTAAGTTTTACTTGGTCTAAGTTTAGACCACAAGTTGTCATTTACAAGAGTAATACAAAGGACAAAAAGCAATTTTTCCTTCGAGATACTTTCACGATAAATATCAATATGAATTAAATCTAATCACTATTTTCCATTCATGATATATCATTTTACATACCTTCCCTATAACAAGAGGAACTAAGAGCATCATAATAAGGCTTTTAAATAATTGTGCGGTAGGCACGGATATCCCAGCTCCTGCTCCTATCAATTTTGAAAGTGAAAATGGAACCTAGGATGTTAATAAGTTGAAAGTCAGTCCATGAATATTTAGCTTCAAGGAAGCAGTTTATGAGCATATAATTCAAAGAAGATGCTAAAACAACAATAGTAAACTAAGTTCCATCTAAGGTTTATCTCATATTGACTAGTAAAAGATGCATAATGCACTCTAAAGGTCCCATTTCTCCATCTGCATGAATGAAGTAAAAGTTCATGAACTTTCTTCTCTCATCAATAATCAGTAAAAAAAGGATCTATTACAATGCATAAAATATATGTTTGTGTGTGTATGTTATCTGTCTTAAGTTTGTGTAATCTTTGTGCAAAATGTATTTTCCTGTCATATATTGAATATGTTCATTGTTCTAATTTGCATCATGAGGTCTTTATAGAGGCAAATAATGTACATGCAATCAAACCATTTCCAGGTTATTGGAAAGTGAACTTACTGCCTCCCTTTCATTTTATTTGTTTTACAACAGGGTTAACCCCTTGCATATCTTGACATAAAAACATTAAATATGTCGATTTAACCCGCTCTGTTGTCTCTATGTCTAAAAAGTCAAAAACAATTATGCTTCTCCTTATTCATTGACGTAGATACCCAGTTATGTTTTTGAGGAATGATCAACCAAAACCAGCAGTTAGAAGTTAGTGTTCTGTGACCTGAATACCTCAGAAGTTCAACTCAGTTATGTATGGTAAGAAGATAACGAATGAAGTGCCTGCTTTCATGTAAAAGGCTATCCTAGGCATGAGTATAAATTAGCATGGCCCCAAACTATATCATGATATGTAAAAAAGAGGAGCACTACTCACAATAAGAATGCCTAGCAAGTTAGAGAGCACTGTCATTGCAAGAGCAAGAGCAGAATTACCACCAACAAGCTGCATTAGGTACCATATTGTGACGCCATATCAAGACCTTTGTGATAATGGTTGAACAAAATTACTGCAGAGTTAAATTAGGGGAACTGACTTGTGTTAATGCAACTCCACTTGACAAGGTTGTTGGCATGCAGCAAAAGGCAGCCAATCCTGTAACATAACATATTAACTAAAGAAACCAGTACAAGAACTTAAGCAAAAAGTCAATGACCAGGAAGAGAATCTGACAACCGATATAAGGTTAACAAAAACTATAGTAGTAAACTCACATACCAGTGATTAGTTCATGAGGTGTGAGCTGAATTTGTAGAACAAGCCTTGAGAAAAAAGGAGTTATCAGCAAAATTGAACCCTACAACAACAAACCAGAAATGGAACAAAAGTTGCCAGTTAATAGCTGCAGACTAACAACTAGAAGCAAAAAGTAAGTGATAAATCATTCCAAAGATAAAAGTTTCCCATCAGAATCCTGAAGTAATTATTCACAATTTTAGTTTATTTGAATTATGGAGAAAAGAAAATAAAGACTATATCGTCATGACTACAGAGTTGTGATGGTTCCTTTTTCGTATTAAATTGGATGCAAGAAACAGTTTATCAGAATTATGGAAAAAAGAAAATAAAGATTATATAGGCATGACTACAGAGTTGTGATGGTTCCTTTTTTGTCTTAAATTGGATGCAAGAATCAGTTCATCAATTGAATAATTAACCCCGGAACTTCTGTGCTACTACTATGTTCATTTTACATGCAAGCCAATAAAAAAGAACTTACAGGAGGTAAAATGACGAAAAAAAAACAGTCCACTAGACAAGAATATCAATCAGAAAAAGAAGTAACAAATCAAAGATGACCCTTTGAGCCAGACGCCAGACTCAATAAACAATAGCATATTCATAGAGCAAAGATTGGTCACTCTGGACAAGTAATCTGTCATTTTATATGTGTATGTTTCTCCCACTGTAGAAATTAGTAATATATATCTCTTGTTTGAGAAGTTTGTTGCCTATCTATACAACATAAACAATAAATTTGCTTAACAAGGCAAATATTACTAACCATATGTCCACAGGCAATAACCAACATACAATATTTGTGCCAATGCCAAATGATCAATAGCTGATAATAAGACCCAGTTTAAAAGAGAGACCTTAGCTGAGGACTAGCACAAAGAGTATATCAGTGCAGACACAATAGGTAAGAACATTATGGAGCTTCATTGTAGCATACTCAGAAAAAAGAGATCATAGCTCCTAGAGTTTATGAAGAAATTCCTGGGATGAAACTCATCTTATTTGAGATATTCCTATCTTTGTATGTTGGTGATAATTAACTAAAAGGACAAACTTAT
Organism: Musa acuminata AAA Group; assembly: GCF_036884655.1. NCBI lineage: Eukaryota > Viridiplantae > Streptophyta > Magnoliopsida > Zingiberales > Musaceae > Musa > Musa acuminata. The sequence goes on along the minus strand of NC_088332.1, from coordinate 14,100,238 downwards.
AAGTTTTCACATATTTAACTGTGCCTTGATTTGGGACTCTAAAAACCAATCACCTCTACTCTTTCATGTGGAAAGGTAATGTTAATATTTTCTGGTAGCACTGTCAGCACAAACCTTGATAATTGGATATTGGTTCAAAACCCTGCTGCCTAAGTCACGACATTATAGGTTAGGTCTATCGAGCAAGACATATGGGTCATACAAAGACAAGACAAACTAAATGACAACACAATATGTTATTCTAATTCGTCTTGAAAGATGGCAGAGATCCAAAAAATTACTGAAGTACCCTTGAGATTCAACTCATCTTATTTCAGATATTTCTATCTTTAAAAGTTGCTCCAAACCAGAAACACAAACTTTGCCTATATATATATATATATATATATAGTGTTAGTTAGTTAGTTAGTAATGGTGGTTGATTAATTCTGTAGCACCACAAGCATAACAAAACCTCAATAATTGGATAATGGTTCAAAATCCTGCTCCCTAAGAAACTATGCTGTCTAATGAAGGGTATCAAGCTAGATGCAGACCAGGTGAGTGCAGGGTTTAAATATCCAATGATATGATGATGATCATCATCATGATTATAGAAAGGGGCATTTTTCATATTTTTTAATGACTATTGTCTTGTCACATTTCTCATTCACATATTAAACATAAGTATCATCTGTTCCACTGAGATCATAAGGTGCAGATTTTGCTAGTAGTTGAAAATCAAAAGTCCAACTAAAATCAAGAAGTTTAATCCTTGGCAAGATGTAAAAGAAAATTGAGATCATACAAGCCCAAAAAGACCTGCAGGCCAAGCTTCTACAGCTGCACCAAGCTCTCTACTGTGCAACATGATCCCTATATTAGAACAAGACAATCAAGAAGCACAGTGCCTATATAGTTTAAAAAGAAAAGAACAAGGGTGGTCATTAAACTCACCTGAGATAAAGAATATCCCACAGGTACTAAATCTTGACAAAGAGAGTTTGTGGGCGAGACAACCAGGAGTTGGATTTACAAGTCCTAGAGCTATCCCAGAAAGAAGAGCTGACAGAAAGGAAAAAAGAAGAAAGAAATTAGAATGATCACTTTTGATAAAGATAGCAGATACAATTCAAAACGACACCTAATACCAACTTAAAAAGCCAAATCAACACAAGACACATAAAAAATGATACAAAGACCAAAAGTAGAATGAAACTTATCTCGGACAGTCCAAGAATTCTTTGATCCTTTGAATAAGTGCAATATGAGTCAAATTTTCTGTCCGTACTTTATGTAGATTAGTTCAAAGCAAAAATAAAATACTACTATTTCAAAATGAGAATTATCCTGATTTTCATTTGAATGCTCCCATTTGTTGAACCGCTGTCTTAATTTACAATGCTTTGAAGTAATAAACAAGTAGGCAAACTAATTCTACAGAAAATAAATCAGGGCCTTTATATTTCAAAGATAAAGAAAGGAAGTCCAACTGTAGCAATCGAGCAGTATATCAACAACCAAGCATAGCTGGGAAAAGGATCTACCTAGAGGAAGGAAATTGGTTGCCACAAAGTCCAACAACGGCTCAGCCCAGGTAGATGCCTTCTGAGAAACTGAATCCTCGGAGCTTTGGTTTCCACTACCGCCTACCTGAAACGTGACTATTCCTTGTTTACTAAGATAGCGCAAGATATGCACATTTCAGACTTCTATTCCATTATTCAAGCGCATTCATATGCACATAAGATAAGACCTAAGCCCTAAAAAGAACACACATATCTCCACCGGATCACATAGAAACAAGAAATTTTAAGACGACGGATCGATGGGTTTTCATCCGGAATTAAATGTAAGTGGACTACCGCATTTAGAATCATCAATAGGAGAGTAGTAAACCTGATCGAATCCTCCGACGGCCCTCGCAAGCCGGAGAACAGGGCGGGGCTCGGCGAAAAGCGGCGGATAAACGATCGGAACGATAAAATTGGCGGAGAATCTGATGGTATTAGCAGAAAACGGGAAGGTCCGAGGACGAGGAGCGGCGGTCGATGCGACCGCCGGAGGCCAGCGAGCGAGGTTCCGTTGAGCAACTGCAACTGCCACTGCCACTGCCATGTGTGGATAACTTCGGACCAGACGAGGACGAAGCGGCGAGCGAGGTCCAAAAGAAGTGCCTCTGTTTTGGGCTCCATCACTTATCTTTGTATTTAGACCTTTCGGGCCCAGCACTCGATGTTATCTATATTTAAAATTTTACCTTATCATAATAATTAAACAAATAATTATTTATGCAATATTAATGCAAATTACGTATATTTCTAAAAGTATATTTTTGAAATATTATAAGTTGTTAAAATAAGGCTTTAAATAGTGCAAAAAAGCGTTGTCAATATAAATATTCAATTATTTTTATTTTTTATGCTATATATTAAAAGATTGAAATCATTTGAAGGGAATAAAAATAAAGAAAGAAAACATACAAAAGCGGAGGCTGCTTTTCCGCCTCCGTGTGGGAAGCTACCGATGCCGTCCTCATTCCCATCCACGGCCATGGCCTCCTCCTCCTCCTCCACATCGGAAAATCCCCGGATCTCCGATCATTTAGCGCTGGCGACGGCTCCGATCTCGGGGAGGGTGGCGGTGACCGCGTGTGCGGCCATGGCATTCGTCTACGTCGCGATACTCTACTCTCCTACCCTAATCCTCCGCCTTCCTCCACCGGACTCGCTCGAAAGCTTCATGATCCGGCGGTTCGCCTGCGCTGTCGTCTCCTCTGCAGTCTCTGTAATCTCCTGCCTCTTCCTCCTCGGAGTAAGCCGCCTCTCTTTCCATCTCCTCCTCCCACCTCGTTTCAATAAACGCGAATCTGACTCCAATTCTTTTAGTAGCTTGGGAGACTCGACGATTTTCCAACTATTCTGGGTGTTCTTGGGATCAGGCGCGACCACTTGGTAAGTTATCGAGCTGCGGCGCTTGTAGGGTTTCTATGCGGCTGAAATTTCCTAATGATGGGAGCGGATTGTGCAGTGGCAAGCTGCGGTCTTTCCTATCCTACTGACATCCTTGATATATGCCGGGTCATTCGTTTCAAAGTCATGGAAGCTTGTCAGTAGATGGAAAGATGAAGGTAGAGAAAATTCTTTCTGCAGTGTTGGAATTTATGGGCGTAGATGTAAAGATTGGGTCTGTGCATACGCGCGGAATGTTATGGCTTGGCGTAACTATGTGGTGGTAAGGGCTTTACTTCTGGATTTTAATGCTTCCTAGCATGTATCCATTGTTGCACCAGGGTTTTAGTTGACTGTCTCCACCCTTCTCTCGGTCTAAAATAGAAAATATGTGTTCTGGCTTTTACTTATGTGTGTATATATGTATATATAAAGTAAATGAACGTATATTCTTGTGATGCAAGCCGGGTCATGTTCGGTATAGTTTGAGATTTGAGTCTCATTAAGTTAGAATGGTTCTTTGTTTTTTTTATTAAGTTTTGTTGCATTGATATATTTAGTTTTAGAGGCAACTCAGAATTGATTTAGGGGTTAAAAAAAGTCAGTGGATAGTGTCCTATTTTGTACTTATCTCTTCTTGGAGCCCTTGATCATCAAGGAAAGGAGTTCCAACATGACTAAAATTTATTCAAAAGGAGGACAAGTAGAAATAGTGTTTGACTTTCAATGTGTATAGCATAAGATGGTGAGCTGTTAAACCCATTATATGCCAACTTCGTTCAGTGAGGAATTAATTGCTTGATTGCAGCAGGCCTTATCTAGTTTTGTTTACTGGAGGATAAAAGGCAGCTTCCCGTCATTGTATCTCTCCTATTTTCCATACCATGTTAAATTATTCTACATCATATGATGTCAAAAGTAGATCTATCAAACAATCGTTGTTGTCCTTTGAGTCGTGCAAAGTAGATCTTGAAACTCAATGCAGTTAAAACTAAAAAAATACTTCTGAACTCAAAAGTGCCATCGAGAAGATCAGAAGTGCCTGGGACGAGGTATAGGGTAGCCTAAAATAACAAAGTGCAAAGGAATGTTTGACAAACAATTAGATAATATAAGTACAAATGATACGTTAAAATAAGGAAAAGCATAAATGAAAAGCTTGATTATCTTAAGAGCCAGGGCAACTTATTTGAAGTATGAAGGTCAACAAGGGAAGAGGACCTCTACGCAAATATGAACTTGAAGAATTAAAGACATATAAAATCTGCAAGGATCAATCGATCAATGATCTGGACATATGCATAAACATCAAATTTGTTTTGAAATTTCTGTTTTATAGTTTACAAGTCACATGCATACATTTTATTTCTTCCTTTGCCTTTGTTTAAAAGTGTGGTATTATTTTTTCACTTGGGATAAACTGATAATTAACTTCTATGGGCAGGCACCAATCACTGAAGAGCTTGTTTTCAGGGCCTGTATGATACCATTGCTTCTTTGTGGAGGATTTGGAACTTATAGTATTGTATTTCTCAGTCCAATTTTCTTTAGTTTAGGTAGATGCTTATCTCTTTAGTGTTGCTACTTTCCATGTTTCTGTCCTTTCTTTTGTGTTGAATATGATAATAGCAAGTGGTCATTCAGGAAATTTTGTTATGCATACAGCTCTAAATTTATGTACTGTTTTATTTTGTGCATGATTCTTAGGATAAACGATCTCTTAAAAGTTCTAGACATGGTATGTCTATGATTGTCCATTCCAACTTCCATGTAATAAAAGCATTTCTTCTTTCAATGATCTTGAAATCTCATTTTGCCTCTTTTCTCCTTTCTGTTTCAGCTCATTTAAATCATTTTTTGGAGCTCTACTACCAGCAAAAATATAGCTTTATGAAGGCTTTCCTGATTGTAGGTACTTCTTTTATTCCTGGTGTTGATTTGTCTTCCACTAGTTCTTCTAAGTCATGGTTAAAATTTAAAAGTACTGTTTGACATGGTTCTACTTTAAGGCTTTATCTGACGTCTTTTGTTATTATAATTTTTAATTGCTACATCATTGTTGTTAGGACTCCAGCTTGGTTATACCGTGATATTTGGATGGTACACATCTTTTCTCTTCATTCGAACAGGTTTGTGCATTTTGAATATGCTCCTGTGTAAGATATGATGCCACTTCTTTTTTTTACTGTAGTTTTAATGGGCATGAGTTGACTAGAAGCTTCTTTTACATGGCCTTCTGTTTCAACAGTTTCTGTTTAACCTTTGAAAATAATGGTCACAGTAACTTTAGGGTTCTGGTGACATAGTGGTTGCTATGTGGTCAATGAAAGACCGTGCTTGGCTGGTGGTAGCTATTATAAAAAAGAATTTTTATGTACTCCAATAACAATGGCGCAAACAAACACCAGTTCTGGGTCTCTGAAGTGACATCACATGGGCTGTGGCCTTATTTGATGTTATTGAATATTAATTTTGTTTTAATTAAAATAATTAATCATGACCTTACAGTATATATTTTCTTTAGTTGTTTATTGCTTAGTAGTATGAGTCTAGGGATGGCATACACTTTTTTTGTATTTTGCAGATGTAAATACATATGCTGACGTGAATTAATCTATTTGTACCATATACAGGGAGCCTAATATCTCCCATTGTAGCGCATATATTCTGTAATGTGATGGGTCTGCCCGTGTTGTCATCTCCAAGGACGAAAGGTTTGTCTACTTGTATGATAAAACTGATTTAGATGTGGGATTTATTGTCTGGTTGAACATAATTTTATTTCTTCACTATGTATTATGGTGCTTCATACTACATATTACCTAAACTTCTGCTTCAATAAGCTTATGTTTGCATCTGATTTGTGCCTATTCATCTTATTTATATTTATTTTAAGTCTCCTCTATACTAGAGTAGCCTCTTATCAAAGTTCTAAAAACCACTCATACCTCCTGGTATGTTTGATTTTTACAGGTCTGACGAGGCACTGGAACATGGACTAGGCAATTTTGGTCAGTCCAATTTGAAATTAAGTGAACTATTGGTACATTACTGGATGTACCACCCTATATTGTGGTAACATCACCCCTGGTTACCTAATCCTATAATAGATCCATTAAGAGTTTGTTGAGGCCCTTTTAGAGCTTCTTGTAATTCATTATTAGGTCATTAACTAATTTTAGAAGTCAATATCAAAGCCCATGTTTTCTTTATATATAGTTGTACATATCTATAACATATCTCAATTCATTAAGTACTCATTATAGTCAAAACTTATATATATTTACTGATTGTTTACTCTTATTAGGTCAAATTTATTAAGAAATCCTAAACCAGTTTCTTTTTTTGGGTCGAATTGGACTGACCATACCCATGCCGACTGATATGGGCCAGGACTAGTACTGGTCTCAGACCAAGATTTAATACTTTGTTTCTTGTATCATGTTGCATGAATGAATTGACCAAAATTTTTTGTGTATCTAAGATTCTAATTATCCTTGATGCAATTCGATTTTGCTATTGCAGTGGTGTATCCTTTTTACTTGATAGTTCCTGATAAGTTAAATAACTCCCTTCCAAGGAACAGTTCAGTGAAGGATGAACTTGATCTAGGAATCTGAGGCATTTGCTCCTATTATGACTGTGTTATCTAGACTGTGTCCAATCCAGAAAATTTGTTACTTTCCAAAAAACAGTTTGGATAAGGATGAACTTGATCTAGGAAGATCTTTTTTGTTTCTTTATATTCTTTGGTCATCAAATATCCTAGTGTTCCATGATTCTTGAACACCATTGACCTAAGGCTTCTGCTCCTATTATGACTGTGTTATCTGGATTGTATCCAACTAAGACAATCTGTCCAGTACTCAACTAGCCAAATTTATTTATAGATATCATACATTTTGTCATATCAAGTTCTTGACTTTAAGGATTAGTGAAGAGTCAAATTGCTTGATAGTAAGTGTTTCCTATAATTCAAATGTTGTGTGTTGGCTTTTTTATTCTCCTGAACAAACAAGAAACAGATTTTCTTAAACTTTTTTTTTTTCATTTTATAGTGTCATTTGTTGGCCTTTCGTATTCTCTAGAAAACAAAGCCACTGTACTTGTTTACGAGAAATGAAGCATCTTAAATTTTTTTCTGATCTTTAGTCGTAAACTTGAGAGATATTCCATTACCCAAGTGTAGCATCATGGATTTCTCAAACTTTCTGTCTCGAGGCTTTTGTTCTTGTTGCCACAATTTGTTGCCTTAGCCCAAAAATGCACTTTAGAGAACGAGTACCATTAAATCAAATGTGTTCAGGTTTTGTACACTTAGGTATATCAAATTTTATTATTTCAGATGCTGGTGGAGAGTGCTTTATCAGTAGGTAAACATGTCATATAAACTCTATGATTTGTTTTTCATTTTTCTTTTAGAATAAACAAATTGCTTCATTGATTACTTACAAGAAATTAATCACTTTAAAATTTTACCTTAAAATACTGTCTTCTATACCATTTGGCAAAATACAATGATACTCCTCGTGTATCTGAATCTTTTGCATGTGCACATCTATTTTAATTTTAGCAATCATTGTGAACATGTGATGGTTCTCATCTTTATCCATTAAAATGGTGAGTATTACCTGTTACTTCTCATGTTTTCAGTGTTAATTCATCCAGATTTCTTTGTTTGTTCATTAAATTGAGATTTTTTGTACTTTTTTAAAGATAAGATAAATAACCCATACATTTACTTACAGGGACTGCAACTATAGCTGCTGCAGCTGGTCTGGTTGGTTTCTTGTATCTTTTGTTTCCAGCCACAAATCCAGATATGTACAATCAACTGAGAGATGGCTGCCGCTGTTGGCACCGTTATTGTGGTTGGAGTTGATATCGAAGTTGGTTTGTAGGAATGATGGGGCCTTTTCAAGTCATCTAATAGAATTTAAGAGCCCCTGCGATATCTGATCAGACAACAAGAACGGTGTGTCCTTTATGACTCTTAAAATAGTTTACATCGTCACATTTTGATCTCTGTGATAATACGTACACTGTGTTACCGCAAATTTTATAATGTTATCCTTGTTTGTTTTATTTTGATCCTAAATCTTTCTTTTCCTGAATTCGGTGTCCAATTCTCGTTGGATTTCATGATGCTATATATTATGGCTGAGTCAATAGTGATATTGTCCTTCATCAAAGCACCTTTGATTAAATCCCATTTTTTCAAAGTACTTCGTTCAAATCACTTGTTTGAGCAATATGTTGCTGATAATTATTGGGATAAAGTGTATAGCAAAAAAGTGTTAAATGAAAATGATTAAATGTGTAAATCAGAACAGCTATCCTCCTGCTGCTGTCAGGTCTATGTTATTATCATTACTACTGCTTACTGTTATTGTCATGATAAGTTTACATGGTAACTACTATCCAAAGCCATAGACAACCTGACATTTGCCATAATAGAAAAGGAAAAGAACGAAATGTACTTTACCCAGTTGGATGGAAAGGTACCTCCTTTTGTTCATGGTTAAGGTATACAAGTAATCCCTAGGAATTGCTGCCAAGCTGAGAAAAACACCCAGGAATGGACATCAAATAGATGGTAGTAGATAGGACTATGCTCTTAAAATTTCTGTCCCAAATATAACTTGCAATGGGACTATAGGATGCAGAGGCTGCAGAAAATTTCAAGTGGAAGGTCCAAATGGTACTAAACATGCTCGACTTCTAGAGAATTGGCCTCCTATGGTTGGCATGACGTGCTTATTTATACATTATTGCAAGAATGGTTTCCATTTCGCCCATTTGTCAAGATCAAATTTATGATATTGGCGTGATCATGTGTGCCAAAGTTGGTATCATTCATCAGCTATCATTTCTATTGTTGAAACAGAGATGTCATTTACTATTCTGCGCAATTTCCAGTTTTATTATTTCTTATATTAATTGTCATGTGGAATCAAATTCAATGTACTAAGCAGGTGCATTAACCATTTTCCAGGTCAAAACACTATTTGATTCCTTGGCTCATAACCAGAGGTTGGTTTCTAGCAGCAGGTAATTCTTTTTTCTCTTTTTCTAGATATTTGTTGAAAACTCCATGCTTATTATATGCATATTGGAGAAGGGATATTCATGGTAAACAACAGATGCCCTTTAAAAAGATATCACAAGTGTTGCTCTTCTCTTCGTGACATATTATTGTCCGAAGTAGACAGTTTTTTTTAGCATATTCCAACTTCATTAGCGAACCATTTATCCAATCCCAAGATAAGGTTGATTGATCTAAGAGTCACATAAATCGTGCATCCAGCAGGTTTGGCTCATGCTCATGTACAGGTAGTGTTCATGGAGCCTCACGGCTCTTCCTTGTTTGTTTTGACATGATGATTGCTTTCATGTGGGCCCAAGTAGGACATCCTGATGGGACTTCGAACTCGAGATCATATGACGTGTTGCGGGCGATGGTCAACCTCATCCGGAGAAACCAAATGTCAGACTCCCATTGGATGCAATCTTGCGCTGGTGCGCCGCCTTCTTCGCTTACTCTTTAGTCTTTTTCTTCTCCAAATCCAAGTGACATATATCCATCCTCGACCAATCATCCAAGCCTCACATCATCTTAAATTAAAGACATTATTTCAGAGAAAAGACTTACCCCCTCCTGCGATCCAATCATAAAAGCCATTGATAATAATAGCACACGGATATCAAGAAGTTCTTCGCTAGTGTTCTGAGCTCCCACCAACCTAATTGGGTTGTCACTTGTTCTTCTGGATTTGCATAGTTTCCTATGGTTGCACATGTAGGATTCAGACTTGTTGGTTTATACATCCTTGCTCGTTACTAATCACATGCTGCACCGTTCGTCCATTCACAAAGGTGTAGCTCATTGATGTTATCTGATGACCAGGGTCTGAAGAAACTCTTTGTTCCACTTGCACCTTGGTATGCCATGCGGCAGCCTAGAGTTTTTCTTTGTTTTTTTTTAGATCTTATTATGCATACACACATACATGAAGGCATAAGTTCGAATTAAAAATTTGAATCAATTTTAATTTGAAAAATAATTAGTTCGATCAAGTTTATTATCTTAGCTCCTAATCGCTTAATATGATATGAAGATTATGCATTTGATTGAGTTGTATAGATGAGCTTTTTTAGCATGTTTAGGATAGCAATTATGTGGAAACTTTTTTAGAATGTCCATCAATTGAATTAAAATTTTGATTCATTGATTGGATTCATTCAATTGAACTGAATCATAATTGCTATCCTAAAATCAAAATTCAAATCCATTCATTTGAATATATATATATATATATTAGAAATTAATTAATCAAATCTAATTAATTAATCTTGAACCTATTCGATTAGATGTAAACTGGTTTCGATTTGAGCCATATTGTCCATTGATTTTTCGATTCGGTTCGACCGGGTTCAGTGTTAGGAGCATAAATGAACAAAGAGACGACTTGGTATCTTAACATATCTTGTACTGCATTGTATAAGGCGCAGGAATCGAGGCGGGAGCCTTGGTATGAGTGCATCAAATGGAACGTTTGTTTTGGGAACTTCAGATCTTTAGAGGAAATAATGCATAAAACTGCCCTACTGCAGCTTGTTGGGCAAACTGATCCAGCTGCATGTATAGGATCCACAATCCATCAAACCCAAAATAAAAAGTTTCGAGGAAGAGACGTGTCTTCCTATCATCAGGGATGCTGGCTTCCACTGGGGCCCATGGTGGGTGTTGGGGGAGTAGTGTTGAGGTCAGGGATGCTGGGAATGGGGTTGGAGGTGGCACTGGACTTGCCCAGCTTCTGCTTCTGTTTCAGCTCAGACAAGAGAGCCTGGTTTTCCTGGTTGAGAAGCTGTGCTTTCTTTCTCAGCCTCTCGTTCTCCTTCAGAATGTAGTAGTTCCGCAAGTACAGCTTGGTGTTGACCCTTTCCATGTCTTTGCCTGAAACAACAGGCAAAGTGTATCTAAGGGGAAAGTGCAAGCAGCAGCAGAGTAGATCACGTCAGACTGGGTGTGGTAGTGAGTCCAGGATATGCTACAGGGAATGAAAAGCTAGATTAGAAACCTTCGGAACCAACAAATCAAAACATGCATAGCTGAATCTTCTATAGAGAGAGAGAGAGAGAGAGAGAGAGAGAGAGAGAGAGAGAGAGAGAGACCAGGAAAATAAGCAGGCAGAGAGAAACAGGAGGATGCAAAGGCAAAGGCTAACGTACTCTACTCAAAGTAACAACAAGGAAACAAGTATCAGCGGACGCCAACTCCTTGAGGAGAGATCGTATCCCAACGAAGGAGAAAGCTAACAAGACGAAGACTGCTGCATGAGTTTGCCCTTCAAATGTGCTCACCTTTCGGATCACAGGCCTTTACTAAGAAGTGAATCGAATGAGAGGGATTTGGGTGGGATAGTGAGATGTCGGGGGGTGCGGTATGGGCTCATTTATAGGATACAAGATGGCCATCTCTGTCTCCACCAGGAGAGAGAGAGAGAGAGAGACAAACACTCAACACATGGTGGCCGGCAAAGGAATCATGCATTTGGGGATTCGAGCGACGAGGAGGGAGGAGAGAGTGAGAGGGTGGCTCGCCGAAGGGGGCATTACGGGGAAATCGCATGGGGTGGCCACCGCATCATGATGTTGCTGGAGGTGGTCGGCCCAAAGATCCGCAATGATGGCCGCCTCCGGGATAGAAGCCACCCGTCGATGCTCTTTTCTTGCGATAAAATGACAACTTTCTCCCTATCTGTTGCACAAACAAGTCTCCTATTATTAGTTCTTAGTTTCCTACTTTTAACGGACATACCTTTAGGTCGGGAGGAAGGTCAATATGGTCATTTCACGAAGATTCTCACAGCATTAGACTGTGTTCTTCAGACTTAGGACGACGAAAAAGTAGACGATGATTCCATTGGCCAAGAAGCTACTTACAAGGGTGCAAAAAGCCATTGTTGTTTCCTGTCGTTCAATGTTTTCTACACTATAGTGTTTTCTTTCCATGCTGAAATGTTAATCGTATTTATAAGTAGTTCTGCCCAGGTTAGCTTATTTAGGATAGGAATTATTGCGCTGTGCCCTCAACCTCAGATTTGGTGCAAAGGATTTCTCTCGAATACTTTTGAGCTTCGTGATCGGCAGCTGCAATCACAGATCCAGTTCAACGAGCACACACCTTGGGGACTTTGAAACTGCATGGTCTATGGTGAAAGATGTGTCTTTAGGTTACAGTGGAAACAATCTGCGGCTCCTCTTCCCCACAATGGTGGATAGCTGTGCTCGAGAACCATTACTATACTACTTTGAGCGGGGGGTGCTGTTAGGGGTATCTGTCATTGTTGGCTTTCTTGATTCCTCCTACAGGTTTCTGCATGGCTCCAGGAACAAATGATGAGCACTCGATAGCCAGTCAAACTCATCGTTCCATGGCAGCCTCCAGGAGGAGCATTGTGGTACGTTACACCATCATGGTAGACCAAAAGATCTTAATGAGGATGAAGGAAGCAGAGCTTTCTGTATGTAGATTTGCCAGGACATCTTGGAACTCTATCTGCCTGCCATTCACCTGCATCCCCAATTGAGGAGGCTTTGGAAAGAGGAGAGAAGGTTGGATTGCATGGCCGTGAACGCCGCTCATCATGAGCAACGCAGCTGCTAGAACTGCTTCATCGACTGGTTGGTCTATTGGAGTCAGAACTTTACTGGTGCATCTTGGAGCAATTAGAATCCCAGGCCTTATAAATGCTAAGCTTTAATTGCCCTGGATCCAGATTTTACTCGGCTGGACGCTTAGTATGCCTGTAGAACCAATTAATGTTGGCAGTAGCTTGAGAGATCTATACATTAAGGTAGCAGAATTCAAAAGGAAGACGACAGATTTGATCTTAATGACATTTAACCTAAGTAAGCACTGTATCACAGTGAAGTTTGAAGCAGTAAACGCTTCAGAAGGTACCGAAAGAGGACCATGACGAGTGCGATTCCGTGAAAGACACACATACAAGACAAACATACAACATGAGCTTCGAAAGAGAAGGCATATTAGGTTGACTTTGGTTGGTGACAAGCCGAGTTGGAGGCGAGGCTGGTGAGCCAGATTTGGTCCGCTACCACTGCCTCGTCATCGTCGTTCCGGTTCCAAGTCCAGAGAGCGTGAGTCGCGTTGGCCACCTCCAGCCGACCGTGCCCGAAGCTTGCCTCCCTGAACACCGAGATCTTCGGCTTGTCCAGGTACTCCGACGCCAGCCCTTCCCTGTTGCCGCCGTCTCCTATGATGATGTGCACCGGCCCGCACGGGTCGGACCGGTTGTCGTACACGCGCGTGAACCGCTCGTACGCGTGCACGTGTCCGGCGAAGACCACGTCGACGCGGGCGCCGTACAGCTGCGCCTCCATGGCCTGCCGCATCTCCTCCCCCTCCCCCTGGTGCGCGGCGTTCGAGTTGTACCACGGCGCGTGGATCAGCGCCACCACCCACGGCGTCCTATTCCGGTCCAGACGCGCGAGGTCGAACGCCAGCCACGTGTGCTGGGAGGAGCTGGGGCCGAAGTCGGCGTAGGATCCGAGCATAATCACGTGGACGGCGCCGCCGGCGACTTCGAAGGAGTAGTAGAGGTTGGAGGCGGAGGGGGCGGCGGGGTCGGCGTCGTAGGGCATTCGCCACCGGGAGTTGTACGCGACGAACGGTTGAGGGTGGATGACGGGGATCTTCTCGATCTCGTGGTTGCCCTGCGTCACCATCCACGGCCGGGAGCTCGCCAGCGGCTCCACCAGCCGGCCGAAGGAGTCCCACAGCGATTGCCGGCAGTCCGCGTACGAGAGGTCGCCGGGGAGCAGCAGCACGTCGTAGTCCTGCGCGGCCACGTGCTGGAGCGTCGAGTTGGTCCATCCAGTCTGCCCCAAATCCCCTGCATCACATGCACGATCACCATCGATCCTTGTTCTCGTGCGCACGAGAAGAAGATTGCTAGTTGGATGAACGTACCGGCGACTGCGAACCTGAAGGGCAAGGAGGAAGGTGGCGTCTTGAACGAGAACTTGCGCGTTGGGTTCGAGCCGCAGCGATAATAGTAGACCGTGCTGGGACTGAGAGGGCCGATGACGACGTCATGGATTTGGCCGGAGCGGTAGAGGATGTAAGAGTAGGAGGAGGAGGAGCCGGTGGCCACCTTGGATCCACGTTGCTGAAAAGTAGAGGAGGTGCTGTACTCCACGGTGGAAGGACTGTCGTCGTCGGTGATCCAAGTAATCCTCATCCCGTCGGATCCCACGAGGGATATATGTACCTGAACACGAGGAATCCCAAATCACAAGCATGTATCGCTCGGCGAGGCAAGGAAACCAGAAACGATCGGGTTGAGTCTATCGACTACGGTGCTACGAATCCGTGGGCTGTTCAAGCACAGGGCAGGTGGGGATTGGTGAGAGAGCAGAGGTATCGCCTCCTTGGGATCTACGCCCACATGCGTACAACGATGAGGTGACAGATACAGCAATTAGGAGGCGGCGGAGGACGGGAACTTCTCCATGCGAGTCCAAAGCCGCAGCTAAGGAGGATGGCGATGAAGCAGGGCGACAATCATGGAAGAGAGAAGCAGTGGAAGGAGACCAGGAGGCAGTACCTGTTGGGGGGTGAGGCCGTCGGCGTCGTCGGCGAGGGGGACGGAGAGCGTCTCCCTGGGCGGGGGGCGCTGGTAGGCGGCGGCGGCGCAGGCGAGGAAGCACGCCATGGCAAAGAAGGCAGCGGAAGGAAGATGAGGTGCCGACATGGCGCTGTCGCGGAGGCCTTTTCGGGTGGGTGGGGGGTGGGCGAACGATTTATAGGAAGGATGGAGAACTAAGCAACTCTCTTGCCGGCCATTAAAACCATAGGAATGCATTCATGCATGCCGGTGAAATAGTTCATTTCCCTTCCAAATAGAAGGGCTGAACCTCTTCTTACCATATGATAGATTGTCGTGGAAACGAACGAACTCTCTTTTTAGAATATATTTTCCTCCTCGAGACATTAGTTGGATTATGTGTTGTGTGCATTCCCCTCACCATAGATTAGTTCCCTCTTTTATCATGTCTCCTTTAAGATCTTGAGGAATATAAGGAAACATCCCCTTGTTGATCGTCGATGCACTGATTTTTATTGATCGTCGATGCACTGATTTTTATTAGGAGAAGTGAGGATTATTGTAGAAATGTGGTTAGGGCTTAAGCTTTTTTTGGAATCTCATCAACTATAATTATAATCCTACCATTAAGCCCATTGTTGGAGATGAATGAAGGGGAGTAACCAACCCATGAAATATTTAGGAGTCTATTTAACACCAAAAATAAGATTGGTTAGACCAACTGAAGGCTGTTAATTTACGAATGGGTAGACTTTATTTGGTGAGAAAATCTTTTTTTTTATTATCTTAAGACAATATATTATTGAGTTATATATATATATATGGTACTTCTACTCAAGAAGGATAAAAATAGTTATAGACATGGGATTGATTGTTCCAAAATATTGAAGTAACAAATCTCTATTTTTGAAAAAAAAATTATCACCAACTTTAACGGGTTCACTAAAAAAAATTAGTTTGACGAAAAAATTATAATTATAATTATAATTATTATTTTAAAAATAGCATATGCAAGAATTCTAAAAAAAGAAAATAAAGAATTTTATCTTCTCCACAGTATGTCGTTCGGTATGAAGGAAGATGGTGACATCTTTTTTTATTATTCTATGCATTTTTCATTGATGGGCTGTTATTCTTAAGTAATAAATGCCATATTTATTGTTCATATAGTGAATCTACTGTGTACTTAGCTACTATGAAGACAATACTTATACTAAGAAATAATAATTCATAGAAAGGCATTTATATTCGTTTTATTTTCGAATATTACGAGGATGAGTAAAGTAATATTATATTTAGATATTACCCTAATCTTTTGGAGAGAAAAATATGATCAAATTCTAAAAATATGTTTTATTTTGACTTAATTATATTTGTTCTCTTTGATTTTTTTTAATATAATTTGCTTTTATCATTGCATTAGGGTTTTAGTTTGTAATATTATTACTAAAAGAAACAACTGATCCATTAAATAAAATAAAATAAAAAGTAATTTAGGAAAATAAAAAACAATGTTTCTCTATATTGTAGTCCTCTCATCCTCTTTCCTCCCTTAATTATTGGATCGTATCATCATATTAATTCAATAATAACTAAATTCATTTATTTTTTCATTATCAATTATCTTTTCTTATCAATATATTTTTTTTTTTGCACGTTCAAGAAATGACCCTAACACTCAAAACAAGAGACAGAACATTATTTCCTACAATAATCTATCTTTTTCTTATTTGCTTCCATTTTGGCCACCCTAGTCAGACCCTAAGATTAATTGCTTCTTGCAATAGAAAATTCAGTTTCCAAGCTCTAAGTTGCTTACATTTTAGGCAACACAAGTCATTAAATTAAATGTAATCTTACAATGGCATGAATTTAATGATGATGGATTTCATTGAAAATGAATAAGATTAAGATTGACTTATAAAGATAATATACTATTATTAATTTTAACTTTTGATCCGTGATTTACACCAAACGAAAGTTGATAGACTATTTAGTCTATCATCACATCAAATGCATGCATTGTTTTTGTTCTGTTCTACACGATGATGGTCAAAAAAATAAGAAAAAAACCGAGTGAAAAATTCAAAAGAAATCAAATTAGTAGTATCACTTCCTTTTAGATGACCTTTTAGTCTTGAATGGATCATCCATGATGAATGCAAAGCTTTTAGGTCAAATGGCATTGACTTGATGAAAGGTGATAAAGCGTGTGTGTCGTGTTTCCATTAAAATCATATTTATGCTAAATGTAATAATAGGATAATTGAATAAATAAAGATCTAATAATTAATAATCATTTATTTATATTTTCCACACTTAATTTTTTTACCACCGGCAGTTAAAAGAAAAAGATAATAATGATGATGGAGAAAGCAAAGCGAATGGAGTGGCGGCGCGCCCTCTGGAGACGAGATCGGAAGCAGAGGGCGGAGATCCTTCAGATCTTGTGGAGCTTGACGGCCCTGACGACGGGGTTGGCGCGGGCGATGGCAGCGCGGCCGGCCGCCTTGAAGTCGAAGGTGCAGCCGTGCTGCTCCGCGTGCCGGTGGCTCCCGCAGTAGGTGGCGCCGCACCGGCACCGGAACCCCGCCGTCAGCCCCACCCTCTTCCGGCACTTCGCGCACCGGTTCGGCCCCTTTTTCTCCGTCTCCGTCGCCGCGACGGCCGTCGCCGAGGCGACCAGGACCGAAGGTTCCCCCGCCTCAGCACCCACAAAGGAGGGTGGCGAGGAGGCGGAGGAGGAGGAGGCGCAGAGGGATTCCTCGACGACCACCTCGGCTGCGGTCGCGGACGACGACGACGACGACGCTTGCTGCGGCTGCTGCTTTTCCTCCTCCTTGAGGCGGTGGTCGCGGTAGCATTTGGAGCAGAGGTTGAGCGTCGCGGGGCTCCCGAAGAAACCGCAGTTGTTCGCGCACGGGCGGTGCCCCTCTTGGCATCGCTGCTCTTCCGCCATTCTCCTCCCTCCTCCTCTTCCTTCCCCGATCGATCTCACAAACTGCGCAATTAAAAGATGTGCATTAACAATAATGATAACAAAATGGCAAATCTTTAGCGTCACGAATCCATAAAATCCATTGCTTCCCGTTCAAGAAACCAAACCCACAAAAAACCGATATCAGATCCCATCAACGAACATCATCTTTAATCGTCTCAACAATTTCCATAACCATAAAAGTGACATCTTTAGGAGGAGGACAATACCGCAATTGAATCGCTGGTTAGAACTGCAAGACAAGGAGACCAAAAAACCCCAATTTTGATGAGGTTTATAAGAGAGAGAGGGAGGGAGGGAGGTGTGTGGCCATGGGGTTTGGAATGGAATGGAATGGAAAGAGGAGGTTCTCCAGGCTGGACTGGTTATATAGGGAAAGAGTGTGTTGGAGAGATGCCGGAGAGAGAGAATATATACATGTATTTATGGCGCAGTGGGTATCATTTCAGGTGCTGGCGTTCTCTGGTGGGTCCCACGATGGGTAGACCAACAGTGGGCCCCGCCGCAACTTCCAATGGGGATTTTCACGAGCGTGTCCGCTGTCTGGCCCCGAGCAGCATCCGAGGTTACGGCGTGGGTATGAGTCGGGAAGGGCTAATACAATATTTCATTTCCTAACTGAACTCTACATTCGATACCCACTTTGCGCACCAACTTTTGCAATATTTATATATAGTCGCCGTATGTCCGATGTTTGTTTGGTTTGGCCTGCTCTCGGTAACGCCAAACAGCGGGGCCCACGCGCCGACCACTAGACTTCTGCTCCCGTACCAAACGACCACGGGATTCTCGAGTCGACAACACAGGAGTACTTTTTGTTGCTTGGGGAAGAATACCTTATTATCAAAATAGAAACTCAGAGATTAATAATTAAAAATAAAGTAAAAAAGAACGATGTAAAATATATTTTTATATAAATCTTAAAAATTTCATTTTATCTTTTCTCTCATGTGATGTTAACGTCGATCATGATTATTCGAACCGAAAAAATATTCGAATCCAATAAAGATCTTTCCAATATTCGATTGAGTTAACCTAACTTAAACATAAATCTCATACACTTTCTAATATAAAATCTAAAATAATTTAACATTATCTTTTTCTCTCCTTCATATACTTTTTTTACATTAACTTTGAACAATTCCTCCTTTTTTTTTCCACCCTCTTTAAATTTTTTGTCCATAAGAATTAAAAAAAATCAATCCCAATAATCTTAATTTTGTTAGTATTTTCTTCACTCTGTGCATTGAAAGTACACTTTACATCCAGGTCTTTCCAATCCTAATTATTCATCATCTTATGTCTATTTGCGCATTCCTTAACTATTTTTATCCTTATTATTCATCTTATTATGATTAAATTTCTTTTGTCATCGGGCGAAATTATTTTTTTCAAACTTATCTATTGTAAAACATGCAAAAATAATCATCAATATTTTTATTAAATATTTGATCACCTTTAAGTGTTTTTAACCATAATATCAATTTATCGGGGTAAGAATGGAAAACAAAAATATAAGGATCAATGATTAAATATAAATTTAAAAAATAATATATGATTTAATGGTTCAATAATTTCTATAAATTGATCTCCCGTGATAATAACCTCGCAGTCAAGATCTCTCCGACTACATGATAAGATCTCATAAAGCTGTTAAGAAAAATTCTCTGAGAAAAATTCTCTCTTCTAAACATGTATAAATACGAAGTATTGTGTATTGTTTCAATCAATACAATTTTTTTTCTTTCTATTTCATTTCTATCATGAGCCCTCGCTATGAAGGTCACTTCTAAATATCTCGAAGTAGACCCGTCTCCTACTGTCTCGTGGACCGTGACTCCATCTCAAAGTAGTGCTGCGTTTTCCATTCCTCTGTCTCTTCCTGCAGAAGCCTAGCAACTGCAGAACTGCTACACAGAGACTACAAAACTACTGCACTGAGACTACAACACTGTTGCACTGAGACTACAGCACTGCTGCACAGAGATCTGCAGCTTTACACAATATTGATCATTGTCAATATTGATCAACAACCCACAACCCATTTGCCACCAACTTTTTGGACTGCAGCATTTCAAGTTGCTGTCTACCTCTAATCGTATGCTCACTCCTGTCCTTGAGTACGAGTCACCATTTGAAAAATTATTTTACAAATCCCCAAACCTTTAAAAACTCAAATTGTTTCGATGTTTATGTTATCCATTGCTCCGTCCCTATGCCTCACATAAGTTAACATCAAAATCTAAACTTTGTGTTTTCATTGGATACTCACTTGACCATAATGTTTTTCGATACTTTGAATCCCAATCTCGAAAAGTTTTACGTCTCGTCATGTTATTTTTATAGAGACTATCTTTCCGTTTCATAACCCTGAGTCTCCTGTTGTGCGACCTACACCATCACATATATATCACTTATGATCCACTCTCTCATTCTCCATACTGGCATAAAGCCATGTGTGAAGAATATGATGCACTCCTCCATAATTCTACATGGACCTTTGTACCCTCTCATCCCACGCAAAACATCATCGGGTGTAAGTGGGTCTTTCGAATTAAGCGGAACCTAGATGGATCCGTATCCAGATATAAAATACGTCTAGTGGCCAAAGGATTTCATCAACAACTTGGTGTTGACTTCACAGAGACATTCAACCCTGTTGTTAAACCCATAACAATCCGACTTATTCTGAGTTTGGCCATCTCAAAATGCTGACATTTACGTCAACTCGACGTCAATAATGCCTTTGTATAGGGGACCATGACTGACGATGTCTTTATGCGGTAGCCTCTTGGTTTCATCCACCCTCAATATCCAAAGTATGTTTGTAAACTACAAAAAACTATTTATGGATTTCGTTAGGCTCCAAGAGCTTGGTACACCAAAATTGGTTTGTTTTTGGCATCAATTGGCTTCATCAACTCTAAGTCTGATACATCCTTATTTTTTGTCACCAAAGTGGCAATATATTATATTTTCTAGTATATGTGGATGATATTATTGTCACAGGCAACAATCCTATGGAAGCTATTTTTTGAGAGTGGAAGCAACATACACATCTTCCGGCTCTTCCTATCACAACGAAATTATATTGAAGATCTATTATCTAAAACGAACATGCAAGATGTAAAGGTAGTTACAACACCTTTGTCTAATGGCTAATCACTCAAACTATGTGATGAGAGCTTTGCTACAAACCCAACTAAATACTGTCAAGTCTTTGGCCCCTTATAGTACTTATCTCTCACCCGTCCAGATATCTCATTTACGGTCAATAAATTATCCCAATTCATGCATCGACCATCTACTGTGCATTGGTCTACAGTCAAACGAATATTATGATATCTTCATGAGACTATCAATCATGGCCTCTTTTTCATAAACACTCCCCCCTTCATCTCCATGCTTTTACTGATACTGATTGGGCAGGGAATTTTGATGATAGAACATTCACATCGGGGTATATTCTCTTCCTTGGACTTAATTCAATAGTTCCAAGAATAAAAGACAGTTACACATTCTACAACTGAAGCTGAATACTGTGTCATTTCCACCGCTGTTGCAAAACTCAATTGGGTCATGAATCTCATTGTGACAATGTCGGAACCACTTATCTATGCGTCAACTATGTGTTTCTCACATACATACGACTGATGTGGACTCCCTCATGAAGCCTTTCACCCACAAATCGCTTTTATTAGTCTAAGATCGACGTCCTTAACATAAGTATCGTCTTGCGGGAGCATGATAACAGTCAAGATCTCTTGTGATAACAACCTCAACAACAGCCAATATCTCTTTAACTACATGATAAGATATCATAAAGCTATTAAGGAAAATCATCCTCTGTTTAGGAAAATTTTCACTTCTAAACATGTATAAATATAGAGTATTATGTATTATTTCAGTCAATACAATCTTTTTCTTTCTATTTCATTTTAATCAAATTAATCAATCTTTTCATTAAACTTGTGTGCAATGGAACTAAATTCTTTATCATAGTTGATCAAATTATAATCATCTCGTATAAAATTCAATTCAAACATAATTCCACTTATATACTTCAAAGGAAAAAAATCACCCTTTATGAATCAAAGAAACTCGATAACTCAATACCTCTCCTCACATTCTTCTCCAAATCAAAATGTATAGATGTGTCCGACATATAAACAATTAAATATATTTTTAACAAAAAAAAAATCTAGATTCCTCACGATCCCAACACTTCTCGCTGGCAAAATCACGTAAACTCTGTACAAGGTATTTAAATGGATAACATCTCATAATTCTATACCCTGGACGTGTTTCATTGTGCACCTCACATCATGCAGTTCTGTCTCGTCGTTGTTCACCTAATCCCTGTTAAATAAATGAATCTGCATTAACCCATGTTTGCAGGTGATATGTGTGTGTATTTGACATTATGGTAACAATATATTTGTAGATTCCAGCATTAACAATTCAGAAATTAGGAATCGTATCTTAGTTTTGAGAAAATTACCTAAAATACCTGAATGGTATTATGATATTAATCCCCAAATATTAACGATGCAGAAGGGACCGTAGGATCGCACGATCCTACGGTCCGGATGAATCTTGGCGAGCCGGCTTGGAGATGAATCGGGTTAAAGCTTGGTTCGGGTGGACTCGAGTCGAACTCATCGTGGCTGCTTAAGCAGGCTGGTTTTTAAGGCCTGCGATAAGAAGCCATCGGTTTTACCGATCCAAGGGGGAACCCTAGCGAAGAAGACCACGTTGCCACCGGCGAATTCCAGAGAGCCAACTACCGCCCGCGCGGCGCACTCCGGTATTGCTTCGCCTTTGTACTTCTTTTCTCCCCTCGGTCTCCTTTTTTGTTATCCTCCTCTCTCTCCTTCCTATTCTGTCAAGATGTTGGCGGACGATTCTGGGTTTTGGGACCATCCTCGCTCGACCCAGTGGTTTTGATCGTCGATGGCTTTCAAGTGTCTCTTTGATTTGTATTGGGTAAGGAGGCAGCGAGGAAGTGATTGGATGTTTCCCCATACAAGAGGATGGCGGTGGTTGTTTCCTGTTCTAATTAAAGTTGGAGTTTATTTTTAGTTCTCGGCCATTTAATGGTAGAAGAGAGAGTAAATTCCCAAGTGCAGATTGCAGCACTTCGAAAGGCGGTGATCGACCACCAAAAGGTTGGCTGTTCCGAGAGTTCATGACATTGCGAAAGTTACTTCATAGTTGGATCGGCGAGTCGGGCCGGTCCTCGAAACGAGAATATAGTCGTCTCGTCCTGACTTGCGGGATGAGGCGAGACCCGAGCGCCCGATAAGTGGGCCGGGCTGGCGAGGCAGTTCGAATCTCTGGTTCGATTGAACCGGTTGGGAGCAGTCTCTCTCTCTCTCTGTCCGCTCCGGGGCATCCGTGCCCTAATTTCCTCGGCGAACGGCGGCTGTCTTCCTCTCCATCGGCGAACGACGGCTGTCTTCCTCCGGCGAGCTTCTTGTCGCTGCGGCGACGGCGTATAGCACTTCCTCGGTATCTCTCTCTCTCTCTCTCTCTCCCTCCTCCTCCTCCCTCTTCTCCACCCCCCTCTTTTTTTCCCGATCCCTCCCTCTTCCCCCCTTCGTCGTAGCTCCCCCATCCCCCTTCCCCCGACACCAGCCTCCCCCTCCCTTCTCCTCCCTCCTCCTCCTTCTCCCCTTCGCCTCAGCTCCGCCTCCTTCCCTCGACACCATCCTCCCCCTCCCGTCGACCCACAGACCCCCTAGATTCTTGTTTCCCCCGAGCGAGCACCCAGGGTCCTCAGGCATTTTGGAACCTTGGCGCTTTTTGAAGCCTAGTGCCTTTGACAACACTGCTTATACAAGTGGACAATGGCAAATGATATGCCTACTTTATGGAAAGGAATTGATTACTAATATATAATATATATTGGGTTTCCTTATACTTGAAATGCGTGGCTAACTTTGTAGATAACTAGATATTTGTCATTTGGATCTTCTCTTTGTGAATAACTTAACTCTCTTGTATAATATAAATTGGAAAGCTATTTTGTATGAATGGCCCAATTTGAGTTCACATCGGTCTTGCCATTGCCCCCGTCTCCGCTGTTTACCACTGCATGCTGACTTCGAGCTATTTATGCCATTGAATTGATTGTTTGATTAGTATGATTTTTTTTTTGTTCTTGGTTGCAATTAAATAGGCATAGGTTTCTTTTTATTTGTACGCATTTTTACATTAGTATATTAATGCCTAATAGGATGTTGCAAGATCTTGTACATTATTGATAAATTCAACGAATAGGGGTATGAAGAAAATATATCATTTTTTTTCAAAAAAATTATATCCTTGTTGTTATTTTATTTTCTTCTAGGTTTTTCATCAAGATCCTTTTGATTTTGATTTGTGCTTCATTTGTATAACATCCTCGCGATCTCAAACTTACATCAATCTTGTGATTTCATTTTGGTCTTTATGCATTATTCTAACTTCCAAAATAAGAATTTTCTTTGTACTCTGTAATTTATTTGAGTAATTGACATTTTATTTCATTATTTATTTGGGCACCTAGGGA
Source organism: Musa acuminata AAA Group (assembly GCF_036884655.1). Classification (NCBI taxonomy): domain Eukaryota; kingdom Viridiplantae; phylum Streptophyta; class Magnoliopsida; order Zingiberales; family Musaceae; genus Musa; species Musa acuminata. The sequence continues at coordinate 14,076,124 of NC_088332.1, read as the reverse complement.
CACCAAATTTGATCTAGGAAACTTCGGCTTGTAACAAGCAATGGCTCACTCTGATGACCCATCTAACCATGCCATTAGATTTTGTTGGGGCAAAAAAAGAGGAATTGGTGGTGCTAAAAGAAATATTCAATTCTATGAGTCATTCATGATTGACGATGTCAACTACTCATTGTTTGATTGTGTATACCTCCATGAGACGGATGCATTGGAGCCTTATATCGGAAAGATAGTGAAGATATGGGAGCAACCAGATCGCAAAAAGAAATTAAAAATTCTATGGTTTTTTCGCCCAAATGAACTCCAAAACTATTTGGGAGATCATACTCCGTTGGAGAAGGAGATTTTTTTAGCTACGGGAGAAGGTGTTGGTCTTTTCAACATCAATCCATTGGTAAGTTCTATTTAACACTATCTTTTTATTCTTTTAACTAGTTTAGCTTCATGTGCTTGTCATTTGTTTATTGTCAATTTCATATGATGAAGGGGTTTTTGGTTGCTTGTAGGTGGTTGAAGTCAATAGGTAACTTTATAGAAGTGATGCTTTTAAAATGGATTTGCCAGATGTGTTGTTTGGTTTATTATGAAAATGATCAACAGGAGCTTATATTTTAATCTCATGTTTATTTTTTCTATAATAGTTATTTGATTTATCGGATGTTATTGGTGGATAAATGAATTGTTAATTTGTTGATTACAAGTTTGCTAATGTCTAGATCAAGCCGCCCAAAGTGTTATGTTGTGCCCAATCTCATAACCTGCCCTAATTTGTCCCTGGTCTTAGGCCTCATCACCCATAAGTTGAATTAGCATGTCTCTTATATTGAGTTTGTCTAACACCGACATGTGGTTGGCTCTACTTGATCTTCCTCCCCATTCAACCTAGATTGTCCCTCTCTGCATCTCACCTCCCTTGCCGCCTCCTCTCCTACCTCTTCATTGATGTCTTGTCCCATCTAGTTCTCTACTCCAAAATTTGGTGGTGTGGGAGGTTGAGATGATTGGAATCACACTAGAGGTAGAGTTGTTGCAATGAAGCAGAAATCATCTTCAAGGGATTGGACAAATGAGAAGAGGGATTGTGAGCCTTGTGGCAAAGGAACACAGTTTCCTTTTTGGTAAGTTATGTTGATTGTGGAGAGTGCTATATGGGGGAAGGCATGGAGCATAACAAGGATTTTTTATGTTTAAAACATCACAAAATATTCACTAATCATGGATATGAAAAACTTGGGTTGGTACATAGGTCAATTTGACATGGCACAAGCTCACATACCAAAGGATAAGGATTGAACTATGTGACTTGTTTGACCTCCCAAGCACATCATGTCATATTTCTTATAGTAGTGGGTCATTGTGGGCCTATATCATGTTAGCTTTGCATGACCCAAATTACTCATCTAGATATTTTCTAATTGTTTGGCTGTCTAATGATTATTGGTTAGTTAATGGAAGTTCTCAATAATAGTCAATGATAGTTGGCAACTAATGGTAGGTTGTTATTCAGTTGATATCGCTCAAAACTTGATGAGTCAAGGCGAGATGCTTGTGAGGATATTAATGGGTTGATAATGGTTTGCTGAATGCTAAGGGTCTATGATCCATATCGATTGATTGACGATGATTGATAGTTGTGTATTGGTTGGGGAACATCAATTGATGCTCGCTGTGGCAGGGTTGGTCAATTGGTTGATTTCAACGGGTTGATGATTGGTTGATTGTCATTTATCAATTATTAATGGTCTATGTTTATCGATCATTGAATGAATGATGGTCGACCAATTCAATCACTAGTTTGACTACATGTTTCCGTGGAGGATCAATAGTTCAATGTTAACAACTTCAACAAGCAAAAATTGTTGACAATGCGTAAGTCACATGAATGCTCCTGAGGCTTCCGCCAATGCTAGGTAAGGAAAGAGTCAGATGTATGCCACTTTACCCTGAAAATTGGAATGGTTGTTTTCATGACTCAAACCTTGATCACCTCATGATTGCCTGAGTTGCAAAAAAAGAAAAAGTCACATACCTAAATGAAGGCATGGTTTAGTTGGAAAAAATTACTATGACAACTGTAAACTCATGGGTAAGATGAAAAAATCAAATATAAATTGAGAAGAAACTCTGTGACATTAGCTCTTCACAGAAGCAATAAGCTGTGACCTGTCAAGCAAGTTTACACTGCTGCTGCAACCAAAGAAGCATAAAAAAACAATGCAGCTGCAAATAGGCAACCAGCAGAAGAAATATGCTTATTTTTTTTGTTTTTTCGTGATTAGCATCTAGATTTGTAAATTTTTGTTGTCTAGATGCTGTATTTTCTCATGATGTTATTGGTGCCACAACTTAGATATATTCCTTCCAGTACTTTGGGCACTTAGATCTTATTGCCCGTTATACCTTTTCTTGAAAAACACTCTAGTATTAAGTAAATTTTTTGGACTAACACTTTAAATTAAACCAGGAAGCTATAGCTGGCAAATGTTCTGTGATCTGCACATCAAAGGATGAGATAATTTTCTCATGCTGTTATTGGTGCCACAACTTAGATATATTCCTTTCAGTTCTTTGGGCACTTAGATCTTATTGCCCAATATACCTTTTCTGAAAAACACTCTAGCATTGAGTAAATCTTTTTGACTAACACTTCAACTAAACCAGGAAGCTATAGCTGGCAAATGTTCTGTGATCTGCACATCAAAAGATGAGAGAAATCGACAACCATCAAACAGAGAATTGGAGATGGCTGACTATATCTTCTACCGCACATTTGATGTCCAAACCTATACAATATCTGAGAAGATTAATGATAAAATAGCTGGTGTTGAAGGTGTGTGCTTTCTCATAGTTAGTTTCCAGTTATTCCTTTTTCATTATTTTTTTCTGATTTATGGCTTAATGTGTTTCAGCAAAGTATCTTTTAAATCGAAAAGATATTCAGCCAAGTTCTGTTTTCATGTTTGAGGAAAAAGGTGGCAGTGGAAAAGCAGAAAATATTTCCATTTCCTCTCTCATGTCCAGGTTAGATGACAAGATTGAGTCCGCTGCAACTTCAACAAAAAGGGATGATGTCATTGCAGGCGAACTTTTAGAAGGACAATGCCCTTTAGGTGAAGATAAGGAATATGTTCTAGTTTCAGCAAATCATGTTGAAGATAATCTTAACTATGGTAAAAGCAAATCTAACGTGGGCCTAAATGACAATAAACCTTCCGAGAAGATGAGATTAATTGAGACTACTATAGAAGCTCCAAATGGTACTAGTTTAAGGAAAGAAAACTTTGAATCTAATGATAGTGGTTCCCAAAAGAATTCTACTAATGCTTTTATAGAAGCATCAAGTGATTCTAGTCTAGTGAAGCGAAAATTTGAGCTCGACAGGGTTGGTTCTTCGAAAGAGATTGTTCATGTGGGCAAAGAATCTTATGAGAAGAATGATGCTCTGGATGGTATAAGATTTTCCAAGAACATGAAACCTACTGATGCTCCTGAATTCTTGAATGATGCTAGCTCAAGAAAGCAAAACGTTGAGTCAAATGGACCTAGTTATTTTAGGGAGACTATTCATTTGACCAATAGTGCTCATGAGAAAAGGAGTCTTATTGAGAAGAAAACCAAACCTTTGGATGAATCATCGCAAGAGACATCTTCAATATCCATTGGAAATAAGGAAAAAACTAATTATGGAGTTCTGGAAGTGACTAAAAGACCAGACGCGGTAAGATTTACTTTTTGTCTATATCTCATGTTGGTAATTAGGAAGCTTTCTTAAATTAATAGAACTTTAACTTTTAGTAGTATCTTTTAAGTGGCATTTTTTTACATTAAATATAGTGTTTTATTATTTTGTTATGTTCCTTGCCAATTGTTTAACTTGATCATCTATGGTATAAAAAATAAAAAAATGTAACTTTTTTTGAATGCTCCTTTGCTATCTCCTATTGCTTTATTACTAGATTATGAAGATTTGGTGGATTTTGTTTTTTGTTGATTGTAGTTCTCTTAACACGATTTACAATTTCGGTCCATACCAGTGTATCGACCAATGGTCGATATGGTACGTATCGAGGTGTACTGACGATATACCCAAAAAAACAACTTAAATAGCTCAAAGAATACTTAAAAGTTGGATTAGGGTTTTTAAGTTAGAAATAAATATAAATTTAGTATTATTTTAGCGAAAATAATCTAAATTGAGAAAGAATAATGATTGGGCAGGTTGAGGCATTGTCGTCCACGTTGCTGCCATGTCTCTAGATTGAGTGTGTTAATGAATGCGATTGAGGTGTTTCGTTGCCCGACTCGAGTCTTTCCAGTGGTGCGATTGATGCTACTACCTTCCCCTTTGCCTTTTCCTTTGTCTTTGCATACTGGGCGGACGATTGTGATGGTTGGGAGTCTCTAGTTCCTCGAACAGTCTGACTCGATGTTATCTGGCTCCTGCTGCCACGTTTTGACCGTAGGGATCTTCCTCTTAACCCTCCGAAATTTGATCCAATCTATAAATCATAGCTTTGTTGAGTTTAGGAGAGTGAAAATGTGAAAATGAGAGAGAGATGTGAGTGAGAATGAGTTTGAGAGAGTTGAAGAGATTGAGAGAGTGATATGAGTTGAAAGAGGGGGGAGAAAGGGTTTAAAAACCATTTCCTATGTTTAAACAGTCAATTTGAGTGTTTGAAATAGGGCGATCTCAGTCCTTGATCAGTAACGGTCGAAATCCAACCACTACTGACTTGTACAGGTCGGATTTTGGATTTCGACCATTACCGTATGGTACAAACCCCGTATCGCCCGATTTGGTGGTTAGGTAATGGTGCCACCCAGTAAAGGGCGGTCCGCGTATTGATCCCTTGTCGGATCAGCACGCACCGCCCATATCGAGCGGTACGTGTTGGTACAACAAACCCTACTTCTCTAGTCAATCACGAAGATGAGATGATATGTTTGAGAGGAATATATTGGTATTTATCATATTGTTTTTTCAAGAGGCAACAAATGGATAGAAGCCTTTGTTGGATGATCGTCAATATCAATTCTATGGCACTTGTACTAATCATAGACAGGTTGTTTAGATGCTCACCTATCAATCTCCTTTGCACCTCTTCATCTTTTCGCTTTCCTAGTGATCAATTTTTCTATGAAAGCACCTCTAATTTTTTGAATCTTGATGCTTATTTTTACCTCAAGATATATTTTGGTTAAATGCTTCTTGAGTCTTGGTTTTCCTTTGACAAAAAAGTCATCGTTAGGGTTATCAAAACCACTAGTTTCCAAAAAGTCAATGTGGTACCAAATTACTCGGAGCATTAAGAAAACTTCATTCAAACATGGGTTTATACAAATGATGTCGAAGGCATTAGGTGCTAAAAGGTTCCAAGGTTCAAAAAAGTTTGAGGTGATAGGCGTTCGCTTGAGCAAAGCGAGGTGCATGCCAATGTAAAAATTATAAAATAATAATTAATAAAAAAAGTCAAATCAATAAAATTTTAGCAATAATAAATTTAGCTATTAGCATAATTTATAAACTACTATTAACATGAATTAACTATAATTAACAAGAATTAAACATAATTATTAAATTTATGAGGCAAGGGAAGGCAAATGAAGGGTTTTAGAATTGGAGGCTAGCTAAGTGTAGGGGAAGACAAGGGAGGAGGGCTAAGAACAAGAGGTTGGGTGGGCGGTCGAGAGGGAAGGTAGGTAGTCGGGCCGATAATAGTAAAGGGTAGGGGCTAACAACTAGTGAAGTTAATAGGCACTTGGACGCTCAACTAGGCACCTAGGTGAGGTGAGGTGCGACTCGAGCGCTTGATAAGTGGGCTAGGCGGGTGCCTTCAATTGGGAGCTGTTCAAGTGTGCGCCTAGGCCCAGGCATTGGGTGACTTGCTTGATTCAAATCGGGTAGGAGTGAGCCATATCATTGGATTTCGGCCTACAATTCATTGAATCTGGTTCGATCAAACCAGTTCAACGAAGCTTCACACACGCACCCCTCTTGATGCATGCTCGCGTTGAGACAACCTGTGGAAACCTAATCGGCGAATGACTCTTCCTCTCTTCCTCTGCATGGATGTTTAGTAGCTGTAGTAGTGTCTTCCTCTGGTGGGTTCATCGTCGGTATCTCTCTCTCACTTCGTCATCGCCCACTTCATCACAATTGCCAACATCTTCCCCTCGCTCTTTCCCCTCCGTCGTAGTGCTCTTCTCCTCCCCGATCGTTAGCATATCCTATCCCTCTTCCACCAACCTTAACCATATGGCTAAGAACCGGAGGGCTACGAACAGGAGGCTAAGTGGGTGGTTGAGAGGATGGGAAGGCAGTAGGGTCGATGACAGTAAGGGGTAGGGGCTAACAACAAGTTAAGTTAATAGGCACTCGCCTAGGCTAGGTTAGGCGCGACTTGAGCGCTCGATAAGTGAGCTAGGTTGGTGCATTCACTTGGGTGCAATCTAGGTGTGTGCTTGGGCCCAGGCGTTGAGTGGCTCACTTGATTCAAATCGGGCAAGAGCAAGCTAGATCATTGGATCTGGGACCAACCTAGTTTACTGGATCTGGTTTGATCGAACTAGATCAATGAATCTTCACACACACATGCCTCGACACATGCACGCCACGAGACACTCATGTAAAGCTAGTTGGCGAACAATGACTCTTCCTCTCTTTGTTTGTTTGGCGAATGGAGGTTGTAGCAACGTCTTCCTCCAGTAGGCTTGTCGGTATCTCTTTCCTTTGTTGTTGCTCGGTCTGCTCTCGTCGCTAGCGCCTTCTCCTCTCTTTTTCCCCCTTATCCATTGCACTTTTCTCCCCCTCGGTTAGTGTCTTCCTCAGTCTCTTTCTTTCCCTGTCGCCAATGTCCCCTCTTTGCCTCATTGCAACCGCCTTCCCCCTTCCTTTGTGCGATGACAACCTCCTCCTCCCTGTGCCGACGTCTTCCCTTCTCCTTCCTACGTTGATGGCTTCCTCTTTATTGTCCTTTCATCCTATGATTAGTGTCTTCTACCCCTTCGCTTCGTTGTAGCCGCCCCTAGCTCCCTCGACATCCTCCTCGATAGCTCCCCTCCCTCCCTCTTCCCCTCCCAGTTGACAACAACCCATAGTCATCCAACTGACAGTGACCCAATCGACAATAATTAGACAACCACCCCAACTGATAGTAATGCTCTCCCATACCTCCTCCCTCTCCTTGATTCTTCATCCTAACTCCCCTCCCAATTGACTTGATAACACCCTCTTCATCCTCCTATGTTAATTGTTTTATTAATATATAATTAAATAATGTAATTTGGTACTATAAATGAATGTAATTTGTTGTTTCATTTTTTGTTTAAGTGATTATGTTTATTAATCATTTTATATATATTAATTTTAGTATTCGGTGGGTGCTTCACTTTGCTTGGGTGAGCTCCAAGTGCCTCGGGTGTTTTGACACCTTGGTGCCTTTAGTGCCTCTCGCCTCTAAATAGATTGCTAACAACAACATTTGGGTAGGGGGCTGCATGAGAATAGAGAGAAGGGGTCCTTGAGGTGTAGAAGAGGGAGGGGAAGAAGGAAAAAGGGGGAGGGGGTGGCGATGGAAAGGTTGAGACAAAAAAGAGGGATTAGGGGGTGTTGAGCTAGGTCCTAGAAGACGAATTAGAGGGTATGGTGTTGGTGTTTGAGATAGGTACGTGGTGACGTCGGTAGGAGGGGTTGTACCATCAGTAGAAACATAGAAGAGGGGAGGAGGAAGAAAGAGAAGGGGACTTACTATTAAAAGAGATAGAGAAGAGGTGGTACTGCACTATCATGACTAGTAGGTAGACGAATGAGGGGTTGTATCACCCAATTGAGAGAAAGTGATCGAGGAAGGGTTGAGGGAGGGAGAGCTAAGAGAGTGAGAGGTACCTACGGAGGAAGGAGGGAGGTACTGTTACATGTTGTTCGATGGAAAGGTTAAGAGAAAAAAGAGGGATTAGGGGGTGTTGGGCTAGGGCCTAAGAGACAAGGTCCTATAAGATGAATTAGAGGGTATGGTGTTGGTGTTTGAGACAGGTATGTGGTGACGTCGGTAGGAGGGGTTGTACCATCAGAAGAAATATAGAAGAGGGGAGGAGGAAGAAAGAGAAGGGGGCTTACTATCAAAAGAGATAAGAGAAGTTGCAGCGATTTAAATAGGCGCTCGGGCGCTCGCCTTCGTTCTCGGGAGAGGCAAGGCCCGAGCGCCTTGCGTTATGTCTAGGCGCCTCGCTTCAAAGATGCGGCGCTAGGCGCTCGCCCGAGCCCAGGCGTCGGGCGCTTCGGGCGAGCGCCCGGGTTAAATCAGGCGATCGAACCAGTGTTTTATGTTTGGTTCGGTCTTCGATGCTTCAGTTGGTTCGATTGAACCAACTAAAGCACCGATATCAGCCTCCCAACATCCCTCTTGTGACTTCCCCAACCCTAACCCTGCTCGTCGCTGCTGCTGCTATTGTCATTGCTCTCGCTCCCGCTGCTCGTCGCTCTCGCTGCTCGCCGCTCTCGCTCCTGTTGTCGTTGCTCGCCGCTATCGCTGCCGCTGCCACTATCGTCGCTCGCCGTTCCCTCTCCTGTTGTTGCTGCTTGCCAAGATCGCTGTCGCTGCCACTATCACCGCTCGTCGCTCCCGCTGTTCGCTGCTACCGCTGCCGCTGCCACTATCGTTGCGCGCCGCTCCCGCTCTCGCTGCTACCGCTGCCATTGTCGCCGCTCGCGTCTCCTGCTCCTGCTGTTCGTTGCTACCTCTTCTCACATTGACTCGATAGTATATTGTTAATAGCAAGTTCTTTCGTACCGAAGTGTACCGCCCGTACCGGGCGGTACGTACCAGTCCGACAGGTTATCGGTACGTGGACCGTCCGGTACCGCTACAGTGCTACAGTACTATACTGTAGAACTGCTACAGTATGGAAAGTATAAAATTGTTTGGTACACCAGGGTGTACCGCTCGGTACGCCCTGATGTACCGTCTGGTACATCGGTACCGTACCGTACCGAGCCTAGGTCGAAACGTCGGTACGGTATGGTACGGCGAACCTTGGTTAATAGTATATTAGCAGTATACTGTTAACTGTATACTAGTAACAATATTTTTTTATTTATTAGATTAATAATATATTATTTTGATTTTAATCTTGCTAATTTTTATTTATTTGAAATTATTGTTATTGTTTTTAATTTTGAGATTTTTTTTGTTAATGTGATATTGTGATTTTGTAAGATTTTTTAAATTTAATATCATATTTTTATTTAAATAATTATATTTATTAATTATATTATATATTTTATATTTTAGCGTCTCGTTTCGCCCGAGCAAGCGCCTAGTGCTTTTTAAATCACTAAGAGGTGATATTGCACTATCATGACTAGTAGGTAGATGAATGCGGGGTTGTATCACCTAATTGAGAGAAAGTGATCGAGGAAGGGTTGAGGGAGAGAGCTAAGAGAGTGAGAGGTACCTACGAAGGAAGGAGGGAGATATTGTTGCATGTTGTCGATTGCAAGAGGGGAGGCACAACCATGTTGGTTGTTGATCATCGTTTTGGTTATCCATCGTTGTCAACATTGTCATGTGTTGTTGATCACCAAAGGATAACAATTGCAAGATGACTAGGGTTGCTAATAGAGATGGTGTGCGGGCTCCAGGGCAAAGGTGATGTGGTTTCAAGCACATGCCAGGTATGCGCCTAGGTGCATGTCAAAGTGACACTTGTGCAAAATCTCTCGCCTAGGGTGAATTAAAGGTGCTTGAGCCTTGCGGCTTAGGGTAGCACACAAGCACCAAGTGTTAATGTTATAACTGGTTTTAGATCATTTCAATACTTTTCTCACATGGTCCAAAGTTGAAGCCTCCAACTTATTATACGATAGGAGCTAGTTTAGACCAATGATTTAAAAAGGCGATCGGGCACTCGCCTAAGCGCTCGCCCGAGCCCAGGCACCAAGCGCTTCGAGCTAGTGCCTGGTATAAACCAGGGGACCGACCATAGCAGCGGTAGCGAAGAGAGGCAGCGAGCTCCCGATTAGTTGGTTCGATTGAACCAAGTAACGCACACATATCAGCCTCCCACACCTCGCGACTTCCCCTAACCCTACACCCGATTCCGTTGCCTCTCTCTACTGCTGCTGTTGTTGCCTCTCTCCGCTACCGCTACTGCTATCGCTCTTCGCTGCCATTGCTCTTCACTGTCGCTGCCACTGAAGCTACCTCTCTCCGCTATCGTTGCCTCTCTCTGTTGTCGTTGCCACTATCGCTACTTTCCGCTGTCGTTGTCGTTGTCGGTATTCTTCGCTATTGCCCGCTGTCGTTGCCGTTACTCTTTGCTATCGCTCGCTGTTGTTGCTCTCAGACAATAGCTTCCTGTCTGCGACTCAGTTCTCACCGTGACTCGGCTTCTTACCTTGGTCTCCTCACACTCTACTCTTCTCTACTACCGTTAACGGTAGAGAATATTTTTAAAATATTAAAATATATTTTTATATTTTTATATTTTAGAGCGTCTTGCTTCGCTCGGGCGGGCGCCTAGCGCCTCGGGCATTTTGGGTCCTTGACGTCTTTTGGCGCTTAGCGCTTTTTAAATAATTGGTTTGGACAAAAGAGAACAATTAGAAACAAACTAGCTTATGATAAGTATGACTTTAAAGAGAGAGAGGAGGACTACGGAAAGAGAAGATGAAAGGGAGAACAAAAAATTCAAATAATGATAAGTCCATGCTTTGTCCCACTTTTGAAGGGTCTACTATGCCAGCTACTTGAAACTGAATAAAATCCGTAAATAGGAAAATATTTGCCACTAAGATAAACCATAATTTATTCTTAATTTACTATAAACATGATGATACTGCAATAGAGACATTTGGATCTTTAAAGCAAATCCTATTCTCCTTCAGCCTCTTCTAATAGATCATTAGCTGCACCCTTTGACAAATAAAAGAAACCAAATGAAATATATTTAAGCAAAAATCAAAGTTTTGAGGGTGCGCATGCTGGCCAATGGGTTCGCAAGCACATAAGGCTAGCAGGCCCATCATACTTGAGCGCTAGTGTTGATCGACAACCCAATTGAGGTGCTAGCCTTGGTGGTGTCTTGTTAAGTTGCCTCACTCTGGATAGTTGCAATGGATTCCATGATGTTGCTGATGATAATGGCAGTCCAAGGCTCTGAGCAATGAGCTTGCTCCTATGTGCCATGTCTTGGTGCTGTATTTGTCAATATTAAAAACTATAGTATACATTCAATATATTATAGTGGAAAAGGCGAACAAGTGGGTGAATTGATGGAGAGATAGAGAGTGAAGTGTGGGTCATTGTGAGAGTAGAAATCGGATAGAGAAGGGGGTTCTTTTATCGGAAAAGAAGTGGGATGGGTTGGGAATTGAGCAATAAGTTTACTATCAGCTTCAACTAACTACTCCAAAGTCGGGTGGTACCTTGGTTGGCTATTGTAGTAAAGTGATACATCCTTTACGATTAAGGTGTGTTTGCATGTTCGTTTGGCCTGAGACTGTTTAGAGCTAGTTTGTTCCGGCATGTACAAATGGTTTTTGAAACCATCAAATTGACTATTCGGTAATTATATTGATGTTATAAAAGATCTATGATGATTACTCATTTATCATGTACAAGATAAGCTTCCATAGTCTATGTTCTTTGCTAATATGGTTTTGGTCGATGAGAGTTTATTTGTGATTAGTGACGGAGATATGTTATAAATTGTTGCTTATCAATTAAGTAGGATTAACATTAAATATAATTTTTTTTTTATTTTAGAGGAACTGAAAGTGTAATTAAGATGGGTGAACAAGTTTCTTTCAAAAGAAGTTTTAGATATTTTGGATCTTTTAATCAATAGGAAATGAAGACATTATTCATATAGTAAAAGCACATTGGTTGAAATGAAGGGATGTTTAGTTGATGCAACTTGATTTAAGGAAGGATAGCAAATATATGGGAGCGTAGAGATAATGAGAAGTTTATGTACCTTAAACAGATGGAATGTTCCCTTCTTTATAAGAAAGAGCTCCTCCTGCATATGGTGTGTCCAACAAAAGGGTAGCTAATTAATGTCTTGCGACAAGTTTCAGGCTATTCTTTGTCATTGTTGGGGGTGACATCAAGACCTTGCATGATTAGAGACGTGCTTGTGGAAAATGATAATTGTCCTTATGTGGCTAAGTACATGTTCAAGTACTTGGTCATTCATCTTCAATTATCGATTCCTTGGTTCTCGGATGTGCCATGTTAGAGGTTTTGTTCTCTTGGTTGGTGTCATGGCTATGATGTTGGGCCATCCACAACAAATTCCGTCTTGTCAATCATAAAGAAGGCATGTGCTTGCCTCATGCCTAGGCCCAATAGACCTTTGCACCTCAAATATACATTACGCTTACAGGCCATCCACAAGAAATTGCATTGTGTAATACATAAATAAGGTGTGTGTTTGCCTCGTGCATAGGCCCAATAGGCCTTTGCACCTCAATATGCATTAAGCTTTCATAACTTTGTTTTGAATTGAAGGTGTGCCTTGGTACAACACAAATGTTGCTCCTTTGTGACTTGGTGATCAAGATTCAAGTCATGAAAACAATGTCTCTACTCGTGGAGAATAAAACTATGATAGTGACCCTCCTTGAATCCACATTGGTGGGAATTTCAATCACTAGATTCTCTATTTTTAACTTCGCTTTGAACAATCTTTGTTTTGTGGATGGGAGTCTGGTACTTGGGTTTTTTAGATTTATATTTTTATGAAGTTGATTTAATTGCATTAGTAATTGTCATGCTGATTATAATTATTTCTTATTATAGTCTCAGATTTTTTTGCTGATACTATTTCTTGTTGTATCTTTTTCAGGATAGAAGCAAATGGTTCAAGGGACTTGTGAGTAGCCTTTGCCTTCCACTGTCACTCTCTTTTACTTGACCACTTCATAAGTTGTTCTTGTTTTTTCTTTTAATATTTTGAAGTGAGATTGTCCACTCATTCATTTTTTTTTTTGTACATTGAATGTGATACATACTGCCTTGGTCGTTGTTTTTTCATCGTGTATATGGTTCCAAAATATCAGTGATATTGTGCCTTCTAATTTGAGATGACTCTATATGCTTCCTGCATCAAGCATTATAGTTTTGGTATCATAAGTGGAACTTTCAGGAGAGTATACTAATTTAAAGTCCATATATAGTGGCAGTTCTTATACATAACCCGTGCTATGCTACTATGATCATTTTTAAAAATAATTTAGATGTCTAAATTCAATCCTCATTCACATGAAACATTGCCCACAATCTCACTTCGATAGTGCACAATACAATGTCCATTTGTGACTTTCTCAAAGTACTGAGGTATTTGGAGATAAATTAGTGCAATTCTATCAAAGGTTTGTCATCTCGTACCAACCAGGTGTATCGGTCCATGGCCGGACTGGTATGTACCATTACCTGTATGTACCAGTACATTGATATATATTGAAGAGTCGAAGAAGAGGAAGGAACAAGTGACAGTGGAGGAAGAGGCGGAAGAAGGAAGAAGAGGAGGCAGTGGAGGAAGAAGAGGAGGAAGAGAAAGGAAGAAGAGGTGGTGCTGCAGCAGTGGAAGAGGAGGTGCTGTCGCAGTTGAGGAAGAGGGGGAAGAGGAAGGAAGAAGAGGAGGAGGTGGTGGAGGAAGAGGAAGGTGAGGAAGAAAGAATAGGAAGAGAAAGAGGAGGAAACACACCCGAAATTGATGGTGGGCAATGGGCCGTTGCAGTGGCTCGCAGGTGCATGTACGAGGAAGAGCTTATGAATGTGAGCGCTTGTGAAATATAAATTTTTTATTGGTCGTATTGGACCATCCAAAATGAGGCGGTCCATGTACCGGTTCACCCCTGGACTGGTACTTTTGGTCAGTTCGTGTATTGGTGTCCGCATGGACTGATACATATGCATCGTATCAATCCGCATGAAACTGCAATCCGTGCTTGTACCACAAATGAGCATAATTGTATTGGTAATCTCATTTTCTACTAATTAGAATCAATCTTCTTCTTTACCTTTTCTTTATGATACTTGATTCTACTTCAAGGAATGCGCATGCTTCGTGGTGTGTTGCACATTTCAGATGCAATGTAAACTGTTCCAATTTTAACCATGTTAAACAAGAAAAAATTGAAATGATCGAATAACAATCCTGTGCGATATGATTCATGCATCTGATTGTGCTATATGTCGTGCATTGGATAATGTAGATAAGGCCATTACGGTGCCTCGCCACACTATTATATACCAGTCTGATGGGATGCAGTTGACCTGTTTCAATTTGACAAAACTATTTGTTCTATGCCAGCATGTGCTTTGCACAGATAATACAACACTTTACATCTTGTCATTTTGTTATGTTTATTAAATAACTTAATTGGTTTTTATTTAAAAATCTTTCAGCCTTGGGAGGAAAGAATGCAAAAAGCTGATGAGCAAGGAACTCTTGTCTTTATTGAGAATTTGGACCCATTGTTTACATCATCAGAAGTAGAGGTATTTGTGATGCTTTGTTTATCTTTGTCTTCCTTAATCTTGTGATGAAATTTTGCCGAGTTGCCTTTTTGCTATTTGAGTTGTCATCGTCAGGTCTTCCATAAAACAACATGCACAATAGCTCCAGTGGTGAACCAATTTGATATAGGATCGGCCTCCGTGAATTAGTTTCAATTTGCATTTGTCAAAATGTGTAGAAAAGATAATGCAGCCATTAACAACATTTCCATCGTTGTATGGACAGTCTCAGGATTAGACAAAAGTTAAGTTAGGGCTTTGAAATCAATTACAGGAATATACTGTCCCATGTCATGAGCTGATTTGAGACTTTGTGGCAAGCAGTCACATCTGTGAGGAATTGGTATGCTATCGTCAAACGTATTATTGCTGAAGCCTTTCTACATGTTGTAAGAAACTTACATAAGATTGAGTTTAAAAAGTTGATTGGATGTGTGGAAGAAATTGTCAAGATCTTAAACAAAAGATACAACTAATGACTAAGTTGCTAATGATGTGAAGAGCTATCACTCTATAAAGCAAATACTAATTGGGAAATAGTGAATGTGACATTCTAATTTACACGTATCATATATATGGCTTGTAGTTGTTGTAAAAGGCTGATGCAGGAAACGGAGGCGCCTTCATATGTGAGGATGAATTTATTCTTGAAGAGTAGGTAGAGCTGATTATGTATAATTTGGTTTCTGCCCATTAACATTGGTGAGACTTCATTTAGTGGGCAGAGCACAGGCAGAATGCACCAGGAGAAAGACATACAAAGTTTCATTGAATCCTAGAAAAAAGAGAATCTATATAGTTCACCTATTGTCACTCATATTGTCCTTCATCTGAAGGGAATCAGATGGTGAGGTTCTCAATTTTGATAGCCTGGTGGAGAGACTGGGACTTCCTTTATTTGCTTCATTTGAGGGCCTGTGGCCTTCAAAAGCTGGATAGAGCAGACTGTCTTTAACTGTCTTAATTAGGATCAGTTCAATTAAAATTTTTAATTTCCTTGTTTAACTTCCAGAATCTCTTGTTCGAGGTATCACAACCGTCGAAGCACTTCCATGCATGGTCACTTGCATGTGTTACTTTGTACTGTGGACCATTGTGGCATTCTAAGATTCTATGTTAAAAGTGAAAAATTGGTGTTTAACTGGTCTACAGATAATTATTATAATTTTCAATAAGGTGTCTAGACATCTACAAGACTACTAGAAGGCATTTCAAACTGCATTTGGTTATCAAATTTTGAACTAGATCATCTGATACATTGAATGTTACCAGATGGGTTCAGTTCCAATAGAACTGTTGATCATGTTGGTACACAGTGCAATGCGCATGTACATTAATATTTGAGTTTTGGTGACAGTTGAATCAGGTGGATGCTGATAGTACTTGCATATTTTACTATTATTTTGTTTTGTGTATAGGATATTATTTACCACACATTGAAGCAAAGTTGCACCGCAAGGGTTATACCGCAAACTTTGTTTCAAAATCCCAATTATGGTATGTGATCCTTTGATGTGCAAAATTATATGATCCTGTGAAAAAGAAAAGGAAACTCTTTTTATATCCTATACACAGCACTAAGCTTCTTATCAATGTCTGATTGTTGATACTAGGTCAAGCTTATGTTATCTTTAAAACAAGAGATGCAGCAGACTCTGCAGTTTCGAAGATTAATAAAGGGTGCATTCAGCTACCTAATGGAAGGTATTACTTTTCATTTTCTAATTTATGATGATCAGGAAGCATGGTTTTATGCTGTCAGTTAGTTTTGTTGCTGCATTTACTTGCATACTTATTAGTATCTAAGGTACCCCTACCTTATTTCAACTACTAAGTACACTTGTTCTTGATGTGTGTTTTTCTTCAAAATCTTGTTACTTCATGTCAAATTTTTTGCACTAGTTCAGATTCTTATGTAGTCTGTATCTTAGTCAGGGTGATGGGGCTTTGATAAAAAATAGCTTATATACATTGAATTACTTTATGTTCTTCTATGTGTTGCAATTATAAGAATGCCAAACAATTATAGTTATATCTAGAGTAGTTATTTAACTAAAGATGGGAAGCATAAGGATCCCACCTATGCAAACTCTAGGGAAAATCAATTCATGCAGCCTTACCCTAGCAAACAGAGATACTAACTTTGCAGTTCAAATCTTGGTGACCTAGATGACAAACCAAGACTAACCCTCTTGTGACAATTTTACTGCAAATAATTATCGATAGCGTATCTTGAGGGAGTGGATATATGTAGTAAAATATTTTGCTTTCATATTCTATATTTAGCTGATCTTGGGATAAAAGGAACTTGATATAATAATGCAAGTAATTATCAGTGATTTAAAAAGGTGCTCGGGCGAGACAAGGCTTGAGCACCTCGTGTGTGGATTAGGCGATGTGCTTCAATGAGGTGACGCTTGGGTGCTCGCCCAAACCCATGCGTTGGGCACTTCGGGCAAGTGCTCGTTTTAATTAAGCGAATCGAACCAGACTTTTAAATCTGGTTTGGTTCAATAATGTAGTTTCTTACCTCAAAAGCCACCTTTTACGCCCATGCGACCTCGAGGAAGCCTAGCGTTGCTTCTGCCTCCGCCGTCAATGCCGCTGCAGACGTAGTGGACCGAGCCTTCTTCTATCGTTGACGGACGAGTCCGATGGCCCTCGTAGCTTCCTTCTACTGTCGCTTCGTGTGTAGTTCCTTTCGCTGTCAAGGGAGTAGACCGCAGGTTCCTTTGCCACCGATAGACCCCCTCTGGATCTTTCGCTGTTGCCGCTGTTGTTATCCGTAGCTTTCGCTGATGCTGTCCGTAGCTTCTACTATTGCTGTTGTTGCTATTCATAGCTTTCGCCACTATCATTACTGTTGTCCGCAGATTCTGTTGCTACCGCTACTGCTGTTCGTAGTGCTATCACAACAATCTTAAACTAATCCTTTGTTACTATTAACATTTTTTCTCCCCTCTAACTATTGTTAACAGTAAGTAATATATTGTTAACAATGTATTTTTGATTTAATATCTTATTTTATTTAAATAATTATTTTGTTATATTATATTATATATTTATTATATTTTAATATTTTAGAGTGTCTCGTTTCGCTCGGACAAGCACCTATCACTTCGGGTGTTTTACG
Organism: Musa acuminata AAA Group; assembly: GCF_036884655.1. Classification (NCBI taxonomy): domain Eukaryota; kingdom Viridiplantae; phylum Streptophyta; class Magnoliopsida; order Zingiberales; family Musaceae; genus Musa; species Musa acuminata. Next base: position 14,058,469 of record NC_088332.1, on the reverse strand, counting down.
ACCTTGACGCCTAGTGTTTTTTAAATAATTGGTAATTATCATGACGTAATCATTCGTCAACATGTTTTAGGACCTTGACGCCTAGTGTTTTTTAAATAATTGGTAATTATCATGACGTAATCATTCGTCAACATGTTTATATGTGATGCTTTGATTTGAGAGGTAGCCTTTGTACATAATTTCTCAAATAAAAGTTGCTAATGACTTAATAAACTCATTTTTTTTTCTATAATTTAAGACAGGAGAATACAACTATTATTAGCTACTTGTGTATGAATTGACTGGATATTGAAGTGATTTTGGAATGCAAATTTTTTTTGGACAATCTATCATCTTCATTGTTGTAAGTTTATTTGCGTAAACAAGGGGGTTTGAACCTATTGATATTTGATTGGATATGGTTGGTTGACTCCACTGCATAAGCAAAAGTACTTTAACCACAATGGTTAGCATATTATGACTTTTGTAGGGTTTTACATTTTGCCTTTCCAGGATCCCTTGGTCTTCTGAATATGTTTTGTCTTCTTGCATTTTGTATGTTGGGTGTCATCCACTTATGGTTCTTATTAATTGTTAATTTTGAAATAGTTGGAATTGGATGTATACAGTGATTTAAAAAGTGCTAGGCGCCAAAAGGCGTCAAAGGTCCAAAAACGCCCGAGGCGTTAGGCGCTCGCCCGAGCGAAGCGAGGCGCTAAAATATAAAAATATATAATATAATTAATAAATATAATTATTTAAATTAAATATGATATTAAATTAAAAAAACTTACAAAATCATAATATCACATTAATAAAAAATCTCGAAATTCAAAACAATAACAATAATTTCAAATAAATAAAAATTAGCAGTATTAAAATCAAATTAATATATTATTAATCTTATAAATAAAAAAATATTATTACTAGTATACAATTAACAATATACTATTAATATACTGTTAACAGTATACTATCGAGTCGATGTGAGATGAGGTAGCAGCGAGTAGCGGGAGCGGGATCGGGAGTGGGAGAGGCGAGCGGCGATAGTGGCAGCGGCAATGGTAGCAGCGAGAAGCGGCAAGGGGAGATGGAGCGGCGCGCAACGACAGTGGCAGTGGTAGCAGTGAGCAACGAGAGCGGGAGCAACGAGCGGTCATAGTGGCAGCGACAGCAGGAGCAACGAGTGACAATAGTGGCAGCGATAGCAGCGAGCAACTGCAGCAGTAGTAGTAGCAGCGACAGTGGTAGCGGCAGCGACAAGCAGGTTTGGGGAAGTCGCGAGAGGGATGTTGGGAGGCTGATATCGGTGCTTTAGTTGGTTCAATCGAACCAACTGAAGTACCGGAGACCGAACCAAACGTAAAGCACTGGTTCGGTCGCTTGGTTTAACCCGGGCGCTCGCCCGAAGCGCCCAGCGCTTGGGCTCGAGTCAGCGCCTAGGCGGTGCCTCTTTGAAGCGAGGCGCTCGGGCCTCGCCTCGCCTCGCCCGAGCATGTATTGAAATCGTTGGATGTATATGTTTTGTCATGAGTGCCACTTGGTATAGGAATACGTGGGGATAAAAAAAAAAAGAGAAAACCATAGAAAGTTGAAGGTAAAATACTAAAATGATTAGAAAAGTTTGACTTTTGAGTATCAAATTTTAAATTATAGTAGCTTTAAAGAATGTTGAAGTGATCTGATATTGGGTTTGCATCTTAAATAAATTGATCTCCTTTGGATGTTGATGTGGTTATGTTCTCAGAGTTGACCGTTTTGGTCTCTTGTAGTCCCCTTATCTGCAGCAAAGGAATGTTGAAGGTGCCTAAATCATCTATGTTTGGTCATTTGTCAGTTGATAAAAATAAGCTTCAAATGCGAGAGATGGTAATTATACTGCACTTTCTAGTTTGATTTATTTATTTTTCCCTTAAAAAATTAACTTCAATTGACTTCACTCTTTTTGTTTCAGAGAAGGGCCGTGTCAACATCACATTGTTCTCAACCTAACACAATTGAGTACGAGATGGCTATGGATTGGCTTGTCATCCAAGAAAGATCAGTTAGGTGCTTAAATGCGTTGCACAAGGTATTGTCTTCCGAGAGTTCTTTTTTAGAACTGAAATGACTCAACTGCTTTATGCTCCATTTTATCTAGATAAGTTTCCATCACTTGCAGGGGCAAGCTGATGAGTTGAAGGCAATCAAGAAGCGATTGAGAACAAAGTGAAGCAGCTATTGGATCTTTGATCATCCTCATCATCTATGCTGATTTACCTTTCAGCCAGGTTTGATTATTATATTGACATTATATTTTATTGTTTTGCCTAAATAAATCATAGAGATCTTACATCATTGATCTCAATAGTGGTATTCTTCTAAATTTTGAAGGGAAGCAAAGGCTTTGGCAATTGATGTTTGACACTCGAGACTTTTTTTATTCAGGAGTAGAGCCTGACACAATTTTGCCGAGTCATTGCTTTCTCATCAACTCGTTGGAGGATGGGCTTGGCAAGATTCTTAACCTGAGATTAACATCCTGTATATTGCCGTGTAGTATACAGCCTTTTAATTTTCCCATGTATATTTAAATGTTTTCCAACTCTGTCCATAATTGCTAACAGTTGGCATCGTTATCAGATTGCATAAGCTAACAACGGTGGAAGCATTCATGAAATTGCGTAAATTAACAAATTTGCTCATAACATAAAGCCTTTTATAATTAGCATTATTGTCAAAGTATCTTTGTTTCCTGCTACTTCACGAGTGCACTATCTAATTGTATATGCATTTACTGCAAATCACTCGGAGATCACACGCTTGCCAGTAAATGATTACCTTCCATGGAACCTAATGCATAAAGTTGTTCAATGATGTTCTGTATCGTATGACTTGAGACACCCCAAAAGGAGAATCTTGTTCGGCGTCCTTTAGTCACAGTGTTACTAAATGGTGCAAAATTCCTAGATCTGCTTGCGTTATGGATACTAATCCCCAACTATTCTTCCAGCAATTTGTGAGAGGTCGGTCGGATGAGATAGGATAAGAATATTCCTTGCAACCCAACGTTGGTGCGCGAAGTATTTTTAGATTAAGATGGTGGGATCAGGTGGATATCAACCTAACGCTTGGTCAATAATGGGTGGGATGTGGTCCGTGTCTCGTCATTCCAATATCTCGTGGTTGGAATTGGCATCATCACCAAATAGGTGTACCACAACAATCGGCCACTTTGTACTGCAATAGCAGCAACAACAAACCCTGTACTCCATGAACTCGTCCCACTTCTCTCATCTTGACCGTCCCCTCGACCATGATCACCATCCACCGTCCATCTACCGTGTACGCAAATCTTGAAGCTCCTTCGCAGAGACGTCGGAAAAGGAGGCCACGCATAAAAAATGTTGGTACACTCAACCGCGTACTACGGTCCTTTGGTTTACTTTCGGAATTGCCATGGACATTGATAGATATTTACACACTCATCCTCACCCAAATTGCTCTTTCCGTTCACCCTACCTTTTTCTTCTCCTCTATATACTCGGAAGGGCTGCTGTCTTCTCCGGCCGGAGTTGTAGACTTGCCTCGCTGCAATCTTGACTTGTCCTCTGCGTCCATGGCCGAGGTATGGTATTTGATCTTTCTTTCCTTTCTGGGTTCTGAATCGGTTGATTCAATTTCTTCCCTATGTTCTGGGTAGTAATTCTTGTCCCCGAGTTCGATCTGTTGCGAACCAGAACATACGCTTCAAAGTGTTAGTTTGTGAGATGATAAGGTCGATCGTCACGATTCTTTTAGGTTATATTGTTTTCCCCTTTTCCAACTTATGCAATCCTCGATGCTGTAAGAGATCAACTTATTGTTATTATTATCCGTCCGATTTGACTAATCATCTTACTATTCCCTGTCAGAAAAACACGAAGATTATATTTGGTTTCAAAATTAAAATTAATCACCAGTACTACGAACTCCTGTGTTTGATCGAAGAAGGAGACTTCGGTTAACATGTAACATGAATAAAGTGCGGAAAGTGGGGACATTGCGCTACTTGCATACGAGGGAAATTTTGAAGACATTTAGATACATGTTCCCTGTTACTTGAGATTTCCCCCATAGCTGCTAATATGTTTTCTGAAGTAATACAAGTTGGCTTTGATGGGTGATGATTGATTCCCATAGAAAGGTAGGTAAAATTTGTTAGTCATTCATGTGTACCATTCATCGATTATTCAGACTAGGGTTGCTTGTTATCTCAAGGACCTGTGTAGTTTTCCTTTTATGCACTTAGCTTTAAAATTAAGATGAGTAGCAACAAAGATTAGGTAGAGTTTTGTGGGTTGAATAATTCATGGAATATATACTACCTCATAAAATTTCAGAGCTCATAGGATGAAACTGGTTCTAAATGTAAAAAATGCTTTAGCATATGCATATACTGAAAACACACAACAGATGGTTATACTTGTGCTTAGCTATAGGTATTACAAATCTTATATGTTAGGACAATACTCCCAGTCAATTAAGCACTTGGTGCTACTTGATTAATTTAGGAGTCCTATTAGCTATATTAGTGAAGACTCTATATCATATTCTTCATGGCCTAAGTTTTTAATCAGCTTGGCCTTTGCTTCCAAAGAGGACCATTTAAAATAATAGTTTGGAAAACTGAGTTGAGACCTTCGTATTTGACCTCAAAATGAGAAATGGAAACCCGACTGGTCTGGTTTTGTCGTTGGATCATATTAGCAGTTTACCTGGATAGGACCAGCAGACCCAACTGATTTTTTTTTCTCATCGGTCTAGACCATACAAATGCATAGTGACCGAATGACCCTAGTCTTGACCATGTCAGTCACTAGTTCGATTATGATAATTGTGTTTAGAAGTTTCAATCTAAGGTTTGGTAGTGTATCACTGTACCAGATGTTGGACTATTTCTAATTTCACAAATATTTGTCAATGCAAGACCTGAAACTCCAAAATTTTGAAAATTTGAATTTGTTGTGTGCAGTTTTTAACTTTAGCCATGATAACCCGTTTCTTAGGAAATTATTCTGGCAAATACAAAATTTTATGCAACATTTTACACACTTTTTACTTGCTTTTCAGTACCATTTGAATTTGAATCATATTTTTCCATGAAATCTAGATTCCCAATTTCTAAGGCACAAAACTCTTGTGAATGTATGATGCTATGTTGGCAAGCTATTATTTTAATTCAGATTAATCCTTGTAATTTGGTCTGTGATGTCCAATACTGAGAAATTCTTGTGGTTTTCTGTTTTCACAGACTGTTGTCCTCAAGGTTGGTATGTCATGTCAAGGTTGCGTTGGAGCTGTTAAGAGGGTTCTCACCAAAATGGAAGGTTGCTTAATGTTTTTTTGCTCTCTTTTATCCTGGTGCTATTTCTTGATCTTTGAATCTCTTCGTGCTCATGATTTTTCTTTATGGTAAACTTTAATGCATGATGTTCAACACCATATAGCAAGTTTTCTGGCAACTAGTGCTGCCATGATTTAGATTATTATAGTTCACAAAGGTTAAATTTCCTGTTGGCAAGATCTTCATTTTTCTTCAACAAATATCTATACATACTAATGTCTGAATCACCCATTTTTGATATGAGCAACCAGAAATAATACTTTGACCAGCTTGACATGTGCATCTTTTGTTTGTATTTTCAGGTGTCGATTCCTTCGATGTGGATCTGAAAGAACAGAAAGTGACGGTTAAAGGCAATGTAAAACCCGAAGATGTTTTTCAAACTGTTTCAAAAACAGGCAAGAAGACTTCCTTTTGGGAGGCTGAACCTGAAACCAAGGAAGCTGCTCCAGCTGCTCCTACCGAGGAAGATGCTCCATCTGCTCCTGATGCTGCCGCCGATGTCACTACTGCAGCATGATGCCTCAATCTATAAATCTTGTCCGACGCATTTGATGAATAAGTCGGATCTCATGTCATTTGATCTGAAAGTATATTATGTTGCTGATCTTGCTTCCTGATACTGGTTCTGTCCATCTGATAGTATCTCATCTGATAGATAAATTGTGATTTATCCTTTCCAATGGACTCATCTTAAACTCTGGGATTAGATGATTAAAGACAATTTTATGAATCTAATGTGTAGTTTGTGTTGGTGTTTGTTAATTTCGTTATTTGATGGCTTCGATTCTGCACGGTTTGATTAAACTAGTTATTTATTGAACGACCTGCGTTTGCAACTTGAAGGGCTCATTCGCACTGGAATTTGATTCTTGAGGCAATCCTATTCTTGAGCTCGAGTTGAATCAATTCTCATTCGCACTGGAATTAGATTCTTGAGGCAATCCTATTCTTGAGCTCGAGTTGAATCTATCTCTGCACGGGTTAAGAATACGGTTCCAATGTGGTTCGAATCCAAATGATGCTCTCCAGTCGAATCAATTCTATGCGGGTTGGAGTGGCCAATCCGGACCCGGTCAGATTTGACCCGTTCTCCGGATCAGTCTTTGCCAACCGCAAGATCAACCTCCCGACAGGCAACCGACGGTCCTGATGGCATCTCACGCGACTGCAGGGTGCTTTCCACGGGTCAATATAAACCCCGTCTCCAGCCTCTCATCCCACACCGTCGCGAAACCAACCCTACAAGTCGCGCCATTTCCTCGTCTCAGCGGCGGATCTCGCGGCCTTCCCAAGTAATGACTCTCCCAGTTCTTTGATCTCAGTTTCTCTTGCTCTCTGCCTTTTTCTTCGTTGGTTTTCCATGCTTTACAGCTCGCCCGTTCCTTTCTCTATTTCATGATGTTGTTGTTACTGGTGTTTTTGTGTGCACGATAATAACTATGTTCATGTCCCGAGTGTTGCAGTCTGTGCAAAACGCGGAATGCTAAGCTACAATTGGTGCCATTTGGTTTTGGGGTAGTTTTGGCATCCGGGTGGTGGATCATGGGATATGACGAATACCTAAACTAGATGCTACAACGTGTGCTGTTCGATTGATACAAGATTAATTTGGAACTCACGGGTTGTTACCGACGTAAACGCTCCTTCTGACAGTGACGGAAGTTCGGTTTGAGGTCATTATGATTGCTTTTCTATTACCGGTCGTAGATATCTAGCATTCTTTGTTTAGCGCATACTGTCCTTTGCGCAGAAGAAATGTGGGAGTTTGGGGGGAAAATGGTGTGTGGGAGGCCATCTGGAACGTCACTAGCTACTTCTATAGTCCGTATGTCAGTGGTTCGCAAAAATGTCTTGAGAAGACAAAGGCTTTAGGAAAACATGGTGTAAGAGTTGTTTTCTCGATAGCAATTAGAATTAGGGTTGGTTAATCAAAATATGTAACGAAAATTACTTCAGCCAGGAATTAAATCAGCGACCATTTTTGTTATTGTAATGTTGCTTGTGCTATAAGAAAAATGTTAGTGCAACTATTAGTTAACGAGTGAAAATAATGTAAGAATGTGTGAGCACATCCAAAGAAGTCATATAGATGTTGATGTTGGATGAGTTGAATTTGATTAGGATTAGTGATATTAGATTGGGTAGAAGAAGATCTAAGAAATAGTTTAATAGAAACAATAGAAAGATGGTTGAATGCTATTTGAATAGACGTAAGATATTGCATTATTCCGAGCTTTAATGGTTGGGACAATGTAGCTTGACCCAAATAGTTATAGATAATGGATATTATAGATAATGACGATGGATAAGTCATTAACAAAGCAGACTTATAGATAATGACCATTTTGTGTTCATGTGCATTATGGGATTCGATCGAATCATAATTGACCAGGAGTCTAAAAGTACATAGATGTAGCATCGTTTTGCCAACCAGCAAAATAACTGATATCATCTTCTTTTCAAGAATAGCAGAGGATGGGATGATGGATAAATCATTGCAAAATTTAGTGAGCAACAAAATTTTTACCAAGATCTTGAGTTGGATGGGTGATAAAGGTAAAAATTTGTAGCAGAATATGGTTGTTGTCCACAAACCATGTAGTTTTGATTCTAGTACCAATGCACCAAAATTCCAGACAGTTACTGTTTAATTGTTAATCATTTACATGCTTCTTTTGTCAAGCATTCTAATATACTTTTAAGAGATTAATCAACCTTGGTGACTAATATACACTAGTTCTTTGTGATATTGTTGATTTTTGCGACGTTGTCCTTTCCTTAGATATGTTTTGAGTCTAATGTTTCCAATTTGTCATTTTACTCAGGATGAAGGACATTGCTGCCTATTTACTTGCAGTTCTCGGTGGAAACCTTTGTCCAACAACTGATGACCTGAAGGGTATTCTGGAATCAGGTTTAATTGATTTCCTTCTCCTTTCTTTATGCATTTTCGGGCCTGCTGTTCTTATACATAAAGAGTTAAGTTCCATAACATTTTTGTGGTCATGTGTTACATGATCTGCTAGTTATTCAGTTCTTGCTTTGTAATGTAAAAATATTACCATGATCAAAGTAGATAATAATAATTTATGTTTTGTACATATTGTTCTGAACAGTGTATTCATTAGCGTGTCAAGGCAATCATTATTCGAATTAATTGAAGGTGTGATACCTACATTTCTTCTTTTGTAATGAGTTACACTAAATTTTAATAACTATTTTCGATTTGATTGTGTTTGTATCAAGGTTCATTGTATCGTGGCATACCGCCCGTTTTGGGTGATACGTATCAATTTGACAGGGGACCGGCTTGTAGGTACACCCCACTGAACCGTGTGTTTGTACATCGGTATGATTCATTATGGTACCGTACCGATAGTTGATTGGTACATTGGTATGGATCGGTAAGACGAATCATGATTTGTATTTCAATAAAAATATCTAAATATTACATTTGGCAATATGTTGGATGCACATAGTCCTGGATCAAAATTTTAAAGAAAGTTGAAATGTGAAATTTTTTTGGTTCTTTGAAGATAATTGGGTTATATTACCATCTGAACATGCATCCTTGGTTTCAATAGTTGTACAACTAATTTTAAAAGAGGTTTCCTATTTCACCACTTGCATTATGTACTTGATGGTTATTTTCTAGAAAATGTGTTATGCTCCGAGTAAAAGTAGACTGTCAATCTCCAACCTTTTTGGTGATTATATTTCTTCGTTTTATGCAAATTGATCAACTTCATAGAAATTGTATTAAATCTCATTGGTTTATGCTCTGTTGTGTCTGAGGCAGTGAGTGTTGCCCCAAATGTGGTATTGAGAAGTAACACAGGGTGTATATATTGTCCAGTTGTAGATGTCATTAGGTTCCCTGCAATTATACCAATCATGAGCATGCAGGGATGAATAATGGTAGCACTTTCTTATTCTGATTTACTTTTCTCTCGAATCTTGTAAACTAGTTTGATTTGTTTTAATGCTATCTGATAGTTATTTTTTCCCTATTATCTTTCACTAATACGATCTTTTTCTTCCTCTAACCTCAATTATATTTCTACAGAGATTTGACATCAAAGCTTGTCCTACAACACCAATTGCATTCCGGATATAAGGTACTCAAGATTCCCAAATATCTCAACTCTACCTTACTATCCAAGGCTTATTCAAGGAGTTTTGCCACTATAATAATAATAATAATAATAATCACATCAGCTTACCATCTATCCACGGGCTGGGCGTCATTCCAGGGGAATCTACTTTTAGCTACTTGCAGGCTGGGATATATTCTAATGCCCTCCTATCTAATAAGAAGCTAATCGATGCTGTCAGTCAACCTCTGTTGTGATGACTGAGCCATCACCCATTGATGCATGTGATCTTGTCATCAGCTCCCTGTAGTTGACCTTGACATCAGTTTGAAGGAAACTATGCATCCACAAGAATTCTCTGAAAAGGACGTTGAATCGAGTAATATATTACGAAATAGATTTAATTTTATTCATGAAGATGAGTATTTATATTGGTTTTGAGGAATATTTTTTTTTTTGTCATGCACTAAAATCAAATCATCTATTCAAATTTATGATATATCCTTAAATATTAGATTTTTATATATCTTTCTATCATGATCTTCTATCATGCTCATGCAAGATTAAGTTTTTATCAAGAAAGTCAATCGATCTTAAATAGAAGTTCTTGACAATGGATTGGTACCGTGAAAGATGACAGTCGGATGTTGTGATTTGGTTGAAGTCCATCGGCTTGATTTCTAGAGCATTGTGAGTAGCGGGAGGATCGTCGCAATTGGCGATATTGTAAACCTCCAAGGACGAGAGGGTCGAGAGGAGGCAACGGTTGCTCGGCCTTGATGATCGAGCGCTGGAGAACTCGGCAGAGATCGTCCCATGACTGGAGCATGAGAGGATGGTTGTAGTAGTAGCAGTTGGTCGGCCCAACGAGTAGGCCCCCAAATGAGTAGCACCAATGGGAGGCTGGCGGCGTGTCGCAACGATTCACCGGTAAGAACAAAGAGGGCTTCATCGGTGAGGAAGAACAACTTTGCCAGCAAAGAGTGCTTGGGGCAGAGAGCGCTCGGTGAAGAAAATATGTTGGATGGCAGAGTGCGCTTTGCAACCAGGTTAGGCGAGGTAAAGCTCCACGAGATCTAGGGGTAGGGAATGCCACCGGAGGAGGAGCAAGAGATGGAGTGCTTGGCCTACTGCTGTACAACCGTTGAGAGGAGGCGGTGGGCTCAGCGAGCCTCCGGCTGTCTGCAAGCTAGCGGGCGACTGCGAGCGACGATGGGAGCTGGGCAGTGAAACCCACGTGAGCGGATGGCGGCGCGAGGGCAAGCAGCATGCCCTGTGGTGAGTTGGAAGGGGGAGCGCTCCCTGCGGTGAGGTGGAAGGGGGAGTGCTCCTTGGCCGGAGCAATGGGCTCCTCGGTTGGAGCAACGATGGATGCCAAGGGTGAGATGAGCGCTTGGTACAAAGATGAGTGCTTGGTAATAGAGCGCTCGAGGTAGAGCGCTTCGGTACAGAGATGAGCGCTCGTTAACAGAGCGCTCGGGGTAGAGATGAAATTAGTAATGACAGAGAAATCTTGCTGTCGTCGATCGATCATCAGTAGATGAGAGATTCTTGTCGCTAGACAGCGAAGAAAAAAAAAAAGGTTTTGCTAATGTTAGCAGATCAGTGAGAGAAGAGGCGAATGCTCAGCTCGCTTGAAGAAGCAGGCGGCGAGGTTCCATGTAGTGGGAGAGGAGTGATTGTTGTTGTCATGGTAAGTAACTTTTTTAGTCGTGGCCTCGGGGCTATCGCGGCTTGGTTCGGGTCCGGAAGGCGGGGATCTCCGTGGGGGCGCTCCTCGAGCCCGCTGAATCTCCGAAGGCGGGGATCTCCGAAGGCTTCGCACCTGCACAAAGGTCGGGTCGGGGTGCTCGACCCGACCCCTCCGACGATCAAGTCAGCGAAAGATGTGGAGGGGGTTTCGAGAGAAGTAGTGTTTTGGGGTGTGTCCCCCCCTCCCCTCTTTTAATGAACGAGAGGGTATTTGTAGGGAAGCATTCTGCTCCCTGAGCTGCCCGCTTGCAGGGGGCAGGCTGACAGTAGCCATGGCGTAGTGTGTTGGACTTGGCTTTTGCAGGATATTAATGTGCCTCGGTCAGTGTTCTGATCAATTCCAAGGTGCGTGACGTCATCTGGAGCAGCTGACATTGTCCTGAGGCTGACTGCCATTTTTACCCTTATCATATTCCCCCCCCCCCCCCCGAAAGGAGCTATGCATTGGTTGTTGTAAGAGGAGTCTGATGCATGGCTTCTGTCTTCAGGCGGGCTGGCCGCGCGGACGAGGTCTCGGGGAATATGGAGTCGATGGGCCGAGGAGCGTGATGCAGGCGGGCTGGCCGCGCAGGTGTGGTCTCGGGTGGCGTAAAGCCGAAGAGCCGAGGAGCACGACGCAGGCGGGTTGGCCGCGCAGGCGTGGTCTCGGGCGGCGTAAAGCCGAAGAGCCGAGGAGCACGACGCAGGCGGGCTGGTCGCGTAGGTGTGTCCCGGGTGGCGTAAAGCCGAAGAGCCGAGGAGCACGACGCAGGCGGGCTGGCCGCGCAAGTGTGTCCCGGGTGGCGTAAAGCCGAAGAGCCGAGGAGCACGACGCAGGCAGGCTGGCCGCGCAGGCGTGCATCTCGACGGTGCGGCCAAGGGACACCGCTCAGGCGGGCAGACCGCGCTGAGGTGAACTCGGGAGCGTATGACCGAGAAGCTCGGCGTAGGCAGGCTGCGGTCGAGGGACGTGACCTAGGTGGGCAAGCCGCCCTGAGATGGACTTGGCAGTGAACATGGCCGAGGAGCTCGGCGCAGGTAGGCTGGACGCGCGGACGTGTCTCGGGGAGTATGGAGCCGAGGGGCACGTAGCAGGCGGGCTGGTCGCGCAGGTGTGTCTCGGGCATCATTCCACCGAGGAGCACGATGCAGGCGAGTAGACCGCGCAGGCGTGGTCGCGAGGGTCATGCGGCCGAGTAGCACGACGCAGGCGGGCAGGACGCGCGGACGTGGTCTCGGGCACCATGCGGCCGAGCAGCATGACACAGGCGGACAGGCTGTACCGAGGTGGATCTCGGTAGTGTGTGGCCGAGGTGCTCGGCGCAGGCGGGCTGCGACCGAGGGGCGAGACCCTGGTGGGTAAGCCGCCCTGAGATAGACTCGGCCGTGAATATGGCCGAGGAGCTCGGCGCGGGCAGGCTGGCCGCGCAAGCGTGTCTCGGGGGGTATGGTGCTGAGGGGCACGACGCAGGCGGGCTGGCGGCGTTGGTGTGTCTCGGGAACATGGAGCCAAGGAGCACGACGCAGGCGGGCTGGCGGCGCAGGTGTGGTCTCGGGCATTACGCGACCGAGGATCACGACGCAGGCGGGCAGATCGCGCAGGTGTGGTCGCGAGGGCCATGCGGCTGAGTAGCACGACGCAGGCGGGCAGGACGCGCGGACGTGGTCTCGGGCACCATGCGGCCGAGGATCACGACACAGGCGGACGGGCCGCGCCGAGGTAGATCTCGGTAGTGTGTGACCGAAGTGCTCGGTGTGGGCGGACAGACCGCGCATGGGGCCAAGGTAGCAGGTTGCGCCGTCAGCCGAGGAGCTGGCGCGGGCTGGCCGCGCATGGGGCCGAGGCAGCAAGCTGCGCTGTCAGCCGAGCAGTTGAGGCGGGCTGCCGCGCATGGGGCCTAAGGGTCAAGGCAGCGGGCTGCACCGTCAGCCGAGCAGCTGACGCGGGCTGGCCGCGCATGGGGTCGAGGCAGCAAGCCGCGCTGTCAGTCGAGCAGCTGAGGCGGGCGGCTGCGCATGGGGCTGAGGCAGCAGGCTGCGTCGTCAGCCGAGCAGCTGAGGCGGGCGGCCGCGCATGGGACCGAGGCAGCAGGTTGCGCCGTCAGCTGAGGAGCTGACGCGGGCTGCTTGCTGCGCATGGGGCCGAGGGGTTGAGGCAGCGTGTTGGCTGCGCATGGGGCCGAGGCAGCGTGTTGGCTGCAGCGTGTTGCTGCGCATGGGGCCGAGGCAGCGTGTTGGCTGCGCATGGGGCCGAGGCAGCGTGTTGGCTGCAGCGTGTTGCGCATGGGGCCGAGGGCAGCCCCAGAAGTTGCTGCTGCTGGTGCAGGTCGGTTGCAGTGGAGCAACCAAGGAGAAGACTAATGTACCGTCGTTCCGGGCCCTCCTTCTAGCGCCAATTTGTTATGGTAAGTAACTTTTTTAGCCGTGGCCTCGGGGCCGTCGCGGCTTGGTTCGAGTCCGGAAGGCGGGGATCTCCGTGGGGGCGCTCCTCGAGCCCGCTGAATCTCCGAAGGCGGGGATCTCCGAAGGCTTCGCACCTGCACAAAGGTCGGGTCGGGGTGCTCGACCTGACCCCTCCGACGATCAAGTCAGCGAAAGATGTGGAGGGGATTTCGAGAGAAGTAGTGTTTTGGGGTATGTCCCCCCCTCCCCTCTTCTAATGAACGAGAGGGTATTTGTAGGGAAGCATTCTGCTCCATGAGCTGCCTGCTTACAGGGGGCAGACTGACAGTAGGCATGGCGTAGCGTGTTGGACTTGGCTTTTGCAGGATATTAATGTGCCTCGGTCAGTGTTCTGATCAATTCCAAGGTGCGTGACGTCATCTGGAGCAGCTGACATTGTCCTGAGGCTGACTGCCATTTTTACCCTTATCAGTTGTCATTGGACAACAAGGTTGAGGATCGACGTAGATTGCATGGCAAAGCGAAAATAAGGTAGGCGGGGGATAACCGTGGCAGGAGAGGAGGGAGGAAGGTCAGAATGGCGACGACCACGGAGAGGATCTAGGAAGTGGTAGTAGATCAGCAGATGCTGTCATTCCAATATCAGTGTCGGACAACGAAGATAAGGAATTCTTACTCGAGGTAAAAGGGCTCTGATGTCATATTGAATTGATGAATATACGACTAGACTTAATTTTATTCATTGAGAAGACGAATATTTATACAGGGTTTTGAATAAGAGATTTTTCCCAATCATGCATTTAATCAAATCAGCTACTCAAATATATAATTTATCCTTAAATATTATATTTTATATCTCTCTATCAACCTTTGATAAGGTGACATGCGCTGGAATCCAATTCCCTAACGGCGGTGCAAAACGAGAGTTCTTTTCTTCTCGACGAGGAACACAGCATCTGGCTCTTGGAATGATCACACGTCGAGGAGATGAAATATTATGATTGCAGGAGGCCATTGGGAGAGAGCAGAAAAGGCCACTGTGGGGAGCAGCCAGAGACGAGCACGCCGACGTTGATGACGTGGGACCCGTTCGACCGTGTTCGACGCAGATCGACGCAGAAGGCCCCACGGCGGGCGGTCGTGTCGGATGCCGATCCTTCCATCTCCATCGCCACACTGAGACAGCACTCCGCTCAGACCCAGAAATAAAGCTCGCCACCATAGTAGCTATCAAATTTATAACAGAAATTTCGGGATCAGTAATTAGATTCATAAAATAATTATTTTTTGGATTAAGAAAAAGGCGAGCCGATCTAATCCCGTGTCTTCATGATACATGCAATAACTCGCATGTACAATACGATGAATTGTATATGCTAATTGCTGTTTAGCTAATAAATATCTAGATGATGAAGTTTCTTGGATCCTGGTGATTCATTACAAAGAAAAAAAAATAGTGAACGAGAGAACGTATAGATAAACTATCATTGTCGTCATATCAAAAATATAAATTTTGATCCTATACAAAATGTAGGGTTAAAATTCATTTTAGTCCTTGTAATTTTGGTTATAGATTTTTTAAGTTTTTATGATTTATTTATGTATAAAATAATCTTTTATATTTTTAAAAATACAACATAGAATCTCCTTCCGTCAAGTCTGAGTTAACAGACATTAGAGTTTGCTTACGTGATATATTGACTCATAATAAATCATTAATATAATGATACATATAATTTAGATTAAGATCTATTTTATCCCTTATGGTTTTAGCTATGGACTTCTTAAGTCTTTATGGTTTACTCGTATTTAAAATAATCTTTATGTTTTTAAAAGCATAGTATATAAGTCTCTTCCGTCAAGCCAGAGTTAACAAATATTAGAATCTATTTATGTGACATGTTTACTCATAATAAATTATTAATATAATAATATGTATAATTTAATTTTTTTATAAAATCGAGACATTCATCGATGATGAGAGGAGGCGTTGTTGTGGAAACAACCAGCAACAATAGCATCGAGCCGCTATTGCCTAGTAAGGCATTGTATGCACGTAGCCTTTCTCGTGCTAACGATGTGCTTAGGAGCTTTCGGTCCTACAGTAGGTGGATGTGCGTCGATTAATCTAAAGTTAGGCATGCAGTGGTTTCCTAGTCCCTCTTCCTCCTCTTGGACGTTTTCATCCCTATCGCCTTTCACTTTGTCCTCTCCTACTCCCCCACTTACCACGTCTACGACGTAGTGGTCTAGCTCTCCCTCACCTCCGCCTCTGACCTCTCATATCTTTGCCTCTCCGCTTTCGTTCGCCACTACGACCTCTGCTGCTTTCTCTTCCTCGAAAAGCCGATTGAGGAGAACGAGCGAGTGCGGGAGGGCTACATGGTCTAGCTCACCACTCCTTTTATTTGCTCTTCGTCTTCATGATGTTGTGATTCGTGGGGGAGGTGGCTTACAAGGTATCGTGGTACTCGTCGGGATCGGAGCGGGTGTCGTTCACGGTGGCAGGCAGCGCCATTGTGGCATGCGCCCTGGAGTTGTCGAATGACATCCGGAAGCTCCTAAGCTTGTCGTCAACGTGGGAGAGGCTGCGTGTGTACAACACCTTACTAAGTAGCAATGGCCTGGTGTTGTTGTTGGTGGTCGCTTCGACGATAATGCCTCTTCCCGCCATTGATGAGATGTCTTAGTTTTTTTTAAAAAAAATTAAATTACACATGTCATTATATTAATAGATTATTGTGGGTCAACGTCACATTAGTAGATTCTAACATATTTTAACTCAAATTTGATAGGAGAGGTTTATATATTATATTTTTTAAAAATATAAGTAAATCATAAGAGCTTAAAAGATTAATGATCAAAACCAAAGAGACTAAAATAAATTTTAATTATAAATTATATATATTATTATATTAATAATTTATTATAAATTAACATGGCACGAAAGCAACACAATTATTACTCCTCCACCAATACTCTTCTGGTTAGGAGGACGCGAGGCCGGAGAGATCTGATGGAGAGTTCTCCGGTTGGTGAGCTTTCATGGCTGATCCTGATGTGAACCCCATTTGTAGTTTGCTGAAAAGGGGAATCTCTTTTTGTGTTTGCTGGAGAACTTGATTGGATATGTACAGAAATCTTATAATAATTATACTAATTATGATAAATGCTTATTGTGACTGAAAAGATGTCTCACTGCCTCAAAAGTGTTTGTTGCAGTGACATATGAAAGGCATCGAGGGAATTGACAAGAGGAAGAATATAGTGATTGACACGAAGAGAAGTAGATGTATTAATATAAAACACTTGAAGGTTTTAGCATCGAGAAACATTTGAAAAAACGTACTTGATAAGGAAATATGATATATGGATATTCGAATGTCATAATATTATTATCAGCTTGCTTGACTCTTTATAACTCCAAAGCTCTGTCAACCTCCTCCTATATCACTCAATCACATCACTTGTTTGATATAGCACATGATAATATTAATTATAATGTTTGTTTGATAGTTTGATCAACTCTTTATGGAGTAACCTTCAATAATTCTACGCAATCATTCGTATGAATTATTCTCAATTATTTCCAACAGTTATCAAAGCCAACTATACAAAAAAAAGAACCTCAAGCAATGTTACTTTATCTAAATCCTACTTATCTTTCTATTACTTAGCCTAAGTATTTGAGGAATCTTTATGAGTCACACTTAGGATTCCTACCGAACCAATTATTTACGGAACCAACCTTATGTCAAATTAGGAAAAGGATTAGGATCGACTCCCAAGTTCTAACAACCTCCGAGTTAGCAGTGTCGAGAAGCGCCACGTGACATGTTATTACAACCTCCGAGTCACGTGACATGCATTGTTTAGGAACAGAGAGAGAGAGAGAGAGAGAAACTACTAATCTATATTTCTTATTTATATATTTATATATCTATATATATAATCCAAAGCTTAAAGAGTGGATCAACAAAACCGGCCTCCCCACCTTCCCTACCCCCCAAACGATGCACGTCGGTGGCCACCACCCAGCAAAAAGACCCCTCGACTGGTCGAAACCCGACCCGTAACACCGACGCGTGTCGGTGGCCGGTTCCTTTGCCCTTTGACCGCTTTGACTACCACGCATCCACGTGAACACCCCAAGCCTCTGACCTACCCCTAGCGTTGACCAAAACTTTTATAGGATGGGGTTTCATCTCAGTAGTACTCCACCGGCGTGCCCGGACAACTGTCGTCGGAGGCGTCCCGGCTCAGACCCACGAGGCTGAACGGCGGCGGCACGTACGGCGGTTGTGCGCACCGTAGCAGCGCCCAGTTCACGCCGTTGAAGAAGGGGTGGCGCTTGATCGAGGCCGCGCCCATCGTGGAGCCGAGCCGCCGCTCCGGGTCCTTCACCAGCAGTCCCGCGATGAGGTCCCTCGCCGACGCCGACACCGCCGGCTCCTTGGGGAACTCGAGCGCCCGGGCCACGATGTTGGCCAGCGTCAGCTCGTTGTCGGGGCCCTTGAAGGGCGTCACGCCGTAGAGGAGCTCGAAGACGAAGACGCCGAGGGTCCACCAGTCCACCGCGCTGCCGTGCCCCTCCCCGGAGACGATTTCCGGTGCGAGGTACTCGTGCGTCCCCACGAAGGACATGGACCGGAGGTCCACCGGCTCGGCCACGAACTCGAGGCACGGTCCGCGGCGGCCGGGCTTCTTCTTGCGTTTGCGCCTGGGCTGGTGGAAGCAGGAGACCGCAGGCACGATGCAGCTCGGGAGGATGCAGGAGGCGGCGGAGAACTCGCCTCCGCCTGCGCCGGCGGCGGATGACTGGGGCGGGAGGTGGAGCGGGTTCTGGTCGGAGACGATCTGCGCTGCGGTGGGAGTGGCGGAGTCGCACTTGAGGGAGAGGTCGAAGTCGGTGAGCATGATGTGGCCGTCGGCGCGCACGAGGACGTTCTCGGGCTTCAGGTCCCTGTACACGATGCCCATCATGTGGACGTACTCCAACGCCACCACCACCTCCGACGCGTAGAACCTGCAGAAGCAGACGACACAACTCAACACAATCCAACACATCCTAAAACCACCACAAATCATGCATCGAGTCACCTAAACTGAGATGCAGGTTGCGCATGCATGCATGCATGCATAAATGTCGCAAACAAGCTACAAAAAGCCTGTTGCTTTCTTCACGAGGGATTCCACGTGAAGCTGTTTCCGTTGCACGACTCGGCTTACTTCATAGTAGACGTAGGCAAGCGATCCCATTAACATGAAAACCATGGCCCAACAAACATGGTCAGTGGGGACTGTGCGCCTACAGCCAAGTCCACAGGACGAGATGAAGGCTGGCATTTGGGAGGAGAGCGGTGAGGACGAGCATGTGAAGTGCTTGTTGGAGTCCGAGAGCTTTCACATGTCGCTCAGCCCACTCCGACGTCGTAGTATCCGGGAGACTCTGCACCATAGTTTAAGACACACAGTACACAGCGTGTAATAAAGTGTGAACGTATCAAAAGAAATGGGTGGAATCACGTCAGGAGGAGTAGGAAGCTAAGATCTCGAAGCAGATGGTGTCACACGGGCCACAGACACCGTCCCCATCCGACAGCTAATGTCGAACACATGGCTCCAAAACGAGCCCCCAACAAGCACGACTTAATTCCCACTGTTCTCTGTAGATGACAGACACACTGGCCATACCCCCACAGGTCATGTCCCGGTGGCGGATGTAATTGATAGAACTCGCCATGGGCTGCACGACATGGAAGGAGGAGAAAGAACAGCGGCGACAAGGAGGGGTGGGGGAGGGGAGATGAGCTGGGTTGTGCCGTTGTTTCGGGTCGGGAATGAAGAACCGAAACCACGTACCAATTGCCTCTCATCGAAACAATTGGTTCACCGTCTTCCTCAATCGACGCTCTCGAAGAAGGTTACTTCCCGAATCCCTGGCTACAGCTTGCTTTTCTTTAAAGCTAAATCTCGAATCCCAAGAAAAATTCGAATGAGAAAAAGACGAAAGTAGATAAAGGAAATTAAAAATGATAATGATAATAATAATGATTATAGCTATTATAAAAACAATATTGCTTGCGTAAATTTAGGATTTGAAATTAAAATAATAAAAAAGGAAAGGAAGGTGGGTGGGTGCCGCTAATGTGCGCATGGGACGCATACCGGACGGCGGCGTCGTCGAAGCGCTTGCCGGGCTGGCGCTGGCGGAGGACGTGGAGGTCGCCGCCGGGGCAGAACTCGGTGAGGAGGCAGGACCAGCGGTCGTTCTCGGCGCAGGCGTAGAGGCGGGGGAGGAAGGGGTGGTCGATGGACTCCAGGATCTCCCGCTCCGTCCGGGCCCGCCCTTCCTTGCTCCGACCCTCGAGCTCCTTCTTGTCCATCACCTTGGCCGCGAGCAGCAGCCCCTCGGCCCCCGCGCACTTGAGCTCCGCCAGGTACACGCTCCCGATGTCCCCGCTGCCCAGCCGCCGCACGAACCTCAGATCGGACATCGAGAGGAGGTCGCCCCCGCCGGCGGGTGGCGCCGACGAGGACTTCAGCCGGCGGATCGCGTCGAGAACGGGGTCACCGGTGGGGCGGGACTTGTGGATGGTGCCGGACAAGGAGGAGGAGGAGGAGAGGGAGCCGGAGAGGGTGGAGAGGGCGGAGGAGCCGGAGCGGTCCGACGAGCCGAAGCTCATGCTCTCGAGGTCATCGGCGAGGTCGTCCGGCATGGCGACCGCGAGCAGCAGACGAAGAAGGTGTTCGGCGAAATTACGAGGGTGGGGGTAGCAATCGAGAGGACGCCCCACAAAATTCGTAGAAGGCGAGGGACAGAGTGAGAGAGAAGACAAAAAGGGAGGGGTTTTGTGAACGACGCGGCTACGTGGGCCGGTCGGTGATAGTTGGGCCTCATGGTGGGTCTCCATGATGGGACCTGTGGGGCCTACGGGAAGCGGGCATTCCGCGTCCTGTGCGGACTCGGTCGAGTGCGGTGGTGTCTCGACATTGGCGAGACGACGGATAATGGCATCAAATCGTCCGATGCTGGACGGCCCTGATCGATTCCCCGCCGCTCATCTCGTGGCACGCAATTAAGTCAAGTGTGGGGGAGAAAATGATCTTTCAAAGCTAAATTTATATGGCAACGACTTATTAATGGAAGTGAGTCTCACTTCCAAATATAATGAACGATATGAACACATTATTATGGCAATGTCAAATGATTTTATGAAATAAAGAATCTAAAAATAATTCCGATTTTAGGTTGATTTGTTTCTAAAATCGAAATTAGATTAGGCGGGCAGGGGTCAATAATATCCTCGATCTTATATATAAAATCTCAATCATCCGCTAATGCGAGGCCCCACCAGTCCGCGTGGGACCATCCACCAAGTCCGATGTGACACAGGAAAACAGACTGAACTAATACATAAATAATATTTTTTTAAAATAATATTAATAATATTTTTTATACATAAAATAAAATATGATAAATGAGTCAATAAAAATATAATAATTAAAAATTTAAAAAATAAATAAATAATTTAACAAGCAAACTTTTTAGGGGTATTTTAGATCATTTAAATTACGGGTATAATTTTAAAAGATAAAAAGAAGATACCTTTTGAAAAATAACTATATATATATATATATATATATCAATCAAAGAAGTTTCTTGTCTCTTTCCCGTGTCATAAAAGGTGAGGATCCATGCATGCATGTTGGTTGCAGCATTTGAAACATTAAGCTCGATGATCGATGATCGGTGAATGTATGGGATGACAAGATCCTGATTTTGAGCAAAGATGAGACAAAACTCTTAGGTCCTTCACCTTCCAGACACGTTACCAAAATTGTGGTGCTCCAAATGCGTATGATACACAAAAGGGTGGCAAAATCGAGTTCGGGATTCTTTTGGTGCATGAGAGAGCACGTTTCCTGATTATATTCTTATAAATATCTCTATATTATTAAAATTAAATTATTATAAATGATTTGAACATATAAACTAGTTGAAAAGATCATAAACTCTTTTTACTAAAAGTTCTATGATACAAATAATTAAGATAAATGATAAAAATTATAAAAACTCAGTTTTATAATAATTATTAATAATATTTAGACTTCATTATAGTTTAAAATATTAAAATATTTAAAATTAATTTAAATTTACTGACAACTCATTAGTTGACATATTAAAAATAAAATTGACTAAAATTCGATATGATGGTATTTGAGGAATTTAGAATTATATCCTAGCTAATAAAGTTGTAAGCTCAAGAACATTAATCATGAATATAACTAAGTTTTTTCTTGTATAATTTATTTTTATTTCTGTTTTTTTCTAGTTTGACTCATTTAAAAATTACTATAATAAAATTAAGGATAAATAAAATTTAAATAAATCGACTAGTATATGTGTTTAAAAAAATATGATTAAAGTAAGAAAAATTTATAATATTTTTAGTATGAATGAGTAATAATAAAAGAAGGTTGAAATGTAAATCATTGAAGTTTATAAATACTAAATAAAATTATATAATTTTTTTTTTTACAGTAAGGTGCTATTTCCATGGTAAGAAGAGTCATGTGAAGAAAAACTATGAGGTTTGATTTGAAAGAAAAAGTTATAAGTCTGACCTTGGTATTGTTCAAATCAAACGTTACAAAATTTCTTTTGTAATACTTAGTAAATTGATTTTGATGCTTTAACATTTGTTACCAATAATAGAGATTCAATTTATCATAGATACTAAAAGAAAATAAAATATTCATCATTATAATGAATCATGTTTAAGCAAAAACGATAGGAGTAGGTACTTATCTTCTATGCTAGAGACAATTCATCTTATGGATATTGAGGATGTATGTTATAATTTTATAATTTTAAAAATTTAGGTTTATTATCTAGAATTGTCAATATATTATTTTTCTTTTGGTGGTTGTAAATTCAATAAAAATTAACTTTTAAATTTTATATGATAGTTTATACATAATTAATATAAATCTTAAATTCATAATGGTCCTGTAATTAAATATTAGAATGAAATATAGTTTTAAGAACTCCATATTATATTTGCTTACATCTATATGTCATTCTATATTTCCTTTTTTAGTAGAGAGAAAATTTATTATCTTTATAGATTACCTATTGACACTTTTAAGTATATATAAACGAAGTAGAGAGATAATTAGATAGAAATTATTAAATAGAGTGATAAATTTTATGATAGTTATGATGAACCGATCATAATTTTGGTTCTTTTGCTAGATTTCTAAAAAAGTAAGATATTTGCACTTAATATGTTTTATACCACAACAGAACAAGATTGCTGAAAGGCAAAATCATACTATTACGAGAAGAAGCTCTAAGGACAATTATGTATATTTTGAATAAAGTTCCTAGTAAGTCAATTACATAAACTCTTTTTAGTTATGAATTGATAGAAAACCTAATTTGAGATGTTTATATATTTAGGATTGTCCGATAATTATCTTAAAATCACATGAAAATAAATTGAGTTCAGGGACTATTATAGATATTTTATTGGTTATTTAGAAAATTTTAAAAGGGTATATATTTTATTGTTCTAATCATAATATGAGGATAGTTGAATCTAGTGATGTAGGATTCTTAAAAAATAGCGAATCAGTGGGAGTGAAAAATTTTAAAATTTAATTTTGATATTGAGATAATATATGTTGATATTATTTTATCATTTTATATTTGAGAGACTGTTGTTTCTTAGATCATTAATGATTTGATAAAAGCAAACAATAAAATAACATTAGAAAACTCTAATATAATATTGATATCATTGATGTTGGTTACAGATGTCCTATAAGCTAATCATGTGAGTGATGACACGTAGCATAATTTTTTTAGTTATTATTATTATGATATTTTCTCACTTTATATTATGTAATAAATATATATTGTGATGTCATTGAATTTGTGAAATGAGAATTGGATCATGATGATATCATGATAATAAGACTAATTCACATATAAACACAGATCACTAAATGTTCCCTATCATAGGTTGCTCGAGAGGGACATCGAGATAGCCGGATAGACTAGTGTGCTATATATCCGTCCATATGATGGAGATAGCTAGTCTCGTAGTTGCATGTGTGGGGATACCAGGGATATAGTGTAGGTGTTCATTGGAGAATGAGTTCAGTGAATGATCTGCTTATGAAATATTTGATAGTTAATGATACCTTATTGTCATACAGCAATTCTATAGTCTCAATTGTGTGTTTGGTCCTTAGACTTGAGACACATAGAATGTCATATATGAGTACTATACTCTTTGATACTAGACTTGGTTTGAAAGTTTCATATCTAGCACAACCGATCATCGGGAGTGGTAGCCAACCTTACAAGGGTAATTGTGTATTAATAAAGGATCATCCACTTTCAGTGTCATGAGAGGAATATCCCATGTACTCTCGCTCAAGCAAATCTCTATCCAGGGTTAATCGAATCGTGATGAATACAATAAGCGTGAGATTCGAATTAAGAGAAAATGAGTTGTCTAGAAGAATCCGATTATAGTGAGACCCGAATGAATTTCGTATAGGCATGATAGTGTCATGCCCGGTATACGATCTCTGGGATATTAGATGGATGAGGGATTATAGATACATGGTAATTGAGGGCAGATATGTCTAATGGATTAGATCTTATATATTAGCTAGGGACTATGACGTAGTGGCTTAGTACGTCCATAGTCAATGAGTTGAGTGAGTTATTATGAGGATTACTAAATCAAAAAAAGTTCTTATAATTGCAACTCACGGCCAAATCGGTATTGGGCCTAGAGGGTTACACATATATGGTAGATAATGCGATGAATAGAGGATCAAATATGAGATATCCGATGAGCTCATGTTTTATTAGATCCATTGGGTGAGATCGAATAAGCATTAGAGTAGTTATTGGATGGGAATGCAATATCCATTAAACCAGGATAATTAGATCAAGATTTGGTACCCTTTAACGTAAGATCCATTAAGGTAAGCAAGAGGGCTCTCTATATATAGGAGTTGAGGTTTAAAGGATAATAGGCTAGACTCTTACTATTGCCACCTCCTACATCTCTTTCTTGTCCCTTCCTCCAGTCGACTACCCCCTCTTTGGTGTGAGAGGATAACAAGAGGGACTGATCCCTCCTTGATTGCTATGGTGTGATGGTGCGTGAATGTGAGGAAACAACGTGTTGTGTGAGGAATTGTATCATTGTCGCATCCGCTATATAGATCACCAATAGAGAGGAGTTTGCGAAAGCTCCTTCATCCACCGATTGAGATATATAGATGAGGGGATATACAATCGGCCTTATGTGAGAACGTCTTAACTACTTTATGTAGTTATGTGGTTTTCGTCACTTTCGAGTTTTTCGCTCCCGATCTTCACACGACGATTTGATAAATTTATTTTTGAGAAACTAGCTTCTGTTTTTATTTTACGTTACACATGTTGAATCTCGGATTTTGATGATGACGTCAATTGTCATTTGTTATCTAATCCATATGTTGAGATAAGTGTGCAGAATTAACTACGATGAAAGTATGACATGCAGCATGAGTTGCGTCGGAGTCAAGACTATGATCACGTTGGGGGTTCGAGAATTCGACGGAAGTTCGGACGGTCGTCGGAGGTTCTATGGGAACAAATCCGAGAAGTCCAGGAGCTTGCCAAAGGAGCTCGTCGAAACTTGCCAAGTGGATCGTCGCAAGTCCAGGAGTTTACCGGAAGTCCGTAGGAGCATCACCGAGGGTTCATCGGATGATCGACGGAAGCTCGCCGGAAGCTCGCTGGAAGAAGCGATTGACGCACCAGAGCAAGTTGCAATAAATGTCTTAAGAAATTCGTAGTTAGCACGATGATTAAATTAGAAATGAGAGGTGATCCCATTAACTTAATCTTGGGGCAATTGGGCCCTTGACAAACCTAAATTGGGCCGAATGGATCAGCCCATTCGGACCCAGATTACTTGGCCAGAGGTGGCACCGCTTGGGTCGGCGGTGGCACCGCCCAGGGCTCAGTCTCCGAGCTCTGGCTGGGCGGTGCAACCGCCTCTGATAGAGGTGCAACCGCTTGAGCTCGGTCTCCAAGCTCTGGTAAGATGTGCAATCGCCCCTGACAAGAGGTGACACCGCCCAGAGGCTTAGTCTTCGAGCTCTGCCAGGTGGTGCAACCGCCAGACCCCGGAATTCCAGGAATTGACAGTTTTGAGCTCGGAATTTAAACTGGGTTTGGGCCTATAAATACCCCACCCTTTAAGCAATGAAAGAGCAACCAAAAAGCACCGAAATCCTGAACTTACTATGTGATTTTTAGAGCTCAAAAGTATTGTATGAGTTAAAAGTTCTCCTTCCTCTTTTCTTCCAAGTTTTGATCTGTCAAGAGAGGAAAGAAAATTCTATAAGGGTTGTCTCCTAAGCCCGTCAAAAGAAGTGAAACTGTAAAAAGGTGGTTGACCTTCGCCTATTGAAGGAAGGCCTCTAGTGGACGTCGGTGACCTCGTCGGTGGATGAAGCCAAAAGTGGATATAGGTCAAGATTGACCGAACCACTCTAAATCTCGGTTTGCATTTACTTTGAGCATATTATCTTTACTACAAACCTCCTCAATAGCTTACTGCCTTCTGCGTATTTACGATCGTGTTTCAAAGTTCAGTATTTTCCGAATCGACGTTTAGATGTAAATCAGTTTTATCGTACGAACATCATATTTCAGTTTACGCTTACATTCTAATTTCCATCATAACTGCAAACTGCCTTCATAGACTTGCTTTAACTGCATCTTGCTTGATCACAAGTTAAAGTGATTTACGAATCGGCTTTTCTACCGAAATCGCTCTTATCGTACGAACGCAGTTTTAATCGTCGAAAGTTTTCCACTGCACTAATTCACCCCCCCTCTTAGTGCTCTTGATCCTAACAATTGGTATCAGAGTGGGGTTAACTCTCAAACGGATTAAAACCCAAGAGAGATGGCATACACCGGAAACCAAGAGGGCCACTCTATTACACGTCTACCCATGTTCAATGGGACGGACTACACCTATTGGGAGACCTGAATGAGGATCTTCCTTATTTCAATGGATTTTGAACTTTGGAATCTTGTCGAAAATGGATTTTCGAAGTCTTCTCTTCCAATGATCGATTGGAATGAATTGGAGAAGAAGACTTTCGCTCTTAATGCAAAGGCTATGAATGCCTTATTTTGTGCTCTTGATAAAAATGAGTTCAATTGTGTTTCGGTTTGTGAAACTGCGTTTGATATTTGGCATACACTCGAAGTGACTCACGAAGGCACAAGTAGAGTGAAAGAGTCAAAAATCAATCTTTTGATACATTATTTTGAACTTTTCCGAATGAAACCGAGCGAGACTATTGGTGATATGTACACCCGTTTCACGGATGTCGTCAATGGTCTAAAAGGACTCGGCAAAAGTTTTTCAGATTTTGAGCTCGTAAATAAGATTCTAAGATCCCTTCCTAAGAGTTGGGACCGTAAAGTCACTGTTATTCAAGAGACTAAAGATTTAAACAACTTCTCTCTTGAAGAACTAATCGGGTCATTAATGACCTATGAAATGATATGCAAGGCTCATGAAGAGCAAGAAGACATCCTTCCAAAGAACAGGAAGGATATAGCACTTAGAGCTTTAGATGACCACTTGAGGGAAAACTCAAGTGATGAGGATTGTGATGATAACTTGGCACTTCTAACAAGGAAATTCAAAAAATTCATTAAGAGAAACAAGTTTAAAAATGACACAAAAAATAAACTTAAACCCAAAAAAGACCAATTTATTTGCTACGAGTGTAAAAAGCCGGGACACTACAAAAGTGATTGTCCCCAAGCCAAGAAGAGAAAATCAAAGAAGAAGGCGCTCAAAGCAACGTGGGATGACTCGAGCGCGTCCGAAGAAGAGGAGTCCAACACCGAGCAAGTTGCTCATTACGCCTTAATGGCCATCGGAGAGGAGGTAACAAATTTAATTGATACAGATTTATCATTTAATGAGTTATTAAATGCCTTCCATGACTTATTTGATGAATGCAAGATTATTAGTAGAAAATACAAATTGCTAAAAAAGGAGCATGATAGTCTTACTTGTAGTTTCGACAAGTTAAAAACTGAATATCATGATAGTTTAGGTTCTTGTATAAAATGCCATGATCTAGAAACTATCCAAAAGAAAAACTTGCTACTTGAGAACACCTTGAAGAAATTCGAGGTTGGTAGCAAGTCTTTGAACATGATCCTTACAAACAAGGGTCACGTTCCCAAAAGAAGTGGAATCGGATTTGTGAGAAATCCTCACCAAAATCCAACCACCTTCAGGCCTCATCCTACATGTTCGACACCAAAGCAAATGCAACTTTTGTTGCAAACATGGACACAAAACGTATTATTGTCCATTCAAGAAAATTAGTCCGAACAAATTAATTTGGGTTCCTATAGGAACCATGATAAACTCTATGCAACATGACAAACAATGTAGATCAGTTTTTGAGGCACCCAAAAGTAAATGGGTACATAAAAATTATCTTGTCTTGTAGAAACGTAAATCATCCCAAGCTGGGAGCAAGAAATAATATCCTGCTCTTTGGATTCTCGATATTCATAACCCGAGATCCAAGAAGAATGCGCGATGCTCCCTAGCCTAAATAACAAAAAGAGGATTAGAAAATTGAAATTACAAGAGCAATACAGATATAATCCTATTTGATCCCTCAGAATTGGAAACCAATGATTCTACCTTCACATATCCTCTGGATTTCCAAACCCATCAAATTGACTTGTTCGTTACTTTCAAATCCAACTATATCATGAACTTACGTCTTGTAAGCAAAGTTTGTCATGGACTTACAAAGCTTACCAACTTGGATAATCTGTCATAAACATGCGTACGACATTTGAAGTAGAGTATGTGCATCACTAGATCTATCTTGATCGTGCAAAATTTCTCATCTTAAAATAAAAATTCTTATGTAATTACGTAAGTAAAGTTGAGTGCTCAACAAATAAAAATTCTTCTCAAGTCAAAAACATTCAAATCAGACCACACAGCAGTCAAAACGAGTGCTCACTGCCTGCAGGCGGTGGCACCGCCCCAGCTGGAGGTAGCACCTCCGGCTATCACGTATTGCAAGCGGTTGCACCGCCTGCAATCCTGCCCCCTTTTAAACCAAGATAGGGCCGGCGGTGGAACCGACCCTAACTCACTCCCTTCCCCTCTTTACTCTTCCAAAGCTTCTCCACCTCCATTTCTCCCCTCTTAGCATCCCAACTACTCCTCATTTCAAAGCAAAAGATCAACAATCTCTCATTCTCTTGAAGATCTCACTTAAGGTATTCTCTGAGAAGCCTCTAAATTCTGTTTATGATTCATTTACTCTTACTCGTTACTATCCTCTTAAATAACAGTAGTTATGGGCTCTAGAAGATCCTCAAGGGACAAAGGGAAGAGGAGATTAGTGGAAGACTTTGATCTTACCCTTTTCTATTCAAAATATCATGTTGAAAATTTTTTCTCTTTCGAATTTAGAAGTGTCAATAAGGGAAAACATTAAATACCTCACCCTTTCAGCAATGAAAGAGCAACCAAAAACCACCGAAATCCTGATCTTACTCTGTGATTTTTAGTGCTCAAAATGAGGATTTAGATTTATACGGGTCAATCTAAACAATTCTCAAAAAAATAAAAGAAATACAAAATTTGATATGCAAATTTAGGAAATCCATTTATAACGTTAAATAAGTCTTTAGATAATGATATATAAAGTTTCTTAATATCATTACTTTCTTTATATTTAAGAAAAATACTATTTATTAGTAGTCATATCTAAATATTAGTAAGAGCAAATTTATTATATTAATTTTATATCTAGATAATATTTTACTTGCTAGTAGTAATTTTGGTTTATT
The DNA here is from genome assembly GCF_036884655.1 of Musa acuminata AAA Group. NCBI lineage: Eukaryota > Viridiplantae > Streptophyta > Magnoliopsida > Zingiberales > Musaceae > Musa > Musa acuminata. Next base: position 14,028,954 of record NC_088332.1, on the reverse strand, counting down.
ATACTAAACTAAGAAATTTCTCATCGAGAATTTTAAGATGATTGATATGAATGATGTATCTTATGTCATTAGCATTGAGATATTTAGGAATAGATCTCAAGGATTACTAAGACTGTCTTAGAAAGGATATATTGATCAAATTTTGAAAAGATTTAGTAAATTCAATAAATATCATAAATAAAAAAATTAATCAAAATAAGTATTTTAAAATTTATTTAGAAACAATTAGATAAATAATATTCTTTATGCACGGTTGGAAGTCTATTATATGTTCAAGCCTATATCGTATCAGATATTAGTCTTACAATTAAAATACTAAATAGATGTTAGAGCTACCTAGAAATGAAAATACTAAAAGACTATAAAGAAAAAAGTAAAATATCTGAAAGGGACGAAGGATTATATACTCATATATAAAATTAGATTAGCTTGAAATGATAGTATTTTTAGGTGTTGATTTTGTAAATTGTTTAAAAAATAGGAAGTTCATTTTACAATTTATATCTATATCAGTTGAAACGATAATTTATAAGAAAAAAATTAAAGTAATATGTTATTATATTATTAATAATATAAGTTGATTTTGTGATATGTTTTGAGGTCACTAATTAAGTTTTATGACCACAAAATTTTATCTCAGAACTTGGCATGGTCTGACTCAATTGCTAAGTCACTAAAAATACTTTGGAACATATCATAGTAGTTTTCTTTTCTAAGAATGACAATTACTGTTATATCTGTATGTATTATGATATAAAGTATTTGATGATTAGAGAAAAAAAGTCCAAAAATAATTAATATTAATTAAGAACTTGAGTTCTATTATATTGATTGTTGATCCATTCACATAGGACTTTAAGTGTTTGAAAGAATATATTATTATGATTGAGTTTATAATCAATCAATAAAAGATATGATAATGCATATTTAAGTAGACATTATAATTGACATTCTTACTATGTAATTAAAGTTACTTATTTCTACTATCTTATTCATATTTATGTATATACATATTATAATTTAATGTACTAACATGATTATCTTGACAAAATAAATTATATGAATTATTTTGGACTACATTAGGAATAGCTAATAATGTTATAATACATTGATGACATATAACCATTATGACTTGCATTGATAGTCAAACTTAATGTAGTATTATATTTATTAAACTTATTGACCTATTTTATAAAATTCGTGCGCATGTGTAAAATATTTTTATTGAAGTTTCAAATTCCAGTTAAATAAAATTATTTTAAAATAAACTTTTATTTTATTTATTTTAATTATAAATTTTTTTATATCTTATTAATTAATAGGTTAGGTGAAAAAATATTATATTATGTGATCTTGTTTAATTAGGTAAGATATATTAAGAATATGATTAGATTTTGATTACGATTATCAATCAAGAGAAAGGAAGTCCAATTATAATAGAATTTTTCAAGAGATGATATTGATGAGAATGACACTCGTAATTATTTATCCTAGACCCTATACTCTCGTTCAATCCATATGTTTCGTTCAGTCCATAAATAAACATAATATCATAAGAACTAAAAACATAATACGATGACACATGATATTATTAAAAGATCATATCTTCTCTTATCTCCCCTTAGTCATGTGAATCAGTCAATGAGATATTATAATTTTTTATCTTCTCCGTCTCTAATACATCGGATATAATAATCTTGTAAAAAATAAAAAGAAAGGAGAGGACGAGTCTAGATAAATATTACTATAACTTTTGAATCGAACAAGATGCATCCGTAGATCAAATAAAAACTTCTTGAGTAGCATCAAAAATCACGCATCAGAAAAACATCAGAAGATAAATCCTTAATGTTGTTACCAACACAGGATATTAAAAGAATCATACAGGCAGTTATGTTTAAGAAATGAATCAAATCATCCAAGTTACTGAAGAGCAACTTCCCATCTCTAATCAGAATCAGATCATTTGCTTGGTCCAATAATCTTCATGTAGATGCAAGGTGCCAATGCTGCCACGATGACAATAGAAGCTTTTGTGACCATATTGCCAGTGTTATAGTCAGCTTGCTGTTTCCTCAGAGAAAAATGTTAGTAATCATTGCAAAAATGAAAAGATTGATGGTATGATATAAATCTTCTATATAATCATCACAATTCATACATCATAACGACCTATGCCACCATGCCCCAAGTATGGGGAAAATAAATGCTAACATGAAGGGATTAATATGGTACAATATAATAAGATCTATCTGTATGCCACAAATGATGGGCCTTACCTATTTCATTGAATATGCTACATGAAGCTACTGCAGCAAAGCTGCTAACTATGAGTTCAGCCAACTTTCTTCCATGATTAAAATAAATTGTGCATCTTCTCAAACTATATAGGTTTTCTTTAAGACTTTCCTGCCTCGTTTCCTTCGTGGGTTGGAATCAGCCATGATATTCAAGGCATTAACAATCTCTGCATCCTCGTCATTCCAAATGTTTCTGGCAGCATCTGGTTTTTCAATCAACAGCTTTGCCACCAGGAAACCTGCAATCGACCAAGTTTGGTACAGATGAGCTTGTTTCCCAATAAATCGTGCTCGCTTGGTATCATAATATTCAGGCCACTTGTCTGCTGCTAGGCGCCTCTCTGCAACGTCAATGGCTTTTGCAGCAATTTCTGGCCTGTTCATCTTAATACATGCAACTGCAAGCTACAACAATCAAGGAAGGATAAGTCAGCCCTAGATTGTTTTTAACATTCACTAACACACCAAAAAACTGAAAAGTTGAGTTTATTCATGTGAAGATCATCTCTTGGAAACAAATGAATCAGAGCCAAATATAACTTAAGGATCTTCTCAAGTTGCAACAACTCTATTTCCACCAACAAAACAGGGTTCAAGCATTATGAAATCTCAACAGGTGGAATGTGGTTCTTAATATACCAAATTCATGAGGGCCTGATAGCAGTTGTGTGGAAATCAGGCCATAATAATGAGAGAATAGGCATTAGGAGGTTCGGCATATAGAATTACTCTTTCTATAAAATCCATCATCCAAATATCTCTGGAGACCAATCTGGCTACTTTAATGACTGTCAGTAATCTATGGATGCAAGATGTTTATTAGAGGACCCACCTTGATAATGCATAAGATACCTTCTTGATGCTATATTGTTGCCACTACAATAGGTTTTCATATTCTATTTATATGCATATCATAAATATGTACAAGATCTCAGGCTAATGCCAAGAACATCAATGCAGCCAGAACAAAAATAATCCCAAACAAACTAATGTTACCACCGAAGATTAAAAAAAAGAAACTGAAAATGTGATAGAGGTGTATTTCCTACCTGCCAGAGCAATGTTGGCCATGAACCTCCATTGTGGTATGACCAAGGCCTGCAGAAAAGTAGAATCAAAGATTAACATAAGGAACTGGAAACTCAAATGGGGAGACCTACAATGGATCTTAAGGCTTTACGTGTTTTTGGGATCACTTCCAGTAATAATTCGCCATTCCTGGCCCTCAAGAGCAGGATAACAAATCTTAAATGGCATATCTGCCACTAAATCAGACCATTTAGCCTCAATAAGATCCAAAATGGCATGTGATTGATGTGTTGTTGCCAGACTGCTTACTACAGACCACAGATTTCCTAGAGAAAAGAATCGGAAATCCATGTGAGCAGGCTGCAAGTTTCCAATGAAATAACCTCCTTTATCAGGCATCCATTCCACTAGCCATGGAGAAATTTGATCAGGGTAGATGTTAAACTTGTTCACCGCATCATAAGAATACTCTTCTTGTTTGTATCGGTAAATCTCATTAAGTTTTCTCTTGTCTACCCAATAATACTCCTGAGTATGAAATGATAATGCTATTAGCCTGTTATTCAATGCTCGAATAAGGTCAGCTGATCCATCCTCTGGTGCAAGCATCTCACGAGCACTTAAAAGTGCTGAATAGAACAGTGCCTGGCACATTCAAACCTCAGTTAAATACATCCCTGATCCATGAACTAAAATAAAATATACTGCAGCAGTTAAAGAACAATGTAAAAAAGCCCATTAGGAAGGTGCTGATATGTCATTCATTCAATACATTGAGAACTATATGTGGATATCCTTTACCAAGCATATTCCCAGAAGATTCTGACATAAATGGCTTGCCAACGTCATGTTCCTTATTTCCTCCCTTGAAAGATTTTGGGAAAAAGAAAAAGCAAATGCATAAAGGTATACAACAACAATAACAAAGCCGTAAGTCCCAACTATTTGGGGTTCGCTACATGAATCTTTAGCCACCATTGAGATATGTAAAAAGGCCATATATTTAGTTAAGTTAAGAGTATTTATATCTTTATTTATATATAGTTTTTATTAAGGTCTTTTTAGGTCTTCCTCTACCTTTACTCATACCACTAACATTAATAATTTTACTTCTTCTAGCGCATCCGAATGTCTCCTAAACATACTCATACCATCTTAAAAGATTTTCTCTCATCTTATCTTCTATTGAGACGATGCGTAATTGTTCATAAATAAAAATATTTTTTTTCCTATCTTTCCTAGTAATTCGATACATCCATCTCAGCATTCTCATTTCGACAACACAAACTTTTTGTATATATTTTCTTAATTGTTCGGCACTTAGATCCATGAAGCATTGTTGGTCTCACAACTGTCTTATAATTTTTTTTTAAATGTATTAAAGGTATAAAATCTTATATTTGAAAAATAGATGTTATAATAATAGAGGCCAAACCTGAATTTCAAGAGGGTGGCCATGAATCCCCATCCGTCGATCTATCATGCATGAACCATCTGTTACTAATAATGTTGGGAACATGTCAAAGCCGTCAGCTAGACAAAGCTTTAAAATCATCTTAATGCCCGTCTGCACATCAATTCTTTCCTGGACTGAGAGATCACCAGAACATTTTCCATAAGCTCGTAGTAGTATAATCCACCATAACCCTACAGTTGAAGATGATAGCATCTTTAACACTTGGCCAATACTTAGCACACTTGCAAAAATAAAATTGAATAAAACCCATAAAACATCCACAATAAAATAGCATACAACATAGGGCCCAACTAAAGCAAAGGGCAAAAGACCTCTTATCAACACTAAGTGCAGCATGAGACCATTAAGTACTAATGAATAATTTACAGGTAATTGTCAGCTATGCAGCACTACTTGAAAACACACCTGAATCGACTGGTGCCACACGTCCTATTGCAGCTTCTCCAAAATCAGGGTCCAAGACTTCTTCTGTGGCAGAATCATCGCCATCAAGTGGAACTGTCCTCACCTTGAAGCTAGCAGGCATCAATCCCTGGCCTGGACTGTGACAGTCCATTGTTTTCTCCCAGCTCTACATATTTAGAAACAAAATTTTAACTGAAGATATCTACAAAACAGTATATGCAACCACCAAGCACCATAATATGAATGTCCTTGTTCCTAAATTCTTAATTTACAATGTTAAACTAACTACAAGCCTATAGGATTTTTGGGTGATGCTGGAAAATTCTCAAATTTTTCTGTGAAATGTGGAACCATAAAGTCGGTCCTACAACTTCATTTTTAGATAAGTAATGAGTCCAAAACCATGCTAATATATGATGCTAGTGAAAAAATGTTGAAAGAAAAGTCACCACCAAGAGGTGCTGTGTCAAAATGATAAAGTTTCTCAACAAGAAATGGATATACTGGAAGAACTAAAAGAAAATGAAAGTGAATAAAGCAAAATAATATTCAGAGTTAATCAGATAGGTAAAATTATCAGCAAAAGTGAAATCACCCATAAAAGTCAGATTTTTACCAGAGAATACCACATCACACAGTCAGAAATCAAACTGTCGTGCTATAAGGGTGAAAAAAGGGGGAAAAAACCTGGAAAATAAGGATGTCTCGCAAAACAACAAAATGAGAATTAGGTGCTGAATAACAAAATGAAAGCAACCCTGGCACCTTTCTGAATTAAGGACTTTTGTGCTACTTTTGTCAATAGCTATTGTAAAGACTAAAGACAACATGAAACTTCTAGCTCGCTTTCTTGGTCACATATTCAGATCACGGTCATGCTAAAGCATAACCTATGGCCAACCACATACACTTCAAATCACAATCATGGATGGCAGCAGAAAGAATTACCTGTAGCTGAAGAGTGTGAAGAATGAAGTTGCGAACAATATCATATTCTCCCTTCAAAAGAAAAGCCATTCCAGAAGGTATGAAATCACGAATAAACACCTGATCATAATTTAGGCAATTGCTACTGCTATCAGATGGATCCTTTGCGGCAATTGTTCCAACAGGGCTGCCACAGTAATAAACCACAGAATCCTGTAAAAGACGCCATGCTTCATCCTCAATAGAGTTTCCTCTTGTCTTGTATGACGAATGATTGGATGCTTCATTGTTAGGCATGACAGAACCATTCTCGAAACTGATAACTTTCTGGCCATTAAGATCACCAAGGATCTGGTTTGCCTGACTCACAGACTCCGTGAACCACGTCCTATTGGCATCCCCGCTGGTCATTCCATCAGCGTCATCTACTCGCTGGCACTGGCATTTGAAAGACCGTGATCGGTCATTGATGTTCCTGACTCTGTAATCCCTGAAGCAATTATTCGACATCCTTGATACGGAACATCGTGAAACAAACGAAGAACTTCTCCTCCGGTACTTCCCGTGAGCTTTCGAGTGGACATCTAATTGTGGAGTATTTGCAAAAAAACCAGCAAAAGAATGGGCAGGTGCAGCCCCAAATATGGCATGACGAACTATTTCTGTAGTCCCCATCATCATAGAAATCCAGATAAGAACAATAGATCTGATTGATTCAATGTTACAACAAAAGCAAGCCAGTAATTATCAGTGCACACGATCCAGAGGCCTGAGTACAAGGATCACAAAGGAATGCCATTACAATCAAGAAAAGATCAATATTAGGCTCCAGGACAATAAAAATGAATCCGAAGCACAAGAAACTCCCACCATGTCAAATTAATCTCTGTTCCCTTTTATTCTGAATTAAAATAAGGATTATCGAGCCATTTGCTCTCCCGTTTCACTAGCAACCACCAATAATTGGGAGTTCACTACAAGATATTTATTCTACCGGATTCAACGATCCTCAAGAAACAAAAGTAACTACAACAAAAGCAGCAGAAGTTTCGTGGTTTGCTTGATATCGATGCATCGATCAAGGAACCTGTAAACCCTAGTCTCGCGACACGAAATGATCGACGACGATCACGGAAGAGGCGGAGGAAACTGACCTGGTGGCGAACGATCTCGGCCCAGGTGGTGGTTGGTGAAATGTATGGGGACGGCAGAGCGCTATTCCTACGCAAGCGAACTACTACCGACCCGCCTCCGCCTCGGAGATTAGACGACGAATGCAGGAAGCGAGGGCAATAAAAAGCGCGCACGCGTCTTCTAACCACCTCATAGCCTTTTGTGCAACGGGTGGAAACGGCGCCGTCAAACAGATAAGAACGAGAAGGGCGGGGCAAAAAGAAAAAATGTGATCGTGATGCAAGTGGATGCGTCCGTCATTGTCACCCAATTCACTTTCAGAAAAAAGAAAAATTAGAATACCCACTAAAGAGAATAAGAAATTAGGAAAAAGAAAAAAATCATTGTGACCATATAATTTTAGATTTTATGCAAATGGACCTCGACTGCCCACCTTGACCTGATTTGATGTGTAGGGTTCAATTGAGACTCGTCATGGCATCTACCTCGACCTGCAGCATTACTCAACACGACATGACTTCACCGTGATGATCTGAAAGCTACCACTGCTCGTGCTTGCGCTGGGAGTGAGGCCACAGGTGTTGCAGAAAGGTCCGTCATCAGCAATTTATGATCGGTCTACAGCAAAAGTAGCCACTAACCTCACGGCAAAAGAGTGTGTTTTCGGTCAGTGAAATCATATCTCATTCAAAACGTAATTTATCGAACAGATGGCATCATGTTTTTTAGAGAGAGGAGACATCACCTCGTGGCTGTGGTTAGCGTCGCCTGTGAGTCAGTAGAGGACAAGAAAGAAACACTACCAAAAACCAATAAACAAAAACTGATTCATTCATTATATACGAATACATTTTAAGTGAGTTGGACAATAAATCTATGTGCACAAATTCGTTTGCTGCCCAAAAGAAGCAAAAATGAGTATACATTGGAGAAGCATAACAAAGGCAACAAAATTTCAAGGGCCATCCTCCATGTTGTGATCATTATCGTTGTCCCCTTCGTAATACTCGTCGTCTCGCTGAATTTGCTTATCGGTGGTATGCTCTAATTAACATTTCAAAGAAGACTTAGATTGCTTCAGTGAGAGAGAAACACACACACACAAAGGAGTAACTTTTGCAAGTTAAACCTAAATTACTGAAATTATTTTAGCCTATGTATATATATATATATATATATATATATATAGTTGAAAGATAATTTTACAAAGCAAAAACATCATGGGCTTTTCTCCACACAATAACCATCACTTATACCCATAGACAAACAGGAAATTAGCTGGCATAAGGATGTGAAAAGTTAGCCGATATTTTCTACATGATAATCTATAGAATATAAAACCTTATTAAGGGACAAATTGCAGGTTAATAATTACATAAAATACTTGGATTATTAATGGCAGTTTTAAGACCAATTACTGCAAATATGAAGAAAACTAAAGAAAAATTATTGATATGGAAATGCAGCATCAAATAATACAGTAAATAATTAGCACTTACGATCAACTCGTTCATCAGGATTTTGTTCATCTTCGTCAAATTCCGGGATATAAAAATCTGGCGGAACCTGCAAAATAAATTATCTTAACAATAATTTTTTCAGTCAACAAGATGTCTCAGCTTTCTCTATGTATAGATCAATAATCCTCGATAACAAAAAAAGATATCAGTTAGCTAAGATGATTACACACTTATTTAACAGAGTCATAGCCATCTAATAAAATATTGATGGGTCTTTCAGTGTTTATGAAACTCTCTGATTTACATATCTCAAAATTCAATAATCTAGAGTAGACATAATCAGTTATCATTCTAATAACAAATAGAAGAAAAGGGACCACAAATTAGAACTCAGATACCAATTGTTATCAGAAAAGGGGAAAGAAAGTCAAGAAGAGAAGAAACTAAAAATCATAGGGACAAGCTATCATGTAGAAGAGAGAAGGCTAGATATGATGGTAGTCCTACAAACAAATATGTAACAATAAAGAAGAAAGGTTCCAAAACCAAATCTGAAACCAAAGCTCCCTTGGACAAGAATGTGGCATCTAGTGCAGTGTCAGAACTCAAATCCCCACGTGTTATAATTATAGACTCTATGAGCTTTCCTGTAGTGACCAAAATGCTGAAAAGCTAATGTCCAGAAATTGCTACTAATAAGAGACCTGCATGCTTTGTGTTTCATGTCAAATCACTGCCATACCAAGAAAGCAAACAACAATTTTATGGAGGTTACCTCAACCCTCATTGTGTACATGCCAAGGTCAATTTGGCCACTAGGTTTCAACCATAATGAAGCAGATCGTCACCTGTGTTCTTCTAGTAACACATTACAAGTATTGATAACAAATGCAAAGAGAAGGAAATTTATCAAATCGGTTTATTTGAAAACCTATTTTTTGCTGTAAGTTTCCAGCAGTATAAATATCACAACTTTCCTTACAGTTTATTATTTAAGTTGCAATTAAGAATCCTACATCTACTAAGGATCCACCACTACAATAAACATGCAGATCGTCACTTCTCTTCATTGTTGAAAATTTTATGATGTTAAACCCACTGACGTCAAGGAAGAAACTGGCAAAGAATCACTGGAAAAGCTACAGAATTATATAAAGATGAGAAACAGAGACTGACCTCCTGCATTTGAACCCCAGGAGCATGTTGTATGCACCGTAAACTTTCTAGAACTTGCACCTTGATTGTGCTAAGATATGACTTGCTATTCAAGTTCTCCTGTTCCGGAAAGTAAACTGAACAGATTAGAAGTGGTGAATACCCATGGCTCCTTGATATATATAGCCTACAACACTTAGAATGACATATACTGATTGGTAGAGAGTCAAACAGAATATCTGAGATCCAACTAATTGACACAAAGCTCTGGTTCTTGTCTAATGGTATGTGATTGACTAAAGAAAGACAATCATGGTACTAGCATCACAAAATTCTAAATGGCATGGGTTACTTTAAAAAGACATAGAGACTACGCAGAAAAGCACCTACCATATTGCCATTCGGGATTTTTAAAGTATAATCTGGTGCAAAGTACTTGATATACTCGTTTTCTGGAATTTCTGTAAGCAACAAAATTTAAAAACTTGGATAATGTCTTAGTAGCAAAGTGAACATTGAATAAACAGAACTTAGAAGCAAGTAGATCCAATAAAAGTTCTTAAAAGTGCAGATCCAGCAATGAAAAAAATGAAAGACCAAAACAAAAGCAACTGCAAATTAAATTCATGCCGGTTAGCCACTTCATATAAAGAGATCAAGGATAGCCACTTTTCCTTGATACATCTTCTACTCAAGTTCCAAAGCATTATGTTCAACTAAATCCATTCCCATACCATTTGGAAGATCTGCATCTAACAAAACACCAGTTTCAACAGTCCAGCAGCGAGCAACATTTTCTTTTGTGTATCCTCCACCACCAGTAACCTGCAGAAGAAGAAATATTTTGATACTTAAACCATGTTCAGTCTAACATATCTATCTAGCTTTGACACTTACCAACAGAGGCAAATTGAATTTCTTCACAAATTTTACACATTCAGAATGTCCTGTTAGCAACCAACAAATGAGCAATAAATAGATATGCAAAATTAAATTGTAGAAATATAAACTCAACAACGAATGTAGGATCACAATCCTATTTGTGACTCTGATATATTCCTTGTGATCTGAAAGTTAAATTTATGATACACATTTGCAATTTATATACAAGAGGTACTTGCAACATCACCTAAAACAATTCAATACCAATGAAAATTTTAGCTAAAAATATCAAAACTACAGAGTCGTGTGAGCTCATTGTACATAAAAGAAAGAGACATAACATTATAAAAAGATTTAACACCTTCAATGGAGAGATTGAAACAGCCTAAGCGGTCACCCGCAAGTGAATCAGCTCCACATTGAAGAACAATTACACCTGGTAGATATGTTTCAACAACCTTGGCAATAATCTACACAAATGAACAATGCAAGAAAGTGACTTATTAACAATGAAGATAAATAATTGACCTAGATATAACTAATTGAATTTGTATATGCTTGCTCGTGTCTTACCGTTTTGAATAGTCGAGTAAAACTAGCATCATCTATTCCATCCTTGAGTGGGACATTAATGGCATAATATTTCCCTTCTCTTTCACCTATATCCTTGAATCAATACATTCTTATCAATCTCAAAATGCCACAAATATTTATCCAGAAAGAGATATTAAGAAGCAAAGTTACAAATGCAAAATTAACATATGGAGATAATTTAAAAGTAGCACAGAAACGGATAGGAAATTTTTTCAGGATTGACACAACATCACAGTACAACATATACCACAAAACTCAGGAATTTTATTGCAATTAAGGATGAGAAAGAGCATCTGCAAAATGCATTAATCTATTAGCAGACAGCTCTTTTTCAGAGTTCAAAATTAGAACATGTAGCTAAGAGTCTTTATCTTCCTCTCCAAAATTTCAACAAAAACGCTACCTTTAAACTTTCTACTCTTTTCTACAATGGAGCAAGGATGAATCTAGTCCAATAAACAATCCACAAAAAAACCCATATTCAATTTACTTCATAAGGGATATCTTCCAACAGATTCCCATTAATTAGAAATGTGTATTTTCTTCTTCCAAATCATTAATTAGACAGTCTGTAACTAGATATGAGTATTTTCTTCTTCCAAATCATTCTGTCATAAAATGCATGTTGTCAGGTAGATGAGCACATGTGCACATGCACACAAAAGAGACCATGGATCCAATCGTGCAATCAAATTATGCTAGCATATGAGATAATTGTAATGTTGGCACCCAACAAAATCTAGAACTCTAGACAACACGTCACTACAAGTTCAAGTCCCAAAACCTACTGGGAGAAAGAAAAATGAAAGTTTATCCTTAAGAAAGATGCCACCAATGATATTGGAAAACTATTTACCATGAACATGTGTTGAAATTTGAATACCTAAAGAAACCTACAATGGTTACTAAATAGCAAATCTAGCAAACAGAAACTGAATATCTCCATGATGGATAAAAACAGAGTTACTACATTCTGCCATCTAGCCCCAGATTAATGCCTTTTGTTCATTTCCTTGGATCCTCCCATTGCTTGTACATGCAGTGCTCTCAGAGAAAATAAAGTAGGGGGCGGATGAAATATGTAATTATCATTGTCATCCTAGTCCATGATCTCTCCTTCGAAGCAAATCTTTAAGTCGAGATTTTGTTACTGATTTATGTGAAGAAACTAATATATCATGATGTCTACGGTACAAAGGCATAGACATACATATCACACAAGATAAACATTTGGAAGAAAACTTGTGCATATAGTCAGCATAGTAAACAACCAAGAAAAATTACCTTAACATCGCCAGTTCCTGGGAAGAACATATCACCATATTTATGGAAACTCACAGTCATTACCCTGATAAGAGTGTAAACAGTTAAATACTTTTGTTGTTTACTATGAGAAAACATATAAACACTTCAGGAATGCATGTCAAAATATTGATTATGTAATCATAATATAGTTGCCAAAGGGATTTTGTCAAGAATAAATACTAAAGTCATAAATTTATACTCAAGTTTACTAATATTGAACTGAAAAGTAAAATAAGTTGATTGCCTGTCTGTGAAATAAAAGGCTTCTTCAACGCCATCACCATGATGAACATCTATATCAATATAAAGAACACGGGCATGATACTTAAGAAGTTCCAGAATTCCCAAGACTAAGTCATTGATATAGCAGAAGCCTGATGCCGCAGACTTTTTTGCATGATGTAAGCCACCAGACCAATTTATAGCGATATCGCAGAGTTGATGGTTCAACCTTCGTGCAGCATCTACACAAAAAATTGAATCAGTTTAAGAAAAATTCAATTTATTAAAAGTTCAAAACAATGAATGTTACCAATTGTGCCACCAGCATACATTTGGCAGAACTCGAAAAGATTCTCAAAGACAGGGCAGTCTTCTCCAAGGTTATCTGAGAGAGGACATTGAACAGAGTTGAAACATCTGTCAGGAAAACTTAATGAAACAGAGTTCAAGATAAGACTACTGAAAATTTTCTCTTGATGAAAATTGGTGCACGAATTGAGCAAAAGAACATATTTCTAATACAGAATAAAGAATACTTCTTATCCAACCAAGTAAAGAAGTTAGGCAAGTATCATCCACTAGGGAAATAAATTAGCGTATCTGATGTTCCTAAATGTCATGACTATCACGTAAACTGAAGTGCATGACACTTTCAGCCATGTAGAACAATGTAGAGATATATTAAACGTATAAGCTTAGATAACAAAGTGACTCGAAGGATTAGACATGGTGATGCAATGCACCATCAAACAACAATGGTGATGCATTTTATTTTAGTATCACGTCAAGCAAAATGATATCGTGAGATGATAATAATTCATCTCTGCATTTTATTTTAGTATCACATCAAACAAAATGATATCGTGAGCTGATAATAATTCATCTCTTTTGTTTTAAGAAGTATGCATATTGGTTTCCATCTAATTTCACAAGTGACTGGATAATGTCAAAAAGATTGTTCGACCCAACACTTGTCACATTCATTTCAACAATTAGGTTCAATATTTTCAGTGACCAATTCAGTTTTTCTTAGGGATCATAATCGGCAAGTCTCTTTAATAATTCCCAAGACCTTCCAGAAAATGATTTTCCAAGTTCTACTAGAATTTAAACATGTTTCCAAGGAAACAAAGGATATTCCCTTGCTGTCAGCCCTTAGTGCATAACCATTATAGCTTACCTTACATCTTAGACCCTTTCTGTCAAAATGAAAAACTCCGTAACCTGATTTCACTGCTAACTAAGGCAACCAACAAAGCTTTAATATGATTCTAGGAAGTTTACTAGTGCTAACTGGTTATCACAAACCAAATTTAGGATTTTTTTTCCCATACTGTTATTATACAATTCATGGAAATACAACATATGGTGCAAATTATTGCTAATGGTTAAAAGTTATTATGCTTAACCAAGCTGGAAGTGACGTTCACCTTACAGTTGCACAAACATGGCAAAACCAATATTTCATGAAACAAAAGTTATAAATCATTATTTAAATTGTACAAAAATATTTAAAAATTTGTATAAAATAAACTTCAAGATACATGAATTTCATTCTGTCATACATCTAGCTAACTCATCAGCGAACAAATGTTGTGTATTAGGGCTTATCCGGTGCAAAAATTCCACGTAATCTGCTGAATGAAATTGGGCAAGCTCCACGGGGTATGCCTTGTGTGGCCGCTGCAAATGATATGTTATAAATAAAAACTCTATGTTCTTAAAGAAATACCAGAACCTGGAAAAGGACTACCAAGACTAACATATATCTCCATCTTCTTGTAAAGACCATATGAAAGCACAAGATGGTGTGTCATACACAAACGATGTGGTTTCATTGGATGATTTGGTCCAAAATATACATTCCCAACATCTCCTGCAAATTTGGTACATGAAAATTACAAAAAATATTAACTTCAAGAAATCTAGAAGAAAATTTCAAAAGGTCAAAACACAACTTTTAATTGCCTATATTATATATAAATGGCTGATCATAATAAGGCATAACTAACTGAACAAGTTTACACAGATCAATTTAAAGCATGACCTCATGCTTAACCCCCTAGTTATTTATCTAGCACAAAGATTGTGTTTACAGATCTTAGAAGTTCAGCAAAGGTCAAAGAACAACTTGAGAAAAAGCAGAGTTTAAAGTACGACAGAAGACATGATAGATCGAATACCCCCCTATATGAAGCCTTGACGTCGGCATTTATGTTAATGTGTTCTAGCCTCACCTTATTCTGTTGGAATTAATCATGATTTGATCACTCCCTACATGCTTAACAGCAAGTTTCCTCTTTCAATAACGATACAAGATTCTCTAGAGGATTCTAAACTATGAGTGTTTACATATTTGTTTCTCGATGGAGTGAAACAGACGAGATTGAATCTTCATATTTAGCATCCCTGATAGCATATACTAGTAATCCAAGACATAGAACTATCATAAATCAAAATGAGGAACCGAAATTGTGTTCCAAGGAGGGTAGAGGGGTCCACGTAACTATGACCTTCACCAAGTGCTAAAGCCAGCATTATGTGTTTGTGTTCTAGCCATAACCCTAGTTTGATTGAACTAGTCACGACAGAAACGAGTTGCTAATTTAAATCATGTATCCATAACTCTTCCCCTTATGCTCTTCGCATTAGGAATCAAGAAAGCTCCATACAGATTTCCAAACGGAGGCAACTCCCTAGCGAGAGGAGTTTAACGTTAACAAGGGATTATCCAGCTCTATAATATCACCTTCAGCACCCGGCCGGCACTTATCGGAGGGTTGGCATCCGTTCCACAAGCTGGTGCGTGAAAACCAATGCAATTTTGACACGGCGACTTCTCGACTCGTTTGACTTGTGTGTGAGATGGGCGAGACGATATCAAGAAACCAGGGACAACACCTCGAGAGTGAAAATCATGATGAAAACGATTCATTTCGGTAGAAATAAGGTACAGCAATGAGGGCAAATCAACGCACCACGCTATGGAAACCGGAGAAATAGAAACCATTTAGGGTTTACTAATTTTGATCGTTCAAAGAAGCATTATTTTTGGAGGATGAAAGATGAGGAGGAGGAGGAGGAGGAAGAGAGGAGACTACCGTCGTAGAAGTACGCGATCCGTTCTTTGGGCGGCATCTCACTCGACGGCTCGTCGGAGGACGCTCGCCGCCGAAAAGAAATCTTTCGAGCTCGTAGTCGCGAAGACGAGCCTTCGAATAAGGTCGAACTTTTCACCGGTCGATATGAAATCAGGTCCATCAAACTTGAAGGAGACTTGATACGATCTAACGGTAACGGTATGACTTTTAGATTCGTGAGCAAATCTGACGATGGAAAATATCGGTCCGCGACTCCGCCTCTGTCCGTACAAGCGTTCGGCCTTCCACAATATTGATAAATAAATAAATATATATATATAATAAATAACTGCATAAACTTGATAATGTGAATTTTAGGTACCAAAAGTATAGATAAATAGATTTGGATTATGTAGTAAGGGAGGGAATGTTTTAATGAGATAATTGATTTATTAATTTATTAATTTTAAAGTATTTATATATGTATTATATTCTTTTGAGTTCATTATAATTAGAATATTATAATAAATAATTTGTGCATGATTTAATATAATAAAAATAATTTATAACCAACCATTTAGTATGGTGGTGCGTTTCATTCATTATCATAAATTAAGAGTAAGGGATTGATATAAGCTATCTTTTTGTGGGATAAAAAAATAAGATGTGAATGTGTATGCTGTTATTTTCCATTAAAGAAATGGATGTTCATTCTATTGCTGAATGAGCCACCAAAGCGTTATCATATGTTGATCCAACAACACTTTCGTCTTATGGATACAAAGTTACTCTGGAGGGTACGGCATCAGGTTCTCTCATGCAAGAACTTTGCAGATCACAGCCTCCTGTTCTCTCCAAGTCATCTGATGTGCACAGTCATAGCAGTGCGGAACACAACCTAATGCTTCGACGATTGGCTGTGTTGCTGTGCAGGAGGACGCATGCAACCCTTCTGCTGTATTGATGAGCACAATGGTTTTCTAATAGCTTACTTAACAAAACAAAAACAATGCACTCGATATAGAACAACTACTCTACGTATTGTAGATAGGAGAAGGAACGTAACGTCACGATTTCGGGAATTGGTGGGGCTCCGGTGACCTCACAGCGTGGCCGGTGGTTCTATGTCTTGGTCGAAAGGTCCGGCCTTAGTGGGTGACGGCAGGCGCCTGTTAGAAGTGAAAAATAGAAGAAGCTAAACTTGCTGCGAAGGGGGGAATTGCATCGCATGTAGACTTTAGAACAAAGCTACTCGAGAGGGAGTGTCTGTGGTAAGTATCTCTTTATATACACTATGGTTAACAGGTTCTACCTAAGTAGAGGTGGGGCACTTTGCATGCAAACTAGTGGATGCAAAAAAGCTATCTCTATTCAGTTCAGAACTCAAAAATGATATATCTATTATTCTAGAGTCTGCATGCGATGCAATTCCTCTTTCGCAGCAAGTTTAGCTTCTTCCTCAGTTGACTTCTACCAATGTCGGATTTGGGTTATCGGGTCACTTTCTCTTTAAACTCATCCATTCCTCCTCGGTCGACCATAACCCTCACACCTCATCCACACCGGTGATTCCTCTTCCCATTCATCTGAGGTGTGCTTCCGATGCAGCGTTGCCCTCGGGATTTCATTGTTCCATACGATTCGAATATCAAGTATTGATCTCAGCAATTTGAGCTGACATGTAAAGTTCGATCTTGACGTCTTTTGTTGCATATTTAATGAGCTTACCTTTATCCTTGATTAGTATATTTAAACAAAAGTGTTTCTTTTTCAACCTAAATTCATTGAATGGCATTGTGTGGATCCATTGTATGTTTTCCATCAAAGGGGGAATTCATGTGCGTTTCTGAATCTAATAAGAAGTTCGTGTCATAACGAAAACGATCTTGTTTTGTCTGATCTGGTTAAGAGACTTTGACTCGTGGTGCTTAGTCTGTGGGTTTGGTCTGGGCATCGATTTCCTTTGTGATTCTGCATCTTCTGGGTGGGGGAAGGAAAACTGACATGTTTGGTCAGACTGACGCAGAGTTGTATCTTATGGATCACCAAGTCTAAAGTATGACTAGACGACAGATAAAGGTTGAGGAAGGAGACGATGGATGACATTATTATGTTGGTGACAGGCATAAATTACCAGATGTTTGAACTTCTGTTTTTCCTTATTTACATGGTTTTTAATGAACTTCAAACGAATGTTTTGACACAAGAAGTCTTTCAGTAGATTTGTTCCTTATGTCATACGAGTACATAAGGCAATCTGGGGGTGGAAGGAATTCTCACTGATCCAATCGGTTGTCTCTGTAACCAGGAACTGGTAAGCAGAAATGGGATTGAGATCTTGAAGACATTGGAATTCCCTACAAGATGCAGATATATCAACATTTCCAGTTCAAGGGTGATGGGGCAATGTGCATGCAGCGGATGCTAAGCTTGTTCTCGAAATGAGTCAACCTGTTCCTTGTTTGCAGGTTCAGCTAGTATTCCACAGCCTGTATGAGACTCGATCGATCATACTTGCCAGAGTGCATCTGGGACATCTTTCCTCACGGGCGAAGGCCGCCAAAACATCATTCCTGGAGACCGATGCAAGTTCAAGAACAAGTGTGCTGCCACAGGAGACTGTGTCAGAGCATCTTCCACATCACTTTACTCGCGAAGGAGCGATAGCTTGCTTGATCTTAGAACAGGGATTTGACCGGAGACTTCGCTGTACGTAATGGTCGGAGCCTCCAATGGCCTGCCATGAACAACAGCCCTTGTTGAGCTGATGGTCGCAGGCTCGACCAACGGCCGCGCCTGCACGCCGCACACCAAGGGCAGCTATTTCCTCGTCAAAGTCGAAGTCAATGAGCGAGAAAGGTCGCCCGAAGGGCTAAGCAGGCACTGCTTTCACGCACATGCCGTTGTGTTACCTGCGTTGTTCCCCACAAATAGACTGCACGTTACAAACAACGGCGGCACTAAATCATGTGAAGTTAGTGACTGCAACGAGGCTTTGCAGCAGCAGCAGCAGCAGCAGCTCATGATTACGATTACGACCTTACTGTTTACCTTTCTCCTCCATTAAACAGCGAACATATTATTATTACGTAAGGGAAGGGAGGAAAAAGGAAAACGAAAGACATGACTGCGTCTGCTCGAAAGCGTTGGTACGGCTCCAGTGACGTCACCGGGTGGCGGCAGGTGCACTCTCGTGGCCGCGCCGCCCTGTCGAGTGGCGGGTGAGGGCGGGCGACTTCTTCCACGGGTCGAGGATGGAGTCGCGGTACCTTGACGGCAGCGCCTGGCTCCTTCCCCGCTTCGATCGCACGATCGGCGCAGTGTCCTCCTGGTAGACATGGAACGGGATCGTCCACTCGTCCGTCTCCCTCCGCTTCTTCCCCCCACCGCCGTCGCCGGTGGACCTCCTTGTTCTCCCCGACGGCGCGGGTGCCATCTCCTCCCCAGCTGCAGCAGGCATGGCCTTCTTGGCCTCCGGCCCGTCATCGTCGAAGAGGCCGCCTGAGACCTGCCGAACCGCCTCTAGCAGCAAGTCTAAGCAACCATCGCTTCGGCGGCCTCTTCTGCTGCTGGTTGTGGTCGTGGTGATGACGATGGTGGCGGTAATCTCGCCGTCCGCCCCTTCGGTTCCCTTCGTTTCTTTTTGTGGTGCGGAATCCGCCTCCTTGGTGCCGTCTGCTGCTGTGTCCTCGTGGCTCTCTCCGCCGTTCTCCTCATCCGGATCGCACTCGCCCTCCGAGCTCTTCGCCGCAGTTAAAGCGCCGCCGCAGCAGCCGGCAACGGACACCGCGGGCGACAACGAGTTCTCTTTCACGGCCGACGCAGGCGCGACCGCAACGGAGGCCTCCTTCTCCCCGTCGCGCCCGGCGTCGGCCGGCGCGGAGTCGTCCACGACGTCGCTCTGCTCCGTGGGGCCGTCTCCCTCAGCCGATCCTCCTCCAACCTCCAGCGGCGGGCCCAACCTGAGCCTCAGATCGACGCCGAAGCCGTGTTCTCTCGCCGGCGGCAGCGTCCCGCGGGCGGTCTCTCGATCGCAACCATGGCGGGGGGCCTCGGTCTCTGCACGCGGAGCAGTGACGGTGGAGATGATGTCTATGATCTTGGCCAAGGCCGCTTGCGCTTTGGAGGCGCCGATGCGAGTCGAAGCGGCAGAGACCCGGTGGACTGGGCGCTTGACAGGAGGCGACGAAGCCATCAAGAAGACTGGAATCTTCTGCTCCTCTTCATGTCGACCTCCTCCCTTTCGTCTCTTCTGCAACACCTCCTCCAAATCTCTACAGCAGCTCAAAACAATACCAATTTAACACGAATTATTACGGAAGAAAGAAAGATAAGAATACAAGAAAAAGGAAGCGAAAGAAGACAGAGAGAGGAGGCGGCCGCGGAAGATGCGACAGAGATAGGGGAACAGTTCTTACTACTTACTCTCACATTATTACTTGGGCTATCTTTATTTCTTTCATTATCATTAATTATCTCACGTTGTCGTCCCTCTCTCGCCAACAAGACGATCTCTCCTTTCTCTCTCTCCTCCGCCTGTATCACCTGGTGAGTTTTACCGAATCAGGGTCACCTTTTCTGCACAGGGCCTGTTCGACTTTTCGCCACATATTGCAATCACCAGGTGAGCCGATCGGAGTCGGACCCAATCTGAATCGATCCAAACCCAATCCGAATAATTAGAAATGTGGACTACTGATCTACCCCTATAAGATCATCAAACATAACGCTTGCCCATTCTGCATGGCGCTGATTACGTGACATCTGTCACGTACAAATTAAATTGTCTCATTAATATCACGGTTAACAGTACTTGACAATTGGGTACAAGAAATCGATCCTCATCCGACTTAGGTCTCGCTTGATCAATCATGGACCGTTCATTTTCATTTACCGGCACCGAGAACAAGGGTAGAGAGGATGGCAGCCGTTCCATATCTTGTTGACTTAGGTCTCGCTTGATCAATCATGGTCCGTTCATTTTCGTTTAACGGCACCAAGAACACGGGTGGAGAGGATGGCCACCGTGATATATCTTGTTAGGCCCAACACTGTTTCCTGCCCTTGCTCCGTTACCCGACTTGTCCGCTTCCGCTTCCGCTTCGTCCTCTCCGAGGCCTACGATCTCGTCGGTCGCGGTGGTGTGGGCCGAGCGAACGCCAAGAGCCGCTCTGGCTTCGTCCGCCAAGTCAATGCTTATGTGGGTACAATCTCTGTGCAAATTTTCCCTTTCTGGTTTAACTTCCCACTTTGCCATGTTAATGGGCGCTGAGGTCTTGTAGGATCACACTGTGTTCTTCATTCACATCCATTCATTTTGTATATGCTTTTGTGCTTCCGTTAATTCCGTTGTACAATTTGTTTCTGATTTGTTTTCCTTTTTCGACAGCGTTGTTTGATCAATGAACTTGTGGATGAATGAATTTGTTTATGGGGAGGTAATTTCTGTCTTGGAACTTCAGCGTTGCCATTTCCTCAAACTGATGAAAGGCTATAGATGTAAAAAGATAGATGGATTTGACCCTGTTAGGGCTTGGTGGCCTTCGGCAGAGTAAAATGACGGCAGTAAATAGTGTTGTTTGTTCAAATTCTGCTTAAGGAGATCATATTGGTGCTGGTTACTCAAGCTATTTGTTAGCTAACTTTTTGTTAGCTTTAATGCAAGCATAAATGATCAAGGGTTTTTTCAGTTTTGGAAGGATTTTGAGGAAGAACATGTGTCGGATGAAATGAGCTCCAAATCAACAAATAGTCCTGCGAAGTATTAAGCATAATAAAGATGGTTGGTGATGCAGGTAGTTCTATTGGTTCAAGTGAGGGAAGTGCATAGAGAGTTCTAGTAACTAATCCTCTTGAATCTTATTGGCGCTGATGTGATTCTTCTTTCTTGTTTCAATTGGTAAAAACTTTCTTAGTGGATGTGTCATCATTGAAGGTTCTGTACTCGTGGCATGGCAGTTTCTATTAGGTCAATCAGTCAACAAGCACGTCCATTCATCTATGATGATATTATGGTTCTCCTTGTTCTTTGCATTCTTGCTGAAGTATTTGCAAAGATAGTATGCTATTTTCGAATTCTGCATATGGGCATAATTTCCTAGAACAACTGATACATCTGAGTTTTATATTGTCCCTGCATAATCTTGTGTGACAACTTGTCACTAGTTTGTAAACCCAGAATGCCTGCATTTGCTGTGTTTTCTTGGTTTTCTCTGTTCTCTGATTTTCCAAATAATCCACATCTTAGTTATAACAATGGCAGTTAAAATTCCATATTTCTTTTCACTTATTTTCTTTTGAATGTTTCACTGCATTTTGAAGATTGATGTATGATCACCTCTTCCAGACCCCATCAAGTATTCATTAATTACTGGAGGATGTGTTTTGGTGCATCAACGAGTTCTAATTATGACCCTCAATCGGAACATCAAACGCCTAATTGAACTGTGGAAACTCCAGGGTCTAATGGATCAGAAAGTCAGCTTACAGTGATTGGAATATGTCAATGGCTACAGGTATATATTTGTGTAGGTCTGGGCATTTGTCTTATGATAATGTTGTTGTCCTTCAAGCTCAGGCCCTTTGCCAAACATGCCTTTAGGATGAAAAGCAACAAAGTTTATTGCCTGTAAGTCTCGTGTTTTATTACTCTTAGGAAAAAAGGGTACTCCAGTGCAAAAGACTCCTGAAATATAGGGTATATTGCCTTCCAACATCCACAATTGCAGGACACAATTGAGTATGTCAACCAAATTCTATGAGACATCATTCAAACAAGTCAACCTCTTCAGCTTCCAGGATTGTTAATGATAGACATCAATGAGTTCTCAGTTTTATTTTTTTATTTTTCCACTTGAAGGAGTATCTACAGGCCCTATATTTTCCAGAAATTTCTTATCGCATGCTGGTCCATCAATGTGCCTGTGTATATCTCTTCTGTGACAGATAAATCTAACAAGTTAAAATTTGTGAATTGTTTCTGGTGGAGGCAGATCGTGTATGTCTTGGAGGTCCATTTTAAGATTTATACTTCCATTAGGATGCGAGCATGTATAGAGATAACACATGAAACTTATCCAAGAGGAAGGGTGATACTAGAATGCCTGTTCCACCAAATCTAGTCCAGGAAGTGAAATTGATGATATGGCTGTGGATATGATAATATCACAAACTTCTAGTTTGGCTTTCCTTCCAGATATCTAACATCATAACCTACTTTTGCATAAATTTTAACAGAGAACTTTGAGCATCGGAATTTATACTCTTGGTGCTTGTATTGCTTGGGTGCTTTTGGCAGTCGATTTCTTTTGACACCATAAACAGTTATAACATCACAATGGCATGGATTAATGTCAGAACCATCAAGAAATAACCATTTTGTGTTTGGTTCATGTATCCTTTAGAATGTTTCTTTTTAAGTGTTTCCTTCTAGTGCACAATATCTAAACTCTTTTTCTTAATTGACATACTTGTTGCATTAGTATCTTATATTGAAAGGTGACATAAGTTGAATTAGTGTTAAAAATCGTATATTTGGACATCTCTTTGTCAAAGTTTATTGAAATTTGAAATAATAATTTGAGACACAATCATGTCACATGAGAGTTCTTGTAGTTTGAACTTTGTTTAGTTAATACTGTTACTTTGTTATTTGTGTGTCTTTGTGTCAGTGGCAATTTGCAGGACAAGATAGTTGTTTAAACAATGATTATTCGCCAAGCTGCTCATCAAGGTGTGGATCCAGGTGTGGCTGATTGTTTGCTTTTTTCATTGTGTGCATGCCAACAGGTATGGTTTTCATAGTCGATGTAGTCTATCTCCCCTGCAAACATACTTCTGTTTGTAGAACTCTTTGCTTTATCTGCTTTGCCCAGCATGTATTTTGTGTGATTGGCTACATTTGAAGAATATTTGCTGTAAATAATTTAGAAACACAAATTTTAGGTAAGTTTGCCTCTGCAGTTAGCCTACTCTATTGTTGTACTTATGGAATTACAAGTGCTTACCACTGATGTCGTGTGTACTTGGCTTTTGAGATCAAAAGTTTATTCGTTCATAGATTTTAGCATCATTTTTGGTTTCTCTAAATATTTATGGAGTCTCAAGCTTCGGCGTTCACAAAGGTTTTAGGGCACTCTTTTTTAGCTTGAATTGGACTCATTTTTTTACAAACCTCTTTTTCAGGTGTAGAAGTGGCATTTGCCTTTTTTTTTTCTTTTAGACTGATTTGTTAAAGCTAATTGAAAACACATCCAATTAAGTCTATTAAGAATTTAATACTCCCATGGATACGATAACTTGTTCACTTGGGCTTATATTTGCCTGTCTACAAACTTAATCTTGTTTTTGTTGTTGGTGAATATCATTTCCTTTTGTATTGGTGTTTATATTTTGTAGAATCTGTCCTAAAAGCACACCATAAATATAGGTAGGGACACATTGCTTGCTTTTATTTTCCTAGAATTACACGCAATAATCTGTTCGGTATTTTTTTTTATCTGTTTGTAGCAGTTGCCCTGTCCCTAAAGTGTGCAATAGTTTGGGAATTGGGTGATAGGGTTCTAGCCACAGAAATGACTTCTCTATTTGGGGGATGAAACAATGCATATTGATCATCCCCGATCTCCCATGTTGGCAGACACTTGGTTTGCCTTCTTTTTTTAGTTGACATGTCCCTCTCTTGTCAAATTGGTTAGGAATTCGGTACCTGTGTTTTATTGCTTTCTTGATGTTTTCTGATGCCTATATTCATTCACGTATTAATGAGAAACTGGTGATCCCTTTTAAGTCGGAACTAAAGTCGATGTTGGTTTGCAATCCTCACCTCTAGGTTTTTTCACTTTTAAGTTGGAACTAAGGCGATGATGGCTTGCAATTCTCACCTCTAGGTTTTCATTTTTCCCTTTTCCTTTTATAAGAAATAGGATGAAACAATATAAGCTCGCTTTCATGATCCAGCCTTGCTTGAGATATTTAGATGGAGTAATTGGTACTCTTTCTTTCATTTGAGCATCATTTTCTCATGTAGGGCACAGTAAGGAAAGCAGTGTATCTGGAAGCACATGCTTATATGATCATTTGTTTGACACCAAGACTTGAGAGGAATTTGAGATTATTGGGACCATGATAACATGCCAAGTTACAGCTGTAGTGGTGCGACCCATCACCAGTAAGCTATTATTTTTTCCTTGTTAGGTTATGCTTTCTCTGCATGCTAGCAATGATTATCCAACTATATTTCTAGTTCAGGAGAAGAAAAAACTGAGACTGGACTTCACACACCCATCACTGCTTTTGGTTGGCCCAGATGTGGTTAGCATGCAGAGGCAGAGGGGTATCATGACCTTACCAAATCGCCCTAAACTCAGTCTGCTTGATTGGATCCTGGTCATGCCCCATCACTTGTTCTGCTCTCTTGGAATCAGGCTGTCAGCCATGCATTGTTTAGATAGGTAGCACATAACCTTAGCTAGCATGACATTGTTTGTCAGGGCTTTACTCCCCTTCTATCTATTAAAATTTTGGGCTAGTGTCTCACAACTTAAGCATGAAAACTAAACTACACAAGTCAAACCCTCGGAAGTATTCTATTTATAGATGTATTTTCTCACTAGATATGGGATTATTTTGGAGCATCGAAATCTCATCGGGTCAAATCATTGATGTTCTAATCAGATTCACACACATTGCATGTGAATCCGCATGGATAGCTAGGACTTCCGAAAGTGATGTGGGACATCGAATTGTCATGGACGGTCAAGCTGTCACTGGTCATGGTGCTTGTCTCCATCGAACCGGAAATTTACTGTGTTGCATGGTAGGTCTCAATGTGATCCATCCACCAGGATCAGTTGACCTTATACCAAATCTGTCATCATGATTCAAGTCCAAAATCACAGAATTAATCTTCCAAAAAGGATAGTCAGACAGTGCATTTTGAGTTAGTAGCAACTCATACAGTTCATAGCCAACGTAGGATTAGTTTGAGTTTCAAGCAAAGTACAGTTCGAGAAGATCCACATCTGGTTTCCATCTTTACCTGCCCTATGGACGGAGTTGTTCCCTGCGCCGCTTCCACTGCCACCACTACCAGCAGCACTTCACCACCATTGATAATGGTGTAAGCACTTCTACAAAAAGTAGCTGCCTACTTTTGATTTGAAGTGGTAAGAGGCAAAAGATCTGCCGGATCCAAACTTTCTACTGCATCAATGGAAGTAAAGCAAACTTCACCATGGAAATTGACCCCCTGCGACATGGTAACAACGCCTAGAAGTTTCTTAATCTAAACCCCATGCTTGAGCTGAAATAGGAAGATGTTGCTGAGGTCTACATATCTGACTGCCTTGTACATTATAAATCGTAGGTGGGACATCATAAATCACTCTTCAAACTCCCACTTTGGTTTCCCTAGCTATTAGAGTTGCCCACTTCTTTTATGATAAGATTCTGACAGATATTTTCTTAGTGTCTTCCTACGTGGTAACCATCAAAGTTTCATCTCTGCATCTGTATTAATGAAAGAGATTTTGTCTTGGATTTTTGGTCCATACCTGTATGAATGCGTTGACATTGTTGTAGTGGTCTGATGATTCAGGTCCTGAACCAGAAAATATATGCAGGAGAATCTGTAAGTCTTTCTTCAGACATGTATGTACTGTTGTTTGAATATTACGATGGCAATACTATATATGTTTATATGTACGAGAAACCACAACCTTTTGACAAGACAAGGAGCAGGAATAGTGGAAGCAACTTATATCATTATACTAGTAAGGTGGTGTTGGCTCAAGTTGTCCTGCGCTCACTGACATTACATGGTAACAAAGCCATACAAAACACCTTTGACAGCACTGAATGCCACCTAGTGATTGCATCACACCTTCATTTATATATGACATTGTTCGGTGAGAGATGGTTTTAATAAGCATTAGATACTCTTAAGCAACTTGTTGAGATCCCATCACTGCTCATCCTGGCTTTGCTTCTTTCTTGCCTTCCTCTTCTATGGCTGAGGGTGGCGCTGCGTGTAGATGTAGTCCAAATGGGCCTCGGACATCATTCTCCTCTCGAGGCATTCTTCGGTTCCACCCGCGCATGCTTCCATGCCCATGAGCTGAAACGAGGAAAAAGGAGTGAGAAAGCAAAGAAAGAAACCACTCCATCAAGGTTGTGTCCTTTGCCTCACTCACATTCCAAGGTTCCTCTTCCTCCACCCCTCCTGCATCCTTCATCTTCACATGGTCTGCGTGCCAAAGCAAGAGAGAATGTGAGAACACAAAGCTGTCTTCATCTGTATGCACTATCACATGCAGGTGATGTGGTTAAGGCTTTTTAACCTGGTTTCAGTGGCCGCAGGAAACGAGAAGCAACAGCTGTGTTTTGGACGGAGAGGAGGATCATGACGAGGAGGAGGAGCAAGACGAGAGGTGCCCGAGAGCTGTGCGAGCCGTGTCTCATTGTTCCTGGTTTCTTGCAACCCACAAACACAGGTAGGGAAGAAGAAGGGGGAGATGAGATGGGGTGGGGAAGGTCACCAGGGGTGAGTCTATATAAACGCGTGAGCACCGGGGGAGGGAAGGGAAGGGAAGGGAAGGGAAAAGGGGTCACATGAAGTGAGAAGCACAAAGCAGGCCGGCAGGCAGGCGGGCAGGCACCTCAGACAACAGCTCTGAGGGACCACCCACCCACCCACCACAAGAGTCTCTCTCTGACTCCCATACATGAATCTGATGCAGACGCCCCCACGTGTCTCACTCCGTTGAATCAGATACACAAACCCCGGTTACGCCCCACTTCGGATCTTTTATAAACGCTCTCTCCCGCAAACACACACAACTCAAAATGAAATGTTTATTTTTCTTTTTTCACTCGTGTTTTATTTATTATTCCTCGGTCAATTCATATATAAACTTAAACTTCATTTATTTTCATAAAGGCCTTTCGGTGTTTGCAAATTGGACATTTGCTCTTCCAAATTTTCATACATCCCTTCCAAATATTTAGATATTTCCTCTGCATCCCTTAAGATCTATATATGTCGCTTACGTAAACACATCTCTTATATGGAATAGGTATGAAAATTATTTATCAACCAATGGAGATTGATTACAATGCAATGGAATATATATGTATATACACACACGTATGTGGAAGTTTGTATTTCCTTTGTAAAAATGTAGATAAATATGAAATTAACTAATTAGAAAATCATTAGCCTATTCGTAGTATCACTTTGCATAAACATTTTGGGATTTATTTTGGGGTTAATCAAACCATGCTTTTCTTTGGTCACTTTGTCAAAAATTCATATGTTTAAGCTTTTAAATTATTGATTTGTACAGTCAATTTTATATGGCAAATGACCAAATATTAAATAATCTATCATGCCAACAACACATGCAAATGATGAAAATTCATATATTTGCTAAGACTCGTCCCATGGGTCAGTTAAATAGTGAAACAACGAGAGATTAGGCTATTGACAACTAAGTATAGTAGGGTTTCAATGTATAAAACACAATACCTTCTCGTTCGAGAACAATCTTCTTTTCTTTGCTTAACGATGCCAATAAAATGGTTTTCTTTTTCTTTAGTAACATTAAGAAAAACAAAAAAACACCAAGTTAAGATTAAGCGAGATATATGCAAACAAAAAGAACATAAATGGGACTTCGACCATTTCATCGATTCAACCATCAACAAGCATCCTAAACATCGTAAACCCATACTCATCTACTACTGCAGTGGGGGCACATGCGACATATTGCTGGCCTCGTTCATTATGTTGAATGTCTATCATGTTAGTCTTTGTAAGGACGTGTCTGTCCTCGTGCTCGTAGTGGTGGTGGCGGTCGGTGACAAGCCATGCTTCCATCGATCACGAAGTGGAGGTTCCCAAGATTTATACACGCACGCACACGTGTTGGGAAGAGGAACTACTGTCATGGGCACATCGGCGCCGCTTGCAGCTTTCTTTATGCATTTCCCTGTGCAAAGAACGGATACCCTTCACAGAATTTGTGTTCCTCGTCTGAGGCCACTACTTATCGCCACAGCAGCAGAGATGGCGTCAGATGTGATGGATTGGATGCATGAAACGGCAGAGCCATCCACTTAAACAAAGAGTCGCACAGGATAGAGATGGAAAAAGCTGATCTGATAACTTGCGGGACACTAAGAAATGGGACGCATAATGATAATAATAATAATAATACTGGTAAGAAAGATGAGAAAGGGAAAGAAGAGAAGCCGAGGGAATATGCTCGAGCTTTATACCTCCAGACGCGTGCCTTCGCTGCTACCAAGCAAAGCCTGTCGGCAGCAAATGCGATGTGCCATCCCACCATCTGTTCCGTGCGAGCTCGAACGAACCAAGCCGGTTCGGCATCGACCACACTCGAGTCAACGAAGACAATAATTCGTGGATTGGGTTCGGCGATAGGGACTCGAGGGTCGGTTTTATGGGGGGGAGAAAGCAGAAGCGTGGGGAGGTAGAAAGAAGGGTGGGGAGAAAGCGAGGCCGAAAGTAGGTCGGGTTGAGTCGACTCCGTCGGCCACTAACTACGGGAAAGGAGGAGATCATATATCTGATCCGTTCTATTTTAGATCAACGGCTGAGAACCTGCCTTCAGGCACACGATATGGGCTTCTAAATGGGCCTCAATACGTCTCGGCTTTCTTGGCCCAATTGAGGTTTGGTGTGCTCTGGGCCTCCGTATATCCACAATAGGAAGAGATCTTCCCATCAACAACGATTGCTTGCTACAGTTTATGACATTTTAATTGCAACTATTTATATGCGTAATTAACAAAATTATTGAACAAATAATTTATGAAATCATCATCATAATGCAACTATTGTTTTTAAGCCTATACATGAACCACTCACTGCTGCTGTGCTTACTGTGGTACTCTGATCTGACCAACTTCAGCCGTCGGATCAGTTGAGGCGGTGACTGCAATCGCAATAGAAGCTGATCCGAAGGAATGTACACGGCGTTACATGATAAGCGGAAACAAAAAGGAAAGGTAGGCGAGGGAGGGAGAGGAAGACGAAGACCATCATGAGGGTGACAATAATGAGGAATGGGGCCGGTGAACTGATAGAGGTACAATAGTGGGGGGGAAGGTCCATCGTTCGGTCAACAACAATGACAACGCACACCGTGAACGGGAAAACTAGAGGTTGCTGTTATTGCTGCGAACCAGGAGAGGAGGAAGAGGAGGAGGAGGAGGAGTTGGATGAGGAGGAAGTGATGCTCCAGGGTGTCATGTCCATGGGGTAGCTGCCGAGGACGCGGAGGAAGGAAGTGAACTCCTGGACCTCGGCGAGGGCGTTCTGCGCCCGGCGCTCCGCCAGGGAGGCCTGGAAATCCACGTAGAAGGTGTACTCGAAGTGCTTGGCGGTGCCGGCTGCGCCGCCGCCGCCGCTGCTGGCCTCGTCCTCTAGCCGGATGGGCCGCTGGCGGTGCGGCCGGCTCTCGATCTTGGTCAGGCCGATGTCACGGAAGGCGAACGCGGAGAGCACCTTGAACAGCACGGACGTGCCCTCGCTGTCGTGGGCTGCGAACACGATGCTCGTCTTGAATGGCCGGTCAACCCGGGGCACGATGGGCTCCCGCGCCAGCATCACGAACCGCGTCACGTTGCCGCTGTCGTCCTGGATCCCGTCCGCCAGCACCTGCATCCCGTACAGCTCCGCTGCCCGAGCCGACGCGATGGCCGCCGTGTCCTGTAGCCCGTTCAACGCCACGTACTCGGCGGCCCCGGCCGTGTCGTCGAAGGCTTCGCGCGCCACATTGAGGCCCATCGCCGTCAGGGTGTGCTCGCACTGGGAGAGGGCTTGCGGGTGGCTTATGACCCGGGTCAGCTGCTCCTTGCGGACGCCCGGGAGGGCGAGAAGGCAGTGGTGGACGGGGAGCTGGACCTCGCCGACGATATGGAGGCGGTGCCGGAGGAGGAGATCGTAGTTGCGGTGGATGCTGCCGCCCAGGGAGTTCTCCACGGGCAGGACGGCCCGGTCGGCGACCCAGAGTTCCACGGCCTGGAAGGCCGCCTCGAACTGGTCGCACGGGATGGCGTCGCAGTTGGGGTAGGCCTTGGCGGCGGCCGCCTCGCTGTAAGCCCCAGGGACGCCCTGGTACGCCACCCGGAGCTGGGACCCGTGCTTCGGCGCCGGGGACAGGTCGGCGATGGTGAGCGGCTGCGGGAGCTGGACCGGGACAAGGTCAAGCGCGGCGGCAGCTGAGCCATGACCGTTGACGACGGGGACCAAGCTGTGGTTGGTGTCATCCCCGGCTTCGTGGTGCTGCGGCGTCTGCTGATGGTTCTGGGAGGTGGTCGCGACCTTGCTGGAGAGGATAGCGCAGGCGCTCTGCCAGTCGGCGCGGTTGGCCCCGACGGCGCCGTGGAAGAAGGGGGAGATTTCCGGCCGGTGGACGCACCGCACGAGGTGGGTCCTCTGTAAAGGGATCTTAGGTTTGGCGATGGGGAGAGCAAGACGAGTCGAATGAGGGCCCGTGGTGGCAGGAGTCAGGATGGCCGCCATGAGAAGTAGCTGCTAGCTCGTTCAGCTTGCAGTGGCAGCTTAGGAGGAGGAGGAGGAGGAAAAGCCCTTCTTACTGTGAAGCTGAGGGGAAGTAAGCTGAGAGAGGGGGGCACTTTATACGGAGGGAAGAGGAGGTTTGGTGGGGCGATGGCCGCCATGAGAAGGAAGACGCGCAGGGAGGAGGTTTGGTGTGGTCAAATCTCCACCAACCGCGGAAACGACCACTCGGCTCGACTCGGGTGCATGTATCGCCACTAGTTCCGTTGCTTTTTCGGGGAAGGTAGGTGGGGCTCACCGACACCCCAAGAGCTTCTTCTTCCTTTCTATTATTTCTAGCTGGGTTTATTGACCACAGCTGAGTGGTTGATGTGTTGATATGTGGTTGGACTGAATCACCAGCTAAACAACGTGATTCATTCCCCCTTTCATTGAAAGCTTGCTATTTATTGTCAATCCCTTTTTTTGCCTATTGATAATTCCAAAAAATAATAATTAAATAGTAATTAAATTATTCGCAGTTCTTCGATTACCAAAGGATGAAAGGAAGTATAAAGCAAGCGTTAAATCTGCTGCGGAATCACAGTGAAACGAGAGCAGGGTCGAGTGATAGACGTGAGAAGGTGTGGGGAGGGGATGGGGGCACGACTTGGTCGCCCCTTTCTGGCTCTCCCGAGTGTGTGGGCGTGGGCAGATACAGCGAGCGCTCAAGGCATCAGACCATTCGCATGCGTGCTAACATCGTCAATAGAGTTCAGATGTGGCGACTTGGTGATTAATGTGATCGCATGACACGCAGGAATCGGTCATGACTTGTGGTTGAGTGCGTGTGTGTTGCTTTTATGTATGATTATGATCGCAAGATGTCTGACTATATTCATTGGTTGTGCGTGGCGCTCTTTTGGATTATTGGAGGGAATGATACAAACTCCCATAGTTATATTGGTTTGATTTGGGTAAAAGATTTCAGGCTACGATTTTAATGTTTTTTTATTCATAACTAAGTTGCATATCAATATACTTGAGAGATATCAACACTTCTATATTAGTCTTGATAGCCCAAATTAGAAAGCATTATGATAAGAAAACATCTAACTTATAGTCAAACATTCTAGCACTATATGATGGATACCAACTCAAACACCCTATCAACCCAACATGTCATCGAAGCATCTCATATGATCAAGACAACATATTATGGCGTTAATCCTAACATGTAATAGTTTAATTGAGTCTTTGTGTCCGAACAATATTTGATGATTCCACGTAAATACTCCCACAAATCAACTCTAACTTACTCTTAATAGTTACAAAAGCCCATTATAAAAGACCTTACATAGATTATTTTATGAGAGAGATGTATTATGGTCCATTTATTTCTTGATATAAACTTAAGAATCAGATAAGCTTTTGTCAAGTACACGTGCGATATAATTTTTGCACGACGAAATTTAAATATTTCTTGCAATAAGCTTATAATAAGCTTAGATAAAAATTAAGGTTGCTTATCAATCCTCAATAATATCAAGATATCAAGGTTAATTTCATCTTGCACAATCAAAATCCGTGATACTATTATTTGAACATATTAAACAATCAAAATTCACAATAATATTATGACTTCAACACAATAAACATAGTTTAATCTAGCATATGACACCAAGAAAGATTAATTATTTTATTTCTATCGTAAACCCACCATGGTTTCACTAAATCAAGACGATATAATTTGTATATGATGATATAATTTTTATACGCTGAGAGAATATTTATTATATCATATAAAATAATGAGGATCTCTCTCTCTCTCTCTCTCTCTCTTCTCTATGAAATTTTGATCTCTTTATTATGATGGATTCCGATCCGCTACATGCTTGATGGTGATGACATGGATAACAATCAAACGATACATCATCAATACCATTTTTCTTCCTATCTCAACGGACCATAGAAAAAATGACCCAATCAAATTTGCAACACTGTGACGAGTTAGGTGAAACACGTGAGCTTTTGACCAGTCATCGGTGTCTTGTTCACGAGTGAACAACCACACGTGGTGGTTATTTCTTATAAACGAAAACAAAGACTTTTCAACATGGATCAGCAGGTGGTGCGTCACCTGCTGTTTAAGAGAACATGCTGTTCGACGTAATGACACCGTCACTATAGGTGGACTTTCTGAACCCTACGCCACCAATGGTCTTCGTAGCCGCGAGCACGGAGCGGACGAATGAATGGGTCCCAAACACAATAACATTTGACTGTACTCATAATCATTTACTCGAGTACGCTGATGCAATCCAGCCGTGGACGACAAGTGTTAGCTGCAGTGATTATATATTGAGAAGCAAAATGATACACGATGTTCTAATGGAATTTAACTTATTTCTAACAAGCATATTTGGTAATCCAGAAAGAGAATTGCAACGGAAATTCTAACAAAAATTAATTGCATGTCAATGTGACGTCATATCAAACTTCTTGAGAGTATATCAATCAGTTTTATGTAATTTGGTTTTGCCAACACAAAAAGCTTCCACTAAAAAAAATATAAAACAGAATAACAAAGTCTTACACATCCATCACTGGTCACAAAGGCGTGACGAATTAATGCGTTCCACTATTAACATGAGTGAAAATATAAAAATAGAGCAAGTAAAGAATGAGAATGAGATCGATAACCATTGGTAGTAACTGTTCATAGAGTAAAATAAATCTTTAACCTGAATAATCATATTTTTTGAAGGACCTCAGGCAACATCTGACCACACTGCATGAGAACCTCGACTAAGGGTTGAGCACGAGCGACATCTCCTTTACAGAAGAAACTATGCAAGGCACCAGTAATTGAATGGCGTGCCATCGTTGTGAGAACGTGTACATAGTCTTCGATCGAGGTTGGAAGATCCATGAATATGGTAATACCAAATTCCTCGAGATCTTCCTCGTGTAAACTATCGTCGTCCGTAGCGAAGACTCTGAGTGCCTTTCTGCTGGGTAAAAAAAAAAAATCAGATTATTTCCCACACAAATTATCTAAGACAAATGTTTGCGTGCTGACAGTAACAAATGCATTACTTTGTTCTATTGAACAGTATAAACATAGGGCTGCATGATGAATGTAACATAGGATCAAAATCTCACTAAACCATTTTGTGTTGGTAAAATGTAAATCCAAAAATACAAAGTAATAGGTCATATATTACCTGTCAGAGATAATAGAAAAGGCACATGAAGTGTCCTCGGATATCTCATAACCTTCTTCTTTGAGGGAAGATCTCAACATCTGAAACTTATTTGCAGTTCTTGATATAAGTAGGATCTTATCAGGTATTGGAACTTCACTGCTGAATATTCCGGAAACAATTTGTTTGATCTGCAACAATAAAGAGTGAAAAAAAAAATAATGGAAACATTGCTGGAGTCAGCAGAAAAAATAGGAAATCATGAAATACAAATTTTAAAACTGACACTATTTTGCCTGATAAACTAAACTGCTGGCAAAATGATAAAAGGGAAGGTACTCATCCATGCCTTTCAAGTAGAATTGTAATCCATTATCCAAATAATATACCATAACTAGGGCTCATGGGAAATGGTAAGAAAGAAGACAAAAAGTAAAGAGAATCCAGCATGAACAACAATGAGTTCACGTGGTTGAGCCAGTAGGATCGTCTTGAAGTGAATGATGAAAGCATCAATTTTATTAAGAATGGAAAGAAGATCCTTGTCATAGACAAATAAAGATAACAAAAAATGATACTAACATGCATAGTGTACTGCTATGAAGCAGCTGATTTGACTGGAACCCATAACTCCAACATGCTAGTTATAACCAGCCGGTCTTAGCACAAAGTTGTGTCTTTGGGGCTAACCGCTTCAATATTCACAGTTTAAAATAACTACGACTCTGTGGAACCAAAAATGAAAAAATGTTGTGAGAAATTATTCATGAATATACCTTAGCTACTTTTTCTTCTTGTGTTGTATGGAAGTGCACTAGTTGTGATATGAATGCACTTTGACAACTTACGACATCGCTCTGACAGAGTCTTGTAACTGGTCCTGAAAGTATATTTTGGGCAAACGACATGAACACTTCACTGTAGCAATCACTGAAGAGAATGACTTGCGGATTTCCAGATATAGTTTCCCTGACAGAATTAAGTTTATCCACGAAGCCAAGATCTAGGAAGGTGTTGAATCCATCAAGTACCTACAAGAAACAAAGGAATACATAAATTTTAGATAGATAAATAGCAATAACAAACACAAAAACAACAACATAAAGATTCTTTTACAAGTAATTTCACTTATGAAAGAAGGGATTATGAATAAAATACCTTATTTAAAAATATATAATAAAATTTTTGACCTAGAGCAATCAACAAAATAATAACCAGATAGAATGGCAAACATGCTTAAAAAATCTAGATGCCAGCCAGAGAATGATTAGATACTTGTGAATATATTTTAATATAAAGAAAATTATGAAGCATGAGTGCAATAGATTTGAAAACACAAAATGTGCTTACCAATAGTGATACGCCAGAGATGTCAATTGCCTTGAGGGAAACAAGTTCAAGCAACCTCTCTGGAGTAGATACAAGAAACTCAGGCTCGCAGCTTCTTAAACTGTACTAAGAAAAGTGGCAGTTAGTAGTAATTAACTGATGACCTTATGTAGAAAGAGGGACAAGTTGCAAAACACTAGAAACAACAAACTTGAAAGCATGATTGAATTCCTAAAGTGCAATAAGACAGTAAAAAGAAAAATCATTTTCAAGTGGCATGAGTGGCACCATACTTTTCAAGCAAAATTCACAGATATGATGTCCTAGTTCTTGATTGCTACTGAACAAATATGTGCTGAATTCCTGCTGTAAACAACATATCCAACATTACAGGAATATTCATTCAAAAATTAAGAAAATCAAGGCATATGCAACTCTTGTTAAACTTGTAGCCAATAATGAGTTGTCTTAGAAGAAAACTTAACGAAGTCTTCCCAAATATATCCGTAACAGCCATAATGCTAACAACAACTGAATGCATCTTCTATACATGAAAGCAAACATGCAAAAGTTCTCCATATCCCATTATGATGTCCATTATTCACAAGATAGATGATGCATTTGTATATTTCTTAGAAATTCAATTCTTCAATGAAACAATTCTTCAATTAAAATATATGCGGATACATTTGATTCAATATATTTATTTTCTATAATGTTAATAAAATATTTTATTTTTTGCAGTGGCATATGTCTTTTTTTATTACAAAGATGAAAGAGAAGAAAACATTATTGCATTTGCTATCATCTTATCCCCTTATCATGCGCTCCCACACCGTCGCCTTCATTGTCTCTCGCTAATATCCTCTCCTTCTACCACCCCGGTCCATTCTCTCACTTCTGATGTCATCATCTCACCTCCATCTTCCTCTTGCACTACCATCCTCTTTCATTGCAGCGCTCATTGTAGTCATTTGCCCTCTATCTCTTGTCATCAATCTCTCTTATTGTCATCGTCTCTCCTTTGGACTTTCATCACTACCCTATTTTTTCTCAATTCTCCCTCTCTTGTCATCACCCAACTCCTGTAAGAATTCACACTTTTATGTTTGCTCGACCAATGAGTTATTTGGATTCATCCAGTCATTTCACACATATTTTGTTATATTTATTATTTTTAAAATTTTAAATTTTAAATTTATTTTTTTATCAAACCTAGTTCAACCAATGACCCAATATCTCGAGGCTTGACCGACAATGCCCGATCCGATTCCAATAAAATACTAAAATAGTAAAGATTTTCTTTGAATGACATTGCCTATGGAAACCTTTTATAATTTGAATGATATTTTGCACGTGTGGAAACCTCACAATGATGGGAACCTTTGCTCTTTCTGGTATTATATTCTCAAGATCATCAACTTAGTTGTTTTAACTTCTTTCGAAAACCTTGTACAGTCATAAAATTATAAAACACATCTAAGTTAAACAAATATTTATTTGAATTTGTGTAATTTTTTTCCTTAGCTATCAGATTCATCCGGATGAACGGAATGTGAGAATAATAATCCTATCAGTTGTAATCTTCCAATCATAAGAGCATCTTCTTATCAAACATCATATCTTACTAGTCATTGTGCATGTTGCAAGTATGTAAAGTGGGCCTTTAGCTTTTCTGCTCTCTCTCTCTCTCTCTCATTTCTATAAACTTCTTCCTTCTTTTGCATATTTCTTCTTAGAATTACTTTGTGAGAACAATCTCATTTTCAGTGAAAAATCATTCGTTCCAGAATAACTTGTTGAAGAAGGAAGATTTTGTTTTCATACCTTTTGGGGACCACTGTTGCTTCCTAAAATCCAGTGATCTAAAAAGGTGCTCGCCTAGGTGCTCGGGCGAGGTGAGGCGAGGCACGAGTGCCTCGTTTAAGGGCCAAGCGACGCGCTTCAATGAGGCAACGCTTGGGCACTTGCCCGAGCCCAAGCATCGAGCACTTCGGGCGAGCGCCTGGTTGATATAAGGTGACCGAACCAAACTTTTTCAGTCTGATTCAGTTAAATTTACGTTAGTTGAACCAACGCACGCACACAATTATATCAAAACTTGCACGCGACCCCGACTCCCAACCCTATGCTTTCTCCCTCTACGTCCACCACCAATGATTTCTCCCTCTATGTTCACCGCCGACACCTCCGTCGCCAACAATTTCTCTTGTTGCCTCCGAGTCTTCCTCTGTCACCAATCAAGTCTTGCTGTCTGCCATTGCTGTCCGCTATCGCTGTTGCTGTCCACGATGCGACTCCGCTCCCTCCTGCTGTCCACAACTCCACTACCGATGTTGCTGTTGTCCACTACCTCCTGCTGTCAACGACTCTACAGCTTCCACCGCTGTCTGTTGCCTCCTGCTATCCGCAACTCTGCTGCCGCTGATGCTGTCTGGTGCTGCGACTGTTGTCCGCTAACTTCACACCACGACTTCTCACCGCAACTTCTCACTATCGGTTTCTAATCTTCCCTTCTAATTGCTATTAACAGTATATACTGTTAATAGTAGATTATTAATTACTATACAAAATAATTTTTGTTTACTAGATTACTAATATTATTTATTTTTTATATTTTAATAGTTTAGAGAGTCTCGCTTTGCTCGCCTCGGGTGTTTGGGACTTTGGTGCCTTTTGACACCTAGCGCTTTTTAAATAACTGCTTAAAACAAGGAGACCTTTTCCTTGATATTAGTTTCCTTATTGTACTAAATCACAACTACTTTGGTCTTCATCTTGTTGCAGTTCTTTCTAGTACAAGCATCCAAAAGCACATAGCTAAACAGCAGCACAGAAGTAAAAGCCCAAGCAATTGCTTACCCCTGCACCTGGTGATCCAATGGTGCATCAGGATGCAAGCTTACTGTGTGTATTCCTAGGGCCTTGAGTGGTTTGCACACTGACCTTATCTGAACATAAATACAAGTCAAAGGCACAAGCAAATCAGGCTGTGGCAATAACCAGAGTGCCGTGATTTATAGACAGCAATAATTGGTAAAGCTATCGAAACAAAAGGCAGCAGATAAAGACCTGAACAGCCTTCTCCCGCGTTGGCACAAGGAAAAGAAGGAAGGGACTGGGAACGACATGCCCCTGCTTCTCCTTCCTCGTAATGATATCAGAAGCTGTAGACACCAACCAAGCGACCTGCTCTGTGGTGGGGCAAGACCCACTGGTGTCGATGATGTGCGAGCCGGAAGAACAACACTTCCAGAAATCAACACCCCAGTCGCAGGCGAAAAGAGAACCATCCAAGCTACCATCAGGCGCTGCTTGTCGATCCTTCCACGCGTCATGTATGGCGTTCAAGCACAGGATAAGGAACTTGGAAGGGCAACCATAGTCCGAGTCGCAGTCGCTGCCGACGCCACCACCTTCGCTGGCACGATGCTCCGCTCTCACAGCAGCATCACACCTTTGATTCTTGCTCTCCTCGGTGGCGGAGACGGGAGGAGGTGACACACTCTTGCTGGGTTTCTGCTTCGTCTCCTTCCCGTGGCGATCATTGAAGGGATCGTCAGGCGTCGGGAGGCTAAAGCACATCCCCTGCACGAAACACATGATGTGAGAAGCAGGACACCCGAGAAAGGCCGATTGCGATCGAACTGGGGTCGCATCCAAGAGAAGCGAGCGTATGTTCATCAGAAGGACCTCGCAGATGCGGCGATTCCCGGTCTTGCGGCGCCGCTTGGCAGCGATGATTGCGGCGACGCGGGCGGACACGGCGGATTCGCTGTTCTTCATCCGCTTGCGGTTGGTCTTGTTCTTCCTCCGCCTCACCGCGTCGTCTCCCTTCGCCATGACAAGCGATGCGCCTCCGCCCAAAATTGAACCGAGAGCGCAAGGCAAAGGAAACCGCTTCGGCGAGGACGCAAACGAGAAAGAAACCGACGCAGCGGAGGGCATATATATATGTGCTCCGGACCCATAAAACCTAGATCGACAGCTTGCGTTCCCGGGCTTGTTCGGCGGCCCAAATGCCAATACTGGGCCGACACGAATGCGCCCGTCTTCGTTCCAGAAACAAGGGGCGGATCACATCACGTGGAATGCACGTGTGGTAGAGGTTTCCCTTCCAATTATTCTACTGAATGATGCTGTGGTGTGACGCCAACATGACTCAATAACGAATGATAGCGTTTCAACCAACATTCGAGATGACATTTGCCTTTGTGAGAGTACACCAATGTTAAATATAATTAAAACTCTTACATATTATATTTACCTTTTATTCCAGTTTAGAGTTGATTTCATGGCTTACAGACAATAGTTTGTCCGACAAATCATTCCTTTTCCTTTACTTTCGGCTGATGAGGAAACGGAAGAGAGTTCTCGGACAGACCCTTACTACATAACACACTGATTCTTTGTGGCTCAGCAAACTCGGACAGCAAAAGAAGAAGAAGATTAAAGAGCAGATGGATCATGGCTAAGTGATTGTTTCCTAGATAACTCATAATTGAAAAGGATTAACTAAGGTGGTAACATCATCTCATTCACAAGACTAGAAGACAATGAGAAGGCAACTCGATTGATTTTCAAGAAGCCATCATAAGTTTTATCGAAATTGTCAAAGACAATCAATAAGCCCAAACTATCCACGGAAACACAATGTTGTATCCATGTTCTACCATCCTTACCTACTAAATGCCAACACTTCAAGAATTCATGTTTTCATATTCTTCTATATAGCCTTCAAAAGAATTCATGTTCTCGTATTCTTTCATATTGCTTCAAAAATTGTATTCTTTTGGCTCTTTGTGATTGATCCTTCTAAATACAATGGAGCATCGTGATGTATATACTCTTTGCAGTATACAATCATCACGGAGCATAAATTGACGGTGGAGGCAAAAGATGCTAAATATGAAGTGAGCGGCGAGCGACGATAGTAACAATGACAGCAGCCACGATGAGTAGCAACATTAACGACAAGCAACGATAGCGAAGAGAGACAATGACAACAGAGAGAGGCAACAACATAGAGAGAATGTCAATGTCAGAATCGCGAGTAGGGTTAGGATTGGGGAAGTCATGAGAGGGATGCTGGGAGGCTGATATTGGTGTTTTAGTTAGTTCAAAAACACCGGAGACCAAATTAGACGTAAAACATTGGTTCAGTCACCTAGTTTAACCCCAACGCTCGCCCGAAGCACCTGGCGCCTGGACTCGGGTGAGCGTTTAGGCTTTGAACCGAAGTGCCTAGACATGAAATGAGGCACTCGGGCCTCGCCTCATCTTGTTCGAGCTCCTAAGCGAGCGCCCGAGCGATTATTGAAATCGCTGCTAAGGTGAGCGTTAGAAGACCTGCTGGACACACTCCTGAACCCTCATTATTTTGTAGTATCCACCTCGAGTCACTTAGGTGTACATTTCATCTGATTCAGAGTACTTTACCTCGACTCGATTAGCACCCTCAACTCATGTTATCTTGATTCGGATGAACACTCAAATATTAACAATCTTAGATATTTGATATCACATGTGTATATAATCCACTTTAGCAAAGGCCAAAGTCAGTTCTTATAGTGTATCAATTCAGTTTGGTCAATTTGACCTTAGGTCAAAGAGCGGACTATTTTTGCACCTTGGACTTGAGCCATCTTAGAGCTGTCTTTGATTCGCACCTCAACAACTCAGTTTGAGTCACCTTGGCACATCAGTTTGATACCCCAGCATCTTGGACGTGAGATACCTCTGATTCTCACCACGAACTCGGTTCTGACTGGTATATAAATGTATAAAAATAGATCCAGTATAGGTTTAAACATCATAAAAAAAAGAAGAATAGCTAAATTTACAAACAAATGTCAAAAATGGAATATATATAGATATAATCACTAGAATACTTAATGTCTACAATATTATAATATCACCCGACGAAAAGGTTATAAAGCTAGATAGATTTAGCATCATAAATAAAAATCTACTTCGTCAAATGAGATGTATATTTAGAAATGATATGTGGGTTGGAATGCCTATAAGAACCGATCCCCTCAATCTGAACCAGAACTATAAACATTAATCTTTAGGGATAATCAATCTCCTTCGATTAGTCCCTTTGAAGAATCACATCCAAAGCTCCTTCATCATCTAGCGAAGACATAGAGATTCGGATGGATCACTTTGAATAAAGACAACATCGGCTCGAACATCGTCAAGATCAAATCCTATCGGAGAAGAATAAACAAAAGACAAAAAGACATACCGGGAAGATTTGGTTTAAGATCCACAGTCACAGTCAACTGGACTGCAACCAAGGTGTTACGTTAATCTCTTGTGCCTAACACTGCTCTCGAGTCTCCAACATTTCCAATGACAAGATCTTGACCCTATAGATGAAGGAAACCCACATTAACAACAGAAAACAGTAGAATTTGCTTTGTATTAACTAGAACTTGTACCGAGATGCTTCATCAGTTCAAAAAGAAAATATGATAGGAAGTTAATTACTAATAGCCAACCTGCTTGACCATAGTAACTGCTGTTGTCCCACTGTAAAAGCAATCGATATCTGGATGCAGTCTCAGTTCTTTATCCACTATTCTAAAAGCCTTTAGGAATGAGTCTTTCAATATTGTCAATGTTTCTGAATGCTCGACTCTTTCTTCAAACCCAACAGAAGCTTTGGATTCTTCATTGAGGTTCATAGATGAAATTTCCTCCGAACTCATGCTTCTGGTACTGCTGATATTGTTTTCTCTGCATTCGTCATTACCTACATATACTTTCCAACTGGTA
The DNA here is from genome assembly GCF_036884655.1 of Musa acuminata AAA Group. Lineage (NCBI taxonomy): Eukaryota > Viridiplantae > Streptophyta > Magnoliopsida > Zingiberales > Musaceae > Musa > Musa acuminata. The sequence goes on along the minus strand of NC_088332.1, from coordinate 13,986,140 downwards.
CGTAACTTTAGAGAGAGAATATCTCTCACTTTTCTCACTATCATGTCATGGACTTAGTTGGTTTTGTCTAAGTCATACAGCATTCTTGCGTGTCCATCCGTAAAAGTCAACCTTTCCGAAGCCTCCCATGATCCCTTAGGACCCACAAAAGAAAAAACGGGTTAGAGATGAAGTTTCCTCCGAACTCATGCTTCTGGTACTGCTGATATTGTTCTCTCTGCATTCATCGTTACCTACATATACTTCACAATTGGCACGCAACTTTAGAGGGAGAATATCTCTTACTTTCCTCGCCACCATATGGCCATTTCGACCATGACCATCAAAAACTCCATAAATAGTCAATCTTTTAAAATCTCACAAGCTTCACGAAGAACCTAGAACAGAAAAATAAAAAATAAAAAAAAAGATTTATGAACAAACGATTATGTGAGCAAACTATCGTTATTGCTTCATCCAAGCATGACTTAAGATCACACAACCATAACTTAGGAAAACACTTCATTTAACAAATGAAATAAGCATACATTACTTGCTTAGAATGATTGTCCGATAAATGATCCAAGTCTAGTCCATCATGTGCAAAGTCCTAACATCATGGATCATATCTCAAAACCTCATCTAATCTTGTGCTACTAGGAGTTCTAAGATACCAAGGTAGTTAATGTTTTTGTATTTCCTCTCGACATAAGAAAATTCATGCAAATTATAGGTTAGAGGCTTTGTGTTTGGACAATTGCCGGCAAACTCCATCGACTAAATGATCTAAGAAAATAGGGTTATCAAATCTAATACAAGCCCCTTGTAAGGTATGTTCAAACATAAATGATAGACGGCTCGTTGATAAGGTTTTGTATATCGCAGACCTATGCGAACGGTTCATCAAAGATAAAAAAAAATAACTAAAGTATCACTTACATATTTCCTAGGTAACTTAATCGAGATCCACTATCGGATAATACTCTAACTTAAGTACAATACGAGATAAACATTATTATTTTTAATCGATCAAGATTTAACACAGTATCTAGTCAAATCCTACAAGACATAGAATCTAATCAACTCCTACAAGACACAAAAGAGCATCCTGGATAGCTAGCCTACATGACAACAACAATCAAAGGGAAAATTCTCTCATTAATCCAGATTACCAAAACTGTCACTATGTGAAGCAACTTTCTCAGGAATACCTTATTACAGACTTACTAAATGAAAAGCCAACTCCTTACCAGCATTTGATGTCCACAAGTTCACGTGTAATAGTTTATTCACATTAGCACCTGATTATAAATTTTATGGATTCATATATAAGAAGATGTGTGCATGATTGGTTTAGGTCAGATATAATTCGTCCAAAAGAGAGAGAAAAAAGAGAGTGAACTCTAAGAACAATCTATTCGCTGTTGAGTTCCCCACCGTTCACAATCACCCACATGAATGCACCTTGCAACTCGCTACTCCACAGGACCCAATAACTTGCTCTGAGTACTCACCAATGTATATGTGGAACACCATACGCTAATATCTACAGGGACTCTGCGAGAGAAGTCGGCCGTGAATCTCGGGAAGAAGACTGATGAAGACGAGAAACTCTTCAGGGACCAGCGGAAGCGGCCATGGCGTATCTGCAGAGAGGGCAGAGATGGCTGCTCTCCAACCATCGAGTGAGACAGCCGCCATGGAAGCCGTGCATGCATGGCATCCGCGTCACCTCGACGCCCTCGTCGAACTCTTCGAAGCAGATCATGCAACTATGCTCTCGGACATCTCCTCCACGCTGATACTTCACCACCGCCAGCTCCTTCACCGCATCCGACGACGCCGGCACACCGCCGAAACCCCCACCCCCGCCGACGCCTTCGTCGAAAGAAGGCTCCATGATCGAGTAGCGGTAGAAGCGTAGGCCGAAGGTGATCTCGATCCCTCTGCCCATGCGGAGAGCCAACTCAACTGGATCATTGCAGAAGGTGAAGAGTTCTTCCTCCAACTGCCTAGCGGCAAGGATATCACGGCCGTAGACGCCTCCGTGAAAGAGAAGGAACGAGATCGCGCGGCGGCGAGATTCATGGTGGAGGAACTCGTCGAGAGTGAACACGTAGCAGTGGTAGGGGCACGGCGGTTCCTGCATCACTTGACCTCCATGAAAGTGCAACACATTGTAGTGGAGCTTGATCACCACCGGAGCCAATAGCCGACACGATTCCGACGCCGGCCTCCACGCCTTTAGCTTAGCATAGAGAAACCAAGCAACACTGTCAGCACAAAGATGGCCCTCCTCCATCGTCGCCGCCTTCTCGCACTTCCCCTGTGCTAGCCGGGCTTTCTGACCAATGGGAGCAGCTTTATTTATACCCATGCCGGTCTCAGAATCCGAAATGGAATCGGATTATGTCGGGAGTTTGCCCTAAATGGAATTGGACATGTAGTTTCCGTTGCCACGTAAAACTTGCGCCTTTGATTCGGAATCGGAAACGTGTCGATGAGCTCCTACGGAAAAAGAACTTTCATACGGTGAGCTCATCATATCATATTGGCCAATATGGTGTCGATACATCAGACGGTAAGCTAACTTATATCATTTGACAACGACCAAAAAATATAATAAAAAAAAGGGTATTGATGTATCACACAGTCTGACACGAGTAATTCAAGGGACAAGTAATATAGCTTCTTCACACCTTGGAATATATGTCAAGCTAACAGGGCATCTGCTTCGAGTGATTTATCAATTCATATTTCTTTGTTAGAATTTTAAGGATCACATATGTATAATTAAATATGTTAAGTCATTATTTTTGATTAGTCAAAATTAAAATGATCTAATTAAAGTAAAGTTATTTAGCTAAAGGACATAATAATTATTATTAAAATTAATTATGTGGATACCATCAATCATATTTCTAACTTAATGACGAGATAAGTTAAGAATATAAAACTCTTGAGGCATAATTACAGATTCATCAATTATGAATATAATTAGAATTATAGATTCATCAGTTATGACTATAAATAAAGTTATGGTCCAGTATCGAATGAAGCTTCTCTTCACCCGTTAAGGAGAAATCTAAAGTTCTTAAGAATACTTGCAATTGGAAGATCAAATCACCAATTAATTCAGAAAATGCTTTAATGGATTCATCAGGTACGCTTCCGTATTAATATATTTCTTATTTGTTGTAGGATTTTATGCATATTATAATAGATTTAATAAGTTTTATGGAAACATTTTTAATCCATTGTTTTGGATCTATTAAGTTTGTTTTTGGACCAAAATTCGATTTTGATTCTATAAAATAATTATTTGATCCATATTTGTTATGTTAAAGAAACTCCAATAAATGGTATCTGAGCCATCCTACAATAATTGATAAACATCTAGGATTGTTTTCCATGTATTTTAATGATGTTTTCATTAGTATTTTAAAGTGATTTGATTATATCATGGAAAGATGATGGTTTTATGTAATCATGCTATCTTGGAGTGATTTGGTTCTATCATCATTGGAAAAGATGAAGATTTTATGTAATCATGTTATATCACTTTAATTTTGAAATATCTTTTCCTCTTCGTGTCTTTTCCTTTTATCAATATGCAAATTTATTTTTTGCACTACAAGGCATAAAATTTTCAAATTCTTTTTTGGATTTTATCTAATTAATATGAATTTAATTAATTAAATATTATTAAAATATTATGTTGGTTTAATAATATTATTATAATATTATGTTGGTTTAAACATAATATTGGTTCTATAAAGTTGTTTGTTGACATAAATTGAATGATTTACATGCTTTAAATATTTGAAGTCAATAAATTAAGGTCAAGCTAATTTGACTAATATGGTTCAAATTTAATTAGTAATTGTTTAATATTGGATTAAGTAATCTAATATATGAAGTCGCCAAAATGACCTATCATATATAATATTTCTCATGAAAATATTAAATGTATTATGTATTTACATCCATGCGATAATTACCCGGCCCAAAGGAAGGTTAATCACTGGTAGGATTTTATACATACCTGTAATAGTAAACACGTGACAATTATAAAGTTATACATGTAAATGATAAATCAATCCAAAGATGGGTTTCTCATTTGACATGCCTTATTATAAGTGTTTAATCATTACAACAAGACTACCACTAGCAATTAATATTGAAGTCCAAAGATAATATATTAATAATACACTTGGTATCTTGAGATGGGTTAAATCATTATTTAAATTTACTTAAGTTTATGATAATAAATATGAGCATAATTTTTGGTTGCATGTTGTTCTCTTATTTAGGTTCTCTTGTAAAAATATTTGCTAACCTCAACTCAGTACCGGTTTTAAATGAAATCAACTTTAAGAGTAAGAAAAGAAAATACAAATATGGAAAGAATGAGGCTGATAAGAGTCAGTACAGAATAAACAAAATAAGGATGATATTTGTTTCTTCTACAAGAAATCTAGGCATTTAAATAAGGACCGTGTTAAATATCATGCTTGGCATGCTAAAAAGTGAACATTCCTTACTTTGGTTTGTTCAGAAGTCAATTTAACTTTAGTACCTAAAACATTTGGTGGTTAGACTCCGGTGCAACAACTAACATCAGTGTATCGATGCAAGGTTGCTTAAGCTATCGAATGCCCAATAATGCTGAGAGAAGCATTTATGTGGGGGATGAAAAATCGGTAGATGTGGAAGCTATAGGCACATTTAGATTGTTATTGTATACTAGATATTATTTGGATTTGAAAGACACTTTTATTGTATCGTCATTTATACGGAACTTAATTTATGTTTCTTATTTGGACAAATCTGGTTATTCTTGTTCATTTGGAAACAATCAATTTCCTTTGTCTTTAAATTCAAATATGATTGGAACTGGTTCACTTATGACTTATGACAATCTATATTTACTTGATACTATAGCATCTTATCATGAATCCTTGAATGCGGAATTACGAGGTACTAAATGTAAAATTAAAATTTTTGGTTATTATGGCATAAACGTTTGGGTCACATCTCTATAAATAGAGTTGAAAGACTTGTATTAGAAGGGATTCTTAATCCCATTAACTTATCAGGTTTAGATGTTTGTGTTGAATGCATTAAAGATAAACAAAACAAACCTAAGAGATCAGGTGCATATAGAGCTACGAACGTCTTAGAATTGATACATACAGATATTTGTGGACCATTTCCTACACCTCCATGGAATGGTCAATAATACTTCATATCATTCATAGACGATTACTCTAGATATGGATACATGTATCTAATATATGAAAAATCTCAGTCTTTGAATGTGTTCAAAGTATTTAAAGCTGAAGTTGAAAATCAACTAAGCAAAAGGATAAAAAGTGTCAGATCTGACTGTGGAGGGGAATATTACGGCAGAAATGACGGCTCAGGTGAACAACGTCCAAGATCATTTGCTTTATACTTAGAGGAGTGTGGAATTGTCTCTCAGTATACAATGCCTGGGTCACCTAGCATGAATGGTGTAGTTGAAAGACGAAATCGCACACTTAAGGACATGGTAAGAAGTATGATTCCTCAATCAACTTTGCCAAAGTCACTCTGGGGAGAAGCAATAAATATTGCAGCCTACATTCTTAATATAGTACCAACTAAAGCAACTACAAAAATACTTTATGAGCTTTGGACTAGGAGAAAGCCTAGTCTAAGACACTTTCAGGGTTGTCCAGCTGAGACAAGGCCTTACAGGCCTAATGAAAATAAATTGGAACCCCGAACAGTGAGTAGTTACTTTATTAGTTATTCTGAGCGATCTAAGGGGTATAAATTTTATGATCCCAAATCAAGAAATATTTTTGAGACGGGTATTGCTACATTCTTTGAGGATATTGAGTTTGGGGAGAGAAATAAAATTAAAGACTTTACCTTTGAGGAAGAATTGGTTCAATCTGATCCGATTCATATAATTATCACTAATATGGCAAAATCTATATCTCAAAAGGATATAGTCATTTCAACTCCCATACAGTATGAGGAAATTATTCATGAGAAACAAACTCAACATCCTCAAGAATCTGTGCCGCAAGAGCCAGCACCTTTGCGACGATCCACTTGGGAAAGGAGAAGTGTTATTTCGGATGATTATATGATATTTCTCTAGGAACATGAAGAAAGTAGTGGTATAATGGAAGATGATCCAATCAACTTCCATCAAGCCATGGAGGATTCTAATTCGGATAAGTGGATTGAAGCAATGAATCATGAGTATAAGTCCATGCAAGACAATAAAGTTTGGGAACTTGTCCTATTACCAGATGGTGTGAAACCCATTGGTTGTAAATGGATTTTTAAAACCAAAAGGGATTATAAAGGTAATGTGGAGAGGTATAAAGCACGTCTTATGGCAAAAGGCTATACTCCAAAGGAAGGGATTGACTTTAAAGAGATATTCTCTCACGTGACTCTTTTAGGACAATTATGGCTCTAGCTGTACATTTTGATTTAGAGCTTCATCAGATGGATGTTAAAACAACATTTCTCAATGGAAACATTGATAAAATAATTTATATGGAACAACTAGAAAACTTTGTGTTAGGAGACCCAAAGAAAATGGTTTGTAAATTGATAAAATCGATCTATGGATTAAAACAAGCATTCCATCGATGGTACCACAAATTTCATCAAGTAATTAACTCATTTGGTTTTGAGATGAATGCTGTTGATGATTGCGTGTATCACAAATTTAGTGGGAGCAAATTTATTTTCCTGATATTGTATGTGGATAATATTCTGGTTGCCACAAATTATATAGGTTTATTGCACGAAACCAAGAGATTTCTATCTAGAAATTTTGAGATGAAAGATCTTGGTGACGCCTCTTTTGTATTAGGAATCCAGATACACCGAGATAAATCTCGGGGCATTCTAGGATTATCACAAAGGAGCTATATCGATAAAGTACTCAAAAGGTTTGGCATGCAGGATTACAAATCAGGAGATACCCCTGTCACAAACGGAGATAAGTTCAGTCTCAATCATTGCCCTAAAGGAAATTTGGAAACTCAAAAAATGCAAAAGATTCCCTATGCATCAGCTGTAGGGAGTCTAATGTACGCATAAGTTTGTACGTGTCCAGATATAGCGTACATTGTTAGAGCGTTAGGCAGATACTTAAGCAATCCTGGAATGAATCATTGGAAGGTAGCTAAAAGAGTCATGAGATATTTAAAGAGGACAAAATATTATATGCTCACATGAGATCAGACTATTTGGAGATCATTGGGTATTCTGACTCTGATTTTACTGGATGCCAAGATAGTAGGAAATCCACTTCGGGCTACATTTATATGTTGGCTGGTGGGGCAATTTCTTGGCGTAGTGCTAAGCAATCTCTTATTGCTTCTTCCACTATGGCAGCAGAGTTTGTAGCATGTTTTGAGGCGTCCAATCATGGAATTTGCTTGAGAAATTTTGTCACAGGGCTGCAAATAATATAAGGGATTGAAAGACCACTAAAGATATACTATGATAATAAATCAGCTGTTTTATACTCCAACAATAATAGGAGCTCGACTAAGTCAAAGCATATTGACATCAAGTTCCTAGTTATGAAAGAAAGGGTACAAAGTAAACAAATTTCTATAGAACACTTGGGAACAAACTTTATGTTGGCAGATCCTCTCACAAAAGGTGTACCACCCAAGGTCTTTCATGAGCATACTGCTCATATGGGTATATCAGAATTTGAGGAAACTTTAGTTTAGTGGGAGTCTGTCATATGTTTGTTATATGCTCATATGGGTATATCAGTATTTGTACAGATATTTTCTGATCAGAAATAAAGCTTCAGTTTATTATATTTTGTACATTATTGCTATTAAAGTTATTAATAATCTCGTAAACATAAAGTTGGACCAGTTGAAAATTGATATATACAGATCACATTCATGTAGTTTTCATGCTACACATTTCATAATTGATCTATGTCATTTGATTATGTTAATATTAGTGATCATTGATGGGTTTAGCTATGATTGATATAGTGAAGACCGCTTTGGTCCTATATTAATATGGCCAATGGACAAGATTGTTTTGTATGTCCTGTTTAATAATGACAATAGTTTTGAGCTCATAAAGTATAGCATATTTATAAGGATACATATGTGACTCAGTGGGAGATTGTTAGAATTTTAAGGGTCACACATGTATAACTAAATATGTTAAACCATTATTTTTTATTAGCCAAAATTAAAATGATCCAATTAAAGTAAAGTTATTTGGTTAAGGGACATAATTATTATTATGAAAATTAATTGTGTGGATATCATCAGTCATGTTTCTAAGAAACTTAATGACGAGATAAGTTAGGAATATGAAACTCTTGAGGCATAATTGCATATTCATCAATTATGAATATAATCATAATTATAGATTCATCAGTTATGACTATAAATAAGGTTATGGTCCCTAGTTGCAGTATCAAATGAAGCTTCTCTTTATCCGTCAAGGAGAAATCTAAAGTTCTTAAGGATACTTGCAATTAGAAGATCAAATCATCAATTAATTCAGAAAATACTCTAATGGATTTTATGCATATTAATATGTTTCTTAATTATTATAGGATTTTATGCATATTATAATAGATTTAATAAGTTTTATGGAAACATTCTTAATCTATTGTTTTGGATCTATTAAATTTATTTTTGGACCAAAATTCGGTTTTGATTCTATAAAATAATTATTTGATCCGTTAAAGAAACTCCAACACCTTGTACTTAATTTTGATAAGTAAATAGAAGAACCTCAAATATTTTGTTACTTGAATTATGTGTTTCCCCTGCTTTCAGAATTGACCACTCAATGTCGCTTTCAATTCACACTCTGCCTCTGATAGATCCTCTACGACTGACTGTATTCAGCAGTGTCTGCCATCTTCCAACATCTTGTGACAACTTAGTGATCAAGAAAAGTGATCTATTATCTGCAAGCTGAAAATATAATTTCTGGACCACACTTATCCAAAGCTTTTTCTTCCAGGAACTCAACTCATGCATACACAAATGGTACATGATAATGTGTTTGAAGAAAGGGGTTCAGTTACTCTTAACTCGTTTCAACTGAAATGATACATGATAGTGTGTTTTGTGGAAAGGCAATATAATTACTCGGACAAATCATGTAAACCATGAGATACCAAAACAAATAAATAAATAAACATAGTATTGTTTGACATGGTTAAGATGGTAGATTTCTCAAATCTCAAATGACAAATATAACAAATTATAGTAAACAAGTTGAAGTTGGACAAACAAAAAAATGCAATCCGACACACCGACATATAGGAGATCACACGAGAGAGAACACCTGGACATTCTAATATAGTCGGGCTGCTCTTCTCATCGAAAACAAAGAGTTCCAACCGCTGACATCTTTAACAAGCCCACGGACACTAATTAAGATGCCGGTTGCTGACAGCTTCCTCCCTGCAATGAACTTTGGCAGCATCATTAAGGTGTTCACTTGGCACAAACTCTCTAGAGCACAAATGAAAGACCTCTTTTATTACCAATATTAACTGATCAAATATACAATGGTTCTTAACAATCTGTATGTTGTAAATAGCTTATGCTCACTGCAATAACAACAGGCCATGATAATGCAAATACAAATGATCACAACATAATAATTCCATGATGCATGGCACATGCTAATCTTATCACAGCCTGTTCTTCAACAGCTGGGTTCCACCAGGGATCCTAAGGGAAAAAGATTAGGAGGTCATGTTAAACTCACCAAAAAACATAGCAAGCATATTAAATAAATTTAGAAAAGTTTATCGTCTTCTGATACCAATGCCTAGCTAGCTTTAAGCAAACCTTGCTAGTACTGTAGGAATACAGAAAAACAAGCATCTCAATCATTTCGTTTATGATAGGACTCGATGAGTCACTGTGTTGGCATACTTCAAATCAAAATTAAAAGTCTCACTTTGGTGATGATACTAACTTGAAGCCTTTTTTTACCAAATTTCTGTCTCTCAAGTCTGATGAGAAAGCAAATCATTTTATCCTAGAATTATAATTAAATTTATCTTAGATAAACAGAAACAAATATCTCTATTGACAGCAATGAAAAATACATTATCATCGACATATCTTAAGTCCAACAGAAGCATAATGACATTTTTATGTTCTGTGACTTTCTGATGAGTGATTACCTAAAAAATTAATAGTCGCGATGACTAGTATCATGCATGGCTTTCTGAGTTCCTTCATCATGATACATAATTACATATACAACATTTTCAAGAAACTGTAACCTCCAAAAAGGATGACACATCAAAACTCATAGCAGTTCTCTATAATATGAGATTTAATCTCTGCATTAGAAAATTGATGACCTCCCATACCATAAGAAAGGCATTAGTTGCTGCCGTAAGGTTTATTCCAACACCACCAGCCTTCAGTGACATTAGAAGTACCTGTAGTAATAAACAAAGTCACTCCAAATGCATGACCACATGAAATAATTAACAAAGTATTATGATGAATAAAGTGAAAGCATCTGACCAATATATTTGTATTCTCAGCAAACTTGTTGAGTACTTTTTCCCTTCGCTGTTGATTTAAGGTCCCATCCAATCTAACAAACAAGAAATTGTGTCTACAACCAATAAAATTGAAGTTAAAATACCGTAAATGAACATGCATATAGTCAATAGGAATATATAATGAGAGAATAGCTAAGATGTAATGGTGGCACAAAGTATGCAAAATTGTTTGCCACAAATGCCAACCACGTCTTGACTTTAAACGCATATATGTTACCTATACAAAAAACCATAATTCTTCAATATGTTCGAAGAACTTGCAAGACGTAATGCCTCTGTCAGAGGATCAGAACGACAATCAAGACAACTGTATTTCGGAATTTATCCAAGTAGCCAGCTATAAGTTGACAATAAAAGTGGTTATTAAGCGCCTACTGGATGAATTAACTCAATTGATTACTTGGAATAAATTGATTTGCCAAATATTCTTCCAGTGGTCAACTTCAGAAAAAACACAAAACACTATATAAAGCATATTTATCTGGAAAATGATGAACTTCAATAGAAATTAGTTAAGCATCCATGACATGATGTAAAGAAGGTGATCCAAGATTCCCATCTTACCTGACATTCTAGAAACACTTAAAAAATGAGACCTCTATCGATTGACAAACTTTGGACCCTAGCTTTAGCTTTTTTCATCAAGTGGAGGCGGGAAAGTGGATAATAAAGGGTGAACATTGCAACCAAAGGAGGACCTGAACCAGGTAAGGACGATCATGCAATCGTCTGGAACAAAAGTGAAAATTTCAAGATCAAACTTCTGGTCCAAATAAAGCAAAGCAGGAATTAAGGTATCTTACTGTACCACTGTAGCCCATTTATTAAGTACCTACCCATTCAAAACAATCCATTTCCAACAGGTGCAGTACCATGGTAAGGTAAAATATACCAGAGTACGCCCCTGGAATAATAATAATGATAAAATTATTCATTCAGAAAAATATCGGTATCTTTGGTATGACATATTGGTCAGCATGGTCAATCCATTTTGGTATCTAAATCATAGCTACAAGGCATAGAACAGGACATAAGAATATAGTGTCATCTGCCGCTCACCATGACACGGGTTAGCATAATCTACCACAGCAAGATATGTCATGGCATACTGATGATGTCAGTATCAAGCAATAAACATACAAATGGCACGATATTGGAGATAAATTATATAAAGGGAAGAGTTCAAGCAGAAATATTAGCCCACAGATCAGAAAGTGAGACTTTTTTGGCAAGCAATGTTTTTCAGCTTTCAATCGCCTTTTGAGCAAGACTTATGATTATCTACTGACCCTACCAGGTAGCTAGATGCATTGAATTCTCAGTATATTTTACCAAATCTCCCAAAATAATAATGACAGAAAAAAGTCTTCATTGTAAAGAAAATTACCGAGAAAGCGGTATTTCCAGAAGATCCAGAAAACCAGTCCATTGGCTAAAATATGATACTTTTGGCACCTAAAGGGCGAAGTTTGTCTAATTCCTGAAGGAGAACAGAAACCTTTGAAGATTCAACCCAGTTCTTCTCAACATCAATTCGAAAACGACGGTCGGTCGGAGCAGTAATAAGATCCTGCTTATTTATAATTTTCCTGCATTCACCACAGATAGTAAACAATATTATTGGGCTAGGTTGCTGAGGAGCAAGTCATAACTGCGTTCCTTTGACTACTACATACAAGAGCATGGGCTACGGAAGATACCTACAAACAGGACAAAGACCACTCAAGGCACTTCGCCAGCTAGCGAAGAGGCACTCTCGGCATAAACAGTGTGCACACGGTGTCAATACTGCATCTTCATAAGCTTCTAAACAAATTGGACACTCTCCTTCCTCTCCTTTACGCAGCTCTTCCACAACCTCTTTAATGTATGCCTTAGAAGGGACAGCACAGGTATCTCCATTACCAGCATCTTTACCACCTTTCAGAAAATGTTTTGCAAGTTTGTTGAGGTCTGAGAACTCTTGTGTATCACCTCGACTGAGTTTCATCACAGAAGCAATATAAACTCTCTTTTTATGACACAAGTAACAAAGAACTTTGGAAAGGATAACCAATCAAAGGCTAATGAACAGATGGAAAGCAGTTCGAATGATCATACAATCAGTACAAAAACAATCAAAGGTGACCACCACGATAAAAGGAACAAATAAAAATACATTACAAATACAAGATAAAAGGAACAAACAAAAATACATGTACATAGAACAAGTACCCGAACACCAACAATCATATGAACTAGGAATCTTTCAATCGTTACTTCAGGTAAATGTGTAATGGCATAAAACAGAAGATCCGACTTTCTTCTCTAGTAAAGATTGATGCATATATCATAAATACTTAATGAAACCTGCACATAAATTGCCTCATAGAATACAGAGAAAAGATCAAGCATGCAACTATCATTCTTAGCGAGCATTATTTGCATATGTAACAAATTTATAAATTTCAGATTTCGATGTGTATTACATATTGGCATTCACAACAGTCCATGATGGTTAACAAACAAAAAACATCTGCATCACTAACTAGAGTTTAAATGCTTAATAAAAGTATCAAATTAATAAACCAATTAAAAGATGAAGTGTTTAATGCAGATACCAAGCATTGACTATTTTGTTACTTTAACAAGGAAATGAACATCCTGGTGCATTTTATGTGCGTACAATTGCGATGTTGATTGACCCATTGCTGAATTTAAAGCAAGCTAATAATGATGTTATATATCAAATTCACTAATATATGATATTGATCTTTATTTCCAAACCATAAAAGCAAATTTGCACGGAAAATACACGTGATATACACCCAATGTGGCAAATGCCTGACATACACCAGATACGGCAAATCCATAAAAGCAAGTACCGAACAAGGCTTTCCATTAAAATTGGCAGAAACAATGAGAAGGAAAGCAGCAGAGTAAAGTGAATAATGCTACTTCTGCTCATAAAACTTAGCTTATAGCCTCAGGTACTAATCCATCAGGTGACTTGTAGTGTTTCATTAATGATGGTACGATTCTGATCCACTTCTTTATCCTCCATCTACACATTCCACTCTCCCTCATGTACTGTTTATCTGTCAGGTGACTTGCACTACCGCATTAGTGTGGTAAATGAAGTTATAATTCTGGTCCACTCGTCCACCCTCAGTCTATATATTCCTCTCTTCCACATGCATTGCTTATATAGGCATTATGTAACAATAATATGGGACTGCATATATCAGTTTTAATAGGATTTTGATCCTTGATCTAGTCCAGATCAACCCAGAATTCGATAACTAAGGGTTCTATAAAGTGGATTAGGTTTATATCCTTACTAATCCAACTAATTGGGACCTGTAATAATTTAATTATTATACAACTATCTTCTAGCAACTTTAACTAAGTTTTCTGTTTGAACCTTGGATGGTGAAATATATTTTATGAATTAGAAAGGGTCGAATGAGGAGTTTAAAATGGTTGCAAGGTGCATTCAAGGGGAAAGAATGGTATCAAACTATAAATCTTGGGAATCACCAGCATGAAGCAAATCTAAGTACTCAAGGCAAACCAGACAAATTGATGAAATAGGTAAGATATTATATGACTAATGCACTTAGTTTTATACCTCATGACAAGGAAGGGATGGTCGCAACACTGCCGAAGGCGTAAAAGCAACTCCAAAATTGAAGCATAATTGTGAAGAACCCGCCCTTGCTCCACAAACATATCAAACTTTACCTGGGCAAAAGCCTTAAAAGTGATGTCAATATTTGCATTATAGTGACTTTACCAAGAAGCATTTAAAGCGCAAAAAAAGAAATGATAGTTGCACCTTAGATCTCTTAAAAGAGCCTCATAGAAGTCCTTCTCAGCTGCTGACAGCTCACAGTAAAGGACTTCAACTTGTGCAGGAGGAAGCACAAGAATTGGCCTGCAACAAGAATTACAGGTAATAAGACTGAGACTGCGTAAGAAAGGTTCATAGATTTAGCAATATGAACTAGCCTGCCTTCTGCATCTGTGCTCGATTTTGTCCTTAACATTATTGGCCTTAAAATGGACTGCACACCAGTTTTAATCCACGTCCATCACCTTCCTCATAAGGCTTTTGTATAAGTTTATACCACCTTTAAGTTAGAAAGAAAATATGAATACACAGAATCGAGATTCTAAAACTAATTACAAATATAATCACTTCATGGAAAACAGAAGAACCATAGCAAATATGGCTGGCCACCGGAACAGATGCTGACAATTTCATTATTAACATCCATGCCCATAATAAACAAAAATCGAATCATTGCAAAATACTAGTAAAAATAGTACATAATCAAAATATGTATATTCGTGACAAGAAAATAAAGCTCTTCGAAGACAATCTCCTAACTACCAAATTAATTCAAATCAATTTGGGATCATTCATTTATGACAATTTTGTTCCCAAATCAACTGTCAATTTGCATCCTTGACTAAAGAGTTTCTTGGCATTAACTTACTATTCAATAATGTTGAAAAATGGATTGCAATTTGGTAACCATAATGAACATAAGATTATGACTGTCAAACTCAAATTTCTAGATTTGTTTTTCAAGTAACAATTATCTGGAGTTTCTTTTTCTAACTCCACATGTCCGAATACTTTTTTAAGTCTTGCCAAGCAAATTCATGAAAAGGTGCTCTTAGTTTGAACTAAATTCTTTATAATAATATATTCAAACATTCTGAGAGACTAGAAAAACCATTTCTTTGGTGATGCCGAGTTCTTCACCATTATTTGGTAACTGTTTCTGTAACAGACACGACCTAAAGCATTTCATAGGAACGAGTATTTACAAGTTGACAATATTATTCTAACTGATCATCTATCAGAACAGCTTTTTGCACTTTAAAATAAGAAAATTATCAATTCTTTATATGCACATGCAATAATTGAGCATGATGATCTACCCTTAGAAGTCTTTTGCATCATTTACTTTTTGTTCCCTTTCTTTCCTTTTAAATCACCCATCCGTTACAAATGAAAACAACCTGCAAAACCTGATCAATCCCAGGAAGAGACAGCTGATATATCAAATTCTTCAACAGTTCCCATATAGTAATCCTTGCTTGTCATTCTGCAACCATCCTATTGGCAGTGTCATCAAATGTGTACTAACCATTTTTTCTGTGTTTCAACATCTTACATACCAAAAAAGGATGCAAAGCAGTACATCCAAACTAAAATTATATCGAGACATATCAGGCCGCAAAGACAAGGCATATCAAATTCTATGCAGCTCAACACCCAAAAATCTGCACCTCCTTAAGAGGAGTTTACCTTCCAGCCTATGATACATGATAAGTTTCTGCTAGCTATGTACCTTTCACAACAAAACATCATAAAGCATAGTTGTAAGTTCCTATTGAGCTTAAGAGTATTAAACCTTTCTATGAAACAGTAACAGAGTTGCTGAAACTCCTTATCGACAATGTGAAACTCATTTTGTTTACATGCATATCAGCCAACAATTGTTGGGTTGTCATGAATTCGTAAAAAACCCAAGTATAGGAATTTTTCTCGTGACCTGCAATTGGGTCCTCACTTCCAAATCCTCATGACCAAGGCAAAGAATCAAGAGGGTGAAACAATACGAATATATACTTGATTCTAATGAGAAAACAAAGGATCTTATACGCTGAGACCAAAATTGTTGTAATCCCTTCAAGTAAGAAACAATCAATGACGGGTTTAAATCTAGTCTCAAATAAAAAATACAACGCTGAACCAAGGATTTTAATTTCAAATAATACCGCCCATACCGAGCGATACGTATCGGTTCGCCAGTAAACCGGTACACGGATCGCCCAATTGGGGCTGCTTTCGCCCCGTTACCACCCTAAATTAGTCGGTGACGGTCGATTTCGACCGTCGCCACCCGCTACTGGGTGATATTAGCTGAGGGAGAGCCGAGAGAGAAGAAAGAAGAGGGGCAAGAGAAGGGAGAACCTGGAGATTCGTCGTCGCTCTCCCTCGATGATCCCAATCCGTCGTCGGACGACGTAGATGAGATGTCGGTTCCATTTTGCATGAGAAGAAAAAGGAGGCAACGTCGCCTTTTTCTTTTTATGACTTTTATATATATATATATATATATATATATGTGTGTGTGTGTGTGTGTGTGTGTGTGTGTGTGTGTGTGTGTGTGTGTGTGTGTGTGTGTATAGCTAGCGCTGAAGGTAGCAGACCATTCGCGTGCGTGCTAACGTAGTCAATGGAGTTCAGATGTAGCTACTAGGTAATTAATGTGATCGAATGACATGCAGGAATGGATTGTGACTTGTGGTTGAGATTGTGCGTGTGTGTGTGTGTGTGTTGCTTTCATGTATGATTACGGCTGCATGGTGCCTGACTACATTCATTGATTGTGCATGGTGCTCTTTTGGGTTATTCGAGGGAACGATACAAAATCCCATAGTTATATTGGTTTGATTCGGGTAAAAGATTTCAGGTTACGATTTTGATGTTTTTTTTATTCATAACTAAGTTGCATCGTATCTTCATCGACAAACCAACTCACAAAATAATTGTTATCTCATATCAATATACTTGAGAGATATCAATACTTCTATATTAATCTTGATAGCCCAAATTAGAAAGTATTATGATAAGAAACATCTAACTTATAGTCAAATATTCTAGCACTATATGACCGATACCAACTCAAATATCTTATCAACCCGACATGTCATCGAAGCAACTCGTATGATCAAGGCAACAAATTATGATGTTAATCCTAACATGTAATAGTTCAATTGAGTCTGTGTCCGAACAATATTTGATGGTTCCACATAATTACTCGCACAAATCAACTCTAACTTACTCTTAACAGATACTAAAGCTCATTATAAAAGACCTTACGTAGATTATTTTATGAGAGAGATGTATTCTAATTCATTCATCTCTTGATATAAACTTAAGAATAAGATAAGAGTACACTTACGATATAATTTTTGCATGACTTCTTAAGAAATTTAAATATTTCTTGACATTAAATTTATAATATGCTTAGACAAAGACTAAGGTTGTTTATAAATCCTCAATAATATCAAGACGTCTTATCAAAGTTAATTTCATCTTGGATAATCAAAATCCGTAATACTATTATTTGAACATATTGAACAATCAAAATTCACAATAATATTATGATGTCCACACAATCATACCTATATCTTCAAGCATGACAATAAACATATTTTAATCTAGCATATGACACCAAGGAAGATTAATTATTTTATTCCTATCATAAACCCATTATTGTTTCACTAAATCAAGATGATATAATTTGTATACAATGATATAATTTTTATACGCTGAGAGAATATTTATTATATCATATAAAATACTGAGGATCTCTCTCTCTTCTCCCTGAAATTTTGATCTCCTTATTCTGATGGATTCCGATCGACTACATGCTTGATGGTGATGACATGGATAACGATCAAAGGATACATCATCAATATCATTTTTCTTCCTACCTCAACGGACCATAGAAAAAATGACCCAATCAAATATGCAACACTGTGACGACGGTTAGGTAAAACACGTGAGCTTTTGACCATTCATCGGTGTCTTGTTCACGAGTGAACAACCACACATGGTTATTTCTTATAAACGAAAACAGAGACTATTCGCCATGGATCAGCCATCACCTGCAGTTTAAGAGAACATGCTGTTCGACATAATGACGCTGTCACTATAGGTGGTCTTTATGAACCCTACGCCACCAGTCGTCTTCGTAGCTGCGAGCACGGAGCCGACAAGGAATGAATGGGTCACAAACACACGATAACATTTGACTGTACTCGTAATCATTTATTCGAGTATGCTGATGCAATCCAGCCGGTGACTACAAGTGTTAGCTGTAGTGACCATATATAGAGAAGCAAAATCATACACGATGTTCTAATGGAATTTAACTTATTTCTAACAAGCATATTTGGTAATCCAGAAAGAGAATTGCAAGGGAAATTCTAACAAAAACTGCATGCCAATTTGACGTCATATCAAACTTCTTGAGAATATATCAATCAGTTGTTTGGGGGGAAAAACCGCACCACAAGTTTTATGTAATTTGGTTTTGCCAACATAAAGAGCATCCACTAAAAAAGTATAAAACAGAATAACAGAGTCTTACACATCCATCACTGGTCACAAGGGCGTGACTACTTAACGTGTTCCACTATTAACATGAGCGAAGATATAAAAAACAGAGCAAGTAAAGAATGAGAATGAGATTGATAACCGTTGGTAGTATCTGTTCATAGAGGAAAATAAATCTTTAACCCGAATAATCATATATTTTGAAGGATCTCAGGCAACATCTGACCACACTGCATGAGTACCTCGACTAAGGGTTGAGCAAGAGCGGCATCTCCTTTACAGAAGAAACTATGCAAGGCACCAGTAATTGAATGGCGTGCCATCATCGAGAGAACGTGTACATAGTCTTCGATCGAGGTCGGAAGATCCATGAATATGGTGGTACCAAATTCCTCGAGATCTTCCTCATATAAACTCTTGCAGTCCGTAGCGAAGACTCTTAGTGCCTTTCTGCTGGATAAAAAAAAAAAATCAGATTATTTCCCACACAAAAATTATCTAAGACAAATGTTTGCGTGCTGACAGTAACAAATGGATTACTTTGTTCGATTGAACAGTATAAACATAGGGCTGCATGATGAATGTAACATAGGATCAAAATCTCACTAAACCATTTTGTGTTGGTAAAATGTAAATCCAAAAATACAAAGTAATAGGTCATATATTACCTGTCAGAGATAATAGAAAAGGCACATGAAGAGTCTTTGGATATCTCATAACTTTCTTCGAGGGAAGATCTCAACATCTGAAACTTATTTGCAGTTCTTGATATAAGTAGGATCTTATCAGGTATTGGAACTTCACTGCTGAATATTCCGGTAATAATTTGTTTGATCTGCAACAATAAAGAGTGAAAAAAAAAAATAATGGAAACATTGCTGGAGTCAGCAGAAAAAATAGGAAATCATGAAATACAAATTTTAAAACTGACACTATTTTGCCTGATAAACTAAACTGCTGGCAAAATGATAAAAGGGCAGGTACTCATCCATGCCTTTCAAGTAGAATTGTAACCCATTATCCAAATAATATACCATAACTAGGGCTCATGGGAAATGGTAAGAAAGAAGACAAAAAGGAAAGAGAATCCAGCATGAACAACAATGAGTTCACGTGGTTGAGCCAGTAGGATTGTCTTGAAGTGAATGATGAAAGCATCAATTTTCTTAAGAATGGAAAGAAGATCCTTGTCATACACAAACAAAGATAACAAAAAACGATACTAACATGCGTAGTATACTGCTATGAAGCAGCTGATTTGACTGGAACCCATAACTCCAATATGCTAGTTATAACCAGCCGGTCTTAGCACAAAGTTGTGTCTTTGGGGCTAACCGCTTCAATATTCACAGTTTAAAATAACTACCACTCTGTGGAACCAAAAATGAAAAAATGTTGTGAGAAATTATTCATGAATATACCTTAGCTACTTTTTCTTCTTGTGTTGTATGGAAGTGCACTAGTTGTGATATGAATGCACTTTGACAAGTTATGACATCGCTCTGACAGAGTCTTGTAACTGGTCCAGAAAGTATATGTTGGGCAAACGACGTGAACACTTCACTGTAGCAATCACTGAAGAGAACGACTTGTGGATTTCCAGATATAGTTTCCCTGACAGAATTAAGTTTATCCACGAAGCCAAGATCTAGGAAGGTGTTGAATACATCAAGTACCTACAAGAAACAAAGGAATACATAAATTTTAGATAGATAAATAGCAATAACAAACACAAAAACAACAACATAAAGATTCTTTTACAAGTAATTTCACTTATGAAAGAAGGGATTATGAATAAAATACCTTATTTAAAAATATATAATAAAATTTTTGACCTAGAGCAATCAACAAAATAATAACCAGATAGAACGGCAAGCATGCTTAAAAAATCTAGATGCCAGCCAGAGACTGATTAGATACTTGTGAATATATTTTAATATAAAGAAAATTATGAAGCATGAGTGCAATAGATTTGAAAACACAAAATGTGCTTACCAATAGTGATACGCCAGAGATGTCAATTGCCTTGAGGGAAACAAGTTCCAGCAACCTCTCTGGAGTAGATACAAGAAACTCAGGCTCGCAACTTCTCAAACTGTACTAAGAAAAGTGGCAGTTAGTAGTAATTAACTGATGACCTTATGTAGAAAGAGGGACAAGTTGCAAAACACTAGAAACAACAAATTTGAAAGCATGATTGAATTCCTAAAGTGCAATAAGACAGTAAAAAGAAAAATCATTTTCAAGTGGCATGAGTGGCACCATACTTTTCAAGCAAAATTCACAGATACGATGTCATAGTTCTTGATAGCTACTGAACAAATATGTGCTGAATTCCTGCTGTAAACAACATATCCAACATTACAGGAGTATTCATTCAATAATTAAGAAAATCAAGGCATATGCAACTTGTTAAACTTGTAGCCAATAATGAGTCGTCTTGGAAGAAAACTTAATGAAGTCTTCTCAAATATATCTGTAACACCCATAATGCTAACAACAACTGAATGGATCTTCTATACATGAAAGCAAACATGCAAAAGCTCTCCATATCCCATTATGACATCCAATATTCACAAGATAGATGATGCATTTGTATATTTCTTAGAAATTCAATTCTTCAATGAAACAATTCTTCAATTAAAATATATACGGATACATTTGATTCAATATATTTATTTTTATATATGTTAATAAAATATTTTATTTTTTGCAGTGGCATATAAGTCTTTTTTTATTACAGAGTTGAAAGAGAAGAAAACATTATTGCATTTGCTATCATCTCATCCCCTTATCATGCGCTCCCACACCATCGCCTTCATTCTCTCTAGCTAATATCCTCTCCTTCTATCACCCCGGTCCATACTCTCACTTCTGATGTCATCATCTCACCTCCATTTTCCTCTTGCACTACCATCCACTTTCATTGCAGCGCTCATTGTAGTCATTTGCCCTCTATCTCTTGTCATCGATCTCTCCTATTATCAACTTCTCTCCTTTGGACTCTTGTAACTCCCCTCTTTTTTCTCAATTCTCCCTCTCGTCATCGCCCAACTCCTATAAGAATTCACACTTTTATGTTTGCTCGACCAATGAGTTATTTGGATTCATCAGGTCATTTCACACATATTTCTGTTATATTTATTATTTTAAAATTTTAAATTTTAAAATTTAATTTTTTTTATCAAACCTAGTTCAACCAATGACCCAATATCTCGAGGCTTGTCCGACAATGGCCGATCCTATTCCAATAAAATACTAAAATAGTAAAGATTTTCTTTGAATGACATTGTGTTAGAACCCTTGCAGATTCTAAACTTGGGGTTGATCTCTTTAGGGGATCGGCCTCCTTGGAACTCTATAGGGGTTCCTCCCTCCAAGTTGCTGCTCAAAGGCTGCAGAAAAGATTCATCTATTGCTTATGAAAAGAGAAGGAATACATGGCTATTTATAGGGCTTCTAAACCCTAACTCCTAATAGGACTCCTACTTAAGACTCTTACTTCTAACCAACTCCTAATAGGACTCCTACTTAAGACTCTTACTTCTAACCAACTTCTAATAGGACTCCTACTCAAGACTTCTATTCCCTTACAACTCCTAATTCTTCTCTAAGAAAAAACCTCCTACATGAATGCCTCTCTCAATTAGGACTCTCCTAGCTAGAGTCCTAACAGAATGTCCCTCTCAATTAGGACTCTCTTAGCTAGAGTCCTAACAGTTTTACATGAATGTTCCTCTCAATTAGGACTCTCCAAGCTAGAGTCCTAACACATTGCCTATGGAAACCTTTTATAATTTGAATGATATTTTGCATGTGTGGAAACCTCACAATGATGGGAACCTTTGCTCTTTCTGGTATTATATTCTCAAGATCATCAGCTTAGTTGTTTTAACTTCTTTCGAAAACCTTGTACAGTCATAAAATTATAAAACACATCTAAGTTAAACAAATATTTATTTGAATTTGTGTAATTGTTTTCCTTAGCTATCAGATTCATCCGGATGAATGGAATGTGAGAATAATAATCCTATCAGTTGTAATCTTCCAATGATAAGAGCATCTTCTTATCAAACATCATATCTTACTAGTCATTGTGCAGGTTGCAAGTATGTAAAGTGGGGCTTTAGCTTTTCTGTTCTCGCTCTCTCACTCATTTCTATAAACTTCCTCCTTCTTTCGCATATTTCTTCTTAGAATTACTTTGTGAGAACAATCTCGTTTTCTGTGAAAAGTCATCCGTTCCAGAATTGGTATGCTAAATTCAGTAACTTGTTGAAGAAGGAAGATTTTGTTTTCATAATTTTTGGGGACCACAGTTGCTTCCTAAAAACCAGTGATCTAAAAAGGTGCTCGCCTAGGCGCTCGGGCGAGGTGAGGCGAGGCCTGACCGCCTCGTTTAAGGGCCAAGCAATGCGCTTCAATGAGGCGCCGCCTGGACACTTGCTCAAGCCCAGGCGTCGGGCACTTCAAGCGAGCGCCTGGTTGATATAAGGTGACCGAACCAAACTTTTTAAGTCTGATTCGGTTAAATTTACATTAGTTGAACCAAGTAACGCATGCAATTATATCAAAACTTGCACGCGACCCCGACTCCCAACCCTACGCTTTCTCCCTCTGCGTTCGAAGCCAACGATTTCTCCCTCTGTGTTAGCCGCCAACGATTTCTCCTATTGCCTCCGAGTCTTCCTCTGTCACAGATCAAGTCTCGCTGTCTGCCATTGTTGTCTGCTATCGCTGTTGCTGTCCACAATGCGACTCCGCTGCCTCCTGCTGTCCACGACTCCACTACCGTTGTTGTTGCTGTCCACTACCTCCTGCTGTCCGCGACTCTACAACTTCCACTGCTATCTGTTGCCTCATGCTATCCGCAACTCTGCTGCCGCTGTGACTATTGTCCGCCAACTTCTCACCACGACTTCTCACCGCAACTTCTCACTATCGGTTTCTACTCTTCCCTTCTAATTGCTATTAACAGTAAATATACTATTAATAGTAGATTATTAATTCTATACAATATAATCTTTGCTTACTAGATTAATAATATTATATATTTTTATATTTTAATAGTTTAGAGGGACTTGCTTTGCTCGTCTCGGGTGTTTTGGGACTTTAGCACCTTTTGACACCTAGCACTTCTTAAATCGTTGCTTAAAACAAGGAGCCCTTTTTCTTGATATTAGTTTCCTTGTTGTACTAAATCACAACTACTTTGATCTTCGTCTTGTTGCAGTTCTTTCTAGTATAAGCATCCAAAAGCACATAGCTAAACAGCAGCACAGAAGTAAAAGCCCAAGCAATTGCTTACCCCTGAACCTGGCGATCCAATGGTGCATCAGGATGCAAGCTTGCTGTGTGTATTCCTAGGGCCTTGAGTGGTTTGCACACTGACCTTACCTGAACATAAATACAAGTCAAAGGCACAAGCAAATCAGGCTGTGGCAATAACCAGAGTGCCGTGATTTATAGACAGCAATAATTGGTAGAGTTATCGAAACAAAAGGCAGCAGATAAAGACCTGGGCAGCCTTCTCCCGCGTTGGCACAAGGAAAAGAAGGGACTGGGAACGACATGCCCCTGCATCTCCTTCCTCGTAATGATATCAGAAGCTGTAGACACCAACCAAGCGACCTGCTCTGTGGTAGGGCAAGACCCACTGGTGTCGATGATGTGCGAGCCGGAAGAACAACACTTCCAGAAATCAACACCCCAGTGGCAGGCGAAAAGAGAAACATCCAAGCTACCATCAGGCGCTGCTTGTCGATCCTTCCACGCGTCATCTATGGCGTTCAAGCACAGCATAATGAACTTGGTAGACCAACCATAGTCCGAGTCGCAGTCGCTGCCGACGCCACCACCTTCGCTGGCACGCTGCTCCGCTCTCACAGCAACATCACACCTTTGATTCTTGCTCTCCTCGGTGGCGGAGAGGGGAGGAGGTGACACACTATTGCTGGGTTTCTGCTTCGTCTCCATCCCGTGGCGATCATTGAAGGGGTCGTCAGGCGTCGGGAGGCTAAAGCACATCCCCTGCACGAAACACATGATGTGAGAAGCAGGACACCAGAGAAAGGCCGATTGCGATCGAACTGGGGTCGTCAGGCGGCGACGAGGGCGGGCACGGCGGATTCCTTGTTCCGCATCCGCTTGCGGCCGGTCTTGTTCTTCCTCCGCCTCACCGCGTCGTCTCCCTTCGCCATGACAAGCGATGCGCCTCCGCCCAAAATTGAACCGAGAGCGCAACGCAAAGGAAACCGCTTCGGCGAGTACGCAAACGAGGAAAGAAACCGACGCAGCGGAGGGCATATATATAGGTGCTCCGGACCCGTAAAACCTCGATCGACAGCTTGCGTTCCCAGGCTTGATCGGCGGCCCAAATGCCAATACTGGGCCGACACGAATGCGCCCGTCTTCGTTCCAGAAACAAGGGGCGGATCACGTCACGTGGAATGCACGTGTAGTAGAGGTTTCCGTTCCAATTATTCTACTGGATGATGCTGTGGTGTGACCCCAACATGACTCAATAACGAACGATACAGTAGTTTAGCAACTGAAAAGGCAGAATAAGTCATAAAGCAACCATTTTTCTCGTGCGTGGGTTTTAATTTTAGTGATACTTGCGATTCAAACAACATTCGAGATGACATTTGCCTTTGTTAGAGTACACCAATGTTAAACATAGTTATGACTCTTACAGATTATATTTACCTTTTATTCCAGTTTAGAGTTGATTTCATGGCTTACAGAAAATAGTTTGTCCGACAAATCATTCCTTTTCCTTTACTTTCGGCTGACGAGGAAACGAAAAGAGTACTCGGACAAACCCAAACCCTTGCTACATAACACACTGATTTTTTGTGGCTCAGTAAACTCGGACAGCAAAGGAAGAAAAAGAAGAAGAAGAAGATTAAAGAGCGGATGGATCATGGCTCGGCTGGAGAGGCGGGAGAACCTCAATCCTAGAAACTCCAAGGAGAGGCGGGAGAACCTCAATCCTAGAGACTCCTTCCTTGGCTTCCGCCCTTGTCCACCAGCTTCTTCTCTATGTAGCGCACGGCGTCCGAGCGGCGGGTCTTGGGCACCTCCACCCTCTCCACCTTCTTCCTACCTTCCTCGTCCCCGCTTACCGCCCTTATCTCCATCTCGCCGTCTCTGTCACGACGTTCGTGTGCAGCGCGCAGAAGCCCTCGATGGTTGTGGTGGGGGTGATGCATGGATAGGTCTTATCGGCGGCAACCGAGGAAGAAGGCGACGGGTACTTGGTAAACAGCTCTGGAAAAGGACTGAAGGTTGTGGAACGCTTGCCACGTCGTGGCATCAAACGCAACACTCCAACGCTACCGCTAGGAGAGTTTAACTATTAGTATTGATTGATTTGAATTCTGACAGGGGAAAACACTATATCTGGACAACTAGACGCTACATATATGAGCATTTACAAAGATTTCAAACACGAGAGAGATTCTCATTTCTCTGAAAGCATCGTGGCCGTTCAAACGGAGTGGGTCCCTTGTGAGCAGAACACGATTTTACTGAGACGTACATGAACCAAGAAGCTAAATCAGAGAACATAATCTTTACATATATAATGATAAGAAAAAAGAAGATATAATTTTACAGAGGCATACCTAAGAGTGTCCCCCCCGAACAGCCTAACAGAGGAAACGAGAATATTATGAAAGGTAGCTCAAGCACGTGAGAACATCTCACATCTCGTTTTGCAGAATTTCAAGTAAAAAGCATCTTTAGTTCTTCGATTCGTGCAGTGCGAAGTTCATGGTCTGTTAGGGCTCCAGATATCATCCTCTGCTTTCGAGCCTGTACCATTTCCATTCTTTCTTCCACGGTTCCCTATAAAATAGACGACAACGAGAAACATTACCACATGAATTCGGGAGCACAAACGAAAGACCTCTTTTATTACCATTATTGGATGATAAAATATACAATGGTTCTTAACAATCTGTATGTTGTAAATAGCTTGTGCTCACTGCAATAACAACAGGTCATGATGATGCAAATACAAATGATCACAACATAATAATGCCACGATGCATGGTACATGGTACATGCTAATCTTATCAGACAGGAAGTTTGGAAAGGCTGTTGGAGTTCACATAACAAACAACTTAAGTAAAAGAGCTTTGTATTTTTCCAATAACTAACACCAATAGTGAAACAGAATGATTGAACGTTCGTTGCTACCTTTACAATGAATCTTTTGATGGCTACACTTTTGGTTTGACCAATGCGATGTATTCGCATCACAGCCTGTTCTTCAACAGCTGGGTTCCACCAGGGATCCTAAGGGAAAAAGATTAGGAGGTCATGTCAAACTCACCAAAAAACATAGCAAGCATATTAAATAAATTTAGAAAAGTTTATCGTCTTCTGATACCATGCCTAGCTAGCTTTAAGCAAACCTTTCTAGTACTGTAGGAATACAGAAAAAAAAAAGCATCTCAATCATTTCGTTTATGATAGGACACGATGAGTCACTGTGTTGGCATACTTCAAATCAAAATTAAAAGTCTCACTTTGGTGAAGTGAGATACTAACTTGAAGCCTTTTTTTACCGATTTTCTGTCTCTCAACTTTGATGAGAAAACAAATCATTTTATCCTAGAATTATAATTAAATTTATCTTCGATAAACAGAAACAAATATCCCTATTGACAGCAATGAAAAATACATTATCATCGACATATCTTAAGTCTAACAGAAGCATAATGACAGTTTTTATGTTGTGACTTTCTGATGAGTGATTATCTAGAAAACATTTTCAAGATACTGTAACCTCCAAAAAGGATGACACATCAAAACTCATAGCAGTTCTCTATAATATGAGATTTAATCTCTGCATTAGAAAATTGATGACCTCCCATACCATAAGAAAGGCATTAGTTGCTGCCGTAAGGTTTATTCCAACACCACCAGCCTTCAGTGACATTAGAAGTACCTGTAGTAATAAACAAAGTCACTCCAAATGCATGACCACATGAAATAATTAACAAAGTATTATGATGAATAAAGTGAAAGCATCTGACCAATATATTTGTATTCTCAGCAAACTTGTTGAGTACTTTTTCCCTTTGCTGTTGATTTAAGGTCCCATCCAATCTAACAAACAAGAAATTGTGTCTACAACCAATAAAATTGAAGTTAAAATACCGTAAATGAATATGCATATAGTCAATAGGAATACATAATGAGAGAATAGCTAAAAGATGTAATGGTGGCACAAAGTATGAAAAATTGTTTGCCACAAATGCCAACCACGTCTTGACTTTAAACGCATATATGTTACCTATACAAAAAACACTAATTCTTCAATATGTTTAAAGAACTTGCAGGACGTAATGCCTGTGTCAGAATCAGAACGACAATCAAGACAACTGCATTTCGGAATTTATCCAAGTAGCCAGCTATAAGTTGACAATAAAAGTGGTTATTAAGTGCCTACTGGATGAATAAACTTGATTGATTACTTGGAATAAATTGATTTGTCAAATATTCTTCCAGTGGTCAACTTCAGAAAAAACACAAAACACTATATAAAGCATATTTATCTGGAAAATGACAAATTTCAATAGAAATTAGTTAAGCGTCCATGACATGATGTAAAGAAGGTGATCCAAGATTCCCATCTTGCCTGACATTCTAGAAACACTTAAAAAATGAGACCTCTATCAATTGACAAACTTTGGACCCTAGCTTTGGTTTTTTTCATCAAGTAGAGGCGGGAAAGTGGATAATAAAGGGTGAACATTGCAAACAAAGGAGGACCTGAACCAGGTAATGACGATCATGCAATCGTCCGGAACAAAAGTGAAATTTTCAAGATCAAACTTCCGGTCTAAATAAATTATGTACCTTACTGGTCCAACTAAATGAAATTTAGCAAAGCAGGAATTAAGGTATCTTACTGTACCTCTGTAGCCCATTTATTAAGTACCTGCCCATTCAAAACAATCCATTTCTAACAGGTGCAGTACCACGGTAAGGTACAATATACCATAGTATGCCCCTGGAATAATAATAATGAAAAAAGTATTCATTCAGGAAAATAATGGTATCTTTGGCATACCACTACCATGTATCAATATGGTTCTGACATATTGGCCAGCATGGTCAATCCATTTTGGTATCTAAATCATAGCTACAGGGCATAGAACATGACATAAGTATATAGTGTCATCTGCCGCTCACCATGATGCGGGTAAGCATAATCTACCACAGCAAGATATGTCATGGCATACTGATGATGTCCGTATCAAGCAATAAACATACAAATGGCACGATATTGGAGAAAAATTATATAAAGGAAAGAGTTCAAGCAGAAATATTAACCCACAGATCAGAAAGTGAGACTTCTTTGACAAGCAATATTTTTCAGCTTGCAATCGTCTTTTGAGAAAGACATGATTCTCTACAGAAGCTACCAGGTAGCTAGATGCATAGAATTCTCAGTATATTTTACCAACCCTCCCAAAATAATAATAACAGAAAAAAGTTTTCATTGTAAAGAAAATTACCGAGAAAGCGGTATTTCCAGAAGATCCAGAAAACCAGTCCATTGGCTAAATATGATACTTTTGGCACCTAAAGAGCGAAGTTTGTCTAATTCCTGAAGGAGAACAGAAACCTTTGAAGATTCAACCCAGTTCTTCTCAACATCAATTCGAAAACGACGGTCGGTCGGAGCAGTAATAAGATCCTGCTTATTTATAATTTTCCTGCATTCACCACAGATAGTAAACAATATTATTGGGCTAGGTTGCTGAGGAGCACGTCATAACTGCGTTCCTTTGACTACTACATACAAGAGCATGGGCTACGGAAGATACCTACAAACAGGACAAAGACCACTCAAGGCACTTCGCCAGCTAGCGAAGAGGCACTCTCGGCATAAACGGTGTGCACACGGTGTCAATACTGCATCTTCATAAGCTTCTAAACAAATTGGACACTCTCCTTCCTCTCCTTTACGCAGCTCTTCCACAACCTCTTTAATGTATGCCTTAGAAGGGACAGCACAGGTATCTCCATTACCAGCATCTTTACCACCTTTCAGAAAATGTTTTGCAAGTTTGTTGAGGTCTGAGAACTCTTGTGTATCACCTCGACTGAGTTTCATCACAGAAGCAATATAAACTCTCTTTTTATGACACAAGTAACAAAGAACTTTGGAAAGGATAACCAATCAAAGGCTAATGAACAGATGGAAAGCAGTTCGAATGATCATACAATCAGTGCAATAACAATCAAAGGTGACCACCACGATAAAAGGAACAAATAAAAATACATTACAAATACAAGATAAAAGGAACAAACAAAAATACATGTACATAGAACAAGTACCCGAACACCAACAATCATATGAACTAGGAATCTTTCAATCGTTACTTCAGGTAAATGTGTAATGGCATAAAACAGAAGATCCGACTTACTTCTCTAGTAAAGATTGATGCATATTTCATAAATACTTAATGAAACCTGCACATAAATTGCCTCATAGAATACAGAGAAAAGATCAAGCATGCAACTATCATTCTTAGCGAGCATTATTTGCAAATGTAACAAATTTATGAACTTCAGATTTCGATGCGTATTACATATTGGCATTCACAACAGTCCATGATGGTTAACAAACAAAAAAATCTACATCACTAACTAGAGTTTAAATGCTTAATAAAAGTATCAAATTCATAAACCAATTAAAAGATGAAGTGTTTAATGCAGTTACCAAGCATTGACTATTTTGTTACTTTAACAAGGAAATGAACATCCTGGTGCATTTTATGTGCGTACAATTGCGATGTTGATTGACCCATTGCTGAATTTAAAGCAAGCTAATAATGATGTTATAAATCAAATTCACTAATATATTACATAGATCTTTATTTCCAAACAATAAAAGCAAATTTGCACCGAAAATACACGTGATATACACCCAATGTGGCAAATACCAGACATACACCAGATACGGCAAAACCATAAAAGCAAGTACCGAACAAGGCTTTTCATCAAAATTGGCAGAAACAATGAGAAGGAAAGAAGCAGAGTAAAGCGAATAAAGCTACTTCTGCTTGTAAAACTTAGCTTATAGCCTCAGGTACTAATCCATCAGGTGACTTGTAGTGTTTCATAAATGATGGTGCGATTCAGATCCACTTGTTTATCCTCCATCGACACATTCCCCTCTCCCTAATGTACTGTTTATCTGTCAGGTGACTTGCACTACCGCATTAGTGTGGTAAATGAAGTTATAATTCTGGTCCACTTGTCCACCCTCAGTCTATATATTCCTCTCTTCCACATGCATTGCTTATATAGGCATTATGTAACAATAATATGGGTCTGCATATATCAATTTTAATAGTATTTTGATCCTTTATCTAGTCCAGATAAACCCAGAATTCCATAACTAAGGGTTCGATAAAGTGGATTAGGTTTATATCCTTACTTATCCAACTAATTTGCACCTATAATAATTTAATTATTATACAACTATCTTCTAGCAACTTTAACTAAGTTTTCTGTTTGTTCCGTGGATGGTGAAATGTATTTTATGAATTAGAAAGGGTCGAATGAGGATTTTAAAATGGTTGCAAGGTGCATTCAAGGGGAAAGAATGGTATCAAACTCTAAAGCTTGGGAATCACCAGCATGAAGCAAATCTAAGTACTCAAGGCAAACCAGACAAATTGATGAAATAGGTAAGATATTATATGACTAATGCATTTAGTTTTATACCTCATGACAAGGAAGGGATGGTCGCAACACTGCCGAAGGCGTAAAAGCAACTCCAAAATTGAAGCATAATTGTGAAGAACCCGCCCTTGCTCCACAAACATATCAAACTTTACCTGGGCAAAAGCCTCAAAAGTGATGTCAATATTTGCATTATAGCGACTTTACCAAGAAGCATTTAAAGCGCAAAAAAAGAAATGATAGTTGCACCTTAGATCTCTTAAAAAGAGCCTCATAGAAGTCCTTCTCAGCTGCTGACAGCTCACAGTAAAGGACTTCAACTTGTGCAGGAGGAAGCACGAGAATTGGCCTGCAACAAGAATTACAGGTAATAAGACCGTGAGACTGCATAAGAAAGGTTCATAGATTTAGTATATGAACTAGCCTGCCTTCTGCATCTGTGCTCGATTTTGTCCTTCTTAACATTATTGGCCTTAAAATGGACTGCACCAGTTTTAATCCACGTTCATCACCTTCCTCATAAGGCTTTTGTATAAGTTTATACCACCTTTAAGTAAAAAAGAAAATATGAATACACAGAATCGAGATTCTAAAACTAATTACAAATATAATCACTTCAAGGAAAACAAAAGAACCATAGCAAATATGGTTGGCCACCGGAACAGATGCTGACAATTTCATTATTAACATCCATGCCCATATTAAACAAAAATCGAATCATTGCAAAATACTAGTAAAAATAGTACATAATCAAAATATTTATATTCATGAAAAGAAAATAAAGCTCTTCGAAGACGATCTCCTAACTAGCAAATTAATTCAAATAAATTTGGGATCATTCATTTATGACAATCTTGTTCCCAAATCAACTGTCAATTTGCATCCTTGAGTAAAGAGTTTCTTGGCATTAACTTACTATTCAATAATGTTGAAACATGGATTGCAATTTGGTAACCATAATGAACATAAGATTATGACTGTCAAACTCAAATTTCTAGATTTGCTTTTCAAGTAACAATTATCTGTAGTTTCTTTGTCTAACTCCACATGTCCGAATACTTTTTGATGTTTTACCAAGCAAATTCATGAAAAAGTGCTCTTAGTTTGAAATAAATTCTTTATAATAATATATTCAAACATTCTGAGAGACTAGAAAAACCATTTCGTTGGTGATGCCGAGTTCTTCACCATTATTTGGTAACTGTTTCTATAACAGACACGACATTCTAAAGCATTTCATAGGAACAAGTATTTACAAGTTGACAATATTATTCTAACTGATCATCTATCAGAACAGCTTTTTCACATTAAAGTAAGAAAATTATCAATTCTTTATATGCACATGCAATAATTGAGCATGATGATCTACCCTTAGAAGTCCTTTGCATCATTTATTTTTGTTCCCTTTCTTTCCTTTTAAATCACCCATCCGTTACAAATGAAAACAACCTGTGAAACCTGATCAATCCCAGGAAGAGACAGCTGATATATCAAATTCTTCAACAGTTCCCATATAGTAATCCTTGCTTGTCATTCTGCAACCATCCTATTGACATTGTCATCAAATGTGTACTAACCGTTGAGACTTCCTGTCAGAGGCTCGATTTTTCTGTGTTTCAACATCTTACGTACCAAAAAAGGATGCAAAGCAGTACATCCAAACTAAAATTATATCAACACCTATCAGGCCGCAAAGACAAGGCATATCAAATTCTATGCAGCTCAACTCCAAAAAATCTGCACCTCCTTAATAGGAGTTTACCGTCCAGCCTATGATATATGAGAAGTTTCTTGCTAGCCATGTACCTTTCACAACAAAACATCATAAAGCATAGTTGTAAGTTCCAATTGAGCTTCAGAGTGTTAAACCTTTCTATGAAACAGTAACATAGTTGTTGAAACTCCTTATCGACAATGTGAAATTCACTTCCAAATCCTTGTGATCAAGGCAAAGAATCAAGAGGGTGAAACAACAGCAAAATAAACTTGATTCTAATGAGAAAACAAAGGATCTTGTACACTGAGACCAAAATTGTTGTAATCCTTCAAGTAAGAATCAATCAATGACGAGTTTAAATCTAGTCTCAAATAAAAAATACAGTGCTGAACAGTAAAAAACTCAATGATTTAGGCATTCCCCATTCCGTAACTGTGCCGGCAAGATGCTGCACAGAATCCGTATCAGCCAGCACCGGCCATAAATATGCAAGATGAAGTGTTGGTACGCACTTCAACATAACATGAACCCCCATTGCATTCAATAGATTTATTATTAAAAAAACAAAGAATCAGTAAATTAAGAGCCATAGTAAAAGACTAACTATATAAGTGAAACAAAAGAATTAAGACCAAAACAGGAGAAGAGAGAAAGGACCTGCGAAAAGCAAAGAAACATTTAAATACTTGATAAAAAAAAACCTGCTCATATTAACAAGCCCCAGAGATTTATACTTGTCCTTGCCATATTTTAATTTGATAATGAAAGAAAGATAGTACCCTGGACTGAAATTGTATGTGCTAGGGGCATCAGACCTTTCCCTACTAGGTTCTTTTAACCGGACTGCACACTAAGGTGGGTTTGTAAGATAAAAGACTGTGTGGCCAAGTAACTTACGTTCTGCCAACTAGTGCAAGTTATTTGCTGTCTAGGAACACTCGAAAACCTCCAAATTGGCTAAAGATGCTTTATCTCCACACTACTTCCGAAAAACTAAACAAACTCAAATAAGCTGCCAAAATCAGGAGGGGGGATTGACATCAATTATACCAATTTTTGCTGAGAGAAAAAATGAAAGCTACATACTGGCATTTTGCATCAACTGGTCCATAGGACACCAAGAATTGCTTCAAAGCCCAATTTCATAATATTTATGCTAAATTATCAATTCTTTTATTTCTGAGAACTGCCTTGTTTAACTAATGCAATAAGCAGTGTAACCAAAAAAATAAGAAGTTAACAAAAAAATGATATAAAAACCATGGTTCGCCTTACCGGTCTGTACCGGTGTACTGACCAATTGTTTGTATGATATGTACCGAGCTGTATTGAGTCGTATCTAACATACTAACACATGGTATATAGGGGTGCACTGATATACTACCCATACCGGTCCCTTGTCGAACCGATACATACTGTTTGTATCAAGTGATATACTACGGCACGACAAACCTTGATGGAAACAATGTCTACCATTATTTGTAGACCCTATATA
The DNA here is from genome assembly GCF_036884655.1 of Musa acuminata AAA Group. NCBI lineage: Eukaryota > Viridiplantae > Streptophyta > Magnoliopsida > Zingiberales > Musaceae > Musa > Musa acuminata. Next base: position 13,951,507 of record NC_088332.1, on the reverse strand, counting down.
TGAAAACAAATTGGCAAATATCAATAAATAAAAACACTCCGAGACCGTTTACTATGTAATCGGAACTCAGTAATGTCGTGACTAAGAAAAACTTACAGCCCCCAGTTTCCCCATGGCTCCACTCTCAGAAATCGCAGAAGACTGTATACATCCTCTAAGTTGTTCTGCCATAGAGTATATAAAAATTAATAATCTGCAATAGCAACGCAAATGATGCATGACTTTCTAGTTCCAAGAAGATGACGCAGCAATTAGAACAGCATAATGATTAAGAAACATAATTTTGTTTTGACTCTAAACATAATATCTGAAAGAAATTTTTTAACCAAAAATCAATAGATACAAACATAAAGAGAGTTCATATGTTAGAAATGTTAGTACAAGCAACATAGATTGAAAGTAAGCCACCAACTGGAATCTACAACATATTACTCTGATGGAAAGATTGGCAATCAGTCCACACATAATTAATGGAGGTAGTTAAAAATCACATTAAAAAAACAATCACAGATCATATGCTGTAATGTCATAGTTTCGTATTTGTTCACCTGAATAGGTGTGCCAGTGAGACACCACCTCCTGTCAGCGTTAAGAAATGCAGCAGCCATGGAGACCTGGCTCTTAGATGATTTTACAGTATGAGCTTCATCAAGCACAACCCTGAACCACCTAACTGAGTAAAGTACACCATTTTCTTCAGTACTCTACAGGCAGATGATACAGTTATTAGAAATGTAAATCTGCAAAACATGCCAAAAGAAGTCAATCTCTAACAGGTCTACTACTATTACTTCAGCTGAATATTCTGATGCCAAAACACCATAGGTAGTTAGAACAACATCATTTTGCGCCAAAAACTTTGCATCTTTAGTTCGGCTTTGCCCATAGTGAACATAGACAGTAAGAGATCCTGGATGAGTATGGGTTTCAAGTTCAACCTGCCATTCCATAAAGTGAGACTTTCACTTCCATCAACAGCAAGTAATATAATAATATGTAATAGTCCTGTTATGTTCAAATGGAATGGACAGTCTTACTTACCTTCCACTGGCTTAGTAATGTCATTGGACACACAATTAGATTACCACCTCCTACAAGTGAAGCCTTGGATTTAAACAACTTTCTGAATCCAGTGATGCTTGTTAACTTATTCGAAGTAATTGGAGATTGATCAGACATGTCATTGACTTCATTTGTATCAAGAGAATCCTGGCTTGAAGTGGAAGAAGACGAGCCTCCCTTACCAGAATGGGCAAGGAGAAGGGCTATCGTCATAATGGTCTTCCCTAGTCCCATTGCATCTGCCAAAATCTAAAAAAGGCAAACACGTCAATACAACTACTTGCTGGAAAATCAAGATTAATGTTGGTAAAATTAGATCATTACCCCGCCTCTAGACATATGCAAGGTGCTTGGAAATTCAAGTGTTACATCGCCAGAAAATGCGTTCAGATAAACAACAAATCCCCTCCTAGGGATACCAAAGAACAGTCAACATTTATCTTATATTATAAAGGTAAAAGATGAATTCCATGATCAACATACCTATCCGCAATATGATATGCACTCCAACATGGATGTAGTGTGGTTGCTGCCTCCTTAAAACGTCTTCCTTTTTCAAGCTGTACCATCCAATAAAGAGCTTGCTTTTGGTAAGGACGTAACTCGCACTGCAGACTGTCAGGGGGTATCATTTCCTATGACAGAATAGAGGGAGCGAAAGTAAGGACCATCAATTAGTACAGAGCAGTAAACAAGGCAAACTTGAATTCAAATGAAAGGATTCAAACACTCATAATTACCTCTAGCTGAGAACTATCTGCAATGCCTATAATACTATCCATATCAGTATCTGAGATAGTCTCCTCATTATCTTCGACTTTACTCCCATTGACACATAATTTTCTCAACTTTTCTGAAGGTAAAACTTCTGCAGACACTCCAGACCTGTCCTGTTCAAGCCCTAAAATTAGCAAAAATGTAGCATGAGAAAGATAGGCCAAAATAAGCAATTTGGTGTCTACCTTGAATTCTATGGCCCGCTTCCTAGTGTAGAGATCCTCCGGAGTGAACTCAGCCTGCTTATTTATTAAAACAAAGAAGACACTCAAAAAGAAGAAAGAACAAATTGTAATATGACAAATTGCAAATACCTGTATAGAACCATATTTACTCCCCGAAAAGACATTTTTAAACCTTTCACAGTGAGCACAAAAGTGTATGAAAAATCGTGTGCTTGAAAGTTTTCGTATTAAAACCTAATAAGGGTACATTTATTTTTAATTTCTGCAGAGATGTATGGTATACATCATTAACAAATAGGTGCATGTTTTCACCCATTTGCAGACTACATCAATAGCCTGCAAAGGAAACCATGACAACTTTGCACTAACTAAAATTCGCGGATAGTGACATGATTTAGCAGCATTTCTATAGTATGAGCACCACAAATTCTCACTTATGGAGCACAGCATCAACTATTAATGAACAATTTCAAGTTGAGAGGGGCACATCTACAGGATTGATTTATTCTCATGGTCTATTGTTGACTCCAGTGTTCCAACAATTGATCTACATGACCGCATAAGAGGATCCTGTCATATGCCAAGCTTAAATGGTCTCATAATGCAGACAACGCACACATGTGAATATCCAGCCGCATATGCAATTCAGATAAAAACGAATATACTCTAGCCTATTCAGTCTGTCTCCTCATTACTATAAGTCTAACAGTGTAATATAACAACACATGATTCATGATAATGTCAACTTCATCAATTAAACCTTTATCCATTTCTAAAACAATCTAAAATGAGCAAATATCATCTCATAAGTTCTCAGATTCGTTGTAACATATGTTTACCTATTTAGAATTTAATATGATTATATAATTTCGTATGTATTATTATGATATTAACTACATATGCATTTATACACTGCATTTCCACTATATGGTACCTTGACTACTTGGAGATGAAAGTCACATCTTCTGATATGGAGATTTTTGTTGCTATCTTTGTTAGAAATTAACCTCAACAATTGAAAGCAAAAAACAGTGTTATTGAGGCCATTAGTAAACACTCCATTTTGCTACTGATCCTCATTGAAACTGAAATTCCAAGACTTATTAAATATGAAAAATGTAACATTTGTCTTCTTAAAGCTCGCCTTCTTTTTCAACCATTTACTTTGAAAAAATGCTTTCAATCTATGATTCCACATGAAGATAAAACTGCACCAATTTAAGCCAAATCCCCAGTGAGAACAATAGTAGTTCACCAAGGCCATATCAGCACCAACAAGATATGGTAAAAGCAACAAGAGCCATCTTCGCATGTACTGATGCAGGGATAAGCATTACCTCTTAAGGTACCTAGTGTTTAAGTCAGGATGCTAGAGGGGGCCTCTCTAGTAGAACCTTGACTGTGTATAGTAAAAATTTCACTGTAGGTAACAAGTTCTCATGTTTGAAGTTCGTCCAAGAGGCAGTGAAATAATATATCTACAATAGCTTGTCTCAGTGACATGCACTGCACCGATTTCATATGCTCCTCGACATCTTTTGAAGCTTCCTTGGTTTATGTTGTGGCTATCTGATACAGGCCGGACCACATAACTTCTTTGTATGCTCTGCTTTGTGTGTTCTTTAGTCACTTATCCTTTACTATGTGTAATAGTTACAAGACCCTAGATCTACTAATGCTGCAACAGATACGCCAAGCACAAATACAGATCCAGCACCTGAATCATCAGCAAGTAATGCCAACTATATATTCTAGAAAAGCTCAAAATTTTGATACTTCAAGAAGCTTTAGATAAGGGAACAAAAGAATGATGCAAAACAACTAATACATAAAAAGATAAGTCAATCACATGCAAGAAAACCTATAAATGAAAGTGGAAGAATGAAAACAGTGAGAATTGACTAAGTTGTTATACAAACACAATACACACACATAACTCACGATTTCCATGTAATTAAACTAGAAAAGCAATTGCACACAATAATAGAAGCAAACCAAAGGCACAAAATGGCACCTTTCTAAAAGGAGTAAGACCAAGTAATCTGAACAGGGATGGAAGTGGATGAACTGATGATTCCTCAGTGGAAATATTTATGGACCTCACTGTGGTTTGTTGATGTTTCTGGATCATAGAGCTATTGATATACACACTGTCACAAGCAAAATTTTAAAAACATATATTAGGAACCCTAGGTGGAAATAACACACATAAGAAAGTCCACAAATGAAAACAAGACGAATGGGTGCGAGTGATTTAGCCATTTAACAAAAGAACCCACTCTTATTGAATGTTAGATCTAGAGCTTGGGTGCTCAAATCATACCTAACAGATAAATGAATAGTATCCATAATGCCAAGGACTTCAGGCACAGATTTACAAAAACCTTCAATTTTAATCTTCTTTGTCCTCACCAGAGGCAAAAGGCAGCGAGCCCATTCATTGGGGATGCGACCAATCTGCATGAATAAACATGTCCATCATCTCACATATGAAAAAAGATCGGTCCAGCATAGATTTTGCTCGACGAAAAATACTAGAGATGTAGAATTGACCTCTACGTGATCCTCAGTAGAGAAGCGAACTATCTCAGAACAAGAAGCCACCGACCGCCCTCTACCGGGAAACCTGGTGGCCGTGGAAGGGGAAGTCGTCTTATTTGCCAACGGGAAGGAGAAGTTCACCTTGTCCCCGGGCTTAATCCGCCTCCCCTTGCAGGTGGAAAGCCCAGAAAGCTCGGTGCTTCCTACGAGCCACCAATCACTTTCTTTGGAACCGGACGATTCCGCAGCAACCCCCCCGTCAGTGTTCCGCTCCGCAGGTAGATCACTCTCCGCGGAAGTGGGAGAACCGGCAGTGACGGGCGCATGATCGGCAGGAGAATCAGCCACAGTGAGGGGATCGAGGTTTCTTCTCCGGGCGCCGGCGCTTCCATCGCCGGGGGTGACGCGGATGCGTGGGGTGTCGAAGATTATGTTGATGGCGGCCGATACGTCGTTGTTGGCCAAGTGGAGAGCACGGATGATGTCCATGTCCGAGAAATCCTGCCCCACCACCGAACGGACGACCGCGATGCCTTCGTCCGTGACCTTATTGACGCCCATTGCGCTCTAACATTCAGCGAACCCCCGTCCCTTCCCCCGCGCAAGAGGAACCCTAACCCTAGAGGAGGATGGAAAAGAACCAAGAAAGCAAGAACGACTACGGTGCGACGATGGGGAAGAGGGAGGAGCGGGGAAGTGGCGCCGCTTTACTTTCGCGGCTTGCAAGGCGGGATCGAGAACTTTCCCGCCTTGAGCTGATGTAGGGCTTCATAATGACCGGTCCTCCCCAATCTCTCCGATCGACACAACGCTCAAGCGAGCCACACTCGTCCCCTTGATTTGTTGAGCAGCATATCCCTGGGTCTTTAAGACTCGTGATTGCTTGATTACAAACATGTTGAACTGCGTTACACGAATGAACATGGTAGATCGTGAAAAATGATTTATCGAGTGGCTTGGTTACGTCATACGTGAAAGAATATATCGCATAATATATAGTCGGGATCAAATGAATGCAGATGCCATGTGTAAACCTGATTAAAGGTAAACCATCATTAAAGGCAAAATTAAGTCATGCATCATTAAAGGTAAAACAAAGTAACCAATACAATTAAGACAAGAGATTACGTCATTGTCGTGCTAAAATTTGGGTGGGTCTCATAGACATAATAATTTCCTTCTTTTTCAAAATAAAATAATATATACATAATACATTTTAAATAATTGTATATAACTTAAGCACATACGAAGCTATAAAATAAAATTACCATGACATGTAAAAGTAGAAAAATAAAAATAAATCGGTATAGAGTATATCGAATATAATAGTAAAATAACGCAATACATAAGAGAACATTATATATGAAATATTTCAAGTACCAATTAGTATAAAAATATCACAAAATAAACAATACAATGCACAACGTGCATATACATTTTTAATATAAAAAATTCCAAAAACATTATAACACAAAACTTTACTTGTTACACTTAATATAAGTTATGAGATTTTATAAACTGATTTGAATCATACAATGGGGGGTCTACGATGAGAATTATAAAGGTTATGATGTATTTCTCATATGAATTTTACCCCAAAAGAAATCTTGTCCAATCGCCTACCGAGGACCTTGTACTATATGGTTTCAAAGTTATTGCAGAAGAATCACGTCAAACAAAAGGATCGAATTGTCTCGTCTATTCCGACAACAAGTATCCTCGACCTTATTCACAAATGTGTTTTATTGTGCATATGCTAAATGTCTCTCAAGACTTCAAACAGAGGACAAATGTACGGTTTTCCACAAACAAGGGAGAGTAACAATTACGATGCAGGCTAATTAGCAGTTTTCCAGGCAAATCGGCATGACCGAAGATAGTTTGATGAAATGGCTGTGCAAAGGAAAACTGCACGCTTTGCTTTTCTTTTGCAAATCAAACGAAAGACGGGATAAAAATACAATGCCAAACATGAACGCATATATAGAGGGGATTTGAAGGGCACAAAAGCGCTAAGATCAACGGATCAGGTCCAATTCATCAAGGGACAATTTTGCATATCAGAATAAGTTGAGCAAACTCAATTTGACAAGCAGCAGGAAGCATGAATCAAACCGAAAGGGTGCTGCTTCTCCTCTGAATAAGATTTTGCCTAAACCAAACAGAGTGATTAACCCACCTAAATCTTAATGGATAATACATGAACATTAGCTTGGCATAGGCTAAGTACATTAACGTTGAATGCTTTCCAATGCAAAACTCGAAGTGTGACAAATCCTGTTTGCACTGACTTCAATCACATCACAAATATGAGCATTATGCTTGTATCCATAAGTGGTACGAAAAGAAATCTTTACCAATATTCAGGCTTTTGAAAGTGAAATTTTTAGTTTCAAGTAGATGAATCCTCATCTGATGTCCCTCTATTGTTCCTCTCCCTCCAGCGAGCCCAAATCCACTTTGAGATCATAAATCCTCCAAGAGCATACACCTGAACAAACACAACAATCAGCTATCAACAATCAAAGACCAATACATCAAAAAAGGTGGGAAACAGAAAGATCAAGCAGCAGACACTTCAAGTGCACTATGCAGATAGATCAATTAGATGAATCATCACAAGCTGGCCAAACTTTCCAAAAGGCTTCCTCATACATGATCATACAAGAGGCCCCTCAGAGAATAAGCATGTGGTCTCACACAAATTTCGTAGCAACATTACATCTCCCTCCACAACAGAACCACAAGCCAGGTGATTGCAGAATAGTGGGTGCAGATGGTGACTCTGTAGGAGTGTACTTTAAGGGCGGATCACCAAGCGATGAAGAGGATGACCATAAGGCTGTAAATGCTGGCAACTAGGAGTGTGGAGCGACAATTGTCGCCATTGAAGTGAGTAGAGAAGTTTGTGTAGGAGGTTGTAGAACAATGTGCTGAAGGTCCACAACCAGTAGGGAGAGATGATTGCATGGTCAGTGTCAAGCGGCTGGCTGGAGTTTGTCGACAAATATGGAGGTCGTAAGATGGGCAGCCGGCTCACTGAAATCACTACATGCAAATGACTGCATACGCATGCATGTAGAACTGGGTGGACACAGAGACATAGATCTTCCATTTCACACTTGAAAAACAAGCATGTTAACTAACATTGACACTACTACAAATAAAAAAGCTTATACAAAAGTTCAACTCCCAGGAAAAAAAATGGATGGTATAAGAAAAGAGAGGGTATCAAAGTATATTTCATGGAATAAAATTTGAGAATCCAAGTTATTGATCTTTACTCAGACATCTTAAAACACACATAAATGATAATTAAAGATGGTTATAAGGTCATCTTAATGCACAAGGTGCCAACCACCATGGTGTTTGGGAAGGGACAAATATACACCCCCTCACCTCCAGACACACTACATCCGTTCTTGTGTCTGAATATAAGGTGCTAGGTTGATCACAGGCCTGCCTTCAGTACTTAAAATAAATTAAATCTTATTTGGCCCTCCGAATGTCCCATTCAAGAATTTCTATATGAACTTTGGTGAAAATACTAAGGTCTGAATGCCTCCAAAAATATTCTAGCTCAAATATATTCCTACATGTATACGTGTGCTGATATATAACATGGCATAAGTATGCAGCCATTCTTTATTGAATAAATAGACAAAAGTGTCATTTTCATTTAGAGAAAACCAAGGAAAAGTAAGCCTTTTCTTTTAGCCTATGCTTCAAAAATATTTGGGTTGAGAAATGAGATATCAAAAGTACATAGAAAATTGCTAGAATCAGCAGATCTTTTCTTTGGGAGGATAATTATCCTTCAGATTTGTCTTTGTATCTATCAAATGACCTAACCAGGTCTTTCAGTAGAACTTTGAAGCAGTAATTTAACTTCCTTTTTTGAAAAGAAAAAAAAAAGTACATAGAAAATATATGACTTACTAGTCAACATCCACTGGTTACTTATCAAAAGAATCCCAGGAGAGTATTGTGAAGAATGAAAAATAAACTGCCACCAGTACTGAAGTTTCCTTTCGTATCTAATTTGTACAATCTATTCATCATGTTCCTTGCACAATGAACCAAGTAAAATGATAGAACCTCCCACTAAAACCTGTTCTATAGCCCATGAATCCTTCTCCAATCTTATTTATTCCCCACACCTCCCAATGTAGTTGCCATTAACTCACCAGAAATAACATCTCAGATGTAACGAGGAAAGTGGTGGCATGCACCCTACACATATATGTGCATGTTTGATGAGTTCACTAGATTAAAGCTTCGTTATAATCATGATAACACATAGAAAATAAATTTTTGATATCCTCTTTGTATGCCCCTATATAAATTTGAGCGCATGCATGCACACATAACAACAATGTGCACTTTATTTGTTACCCCACTGCTAGAACCATTCCAAATAGCTAGAATTTATTCCTGTCATGACTCATGACATTAGTTTTTAGAAATTTCTAGAATCAGACTTCACTCAAAGTAATTCAAAGAAACCACTTTCTTTCGACATCAATCCTTCACCACTCACATTTCCATCATCTTCACTTGTCCTGCCATCTGCCTACTTTGTCAACAACTGCCATATAACCTATCCCTATTTTTTGACTCTCCTAACTGGTCATAAGGAGTCGACAGTTTAGCTTGCCAAATTTTCCTCCTATTCTATCCAAGAAGTTCTTACTTCAACTATATGTGGAACTGCAGACCATAGATGATGGAGAAACTTCTATCATAGGTGGTTTACAAAGATAGGAATTGCTACCTCAAATCACAGTTTATCAAAAAGGTAAATCAAAGAGGAAACCTCTGTGGCTGGGAGTGATTTCTATAGTAGGAACCCGACTCAAATTCATGGTGGTCTGTATGACTATAAGAGGCTCTCGTGAAAAACAATTTTGATGAGCCATTGGTTTCAGAAGTACTCTGAAAAAAGGATGCTTATCTTGTTATATACTCAACCAACTATGCTATCTTGTACCTGCTGATGCCACTTACAATTATTTGGTTCATAAAATTGAATACCTTTCAGTAGATGCACTCTACAACAAATAAAAATCCAAGTTTAGCCTTTAGACAAAGACTACAATATCCCTCTCTTTCTTTTCAGACTGACATAAGATCATTCAATCGTCTAATCCCTTCTTGATTCCTCGCAAAAGCAAACAACCTAGGGATCCTTACCATTCCTAATTGCAAATGGGAGCCATGACATGGATGACACACTGATAAAAAAACTTTAACAAAATGATCTTTCTGTTCTTGAAAAAGAAACTCCACAAAGGAATGGTGAAAACTGATTAGACCCTTATAACCGAATCTTTAGTTATCAGCAACCGCTTCATAGAAAGCTAGGCTTGGAGTTCAATAGTCGACAAGTTCTCGTCGAATGAGCAAGTCACCTGGAATCCACAGACACCAAATATCAGGGTTCCTTCCCCAAAATAGCCCTTTATTCACTTAGATGATCTCTCTTCTTTTGACTCTTAGTTAGGGTTTGTTTGTTCCTGAAATTTAACCCTTCACGACACCAATCCTGGTCTAACAAGAGCCACATCGTCATCCAGCTTCATAGCTTCCACAACAATGATGCCAGTCCGGTAGACATGCGAATGATCGGGGAGCACAAACACAACAAAAAAGAGAGTGAAGGAGGAAGGGACGACCTGCCACAAGTTGCGCGGGTTCATGTCCTCGGTGGAATCCTCGCACTCCAACTTGAGAGGCGGGGGGAAGCTCTGGGCTCTTCGGCGAGCGGCGTCCGGAAAAGTGACCATCGCCACAGGAGGAGGAGGATTGGCCACCCCGTGCTTCTCCTGCGTCGCCTGCCGTGTGTCTCCCTTGCGTGGTTCCACTTCAACCCCTGCCATGACGCCCCTCTTTCCTCTCTCTCGCCTCTGCTGGACAATGCCAAGTCCGATTCGATATTTAGGGCGTAATAAAACTCGTCTATCCGCGACCCTTGTCGTTCGTCTAACCCAAAACCCAATAAGCGGAACTTCGATGGCCTGTGTCCTCACCCATTCAGATGCCAATTTCCACATCTCAACCGTCCATCACAACAGCCAGACCGTCAATTCAATCATATGGCTTAGGAGTTTTGTATTGAAAATTGATTTAGAGTAGTTATTCATGTAGTTATCATATTTTAGATAATTATAGATATATTTTAAGAAGTGACATATGATCTAGTAGTTATAGGATAATTCCTACACCTAACTCAATCATGAGTGATATTGTAGAGTGAGATAGTTACCATTAGATCCTATAAATAAGATCAAGTAAGATAAGGAATATATTATAAGTGTTTCATGTCAATCCTCTTGTTTAAATATTACATCGGTTTTCTTGATCGAAAGAATTCTTTTTAATTACATCGTAGTATTCTGTTTTTATCGTTTCCTCACTCCTTCATCCCTAACATTTATGGTATGAGAGCTAAGTTTCAATCTGAACCAAACATTATGATTTTTATTGGAAATTTCATGTTTCAACCCCTTATTCTCATCTTCTCGGGCAAATACTATGAATTTTGAAGTATCAAGATGAATACTCTATTCAAGTCTCAAGATATTTGGGACTTAATAGAGAATAGATATAAAGATCCAGATGAAGAAATCAAGTTAAGGAAAAATAGAAAGAATGACTCAAAGGCATTGTTCTTCGTTCAACAAACTGTACATGAGATAATTTTCTCAAGAATTACAGTAGTGACAATCTCAAAGCAAGCTTGATTAATACTTCAAAATAAATTTCAAGGCTCATCAAGGATGATTACGGTAAAACTTCAAACTCTTCGTCGTGAGTTTGAAATTTTGTTCATGAAAACCAATGAATCGGTGCAAGATTTTCTTTCTCGAGTGGCTGAAATTGTTGGTCAAATGAAATCTTATGGTGAACATCTTCTTGATCATATAATTGTTATAAACGTTTTGAGAAGTTTAACTCCGAAATTTGATAATGTTATTGTCACAATTGAGAAGTCAAAAAATTTATCTACATTTTCATTTGATGAACTAATGGGTTCCTTGCAAGCACATAAAGCAAGGTTGAACAGATCACTTGAAAAAAGTAAAGAACAAGCATTTGAGATTAAGGGGGAGTCTTCTACTTCAAAAGAAAATAAAAAATCAACAGGAATAGGACATAGTAGAGAAGGATTTCAGAGAAAATGGAAGATGAAGAAGAAAAGGACACTTTGATGGGCAAGATGAACAAAGACAATCAAATTATGATTAAAAAAATTACAAAAGTGGGATTTAATGTCACTATTATAAAAAGTTTGGTCACATGAAGGCAGATTATTGGAAAAGAGAAAAACAAACAAGCTATGTGGAGGAAAATAAAAAAAAATAGTAAGTTGTTTATGACTCGTTCACAAGTTAATAATATCTAAAATCATATGTCAAGGAAATGAATAATTGAGGTAAAAACAAATCAAATGAAGGTAAAATACATTGATAATGTTTTCTTTATTCCAACTTTATCGCATAACATGTTGAGTGTTGGCCAATTGATAGATGATGGATATTCAGTTATGTTTGATGATGGTTCATACACTATTAAAGATAAAAAATATAGTTTGATTATAGCAAATGTGTGCATGACGCAAAATAAGATGTTTCCACTTAATGTTTCAAATATTGAAAAGCATGCTCTTTTCGCAACTCAAAAGAATGAGTCTAATTTACGGTATTTAAGATATGGACACCTTAATATTAAGGGTTTAAGGTTGTTAAATAAAAAATAAATGATTTTTGAATTACCTAAAATTAACACACTTGATGTATGTGAAAGATATATTTATGACAAATAAAGTAAAAAATTATTTTCGATTGAAAAAGTATGAAGAGCATCTAATTATCTTGAATTAATTCATGTTGACTTACGTGGACCTATAAATACGAAATTATTTGGTGGAAGTTAATATTTTCTATTATTTACTGATGATTATAGTCGCATGATTTGGGAATATTTTCTTGAACTGAAATCTGAAACATTTGATAATTTTTAAAAATTCAAGGCACTTGTAGAAAAGCAAAATGGTAAATACATAAAAACACTTCGGACAGATAGAGGTGATGAATTTTTATCTAATGAGTTTAATTCTTTTTGTGAAGAAAATGGTATTTGTATAGAATTGACAGCACCATATACACCGTAGCAAAATGGTATAGCTGAACATAAGAATCGAACTATTGTTGAAATGACAAGAAGTTTGCTTAAAGGAAAACACCTTTCAAATCAGTTTTTGGCTGAAGCAATTGCAACAGTAGTTTATTTGTTGAATATTTCACCAACAAAAGCTATTATGAATCAAACTCCTTTGGAGGCTTGGTATGGTATGAAACTAAGTGTAAGTCATCTAATAATTTTTTGTTGCATTGCTTATGCTTTGGTGAATTTACAAAATCATCAAAGCTTGATGAATAATCTGAAAAATATATCTTAATTGGTTATTCCTTACGATCCAAAGCATATCGATTATATAATCCTGTTAGTGGTAAAGTTATTATTAATAGAAATATTGTGTTTGATGAAATGACAGGTTAAAATTTGGAGACCAATAAAGGTGAAATATAAATTCAGATTTCAGCAGAACTAGACACTCTATAGAATCAAATGACAGATCCTGCTCCAATAAGTTTATCGTCAATCTCACCCAGTAGCAGTTCAAATTCTGATTCCTCAGATGAAACCCCTCTAAGAAATTTCAGATCACTAATAGAAATTTATGACTTAACATTTGCTTTATTGAGGAATGACGAAAAGCAATGAAAAAGAAAATCAAATCAATCGAGAAGAATAAAACTTGGGAGCTAATGGATCTACCGAAAGAAAAGAAAGCTATTGGATTAAAATGGGTGTTCAAAACAAAGTTTAATGTAGATGAAATTATCCAAAAGCATAAGGCTCGGTTTGTAGCAAAAGGATATTCACAGCAATAATGTATTAATTTTGATGATACTTTTTCTTCGGTTGCTATATTCGAAACCGTGCAAACTTTCTTGGCTTTAGCTGCTCACATGAGTTGGCCTGTTTATCAATTTGATATGAAATCTATGTTTTTAAATAAAGATTTACATGAAGAGATTTTTATTACTCAACCTGAAGGTTTTTTTGTTAAAGGACATAAAGAAAAGATATATAAGCTAAAAAAAACTCTTTATGAGCTTAAACAAGCTTCAAGGGTATGGTATAGTAAATTTGATTATTATTTTTATCAAAATAGATTACAGAAGAGCAATAATGAACCTATTTTTTATCTAAAGAAGGAATGTTAACATAATATTCTAATGGTTTCTTTATATTGATGATATAATATATATGGGTTCATCTAACTCTTTTGTAGTAGAATTTAAAAAGTGTATGATGAATAAGTTTGAAATATCATATGTAGGTCTACTGTACTATTTTCTTGGGTTGGAAGTGAAGCAAAGATCAAATGAAAATTTTATTTCACAAAAAAAAAAATGTAACATATCTACTCAAAAAATCTAATATGATTAATTGCAAAGCCACAACAACACCCATGAATGTAGATGAGAAATTGAAACTTAAACAACACACATGAATGTAGATGAGAAATTGAAACTTAAAGATGATACACAAATGCAAGATACTACAAAAGTTTGGTTGGTGGTTTGATTTATCTAACTCATACTCGACTAGATATTATCTTCTATGTTGGTGTAGTATCCAGGTTTATGCAGAGCCCAAGCAAACATCATCTCGGATCTGTTAAAATAATTCTGCGTTATATCGTTGGAACTATAGATTATGGTATTTGGTATTCTCATAATTTTAAATGTAAATTATTTGTTTTCACTGATAGTGATTGAGCATGAGCTTTAGATGATAGAAAGAGTACTTCATGTAATATTTTTAGCCTCGGATCATGAGCTATATCTTGGAGTTTAAAAAAGAAAGAAACAACTGCGTTATCGACATCGGAAGCAGAATATGTAGCCACAACATCATCAACTTGTTAAAAAATATGGTTTAGAAGACTTCTTGAAGATTTTCATCAAGAACAAAAAGAAGCAACGGAAATATTTTGTGACAACAAAGCCACAATTATAATGACGAAGAATCCAACATTTCATGGAAGAACGAAGCATATAAAGATACGCTATCATTTTATCCGGAATCTTGTAGCAAGTGAAGCCATAGCAATGAAGTATTGTGGAACAAATGAATAAGTTACAGATATCCTCACCAAGTCGCTTCCAGTTCAAAAGCATGTTTATTTCATGTCGTAAATCGATGTATGTAACTATGAATCAATTGGAAGTGTTGAGAATCGATTCATAGTAGTTATTTAGGTAGTTATAGATATGTTTTAAAAAGTGACCCATGATCTAGTAGTTCCTATACCTAAATCATAAGTGACATGGTGGAATGAGGTAGTTACTACTATGTCCTATAAATAGGATGGAACATGATAAGAAATATATACTTAGAAATATCTTATAAATGTTTTATGTCAATCCTATTGTTTAAATAGTAAGTAGATTTTCTTAGTCGAATTGATGCCAACCTTTAATGCTTCGAATCACAGTTGGGTTCGTACGAGTCTAATGACCCTATGACAATATGTTATGGATAGCATAGTGAATGGTTCGTACTACTATTCAGGACATTTCTCTTTTCTCGAAGCCGCATGGGTTGTTTTGAATCATGGACACCGTCGGATGTGCTCCAATGGCCGATGCGTCTCTGTGATAAGAAGCTAATGTTTCCAAGGACATCAACTAACGACCGTCACCTAGATGATAAAATGCGTCACACCAGAAGCAACCCTGTGATAACATCTGAAACAGCCACTACAAATGACAAGAAGTACGATGCATATGAGCCTCAACAATGGGAAATTATTGGATTGCACGTACGCTTCGAATTGATCCAGCAAAAATGCAGAAAACAATCATGCGTCTGCAATGATTCGTGCCGATGAATCATAAAATGGAATACGAGTGCAATGCTTTACATGAAATGGCCCGGGAACATCGCAATGATGCCATGGCATATACAAACAGTTCCTAGAGTTCCTCTCCAGTAAATAAATTTCTTAAAAACAGGGGAAACTTATGGGTCATAGAGCTCGATATTAACTACCGACAGAAAATATTATGCAACTGGCTAATAGAACGTATTTAACCTTCAAAAAGGATAAGGTAGATAGGCTCCAGCAGTGCCCAATCTAATCCGAGCGTCTTAGCTTGATGCAACAGGTTTTGCCATTGCCCTCCTGATGGCCTCTGCATAGGTCCTGTGTTGATAGGTCAGCGTTGATTCAAGCAAGTCCCAGAGGGATGTCTTCGGGTTCCAACCTGGATTGACAACATCATTAATAATCTTGTCTGGCTTTGAGTCTAGGAAATGAACAAACCAATTGATGTAATTGAAGTCTACCGAGTTGTTTATTGATTATGGTCATGTCAGGTATCCGCTTATCACTGTCATCATATCCTTCACCATAGAACTCCTTGGAACTCACGTCAAGTGTGGGCATCTCCAAAGGAGCTTCACCTGAAACCTTTGAGTACACCTACAGACGAGACATGATAAACATAAGAAAAATTGGCAAACATTTGCATTTTGCCCATGTTAGATAATCAACTGACATACCTGTGTCATGATCTCTGCAAGTTGCTTTACGGTGACTTCATTGTTAGGATTTCCAACATTAAAGATATGGCCATTTGCTCGTGCAGGATTTTCCTATAGAGGTAGAGAACAGTGTTTATTTCACTGCAATGGTCCAAGATAGATAAAGGGGAAACAGAAAAATACACACGGTCATCAGGAGAACAGCTTCTATGGCATCCTTGATGTAGACAAAAGTTCTTTGGGACTGACCGCCATCAACAAGTTTCAGAGGCTCACGGCGCAGGAGATTCTGCATCATGTGAAACACTAAGTGATCTTCATAATGTACAAAGGCCAGCATAGCCATTTTTCTCCTTCAACAAGAGTATTGTGATGCATACATTACTGAAGCATGCCAAAACCCTCGGAACACCCTCGCTAGGACCATCGATTCCAGGAATAAAGTCCATCCTTGGTCCAATCCAATTGAAAGGTCTCACAATGGTGAACTCCAGACCATTTTCCGCACCCTCAGCTTTTAATGATCCATATAAATATAAGAATGAGGAATCACTACAAAATTACTGCATTTATAGAAACTTAGCAAGTAAATTTACCATATATCAGCCTCTCAATAAGTTGCTTTGCACATGCATAAGACCATCTCTGCTTCTCAATAGAACCAAAGATGCATGGGGAGGCATCTTCCTTGAGCACATAGAACTCTGGCTCCTATTGGATCACATACATTCTTATTAATGGAATGGAAAAAACACAAAATAACTCGAAAAGAAAGATACTTGGAAATTTGCAGTATCACAAAGACTAAACACTATAGCTACCACAACATGCACATGATTTATTATGTAGAAAGGAAATTAGAAACAAGTAGCAACATCAATCATATGTGACTATAAGTCATTGAAATTATATATCCAATAATGAACCAATAATTTCCTAAAGAAGGTAGGTTCACTGAAAAAAATGACTAGACCAAACAAACTCATCCGACAAAAGCTTGTTGAATCTCTAAGCACATGAAAATTAAGACAGAGTTAACTTCCAAAACCCTGCATCCCAACTCCCACGATGAACATTAGAAAACAACACTCAATGCACAAATATAGTGCTTCTTATAAGTTATAATATCCATTCGCTTGTTCATTATATTATTCCAAAAATTTAATGTGCCTTACATTTTAAACTAATAACAGTAACTTCACCGCCCATACATAAGTAGAAAGTAATTAATTAGATCGAGTACAAAAAATATGTTGTATGGTTAGTTCCAACCATTCCAACTCGTAATGGAGAATGAACATAAGTAATTCAACTAACAATGAGACTAGGAATTTGAGGCCACAACTTTCTCCATATAATTAATATATATCAGATCAGAATAGTAACCTCAGCTACACAAACACATGGGTAAAGAATAACAAAAATAAAGGAATTACCATAGATTATTCTCAAAGATGCATCTGAGAAGGATGTATCACTGAGCATACAAGTCAATTGTAAGAGAGAAAATGGTGTAATATTTGCTGTGATTGGCCATGCACCTACCAAGCATTGCCACTGAAAGATTATGTAAAAAATTGTGATCTAACTCGGTAGAACATTTCATGATCATTTATAATGCATTGTGTTATTCCAAATGTTGCAACCATTCTGAACCAAACAAGAAGTGTGTAAGCTATTCAGCATGGTTTCTTACTAATCAATGAACATCAGTGGTTCACTATTACCAGAGATCATCCTCAGTCAATGACAATTTTATCATTCCCTAATTTCACTTTCATGAACTTACAGTACAACATACGTTACAAGTCAGAGAAACGTTCAAGTATCAGGCTCCTTGATTATAGAGTTTAAAAGTTAACAAAGCCTCGTACACTTTCAAGAATATGTATAATCTACTGCAACGGGCCATGAATGTTTTAATTCTAGGGTTTCTTGTAGACAATTTTCCCCTCTTTTCTAAGTATGGGTACAAGGCTTCTCTCACAAGTATGGGCACAAGGTCCAAACTCAATATTTCACATTCTCACAACAACAAAGAATAAGCACAGTACATCCACCGATATTTCTCCCACAAACCCTGTCATCTCATTCTTTGTCATTATTATATCATACAATAATCTTCCAAATTTGAGATATGGTTTAAGAGTCTCTACAACAATTCTAAGGCTTTTAAAAAAATGTTATATGCAAGTTTCAGCCATGCAATAAGTCTTATATTTTACCAGTGCCAATAATTTATGGTATAGTTTATAAAACTGAAAATGGCATATAAATACTTTTCAAATTTACATATATATATGCAGACTTTGAGGTTGGAAGTCACAAGATAATATATATTAAAAATATACAAACATATAATTGCAGACATATAATCTATTTGTCAAAAAAAAATCTAATCATGCATCATTCACTAGCAGCAGGCTATATCTTGGTTACAACTATTTAATAGTGAAAAAATAACGAATATCTGTCACTTGCAAAAGAAACTATCAACATCATGACTAGTATCAGCATGAAAGATTTAGTTATTGTCCTTGAATATCTCATTCTAAATTAGTTGGTCTGGTATCATCAAAGTCCGGTAATATAGTACCATAAAGTCAAATATAAAAGACAGGACCAAGCATTTCGATATGCCCAAACTGTGATCTCTTAATTATCAAAGATATCCTCATGTGTTTTGTCATCTCTTGAGGCAAATGCTGTGGCTCAAGGAATGCAATATGATGAGTACCTTTCTTAATGGGTGATCCTTCGGCAGGAAGCTTCCGATCGTTTTCCCGTACACTTCACAAGTGGAAAAGTGAATAAGGCGCTTGTTGTTCTCCGAGCAGTATCTGACCTGCAGAACCATGTCTCAAGAGGTCACACGAACACCAAGGGTCTGAAAAGCCAAACAGAAGAAAAGAGACCAAGAAACCCAAAATCTTACAACTGGGAGAGCGTCAATGAAATTGCTGTAGATGGTGTCCAGTGGACGGGTGTTGTAATCCGCTGGGGTGCATATTGCCGCCAGGTTGATCGTCTGTAAAGCAAAAAGAGATGAAAACAAAGATTACATCAGGATTCTTTATGAAACAAGACAACATACGGTAGCGAAGACCCGTTCAAACCATTACACGACAGATCACAACAGACACCGGTACAGAGAAAGAAGTAGAGAAACGACAACCGGAAAGCCCAGGTCGGGGTAGATCAAAAGGGAGAGCGGGCAAAGAACAAAATGCTAATATCTGAACCAAGATCTTGGTGTGGAGATAGGACGAACCAGATCTGACATCTTGATGAGGCCCTCGAGCCTGGAGTCGTGCTTGATGTTGAGGCGGTGGAACTGGATCCGGCCGTCCCAGGGGTGGCGCGCCTGCTGCCCCTCCGCAGCCGACGGTGGGTCGAGGAGGTGCTTGATCTTGTCGCTGTAGACGTCAACGGCCAGCACAGTGTGCGGCGTCTCCGCCATCAACTTCTCGCAGAGGTGGGACCCGATGAACCCCCCGGCCCCGATCATGCAGATCGTCATCGGCAAGATCGGGTTCCCGTCGAGATCCATCCTCGCAGCCGCTGCCATCCCCAAATCCCGTCAATAACCCCTCTCAATCCACGGGATCTGCACCAAGAAACGGAACGAGAACAATAAACCACACTCGAAAGAATCAAGACAAAGAACGAAGTCGGTGGGGGGTCAAAAGTAGGGAATGCAGGAGCACGGTTTACCCCTTAAAGCGAGCGGGCAGAGCGGGGCGATGGGAAGGAAGAGCGGAGGAGCGACGGATCCCGAGCGAGCAGCGCGGAGAGTCGGATGTTTCTGTGTGGCGATAGGGTGATGTGTGTGGGCAGTATTTAAACGCCACCCACCACTCGGCGCATCATGTTCCACTCTTCACTCCTCTCCCTCATCTTTCATTAGTATTATCATTCGAATTATTATTATAGCTAATAATTCGGTATTTGAAAAATAAAATAAAATTTGATGGTTTTCTTTAAAAAATATTTTTTTAAATTTTTTTGGGATGATACTTTTATTTTTTATTTATTTGTTGCTCATCGTTTTTGTCTTATTGTAGTTATCTCCGTTCTACTACTTCTAATTTGACTTAAAACCTTTGATATGGACATAAAAGGATCTTATAAATATCTAAAAATAGAGCATCATGTTTGTCGTTTATTACAGTTAAATCTCAATCGATGGTTAGGTCAATAATAAGATAATATTTACAATAATAATTTTAACTTTTTTATTATTATCCCATTAGGCGAACAAAATTAATACATGGAATGAGAAGGTGATGTCTCATCTATGATGATAAGATTGTAGAGATAATCATGATAGGCCGAAAATGATAGGATTAAAGCGATAGGATGAAAGTGATGATGAATACATCAAATAAAACAAATATAAACGGAAGATATTAGGGGGAAAAAAGCTCGAAAAGATATATATATTTTTTTTAGAGAAATCGTGCCAGGAAAAAAGTGATGTTAATTTTGGTGAAACATTGCAATTGCTGTTGTGACTGCCAGTGAAGCACGTACTACCTGGACAATTTTTGATGATCGCCTCAGCTGTTTACATCAGGCTACGTGAAGAAGATGGTGGGGGCGACGCCAGCTCAGAGCACGGCCGACAGCCTAAGCGCGAGGAGCCACGAAGCGTGCATTCCAGGGGTCACCGACACTTGATGCGTGTGAGCGGAACGAGGAGCAGACCACGTTTTCGGGCGGGTCGGCTCGGAGTGACACAGTTATTGGTTCCTTCAATTATAAATGCTGTGACAGACTGGACGTGGATCGGAGTTCAAAGCGCAGCCGAACTAGTTGGGCTTAGAAAAATCGTCGCCACCGGGAAAGAGCCCGACCCAAGCGACGGAAGGTGGGGAAACACCCGTGACTGACGCCGGCCGTCCACGTGCAGCGGTGGGTTTCCTACAAATGGAGGCGATTATTATTTATATTTTTTGTTATTTATAATTCTATATCAAAATATTTAAATATTTCTAAATTATCTTTTTATAAATAGATATATATATATATATATCCATAATTTATAACTTAATTTTAATTTAAAAAAATTTACTCATTATTTATAATATTTTTTTCCTTTTTTTTCATCTTCCTTATCTTATATAATCTCATCTTCCTCCTCTTCATAATTATCAGAGGTGATATAAAATAATAAATAATAAATTAATATTTTTTATTATGTATATTCTATAAAAATCCAAAAAATATCATCATCTATCGAAGAGCGACGTTGGCAATAATATACATAAGGGAAGACTATAGAGAAAAAAAAAAGATAAAAATAAAATTAAAGAGATTATAAATAATACTATAAAAAATAGAAAAATATATTATAGAATAAATAAAAAAACTCTAAATAATGGAAGACGCTAACGCAAAACCAAATTGGTATAGAAACGATACAGGTGTAGGAAAATTTATAGAAATTTTATTTATTTATATATATATTTCTTTTTTTTTTCCTATTCATCATATATGATAAAATGGGTTCAATCTGGTCAATTGTACGGAAAACCATACTTTAGAGTTGAATTTAAGGAAGCAAATTTCTTGAATATAATGCTCGATCTGCAAAATCGGGTTGTTGTCAATACGAACTTCATGACCCTCAAATTAACTGTAAATTATAACTTAGGTAATTAATAAGTCTAATTCCCCAGTAAAAGACTCCAAATATTTATAGTGGAATAGATTTAATTTAAAGCGGTTGGTGATGTGATCGCCAATGTGGACGTCGATGAATTGAGATTGACTTTGGATTTTGACGTATCAACTTATCTATATTATTAGTTTCATATTAGGAGTTAAAAATTGCATATAAGGAGTTGTGAATGAGTTGGCTTTCTATTAGCATTATACAATACAAGCAAAGCGAGTGACTATGTAGATTCAGAATTCAGGTGAAACATTTGCAGCTACATTTTAGGGATGTTTAATAGATTTTACTTAACGTGATATCAAGACATCATGATTCCTAAATAAGATTTTATTATTTTCTTTTTCTTGATAAGGAATCTCCTTTTTGGATTAGAGATTTCTAACGTATGATTTAATCTTTCCTAAGGGGTATAAAAATAAATTATTATTTCATTGAATCTGAAAACTGATAGAAGATAAGATTTCTTTAACTATATGAGAAAATCTTAAAGAAAACGATCGAGAAAAATAATTACGAGAAACATGTTAATGTATTTAAACTTCTTTATTTCTTCTTCAATAAATTTTTTTAATAATTATT
The DNA here is from genome assembly GCF_036884655.1 of Musa acuminata AAA Group. Lineage (NCBI taxonomy): Eukaryota > Viridiplantae > Streptophyta > Magnoliopsida > Zingiberales > Musaceae > Musa > Musa acuminata. The sequence goes on along the minus strand of NC_088332.1, from coordinate 13,929,061 downwards.
TTTATTTTTTATTTTTCTCATCACAAACATCAACAGGTTCCAGACCCGCTCGGAGTGACACAGTTGTTAAGTCGATCCTACAGTCGGTAACTCTACGTGATCTCCTAAGCTAACTCTCTTGGTGGCTTAACATCTCGACGAGCACCAACGACTTTTATCTCCTCTCGTGTGCTCATTAACTTTGTTTCCTCCCCTCATCAATCAATCAATCAACGTCCCGTGGGGAGACCACAAGACACGACTGTATCCACTACCTCAACTCGTCAATTATATATATATATAGAGAGAGAGAGAGAGAGACAGAGAAGGAACAATTCGTTGATCTGTGTGTGAAAGGGTGTCACCGAATGGCGGTGTGACAGTTACGGCTCCCAAGAAGAGCACGCACTTCGTCATCTATGCGGAGCGGCGGTTCTACGAAACCCGCGCTATAAGAGCACCATCATCTCATCGCGTGGAACAGCCATAGCAGTCGGGCAGCGGGGCGGGCGAGCCGCGCGGAGGGCCTCCTCCTCCGACCAGGTTGATTGATCGCCTTCTACGTAGAGAGCGAGAGAGACGTCCCTGCGAATTACCGTCTTCTCCTTGCCTCACCCCCATCCCCCGTGAGGCGGGAGGAGGCGCGTGGCGGAGGGTCGATTGATAAGATTGGGAGAGGTTGGGAGGGGAGAGATGGGAGCGTCGCTCTCGAATTTGACGGAGGCCGGGAGCGACGGGTCCGGCGGGCCGGGGCTGGGTGACATCCCGGAGAGCTGCGTGGCCTGTGTGTTTACGTACCTGACCCCGCCCGAGATCTGCAACCTGGCACGCCTCAACCGCGCGTTTCGTGGCGCCGCTTCCTCTGACTCTGTGTGGGAGCCCAAGCTGCCCTCTACCTACCCCCAGCTGCTGTCTCTGCTCCCGCCCGAGACCGTCAGCAACCGGAGTCCCCTGTCCAAGAAGAAGGACATTTTCGCCTTCCTATCGCGCCCTATCCCCTTTGACGAGGGCACCAAGGTATGGCATTGTTTGTTGCCCCGGTTGCCTTTCTTGATCGCTTGGCCTTGATGGTGCCCCTGCCCTGTTCCCGTAGGTGCTCTGGCTAGACAGAGCCACCGGTGGAGTGTGCTTGTCGGTCTCCGCCAAGGGCATGACCATTACCGGGATTGAGGACCGGCGATACTGGAGCTGGATTCCCACCGAAGAATCAAGGTGTGATTTAAACCTCGAATTGTCCAGTGATAAATCTAGGGCAAAGTAGAATCTATATTGTTCCAGTTTTTTTTATCTCCTTAAAATCGTGGCCTTCTTTCTATCTGCGCTCCTAATGCACACATATATAATTCATTGGCTTAATACTTTGTTGAATTGCTCGAAAGGTGCTTACACCTTTATATATATATATATATATATATATCATAATGAATGGAATTTTTAGACATGTAGCCTTCCTTCCACAATGATTTTGTTCACATTTGAAGAGAAAAATTGGAAATATGTCTGTTTCAGTTGGTTATCACGATGGTTGACTTGAATGAGAATTAGTTGTAAAAACTGAAAAATGTACATGATTTTTTTCTTTAGAAGGTAAAGAGCGGTGAGCACCAGCTATTTTTCTCCCTAATATCTGGGAATTGAACCTCGAAAACCTCATTGGGAAGCTTGTTTGGTGAATAAAAATAACAAGAGGACCGGTGCTTATCAAATTTCTTCTAGAAACTAACATCTCTTCTTTATCAGTAGATGTTGTTGGTAGCTGTCTGACTTTGCTTGGTTAGCTTGAACCCTAGATATAAATCCGAATACTTGAGAGCCTTGTACGTATTCTCTCCTCTAATGTCTGAAACCTTTTTACTTCACTGCATCCCTGAACATAATTTCTAATGCTGGCATTTTTACCTTTGCTTGTTGAAGTAGAAAGCTGTAGAAATAGCTGATTAGATTTTTCTCCAAGACATGAAGGAAACCAGAAGAATGCAAGATTTTATAAAAGGGAAATGAAAGAAGTTGAATCAAGCTGCTTGGGGAAAATTTTCTAATGTACAATAGCTTCTCTCGTCTTAGGATGTAATCCTTTCTCTCATCTTACTCATGCAATGACTTATGTGGTTACACTTCCTGTTGGCCGTAGCAATGCCTTCTTTCTTTCTAAGAGCCAAGTATTTTTGTTTTGGATGTATCATGTGATCGGCAATGGTAATATATGAAATGCCTTGCCCGCAGCCGCAGTAGCAGTTATATAAGATGGTGGTGTGGTGGGCATGATAGCAGCGCTGTGGATTCAAGTTCGAAGGCTGCTAAATTGGTACAGCATTTGGTTAGGCCTGCCTGGTGTCCAACTTTGAAGGGTTATGCAGAAATATTGTTAGGTTATGCCAATTTTAGTTTGGAAGTCTGTAGCTTGATGTGGCACTGTGGCAGAGCAGGAAAAGATGATGAAGTTCATCTGCCATACAGAAGAATGTTAAATTTAAACAGTTCTGATTTGTTTAATCGTAAAAAAATGTGTATTTTGGGGGACAAGACATCACTTCTTTGTTTTATCTTGTTTAAGGCGTGAACCATCTATGTTTTTCCATGAAGGACTTAGTCTGAAAAGCTTGTAAGTGACACCCAACCAGCTAGTCTGGTGGTGTGTACCCGAGTCCCTTTCCATAGGTCGACTGTTCGAACCTTTGGTGTGGCCTGTTGTTCTCCCATTATCCTTTAGTCCTCCATGATGAGCTACTTCCCCCAGGTGTGGTCTGATCACCCATCGCTAGGAACACACACAAAAAAAGAAAAGCTTGTGACCAATTGCAAGTATCATTGTCTGGATGTCACTGAGAATGTATGCTTTTTATAAGAACCTCAACTTAAAAATGGATGCTATAAATGTCAATTTTCAATTCCTAGCTGGGGATGTAGCAACAATTAGTTGTAAATGGTGGCTAAATTAAGGAGAATTTCTTGACAGTGTTTATCTCGTTCATGGCCTATGATCACACCAACCTTCCTTGAAGTGCCCACTTTGTTGACCAGGTAGGAACATGCATCCATTGTTACTGAGTTTTGGTGGTTGACATTGACTAATGGTAAAAATAAGTTACTGGGTACTCAACAACTCTGGGTTTGTGGGCACCAGTTTTACTTGACACTGACCTTTTGTTCAACTAGTTACAAACTTGAATTTGAGGTTGACAAGGTGGCTACCGAAACTAAATGATCTCGAACCTACTCAACAGATGATTTGATATTTTCATCCATGATTCAATTTGAACCAATTTTGCTAATAGTTTCCTGTTCTTTTGGTAATATTGTAACACTGACAATCCTTCCTAACCATTTGTACATGAGAAAATATAGGCAATGGAGGCTTACCTCTATATGCAACCATGTGTACATTTGAGAAATTTTCTCTGAATTCTGAATTTGCATTAGATAATTCTATTCAGATTTTTCACGATGTTGCTATGAGTATTGGTCAACATAGTAATATTCCTAATTCCCCCCTCATCAAACAAAAAAAAAACATTCTGTAGCTTTAGAAGTGAATAAACTGGACTGAGTTCCTGCAGGATAACAATTGTGTTGCTGAGCATGCAAATAACTGTTGCGTTGACCAGAGACAAGATGACCTGATAATTTTGGCATGATTGATATAAATATGTTCCACTCTTGGTTTGCAGGTTCCAGGTGGTGGCCTATCTTCAACAAATATGGTGGTTTGAGGTCGATGGCTTAATAAAATTTCCATTCCCTGCTGGAGTGTACAGCCTATCATTTAGACTGCACCTCGGAAGATTCTTTAAAAGGCTGGGGCGGCGTCTATGTAATTATGGCCAGACTCATGGTTGGGATATAAAACCGGTACGATTTGAGCTTTCGACTTCTGATGGTCAGCAAGTTTCGTGTGAATGTTGCTTGGATGAGCCCGAAAAAGATGATATGGGAAACCATAAGCGTGGTTGCTGGATAGATTACCATGTGGGCGACTTTGTGGTCACTAGTTCCGACACAGTGGAGTTGAGATTTTCGATGAAGCAAATCGACTGCACGCATTCTAAAGGGGGGCTCTGTGTAGACTCTATATCGATCATACCAAGTGGATTGAGACATGGGAAGAAGAGTTTATAAACTAAACTGACTTTAGACAGACATATGAGAGTTAATTGTTCCAAGAGACTCCGATGCATGACAATAGCTGTAATGCTTTTAGTGGGGACCTATTCGTCAACGCCTGTCGAGGTTGGTTTTTCTCGGTGCTCTGTAATCTGCTACTATACCTGATGCTATCTCATATTATGTGCACATAAAATCAGGTAAATGAGTTTTTGTTTTGTTTTTTTAGGATGTGTAAATTTGGCATTTTTTTGTGAAAACTTTGCTCGACAATACATATGGTATTGTGAGATCTGGACCGGTGGAAAGAGTGGTATTGTGAGATCTGGATCAATGGAAAGAGTCTGCTCGTAGAACTATTAATAGAGCATGGTTATCAATCAATTGTTAGTCTGATAAATTGAATGTTGCAGTCTACATAAGTTGATGCTAAATTGGACAACGATTGCGAGTAAATGCTGTGGGCGAGGCATATTATTTTGCTCAGGTATTGTTGAAGTTATGAGAACACCTTTGATTTGGTTCTTCAAGTTGTTCCAGCCTTCAAAATTGCCGGTAGATGTTGGCTGGATCAGAACCACATCCTATCAGGGAAGAAGAGAACCCATGGAGGTCAGCTTGTTTTCAATGGCCAAGAATGATCAACACGATGACTTTTGGTTGGTTGATTTCGTTTATATATATATATATATATATATATATAGAGAGAGAGAGAGAGAGAGAGAGAGAGAGAGAGACACACACACACACACACACTCTCTAATATTTGACTCTCTTAGTGCGTCGCTTGTTTATGAATGTAGTGCACGTATGATAACCTACCTGAGTAACATAACACTGCTGGCTCTGGCTCTGCTCTACCGGCTTTTGTAAGAAATTAATCTCACTGTCCACTCCGTGGTGGGAAGAGTGTGGCTCAAAAGAAAAGAATTAAACGTTCCACATATGGAAGAGCATATCCTCATTCTAAATTCCAAGTCTCATTAGCACTAGTGTAAGTAAGCCTAACACGAGCTTGCACCACTATTCGTTTGTGTTAGATCTAATCCTAGAAAATTTACCAACAGGTAATTTGGCTATCCAAAAAAGATAATAAAGCAGAAATAATAAAAGTGACAAGAACACCAGATTTACGTGGTTCGATTAATTAACCTACATCCGAAGGAGGAACAAATCACTACTATAAAAGATGGACTATTGCAAATGCCTTAGGAAGATGTTCCTAGGCCATAAAATACGAAACTACTAAACAAGAAAAGCTTAAAACAAACAATTAGGTTATCTTGTGGTGTAGCTGACTTCAAAGCCCAGACCCCTATTTATAGTTCAAGTAGGAGATAACAAGCTTGATTTTCCTGATGTGGGACTATATTGGACTTGCCAAACTAACAATCTCCACCTTAGCATGTTCCAACAAAACTTGCTCCACCTTCTTCACAAATGCCCCAACGGGCAATCACTAACAATAAACACCAACCAAGTCCAAGCATTGCTTGAACTTGTAAACCGGAAGAGGCTTCGTAAGGATATTAGCTGGATTGTCCTTCGTATGAATTTTCTTACTCGAAGGCGGCTTCACAAGATCCCAAGTTCTATTCCGATGGAAAGATTCAATTTCTTCATTCATCGCAATCAACCACTTAACGGAATTATCACAAGAAACTACATCTGAGTAGGTAGTATGCTCACCAACTTCACTAGTTTCTTCTGCAACAGACAAAGCATATGCAACTAAATTTGCATATCTTTGTGGTAGTCGAATATCTCTCCGTGGTCTATTTTTAGATATGGAATATTACTCTTTCTCTAGATCATCTTCATTAGAAGACTCGGGACCATCTATTGGCATTCTTTGAGTAGAGGAGTTCGACTTAAAAGAATCTGAACTACCAATTTCAAGCTCCACCTACTTCTGTGCAATATCATTTGTACAACTAGTAGATTCCTCTTTGGAAGATAACGTAGATAATTCATCAAAAGTAACATATCTACTGATTACAAATTTTGGGGATTTGGGATTAGAACACCATAATCTGTATCCTTTCACCCCAGAAGCATACCCAAGGAAAATGTACTTTTTCACTCGAGGCTCTAATTTTCCTTCATTTACATGCATGTATGCTGGACACCCAAAAAATTTTAAATCAGAGTAATCAACAGGAGTACCTGACCAAACTTCCTCCGGAGTTTTAAAGTTAAGTGCTGCAGAAGGAGCGCGGTTGACAACGTAAAATGTTATATTAATCGCCTCTGCCCAAAAGTCCTTTGTCAACCCTGCATTTGAGATCATACACCTTGCTTTCTTCAAGAGTGTTCTGTTCATATGTTCGGCCACACCACTTTGCTGAGGCGTCATCCTAACAGTGTGATGCTGAACAATTCCTTCATTTTTATAAAATTCATCAAAGTCACCTTCACAAAATTTCATACCATTATCTGTTCGAAACCGCTTAATCTGTTTACCTGTTTGCTTCTCAATCAAAGCCTTTCATTGTTTAAAGATTATAAAAACATCATTTTTATGTTTTAAAAAATAAACCCAAACTTTCCTAGAATAATCATCAATGAAAGTTAACATATACCTGACACCACTCTTAGACTGAACATGAGCTGGGACCCCAAAGGTTTGAATGAATATAGTCAAGAGTACCTTTTGTTTTATAAACTGCCGGAGAATTGAAGCTGACTCTTTTCTGCTTTCTAATAATGCAGTGTTCATAAAAATCTAGTGGCCTAGTACTTTGTCCGCAAAAAAGACCCCTTTTGCTCAATATGCTCAAACATTTTTCACTCATATGACCCAAATGCATATGCCATAATTTGGTGATGTCAGAATTAGACAATGATGATGACGAGACTGCAATTGAGCCTATGATAGTAGTTCCCTATAAAATATACAAGCTACCAGACCTACAAGCTTTCATAACAACAAGGGCACTTCTAGAAACTTTCATAACTCCACCTTCAGCTGCGTATTTACACCCAAGAGCCTCTAGGGTGTCTAAAGAGATGAGATTCTTTTTTAAATCAGAAACATGTCTAACATTAGTGAGCGTTCTCACAATACCATCATGCATTTTAATTCGGATTATGCCTCTACCAACAACATCACACGTGACATTATTGCCTAACAAAACAATTCCATCGTTATAAGATTCATATGTAAAAAATAAATCTCTATTAGGAAACATGTGATAAGAACAACCCGAATCTAAAATCCATTCATTTTTAGATCTCGTCCTATCATCAGTAGCAAAGAAAATATTTCCAACATTCTCATCAACTACTACACTAGCTTTAGCGGATTTAGTGGTTTTCTCAATAATTTTTTCTTTTTACTTTAATTTATTTTTTTAATTTAAAGTAATCAACCTATGCCTCATTTTATGACAATATCTGCACTCCAAATTTCTATGTCTGGATTTAGATCTAGATTTAGATCTACTACTATCAAATTTCTTTTTATCCGTTCTACCCTTGATAATCAGACCTTCAGCCTGATTCCCTCTACTTTCCCCAGTGATATCCCTGTCTATCTGCTCCTTAGATTTTAGTGTAGATTTAATTAATTTCCTGATACGAAATTGTTTCTTTTCTATAAATCATAGTATCACGAAAATACTTAAAGGATTGGGGAAGAGAACACAAAAGTAACATAACCTTATCCTCGTCATCAATTTTCGCATCTATATTCTCCAAATCCATAACTAAGGAATTAAATTTATTAAGATATGATAGCATAGATATACCTTCAGTCATCCGAAGCATATACAAACTCTACTTCAAGTAGAGACGATTCTCCACTGTCCTATTCATATACAAGGCTTTAAGTTTGTCGCACATGCTCTTAGCCGTAGTCTCCGTAACTACCTCCCGTAAAACCTCGTTAGAGAGATTTAGAATAATGCTTGATCGGGCCTTCTTATCCATACCCGCAAGATCTTTCTTTGATGTACCATTTGGAATGTTCTCAACTCCTTGTAGTGCCAAATCAACTCCGTCTTAAACCAGAATGATCTCCATCTTGAGTTGCTACATACCGAAGTTGACATTTCTGTCAAATTTCTCGACAACGATCTTTGTTATTATCATCGTTGCCAAAAGATTCCGAAACCAGGCTCTGATACCAGTTTGTTAGAGCTAACCTTAGAAAATTTACAAATGGATAATTTGACAACCCAAAAAAGACAAGAAAGCAGAAATAATAAAAGCGACAAGAACACCAGATTTACGTGGTTCGATCAATTGACCTATAGGAGAAGCAAATCACTACTATAAAAGATGGACTATTATAAATGCCTTAGGAAGATGTTCCTAGGCCATAAAATATGAATTTATTAAATAAGAAAAACCTAAAGTAAACAATTAGATTTTCTTATGGTGCATTTTTCTGATGTGGGACTAGCCAAACTAACCGTTTGAACTCAAGACTCACTAACTCTAGGCAACCGAACCCTAGACTAAGCATTATAACAAATTATTAAATATGCACATCAATTAATATAAGGTAGTAAACAACCAGCATTAATTTCCTATTTAAAAGATAAATGATTAAAACAAAATTTAAGTACAAAATTTTATGATAATCTATTAAGATCTTTACTAACCAAATTAGCTAATATATTTCTTTTGATTGATGCGTATAATAAGCAAACGAGGTAAAAACCTTGATAGTTTATGGAATTGTAAAGTCATGAGTTCAAATTCTGTCTTGACCATTTATCTTTTAAAAAATTATGAACTTTCCATGTATATTATTTCATTCGAAAAGGATTTGGACATCAAATTTCTACAGCATGAGCAAAATTGGTTGCTATGATAAACATGCAGACAGAAAGGTAGGATATTGAAGCCTTATCAAGCACTTAGAAGATAGAGAGTTTTTTATCCTCATGTACGTTTGCACCCAATACAAAAGACACCTTTTCTGTCGATCACACACAAACACAGGCAGACAAATGGATGAGACTTTCTATCAACAAACTGTCCCAACATCGCAGTAATATCATACTAAAAGTAGAAAAGCCTGCTCCAACCACAATTCACAGGCCCGCTCTTCGTTTATACTCAGAGCGAATTTTTTTCACCATGATATTGCCCTAATCTAAATGATAATACAAGACAAACCTCGGACAAGTTGAGCATGAGCATCCTTTATCATACCATCAACAATCTATCGTTCGTTTGACTCGCTGTTAAAAGAATCCGGTCAACATGCAATTCTGACGGTGAGGCATACGAATGCAAGCTATATGCATCGATGGCCCATGACCAGATACCCATGCAAAATCCTGTTGCATGTTGTATGCGTGATTCAGCTAAAGATGCAGCAGTAATCAAATGCGTCAACTGTCAATTCCCTGATGAGCTTGTTGCCATCGCTGCTGTTTCTGCTTTAGTGGAAATAGAAGATCATTGAGTTGTCTTTCTGCACTAAACTCGGATGTTGCCTGGAAATATAAAAAATCAAATGTTGAATTCTCTTTCTGCAGTAGACCATAATGTGGAGTAGATACATAAAGTTGAAAAATATTGAACAACCTATCAAGAATGAAACACAGATGCCCTGAAGAAAAACGATCTCATCAATTAAGAATTATATAAAGATAAAATTAGTATAACACTGTTTTTAGAATGCAAACCTGCACTTAATTGCTAGATGTAACTTACATCTAGCATTTATTTTGGTTGCACTAAATGGCCTTTTCTTTGAGTGATAATGCCAAAATGTAAACCATAAATCTCAAAATATTGACATGTAACAAAGGGAATGGAGGGAAACATAATTCCAACAACCAGGGTTGTATGAATAAACGTGGAGAGAACAGGGTTGTCTGAACAAGCCAAAGTTGAAGTAGCCAAAGAACCAGTGAAGATGGCTGTGAAATGGAATCGAGATATAAAAGGGAGAATACCATTACAACTATGACTATAAATTAAAGAAAAGGATAATCTAGTCATTGATAGATTAATGGAAAACAGGATTGCTTGTTTCCACGAATCCGGGGCTGTCTTGCCCCAGTATTGAAAATTGCTCCCATCTCAATAATTTAGAACATGAACATGTACATTGTACCTTTGTTCTCGTTGTTGAATCCTAAATATTGATAATAAAATTAATTGATGAATTAATGTGCTGTTAAGACAAGTGACACAGGAAATACTCCGATCAAAGGTTCGGACCACCAAAGGGCTAAATGCTGAGCCGAAGAATCGAATGTTGTGTTGAAATTTGGATGTTAAGTCGAAGGATTGGTTGACATGCCAGAGAACGGACTTCGTACTAGAGGTTCAACATCGTGCCAAAAGGATCACAAACTGTGTCGAAACATTGAATGTCATAATGAAGTCAATGTCAGAGGATGACACGATGTGCTAGAGGTTCAAACGATCTATCGGAAGATTGAATGATATGCCGGAAGAGCGAACAACATGCTGAAGGCTTCAAACAAGTGTATGATGAGTCAAGGCCTTAGTCGAGGTCATTTTGGCCAATTTGAGTCGATATCGAGTTGAAATAGATTCTAGGTTTACAGCAATCATTGGGCTTGGAGTTGGGTCGGAATAGGTATGTTAGAAGGTCAAACACGTGGCCTAAACTTCTTAAGGGCATTGGTTCTGCCAGGCCCAAGCGGTATTATTGCCAAAGTCACCCGACAAGCACCGTTTGTGCTTTGTCAACGTTTTCGTCAATGATACTGCCTATGGTGATGTTAGGACCATCGGAATCCAGAATTACGACTCCGTTTCAAATACTATGACAGCAATATCATCCAAAGTTAGCGATAGTACCACCTGTACTATGAAATCTCAGGAATTTAAATTTTTGGCTCTATTTTCAAAGCCTTTTGGGGCTATAAATGCCCCTTACATGCTTGGTTGATGTAGCATCTATTCCTGAGTTTGTAAAGTGTTGTAGCTCTCTTTGAGCATTGTTTGAGTCTCTCCCTCTCTATTAAGTTCAGTTGTGATATTAAATGATAGGAGGTAGGAGGTCTCTTATAAAATATTGAGTGTGAAGGTTTTCTCATAAGCCGGGAAAAGAAAAAAGCTTGAAAAAGAAAGGTTGTAATGGGTTGTTCATATTCAGTTGTTGGAAGCTAGATTAGTAGTGAAAGTCAATGGTCTCGAAGGAAGAGGAATCGAGAGTAGACGTAGGTTAGGAAAACCGAATCATTATAAATTGGTTTGTATTCTTTCTCTTGCTTATAACTTTCAATCGTGATTGCTTATTTATTATCATTCACTTTACTCGTAACTCTTACTTGCATTTAATATTTGTTTAGTCATGTTTCTAATAAGTGTTTTTCTCATCAAGTTTTAAAGTCGGTTAAAATTTGCTATAGCACTAATTTAACCCTCCTAAAGTGTCATTAACATGCTAACACTCGTTACCTCAATATGACGAAATCTCATTAATGAATCCACATCCCTTTCAAATTGAGACACTCCAAAATTCTGTTAAATGATGTAACGTGCATAACTTTCAAATATGAATATACAGTTTACCCTGCAAACTAAGTTTTACACTACAGACCACAGCTGTAGTATTCACAGAGATATATCACACTCACTCTTTCTTAAAAGTGACCAACTCCCACCAGAGGAATCAGAACAATCACAAGTCCATCGTCATGCAGTAGTTTTGTATACTTAAGTATTTAAAAGAGTGTTAAATAAGCAAAAACATACTCAAGTTGAGTATAGACTTACTTGTGTAGCAAAAGAAAATCTTAGAGTTTGGACTTGCCTTCCTGAACAAACTCTCAAGTCGAAACCAAGACTGTCAACACCAATGACAACAGCCTCCTGAACTACAGAAGTACAAAATGTATTAGGTCTCTACCTGTGGCTAAATCAATATATTTCATAACAATCTTAATGCCATGGAATCAATACAAGTACATTAACTCAACATTACAACCCCTATATAGTGTATAGACTATCTGCAGTCAGGAAAGCTGAGGTTCCACATGAGATAAGTCGGCTATAACAAAAGTACAAGTCCAGAAAAAAAATTCAACCATGACATTTGAATGCAGCATACAATATGGAGCATCAAATTTCATAAATTAACAAAACCCATAATAGATTAATGTCAGTTAAATGATAATTCCAGAAATGGATAACAATTACAGAATGTGTCAACCATTGATGTTAAGCAATAATAATTACTGTTCATTTAACTTAAAATAAGCAGTATGAAACACATAATAGATTAACATCGATCCAGAAATAAATAAGAATTTTGAAATTTGTCACTCATTGATGTTAAGCAATAATAACTACTGCTCATTTAACTTAAGGTAAGAGGTACATGTGCATTCGTATTCTAGAGTTGTTCAGGATGTTCTATGGGATTAAGTGGTATTTCAGCAGATAATGATAAGCAGGTATCTGACTATACCAAATGGCTTAAGGTACAGCGGATTAGCAATTCGGCAACAGAACACTGGGACCAGTATATAATAGAAAATTAAGCAACTTTTATATTCTTCGTAATAATAAAATTATGCCTTTTAAGGACATAATCAAAATAATAGATTTAAACTTTGCACTGATTCCATAGTTGGGCCTTCACTTTATAATTGAAATTAACATTCCTGCATCAGCACAACATTGTATCGATATGAAACCTGGGTATGCTTTTCAGAGTTAAGAGGGTCATAACTTCTAAAACTTGAACATGTTCGTACTATGAATCCACATAAAATATTTCAAGCATGCTTCTAAGTTGTAGAAAGAACATGCTTATTGAGATATTTCAGTCAACAAGTAGAGACATAGAGCCATAATTGACAAGGCTATATCCAGGCTTACAATTTGATAACAGCAACAAATCAAGTGATTCACATATGGCTTGTCTCATTTGATTACAAACTTCTATCTTGATATACTATGATTTTGCAGCATAGAAAAACTTAACCAAGCAACAAATCTAAGTACCTTTAGGCCAATTATCCAAAGATAATAAAAGGAGAAGTCTACTAAAGAGAGCAAATCAAGGAAAGTGCAAATTTTTAAGAAAGATGACCCTGCCTTGATTCTATTGCCTAAACTTAAAACTATACACTAAACTAATCGAAAAGCTAAATATCCTTAACCACGTAATCATCCTTTCCTTTTTGCTCCAGTTCAAAGCCCTTTTCTGGTTTTTCTGCTGGTTAAACGGATTCCAGCAGCTGAGGATTGCCAACTTCTATTAGAGTCCAAATAGGACTCAATTGTGTTGGTTGGTCTAATAAAGATTCAACGACACTTTTCTTTGTCAACTTAGAAGTCTTAGACTCCATTGGATAGAGCTTTGGAGGCATTGCTGATGCAGTTGTAATAAAGAAAAGGGCCTTGCTGATGCAGTTGTAATAAAGGGAAGGCAAATGGACTACCACATTACCTCTACATGAATACCCTTTTGCCTCATACACAGCATTTTAAGGGCTTGTGAGACCTTTTCCCCACCAGATTTAAGATGAGATATGATATTGGTAGCAGAATGTGCAAGAACATCTGGTCGAGCTTCTCGAAAATCTTGAATCTTAACTTCAAACTGTAAAGCAACATAATGAGAATAAATTCAATAAGAATTAAAAAATGGAAACAAAATGTGAACATTTGACCAAGGATTGACATTTGGCTCATGCTGGTATATATTGGACGATATTTGCCAGTTTGGACATGCATGAGAACATAAATCGTCCTATTAGGATAGGCCAGCATGTTTTTTCTTTTTAGGGTTAGCACTGATTAAACAATCCCTCTCTCTCATCTCTCTATCTTTCTCAATCTCTATTGCAAAGTGTGTTGTGAGCTTCCGCCAGTTTGTTGCTCACACCATTTATTTTAATGACAGGTTGTGTTGGTTGGGCAATTTGTTTTGGTCTATTAGAACATTAGTCTTTTTTAGGTTATTGAAAGAAAACATGCCTGATTCCCATACGAAGAAACTATCTGAATATTAATCATCTCCAATTTGTAGAATGAAGCTCCGTTATGTAGACTTTGATCCTTATCTAATTCTCCTACACGATGACAATAAAAGTCAATCATTAGAGAAACTAGGTACATGAAATTAAAATTAAGAAATGCCCTTATATCATAATTTTTTTGGAAAAAAAAGGTTGCATATCTTTTGTATACCACTATATGGAAGCTTCTTGATATTTATGCTCTCTTCAGCGAAGGCAGGTCTCAGTTGACCTTGGATGACAATGCTAGCAGGAGGTTGATCCATCCAGTCCAAATCAACATTCGATACAGACTGAGCAAAAGACAGAACCATGAATATCTTGCAGCTCAGGACAACTTGCACATGCATATGAAATAAATATTTCAGTGAAGTAGAAAAAACTTTGAAGTAAAAAGTTATCATGTTAATTAAGGAAATAAGCATTTACTGCATACCTCTTCCATTTTCTTAGCAAAATACATTGGATGACAAGACTGCATTGTTTCCAAATTTGTCCAATCACTTACATTATCAGAAGAGAGAAGTTCATCTAATTCATCTTCGATGATGGCCACTGCATCCTGCAAAGAAGTGATGATAATGGCATCTACCTCATTTTGTTATCAAAACAGCATAAAAGCCAAAACAAAGCATGTTATCTTGTCTCCGCACCTCTTCATATCCATCATTAACATCACCTACATCACTTGAGATTTCTTCTACTTCAATATCAAGATCACTTGGCCCTAGCACTTCCACCTCTGATAGCATTTCTATATTGTCCAACCCAATTATAACTTGCTGCACTGAAGATCAATATTAGCTGAAGCATTGCAAGTTTCAAATCTAAAACTAAATAAAGTAAAAGAAGGGCAACAGTACCAAATTAGAAATTAAAATTGGAGTACCACTAATTTATCGTCCGAAATCAGAGTTTGCAGAATTTCTTTCTCATTATTCACCTCAAAATAGATATCTGTCCAAATTGTGCAACAGAAACTTCATGAGAGTGGTAGAAGAAGATTAAAAAAGACACCGCCCCCAAGAATAAATATCAAGACATAAAAAGGAATACAAATATATAAGTGTACCTCCATATTCATCAGTTAAATATGGTACATAAGGCCAAATAATATTTTCATCGACTTCTTCATCAATAAATCCCGTGAAAATGACAGTTGCTTTGCTATTCACCTGTGCATGGCACGAGCACCACAGCATGAACGGATTTTTAAACTTACTACCATCATTAGACATATCCTAGAGAAATATCATGTAAGAATACATAGCATTAACTTCAGTTAGGTTCATATTAGGATTTGAGTGACTTCAGCATAGGAATCCAATTTTAAGATAATTATCCAACTAAAACGTAGCTTCACTGGAATTTCCGAACCTTGGAAAGAATACAAAATAGTGTAGTATAAACGTTAGGATGCTTTACACAAAGCAATAAAGGTATGTAAAGTACGAAGTAGCGCTCCGCATTTAGATATCTACTTGAGAAAATAATAATTAGACATTGGTACTCCCCAACAGTTTGTTGGCACCGGCTGGTCTAAAAGACTAAAGTAGCACTAATGTGAAGGAGATTGAACATATATATGTTGACTGAGGACCTCGTACGTTTCAATCTGAACTTACTGATAAAAGATTTACTGGCCCCAAACTCAGTCCTTATTCAGATGTCTCAATCGACTAACAAACAACCTAACTAAAGCTAAAGCAAGGCGTCCATATCTAGCCACATACAACAGAGAAGTAACTGAATTCAAAAACAGAGTTATGATACAGCTTGCAAAGCTAAGTTTGCAATAGTTATGAGGTAGCATAAGTGCATAGCAAATAACGAAAGATTGAATATATATAGTGCAAAGAAAAAGAAAGAAGAAAATCAAAGACTAATGGACACACGACCAAAGAAGACATTTCATATAAACAAAGAGAAATAAGAACTATTTGGGCTGGTCGCTCTAATGCATCCCATAAGCTAACCTGGTTGTGCCACCTAAAACCCTGGAAGTCAACTGTTAGATAGGTGTGCAGATTTATCAAGCAGCTAGAGAGCCTCTAATGGTTGAACTTTGTATAGAATGTACAATCATGTAAGTTGTTAAGGTAGCCGAATCGAATACCAAACTACATCTAAGAACCTACAATGAACCCACATGCAGAAACCAAAAACAAAATCCAGATGCATGCTTTACAGATCTAACGAGCCCCAAGTGAAATAGAGAAGATAGCTTCTCTTTGATGTAGGATCAGCCGATGAAGGCCGAAATGAGCCTGAATGGTTAATCAACCAAATGTATATGCCCAAAGAATAGCGTACAGGTTATCTTCATCTAAAACGAGGATCCATCTTATTTGACACACGGACATTCTCGTATACTCTCTTATTCGGTTAAATGTTGTGCGGTTGCTACCTCAACTATGGTTCTTGCAGTTTCGGCATCCGTGAGGCGCCTCTCTTCGCCGTCAACGGGAGGAACCAGCTCTTCGATTTCCTCGGAAGGGTGGTACCGCCGTCTGGAGTTGCTCGTCGGCGAATCCGCATCCCCTTGCGCGGCACGAACCCTAGCAGAAAGAGGATGACTCGGGCACGATCCAAAGCAGCCATCCATGTTGGTCCTGGCGAGCATTCCCAAGACGACGGATTACAAGAAAAAGAAGATACAAACTGAGGAGACCGGGAAGGAGCGGCCGAGAAGTACCGGGAGCGCTCAAGATCCCGAAACCCTCGACCGAAGAGCCTCCGCTTGCCCCGCCAAGAACACCGGCGACAGGCCCCCACCACGAGCGACAGCAGAGACCGCGGCGGGAGAGGCGAGGGACACGCACCGCCGCGGGGCAGCAAACCGATCGCTAGGGCAGAGTCCATCGCCGTCAGCATCTTCTCCTTTTTCCTCTTCCACCTTCCTGAAGAGCCTCCACCGGATATCTGCAACGATTTAGAATGGGTGGCCGAGCCGCGCCGGGGGAACGGGGGAGGGCTAAGACGCACGCGAGGGATGTACGAGTGACGTTCGCACGCGCTTTGGACCGCTGGACCCGGGTATAATTAGAAGGCCCGATTGGTATCCCGAAGTGGGTAAAATGTGAGGGTGTTAAACCGGTGCTCGGATAGTAAATCGCTCCCATCGATACACGCCTTCCAGAAGCTTCTCTTGATTGGAGTAACCGATTGCAGCTTATCTACATGCGTTACCAGATTGGCAGGTCCAATTCATTGTCGCGATGCTAGAGGATCGAGTTCTGATTCCCTCCTTCCGAAGGGGGTGACGGAGGAGGAATTTGAGTTCTGTTATCTTCAAAGTCGATTGCATGCATAGTCAAGTTATGAATGCCACTATCAAGTTCGAGCCTGACACGAAAGCGCGATTCGATCGAGACGTCGAGGAGCCGAATTGAAAGAAAATGATCGATACGAAAATGATGCGTTGAGATGGAACTCCTAAGCTCTCGAAGTGACACCGATGTACTTACTAAATATTTGTTGACGTGGTTGATCTAGCACAACGATCATCGACATAACTAATCTGACATAATAATCATCAATGAAGTCGATTTGGTGCAACGATACCAATTTTATATAATGATAAATAAATTTTATGATTTTCGATAAATTGTGATGATAATCACATGTCAATATGAGAGAGGGGATGGCACCATTATCTTCACACCATGACTCTTCTAGACAAGTTAGGATGTTGTAGTACAATTTTATGTTGTGGCTGAAGGGTCAGTATAGCTTGGCCTCATCCGAATGTGTAAGGTCGTTCATATGGATCTTCGGGAAAAAGGAGGCTAAGAAGGTGAGGTCGACTGTCAATCGAGCCTTGGGATTGTCTCATGGAGCGACTCGATCGACCTCATCTCTGAAGGGTTTCTGCGAGACAAATCGACATCGGGAGGGAGATTTTCGACTCGACCTTTCCGATGGTTAAGTTAGCAAGTTATTTATGGTGTAAAAGTTCGACCTCTCGTTTTGAGCTAAGGTTCATAATTTATACTTACAGAGACGGCTTGGAAGTATGTGGGCCATTAATGCCCGCTGTCATTCTCATTCGGTGTGGTCGAACGAGCAGGTGACCTGCTTATGCAGCATCGACCCATACGGTTCCAAACGGTGCTGGGACAGTCGTGCGTTATCTACTTTATTCCCTACGGGACACATGTCGGGTCATCCCACGTCGAATCCTCGATGGCTACCAACCGTCGCTTCATGGCTAGTGCAGGAGTATCCACTATCATTTGTCCCCGCCTAAATATGCACTTGAGGGGCCTCGCAAAGGGGTCCGAGGTATGTCATCAAGCATTTTCATTAGTCGGGGACCTTGCTTCTCAATTACCCATGTGATGCCCTTCGAGGCGAATTGCTCGGGTTAGGCCCCATTGGGTAGTGCCCCATATTTGCATATGTGAGTCCATCGCTCGTGGCCCTTGCATTTCGAACTCCACCTTCCTTACATGGCTTTCTTGGGCTATCTTTTCCTGACCTACGCATCTCGAGGTGTCCTCTTTTGGCTTTATCGTGGTGATACATCTTTTTCCGATCCATATTTCCTGGGCATAATTTTTTCTAGCCCCTCGCTGTGATGAGCATTCTTCTTTTTTCGAGCTACATGACTCAAGCACATCTTTTGCTAGCTCTGTCGTCGAGGGCCTTTTTATTTTTCCCAAGATATATGACTTGAGCACATACTCTATCGTGGTGAGCTTTCTTCTTTCTCCTGAGGTACACAACTTAGGCACATGCTCCGTCGTGATGGGCATTCTTCTTTTTCTTGAGATACATGACTCAAGCACATGCTCTGCCATGACAGGCCTTCTTCTTCCTCCCGTAATGTGTCGACTCAAGCACATATTTTGTCATGACAGGCCTTCTTCTTTCTCTCGAGGTACATGACTTGGGCACATGCTCCACCATAGTGGGTCTTCTTCTTTCTCCTAAGATATGTGACTTAGGAATATGCTCCATCATGGTAGGTCTTCTTCTTTCTCTTGAAATGTATGACTCCGGCACATGCACCAGCATGGTGAGCTTCTTTTTTTCAATTATGCGACTCAGGCACATGCTCCGTCGTAATGGGCCTTCTTTTTCCTTTTAGAATGTTTGACTCCAGCACATGCTTCATCATGGTAGGCCTTCCTCTTCCTCTTGAAATGTATGACTCTAGCACATTCTCTGCTATGGTGAGTCTTCTTCTTTTTCCTGATCACACGATTCATGCACATGCTCCACCATGGTGGGCCTTCTTCCTCGTGAAATGTATAACTCTAGCACATCCTAGTCGTGGTGAGCCTTTTTCTTTCTCCCAAGGTACGTGACTCTAGCACAAGCTCCATCGTGGCTTGGGCATAAGCTTTTCGCTCAAATGCGTTGTCTCCCCCTGAGGATGGCTCCCCAACAATTACATCTATCTACTTCTCGATGGGACCATGAGGGCACGGGGAGGGCTCCCGGGGCTTACAGAGTTATCGCCCTAGGTGCCCCCTCCAAGTAAGTCCTTTGATCAAATACTTTAAATCCCAACACTCAATGTTGTGGTCATAATCTTAGTGGAAATGACATGAGCTAATCATGGAGCGATAGTTGGTAGCCATTGAGGATTTGATGTGGGATGACCTAACATATGTCCCATAAGGAATGAAGCAAATCACGTGTGATTGACTCGGTATTGTTCGGAACCGTATGGGTCGACATCGCACAACGAAGCTTAGGACGGGTCGACCTGTGCTGTTAGGAGCATATATGTCACCAACTCATTTGATCGTGCCAAATGAGAATGATGGCAGGCATTAACAACCCACGTACTTCCAAACCACCTCCGTATGTATATATTCCAAACCCCAACCCAGAACGAGGGGGTTGAACTTTTACACTATAAACCACTTGCTAACTTAACTATCGAAGGGGTCGAGTCAAGAATCTCCTTCTTGACATTGATCTGTTTTGCAAAAACCCTTAAGAGATGAGGTCGATCGAGTCACTCTAAGGGACAATCCTAAAGTCAACATAAAGAAGTTGGAGACTTGATCCATGGGTGACCTCATCTTCTCGACTTCCTTTTTCCCGAAGACGCATGTGGATGACTTTGTACATTTGGATGGGGCCAACTCGTATTGACCCTTCGGTCATGGCATAAAACTGTAAAATATTTTTGGCATTAGATGGATGACCATGAGCTCTTAGTTCCCGGAGCGAAAAGGGGAGTACTGATAAGATTATTTAGTCTCACATTGGTTAAGGAATAAGAAAACTAAGGGCTTATAAGTCTGTTAGATCTCTTACTCTTATAGACATTTTTTTAAAGCTCACAAGCTACTCTCATAGATATTTTTTTAAAGCTCATAAGCTTCGAAAAGGTAAAACAACGATGAATACATCGATTATCCAAAGTGAATAAATTTCTCGCGAGCTTATATCCAAATCTTTCATCTTAAAAATATCAAACTTATACTATGGTGTTAGAAGATGGCAATATTCATTTTTTTTTAATGTTTGCATGATTACTCCGTACGACTTCTCGAGTCCTCCGAGCTTGACGTGAAATACACAACATAATAACAAATATATGAAATCTAAAAAATAAAATTTACGATTGTATGATAAAATACTAGTTGCATTTATCTTAAAATTAGTGCCATAGAGTTCATTTTAACACAATTTGTTGTTATCATTGTTATTAGTAATAGCCTTGTCAAAGCCAATATAGGATGCCACGTCGCGGAAAGAGGCTCAACCACATCCCTATATGTGACTTAAATTTGCTTGGACTGATAAATATTTAAAAAAATTTAAAATCTATATCCCAATCGTATAAATAATTTTATAAAAAAATCCTCAAGTAAATCTTAACAATTATGGCTTGATTATTTTATAAATATCATATGTATATCTAGATTTTGATGATTGAAAAATAAAATATAAAAAATACTTTGGATATTTTTCGATTTTTGAAATTTATATAAGAGAGTATATCGGAGGATTAGTATTGTAATCGATCGTACATGATAAAAAATTTAATTTTCTTCGTAAACATAGACGAAAGTTATAAAATTAAGTTAAATTTTACATCGACATTTTATATATTTTGATCTTTTTATATTTTTATGATTTTTTAAATTCTCCTCTCTCTCACCCAACAAAACCTCATCGATATCACTGACACCTTTAGCAATGCTCCAACATTATGTTATTGTCCTCATCTATCAGCAGCATCAAGCAAGTTTCATGGACACGAAGCACCCCAACTTTAACTACTAAGATAAAGTAGGTCCTTGCCATCACCATTACTTATCCGATCACCAGCCTTTTCACCATGTCCAAATCTTAAGCTGGATAGAGAATATGGTGAGTTGGAACCAAAAGAGGTACGACAGAGACAGCCTTTCAGGGAGACACAGTAAGCCAGCTTTTCTTATGCAGATAGTGCTGATGGAAAACTGACTCCTTGGCAGCTTTGCAGGTCTCAAAATGATGAGAACTTGATGGCAGAGAGAACGGGAGAAAGGATTCCAGGTGCCATGTTGATGATGCTACAAGTATTGAGGGGCGTGAGTGATTGGGTAGAAATATCTATCAAGTCTGATACGTCGTTTGAAGTTTTTGTTGATTGTGAATGATAATGATTTGTTTATTTTTGATTTTCTCTACTAAAATATGTATTGATTATTTGATAAATAAAAATAAAATTTTGAATTAATAATATAATTATTATTTTCAATTAATCGAAACTCGACATATGAAATAGAAGATGTCATGTTGGCCTTCGAAGATGACAAAGGAGTCTATTAGACATATTATATTAATAAAATATTTTTTTATAAACAATATTCTTTTTAAAATTTATTTGTTATTGTGCTCATAAGAGAAAAAAGTCTATCCTATCCTCTAAATTTATCTCTTATAAATATGTCAAATTATAATATTAATTGTAAGCGTCATTTCTCAAAAGCTTTTGGATCTTTCAACAAACATTGTGGAAATTGCAGTGCTGTATTCACTGATATGCATTTGGATCTCCCATTGTTACTTGATAATGGCTAACACTATACAGCTAGTCTATGATCTTCCAATGAGTTCAACCATATAACACCACCAAAACATATTTAAATGCTTCCATTCACTTCTGACCAACTCACTGTTCCAACGTTATATCACATCACATCGATAGACAACAGCAGCAGCTGCAATAAGTACAAAAATAGACCCCCTGTTGACGCTAAAGCTTCTGCATGCAGGGCAGTCCTCCTCCTCACTCAATCACCGTTGCATCCTCTCAGGCAACGCTGTTGATTCCCATACATCCCGACCACAGCTTCCTTAACGACCGCTTCTGCAAACGATCACATCAACACCCAAAAATTGAACTGTGGTTGTATCGATGCTGGTATAAGTGGAAGAACAGGAGCAGGAGATACCCGCTTGGGCTTTTGGTAGAGGAGCTCAGGTGGGATCTTGTACAGGTCTTCATCCACAGCCTTGAGAGCTCGAGGCCTCCTTGGGGTGGTTTGGAGCTTCATGTCACTGACCTTGACTTGCTTCCTCTGCTGCTCTTTGCCATGCTGCTGCTTCTCTCCTCCTGCATTACCGACCTTTTTGATCACCTACAGCAAGATAGATGCAAGCCATGAGATGTAGTTGAAGGTTTTCGGATTAGAGGATGAGATCAGTAGTAATGATGACCTTTCTGTGGTAAAAGAGATCGCCATCTTCGCCAAAATAATGTCCTCGGATCACTCCAGCCTGCACTGCTGACTCGAAGTAATGGGCGGAAAGGAGCTCGTCACAGTAATCCCAGTATCCAAAAGACGGAAGTGGATGCCTCTTCATCGTGCCCTACAACCGGAACTAACCACAAACATCAACCATGCACTAAAGCCACTGTGTGGTGGTGAAGGAAATGCGAAGGGGTTTGGTGCATATATGAAGA
The DNA here is from genome assembly GCF_036884655.1 of Musa acuminata AAA Group. Lineage (NCBI taxonomy): Eukaryota > Viridiplantae > Streptophyta > Magnoliopsida > Zingiberales > Musaceae > Musa > Musa acuminata. The sequence goes on along the minus strand of NC_088332.1, from coordinate 13,906,096 downwards.
ACCAGCGTCTGTAGCAATGGGTGCAGTAATGGTGGAAGGAGGGGTCATTATCGCAAGGACGAGGACAAGGGGAGAAGCGCCATGGCCTTCTTTATTAGGGGTACATGTGGCCTGCCCTCAGCCTACGAAACTTGCCCATCGCCACCCCAAAAAGACCCGCTCTTTTCCCGCGCCCCGAGGCCAACAATAATGGTTTATCTTCTTCCTCCGTACACATAATATATATATATAAGAATATTAAATAAAAATATATAATTAGATAAAATTTTAGTTTATGAGACTTAGTTAAGATAAAAAAAATATTACAATTAAAATTAAAATTTTAAATTTATCATGAATTATTTTATAGACAATTAAGAGAAGAGATGAGACAGAGGGAAAGAAAGATCGATAAATTAGAATATTTAGTATTGAAGTATCTTCTCTGTTCTCGGAGTATGCGCACAAATAATATCTTAAAATACGTTCAGTAAAAGTCGTTTGCCACACGAGGAGAGTCCAAAAGCTTTGGGTAGTGATCAATCTTGCTTGGACCGGTCTCCTTGGCATATAGTCAAACATCATCAGGTCACTTTCAACTTACCGACACATCAAGATGGAAAGGAGACTCGTCCTCGGGTGAACACACGCCACAGCTGATAAAGTTTAAAGCACAAGGTTTGACTATTTGGGAGGGGGGAGATATTGAGAACCTTGATATCAAGGAAGGCCACAAAGCAGTTGGATAACAGCGTTGAATTTTATTTAAGATCGAAACAGCTGATGTTAAACGAACAATGCAATTATTGACACGACAACGCAACATTAAAGACTTGCTGGTTCAGAACAACTAGCTTGTTTCGGTCTTTGTCGCCCGCCCCCACTATGCGTTCATGATAGGGCAGCGCGAACCAGAGGCTAAGATGCTCTCCAGTGGCCCACCTTTCAGGAAGCCCGCGAGAAAGTCTCCACGCTCGTAGAAGAACTCCACCTTCTCCACCCTCATCCCGTCATCCACCTACCGAACAGTAACAGTCAGCATCTTCAAACAGTAGGCCACAGAAAACATTGAAGCAGCAGAGAGAGAGAGAGAGAGAGAGAGAGAGAGAGAGAGAGAGAGAGAGAGAGAGATCACGTGAAAGATTCCGGTTCCAATGAACTGGACCACCTCGCCGGTGGGGGCGTGGCCGTGGAACGGGCCTTCCATGTAGCCCCAGTGGCGGAACTTGTACACGATTACAGGCGGGCCGCTAAGGACTTGGAGGATCTCCACAGCGAAGCCACGAGGAAACGTGGTGGCGAACGCCTTCCCAGACGACTCCGCCGTCTCCACCGACGGGTCGTAGATCCGAAGCTCTGGAGGCAGGCTGGTCTGCAGGAAGGCGTTGTAGCTTCCTCCCATGTCCTGGATTTGTTGTACAGTGAGTCCTTCCTTTCCTGCATGCAATTAACACTACTTCACATGCGTTGTTCGGATCAAAGTAGTCACTTCAGCTACTGGCGGAGTGAAGAATCACCATTAAGGCTGAGCCGAAACTTCTGTGGATTGATGGACTTGTAGTCCTCCGGCCGCACCTTGTGGACCAACTCCATTTCCCATGTCTTCACCAGCCTCTGCACCCTCTCTTCCAGCGAACCCACCGGCCACACCTGCCATGTATCCATCCCCATAGATGAGAGACCTAAGGCAAGAGCAGGCGAAGAAAGAGGCGATGGTTTTACCTGCGTTCGACCTTCTTCGAAAAGCTTGTTGACGACATCATAGTTCGGAGGAGCTCCGAACCTCCACACGGTGTCCTTTTCACCCTCGCCATACATGAAATCCCGGTACTTGTCTCCTTGTTCAGCTGAACTCGCCATTGTTATCCGATCTGTGCATCAGGAATGGCCAGCATCCAGGACATTTATAGTCGCTATCCAAGGTTTGGATGAGTATTGCGTCAGTCTGAAGAAGAGAGGTTCCGTAGTTAGATCGAACACCCCAGTCGTAGCTCAAGGAAGTTGCTCAGCAAGATCCAGCTATTCCATGTGACAAATAGGAGCCAATAGATTCGAAAGACAATAAGTGTGACAAACTTCTCAACGTAACAACTTTGGATCATTCTGAGACGAGAACTGTGCTCGTCATCTTCCACCCATTCATCATGTGATTCTAAGATAAACAAATCGATAGAGTGATGCACGAGAAGCTGACTCGATCTACGATAATGGAACCATTCAAAAATAATTAATTAATGGACGTTCATTTTGTGATCTAGCGATTGGTAGATCGAGTGGCATGGTGTAACTCGTTGGTTTCATCTATGCTCTCGAACGATTACTGGATCATCCTATTATCTTCTCCATTCAAATTGAGGTCCCATCAAATGTCTCGAAAGCTAACCTATGTCGGGGAATGCATGAATGCTAACACTCGATCCCCTTAGATCCTCTCAAAGTGGACTTGTCGAGGTAATTACGTGCACGAATGAATCTATGAACTAAGACCAAAGTCGACTTTGCCGACAAGCCAAAAACACGCAATCTAAGTTCTAGATGTTTTCTTCTTCGAACCAAAAAAACAGTAGGATGAGTTTAAATCAAATCGATTAGGGATAACATACATTAGATCTGCTATCGATCTAATTCAAAATTTTAAACTTATAAATATGCGAGCCAATCCAATTTTATCAATGTAAGATTATTCTCCTAATTCTCTTTTCATCTCATATATATATATATATATATATATATATATATATATATATATATATATATATATATATATATATATATATATATATATATATATATATATATATATATATATATATATATATATCGTCCCACAAACCAGCCTATCTTCACTTAACTCCTAACGAAATCAAATTCTCATAATTGATTTGTATCTCTGTTTGTGAGGGAGATGAAAACTTAATTTTTATTGTGTGAGATTAATTACAAGAAATATATATAATTTTTACTATGCTAGATTAATTATAAGACAACTAACTTATCTCTACTCAGACACAGTCCCTTTATACACCCTCTCACATAAAAATTTATGTACTAAAATCCCTTGAGAGAAATCTAGAAACAACATATGTATTCATCGCATCTTTCTTTTCTCCCACCAAATTCTAGAGATGCATTGAATATATATAGAAGAATTATAGTTTATTTGTCTTTCGATTTAAAAGAAGAAATGATGCTAATCTTAAGGAGAACTAGACTTGCTTCCTCATCTCTTTTTTATCTTCAAAACCATTATAAATGATGAAATTGGAATAAGAATTAAGAGAAGATGAAAGAAGATTTATAATCTCTCAACATATAATATAATATCACATCACACATTTAGTCTATATGAAATCCTATATTTGAACGAATCTTATTATAATTGAACTTCTTTTCTATTAACTAATAATTATAATTAAAATATAATTAAATTTATAATATATCTTAATTAGATAGAGATATATAATCTAATATTCTCTCACTTGATAAGGTAACATGTAAAAAATTTGAAATTAAAATAAATAAAGTAAAATTTTAAAAATAATTTTATTTAATTAAAATTTTAAAATTAAAATTTTTTACACATTTATATGAATTTTATGAAACATATCAATAAATATATTAAATATAATAATATCGCATTAAGTCTAACTATCAATGCAGTTATAGTGATTGTAATCAATATTATACTTTCTTTTATGTATCATAACACTATTAGTCTATTCTAATGCAATTTAAAATGATCTTGGTAATTTGTATTCTCAAGATAATCAAATTATTATATTTAACCATAATATACACATAAATATGAATAAGATAATAAAAATAAATAACTTTAATTATATAAGTAAAATATTAATTATAATGTCCATTGCATCTTAATATCTTTTAGGTTACTCATAAATCTAATCAATCTTTTCAAATACTTTAGATTGTATTGTATAGTGAATAAATTAACAATCAATATAGTGAAATTCTATTAACTAATACTTTAGATTGTATTTTTATTATTTGCTTTTACTATAATATATAAAATTGCTAGAGAACTTACTATTTTTAGAGAAGAAAACTACTACAAAAAGTCACAAAATATCTTCAACGATTTAATAATTAAGTCTGACTACACTAAGTCTTAAGTTTAAATTTCGTAATCATAAAGTTTAATTAGTAGCCTCAAAGCATATTATAAAATTAGTTTTTATTATTAATAATAAAATAATATTTTATTTTTATTTTTTTATAAATTATCCCTTCAACTAATCTAAATATAAAATATAAAGTAGACTTTCTAAAAATATAAAATCTATTATCGAGGTAATTTACAAAATCAATATATGAAAATAATATTATTTCAAACTAATCTAATTATATATATAAGCATATAATCCTTTGTTCATTCTAAATATTTTATTACTTATATATATATATATATATATATATATATATATATATATATTTGATACTTTTTTATGTTATTTTAAAAACACTTGATTAAATTTTTTTTTACTTTTATCATTTGTTAAATAAAGTTGTATATTAAATTTCTTCAATATTCGATCAATATATCCTTTTTGAGATAGTCATAATAATCCTTGAGATTTATCTCTGAATATCTCAATATCAATAATATAAGCTACATCATTTATATTAATAATCTTAAAATTCTAAGTAAGAAATATCTTAGTTTTGTATAATAAACCACATTCACCATTGGCAAGCAAAATTTTATCTACATATAAGATCAATATAATAAACTAACTCCCACTAACCTTCATATATAAATATTGATTAATAATATTTTTTATAAATCTAAAGAAAATAATAGTATTATAAAACTTTATGTACCATTATTGAGAAGCTCATTTATGGTTATAAATATATTATATATATAATTTTATTTCTTTTTTCTTTAAATTGTTTAGGTTAATCCATATAAATCTAGATCCCTATTAAGAAAATTTATTTTTACATCCTAAATCAAGATCATAATAAGCTATAAATGTTATGATGATTCGTAGTCTTCAATATCTCATCATGATCGATGTCTTCTTTATTAGTAAGTTATTTGATCACAAGTCTAACTTTATATTATTCGATATTGCCCATCATTGAATTCTGTTTAGTTTTTAAGACTCATAAATAATAGACTCTTTTATAACTATTAGGTAATTTGATGAGTTCTTATATGTCATTCTGGTATATTAATTTCAACTATTGTTTTATTACATCATATTATTTTTCATAATCATCAATTTTTTTAACTTGTGAAAATGATAAAGTAGATTTTTTTTTCTTTGAGATATTCTCAAAACTATCGATTGTGATTATTCGAGAAGATTATTAGTAGTGATATCAATATTATATGGGAATACATTAATGTTATTTTATTGTTCGCTTTCATCGAGTCATTTAGTGATTTGAGAAAAAATAACTTCTCAAATATAAAATAATAAAGAAGTATCAATATTTTCTTAATATTAAGACTACAATTTAAGATTTTCACTCATATAGATTCATTATATTCTAAGAATCTAATGTTACTAGACTCAACTATCCTCATATTATGATTAAGGTAATGAAATATGAATTCCATTGAATTTTAATAGGATAAATAATAAAATATCAAGAAATAATCTTTGAATCTAATTTTTTTTCGTGTGATTTGAAGATTCTTATCTATATAAGATAATCCTAAATATCTAAATGTCTGAGGTTTGTTTTCTTATAAATCCATAACTCAAAATGAGTTGATCGAATTGACTTACCATGAACCTTGTTCAAGATCTACATAATCATCATTAAAGTTTTTCTTTATTTTGATTCAAGTATAGAAGAATAACTCATCATACTCCTAATCATATGTATAATAGTATGATTTTATATTTCAATAATCTTGTATTACTATGGAAAATCTGGCAAAATATACTAAGCACAAATATTTTACTTTTCTAAGAATCTAATAAAAAAGGTAAGGACCCTACTTTATTCATCATATATATCATAAAATTAATTATCCTTATTAGATTTAATAAATTTATTTTTTTTAATCTAAGTATCACTCGACTTTATTTATGTATACTTAAAAGTATCAATAATATGATATTTTATGTGAATTAAATATATATAGTCATATCTCAAAATATTATCTATAAAGGTGAAAAATATCTCTATGTAAGCATATATAATCTCAATGAATAAAATTATGTTTCATTTAAATATTTAATTATATGATCATTGTAAAGTTAAGATTTATATTAATTATGTACAAACTATAATATAGAATTCAAAAGTTAATTTTTATTAAATTATAAATATATTAAGTTTATAACTACTAAAAGAAAGATAAAATTGTTAGGATATCCTAACAATTTTAGATAAAGAACTAAAATTTTTTAAAATTGTAGGAATATAGCATACATATTTAACATCAAATGAATTATCTTTAGGAGTAAACAATAGGTACCCACAATTATCAATTTTGTTTTAAAATGATTCTTTGTAACAATGAATATTTTATACTTTTATTTGTCTTTGTATTAAAAAAAATCTCGGTAATATAAGTTTAAACATAAGAATTAATCAACCAAGTATTATAAAAAGAATTATATAATATTTGATTTAAAACATACAAAAGTTAGATTTATACATTTCCTTTTTGAAAAGAATCTTATTATTCTTTTTCACATGACATTTCTTACTATAGAATTAGTATTTTGCTATGAAGATTCTTACTATGAGTTTAAATAGTATTTATAAATTTAGGTAATTTGTCCTTCAACTTTCTTTTATTTTCACTCAATTTTTACTCACTCCTCAAGTAGTATTCAAAATATTATAAGTTGTTTCTATTTTAATTTTAAATATTTCTAAGCAGATATACTAGTAAGCTCATTTAAGTTTTATTTATTCTTAAATTTATTATAATAAATTTTAAATAAGTCAAACTGAGCAGAAATAGAATTAAAAATAATTTATATAAGAAATGGCTCAACTATATTTATGTCTAATATTCTTGAGCTTACAACCTTATCATCCATATCGAGAATATAATATTAAATTTCTCAAATATTGTTATACTATATTTCAATCAATACTTTTATTAAAGTGTCAGCTAATTACTTGTTAGTAAATTTAAATTAATCTTTAAATATCCCAATATGTTAGTTGTAAATTACAATAAAGTCTAAATATTATCTTTTAGACTTTTTCTAATAATTTATCTTAATTATTTGTTTCATAGAACATTCAGTAGTTAAGTCTATAATTCTTTTAACTAGTCCAATAAAGATCTATCACACCTAGTATAAATTTCATATGCTCAAGTTATTTATAATAATTTAATATAAAAATATATATAAATATTATAATAATATAATAAAAAAGTACCACTATAATAAAAAAAAATAAAATAAAATTTTAATTTTTTTAAATAAAATATTAAACTATTAATATGACCTATATTTCACCTTTGGATGAAATATTGATACATTTAGTATTTATTCAAAATTATTTATGAAGTACTAATACTCTCCTTGTAGAATAGTATTTTACATTTGGGTATACAACCGTAAACTATAAGGATATACAAAACAGTATCATTATATTCTATCACATAATTATTCGAAGTAGAATTTTCTTTCGGATCATCTAAATCTCCTAATTATGTATGTAATTATGAATATTATTTTTTATATCATTTATAACTAATTTTTTAATATAATTTTATAACCTATTGGTTTAGACCACTTTGACACATACAAAGACCAATATAATAATATAAAATATAATTTAAAATATCATATAAATGATAAAATATTTATTATAATTTACATCTCATAATTCTACTAACCCAAGCCATCTTGGCAACTACTAATTATATAAAACTTAGTGATATAAGTTACAAATAATATTCATCAAAATTTTAAATATAATTTATATCAAAATAATTTAATAATAATAAAATAATAATTATAATAATCTTTGAATATTAATCAACATTAAAAAGACTCATATGATAATTGTAATCATTATAAAACATAAATCATATTTTTATGTAAAAAATAAATATTATTTTAATACTTTTAAACATATATTTTTTGAATAACTAAATAAATATCTACAAACAATATTTAAAATTTAATTATCACAAGTAAAATTTTATTAATATGTCATATGAAAATCCTATAAAAGAAAATTATAGTTTATATAGCTTTTTAATTTCATTTGAAACTCTTAAATTAGACTAGTGAACCCTATTTAATTGGGTAGGCCTAAAATTAAGCTAAACATCAACCCAATTAGATCAATCAAAATTAAAATTGATCAAAATAAAAAAAATAATCAAAATATGATATTCTTCAAATTTGATCAAAATGTGATTGAGCGAATCTAAATTCAATCAGGTAATCAAAATGCAGTAACGATCAAGTATGATTAAAAATAAGTCATAAATATATAATTTCTAAAAGGTAAAACTATAAATTTATTGGGATATATAATGAAAATATATAATTTCTATCGAATTGTCGATAAAGACTATAATTAAAGGATTTATAAGAACAAAACTATAATATAAATGAAGAAATCCTTAATTTTTATTTTATTTTATTTTCTCTTCTCGACCACGACAAATGAGAGGCATTCAGATGCCATGGTACGTGGTTGTCTGCCACTTGTGCCTTGCCTACTACCATTGCACTTGCATGACTGTTCTTATGTGACTGACCAATGACCTCACTAGTCGATGCGCCATGTTGTCACGCCCACACATGGCTGTTCTCAGTATGCATGAGTTCCTTATCAGCAGAACACCTCTGTGACCATGAGCCGATGACCGAGCATTGTCAGCCATCGTCCCACCACGTAGCTGTGCACATGCATCAACCACCCCTATAGATATTGTGATGTGCGATTGTGCTCACGTATCTATCGCACATTCGTTGGGAACTGTGGCTTCAACGTCCAATCATCTCCTACCGTAGCCAACAAATGCCATCGCAGTGGCATAACAGCAACCATCGATCAAAGGTAGCATTGCATCCACCGTAAATGATACTTGTAGTTGCTTGTGACCAAGGAAGGTCCATTGCTGTAAGGCTATTGCACACATGTTGCTACAATCATGCATGTGACTATCATTGGCTACGTATCACACCACGCTTCCGCTGTGTACATCAACACTTATATGCAATCATTGCCTCTGATTAGGCCGACAACCATCGGAGGCTACCACCCTCAATAATGCTATTGCCAATAATAAGCTGTCAATGATAGTTCGTTGATCAAACATGAGAAATCTTGCATAGCTCGCAAGTAGATGACATGATGTATAAGATAAAAAATGTAGATCAACAACACAAACAATTTGTTCAATCATCGTACAATCAAAATCAAATAACACTTTTCGCAAGCGAAGAGTGTAAGCAAACATATGTAAATAAAAAATAGATTTGACATACTTTTATGATTTATGGTATTCAATTTCAAAACACTAATACTAATTGTAAGTATAAAAAATTATAATTATGCTATTATACATAAAATCTTAATACTATAAACTGAAATCAAATAATGATAGATCAAATATTATGATTCTATATGTTTTGATGCTATTCAGAAAATCTTTATATGATCTACAAATGCACTATCGTCTGATCCAAAAGAAACAGCTATGTTGATCTACAAAGAGAACTATACTTGACTTCTCTTCTCCTCGACCATTATAAGCGATAAAGATCTATAATCTCTCGATGTATAATATAATGTCACATCACATATTTAGTATGTAGGAGGTTTTGTATATTTATAAGTGATAGCAAAGGATATAGAATAAATAATCAAGAGAATCCTTCGTCAAAATCTCATTACTATTAGTCTTCTTATTGTTGTCGATAGCTATAATAAAAATTTAATCAAATATATAATATATCTTATCTAATTAAATAAATTATATAATCTAACATGTTATATCTGAAAATCTTGATTATCTTCTAATGACTTTTTCTTCCTGTAAAAAAGACTGCTAATTTATTTAAAGACACATAATTCCAGCATTAAAAGTCATGGCTAATTATCATTTGCCATTATTTTTATTTTTTTATTACTTACTACTACTGTCCTCCAATTTTCATCACCTACGCATTATTTGTCTATATGCAACAAAATGTGGATTATATCAAGTCTTCTTATAAGAAAAAACAATAATGAGGATCTTAATTATTTCTAATAACAAGAACTAAACGCAACTCTCAGATCTTGTCTGCGTGTGTAACACAAGCTATTGTCTTACCCTTAACCTTGCATTGCACGAGAACACAATGCCTGCAACTACACTCTTCACTCATCACCACCACCACGGAGAGAAGAGGTTAGTTATATATGAGCTTGTGTAAATATGAGCCGCTTGGCTGCGGCTACGTAGCTTGCTGTGGAAACCCACACTTTATTACGAGTCTCCTTCCTTTGCTTTCAATGTTCTCTAAGCTTTCTGCACTGCAACTCATCCAGATACAGAGATCTGACTTCCCCCGCCCTTATCTCCTCTCTTATAATTCCCTGTATTCCCCCTCCCCCCTCTCTAACCCTAACTTTCTACACTGCGATAGTAGCCTCTTCCTGCCATGAAGCAAGCCACCGTCATCCTCGTGGCGATAGCCATAACGGTAGCTCTCGCTCCGACAGCCATAGGAGACATAGGCGGAGGCCGGAAGAGCCGATTCCTGGCGGCGACGGACGCGAACGGCAAGAAGAAGTGTAGCATCGATCCTTCTGCCTGTTACAGCGCCGGGAGCCCGGGGCAGCGCTGCTGCGGCGACCAGTGCGTCGACACGGGCAGCGACCGCTTCAACTGCGGCGAGTGCGGCAGGCTGTGCAAGTTCACGCAGGCGTGCTGCGGCGGCAAGTGCGTCAACTTGGCCGTCGACAAGAAGCACTGCGGGAGCTGCTTCAACCGGTGCAACAAGACCTGCTTATATGGGCTGTGTGACTACGCTTAAGTCACACCACTCTTACTCTCAGGCAGATTAGACTCTTAATCTATTGGTTCCAATGCCGATAAATGCGTCCATGTAATTAGCGCTGCTCTTTGAGCTCCATATAATTAAATGAAAATGAAGGGTTATTATGTCATCACATATAATATCATTTTTAATATTTTATTAATGATAATTAATGGAATTTTTAATTTTTTTGAATCTATCTATTTGATGACATCAAATAGACAAAATAAAGCAATTAAAAATTATGAAAAATATGGGCAAATTTTTGAAAAAAGAACTCTTATTCAGTATATTTTTTATCTAATGCATAGAATATCCTTTTGATTCCTTTTCCGATCGATCGATTTGTAGGATGAACATATTTAATTATAATATTTTTAGACTATGTCATAAAATTTTTATATAAATTTTACATTACATTTTGACACTATGCTGATATATTTTTAGTAATACTAGTGAAACAAATATAGTATTTTTAAAGTATTACTAAAAATATTATAGTATAATATAAAATTATTGCAATTAGAACAGTTAATCTTAAGGATCCATAGGAAAAAGAAGAAAAAGAAAAAAAAAAATAGGTGGATAAGATATTTCAGGTACGAAGTAAAAAAAGGAGTGATGCAAAAGAATTGGGAAAGAGCCCATAATAGATTTTTTTTTGAGAATATACCTTAAAAAATTCAAGTTTATAATATAAAATTAAATCGATCAATTAATAATATAAAGATCTAGAATATTCCGTACCGGCCACGATTTCGTCTCCTTGGCGACGTAGAAGCCGGTGGGTTGGTCGTCGCTGCATGCCATGCTTCGAGTTGTTGCTTCAACACTTGCACAGCCACCCGCAGAGGCTGCACCAAATCCACGCCGTTCTCATCACCACTGGCTTCCACCTCGCTTCCCCACCGCGCGCCCTCCTTCCCATACGGCAGGGAAGCAGCGCCGTCTTCTTCTACAACTGCCTAATACGGGCTTGCCTACGCCACCGAGACCAGCCCGATACCTCTCTCCGCCTCTTCGCCCAGATGCTCGCCCATGGCGTCCGGCCCAACCGCTACACTTTCCCCTCTCTCCTCAAAGCCGCCGCCGGTGACGCCGCTTCCTCCCCCTCCTCCGGCCGTGCCATTCACGCGCAAGCCGTCCGCCGAGGCCTCCTCCTCGACGACTTCACCAACTGCTCCCTCGTCGATTTCTACGCGCGAGTCGGCGATCTCGGTTCCGCTCGGAAGACGTTCGACGAATTGCCTCAACCGGACTTGGCCTCCCGCAACTCGATGCTCCACGCGCTCTGCGTCCACGGAGATCTCGCGGCTGCCATCGCGCTCTTTGAAAGCATGGTCGACGGGAATGTCATCTCCTGGACGAGCCTCATCAATGGGTACGCTAGAAACGGCGAGTTCCATGAGGCAATCGACCTCTTCAGGAGATGGATCATACAGAAGGACGTGCCCTTGAGACCCAACGAAGCCATGTTGGTTAGCGTCCTCTCCGCATGCGCTAATTTGGATCACAACAGAGCTCTGTTTAGAGGCTTGGAGATTCACGGATTCATCGTGCGGAACGAAGCACCGTTGACGGGATTCGTAGGGACCGCATTGATCGACATGTACAGCAAGCACGGTCACTTGGATTATTGCACAGATGTCTTCCAAGCAACCAGGGAGAAGGAAGTGTGCACTTGGAATGCGATGATCTCGGCGTTAGCCCGGAACGGGAGGGCGGCCAGTGCCCTACAACTGTTTGATGCAATGACAGCCTCAAGGCTGCGGCCGAACCACGTGACGTTCGTGGCCGTGTTGACAGCCTGCGCTATGCAAAAGCTTGTAGACCAGGGTCTGAGGTGGTTCGAGTCGATGTCCACCGAATTCGGGGTGGTGCCGCTGATGGAGCACTACGGGTGCGTCGTCGACCTCCTGGGAAGGGCTGGCTTCTTGAAGGAGGCGATGGAATTCATTAGGAGGATGCCTTTCGAAGCCGACGCCTCGGTTTGGGGTGCTCTTCTGGGGGCTTGCAAGGTCCATGAGAACGTGCAGCTTGGGGATGGTGTAGGGAAGCAGTTGATTGAGCTTCAGCCTTGGCCTGCCGGCCTCTACATGGTTCTGAGGAACATATACGCAGGGGCCGGACGATGGGATGATGCTGCTGGAATGAAGAAAGCGCTGCAGAACTCAGGGATAAAGAAGCCCACAGGGTACAGTTGGATAGTCTCCGGCGACTGCGTTTGAAGATAGCATCATCGACCATTAGAGAATACTTGAAGAGACCAAGGAGCAGCAACACACACCACCAGAACATCCAACTTATAGCACATTTAGTCTTTGATGCCGGTGTTTGGTTATGGTACGTGCATGCTGGTTTCGTTTACGAGCTTAAGCACATCATTTAGCCTTTTGGGTTGGAAGCAAAACATCGTTGTTAGATGATCGCGTAGACAAATTAATTATGTATTTTAGAATAATTAATAAATTAATTATCTCGTAAAATCAGATTATGATGACGAAGGGCCACATAGGTATATGAGGTGGACGAACATGTTCTGCATGTCGATATCATCAGGTCGCTTTTCACTTTGTACATCTCAATTAATTTAGGGGAATTAACTGACAGATGTCAACTTAAATGATATGAATGCATCGATCTTAGCGTATTTGTCTTCCTAAAAATTGTTTTTAGAGATCAGATGTTGTTGCCTTCAATGGGCATTGGGGTAATGTCTTATGTTATGAAAAAACTTTATAAAGGATAAATGATGAAAGATGAATTCAAACACCTTTCAATCATTTATCGAAATCTTTCTCAGTTAGTTAATATTTTTAAAAATATATTAAATAATAACTTTTAATTAGTAGATTTTATACATCATGAAATTATATCGAATTAAGTTTTAAACCCTCAAATATTTATAAAAATCTGAATTATTTTAGAGGACACCTGATGAAATGGATAAGATGTAGGAGCAAATTTATTAGATAGCATAAATTTATTGATTGGTTCTCAATGATGGTATGTTTATCTATGGACATAGTTTTATTCAGGATTAATTATAGATTATCTATGTAATTAGTTATCTTTAGCTTCTCGTTATTTATATCTTCAAAAGTTACATTAAGATATCTATACTTATAAAAGTAAAATATTTAATTTTATTTTTTAATATATATATATATATTTATTTATTTTTTTAATCTTATAAAATTATTTTTTAATCCTACATAAGAATCTCAATGTTTTACTAAGTATAAAAATCTTAATATAAATTTTAAAAATATACGAATCGAAATATTAAGAATAATTAATTATAAAAAATAATATGTAATTAAATGTGCATATCGAGCATCCTCGAATCTTATTTTTGTAAAAACCTTACGTACTGGGATCATTTTTATAAATTTAATTTTTATTTGGAAAAAGAACAACGACAAATGGAACACCCTACATCACGAGACTACATTACCTGACGGGACACCGAGTCGTACTTTGGGTCAATCCCCACGTTCAATTTCGCAACCAGCAGTGGTCAAAATCCGAGCCGGCGGAGTCGCATCACACCAAGAACGACAACGAACCCAGTCAAATCCAATGCCTCGTACTCCAGGCTTTGACCGCTCTTTTATTTGGTGGGTTGAATTCAGAGAACCTGCGACGAGCTCCAACATCGACCTCGATCTCCCACCACGTGAGCAACGAGTTCGGCCGTTTAATTCCGCCGGCAACGTGCGTTTTGTTTGGTGTGACCTCATCATTCGCACCCATGCCTTTCTTAAATTCTCTACTTCACCGAAACAAATACTACATCGAATTTGCATCTGATTGATTACTCATAAAAACGAACTGTTTCATTCGAAGATTTGTATATTCATTAGCCAACATTAATTTTCTGTTGATTTGCTGCCTTACTTCCCCACCGTCTACCCCATTAATAAATCACGATCATGCATGTTAAATAAATCACACAAATTGCGATGACTTCAACGGTTGTCACAAACGACATGTTCAATTAGATGGTTTTGACTCCTTCCAAATTCCCCATTGACATTTATATGGTCTACTCCGAGCTTTTGACAAACCCCTTGGAATTTCTCATGAGAAAGTTTCAAACTTAAGAAAATATTAAAAGGGGAATTAAGAGGATAGTATGATATTAGTAAGAATTGAAAGAATAAAATTATTCATAATTCAATAACCTTAAGCTTTTGAGTTGAATTAATACCGATCCTAAACTTTTGGGTTGCACATAATGTAGTTCACCAATTCGATTCGAACGTAACACCAACATGACTCGATATAACGACCAATCATAAGGCCATTAAGAATAAGCCGGCGGCTACTTGTAGATACCAACGTTCTTCCTCCCATCTCTTCTGTCCGCATTCAAGTTTCACTTGTCCAATTAATTCGACATCCAGAAAGTACTTCTCCCTCCCATCATTGCAACAGAGCCCGTCCCCACTCATATCAGACTCCAAAGTGGATGATGAACTTCTCTACCTATACAAACAGGGCCACATAAAGGCGGTTCATAATAAAACCAATCCTAATGGATCAATCCAAGAATATAGCTAGGTGCCATGAATCTATCTAATCTAATCGTCAACAATTGCGAGACGCAATGCCAACCTCTTGAAGTCTTGGTAGATCACCTATCAAGCATATGCTCACATATGGGAATAAATTAACAGCATCTACCACTCTCCACCTTACTCCACTCTTCTGTACACAATTTTAATAGGCGGCATATCCACCCTTTATCTTCAACCCAGCACTGGCATCACCGCTACGAAGATAAGTATCAGAAGCAGAGGATTGAGAAATAGCTACTTAACACATCAAGCAGCTTTGGCTGCACGTGCCATGCGTGTTGGAAAGGTAGCTGGTCTGCTGCATGTCGTGGAGCATGTGTCTTTTACTTTTCCATGCAGATTTATTTTGCTCGGTTTGGGAGGTGGTCAGGGAGCGATGTACTGATTGACTTCAACAGGCGCGTGCACGGCCGCCTTGGGCCAGCGGCGACTTTCTGTGGCCGCCCAAGTAAGAAGAGAATCAAAGCGCGCACGCCAGCAACCAACCCAGAAAACTTCCACCCACATATATATATGTGAAGGTCCTCGCTGAGTTCCGTTCTTTCTCAAGACGAGGTCACACGTCGAACACCTCGGTGACTATTCGCCTTCTCTTGAGCCATGGAGATTGGTGAGTGGCGCCGTGGCCGGATCATCGGCCGCGGAGCCTCCGCTACCGTCTCCCTCGCCACTTCGATGGCCTCCGGCCAGGTCTTTGCGGTCAAGTCCTCGGAGCTTTGCTCCCTACGCGGGGAACAGAGGCTCCTCTCCGCGCTGGATTCCCCCTTCGTCGTCTCCTACTTGGGGTTCGATGTCGCCCCCACGCACGCGCCCGGCGCTGGTTTCCACTACAATCTCTTTATGGAGTACGCCCCCGGAGGCTCGCTATCCGATGAGATCAAGAGGCAGAGCGGTCGGCTCGACGAGCTCGCCATCCGGTCCTACCTTCACGACATCCTCAGCGGACTGGTTTACCTCCACTCCAACGGCGTCGTCCACTGCGACCTGAAGAGCCAAAACGTTCTAATTTGCTCCGATGGGCGGGCGAAGATCGCCGATTTCGGGTGCGCGCGTAAGGTTGATGGTGACGAAGAACGCCATCGGCCGAGGGGCACGCCCATGTTCATGGCGCCGGAGGTGGCGCGAGGGGAGGAGCAGAGCGCGCCGGCGGACGTCTGGTCCCTAGGCTGCACAACCATCGAGATGGCCACGGGGCGGCCGCCATGGCCGCACATGGCGGACCCCGTCAGCGCCCTCCACCTAATCGCCTTTTCCGCCGACGTACCAGAGTTCCCCAGCTGGATCTCCGCCGAGGGGAAGGACTTCCTGAGCAGGTGCTTGAGAAGGGATCCCCGGGAGCGGTGGACGGCGGAGCAACTTCTCCGACACCCATTTGTTGCCGCTTGCTTTGCGTGCCCTCGACCCGACTCCGGCACAAATTACGACCGCGTTTCACCCAGGAGCACTCTCGATCAGGCCTTCTGGGAGTCGCTTGCCGACGAGGGCGACGAGGCGGTTGGAGAACCATCGGAGGATCCATCCGAGAGGATGCAGTGCTTGATCGGAGGCGGCGCTCCTAGTTGGACGTGGCATGACGGTTGGGTGACTGTGAGAAGCGACGCCGGGGAGGACAGCCTCCCGGCGACGGGTTCCATCACCGAAGACGACCGATCAGTAAACAGAGGGGATAGCGGCGGCACAAGCAGCCGCGATTTCATCTACAGCACTGATCGCATCGACATCGAGCATGTCATGGCCGATGTTGATGACACGAGCATTGCTCGAGTAGAAGAGGGAATCGAGAACCAAGTATTCACGTGTAAAAGAGAGGTCAACTTAGTTAATGGAAATTGCCATTTGGTCATCCACAAGGACCGAATTGACATCCCAAATTGGCCTTTTTGGCTCTGCGCATTTTATCTTTGGCTTTCTTTAATATTCTCCTTCTAACTCTCAATCACGGGACAGGATAGGTTGGCCACAGACTGGATCCAACCTCTAGGTTAGATCATCTAATGCGGGCCTGATGAAGGCGATCAAGATCCACACCTCATTCTTTTCTTTAACTTAAATTACAGCATAATTTAGTTAAGTTCCTCGATGATCTACCTTCATCTTATGAATGTGCTAACTAATTTATCTGGTAAAGATCTTATCGCAACATCGTAATGTTCTGGATTCAAATACTATTTTCATTATTTATCTTAAAAAAAAACTAGCAAATAAAGTAGGAATAGCCTACCACACTACTTATCTTTATAAAAAATAACAAGTAAAGTAGGAGCAGCCTACCACACCTCAAACAATAACAAACTAGAGGGAAAGTTAGATGGGAGAGAAGCGTGATTGGTGCTCCTAATCTGTTCTATGGCCACCTGCCGCTGTCACAGTAATTCGCAGCATATACAAAGGAAAAGGCCACAAAAGTAGGAAACTGCATTAATCAAGTATATCAAATACGTAGTCTGGCAGCCTAGCCATATTTTTCTAATGGGTCTCTTTCAAGCTCTAAGCTTTACGATCAATGTCAACCCCAACCCATTATGTTAAGTTGACAAACCAATTTGCATAAAGAAGAAGGATACAACAAATGCAACCACCATAAATTTCTACTAACTAGTATCTTAATCATGCTTTACGTTTAGTAAGTCTTACTAAATTAAAGCCCTAAAGATATGTTTTGTTGCCTATCCTGTTCTAACAAGCAGTTCAGTGTCTTTAGATTAGCTAATTTGCAACAATTTACAAGCCAATCTGACTATAAAACATTCGAATCCAGACTAAAACGAACAGTTTCAGTCAATATTTAAAATATGGTGATATCCATTATTACTTAGCTTCCAAGTTATCTAGCTCAACTTATAATATTTTTTTAAAGAAATTCTTAATGATATCCTTTCAGAAGAACATGTATAGACAAGAACAAAAGGAGATTGTCAAACTAAAAACATGATCTGTGACTTGGGTTGGTCCCAAAAAAAAAATTGATAAAAGTAAAAAAGAATATTATAGTTCTAAATAATCACCTTCTACTACTAGGCATTTCTATAATATAAACTTGATTTTATAGTTAATCCTAAATTATATTTTTCTATTCAATTTTAATCTTTAATCGCTAATTACAATTTCTTAGTTACATATATCTTAAATGAGATCATGGATGATGGTAATATTAATTGCTCTTGTTACAATTTATATATAAGGAAAATCCACTAATGATATCATTTGACTATATCATTTGATTCAACCCAATTAGGGTAATTTAAAATTTTTGTTACAAATAAAATATTAAAAACCTCATATTATTGACTGAGGGGAAAGACTTCTGATCTCATGAAATTCAACTAGGTCACCACATAGAAACAAAATGTTGATTCTAAATGTTTTCTTTTTTTATAATAATTTGTATTAATATTACGACACAATATATAGGTAAGAAATCAATTTCAAGGTAATGTTACACCAATAACATAATAAAACAAGCATACAGACTAATACATCATATGATTCAAGATATAATGTACAAACATAATAGTAAAAATAATTGCAAGAACAGTATGCAAATTTCAGAAATTTGTAGACTAGAGTAAAAAGCGTGCTCACATAATTTAGAGGTCAATACTTACTGATGAATCTTGAAGTGCATAAACATCATACTGGGCATAATCCTCCAAATAACTCCATAATCAATCTGATAAAAAAGAAGGCCACTAACATGAGAGATCGATTCAGCTGGCACACTGCTACTCCTTCGATCATTTTTCCCGAGTGTAATGACTATTGTTATTAGATCAGATTAATAGCAAGGGAAAAAGCAACATCACTTGATTTTATGTCTTCAAGTCAGAGACCTGCAGGCTTTAGTTCACTCCTACGCGATTTACGGAGCAGATTAAATAAGGTTGTAATTTATCCACCTAATTCTTGCAGAAGCTGGTTCATAATCGAAATTGCATTCTACAATCTTGGATCAGTATATCTTTTTTGAAAGCGGAGGAAAATATAACACAATTTCAAAACAATGAAAACCAAATAACCAACCACCAATGTGAACTAAGTAATATCAAGTACAGTGACCATCCATAAGAACTGCACAGTTTGCAAATAAAGATTCTAGATAATACCTCTTATCAGATTCTTCTCTCCATTCAACTTGGTTTGTCTGTAGGGATTTAATTCCTTTGCAATATCCCATAGGGATCCTGGCAGTAGCTGTTCATAAAGAGACATTAGTGTAAATAATTTAGCATTTTATGGTTTTTTATCTTTCTAATGGAATATGCTAGGTTTCCACAATAACCTAAACCAACGAGTAAAATTTGCAGAGTTACAAAGTATTATAATGGGTCGGTAGAAATGATATCATCAACTCTGTATGTCTTTTCATGTGCACCATGGACCAGCTCACATCCATGCATTGCCCTCATCTCAATGAGGCGAGTGGAACCAATAAGAACATGTTCAACAGCATGGTGGGAGACTATCCAAACTTGATCCCACACAAAAACCAAATCTAGTTCTTGCAGATTTATGAAGAAACATCAGAGACTTAAATAGAAGAGATAGTGATTAAGCCTCATGTTTTAGATCTCAATCATCAAGATCTGGCACATACAAGTTTGTTGACTAGAGCTATTTTGGTTATTTAACAAATCAAAGCAACTTTTCAGATCCCTTGAAATGGATTAAATACTGTGGATTAAATTGACATTCAAGATGTGGTTATCTTAGCTCAGGAAGGGTGTAGAACTGATAAGGAAAATAGAGGATTATACACCCTATATCCCCAGATCAAGAAACTTGCAAATTCTAAAACTAACAACTAGAAAACTGAGGTCAAAAGTCTTCCTTCAAATATCCCAACCTCCAATTTCTTGCCTTATTTGCCATATCATCCAAGTATTGTCTTTAGAAAGAAGAAACCTATGGAAAATCTTCATCTTCCCACTTCAATGTTGCTTCCTTAAGAAAGTAACAATCAAAACTAAGCCATATACCTCAACTTCTGAATTTAATAATTATTGATAAAGAATTCACATGATTTAATAATTAATTATAAATACTCTGGACCAATTCATATACCAAATCTGTATAATTTACTGACTCAAGGATGCTATTAAGCCTAGGTTATATGAGCTTCTTATCTTATATCTTATCAAGATTTTTTGGTCCTCTCAACGTTCTTTATCTAAATCATATAAGAAAAATAACAATTCATTGACAAGAAAATCAGGGTCATCTGCCATTTTGGAGAAGTTTGAGATTGTTTTGTTGTGTGTTGTATAGTAATTTTGGTCCGCATCACAAAATAAATTGCTTAAACTTTAATATATTAGTTTCTTTTACCAAATATATTAGCCTATGAAAAAAATACCATCCTGTACATTCTAGTCTTTGTATCGATTGAAACTTTGCATGGATGGATAGCTTAGATACCGATTAAATGTGTCAAAAGATTTGATGAAAAGTTTATTTGCAAACTCATGGTAGCTCAATTGACCTGACTCCAGAAATGAGAAAACTAACAACTGCAGCCAGGTCTCCAGGTGCAACTTCATGATCTTTTCACAGAGCACTACCATCCTGTACATTATAGTCTTTGTCAAACCTCAGATCGATGTAAGTGGACAAAGAGAGTATTATACTCCAGGAGATACCAGTCGATATTAGTCAGAATAGATAGATGATCTATGAATAAGATATAACTTAATTTAATAACAAAAGTAAACTGTTACCAGCCAAATGGATCAAAGCATTGAGCTCAAAAACTCTAATCGATATCATCCTTGTATCTGCTTGAATCTGTGGAACTCCTGCACAAAGTGATGAACAACCAGAGTAAATCCACCATCCAATATTTCAAGATGCAAATCGATAAATAGAAGCCCAGTCTACAAAGAGCACTTGTCCAATGGGTCGATAAGATGGATAAATTACTCACGCTATCGATCAACGTCAGAAATTGGCGACACAATCAACCAAACAATAATAAGCAAGCCAATACCGTTCTTGAATTTCTTCGCATGCAAGCCAAGAAATGTGTCGGACGAATTATCGACAAATACAAACTCAAGCATAGTTTCCTTCCAACCTCAAAAGCAACCGACCCCATGCCGTGCATTCTTAATGAGGGTTCCGCGATTGCAATCCCGCGAAGATATTATGCAGCATGGCATGATTAATTGGAAGCCCTAACGCGTCCCGGATAGAGTGGCAGAACGACAGAGAAGCAGCGCGGGGGAACTATGAAGAATCGGCCACAGAGAGAGATCATTACCTGGTCGATTACGTCCTCAGACGAAGAATGGCGCCGGAGCCCTCCATCGACGTCGGCTTCTCGACCACGGCGACGCGCAACAGAGCGGAGCACAAGGAGGACGAGAGCGAAGACTCGGCTTCACAAAAGGAGCGACGAAGATGTAGGTGTGCCCATCTATCCGTCCACCGGCCCGTCACTTTAACCGCAACCATTCATTCAAATCAATTTCACCGCGAAAAGCTCCAACTGACGACGCACATTCGTTTTTTAATTCAAATCAATTTTACGTAGGGTAGGTTTTTTTGGACGAAAATATCCTCAATCCTTTACCAAAATAAATCACATATGTTATTTAAAAAATCGATAATTAATTATCATAAAATTTTACAAAATAAAATTTAATATTAATTATCTGATTCTAAAATAATAATAATAATTTTTTATTTTTTTGAGAATTTTATGATAATTAATTATCAAAACTAAGAATTTTTTAAATAGTATCAATGATCAAGTTATTTAAGTAAAAATATAACAATATTTTCATCTAAATAAAAAATATTATCTCAAGTAAAAACGAATATGGATGCAGAGATTTTTCTCGGTATAATGTCCTTAATTTTGTCTATTACATTATTTTTAAAAAATAAAAACAACCTTAATATTTAATACGTTGCGTGTTACTTATTTTATGCATTTGGTGACGTCAAAATATTTTGACCGAAGAAAAAAATATTGCTATTGGAAAGGAAGGAATCCAATGCTGCTGTTATCCTATACAATATAAGTTCATCATAACATTCATTATATGCTATTAAACTCCAATAGAAAAGGAAAAAAATGTGTTGAAGTTGAAATTGAAATCGAAATGGGTTAACGGTTTAGCCGAAGTTTTAGTTCGAGAAGAAAGATCGAAACCACTTGAAATTTCCAAATATGCTTCATCCCCATTACACCCAATCTATTATTTAAGAAATATCAAATTAACAAAAAGAATATTTAAATACAATATGTTGTTGTCCATCCAACATATAAGACGTGAGCGAGACCGACACCTGAACAAGTTAACCTCACAGAAAGTAGTAAGTCTATCTTGAAGCTTAGACCATAAGGCATATCTTATTTGTCAATGTCTATAGTACACTTATAAGCAAGATTGTCTTTTTAAGCCATCTCTCCATATCCATTTATACGATCACAAGGGAAATGTGGCACATCCATGTTATAGATAAGCTTGCGACTATTAGAATGAAAACATTGTTTAAGTAAACCGTAATTCCAATACCCATTATATAACAAATCGAATACCTATTGATGTGCATTTATCACGGGAAACATCAAAACAAGTAGGTTTTATAGATATAGAAACATCAAGATGCCAATTGTTCTTAATCACATTTATCTGAGCATCCAAGGAACCTTAAGAAGATTGACTAGAGGAAATTTTCCTAACTTTCCAAAGACTCCCTCACAGACATTTTAGCGAACACATTCCCCGCACTCGGCTGAAGGAAACTACCACAGCAGTCGCGCAGGTGGCGCGTGAAACCCACCGCTGCGTAACCACCCCGAGCGAACAGACGCAGCCATGCTTTAAAATTCGTGGGCCATGATGAGACGAGGACGTGAGCTGGGAACTTTATACTTCAACTATACGTTACCTTTTGCCGAGCGGGAGAAAGCGGAAGGTGGCTTAGCCGTGGCAGGGACTCTCTCAACCGTCTGATCCAATCAGGACGCCAGGGGGCAAAATAGCAATCACGGTGTGATCAGAACCCAAAGCTTGGTTTATGCCTCGCATTCTTTCTCCTCATTCTTACTCTGGTCATACCTTTCCTCTTCTTCCGTCTCCTTTGGCCGGCACCTCGTTATCCCGGTCTCCGATCGCCATCTTCGTCGACAAGAGATACCCCGTCAATAGCACCTGTCCGCTCTCCTCAAGGTCTTAGATCCATCGCCCGATCTCATCGATCCATATATATATATCCCATGGCGGCCAACAAATTCGCGACTGTATTGCACCGGAACAGCCACCGGATGGCGTTGATACTGGCATACGCGATCCTGGAATGGGCCCTCATCATCCTCCTCCTGCTCAACGGATTCTTCGCCTACCTTATCGCCCGGTTCGCCGACTACTTCGGCCTCAAGCCCCCCTGCATCTTCTGTTCGCGGGTGGACCACCTCTTCCAGTCCGATGAGGGCCGGCGGCGGTGCGCCCTCCGTGACCTCATCTGCGACGAGCACGCCGCTGAGGTCGCCAAGTTGGGTTACTGCTCCCATCACCGGCGGCTGGCGGAGGCCGGGGAGATGTGCGAGGACTGCTCCTCCTCGTCCCGACCCGTTGAGGTCGCCGTCCTTTCATGGATGAAGCGGATTGAGGAGGGGGAGAAGGATCTGAGGTGCTCGTGCTGCGACGTCGTCCTTGAGAGCGGGTTCTACTCGCCTTACCTCCTCGTTAGACCTTCCGTGGGCAACGTGGAGTATGACCAGAAGGGGAACTTGGTGAATGAGTTCGTTGTGGGCGATCGCAAAGTTCTTAGGGAAGATGATGCCTTGTGCCAAGAAAAGGTGGAGAGCGGGGAGTTGGTATCCGAAGATCAAGCTGATGGACGCCATGAGGAGGAGGAGGAAATTGGAGAAAAGTTTGGTGGTATGGAAGCGATAGGCACTATCATTTCGGAGAGAGAGGTGGAAGAAATAGAAACCCTCATCGAATTCTCTGATGCCGGCCGATTGGTGGAAGATGCTTCTTTGGAACTCCTCATTCGGTATCCAGAGAACATACACGGTGAGGACAGGTTGGTTCCAGTGGAGCTGATTGACTCAGCGACCATGACAAATAGGCATGTTGCATATGCGTCTGGCAAACAAGATCAGGGAGAGCTTGGGCATGCTGGTGAAGCTATCAAAGTTCTTGATACCGGAAGCATCGGAGAGGAGAGAGAAGCAGTAGCTTTTCTTGGAGGAGGGACTGATGTTTTCAAAGTGAATTCTTCTGGATATGGTGAAATGCAGCAAGATGATAGGCCGTTTGACATCGGCAGCATTGCAGAGGAGGAGAAAGAATTGCTTTCTGCTACAGAGATGGCTGATATTGTTGAAGTGAATTCTTTAAGGAATGATGGAGTGGAACAAGAAGTGATGGTTCTTGATGTTGGATGCATCATAGAGGAGACAACATTGGCATCTGCTGTAGGGAGTGCTGATGTCACCAAAAAGAATTCTTCTGAGGATGTTTCAGCGGAACATCAAGTTGTTGGTCTTGAATATACAATATGCATGTCAGAGGAGGAAAAGACATTGGTTTCTGCTGGAGAGAGGGCTGATTCTGAGATGGAAGGAGGCCAACAGCATGCTGTGACTCTTGATAAAAGAAGCATATCAGATGAGGAAATAACATTGACTCCTTTCGAAGAGAGTGATGATACCATTGAAGAGAATTTTTCTGATGTTGATAGAGCCCAACAGAATTCCATGACTCTTGATTTAGGAATCATTTCAGCGGAGGAAAAGGTTTCTTCTTTGCATATATTGGAAGGGGATGACATCCTCGAACAGAATTCTGTAGTTCTTTCTGCTTCAGAGCCTACTGGTGAATGCTTATCTGATCATCAAGTTGTTGCTTCTCTAGCAACACCAATCATAACACTAAAGGATGCTGTTGTTATTCAAGTGGAATCATTAATGGGCGAGGAAGATCTTCCTAGAACACATGGTAAGATGATTTGTGATTAGAGAAATAATTTAGTAGTCAGTTATTATTTTGTATGCTTATCAATATTGCTCCATCCCAAAATCAAACATAACTTATATTGATGACAACAGCTTATGAAGAAGAAAATAAATTGATCGATGTGGAGACCAATTGTGAAATATCTATAGGGAGTGAGATATGTGACCAGGAATACATGGATCATGCACATCTTCATGAGCCAATTCTAATGTCAGAAAACACACAGGATCAACAAACAGAGAGCTATAATGAGACGACTGCTACAGACAAAGGTAACTATTTCACATCAGCCCTTTTAACCATCTCATGGACAGTCAACTTTTTGTCATTTATATACGACTGCTTATGCTTTTTTCTTATGCCTTGATTATTTCTTTTGTTTGTTGAAGAAATATCAGTCACTGAAACTGAAGCAATTATGATTACAGTGGAGAACCCAGATCATGTAGATGAAGTTGTATCCCAAGAAAATAATGAGATTGAAGAGGAGAGGGCACCTGAAACACCAACTTCGGTTGATGGCATTCATGGTTTACATAAGCGGTTCTTATTCGGAAGGAGAGAATCAGGAACAGAGTCTCTTGATGGAAGTGTTGCTAGTGAGTTTGAAGGGTGTGAGACATTGGCTGTAGATCAGCTCAAAGCTGCTCTGAAAGCAGAACGGAAGGCCCTGAGTGCATTATATGCTGAGCTCGAGGAAGAGAGAAGTGCCGCTGCCATTGCTGCTAACCAAACAATGGCAATGATTACCAGGCTTCAAGAAGAGAAAGCTGCGATGCAGATGGAAGCATTGCAGTATCAGCGGATGATGGATGAACAGTCAGAGTATGACCAGGAAGCCTTAGAACTCCTGAATGAACTGATGATAAAAAGGGAGAGGGAGAAACAAGACTTGGAGAAGGAGCTCGAAGTTTATCGAAATAAGGTTCTACATTATGAGGCCATGGAGAGGAGACGAATGACAAAGCATAAGATCAATGGTAAGGCCAGAACATCTGCTTCATCAAGTGCTGAAGACAGTGATGACCTCTCCTTTGAGTTCCAGGAAGGAGATGAGCATACCTACAGTCCTGATGAAAGCAATCAAAATACTCCATCTGATGCTGTGTTAATTTCAGGGACAGATCAAGGCACTGAAAGGCATCTGATCACACTTGAGGAATCATTGGCTGATTTTGAGGAAGAGAGGCGATCCATACTCGAGCAACTGAGGGCATTGGAAAGTAAACTTTTTACATTGGATGGTGAGGACTCTCATGATTCAAAAGTCATAGACCATGTTTCAGATCAAAATGGCCATGTTTCAAATGGACATCGTGAACCTCCAGGTGATGATTTACATGATTATGCGAACGGTTTCTCAGATGAACTAGAAACTAACAGGAAGCAACCTAGTGAAAGAAGAAACATGGGCTTTAAAGGAAAGCGGCTTCTTCCTCTCTTCGATGCCATTAGTAACGAAAATGAAGATGATATATGCACCGAGGAAGGAGCAGCAGATGCTTCTCCTGAAACAATCTCAAATATTGCAGAAGAGCAGAAAAAGCTTGCAATTGAAGAGGAGGTTTATAACATCAATGAGAGGCTACATGCTCTTGAGGCTGATAGAGAGTTTCTTAAGAATTGCATTGGTTCCTTGAAGAAAGGTGACAAGGGAATACATCTTCTTCAGGAGATTTTAGAACATCTTCGTGATCTGAGGGATGTGGAACTTCGAGCCATGAACTCCTATGATGCTTTGGCTTCATTATCTGCCTAGTGTGCACACAAAATGAAGGTAATTTCATCTTTTTAGATGCCATATTTATGGTGCAGGCAAATACTGCTTATCATAATTCCGCTTGCTACTCATTACAGTTTCAAACTGCTTTTATATTTTTACAGTTGGGTCTTCCACATCCAATTTCCACAAAAATTCAGTGCATGTACTAGTCACAAGTTTAACATATCTACATATCAGCATAAACTGAAAAGCAAACACACATGCACACACACCCAACGTAAAGAAATAATAAAAGAGATGTCCCACCTACAGGGCATTTACTTGTCTGATTTTATTACAAAGGCCATTGAGAAGAGACAAGCTTTGAAATTCTTATCCCAGCAATCTTTGAACTGAATGGATTTCTATGACAGATGGAGGCTACCTTATCGGAGTTGATCAAACATCTGAAATCTAGTTGCAACAGTAACCATGGTATACAAGAAATGAATGAATGAGTCATGGTATGCAGGTTGGTCATACCAGGGGTGGAACTGAGCTCCTGGTTCTGTATTTTGTTGGTTGCTTTACAGTGTGTGGGAGCAGACCATGGATGGAAGCTGCTTTCCCAGGCCCAGCTTTTTGTGGGGCTTCCTTTTGTTCCATTTCTTTTCCTTTTTTTTCTTTTCTTTTGGGCCCAACCCCTTTGCTGTGGGGCAAGGTGGATGAGGCAGGGGAGGGTGGTTGGCCAGCCACTCATAATGTCATTGTAGTAGGAATCATGGCTTTCAAAGTTGTACAGAAGTTTAAAAGGAGAAAGTAGGGTGAACGCACTTCCTTGTGTTCTTTTTTTTATTTTTTTTTTCTTCACTTCCTTTTCCTATAGAGGGAAAATGATAGCTGTATGCTGATCTTTGAGTAATGCTGTTTGAATATAATCAATATGTTCTGTATGTTTGGTCATTACATTATGTTCTTGACCCCTCAAGAACTGTAGTGGTCCTTGATATGTGCCTTTGATGCTCTCCACATCCATTTTTATACACAAAAGCTGATATCACTGAAACACCATAATGTTTGCTAGCTTTTCAGTGAGGACAGGTCCAGCTGGTTACTTATACCTAATCCCAAGGTGGGACCATCAGGAAGAACAGGTAATCTAGGTGGGGTATGGCCTTCAAGATGTGCACATGCAACTTGATTACAGAGTGGCCTGGAAAAGGGAACTGGGGATTGCTTTAAGCATCAGTAAAACACTCTCATTCCTTGTGGTACACACTACCTATGAATGGACCTACCTAAAGGCATCATCTGTAAGTGTCACAGAGACTGCAGTTGGAAATATCTTTCTGGTGTGGAGTTGATGTGTGATTTAAGATTAGGTTTTGATCAATCTTTCTTAGCAGTAGTTTGCAAAAGTGGAAGAAGGGACATGTGGCCCAACAACCCTAAAACATGGCACTTTACTCTGCTGCTACATTTGTCCTCAGATTAGTGATCTCATTCTCATGTTGGCCAGAAAACCTGCAGTATGTGGCCATCAAATGTCAGCCAAGTGATTGGCATTTATACATTAAATTTGATATCAATTTTGAAGCTTCCTCGGCTTCAATCCACACACAATACAAAAACATCCAGCTGAGAGTAATCAGTTGTCTTGTCATGTCATGGTAGACAACCAACTAGAAGCCCTACAGAAGCATTCCAAGAGCAACAAAAATGAGAGAGAGGAGGGAGGTTGGTGGACTTGTCTGCAATGGTAGACACACACACTTTTGGCTTTTGCAGCCTTTGACTCCAAGAACAGACACATCTTCCAACTTCTTCTACCTTGGTGTTCAGATTGTGCAGGTTCAGCAAGAACAGAAAGAGAGTGGGGTAATACTATCAGCTGTTGTTGATTGGATCAGTATCTTTGCTGGAGTTGACAGAAGGGTGAGTGTATCAAATTTATATGTCATCACAGTAAATCTGTAGAGATCATTTATATATTATATATTATCACAGTGCTAGAGATCATTTATTAAACATCATTTACTTTATGTAGGCCTTGAAATTATGATTGGATCCGTTGTTGTCTGAATCCAATTCATATCCAACTTTAGATTAAAACATATGGTCAGATCCGAGATGGAAGATCAGAGTTGATTGGATCTCCCTTTTTTTTTTTTACAAATATCATAAACTTTCAAAAAAGATTAAAGTGAATCTTGTTGAACGAGATTGAACACTCATATTGAGCACTCTAAGTAGCTATAGACATGTCTTTCACCTCTTTCTCTTGGGCCTAAACGGATGCGGATGCACATGCAAGTGTGGGTTGTATGCATATGAATCATACTTGTAACGTTTTGTACTTATGATCTCTTTCGACACAAACATAAATCCTAATCTACTTGCTGAGTGAAGGGATTGGATTCTCACTAATGTTTAACATTCTTGTTTATGTTTTATTCGTCTCGTTTTAAGACGAAATATTCTCGTGCCAATATATTTCGATATCATATGATACGATCATCTATAAATGATAATGCGAATGCTATCGTACCGATATATTTTGACATAATATGATAGAATCCTACTCTAATACTCAAGTCAAATAAGGTTTGAGTTTATGATAAAGATGAGATAGAGAATGTGATGAGGATAGTAATTATGATAAGACTCGGCTGACGTCAGATGATGCCTTACGCATCAATCGACGCGACAACACCTGGTTAAATGGACCAGAACGTCGACCGAGGCGTATTAACGCTTGCTCAGGCTCGGTTCTTCACGTTAAGCCAACACCAATGTCAGTCGTTACCAGCCTGCCCCCTACAAGCGGGCACATCAGGAAACAATAAGCTTCCCTATAAATACCCTGACATTCTGAACGGGAGGGGGAGGAGGATACACACAAAAAGACTTCTTCATCTGAAACCCCCTTCACGTCATCTGACTTGATCGTCGGAGGGGTCAGGTCGAGCTTCCTGACCTGACCTTTGTGTAGGTGCGAAGCCGAAGGTTCCCGCGGGACGCGCAGGCGATGAGCTCTTGCCCGGAGGAAACGGCCACCCCGTCCCGATCGGATCACCGCACCCGACCACCTCGGCGGGCTCGAGAAACGTCCTAGGGAGATCCCCGTCGTCCGGACCCGAACCGAGCCGCGTCAGTCCCGAGGCCACGGCTCCAAGTTGTTTCCCACGACAGAACGAAAAACATTTAAGAGATCGAATTTTATATACCATATGCGGAGACAGCTTTGTATTGTCGGGAATGATCGGTGAAGATTGTGTGTCCGGACAATAAATTGCAGCTCCATTTGGTGGATGACTTCTTATAGCATTTTCTTCTAATACTCGACAAAACTGCAGCAGTGCAGTTGGTTCGATGGGTACGATTAGCTGAAGCTGTGACTTATCGTGGCAATTTAAGCTCTAATCCACGAGTCATATTACATATAATGGCAAACGATAACATAACATTGTGTTGGAATCGCGTCAAGAAGAGGAAGACACGTGACCGATGATGACAGAGGGGGACGCTACACGGCGGTGACGGCAATCTTCATGCCGGACTCGCAGTGGCCGGCGAGGCTGCAGATGAAGTGGTTCGTCCCCCGGGCCAGCGTGACGCGGTCGTTCCCGGAGGTGAAGACCCGCGCGGCTGGAGAAGCCGAGCAGCTCCTGTACCCCGCCGCGCTCACTGCCACCACGTTGTGTGCCCAAGGGTTGTACCTGAACTCTGCATCATTATTGAAATGTTAAATTAAGTATTATTATGATTTTGATTCTTAAGTTTTAATTATGATAAGAATTAAGGTTAATTATATATTAACTTCTGTAATTGGACTCTATTAGTATTACGATTTTTGTATTTAAAAAATCATATTAATTTTTTTTATAATTTTAAAATAAAATAAATAGTGTTAGATTAACACGAAAATAAATGATAAAAAGATAAATTTAGTATTCATTCCATTTCTAATAACTTTATCAGTAAAACGATAATTCCAATATCCCAAGTAATGAAAATAAAAAGAATATTAAAATTATCTTTCCGCTCACCTTGATGTTATATGTTGTGTTATGTTATGTTTTTTATCAATATAATTAATAATATTAGAACAAATAAAATAAAATGATCTTAATATAATTTTTTTAAATGCACAAACTACGATGATCCAAATATATGAGATAATATGTAATTAACCTTAAGAATTACTCTTAAGATTAGTAAAAAAAATCTTAAATTTATCTATTTATATAAATAAAGACTCATGTAATATTTTAAACGTATAATCGAAAAAAAGAGATGGATATAAAAATGAGAGATTGTAAGTAATCATATATAATATTTAATATGAGTTTTATTTATTTATTTATGATTTTTATTTTTTTTTATGCTCATATCTTTTTGGAGAAATTATAATTTACGTCCATTTTGTTAGTATTTTTTTAAAGATAATAAACCGGATTCGAACTCACCGAGTACGTCGCCAGCCCTAAAGCGCTTCCCGCTGGGCCAACCGGCGGTGCTGAAGGTCCAGCCGCCGCTGTCGCCCACGACGAAGGTGGCGGCCCGGGCGACCTCGCTGTGGACGAGGAGGCAGAGCAAAGCGAGCCCCATCGCCACGGCACTGCCCCTTCCCTGAGCCATCACCCCTACAACAGACGAGCAGGAGAGGTTGTGTGGAGCGACGGAAAGAAGAGGTGGCCTCTTATGGGCATTGTGGTTGTGGACAAGCGGAAGAAATCGCGGTGTGAGCAGGCGAAAGAAGACACGGAAATGGAGGGGAAGGGGTGGTGATGTCATGGTTGTCGCTGCGTTCTCTGCCCTTCCGGCATTAACGTGTCGCTACATGCTACCTTCTTCTGTGCTCTACACCATGGTAGTGTAGCTTCTCCTGCGCTTGGTTGGTATTCACGGGTGCATTCACTTGGAGGGGATCGATGCCATTGTTTGGAATTGGGAGCATGTTCGTCAAAGATAAAAGGCAAAGGAGATTCCAATCAATCATCGTTCTTCATTCGACTGCTTGCTATAATGCAATCGAATATGATCGATGCCATTGTTTGGAATTGGGAGCTTGTTTGTCGAGATAAAAGGCAAGGAGATTCCAATCAATCATTGGAGATAAGTAGCTCATTCGACTGCTTGCTATAATGCAATCGAATAAGATGGCATCCGGTAATGGTCACATTCGAGAGGCATATGAACGAGCACCTGTGTTTTTAGCGAGCTGCTCGTTTGCACTCATCTTCATCCATTAGAACAGTTTCTTTGTTGCGACGAGGTCGTCAATTTGTGGCCTTCAGCTTCTATTTCCCTTTTTTTTGCCTTTCTTTTTTGGTTTTCTCCATCCATACAAGAATTTTTTCATTTTCGTAAAGTTATTTCAAATATAATATTTTGTAATAATAACAATAATATCGATGATAAAAAAATAACATTGACTAATAAAAACTTTACCGGTTGATAATTAGATCTTACGATCAAATACCATCTTTATCGTTTATCAAAGCACTTGAATGATACTAGAACCTTGGATCGACAACCAACTGGAACAATCATACTCCAGCGACAATTTACGACTACCAAACAGTTTACGAATAATTATGCAGCAATTAAACTAAGGTTTATAGAAGGAGATCTGGAAGCACATCATAAGAAAACTTTAATGCAAGTTGAATATGTACACAACTGCACTATTTCTCGTGGCTCTTCAACCCGTGTTCGATAAGCTTCACCTTCTTGGAATTCTCCTTGTTCAGAAGTGAGAGCATTTCGAGGGATGATTTTATCTGCGACAACTGAGTGTTTGAGACATTCTTCCGACTCCTCGGTGTCGCACTAGCTGGTGAAGAAGATTGGTAGAATCTCTTTAGCCTTGCATTCAAAGCTTGAATAGCAGAATGTAATGCGTCCAACTCGACATCTGCAAACCTGTCTGTAAATGAACAGAGATATCAAACATATTAGCTGATGGAATTATAGATTGGCGTGTTCGCTTAATGAGTTTCACATACCGAGCTCGGCCTTGAATTCATGTTCTGCTCTCGACAATGGTTTTTTGTTTGTGGCAGGCAGATTTCTGAAGTTCTGTAGACGCTGATCCAGAAGCTCGTACACTTTGAAGGAGCGGTCGATCCGGTTCCGTATGTCTGCTTCTTTGGCTTCAATGTTCAAAATAGACTGTTTTGCTTCACGTAGGCGTTTGTTTTGGTCGTTGAGAAATGTCTGCAGATAACCAGCATGTTCTTTGAGCTCCACATAGACCTGAGCAGCCAGAAACAAGCCAAAAATATAAGAACTGGCACTAACTACAAATTTTGTGTTTGCAGGAAACCCCAAAAGAGGGGAAGTGTCTTAAGATGTTATCACAATGCAATCCAACATCTAAACATGTGAGAATAAGCTAAAAATGAACAGACAGCCAAAAATCTCAATTCTCAAGTTTAAACAGAAAATAATCAACAATGTTCAGGTGTCACTACCACATTTCTCATAGCTCAATTAGAAAAGTAAATCACCAATTGGATGGAATTACATAACTTTCCTATACATTAAACAGAAGTACAATCCAGTCAGAGAAATGAGGGTTGAGATGAAAAGCATGGATAAGTAGGCATATGTAGATTTAGAGAGGTGAAATTTAAGATGACTAAATACACAAAATTTACTGTAGTCCATAAGCATCTCTGGTCAAATATATAGCAAATGAATAAATAAAACTAGATTATTCAAAAAAAAAAGTAGAAATAACGATAAAAATGCCAGCTTCATAATATAGAAGAGTTGATAAAAATACTCATCAGAACACGTTTTATGTACAAACATAGATGTATATGTGGAAGACACAGGATTTTTCTGTGGTCAACAATAAAAATTTAATAGAAACTACAGAAAGCATCTGACTAGAATTTATCTTGAATGAAGAATATCAACCTTACTATAGTGGCAGTACCAACTCAGATGGAAATGCATTATTTGTTACCTTATGTGCGTATTCAACATAGTTCTCACGGAAAAGCTTGATATAGTGGTGAAGAGTTGATCGGCCCTCTATCGAATCAGCAGTCAATGAACGAAGAGTTGTTGAGGAAGGAATAGCAATGGCCTTTGGCCCAATGAGAAGATCTTTGCTTATGACCTCAGGAAGAGAAGCTTCCACATCAACTGCAGACCTTTTGTCATTATCATCATGTAAATGCAGTAATTCATTCCAAGCCTTCACTTCTAGCACAATAAACTCATATGATGTTGACAAGCTAAGTATCTGTGAGTGACCATACAAGTCAGCAATTGCAACAAATCCAAAAAGCACCGACGAGCAAGATTCACTAGATTCACTACTGCATGTATTTAGAATAGGGTATACAGAAGGAGGCTTTCCTATCATATCTGTGTCAGGTATCAGATTTGTAAATGGCAGAAACTGCAATGCAATTAAGTCTATTCCGCCACCATGGAGACAGTAAAATGTCTGATCAAGAAGAGGATCAGGAAATAATGACAAAGGGCAACACTCCAACACATTTTTTGATAGTGCCAAATCTACAATAGCCAATCGTAGCAAAGGAGGTGGATGTCCCAGATTAGGTCTATTTGCCATAGAGATATTTGATTCCGGAGGACAAAACTTTGAAATAGGAATTTCTTCTGAGCTTGAATCACAAATCATTGCAACACCCTTTATATGACCATAAGAATCAAGATGAAGACGGGGAGAGGGACGACCAACATTCCACTGAGGCTGGACTTCATCTGCAAGAGCATCTATCTGTAGTTGTCCACTGCTCCAAGCAATCACAAGAATTGAATCTTTGCCAATAGATCTGTAAAGAAAATCAACGACCCTGCCTTCACCACCAGCAATGCTCTCAACCTCAGATTTGTTATTTCCCTCGCGGAGATAAACTTTGGTGAGAGGACCCTGGATTTATGAGGCCAAATACTGTTACATTGGTGAAGGAAGAAAATGATATCCTACACAAGCTCAAACTGTCATGCTTGTAGAAAAAGGTGTCAACTTTAGAAGTGTTTCATGATGATTGCAAGTGAACAAAGCCTTTAAACTTCAATGTATCTTAGGGATACCAAGATAGTCATGGATCATAAGTACTATTGTCTTCAAATTTCTAGACCTCCAATTGTTCCAATGCTTAATAATTATAGCACTTGAACAAATCATCATATAGCCACTTCTGAGTGACATTGTTTTTAGTTATTGCCTGCTTCAAACTGGCCAAATAATCATCCGGCCAAATAAATATTGATAATTAATAAAAAGGTAATACTAAAAGATCCTTAGACTGTATGAGGATAACTGAACTGTCCACATTGACTCACAGGCTAATCTATTTTCCACCCAAGCAGTGTATGGTATTAAATTTACGACCCCAATGCCAAAAGTCTAGTCAAATTGTGTTGATCCAGTAAATAGCTTCCTTGACATCCTAGTGCTAATTACCCACATAACTGGAATCAAAAGATCTATAGAATCTGGAATTTTAGAAAATGTAGACATAAGAAACAAAAATGAATTGGTTGACCAATCAATCTTAAACTCCATAAATATTCCAGATTGCTCATCCTTTGCTACGAGGCCACATAACTAGCAGAAAAGTAGCAACAAAATGCTCCGTCATCCAAGTAGTTGCCAACCCCAAATAACTGAGATTACAATTTTTTTTTTGTGTGTTGATGCATCCTCCAACTAACAACAAGATATAGATTTAGGGAAATAATAGATAATTACTGCTCCAAACAACATATTATATCTTGGATATATGTCAACAACAAGTTTGCAGTGTATAAATCTAAACTAGGCAATAGACCATGGCACATATTGTCTGCACATGATCATTAAGCATTATCAAAAATATGAAATCTCATTAAAAGAAAAAGGATAAGGAAAAGCCCCAACTTCTTGGTTTGTCATCCTCATTCCCAAGTGTTGGAGGCAGATCTAAATTAGACGATTTCTATCAAACAAATATGAAAGGTTCCACATCTTTAATGATGACATTCCATCTTTAATTAATTTCCTTAATAGAATAAGATCTTGATAGTCCTTGATATCTTTGCTTCGGCAAACAAAAAAAAAATTCAGGCCAACTCTGTTTCTAGTTTTTACAGGTGTACATATGGTGATAAAGAAGGAAGCTACAACTTATAAGAGACAATATTAAGCCAAGCAATCTTAGAAAGATTAAGAGCATAAGCAAATGAAAACAATTGAGCACATTTCTACTCATATTAACTTCTAATGAGCAAATAATTGGCTATCAGGATTCAACATACAATCACCATTCAAAATCCATGTTAGTTCAATCTAATATGTTAATGTTTTGCGATAATTACAGAAAAAGGTTAATGAGTACTGTTTATTTGCAAAAGAAATTCATGGTTCACTGGACTACAGAAACTATGAATGCTCCACAGATTTAAAGAGTTTCATGTCTATTAGAACAGAGTTATGGCGCCAAAGTGCAATAATGTCAGGGAAGTTATTCCAAAAGGCATACCTGCAATGAAAGTGATGCATCGATTGGGGCATAAGGATGAGCTGTCGAGACTAGTGTGCTGCCTCCTTCAGCTGATTGATCTGCCAGCTCAGGAAACGTAGCTTCCAACCAATCAATGGCCAAACGGGAGTTGCTAACAGCTTTTAAATCTGATGAATTCAAGCCAAACATATTAATATCTTCATAGATCTCTTCAATGTGTGTCCGACGGCAGATACTGCAAGGAACAAATATCGAATGTTTTTAATCAGTTACATAAATGACATGGATCTTTTGACCACAATGCAATTATGCATTTTGAAGAATCATTTATTTCAATTAATGGAATTCTTTCTCTCTTTGTTTTTAATTTCTTGGTTTATTTGATTCTCATCCCTTTTGATGGGTGTGGATATCTCCTATCTCACTAGGTATTATATAGCACAATGAAGAACTTGTATGAAAGAGTCGAAATAACCTTCCAAAAGGAACAACTGGGCAGAGGATATAGACCGAGCCATCACTGAAAACAATGAAAATCTGCACAAAAAATACAGATATTAAGTTGGCATTTCTTTGCACCCAAAGCAGGTAAAAGATCAACAAGTTAGAATCCAGTTCTACCTCAAGTTGGAAAAATATTGGATAAGCAGATGTAAAAGGGCAAATTCCACATAGCTAGAATGTGTTAATAATTTCAAAATCATCAACAAGTTCTACCTCAGATGCCTTTTGTCAGTAAAAAGTAAAAACAGCATGATTTTATCACAGAATCCAGTTTCAAGCAATCTGAAAGTCCAATAAACCCAGCATGGCCAAACTAATAAACTTTTGAAGAGTTAAAGATGCAAAAATCATTCTAGCCTAAAAGCTCAACCTGGCTTAAGAGATTACTATTAAGGATAAGAGTTAAAGATGCACACATCATTCTAGCCTAAGAGATCAACCTTGCTTGAGAGATCATGCAACCTAGGTCACTTATGTTCATAGTAAATGCCAAGGGCAACCAGTTTTGGTTTTTCATTTTTCTAGGAAATATTTATGTTCTCATTTTCCAAGTTGTAGTTATAATAGAACTTAAAGTTATTTAGTCCCAGAATACTAGATTGTTGGGATCTCTTAATAATACATTTCCATTGGTTATTCAAGTGCGCAAAAGAGACATTTTCATTGGGTATTCAACCACATGATATTAATAGAGAAGTTAAAGGATCTTAATGAGTAGGGGGTAATTGACGAAGAAATCATGGGAAAAAAGATTAAAATTAAGAATAATGAAGAGGCCCTGCTCTTGCACCTGACCATTTCAATTGTCAGCACAGTTTGTGTAGCTTACATTAATGCCAACAAACAAATAGTGATAAAGAAGTTCATAAAGAACTCGATAACAATCAGTATTGTGCTTATAAATTATGACACAGCAGTTCATGAAAAATTTAGTAAGAACCAGCACTGTGCTAAATAGATGCTTGACAAGAAAAATGCAAGTAATATCGAAATAAATCCACCAAAAGAAATACATTTGGAAACAGACGCATGGAAGACGAGTACCAAAGATATACTTACTGAAAATGTGTCCCACAGATGTTGGCCTCCGAATGAGAACGCTACAGGGCAGAATGAAGCAGCCTTTTTGCATCTTACAGGTTCAGCAGGCTGCAGATAATATTCCTGCTCTGCTCGTTCAACATCAGATGACAAATCAAATAGTCTGCACACAGAAATTAACACTTCCTATATCAGAAACATGAACTTTTTATATCAACAAACTCTGCAGAATGGGGCTTTGGAAGATACAGTATGAGATAATTAGATAGCTTTTAATGAGACTGATAGAACATGTATAAGATATCAAAAGTGAATGATATTCATGGCATTACAATTGTAGTGCTAGTAAATTTGCCTCATTCTGAAAGAAAAGCATTTCAGGATATTTCCACAACCACATAGGCTAATAACCTATATTCACAATCGAACCAGTGTATTATGCAAGAAGGCAAAACTAATCAAACAAATAGCTATCAATATCATTAGAAGACATTCATCCATAAAATAGATATTTCCAAGTTCTAATTAAAACAACAAAATAAACACAGCTTCTGGATCAAACTATGTGGATCAAGTATATGTATTCTTTCTTGCCTCAGCTTTGACAAAGGCAACTTTTCTGTTAATGATATCATGTCTGTTACTCTTGGTTGCATTCAGACACCACTACTTTTCCTCCCCTTTCAGATTCAGTATAAGAGGCTGCATAGATTGCAATGGGAAATGTGGATGAGGGGACAATCCCACAGATCGATACTCAATCACGTACATACTTCAGTTTCAAATGAAAAGCCTTCATAAATAGATTTAACTATAACATGGAATCCTTACAGAATTGAGAAACTTTGAGACGAACTAATACAAACACTCCATGTTTCTTAGAATTCAATTTAACTTGGAAAAAACAAAATGCCAATGGGACTTTTTCAATAGGCTAAAGATGTTTTTATTTTTATTTTCTGGAAAAGAATGGGAGAGCTGAAAGGTGCTTTTGTGTTAGGATTAGTCTAAACCGATTAAACTCCTTAAAAAAATGCTTCAAGAAATAGAAACAAACCATCCAAATAAAAGTAGTAATGATGGTATTAGGAATATCGAGATAATTTAAGCAAACTTCAACATAAACAGTCGGTCTCAAGCTTTCTAGTTCTATCCACTAGATACATGATGTTTTGCTTGACAAGAGGATAGTAGCCCAATTCAGAATCAGGACATAAAGGACACAGATTCAGGAGTCAATAACATATAGCATGATGATGTACTTCAACCACTGAATATGAAAAACAAATAACAGGGACATCAAAATGGAAAAACCTAAAGCTCATGGATATTTTGGCACTTAAAATTCATTATACAACAAAACCACAGTCATGTAACTTACGATTTCGAATACACACCTGAAGACAGAATCTGATGACAAAACGCCAAAATGACTTCTGCTGTATGGATGCCATGATGCTTGTAAAGTTTGTAATCCATTGTTTTTGCCAGAAAATAATTGAGAAGCAACAGAAGCTGTCCTGTTAGAAACATTACAAATCGCTTTTGTTTTAGTAGTGTATACAATAATGGCAAACATGAATAGGTGAATTGTCAAACTGAATAGGAGAATTTGCAAACATGAATAGGACAATAATGGCAAACATGAATAATGTCAAACTATCATGTTAGAAACATTACAGATCTCAAGCTGCACACTCTATCAACACCTTTCTTAGATAGTAGAATTGTCACTTCCACCATTAAGAATCTAACAGAGTTAAAGAAAAAAATAAGATGAAAAAAACCATAGAAATCTAACATATTGTTCTCTTGACCTACTTGCAAGATCTTTGATCAGTTGGAGAGGTCTTTTTGGATAGATACATGACTCTCAGACTGTCAGATCCAACAAGAAGCAATAATGATCCATCTGCATTGAGAGAAATTTGATCAACCACTGATTCCATCTGGAAATCTGGCATCAAAACCTGGCCATTAAAAAAAAAATATCAGTACTAACAACACTACAGCTGATTAATATATAAAACATTTGTACAGATGTGAAATACAAAGAAGAAAGAGATGTCAGTGTCTATCGACAGGAATGAGTGAAAGATATATGAATTATGGCTCCATGAAAATTAAATGGCTGAGAAATAGAATCTTCCAAGCATGTCAACTCTTGAAAGCCCATGTCAAAATTTATTTATGACCAAACAAATAAAAGACATCTTTTGACAAATGAGCGGCATAGACGGCCCAATTTATCAATACTGGAATTTGAGAAGCATATCTACATGAAAGACTATTGACAACTTCAACAATTATTTCTCATCTCTTTCACAATTCTGGGGTTGTGATATAAGTAAACATATATAGAGTGCAAGGCCAATCTCTTAGATGCAGCTAAAAAGATAGATTTTGATAGTTCCAAAGTGATTTATCAATGTGGTATTAATCAAAAGCAACAAACATATCTTTTTGGTCATGTATCTACAAATATCACCTCTGTAATAACAATGTTCTATCTGTCTTCACCTTAGCAAAAGCCCAATAGATAACAAATACAAGCCAATAGCTGCAATGTCATAACGATTGATCAACCGAACAATAAAGACAAATATATACACCAGTAGTGGATTCACATAATGTTGGGACTCAATTGGCAACTAGTTCCGATTGGTCATCGTTATTTCTGAGTCTGTAGCTCCATTCTGTATAAGCATTCCATTTTGCTAATTACTTGTCCGAGTGGCTAGTCGGTCAGCTAATGAAGCCAAGAAACAAAATATCACCTAACAAAGTGAAAAGGTCAAAAAGAATAATTACAATTTGAATCAGGCTCTTCAGATTTGGAGACTTAATCCTGATATGGCTTATGTCTTCACTTTTTCTGGAGCTTCTGTCATTTATTTGTCTCATCAAGCTCAGTATTTACAGAAAATGGAATAAACACAGTATCAATAGATAAACATTACCGGATATGATGGATATCAGAAGGAATTTATTCAAGAATACTACTGAATTATGGCAAGTTATCCAAGAAGACTAGAAAAGTAGCACACAAATTGAATAGATTGACTAACTAAGAGGGTTGCGATCTATACAAGTGTGATTATTTCTTAAACTGTAGTGCCAGACATACTAAAAAAATCATAACATTGCAATATTTCATTTTGACAAACCAAACAATTATTTGATACATAAACAACGAGATTTATGCTTAAGTCTGAGAGATTTCACTTAATGCTTTCATTGTATTATAAAAAATTGTATTAATTAAAATATTGTTCCAGCAATTGTTAAACAAACAACTGAGCTCCGTGACAATGTAGAGAGTCAAAGCATGCACCCACTACAAAATAATTTATACGAGTAACAATAATAACAACACATGCACCCTTGGAGTATATATCATAACAATCATGGAAGAATCAAGTACGTAAGTCAAACAAAGTAGTCGCACTCAAATTGTTCGACAAATTATCTAAACGAAGACAACATCGGACAACATAACTCACGGTCGGAAAATAGTAGTAATTCGACTTCCACACATCATGACTCAAAAGGAATAAAGGGGGAGATGGATTCGAATATACGTAAGAGGAAAAGGGGAAGTGACGACCTCAGGGGGAATGGCTGCCTCCAAGACCGCTGAAGAAGGGGAGGAGGAAGGCGAGAAATGAGGGTCGGCGTCCCGGAATCGTAAGGAGAGACGAAGAACGCAACATGCGACGGGATCCCACGCGTAGAGCAGCGAGGAGGTGGCATCCCAAGCCAAGAGGTTGCTACTTCTGCGGCTATCTCTGGGCGATTTGCCGCTGCTCTGGGTAGAGGAGAAAAACGGGTGCTTGTCGAGAGGCACCCACTGAAGGGGAGATCTCTTGGCGGAATCCACTGAAGGAGGGGTAGGAGGAAAAGGAGCGTAGCGGCAGCCGCCCTCATAAGCAGATGAGGAGATCGAGTGCTTGCCGGGGGTCACCAACAGATAGGCATCTCTCTTGACGGAAGCAGACGGAGGTGGAGGAGTAGAAGGAGGAGGGGAGCCGCTGCCGTCGTCATCGTCGGGTGCTGCTATCCTCGTCATTTCGTGCGCTGGGTTCGTGTGTCACCACGGCGACGGAGGAGCCGAGGAGGGCGCCTCGCTATAGTTTTTTGGTGTGGCGATATCGGTTAGTAGTCTCCTTGGAAAACGGATCCCGTCGCAGTAGACTTGCTCTACTCGCGCATCCGGATCCGGGTTCATCCATCAGATCCTAATAAGCGAATTAGATATTTAAGCCAGCAACACTTGATACTAATATAAATTGAGCGGATTCGGGTTGATCACATGGATCCGATAGATAAACAGCTCACAGGACGAGTTGCGTTCGCAGGCGAACTGCCGTCAAATACACAGCCTCCAGCCATGCTTACGCATCGGCCGTAGGGTTTGCATTCGAAAGCCCTATTCTGTTTGGCTGACTTCGGTGAGATGGGATACATCCAAGAGGCCAGAGAAAACCATGTCAAGAAGAAGGTGGAAGAAGGTACGCGCGCTCCTTCCTTCCTCACTCCCGCGTTCCCAATCCTATGATTTCTTCTCTTGGATCGGAATTGGAATCTTGATTCCTGTTTATTGTGCCTAAATTAGTTTTCCGATCAATCGTGCAATTTGTCTCTTAACATTTCCG
This sequence comes from Musa acuminata AAA Group, assembly GCF_036884655.1. Taxonomy (NCBI): domain Eukaryota; kingdom Viridiplantae; phylum Streptophyta; class Magnoliopsida; order Zingiberales; family Musaceae; genus Musa; species Musa acuminata. Next base: position 13,863,173 of record NC_088332.1, on the reverse strand, counting down.
TCTTTCCGCTGCAATGTTTAATTTGGAAATGTGTTGGGGTGACATATGGGCTCAGATTTTGCTAGCATAACTACTGGAAGGATTGGAGTGCATTTTCTTGCATTTATCATTGTAGTTTTAAGCATTGTGATGGTGTGTGTTTCTGCTCTGGTAATGCCGTGATAATCACAAAAAAAATTGTTCTTCAGTAGCAAGTGACAAGGAAACATATAGTGGAATAACAGAAACTGATCGGCTTGGCCTCCATCCTGGATGATAGAGATACCTTTGTAGAGGGTCTTGGTTATGATGCCCACTGTTCACAAATTGTGACTTTCTCACCTTTATATATGTGGAACCATTCGAAGCCTTAATCCCACAGCACCTTCAGAATCCTTATCATGCATGAACTACTGAAGATGTTACTCCCACAACTTTCTGGACGTGAAGGTTAGGTAAGTTGCAGCTTGTATTAGAATGGAGATCAACCCAAGGACCTCCATACGAGAGAGAATGTCTCTACCAACAGACTAATGGGGCAAAGGCCATCTAACTAAGACATCCAATTGAACAGGAGCCTTGGGGTATGGTCATTGTTGGAGGTGATGATAAAAGGCCAGATATTTTGAGAGTAGTTATCAGGGATATGTTAATCTGGAGGAGGTAGTGTTTAAGCTACCATATTGCCTTCAATGTTTTGTCCTAATCCATTATCATCTAGGTAACTTTGCACTGATAAGCAGTCAGGAAATATGTAGTGGGGAAAATAAATGCAACCAATGGGAGACTAATCTTTTTTTTTTCTCTTTTTTTTTTAATTCTTTATCACTATTTTGTTTCATGCAGCTACACTGATCTTATTAATTATAGAATAGGAGGACTAATATTTTTTGAATTTTCATATATATATATATACATATATATATACATACACACACACACACACACACACACACACACACACACTCACATATATATATATATATATATATATATATATAGAGAGAGAGAGAGAGAGAGAGAGAGAGAGAGAGAGAGAGAGAGAGAGAGAGAGAGAGAGAGAATACAACTAATTTAGTAGAAGTTAGTGAATGACTGAATGATCAAGGATATCAATAGAAGCATGATTAGAAAGCAAGCCACAAGAAAAGCATTTCTCCATGTATCATTCATTCACAAGTAGTATTGCCAAAAGATTAGAAGTCACGGCTCAACCCAGCTAAAGGCCTACTATCCACTTGAACGAACTAGAAAAATGAATAGTTAAATCAAGGGAAGAGTTGTAAATGGTTATCATTTATAAATTAGTCATGGTTGAATGTTATGTCGAATAGTATAGATTATCTCTCTCTCCACTAATCAATTATACATGGTTAAGTGATTATGTGGAAAGGTGTGTATTATCTCTTTCTCCACTAGTATTTCTTCTTCTGTTTGTTTATAGTTTAGTATATATTTATCCATGTTTTAATTTCTGTCTTGGAAAACTAGGAATCTATTTAACTAAATTGTTACTGAAGCAAAATATCCCATTGGCAGTATCTGCTAATCCTAGGAATAATTACACTAATTCTATAGATCACCCATCAAGAAGTAAACTTTTAATGCAGATCATTTATCTATCTACTAATTTGTTCTATTTCCCAGATGGTATTACCTATAATACCTTGAGTTAAGGAAGTGTGTTTATGAAGTAGCATGTGCTAAATTATCATGGATTTAATAAAGGGGCCAAGTTTAGAATAAAATACTACTGAAGGATAAACAAATTCAGTTCTAGTTACAATCCCTTGTTCTAATTACCTTTCTTCCTTACTCAACAATGCAATTTAGAAGCACTGTGTCCAGGGAAATCTTATTTTTTTAACTAGTTCTTTATGTGCAATTAGTATGGCTTGCCAATAATAAGCACAAATTTATCTTCTTGTAAAATTCAAACCGATGCATGTGTTTTGTTTTACGTCAGTCTCAATTAACTCAAGGTATAGCTCGGGATGATAATATAGTAATATCAGTAATTTTATCAGTTTGTGGAATAGTTATGTCAAACGAGTCTTGAAGAAAGACTGGATGGTATTATAATATTGCATGTAAAACTATATCATGTCTGAAGGAAGGGCATTAATATAAAGCAAGGACATATGGAACCTGTTCCAACTACTTCATGTAGCTGGCCTACTGATAGTAACAATTCATTTGTTCAGTAGCAGCAAGCTAGGAATACTGAGATATAGAACTTATCCGTTATCAATGGTCATGGCATGTTTATCATAGTAGGATTCTATTATCAGCAGATCCCACTAGTTATACTCGAACTCTGTGAAGTGATCAAAAGCTGCTTAGTCATTTACATTCATAAAAATACATTTATTCTACAATATCATCTCATGCATGACTTTATTTGTTGAAGAAGGAAATACAAGTCGTTGCGTATCTTGACCAGAAAATCAACAATATCCTAGTTACCTTCATGAGGAGGCTGAGGTTCATGCAATCATTTTTGTCAAACATTTTTCAGTCTTGATGACAAATTTTGTGGAATCATAACAAAGGTGATTATCTGATAGATTACTAAAGCACAATATCCAATAACTTTGGAAGCAGAAAGAAACATGTCATAGAGATGAAACACTTGATGAGCAATGGAAATGACACGGAGGAGAGTAGGTAGGGCTTGCTTAGGTCTTTTGAACCAAACTATGAATTTTATCTATAGATTCTTACTAATTTGTCATAACATCATCTATTGAAGATTGTTTTTGTTGCATATGCACTTGTGTATTATGCAGTGAGGTAATATCAGATTCTGGTTAAGCTGTTTTAACCTTGTCTAACAACCTTTTGCCATTTACTAATTTAATAATTGCAGCTTTACGCAGCAAAATGAAGCAAAAAGCACTGAAAGAATGTGACAAATACTGTGCAAGGTATGCTGAATGTGCTACAGGAAGAACCTTTTCTGTTGTTTGGCGCTGTCGAAAACAAGCAAGAGAATTGAATGAATGCCTTCATCAATAGTAAGTTTATTTTTCAACAATTTTATTTTCTTTCACATCAATGTTGGACATCCATGCCTTTTCAGCATAAATATATCAATACATGTCGAAAAATGATTTCTCTAGAGGAGCAGCATGGAGCATTTTCTTTCACTATTATGCTGGCTTCTTCTTATTTTTTATTTTTTATTATTTCTGTGGGCTTGTTTCTTCTTGTAATGTTGATGTATATTCTTCTACATTTTTGTCCTGGGATGGGATTTTAGCTTCATATTTTCTAGTTTCAGATGTATAATCATCTTTCTAATCTTTGAAGTTATCAATATAACTGTGCTTCATGTTTGAGTTGTCAAGGATGGTTGATGTATAACTCTCGCCCCCAACATGAAGTATCAATCAGATGAATGCTTTCTGCTTCACCAAGACAAAAAGTTTTTGTTTGCAAGTCAAGTTGTATAGGAAAGCTTTAGTCAATTTGCAGCGTCATTCTTTAATCACTTAGATTGTTGAATATTCTAAATTAATCTCTTATTCCAAACATCCTCTTGCATCCAATCTTTAATTATCTTTTCTGGTACTTTAGACTTAAACGAAAGAGTATGATTTTGAGCTGAAAGATTTTGAACAGATATACTGATTCATTTGTCCTTGGCAGTACCAACGACAGTGTCTTGGAAGAAATGAAGAGACGTTACGTCCTCGAACAAGAAAAGCAAGAACAGAAATAAAGCAACAACAAGCTGATCCGCTTGTCCATTTGGATATAATGAATTCAGGATATTGCATTGCCCCAAAACACCGTTGACTTGCACCTCATAATGATGTCTAAATGGGAAGTTCAGATAGAAGTTTGTCTCATTTTCATTCATTGTATGGTTTCTCCTTTCACTTCCTTTTCCCCTCTCGATACCGCCGCCTCTAGATTGTATGACCTTTTGACCATGCAACTCGTATCTCTCATTAATGTTATTTAAGAGAGTCCGCTGCTTTGCCACATCTGCAGCTTGTTGATGTTTAGATGCCGTGTTTGTGGCGGCGTTGGAAGTCCATGAGCTACTACTAGGCCTTGGCCTGTTGTTCCTGTCGGCATTGGAGTACAGCTTCCAATGTAAATATATCGACTTTGAAGGTGTTTGATTCATGCCAGAATCAAATCAAGATTGACATGCTATCTTCAACATCCTTGGCGAAGATGCAGTGAACCACACAAAAAGGTTGAATTCTAGATTTGGAGGAGATATGTTCATGATTTGACGATCTCAGAAGTCAAACAACAGTTGAAGACTTGTCCCCAGTGGCTTGAGATCAGCAGAATCTATGCTACCGGATGAAGCATCCGCATCCATTCCATAAAGCTTTATAAGCTTAGCCAGTGGCAGTCTATTTCGACTGCAAGTTGCATTTCGACTGTACCGCAGTGTCTCATTCACAAAGCCAACGCCCCCATCCAGAGACCTCGAGAAGGTACGCTCGTCTTTATTCCGCAGTATATTGGTACTTTTCGGCTCTCGAGTCTCCATTCAAGGTTTATTCCATGATCTGAAAGGATTTTGGAGTTGACCTTGTTCGTGTATGATGCAAATTGCAGTACCAGTTGAGTTGATCGAAACGTCACGCAATCTTCCCCACCAGATATTTGATGAAATGATGGCCGGATGGATTCCACAGGACAAATGGCTGAGCAGATGCTACAAGTCACTCGTTGCGAGGAAGCCATGGATCATCACCCAAACAGGTCTTCGGATAAAAGCTAAAGCAGCAAAGGCTTCTTTTTTCGCAGGCATCGAGCGGGGCGTCACGTGAAGCTGGAAGCAAAGGGGCAGCAGTAGCAGAAGCTGCTGCCTTTGTCGGCTGAGAGTGAGAGCTGCGGTTTCTTCAAAATGTCTCCAAGAATATTTGACATGGTTTTGCTTTATTCTTTGGGCGGCAGACCCACCATTTTCGGAGCTTTATTGACCCAACTCCTGCGGTCCGAGAAGAAAGAGGAGGGCAAATGGGCGGACGCCATGTTGGAGCCATTCAACCTCAGCCAGATTCCTGTATTCCTCTTTTTGGATGTTTCAATCTTCAACCCACCAGATTCCATTTACTCGACGACTTGGAATTTGGGTTATTCTTTTCTTTTACTTTACCTTTATTTATATATAGAATGTGTGTAATAATAGCATGAGTATTTCATAAATATGATCTATATCAGAAAACATACTCTGTGTTGAAGTTATAATATAAAAGAGATCTCATATTTATTGATATAACCATCATATATTTTTCTTGATTTCTACCGACTAATAAGGATTTGATCTCCTTTAATTTAGATTGATTAGATTATATAAACAAATAATTAATATCAATAAAATTATAATTTTTTTTAATATGGTATCGAAGTTTTTCTTATGATCATATTCCTCTGTCATAAAGTTATAAACTTGTTTTCCTTCCTTTATTTCTCATATATAACAGTGTCTTTATTCTCGAAACACATAAAAATATGGCTTAAGAGTATATACATGGCATTGCACACATTCTATATATAAAGGTATAACTGTTATGACATAAGAATCATCAGGAAACCTCCTAATGCCTCTTTGTTTAATACAAATGACCTTTTAGCGTGATTAGTGGTGTTTCTTTCTTGAGTTAGAGATGTCGACGCTTAAGAAAATAGATATGAGTGGCTGAATCGTCTTCCCATTGGACAAACAAACGATCAAAATTGAACTCATCCACTGTAGATTTTTCATGTCGGATAAAATGATTTAGAGTTATATGATATTCACATCTGCGTACCATGCGATTCTCATTCCAAGCTCATACTATATAAATATATTGTCCCCATTCGTATCCATTGATTACAAAAGCATAGCACTTCCAATATCCACTTACATCTGCTTGAGTGGTGGGATCCAGTATGGGTGACGCCTACATCCTGGTTTGGATTAGGTAATCACTACTGGGACTTGTGCTGAGGGTGTTGCAAAGACTGCTCCTACAATAATGCTTTATGACTTTTGGGTATATGGGGGAAAATTGATCTTTATGTTTAGACTCTAGGTATCAAATGAACATATCTAGTTTACAATCTGTATGCTTTCCACAGCTTGATGCATTATCTATTGATGCCAATCTATATATGTACTATTATTCTATTTAAATTATATAGAGAGAGATGTGAGATGCTAATTTAAGAAGTAGCATCAATCAGAAATAAAATGAGTCTCTTCCAAACATTTTAATGAATAATAGGTAGTGTATAGTCGAGAAACAAAAAAAAATCGATAAATATTAATATGATCATTATGTTTAATCAGTGGAGATTCTGATGTAAAGTTTGATCATTGGTGTCCACCTTTGAAGTCATTAAGAGATGAATTTATCATTTGGGAATGGCCAAGAGAGGTTATTTTTGATCTTTTATTATGCCTTGACTCTCCAACCAACATGGGACCAAATATGATTTTATCAAAACCTCATAACTGGAAAGTTAAGATATTTTCGAGTCATATGTTAGGTGTCATCTCATACAATCTATATTATTCATCGGGGACACAAGATTTTCGAGCTGCAAAGAAGGACTTCACACATAAAATTATGTATTTTAATTGGAGTTATCTTGTACTCTCAGGTGTAGTTATGATCTTTTCAATTGTAAAAAGATAATAGTTATGATAATAGTGAAATCAAAATAAAATAAACTATAATGGTTGTGGTTACATGCTATACTTTTGTGGTGGGGGACAAGATTCACTTTGCATTGTTGCTGTTGAAATGGATTGGTTTAGATTGGTCCCATGAGTTTGTCATCCTTGGATCATGTCATCTCTTGTGGAATAGAAGCCTTTGCACCCATGCAAGGCACACAGCTAATAAACCTGATCATTTGGCTTGAATTGAGGATTAGAGACATTAATATTTGATGTATTTGTCTCGTTTGCGTTAGGTCGAGTCAACGAGATCTCATTATATATCAATTAGCTTAGTTAATAAAAACCTTGACGGTTAATAATAAGATTTTAGGATCAAATCTAATATTATCTTTCATAATTTATTGTTCGAAAAAATCTTTAGTCCTATGAGATGTGGAAGTCAATGTTTGGTGAGTTTGCCTAACTAGTGATGCAAGACCTAACAAAGCAAGAGAGAAGCAGCATTGGCTTGTATCTTTTCCTTGAGAGGCTGTTTGTCAACTTAGCTCTCACCAAACCAATGAAGAGAGAGAGAGAGAGAGAGAGAGAGAGAGAGATTAGGCGAAGAATGATCACTAGTCTCATCATGGCTAATCAATAGGCAGAATTGGTATGATCTGATGCTATGTTAATTAGATGCCTTCATAATGATTTAGCTCCCACTTAATATCACCTTGGACCACATCATCACCTGCAAGTTTCTTGCAACAATCTTAAAGCTTTCTTTAATAGTGTGATTTACTTTTATTTTAATTTTGTATTCGAATCTAATGGAGTTCATTTATGAGTGTAATAATCTCAATCTTTTAACATTATATATATATATATATATATATATATATATATATATATATATATATATATATATATATATATATATATATATATGTAGTGAGTTCATTAATGTTTTTTTTTTCTATATTTTATATAATTTTAGAGGTTCTTAAGTGGAATTTTGGGACGTTCTTAGGTTGATTTTATCACCAAATGCAGCATAATTCATTTATGAGCGCATTACTATAAGATTTATCTGACTAATTTCAATCATTTTATATAGTATATAAATATGATATAAATAGTTATTTCATTTGTTTGTTACAGTTTTTAGGTGATTTTAGAGCTCCGTCGCCCCCTTTCTGCCCCCACCGCGAGCAGTGCCGCCCTCTCCTCCCTTCCCCTTCCCCTCCTGTTGCCTTTGTCCTCCTCCTTTCCCCCTCCTCCCCAGTCGCCTGTGTTGCCTCCACCACCGGCGTCCTCGTCGCTTGCCTCCCCCGGCAAGGCCGCAGTCAACGCGGTCGCCGCTCCCTCTTCCTCACGATCGAAGATTGGAGCCCTTTGGCCCCGCTTCCCCGTCGGAGAGGGAGGGGGGGGGGCCCGATGAGGGTGCTTGCCACAAGCTGCGAGGACACCAGATGCGGAGGTAGCGTGGGCGACGAGGGAGGAGGAGAGTGTGGCGCCGCTCGTGGTGGGAGCAGCGGCTACGGAGATGATGGCAGTCGAGGGTGGGGGTGGTGGCGACGATACTGGTGGAGGGACGGGGCTATTTGAAAAATGAGCACGGCGAAAGTCCTTAATTAAATTATTATTATTATTATTATTATATATATATATATATATATATATATATATCGAAACATACAAAAAAAGAAAAAAAACACCATGTGATGTTAGTCATTTCCCACGTAGGATTCATAATCAGTGCAAGTCCAAGTCGTGTGTACTGCAGCATACGTCAAGGAGTCACCAATGGTGGCCTGCACGGCGCTTCTTCTCTCTGGCTCAGTTCACCCATGACCTTGTCCTTGTCATTGACTACAGTTTGGAGGAAGAAATGGTGAGAGATTGACCCATAGGCTTCTTCTTCTTCTTCTTCTTGAACTCAACACACTTAATGTGAAACATGTAGCAAAAGGGGGCCAAAAGATCCGACTTGCAAACGAATGGAGCGAAGGGAAGACGGTGAAAAAGTGGAGCCTTCATGTAGATTTAAGGTTCTATTATGACACGCAAAGGTGATCGGCACACGTTTCTCACGAGCAATGTAATTTATATTAAACTAATATATATTATTCTTGTTGGATTTAACGTATTGTATATATATTAGTGGACTAAGTTCTTAGATTATTAGAAAAATCATAATCATGCCGCCAAAATATTATTTAATAAGTAGGGGATATTTTTATGTCTTTGTCGTCCAAAACATGTGATGACTCTCCTGAACAAACACCCTCAAGAGAGTATTATTCTGATGTTAAATATCAAGTATTATATATTTTATTAATCGTTGTGATATTGTCGAATAACATATCTTTTTCACTTAACAAAAATAATTTATTAAATAAAAAATCAATGTTTGTCATTGATTTTTAGGACATCAACAGATTAGGAGATACAAATTTAAGATGAAAGAGCACCATCATTATCATGTAGTAAAAAATCAATAATTAGAGCATCAACAGACTATAGGAGATACATATTTAAGATGAAAGAGCACCGTCATCATGTAGTAAAAAATAAAATAAAATAAAATCTTAATTAGTAATTTTTTTTTCATTTACTTGTTAGTATTTCTTTTGATGTAATGAGTGGTCGTAAGGGGTGAGAAGTTAGGGAGACGTCAACGCCACGTTAGGCCATTAACATAGCATTTGTTTTCCTCCACAGAGACGGTAATTGATGGGTTGAGTCCTCCTTTAGGCATTTTTGGTAGGCCAGAGGGCATAACTCTTCGCCACAAGAACAAGGCATTGGGTGGGCGCAGCCATTTGGACTGCCACCACCACACCACCCCACCCCACCCACTCCCACTTGCCGCCCTGTATTGGTAGATGACTAAGCCCTCTCAGGACTTTTGGGAGTGTCTCCAAACAAAGCATTCATCGCCCTTTCAGATGCATCATTTGCCATGCTGCAAAAGAAATGATGCAGACTCGGAAGCACCCACTTGTCACACAAAGGGTGAGGAATGGCCACCCCTTGCTTGCACTTAGCAGGAACATTCCCTCTCGTCTCTGACCACAGTGGGGGAGAGAGAGAAAACTAATCGTCTTTGCTCCTCACAGTATAAGAAGGCCACCGAAGTGGAGATCGGATTAGGAAGTTTTGGCAGACAGAGCGACAGACATCCCTTCCCTCCTTCCCTTTGTAGCTTCCTGTGCCCTTTTATGAGGAGGAGGAAGATGGGGGCCCTTCCCCAGCTGAGTGAGTCGAGGAGCAGCTTCCAGCCGAGCAAGGACCATGGCCCGGTGATCGAAGAGATCCAGGGGCTCATCAAGGTCTGCAAGGACGGCCATGTCGAGCGCCTGCCGGCCGTCGTCGATGTCCCATGCACGTGGGCTCCCGAACCGGACGTCGCTAGCAAGGACGTGGCCGTCGGCCATGGCGGCCTCTGGGCCCGGCTGTACGTGCCCAGGGTTCAGACCCAGAAGCTGCCCTTGCTCGTCTACTTTCATGGCGGCGGGTTCTGCGTCGGCTCCGCCGCGTGGAGATGCTACCACGAGTTCTTGGCCCGCGTGGCGTCGCAGGCGCCCTGCGTCGTCCTGTCGGTGAACTACCGCCTCGCCCCCGAGCACCGCCTGCCCGCGGCCTACGAGGACGGCCTGGCCGCGGTGAGGTGGGTGAGGCAGCAGATGAGCCATCGAGCTGCGGACGAGCCCGGCTGGTGGCTCGCCCACTGCGACTTCGCCCGGGTGTTCCTCGGCGGCGACAGCGCCGGCGCGGCCATAGCCTACAACGTGGCCGCGCAGCTGGGGTCGTTCGGCGTCCCCGAATCAGCCCTGCTCAAGCCCGCCTGCCTCAAGGGAATGGTCCTGATCCAGCCTTTCTTCGGCGGCGTGGCTCGGACCTCGTCGGAGAAGAACCTGGTGCAGTCCTCCAGATCGGCGCTCAGCTTGACCACCTCGGACTGCTACTGGAGGTTGGCGCTGCCGCCGGGCGCCGATCGTGACCACCCCTGGTGCAACCCCCTGGCCAAGGGCTCCCCCAAGCTGGAGGACCTGAGGCTTCCTCCTGCGCTCGTCTGCATCTCGGAGTTGGACGTCCTGCGGGACAGGAACATGGAGTTCTGCAAAGCCATGAGGAGCGCAGGCAAGAGCGTGGAACAGGCGACCTACGCCGGAGTCGGGCATGCCTTCCAAGTCCTCCATAACTACCATATGTCCCACGCACGCACCACCGAGATGCTTACCCACATCAGGGCCTTCATTTACAGCAGATAGAGGTAGAAATGTTCCGTTCGTAGCTGATGACTGTGTGCAAAAGGTTGCTTGTACAAACAAAACATGTGCCCTCTCACAAACCAGCATTGAGTTCGATGTCAGATTCACAGTCTTCAAGTGTCTCACGCCACTGTAGTTTAATGGCAGATAGAGATGAACAAAGTTCTTTGGCAATCGTATGGTTTGTTGGTGTGATGCAGAAAGAAGGGATCAATCGAATCGAATTCAAACCCAAAACAATGTTTATGCAACTTGACATGAATGGTGGAAACTCATACCTCAATCCAAGGATCTTATCTTGTTCGAATTAATGCACAAGATGATAACTAGATTCCATGAGAAGAACATCTTCCCAGCTCCAACCCAAGAATCTCATGTCAACTTAGAGATAGCACAAGCACAAAGTGCCTTTGACTTGACTGGGCCACAGTTCTGCTGTTCGTGTATGAGAAACATCACCGTCAGATCTCAAATACTTTAAAACTCAGTGATCATATTCGCTTTATTGTCGACAATGAAGTCGGCCACGTACTACATTTCCAACCCCGATAAGGATTAGCTAAGAACAAGTCCTCCGGTCCACAAACAGGCGCAGCTTTGACTGCAACAGAAGAACGCATAAGAGGATGGCTTTGGCGCACAGTAAGTTCGGTCACTGCAACCTGAACACAACAGTCTTCCTCATGCAGACGAAGACTGCACGTCTGATTCCACTGAATCACGCAGTGGCAGAACTCAGAGCAGCGAAGACATCATAGTGCATCAAATGAATCCGATAAATTGATAATTTGTATAAATAAATTTTAATTTCCCATCGATAGATGTCTTAAGGGATCCTTTGAAGAATCTAAATTTCCCGAAAGACAATTCAATGAACTGAGCTCATTAATCAAGAAACTCCAACCATCTATATAAATGTAGTGGAAGGATTTCTTTTAGAGATCTTTTCGAGGTGTCTTGAAGAGCTGAAATGCATGGAAGGTGACTTCTTTTTGTGCCATAAAAAAACCTCAAGAAAATAAGGTGTTGAGAGCAGAAGAGAGCGAACAGAAAGCATGTGTAATGGCTGGTGTCGAAGGGGACTGTGTACAGGAAAAAGGAGGCATGCATGCTGTGCGCACTCACAGCATCACTGCTCGACTAAAAAGACAAAGCTGTGAACTCACCCTCACAGCTTTTACAGCTGCACAGACCAGACCAGACCAGACCAAGAGAATCTATCATTGGATTGACCCCCAGTTCATAATGGGCCACAATGACCCATATAAGCCCTTTGTAGGCCCATATACACCTTGTTGATGTAACAAAACCTTCACAATGGCTTTGGTAGGAAAATATTTCTCATACTTAAAATGCACTAACATTTAATGCAAAAGATCACTAGCATATCTTGGAAGTGATTATCTAAAGATACAGTAGATAGGACAATTAATTATGTTGCATCAATGCCAAATAAGCACTAATGTTACTACATCTTCTATGTTGTGAACGGGAAGCAAAATTTATGGCAAAAAGACACAGCTATGTTATACATATGACAATTAAAAACTAGATTCTATTGTGGTTGTGTGAAACTCTTCGCAAATAATTTATACGTTTCAATATATAGTTTTATTTAATTTTTTTTATCAGGAAGAAATAAGAAATATTTATGCGCAAACTAATTGGTGGATTTTTACTCATAGCAATTAACACTCACATTAAATATATCGAAAGTGTGAAGATATATTTCTAAACCAATATCGCCATTTGGTTCGACTTAGCTTGATTTGATCGAGTCACATAAGCATCACAACATCAATCTTTAAAAAATTAAAATTAAAAATTTAAAACCAAATATATAATAATAATAATAATAATAATAATAATAATAATAATAATAATAATAATAATAATAATAACAACCTGTCGAATCCAATTATGAATACTTGGTTATGATGGAAGCTGGATAACACATCAAATGTTCATAAATTGTTATTTTAGGTTGTTTTTTTTATAAATTCTATAAAAATGTATTATAATATTAATGAAAATCATTATGTATTCTTTATTAAGAATGAAATTTAGTTGACTGGCAAATGAGACACGAATCATAAGTTTTTCTTAAAGATATCCAATTAGTTATCATATTATTATGTAAGTGATAAGTGGTTGGAGTTTATATATGACTTCTTGTGAGTCATTTAATGTAATAGAAAAGAAAATTGAATCATAAAATATTTCTTATTTTATAATTTAATTTAATTATTGGATTAGCATTATGAAACAAATATTTTATAAGTGTTATTATTATTTCTGTAGTAATTATTTAATGATTATTTTATTATTTTATTTATCTATAAAAAATCATTATTGTTATAGTAGTTGCATGGTTATTTCATCATTTATTTAGTTGTAAAAATTAATAATTTGACCTATACCTTCATTTTATATTTTTAGATTTATATTAAAGAGAAAATAACTTTAATAGTATTCCTTTATTCTGTACACATCAATGTTACTTATTTAAAAATAATAATAATTTAATAAATAGTAAATATGTTTATATTTATATTATGTTAGATTATTATTAAATGATATTTGTTTGTCCTAAACAAACATCATAATAAATATTTTAAAGGAAGAAATAAAAAATCTACTCAATTTAGCTTTCTACTCCATTAAATTAATATTTGTAATCACAAGGACTTTTGAATTTTATGTATCTGTTTTATTCTTTCAACCTTAATCCTTACAATGATCTTAGATGATTTCATGTTCCTTAGACTTGAGAAATTTAATGAGAATGGGTTTCTCTTAAACAATTATATACTTGGTTGACAATTCTAGCATGATTTTTATTGTTGAAAAATGACCTCTCTTTTTAAATCCTTCTAAATATACTTATCTTGAAAAATCTTATGGAGAAATTGAATAGCTATGTAGGTTTAGAATTTTTAATGGCCTTTTAGATGACCATTATAAAACCTATAAAAATAAGAAAATTTGATAAGTTTTAAAAGATACATCATTTATCCATCAATAAAATTTATAATTTTAAAATTTTATCTATGAAATTCATAGAATTGGAACTATCTTTTCTAAATCATATCAGATCTCTTAGACTTCCTCCTTCTTGTTCATGAAGTAATTAGGTATTACATCTTAATTTTTTTTAACAAGATCATAAAATCTTCCACAAGTACAATCAGAATCAAATAAATAAATATTATTTTATTAATAACTTATAAATACTTATTATAATTTATTAATTCATTAAATCATAAATAAAAAATAGTCCTAGGTTTTATTGAAGAACATAATAATGTTAACTCTAACATAAATTCAATTAGCTCTACTTAGTGATAGAGATAAATTTCAGATTTTGATGATAAAATCAATTGATGAGTTTACGATCTAATATTCATTTTGAGTTACACAGGACTAATTTCGATCAGAAAAGATAAATCGATTAAAGCAGGAGGAATCAAACGTTGGGTCGGAGTTGAATATGTTAAGAGATTGGACGTTGGGCCAGAGGATTAGTCGACGTACCAGCAGAAGGACTTCGTGCTGTGAGTTCAGGCATTGGGCCGAAAGATCGAAAATTGCGTCAAGGAGATCGAAAGTTACAGGAGTCAATATACCGATTGGGCAATACGTTGAAGGAGAGGACGATGCACCAAAGGATCAGATAAAGTATCAGAAGAACCAATGACATGCCAGACAACATATAATTCGTGCTTTGTAATAATTTGTCTAGATCTAATTAGTTTAGGTCTAATTCAGTTGGTATTGGGATAAAACAATGCCAACTCAATTAGGGACCAATTATATCTAATAAGGGCTGAATTAGGCCTGCTGTTTGACCCATTCAATATCCTATTAGGTCCAACGCATATGTGGGCTTGGACAATTGAGCTTTTGGAGCCCAAATCAATAATTAAGAGAGAGTTTGGTGAGGAGTAAAGTGCAGCGTGCAAGAGAAGAGAGTGTACAGTGAACATGTGCGGCAGCACGTAGAAAAAAGAGGAGAGAGAAACAAAGAGAGAAAATAAGGCTTTCAATTTTTCTGTTTGGTGGCCAAACGTTGTCAGTTTTGACTTAAATTTTATGTGGAGAATCCTTACAGTAAACTCTACAATCCTAACGGTGTTGATCTACAGTTTACCCTATCTAAGGTACTTTCCTGTGATATCCACTTTGTGAGACCTAGAATTCTCTTACGAGAAGATCCACACTATGTGATGAAGATAGGCTATTCTTGAGCCAAGATCTATGATCTTGATGTTATTGTGATCCTCTAGTTATCTAGAGAAGACCTATTATAAACCTGTTATCATTATTATTGATAGTGAAAGTTTGAGGTGGATTACGGTCCCGTGATTTTTCCCGTATTGGGTTTTTCACGTTAAAAAGATTTGGTCTCACTATGTGATTGGTTTTTTGCTCTATTGTTTATGCTGTGCTGGTTGATATTTACATTTGGATATCAAGTTGGTATTTTGATGAGGAACCCATTTTGATACACAAAGAGGGAAAAGAATATTCCGCTTTAACAGGTTTTTCCCAACAAGTGGTATCAGAGCAACAGATTGTTTGGTGCTAGTTTTTCTTGTGTGATTGAAATGGAGTCTGATGGTATGATTAAATTGAACTCATCAAATTATTCCACTTGGAGGCGTTTGATGGAAGATATGCTCTATTGCAAAGATTTGTATAAGCCTATCAAGGTTAAAGATAAACCTTCTACTCTGGACGATGAAGAATGAGAAGTTTAACATAGAAAAGCTATTGCCTATATTAGAAGATAGATGGATATAAACTTGCATAAGCATATTTCATATGAAACCAGAGTTGATGTTGTTTGGCAAAGGTTAGAAAACCTCTTTGCGAAAAAGACAGTGGGAAATAGAATTTCTCTCTTCAGAAGGCTTGTAAATTTGAAGTATAAAGATGGTGGTAACATTATTGAGCATATAAACCAGAGTCTTGCAAACAAGTTGGTTTCTATAAAAATGAATATAGATGATGAGATGCAATGATTATTACTTCTCAGCTCTTTACCAAAAAGTTGGGAAATGTATGTAGTGACTATTTGTAACTTCATGCCAGAGGGGACTCTAACTATAGATATGGTTAAAGACAGTTTACTAAATGAAGATGCCAGAAGGAAAGAATAGGTGAATATTCTTTTGGTGCATTTGTTACTGAAAAACAAGAAAGACGTGGAAGAAGTCATAGTAGAAATTCACATGGATATAGAGGAAGATCTAAGTCTAGAAAAGATATCAAATGTTTTCACTGTAATAGGCCAGGTCATATGAAGAAAGAGTGTAGGTTTTGGAAGCGAGAACATAATGAAATGAAGAAAAATGAGAAAGAGACCAATACAGTTGCTGCTGAAGGTAATATCACTATTGTCTGTGATGAAGGTTGTGTTAGTCTTATAGCTCAGGACAGTAATTGGGTAATTGACTTTGGTACTTCATTTCATGTTACTTCTCATGGTGATTTCTTTAGATCTTACACTGTTGGTGATTTTGGTAATGTCAAAATGGGAAACAGTGATACATCTAAGATTATGGGTATTGGAGATATTTGCTTGGAGACTAGTATTGGGAGCAAATTAATACTCAAAGATGTAAGGCATGTTCCAGATATTCGTCTTAACTTGATATCTACAGGTAGACTTGATGATGAGGGTTTTGCACACTATTTTGGTGAAAACAAATGGAAACTTACTAAAGGTTCTTTGATTATGGTAAAAGGAAAGAAGATTAACTCTTTTTATGTCATGGAAGCTAAGCTACACAAAGGAGAGATTAATGCAATTCAAAAAGGTGAAAGTATAGATCTTTGGCATAAGAGGCTTGGATATATCAGCGAGAAGGAACTTCAAACTCTTGCTAGAAAGCAGTTCTTACCAGAGTTGCAAGATACATCTCTTAAATCTTGTGATCATTGCTTAGTTGGAAAAACACATAGAGTTGCATTTCAAACATATCCATCATCTAGAAGATCAGATGTTAATGATTTAGTTCATACTGATGTTTGTACTCTGCAAACTAGAACTCTTGGAGGTGCTCTTTATTTTGTTACTTTTATTGATGACTATTCTAGAAAAGTGTGGGCTTTTGCTTTGAAATCTAAAGACCAGGTACTTGATGTTTTCAAGGATTTTCATGTCAATATTGAAAGAGAAACTGGTAGAAAACTAAAGTGTATTCGATTAGATAACGGCGGCGAGTACAGGGGTCCTTTTGAGAATTATTGTAGGTTCTATGGTATCAGGCTTGAGAAAACAGTTCTTAAAACTCCTCAACAGAACGGTATGACAGAAAGGATGAATAGAACCATTGAAGAAAGGATTAGGTGTATGCTTTCCTATGCCAAGTTACCAAAGTCATTTTGGGGGGAGGCTATGAGAACTACAATTGATCTGATAATCTTTCTCCATCAGTTCCTCTGAAAGGTGATGTTCTAGAGAGAGTATGGAGAGAAAAAGATATATCTTATAATCATTTAAGAGTCTTTGGGTGTAAACCATTTGTTCATATTCTCAAAGATGAGAGGTCCAAGCTTGATAGTAAAGCAAAAGCATGTATCTTCTTGGGATATGGTCATGAAGAGTTTGGGTACAGATTATGGGATCCAGTGAACAAGAAGATTATTAGAAGCAGAGATGTTATGTTTCTTGAAGACCAATTGTTTGATGATGGTGATAATATTGAGAAGCCAGAAACCTCTGTTTATATTCCTTAGAGTTTGGGTCCAGTTCCTTCACCTGTAGTTCATGATGATCATGGGGGAGATGAACATGAAAATTGTGGTAAGAATACCAGTGATGATACACCTACAGTTGATGATGTTGAACCAACTGAACAGGCACCTCCACCACCAATTGAGATTCCATTGAGAAGATCCACTAGAGAGCGACAACCATCTACTAGATATCCTCCACATGAGTATGCTATGCTTACTGACGGGAGAGAACCAGAAACTTACCAAGAAGCTATTCTACATAAGAATAAGAATGAGTGGGTTAAAGCCATGCAAGAAGAGATGAGATCCTTGCTTGAGAACCACACTTATGACTTGGTAAAATTGCCTAAAGAGAAGAAAGCTCTCAAGAATAAGTGGGTTTATAAATTGAAGACTGAAAATAATAGCTCACAACAAAGATACAAGGCACGACTAGTTGTGAAAGGATTCAGTCAGAAGAAAGGTACTGACTTTGAAGAAATATTTTCTCTAGTTGTGAAAATGTCCTATATCCGAGTTATTCTTGGTTTAACTGCCCGCTTAAATTTAGAAGTTGAGCAACTTGATATAAAAATAGCATTTCTTCATGGTGACTTAGAAGAAGAAATTTACATGGAGCAACCAGAAGGTTTCAAAGTCAAGGGAAAAGAAAATATGGTGTGTAAGCTTAGGAAAAGCTTATATGGACTCAAACAGGCACCTAGATAGTGGTATAAGAAGTTTGATTCCTTTATGATGAGCCAAGGGTATGATAGAACCACATTTGATCATTGTGTGTTTATGAAGAAATTTTCAGATGATGATTTTATTATTTTACTGCTATATGTTGATGATATGCTGATTGTTGGCCATGATGTTGGAAAAATTGGAAAGCTTAAAAGAGAGCTAAGTAAGTCTTTTGCCATGAAAGACTTGGGATCGGTGAAACAAATACTTGACATGAAGATTTTTCGTGATAGGAAGAAAAGGAATATTTGGCTATCTCAGGAGACTTACGTTGAAAAGGTTCTTGAAAGATTTAACATGAGTAAAGCCAAAGCAGTTTGTTCCCCACTTGCAGGTCATTTCAAGCTTAGTTCGAAATAATGTCCTACAAATGAGAAAGAAAAAGAAGAAATGTCCAGAGTGCCTTACTCATCTGTAGTAGGTAGTTTGATATATGCGATGGTTTGTACTAGGCCAGATATAGCTCATGCAGTTGGAGTTGTCAGCCGATTTCTCTCAAATCCTGGAAAGGAACATTGGGTAGCAGTGAAATGAATATTAAGATATCTAAGAGGTACTTCCAGGTTATGTTTATGTTTTGATAATGATGAACCTGTGTTAGAAGGTTACACAGATGCAGACATGGCAGGTGATACTGATTCCAGGAAGTCTACTTCGAGATTCTTGATGACATTTGCAGGAGGAGCAGTCTCTTGGCAGTCTAAGTTACAGAAGTATATTACTCTATCAACCACAGAAGCAGAATATATAGTAATTACTGAAGCCTACAAGGAAGCTTTATGGATGAAAAAGTTTCTACAGGAATTGGGCTTGAAACAGGAAGGATATACTGTTTACTGTGACAGTCAGAGTGCCATTCACCTATCCAAGAATTCAACATACCATTCTAGATCCAAGCATATTGATGTGAGATATCATTGGATTCGTGATGTGCTTGAGATGAAAGAATTACAGTTGGAAAAAGTGCATACTAATGAGAATGGATCAGATATGTTGACAAAGTCTTTGCCTAAGGAGAAGCTTGAAGCATGTAAGCGAAGAGCGGGCTTGGTACAACCCACCATATGAGTTGGAGGGGGAGAATTGTTGGGTCCAGCCCATATGTGGGCTTGGACAATTGGGCTTTTGGAGCCCAAATCAATAAATAAGAGAGATAGGGTTTGGCGAGGAGTGCAGTGCAGTGTGCAATAGAGTGCACAGCGAACATATGCGACAGCGTGCAGAAAAAAGAGGAGAGAGAAAATAAGGTTTCTGAGTTTTCTATTTGACGATCGGTGGCCAAACGTTGTCAGTTTTGGCCCAAATTTTATGTGGAGAATCCTTACAGCAAACTCTACAATCCTAACGGTGTTGATCTATAGTTTACCCTCTCTAAGGTACTTTCCTATGATATCCATTTTGTGAGACCTAGAATTCTCTTACGAGGAGATCCACCCTATGTGATGAAGATAGGCTATTCTTGAGCCAAGATCTATGATCTTGATGTTATTGTGATCATCTAGTTATCTAGAGAAGACCTATTATAAACCTATTATCATTATTATTGATAGTGGAAGTTTGAGGTAAACTACGGTCCCGTGGTTTTTCCCACAATGGGTTTTCCACGTTAAAAAGATTTGGTCTCACTGTGTGATTGGTTTTTTGCTCTATTGTTTATGCTGTACTGGTTGATATTTACATTTGGATATCAAGTCGGTGTTTTGATGAGGAACCCATTTTGATACACAAAGAGGGAAAAGAATATTCCGCTTTAACAGGTTTTTCCCAGCACTATAGTAGGGTTAGGTGGTGGTACCGTTAGACTGGGCGAGTGGTACCACTAGACTGGGTGGTGGTACCACCCAGATATAATCTTTTAGACTATATCAGGCGATGATACCGCCAGACTAGGCGGTGGTACCGCCTAGTACTGGCTATACCATCGCCTGCTAGTCTCAAAGACTATGCCACCGATGGTTCCACTAGTTTGGATTACTGTTTGGGCCTTTGACTTGGCCCAACACAGCCTAAACTTGGGCCCACTTGGCCTCTAATTGAGTTGACCTAATTCTAACCTAATTACGTTCAAAATCTACTTCGATCTGAATAATTATTACAAAGCTTGAATTAAATGTTGTCCGACATGTCATTGGTTCATTGACGCTTCGTCCGATTCTTCGGCGTATCGTCCTCTCTTGTGGCTTATTGTCCAATCGGCTAGTTGACCTTTGCAACTCTGATTTCCTTAGTGTATTTTTTGCTCTTCTTGGCCTGATGCCTAAACCTATTGTCACTGACAAACTTCGAAACAGGGTGTTTGATGTAATGCTTATGTATGTCCGTGTCTTTTGGCATGTTCATGCCTTGTACAACATGTAGAGGGGTAGCTGAAGGCATAATAGTCCCATTTAAGTTGGGTTGGAGGCCTCTTTAGGCTTGTAAATAAAGGTTGTGTCATGTGGACATGTGCGAGAGCTTTTCGATCTGTAATGGACCATTTTACCCTTTGTTGTGCCACTGTTCAGAGCTTGTAAAGTCTGTTTGTAATTTGCTTTGTCTATGAAGTGTTTTTCGGAGATGTTTGCTTGTGGATCCCGATTGAGGCGTTCTCTCTAGCCCGTTCTCTCTTTTGTTGGTCCTAAGGGACAATGGGAGTCTGCGGGGAGGCTGACCTTTGCGGACGGACACGCAAGGGTGCCGCACGACTTAGGCAAAACCAGCTAAGTCCGTGTCATATGGTATCAGAGTGGGACAAGCACTCATAGAAACACTTGACATACAAACGTGGGGGACCTAGCGGGGCTGCGTTGAGGGCAGTCAGCACACGCGCGACCGTTTGAGGGAAAACGGGCATGGAGATGTAGGGAAAAGAGTCGCTCAGAGGAGTGGGCATCTGAGATTGGCATTCAGAGGAATGGCCAACCCTTCGCGTAAGAGGCACCACGAGAACATGCAAGCTTGGAAGAATTTGGAGCGCACAAAGGTTGGGATGGCTGAGTTTGAGCTACGGCTCAACGTTGACAACTATACTTGATGGTGCTCTAGGCAAGCGAGGCGCTTGGCAAGAATGAGACCACGCAAGGTGGAATGAGTTGCTCAACGACCAAAAGAGTTATGCAAAGCTCATAGAGGTGAGGGGAATTGCTAACTCGAAGAATTTGGTACTCATGCATGGGCTTATATGCGGACGATGGAATGTTCGTGGCCATCCTAAGGCGGTCGAGACTCGGCGCCATGGAGCATTGAAACTTTCTTTTCGGCATGCAAAGGATATGTCCGGAGGAGGTTGAAGTGTGCAACGAGTTCAGCATGTTGCTAGGCCTTGCGGGGTGCAGCGGTGGCTGTATTGACGTGGAGGCGCAATCTAGCAAGTGCGTTTGCAAGAGGCAGAACAATGCACAGTTTGTTCAGCAGATCGGAGTAGTCCAAGGGGATGGTCTCCGAAACGAAGAGAGATGTTGCTCCAACGGGACAGTTATCCAGGAGGGATAAGTCTCGACTCTCCAGAGGGAGAATCATGTGAGATGGACTTCACATGTTGAGGAGGAGTACCTCACAAACAACAACTCCACGAAGCTCAATGGACCGAGCAAGCAGCGAGGAGTTGTCGCATGATCTCACTCGAGAGAATGCATTGGTGGATGCATTGCGAGATCAAGTGGGGGAGCGACCTGAAGCAACTTAAATGAAGGCACACTTAGAGTCGATGTGGAGATCGGACTCAAGGGAGGGCTGACCCGTGGAATGGTGGGCATGAGGGCCACCATCGACTCAATGCGAAAACGAGGAGCGGAGCAACTTGGGTGTAACTTGGTGAAGTACCCAAGCCGCATGAAGGGAGCCAGCAGAGAAGTTGGAACATGGAGCAGAAGCACAGTGCTTTCCTTAGACAGAGGTCAAAGACATGAACTCTTGTAGAGGCAAGAGTAGGATCATGTTGTTCCATGGGTCCTTCATTCTGACGGAGCGGACTCATCTTACATGGTGCCAAAGACAAAGGGAGCTTCGGGGCACATGCACCTTATCTCGGAGGAGCATTTGATGAAGGAACTAAGGCGACTCAATTTGCGGAGGCGAAGTTGAGTTCAGAAGGCCTTAGCACGGGGCAAGAGGACGCAGAGGCGGGTACTCTTGAAGAATATGCCACAGTGTTGTCATTCAAAGTTGCCATGAAGGAAGCGGTGCGCAGCAGAGATTGTGCTGGTAGGGGCAGAGGCCCAGGATCCAGACAATGGTGCACAAATTACAGTGAAGTCGGTGGACTTCGGGAGCTACTAGGCGACGGACTGTCCTAGAGCAGTGCTTCATCTAGGTGTGACCCAAGAGTGGGTGGATGAAGGTCAATTGCCAAAGGAGCGAACAAAATCGAAGGTGGAGGTGACCCTGCGATGTATTGGCAGAGGCCACACATGGAGGGTTCACAATTCGAGTTTATTCCACAAGGATCAGAATGCAATGGAGATGTCACCAGGAGGCGACATGGTGCAGCGGATCGTGGTGGAACAGTTCGTGGCAATGCGATACACACGAGTGAGTCCCGGGAGGGACTTGATCATATGGAGGTATGATCGGGAGCTACTGGAAGCTCCACTTCGGTGAATAACACGACGACAAGAAGGGCTATGGATTCAAGGAGTGAAGGCCATGGTACCGCAGAGGCGGGTCTTCCGGACGTGCATCGAATTTTGCATCGGATGAAAACCTTGGTCATCAGCATATGGGGGCTGTGTTCCACTAAGGGAAAAGTTCGAATGCAAGTACCAGTGAGTTCCATGGGAGGGACTTGATCATGCAGAGGTATGATCAAACCAGCTGGAGAGTTGGACTGCTCCAGAGCTCATATTCGCTTAAGGGAGCCCGGCAAGTCAGAGGACAAGGCCGAGTAAGCGAACGTTGCTACCAAGGAAGCTAAGGAGAACAGAATCGGTGCAAACCCTACAACATGATGGCAGAGGCCATGCATGGGAGTTGCAATCTGTCTTTCCATCGACCAAATGGACTGCTTGGAGAGCACAGAGGTGTTGAAACAGGGGGGGTCGAAAGGGGCGAGGAAGCGACGACGAGTCCAGAGGGACTTAGCTACCCAAAATCAAGCAATCAGTTAGAATGGAGGTGGACTCGGAGGAGTGTCACGGAGGCATATCTACTGATTGTGAAAAAAAGGGATGTAGATGCGAGGCGACGGATAGTAGTGCCATGGGCATGGCAGCGCCATGGTACCGCAGAGGCGGGACTTCCGTGAAGGTCATTGATCCCTTGCTCTCATGGAGGGAGAGCGCTTGGTCATGAAAGGGGCCGAGGAGGTGGAGCATGCAGAGGCAATCTCCAAGTACCGAGACAAGGCTGAAGGGCAGAGGCCGAGGAACTTCGTAAGACCGGTGTCAACAAGTTTCTCATCAAGATAGCCGTAAGTGAAGGACTTCGGGTCATGCAAGAGTGCACGACCAAGGAACGAAGCAAGCAGTACGCGGTGCTATACCTTTGCTACTCAATAGAGTAGGTAGCAGGGTTGATGGAGAAGACGGTACAATCCCAGAGGCGACCAAACCTATGAGAGAACTACTCCAAGTTGGGGTGAAAACTTCCTGCATTCCAGAAGTTCGATGGCATTGAGAAGGTGAATCACAGTAGCTAACTCAACGCAAGGAGTGCAAACACTTCATGTACTTCAGAAGTGTGAGCAAAGAGCAGGCGAAGGCTAGTAACCAACTCGATGCATGAAGTACAATCTCGAGGAGGCGGGCGAAGTCAAGTAACCTTTGCCTTCTCAACCCTTAAGAGAATGGGCGAAACCGAGTACACCAATTCTCTTATCTATCCAGTAGAGGAGCTCTGCATATGTTCAAAGACCCTTCGAAGATAATGGAAGACAATAGTTGTCAAATCCTCACCAATGGTGATCAGTGCTACTGAGAGTAGATTGTCCGCTTCATTTCCCAACGAAATGCCAATCGAAAGCGGAAGTGATGCGAACCTACTTGGATGTGACAACTAAGTGAAAGAAGAGTCAATGAGCAAATGTTGTGGAGGAAGGACCCAAAACTTCAGAAGTTTGCGAGACGATGCTCGTTAAAGCTCCAACAAGCATCCACCCAGTTCAAGCAGCATGAGGCATTTGAGAGACTGGCGCAGTAAGGATGGTCTTTTCCTTCATTTGGTGGATCCGCAGGAATCAACGAGGATCAACACAACTCAGCCAACCCCACACCAGAGTCAGAGTCATTGGCGAGTTGAAGCAGCATGGCGGATCAAAGGTTCGACTACTCAAAAACAGCAGCGGAGAGCAGCTGGGAGCCAGGAGGCGCATTGCAGTTAGAGTAGAAGATTGAAGACTCAGCAAAGGCGAAGAGTTGCAGTGTTCACAAAGGCTTCGACGAGGACGTCGAAGGGATAAGTGGGGGAGAATGTCACGGACAAACTTCGAAACAGGGTGTTTGATGTAATGCTTATGTATATCCGTGTCTTTTGGCATGTTCATGCCTTATACAACATGTAGAGGGGCGGCCGAAGGCATAATAGTCCCATTTAAGTTGGGTTGGTGGCCTCTTTAGGCTTGTAAATAAAGGTTGTGTCATGTGGACACGTGCAAGAGCTTTTCGGTCTATAATGGACCATTTTACCCTTTGTTGTGCCACTGTTCAGAGCTTGTAAAGTCTGTTTGTAATTTGCTTTGTCTATGAAGTGTTTTTCGGAGATGTTTGCTTGTGGATCCCGATTGAGGCGTTCTCTCTAGCCCGTTCTCTCTTTTGTTGGTCCTAAGGGACAATGGGAGTCTGCGGGGAGGCTGACCTTTGCGGATGGACACGCAAGGGTGCCGCACGACTTAGGCAAAACCAGTTAAGTCCGTGTCACTATGGCCTGAAGTCTTTTGTCGATACGTCGACCGATTCTCCGGCTCGACGTCCAATCTTTTGACATGTTCTACTCCGACCCAACATGATTCTTCCTACTTTAATTATCTCTCCCTGATCGAAATTTCCTATGTCACTCAAAACGTAGATCAAATCATAGACAATATTAATTAATTTTATCATCAAAAGATTAACACCACGAACTAGATGCATTAACTTGAAGCTTACTTCAGGAATGACACTTATACTTCAAAATTTGATGTATGTATCATATATTCGATAAATTCTAGTTAGTTGATCTCTCATTGTATAGTTAGGATATAAAATAGTTTTGACAGCAAACCAAATTGTAATCTTCAAAGGAAATATTTATATAAGAAAAAACTTTATGTCTCAATGACTTTTCAAGCTTAATGTAATCACTTCTTTAATCAATAAAGATGAATCATCTGTCTTTATTGTCTTAAATTTAGAATCTTATGATATATGGTATGATACACTTTGGTCATGTCAACTTCAAATTAGTTCAAAGAAAGTCACATCCTAATTTGATTTTAAAATTTAACTCTAAATTCGAATCTAAATGTTTGATTTGCAATCAATCTAAAAATATAGAAAACCCTTTAGACTTATTCAATTTAGAGATATCCAAAAACTTGAATTAATCTATAATGATGTTTGTGATTTTAATAGAGTACTAACCAAAGGTAAAAGTCATTAGTTTGTGATCTTTATTGACGACTTCTATAAATTCTACACATTTTTCTTTTAAATACCAAAAATAATTTTTTTAACAAATTTGATTGAAAAGTTAAAGTTGAAAATTAATTTGATTGAAAAGTTAAATTGTAAGATTAGATAGAGGAGGTGAATACACTTATAAAGTAAATTTGCCAAATTTTATGAGGATTATGGCATAATTCATTAAGTCATTGCTCCTTATTTACCTCAATCTAATAGTGTAGGTGAAAGAAAAAATAAAACCATTTTAGATATGATTAATGCATTGATCCTTAATTCAAGCATACCCCAGAGCTTGTGGGGCGGAGCCTCTCTTATTTTTCTATTATATATTTAATAAGATATCACAAAAGGCAACCCCTTATGAACTTTGGAAGAGTTATTAAACAAGGCTAATATACGAGGGTGTTCACCTAAGTTTATTATCTTAGAATCTAAGAGAAAAAAAATATGCCCTAAAATAGTAGATGTTTCCCTCCATAATAACACTTATAGATTTCTTATAGTAAATTTTAAAATACCTAAAATTTCTAATGACACCCTAATTGAATTTAGAGATGCATCATTTTTTAAAAATATATGCTCTTTTAAGACTAGATTATCTACTAATATCTAAAGTAATTATTCTTTATCCTTTCCAACTCTTATAGAACCTAACATTCAACATGAATACTAGAAGAAGCAAGAGAGGTAAGATTGAAAAGAACTTATGGTGATGATTTTGTCTCTTATATGATAGAAGATACACCAAGTTCATTTTAAAAAATATGTGCTCTCCCAATACTTTTTGAAAGAGATGTTTAACGGTGACATAGAATTCATAATTAATAATCACACATGGATCCTTAATGACTTACCTCATAGGAATAAACCATGATGTGGCAAGTGGATTTTGAAATAGAAGATTAGAATCAATAGTACAATTAAAAAAAAATACAAAGCTAGGCTTGTTGGTTAAGGTTTTGGGCAAAAACCTGACATTGATTATTTTGACATTTATATGCCCGTGACGCAAATTACTATCATCTGATGCTTACTTATTTTTGCTTCCATTCATAAACTTCTTATTTATCAAATGGATATAAAGATTACTTTTTTATACAGCGAGCTCGAAAAATAGATATACATGAATCAACCTAAAAGATTTATCCTAGATAAGAAGAAAAAGTACACAAGCTGATTTGATCATTGTATGGACCGAAGCAAACACCAAAACAATGACAAAAAATATTTGATTATATGATTTTATCTTTTAAATTTTAAATCAATGAATATGATAATTGTCTATATCGTAAAAGGATAAAGAATAAATTTATCATTCTTTGTCTTTATATTGATGATATCTTAATTCTTACTTCGGATTTAAATATAATCTTGGAGATTAAATCATTCTTATCTCATCATTTTGATATGGAAGATCATGGTGAAGTTGATATTTAGAAATCTTCTAATTCCATATCATTATCTCAATCTCACTATACTAAAAATATAATTAAAAATTTTAGATATTATGATTAGTCATCTATCTCCATTCCATATAATTTAAATATTCATCTTGTTAAAATACTAAAAATATGATAAATCAAGAAAAATACTCTCAAATCATTGGATCTATTCTCTATCTATCAAATAAGATGAGACCTGATATTTCTTATGCAATATCCAGATTTAGTAGCTAAACTAGTATCCCAAGTTTAGCTCATTGGAATGCTCTTTAATGAATTTTTAGATACATTAAGGGTAATTCGAATTATGAACTTAACTTTGTAGGACATCTTTCGGTTATTGAAAGTTATAGTGATGCCAACTGGATTTCTGATTCTTTAGATATTGAATCTACATCTTGATAGAAGTGTTATATCTTAGCAATCAACTAAACAAAATATTATTGTCAAAATTACTATAGAAGTTGAGTTTGTAGCACTTTACACATCTTGTATTGAAATACAATAACTTAAGAATCTAATTTTTTCTTCTCAAATCCTAGTCCACATGTTTCTATTTATTATGATTGCAAAGTTGTAATAATTTTTTATAAAAAAACTTATAAATACTAAAATGAGCAGACATATAAAGATTAGACAAACAAATATATTAAATGATAAGATTCTCATTCTGTTATTTTTATATTTTATATTAAATTTGATAATAATCTAATTGATTATCTTACTAAAAGCTTAAATATGACTAAGGTCCTAGTGCCATTGAGGGGGATGATTCTTTACTTAAAATAAGTTTTCCAATAGTAGAAACCCAATCTTTATGATAAGCGATCCATTGAAGAAGGTTCAATGTAATAATAATAAGCTAATTGATTGGCTAAGGAGCAAAATAGTTAGAACTTTAGTGTATTAGATATGAAGTTTATTTCTAACCCTATCTCTATGGTGATTTGTGCTTATATATAGAAATATAATAAGAGCATAGATTTAAAAGAGATTCGAGATGATATTTTTTGTGAGATGTGATTCTACACACATCCTTGATAAGAGCTTTCCTATATGAGAGAATCCATAGATGAATCGTGACTATAGATCTAGATAATTATTAGAATCTCTCATGAATAATCAAGATACTAATGTATGACAATTATTATGTAACTCACGAAGATATATTTTATATTGTGAGTGAGTTAGTTGACGTTTTAGTCAAAGAAACATAATTCAAGACCTAGTTTACTCGGTTTCTTTCATATGGATATTTACTTCACTAATTGATATTAAGTCTTTGAAAAGACACCTCATCGATGACATAGTATACACTAGCAACATTTATTTTTTAATAATTTTATTTTTATTTAAATTATTTATTTATTTGAGTGAAAATTTGAGTTTTTTTTGTAAGGAATCGTTGGAACTTGAATGGGTAAAAACCCAAATTCTCCTTTACTATTCATGGATTTTAGTTCCACCTCGATAGTTGAGGGACTTCTCTCTCATCTCTTTTACTCTCTTCTCAAATATATTTTTGAATAGAATAATAAACAAAGTTGGGCACAAAATATATACATGCTTTGGGCACAAAGTCATTTTAGTATTATTGCTCCAATAAATAAATGCATACATGCATCTTTGGCCACATCTCTAAGCCAAAGTCATCTTCAAGAATTACACTTGGTTTACATAATTCCTTCTCCAATCCACTATTGGTATATAGTTAAAGAGATCGCGAGTCTCCCCCCATTATTATCTCTACGAAAGAGGAAATAACCAAATCTATATTAAGAAGAGAAAAGCTTGCACATGTAATGCCCTCAGCTATAGCTTTCTAACGATAATAAACACCAATTCGAAGACACATTTAGTCGAGAAGATTACATACTACACAATCACTTGTTCACAAAAATTAACCCAAAGCCAAGTCGGAATTCCTTATACACTCTCTCCCGTAGATTCTAATGAACTCTTCTCTGTCAACCTCTTTAATTGAAAATACTTAAAAGTACCAAAATTGTCTTCCTCTTTGCATCTTCCTCCAACTAAAATCTTCATATTCATAATGTATGTTTGTGCAAATCCATCTTTTATCTTCTTACTTGCATCCATATCCAAATTCGAAATTGAATATATTAAAATCCGAAGAACGATCAGCTGTTCCTAGGTTGAGGAGGTATATAAATTATTATTATTATTATTATTATTATTATTATTATTATTATTATTTATATTAAATATTTTATATAAAATTGCGTTGTGGTATTAATGGAAAGTATTGTGTATTCTGTCCGAAAGATGAACTTTATCTTCCTGTGAAATGCGAGAGAGTCAAAGTAGAACCACAAGATATGTCTTATTTATTCTTGGAAGTCAGCCTTACGAGCAACATTGTCAACCAAACTTAGTTTGCAACAACTTTAATCTTCATGCCGGCATCACAGTGACCAGGATAGGAGCAGATGAAATAACTGGTTCCTTTAGCCAGAGTGATCTTATCGTTCCCAGATGTGTAGGTCTTGGAGCCAGACTTGGATGTGCAGCTATCATAGCCTTCGGCATCGACCACCACCACGTTATGCGCTCCCTGCCCGTATTTGAACACTGCATGCACACGTTTCCACATATGAAGATCAAACACAAATGCAAATCAAGACGAACAAAGATGGAGGAGGAAGGATGTGGATGATACCGAGGACGTCGCCTGCTTTGAAGGTCTTGCCGTTGGGCCAGCTCCCGACGTCAAAGCTCCAACCATCAGAGTCTCCTACGGGGATCTCCGCGGCCGCAGTGATCTCCAGGTGGTAGAAGAGGCACAGGCAGACGAGCGCCAAGGCAGCGATGTAGCTTCTACCAGCCATGGTCTTCAGTATCACAGACAGACTTCGGAGGCTGACAAACGATTTCTTTGATGTTGGGACACAAGAGTCTTGGGACTCGGTGGTGATTTATAGGGTTTTGGATTGCACAATATGGCCAGCATATATATTCGTGAATGGAAGGAAATGAATAAAAATATATTTAGTTAATTTAACTTTCTAACTAAGGATTGCTGTCCAAATATCCAAGTTTGCTTTATGTATTATTATTATAAATCGATAGGTTTCATGTTGGAGTCCACGTGTAAAATTCATGAACGTTATTGCTGTCAAAATATGCAAGTTGATTAATGTATTATTATAAAATGATAGGTTTCAATGTTGGAGTCAACGTGTGATCTTCATATTTTTTATTTGATATAATAATAATAATTTTTTTAATTAAACAATTAACTCTGGCACAAGTGGTGCAATAATTCATAATAAATGGCCTTCAACTTGGTAAACCTTAATGATACGATAAATATTGTGACGATAAAATCTATAAGAAACAGCGAACACTAGCTAGCAAATACAGTCACGTAAGCCAAACCATACAATAGAAATTTTCTTTGGTCAAACCCATTATAAAAGCTCATCAAATCATTATAGTTACTATTTACTTAAGACTAGCCCTAATCATGGTTTGATTTGAACCGGAACTAAATTGACCTTACGATTTCAAATTGATTAAATATTATTAAAGATTAAAATAAAATATAAATAGGGACTAATTTCGATCAGAAAAAATAAATCGATTAAAACATGAGGAATCAGACGTTGGGCCGGAGTTGAACATGTTAAGAGATTGGACGTTGGGCCGGAGGATCGGTCGATGTATCGGCAGAAGGACTTCGTGCTGTGAGTTTAGGCATCGGGCCGAAGGATCAAAAATTGCGCCAAGGAAATCGAAAGTTGCAGAAGTTAACATGCCGATTGGGTAATACGCCGAAGGAGAGGACGATGCACCAAAGGATTAGATAAAGCATCGGAAGAACCAATGACATACCAGACAACATATGATTCGTACTTTGTAATAATTTGTCTAGATCGAGTTAGTTTAGGTCTAATTAAGTTGGTATTGGGATGAAACAATGCCAACTTAATTAGGGGCCAATTGTGCCTCAATAAGGGCTGAATTGGGTTACTGTTTGGCCCATTCAATGTCCTATAGTAGGGTTAGATGATGGTACCGTCAGACTGGGTGGTGGTACCACTAGACTAGGTGGTGGTATCGCATAGATACAATCTTTTAGACTATGTTAGGCGATGATACCACTAGACTGGGTGGTGGTACCGCCTAGTACTGGCGGTACCATCGCCTACCAGTCTCAGAGACTATGCCACCGATGGTTCCACTAGTTTGGATTACTGTTTGGGCCTTTGACGTGGCCCAACACAGCCCAAACTTGGGCCCGCTTGGCCCCTAATTGAGTTGACCCAATTCTAACCCAATTATGCCCAAAATCTACTTTGATCTAGACAATTATTACAAAGCTTGAATTAAATATTATCCGACATGTCATTGGTTCATTGACGCTTCGTCCGATTTTTCGACGCATCGTCCTCTCTTGTGGCCTATTGCCCAATCAGCTAGTTGACCTTCGCAACTCTGATTTCCTTGGTATACTTTTCACTCTTCTTGGCCTGATGTCTAAACCCATGGCCCGAAGCCTTCTACCGATACGTCGATCGATCCTCCGGCTTGACGTCTAATCTTT
Source organism: Musa acuminata AAA Group (assembly GCF_036884655.1). Lineage (NCBI taxonomy): Eukaryota > Viridiplantae > Streptophyta > Magnoliopsida > Zingiberales > Musaceae > Musa > Musa acuminata. Next base: position 13,831,245 of record NC_088332.1, on the reverse strand, counting down.
TGACATGTTCCACTCCGACCCAACATGATTCTTCCTACTTTAATTGTTTCTCCCTGATCGAAATTTCCTGTGTCACTCAAAACGTAGATCAAATCATAAATAGTATCAATTGGTTTCATAATCAAAATAAAAGCCCATCAAATCATTATAGTTACTATTTACTTAAGACTAGCCCTAATCGGTTTGATTTGAACCGGAACTAAATTGACCTTATGATTTCAAATTGATTAAATATTACAAAAGATAAAAATAAAACATAAATAAGGTCTATCATAAATCTTAAGTCTAAAGCCAATCAACTTAAGTTTGAATTTAGATAGAGTCATTTAGTTTCACTAAAAAATTTATAATTTTATTATTTTATATCGAAGCCTTCTTTTACGCAAAGAATTTATATGGAGTTAACATAAAATTCATAAAAAGACGCAACCTTCCAACTAAATTTCCAACAGCTTTACGGAGATGCATAATTCAATGACCAGTAAGCCTTGCGGAGGAACGGAACCATTCCTTTTGAGAGAGGCACAAACTACAGAGACAACAGTGCTTCAACCTTCGCGATCTGTTCTTCTTCATTCTTTGGAGTAGGGCTTCTATTTGCTTCGTCGAAAAGATCATGCTTCCATTTTTCTGCCTTGAAACCACTGTCGGCACATATTTCTCTCACCATATCTTCCTGTGAATCTTTCCCTACGCCTCACGTCCCTGCCACCATGTATCTCCCTTGACTGATAGCCAGCTCTGTGCATTTCAATGTCTTTGCAGATTATCTGTCTCCTCTCTTTTCATATCTATCATCAACTCGATTGAAAAATCTCTCAGGCTTATCACCACGTGAAAAGTTGTGTTTCCCTTCTCTTCCCTTCTTGCAGCACCAAGCATTTGATGATCATGGTGGTTTCTTGATTCTGGTCCGGTGGGAGGGGTAGCCACAGAATCCTTTCCTGTCCTGTGGGCAATTTTCTTTTGCTGAAAGCAGGTCTTTTCCTGGATGCTGCTGCCTCAACTTCCAAGTCATAAAATCCATCGTGTCTCCATTCATCGTCGTCACCTGCATGAGCTCTAGTCCTGCTGTCGTATTTTCTCTGCATGTCAGATGCCTCTATCTTGTCCACCCACCGGTCTGCTCCTTTGGATTACTCCTTCCTTCATCTTTATAAAGACAACATATCAAAGAAGTCAAGGAAATAAGACATGAAAATTAGAGGGCTGATTGACACACATTAGACGATTAATTACCAGAGATGAATCTCTGCGAACATAGCTTCGACCACCATGCCCAGCACCGCCACGTACCTCGTGCTGCATGGGTAGCCTTAGATTGTTATATAAAATGAGGTACTTGAAGCCATGGATCCGAACAAGAACCCCGCTACTTCTGGAGGTGTGCCATATCTACTGCATGCATGCCAAATAAGCACTAATGTTATATCTTCCATGTTGTGCATCGGAAGTAAAATTTGTGGCAGAAAGAGACAGCTACGTTGTACATATGAAAATTAAAAACTAGATTCTATTGTGATTGTATGTAACTCTTCATAAATAACTATAAGTTTCAATATATAGTTCCACTAATTTTTTTTATGAAAATTTACTCATAGAGATCAACACTCATATTTAATATGTCCAAAGTGTGAACATAACTTGTCATGTCACACGTGTCATCACTCACATGATTGGCTTATAGGATACCTATGACTACCACTAATATCTTCATGCACCACTATAATAGAAGTACGGATAAAGTTACAAACCACCATTATCAATCGCTCTTGTACTCGTATGCTAAGTATCATATCTATTCTAATGAAAATAATACAAGAGAAAAGTACAATTGTTGACTATATGCAAACTATACAAGTTATTATAGATGACTTGGATTTAATAGGTTATCCCTTAAGTGATGAAGAAGTCATTGTCCATACTCTCCATGGCCTAGGAGATGAATATAAGAAACTAACAATAGCAAGTCGGGCACAAGATATACCGACGTCATTTGAATAACTATATGAAAAGTTGATTGATCATAAAACATACCTAAAATGAGGAGAAGATGACAGGACCAACTATCACAGGTCAATCAAAAATCCAAAAGAAAGAGCTACCAAAGTAATAAGAACCTCAATAAATGGCCGAATAAGATGCCTCTTGGATACATGAGTAACATGCAAAGTTGTCATCCTTCATTACACTATCAACCATTCAATCATGATAGCAACTTCAATCTAAATTACTCAGGAAATAATTTACACTATAATTATTAGGAGCTCTAACATCTCAACAATAACAATCAACAAAGTCATTTGCTAGCTCTATGATAAAATTAGAAACACAACAAAAGTCTATCGGTCTCGAATGCCAATTGGCCTATTGCTACAACCAATTGGCTATAAGAAAACATCATGACTACTCTGACTGCTCATTAAAACAATTGGATTGTTGACTTCAGTGTTTATTATCATATTACTTCTAATCTGTAGAACTTATCCATCTATAATGACTATAGAGGCAATGAAGACATTATCATTAGTTATGGTAATAGAATTCCTATTACTCACATTAGTTCTACAATACTTAATTAAAACACCAATACTTTTACACTTAATGATGTTTTGTGTGCACCTCACATTAAAAGAAATTTTATTTCTATTTCTCAATTCTACAAATAAAATAACATCTCTATTGTGTTCTTTCTTAGCTCATTTTTTGTAAAGTATTTGAGCATGAGGGCATCCTTGATCCGAAGCCAGAATAAAGATAACATTTACGAGTAGTTGTCAGCCTCACAAATCACCTAGCCAACTGCTCTTACTTTAATTGATGCTCCAATCGATATATGGCATTGTCATCTTAGTCATCCATAATCCTCCATTCAACAACTACTTTCCCATTCCAAATCAAGTAGAATTATAACTTTTTATGATGCTTGTCTTAGTAATAAAAGTTATAGACTACCTTTTAGATCGTCTTCTATAACCTACTCTAAACCATTTGAAATTATCCGCACTAATATCTAGGACCCTACACAATCATTTCTTTTAATAATTTTATATTTTATGTCATTTTTGTATATTACTTTACTAAATATATATAGTTATACTCACTCAAATATAAATATAAAGTCATCACAATCTTTACCCACTTTAGAAAGTTGGTCGAGAACATCTTTCAAATTACCATTAAAATAGTTTACTATAATGAAGGAGGTGAATACCAAGTCCTAAAAACCTATCTCTTATCTTATGATATACAATATCTTAAGTCACCACTACATACTTCCGAACTAGTTGGCTTTGTCGAATAGAAACATTGACATATAGTCGAAACTGATCTAACCCTTTTACACTAAGATTTTATATCACCAACCTTTTGGTAAGTAGTCTTTCATATTATCTATCTCATTAATCGTATGCTCATGCCAATCCTATAACACCAATCACAATTTTAAAATTTATTTTATAAAATTTTAAATTTTCAAAAATTTAAAATATTAGACTGCTTATACTGTCCCTAGCTACTCCCCTACGTTTCACAACCTATCTCAATTCTTAACCCAAGCCCATAATGTATTTTTGTGCAAATCAGGCTTTATCTTATTGCTTGCATCCCTGTCCAAATTCGAAATTGAATATATTAAAATCTGAAGAAGGATCAGCTGTTCCAAGGGTGAGGTATATAAATTATTAAATTTTTTGCATTAAATATTTTATATAAAATTGCGTTGTGGCACTAATGGGAAGTGTTATGTATTCTCTCTGAAGGATGAAATTTATCTTCCTGTCAAATGCGACAGTGTCAAAGTAGAACCACAAGATATGTCTTATTTATTCTTGGAAGTCAGCCTTACAAGCAACATCCTCAACCAAGCTTAGTTTACAACAACTTTAATCTTCATGCCGGCATCGCAGTGACCAGGATAGGAGCAGATGAAATAACTGGTTCCTTTAGCCAGAGTGATCTTATCGTTCCCAGATGTGTAGGTCTTGGAGCCAGACTTGGCTGTGCAGCTATCATAGCCTTGGGCATCGACCACCACCACGTTATGCGCTCCCTGCCCGTATTTGAACACTGGATGCACACGTTTCCACATAAGAAGATCAAACACACATGCAAGTGCTCCCACAGAATCAAGACGATAAAGATGGAGGAGGAAGGATATGGATGATACCGAGGACGTCGCCTGCTTTGAAGCTTTTGCCGTTGGGCCAGTTCTGGACGTTAAAGCTCCAACCAGCAGAATCTCCTACGGTGAACTCTGTGGCCGCAGTGATCTTCAGGTGGTAGGAGAGGCACAGGCAGACGAGCGCCAAGGCAGCGATGTAGCTTCTACCAGCCATGGTCTTCAGTATCACAGACAGACTGCGGACGATGACAAACGATTTCTTTGATGTGGGACGCAGAGCCTTGGGACTAGGTGGTGATTTATAGGGTTTTGGATTGCACAATATGGCCAGCATATATATTCGTGAATGGAAGGAAATGAATAAAAATATATTTAGTTAATTTAACTTTCTAACTAAGGATTGCTGTCCAAATATCCAAGTTTGCTTTATGTATTATTATTATAAATCGATAGGTTTCATGTTGGAGTCCACGTGTAAAATTCATGAACGTTATTTGATGTAATGAATTTTTTTTAATTAAAAAAATGAACTCAAGCACTACAAGTGCAACGATTCATAATAAATGATCTTTGACTTAGTAAACCTTAACGATATGGTAAATATTTATCCTAAGCCAAACCACAATAGAAAATTCTATTAAAATATTTTATACATTAATAAGATATATTTTGGTCCCTGGATGAGTCACCATCGACGTCACATGCCACGTCCCAACCAATATCAGAATTCGATGCCACACGCCATCAGAACCCCATGGTGCACATCACGTTAGGTTCCGTACCGAGACACTATGCGACATGACTATCCCGAGAGCTCGGGACAGTGCCATCTGATGCCGCTCAAGCATCCCTAAAGACATCAACTCATTAGAGAAGTTGTTCCATCCCACAAAGGTCAACGGCCACATCGAACCGAAGCGCAACTAATCCTCGCATGATAGTATAAAAACTCCTGGCCGACACCCGGCCATGGGGGAGAAAAATAAGATCGACATAAAAACACTCCACTGACTTGCTCGTCGGAGGGGGCAAAGTCGGGGAGCACCCGATGAAGGCCATTTTTGCAGGAAGGCCGCCACCCTCGAGCGATGAGCGTCTCAACCCGGAATCGCCATCGAGTGCATAAGGACATGCTGCCATTCACCCTGGAGTCGGAGAGACACGACCCATCACAAACGGTGCCCGGGTCGGCAGATTGAGGAACGCTGATCAACATCCTCTAATGAGGGCCCAATCGACCCCGCCAGCCTGACTCTTGCCCGAGCCGCCCCGAAACGGCCACCCCCGAGCAGCGAGTGTCTCGTTCCAGGAAACACCTCCCATCGCATGAGGGAGAGTAGTGAACTGGCTTGGGATCCCGATCGATGCCAACCTGCATTCCTTCCCGAGGGTGCGCCCATCTCATCATCCTGATCACTTAGCAAGAAGCTCCCGATATCGGCCCGTGGACCTAACAGTGCTGACTCACTAGCCATGGTACTTTTGTTTACTAACATTTTGGCGCTAGAAGGAGGGCACGATGTGGAGCAACTGACAGGAGTTCTCCCCGGGCGAGAACCACCAACCGACCTCCCTTTCGTCGAACCATAAAGTCAGGCCCTCCCCACCCCTAGAGACAGGGGGATCTCGTCTTCGATGTTAGATCGTTACTAGCGTCTGTTCAACGACCCAGGATTCTCGCCCCCGAGGCTCACCACAGGGCCCTCGATCGTGACACCCGAGGCGTCCCTTAGCCTGACCAAGCAAGTGCAGGCCATGGCGGGCATGATACAGATGCTCGCTCCGATCATTCCTCAGATCGTGCGGCTGGCGACGCCCCCGACCGACCTGACCTGGTAGCGCCCGAGCGGGGAGCAGGTCGGGATTGGAGAAGCCCGAGAGCAAGCAATGGACCCGAGAGGTCCTCCCGGTCAGAACATACCCGCGGCTTGCCTAGTCATATTACCTCATCTCGGGCATGACACCATATCATCCGACTCGACGGACGACTCGCTTAGGGCCCAACTGTCCTGAGTCAACCAACGCCTGGATGCGTTCCAGCGTGAGCTTCGAAAATCGTGGAGCAAGTCCAACGAAGATGGCTTGGGCGAGTCCCCTTTCACTCAGGAAGTATAAGACAAGCCAGTACCCCTCAACTTCAGGCTACTAACATTGGAGACATACGAAGGCGGCTCCGATCCCATGGAGCACATCTCTGTATTCTAGGCCCATATGGTCTTCCATGGCACCTCTGATGCATTGATGTGCCGGGCATTTCCAACCACTCTGAGGGGACTGACACAAACGTGGTTAAGCCAACTACGCCAATCCTCAGTCTCATCCTTCGACCAGCTTGCTGGGGAGTTTGAGCAAAACTTCCTCGCTAGCGCGTGACCTAGGCCTTCCATGGCAACCCTGCTCACGCTATCCTAACGCAAAGATGAGTCTCTCTCTCAATTCGTGACATGTTTTGCCATCGAGATCTAGGGACTTCCGGACGCTCACCCCTCTCTAATCTTGCAGGCCTTTCTGATGGGCTTGAAGCCTTCAAGGTTCTTCTGGTCACTGATCGAGAAGTCGCTAATGACCATTTCCGAAATGCTCCAACGCACCGACCAGTACATCATCGCCGAGGCACTGGTGGCAGGGAGGAACATGGAAGGCAAGAGGCTCAGGGCGGAACTGTCCCGGGGAATGACCTCAACAGCCTCGGCACCACCCCACCACGGACTCGGCTGACAAGAGCTACCGCTCCCGAGGCCCCCACCTCTTCCCCTAAATACGTCCCGCACCAAGATCTTTCTCTAAATTAGGGAGACGAGTCTCTTGCCACAACCTCATCCTATGAAGGCTACTCACAAAGATCGGTCCAAATATTGCAGGTTCCACTAGAACTACGGTCATGACACAGAGGACTACCATGACCTCTAGAATCAAATAGAGGCACTGATCTGAAGAGGTCACCTCGGACGCTACCTCAAATCCCGGGAGGCGACTCCACGCCCCAGGGTACCCGCTAAGAGACAAATCGATGTCATCTCCGGGGGACCAGCGGTTGATGGCAATAGCTCTGTGGCGAGAAAGGCTTGTTGAATCTCGTATTTTGATGATGAAACTACTTGATATATGTTTATGATTTAATCTGCGTTTTGAGTGACGCAGGATGCTTTGATCAGGATGAGACAATTAAAGCAGGAAAATCATGTTGTGCCGGAGGAACATGTCAGAAGATTGGACGTCGGGCCGGTGGATCGGTCGACGTATCGACAGAAGGCTTCGGGCCGTGGACTCGGGCATCGGGCCAAGAAGAGCGGGTATTGTGCCAAGGATATCGGAGTTGCGGAGTCAACTGGCCGATTGGGCAATAGGCTGCAGGAAAGGACGATGCGCCGAAGAATCGGACGAAGCGTCGAGGGACCAATGACATGCCGGACAACTTGGTTAATTGCTTAGGATTAATTGTCTCGATCAAAGTTTTGTGTTGAGATAAGTGTGCAGGATTAACTACGATGAGAGTAAGACAAGCAGCAGGTATTGCGCCGGAGTCAAGATCATGATCACGTTGGGAGTTCGAGAGTTCGACGGAAGTTCGGACGGTCGTCGGAGGTTCAGCGAGAACAGATCCGAGAAGTCCAGAAGCTTGCCAAGCGAAGCTCGTCGGAACTCGCCAAGTGGATCGTCGCAAAGTCCAGGAGTATGCCGGATGTCCGCAGAAGGATCACCGAGGGTTATCGGTTGATCGACGGAAGTTGGCCGGAAACTCGCCGGAAGAAGCGATTGACGCATCGGAGCAAAGTTGCAGAAGTTGTCTTAGAGTTAATCGTAGTTAGCATGATGATTAAGCATGAAAATGGGAGGTGATCCCATTAGCTTAATCTTGGGGCAATTGGGCCCCTGAAAAGATTCGAATTGGGCCGAATGGAGTGAACCATTCGGACCCTGATTGAGCCAGGAGGTGCAACCGCCTGGGCTGTGGGGTTGGGAGGTGCAACCGCCCCAGCCAGGAGGTGCAACCGCCAGGGCTGCGAGGCTGGGAGGTGCAACCGCCCCAGCCGAGAGGTGCAACCGCCCAGAGCACAGTCTTCGAGCTAGACTGGGCGGTGCAACCTCCTCTGCCAAGAGGTAGCACCGCCAGAGCTCAAGTTTCGAGCTCTGCCAGGCGATGCAACCACCGAGCTCAGTCTTCGAGCTCTGGCAGAGAGGTGCATCAGCTTGAGCTCAGTCTCGAGCTCTGCTAGGTGATGCAATCACCGAGCTCAGTCTTCGAGCTCTGGCAGAGAGGTGCATCAGCCTGAGCTCAGTTTCGAGCTCTGCCAGGTGATGCAACCACCGAGCTCAGTTTCGAGCTCTGCCAGGTGATGCAACCACCAAGCTCAGTCTTCGAGCTCTGCCAGGTGATGCAACCATCGAGCTCAGTCTTCGAGCTCTGGCAGAGAGAAGCAATCGCCTGAGCTCAGTCTTCGAGCTCTGCCAGGCGGTGCCACCTCTCCAGTCAAGAGGTGCAACCGCCTGATCCCAGAATTCTGGGATTTGATCGATTTGATCGTTTTGAGCTCGAAGTTTGAATTGGGTTGGGGCCTATAAATACCCCACCCATTCAGCACTGAAAAGATACAGACCTACACCGAAATCTTGATCTTTTCTGTGATTCTAAGAGCTCAAAAGTGTTGTAAAGCCTTTAAGTCTCCTCATTCTGTTCTTCAAGTTTTCAGTTGTAAAGTGAGGAGAGAAAGGTCTGTAAAGGTTGTCTCCTGAGCCTGTCAAAAGGAGAGAAACTGTAAAAGGGCAGTTTGGCCTTCGCCCATTGAAGGAAGGCCACTAGTTGACGTCGGCAACCTCGTCGGTGGAGGAAGCCAAAAGTGGAGTAGGTCAAGGCTGACCGAACCACTCTAAATCTCTGGTTTGCGTTTATTTTCGAGCACTTTATCATTACTGCAAACCTCCCTCATTACTACTGCTCTCTGCGCTTTCACGAACAAGTTCTAAGTGCTGTTCTTCCGAATCTGCATTCAGACGTAAATTCGTATTTTCATACGTTACTGTTTACGTTTACGTTTGATTCTGCAGAACTGTCTTCCGTGCTTTTACGAACGAGCTTCTTTACAGTTTATACTTACATTTTGATCCTATTGATAACTGCAAACTTTCCTCTACGATTTTACGAATGAGTTTCAGCATTTAGACGTAAATCTGAGTTTAAGACGTAAATCTGAGTTTAGACGTAAATCTGAGTTTAGACGTAAATCTGCGTTTAGACGTAAATCTGCGTTTAGACGTAAATCTGCGTTTAGACGTAAAACAGCGTTTAGACGTAAATCTGAGTTTAGACGTAAACTGCGCTTAGACGCAAAACTGCGCTTAGACGCAATCTGCGCTTAGACGCAAACTGCACTTAGATACAAACTGAGAATTTGCTTTTGCATCATAACAGTTTTTGAACGAACGCAGCTTTTGGTTTTTAATCGCTGTAAGATTTCCGCTGCACTAATTCACCCCCCCCCCCTCTTAGTGCTCTCGATCCTAACAATTGGTATCAGAGCGGGGTATTTCTCATTTCGGATTTACACCCGAGAGAAATGGCTCTTCAAGAGGGCTTTTCGGTCTTTCGTCCACCGTTCTTTAACGGATTGGACTACACTTATTGGAAAACTCGAATGAGAGTTTTCTTAATTTCTCTAAATCTGGATTTATGGAATATCGTTGAAAACGGTTTTCAACTTCCCTCTAAACCGACGAACGAATGGTCGGATTTGGAGAAGAAGTATTTTTCTTTAAACGCAAAGGCTATGAATGCCTTATTTTGTGCTTTGGACAAAAATGAGTTCAATCGGGTTTCTTTGTGCGAAACGGCTTTCGATATTTGGCGCACTCTTGAAATCACGCACGAGGGAACTAGTAGAGTCAAAGACTCGAAAGTTAATATTTTACTGCATGATTTCGAGCTTTTTCATATGAAACCAAGCGAAACCGTTGTTGACATGTACACCCGTTTTACGGATGTCGTCAATGGTTTAAAATCACTTGGTAAAAGCTTTTCGGATTTTGAACTCGTTAACAAAGTTTTGCGCTCACTTTCTAAAAATTGGGATTCAAAAGTAACTGCTATTCAAGAAGCTAAAAACCTAAACAACTTACCACTTGAAGAACTAATTGGTTCATTGATGACATATGAAATGGTGCACAATGCACATGATGAAAATGTTGAACACAATCACCTTCCAAAGAACAGGAAGGATTTGGAACTCTGGACAAATGAATGCCACTTGAGCGATGACTCAAGTGATGAGGACAATGATGAACAAAACAACCTTCCAAAGAACAGGAAGGATTTGGGACATAGAACATTTGAAGACCACTCGAGCATAAGCTCAAGTGATGGTGAACTTAAACTACAAATGAAACGAAAATTAAAAAGCAAAAAGAATGGAACTACTTGCTTTAAACGCAAGAAGAAGAACAAAAATTGGGATGCATCGAGCTTCTCCGAAGACGAAGAAAAAATCAACAAAAGCGAGGCGGCAAACTACGCCTTAACAGCCTACAACGTTGAGGTAATGCCTTTGGTTTATTTTGAAATTACTTGATGCTTTCATAATGTAGTTTTCTTTTTTAGTTTAGAATTAATTTTCTTGAAAATTACATGTTAAAAAAAAAAATTACAAAATTATGATCATGCTAGTAATTTCGAAAATGATAATATTGCATATTTTATGATAAACAAACAAATTATTTTGATTGATAATATGAAATCATGGTTAAGAAGTAATAATGTGTATCATGTTTGATTAACATTGTTGAATGAAATCACGTTTGATTTAAAGTAATGCATAATAATATTAAATGGTTATGATACAATGATTAACAATTTTATGCATAAGATTTTAAGTTATTCATGATCATGAGCTTGTTTGATCTTCATAATTTAAATTCAAAATCTATAGCAAAAATCATGTCTGAATATATGAAAGTGTTAATTTCATTTTCGGATTCACTTAACAAGTGGTATCCTAACAATCGGATTTACTCATACACTTATGAAAAATAATTTTCTAAAATAGATTTGATGAAATGATTCCTGCTTATAAATTCCATCTTGAAATATGAATGATAGTATTTTTGCTTGCAAAGATTTGTTTCACATACATATCTCCTATGATTCATGTGCAGAAAAAGAATTTATAAATCATAATACAATGAAATTTCTTATGCAAAAATAAAGTGCTTTTGTGATTTATTGCTAAAGAGAATAATTATTAAAATCATGATCTTGATAATTATAACATGAAGCTCGTTATAAATCAAGATCGTTCATTATGCTTATCAAAAAGGAGTTCTTCAAATGAAATGCAACTTGTCTTTTGATTTCTTAGAATTCAATGAAGTGTCATATTAATATCTTAAAATTTGGAATATTTTAAAATGTGATCTTGATAATAATGTTTCAAGTTGCTCTTTGTACTATATCTTTTCAAATGAATCATGAGCCTTGATATCATATATTTCATAATATAGAAATAACAAGATTTCTTTGCCTTTTGTCTTGAACCTTCATGCTTATCTTAATTTGGCATATAAAGACTAAGGCATGATTAGATGAAAAAGAATCTCTTAAAAAATGCTTTTCCCATCTGATCGAGATTAATGATTTCATCTCGAAATTAATTTTAATGACTTGATTATGAATTTCAAGTTAATGATTTGATTTGAATAAGTTTTATCTAAATCATAATCTTGATCTTGCAAAATTGAAGTCACAAATAATATCCTGTGGTATTCATGAATTGATACTCACAATATGAAAGCATTGATATTCATGACTTGAATTGGATTGAAACATTGTATGCTTAAATTAATCATTCTCCTATGTTTCAAAAATTCCTTAAATGCCTTATGTGATGATTGAAAACTAATTTGCTTTATGATGAATCACGAATCATAACTTGATCTATGATGCCTTGAAATGATTGAAATATTTAACACTTTTATGCTCTACCCCCTACTTTCTTCTTGTTTTCATTGATAAAATGGGGAGAAGTTTTGATCATGCATGGTAGGATATAATTTGACAAAATTGATGCCATCATGATATGAAACATTTATGATGTGCAATTATGCATGCAATACTTGTGCTTTCTAATTATGATGTGATATGTTGCATATGATGTAAATCATGATTTAAAATGCTATGAGTGCTAAGTTACACACTTTGAGAAGAAATTGCTATATTGAAACATTAATGTAATTATGAATGGTGATATGAAATTATGCATGTAATACTTCAACCTATGATAACGATGCATGCAATGATAAAATATTCATGATGAAAAATTGTCTTGACATTCATAACTTGATTATTCATCCTTTGTCATGATTTTGAAATCGTTGTAAAAGGAAAAAGAACTACAAAACTGTATTCTTCCTTTCTTTTTGACAATGACAAAGGGGGAGATAGCTAGCTTGCACAAGTCAAGAAGATGCAAAAACTTGATTGCTAACTTGCGTATTTCAAGAAGCAAAAATTGTCTTCTTGAAAATCACTATCTTGAATATCTCAAGAAGCAAGACTTGCAACCTGCACATTACAATAGGAAGCAATAATCATGAGCCTACACAAGAAAGTTATCTTGCATTTGCTTTCGAAGTTTTTGCTAGCTTGTATATTGCGAAACTTGTATATCGTAAAAATTGCTAGCTTGTAGTCTAAAGAGAAGCGAAAAGTTGCTATCTCAAAAGGTGCTATCTTGCCTATCTCAAGAAGCAAAACATGCTAACTTGCGCATCTAGCAAAGTGGATGAAATTTTCATATTTCAAGAAGCAAGAGTTGCCTTCTTGAACATCTCTAATTTGCTAGCTTGCATGATGTAGAACTTGCTATCTTGAACATCTCTAATTTTCATACCAAGTGCTATCTTGTATGCTATAAAACTTGCATATCTAAAACTTGATAGCTTGAATATTCTAAGCATGAATCAACACTTGCTATATTTTCTAGCAAAATTGCATGATGATAAAACTTGATATTATGTTCTTAATGCAATGAGTTGAACCAATATCATAAACACTTGATTGTGATACTTCTCCTTTTTGTTGATGACAAAGGGGGAGAAGTATGTTGATGAAAGTATGTTGATGACATGACATGTGATGCATAAGTTTATGCATATGTTCATGTTGACGTGTTGCAAGTATTCATGATGAATATTGCAATGACTTGAATTCAGGTTGAATTCAAGGTTCTATCAATATGGCATATTGATAGGGGGAGTTTGTTTAAACTCCGGGAGTTGAGTTTAACTCCGTCATCAAGTGGTTGTCATCATCAAAAAGGGGGAGATTGTTGAATCTCGTATTTTGATGATGAAACTACTTGATATATGTTTATGATTTAATCTGCGTTTTGAGTGACGCAGGATGCTTTGATCAGGATGAGACAATTAAAGCAGGAAAATCATGTTGTGCCGGAGGAACATGTCAGAAGATTAGACGTCGGGCCGGTGGATCGGTCGACGTATCGACAGAAGGCTTCGGGCCGTGGACTCGGGCATCGGGCCAAGAAGAGCGGGTATTGTGCCAAGGATATCGGAGTTGCGGAGTCAACTGGCCGATTGGGCAATAGGCTGCAGGAAAGGAGGATGCGCCGAAGAATCGGACGAAGCGTCGAGGGACCAATGACATGCCGGACAACTTGGTTAATTGCTTAGGATTAATTGTCTCGATCAAAGTTTTGTGTTGAGATAAGTGTGCAGGATTAACTACGATGAGAGTAAGACAAGCAGCAGGTATTGCGCCGGAGTCAAGATCATGATCACGTTGGGAGTTCGAGAGTTCGACGGAAGTTCGGACGGTCGTCGGAGGTTCAGCGAGAACAGATCCGAGAAGTCCAGAAGCTTGCCAAGCGAAGCTCGTCGGAACTCGCCAAGTGGATCGTCGCAAAGTCCAGGAGTATGCCGGATGTCCGCAGAAGGATCACCGAGGGTTATCGGTTGATCGACGGAAGTTGGCCGGAAACTCGCCGGAAGAAGCGATTGACGCATCGGAGCAAAGCTGCAGAAGTTGTCTTAGAGTTAATCGTAGTTAGCATGATGATTAAGCATGAAAATGGGAGGTGATCCCATTAGCTTAATCTTGGGGCAATTGGGCCCCTGAAAAGATTCGAATTGGGCCGAATGGAGTGAACCATTCGGACCCTGATTGAGCCAGGAGGTGCAACCGCCTGGGCTGTGGGGTTGGGAGGTGCAACCGCCCCAGCCAGGAGGTGCAACCGCCAGGGCTGCGAGGCTGGGAGGTGCAACCGCCCCAGCCGAGAGGTGCAACCGCCCAGAGCTCAGTCTTCGAGCTAGACTGGGCGGTGCAACCTCCTCTGCCAAGAGGTAGCACCGCCAGAGCTCAAGTTTCGAGCTCTGCCAGGCGATGCAACCACCGAGCTCAGTCTTCGAGCTCTGGCAGAGAGGTGCATCAGCTTGAGCTCAGTCTCGAGCTCTGCTAGGTGATGCAATCACCGAGCTCAGTCTTCGAGCTCTGGCAGAGAGGTGCATCAGCCTGAGCTCAGTTTCGAGCTTTGCCAGGTGATGCAACCACCGAGCTCAGTTTCGAGCTCTGCCAGGTGATGCAACCACCAAGCTCAGTCTTCGAGCTCTGCCAGGTGATGCAACCATCGAGCTCAGTCTTCGAGCTCTGGCAGAGAGAAGCAATCGCCTGAGCTCAGTCTTCGAGCTCTGCCAGGCGGTGCCACCTCTCCAGTCAAGAGGTGCAACCGCCTGATCCCAGAATTCTGGGATTTGATCGATTTGATCGTTTTGAGCTCGAAGTTTGAATTGGGTTGGGGCCTATAAATACCCCACCCATTCAGCACTGAAAAGATACAGACCTACACCGAAATCTTGATCTTTTCTGTGATTCTAAGAGCTCAAAAGTGTTGTAAAGCCTTTAAGTCTCCTCCTTCTGTTCTTCAAGTTTTCAGTTGTAAAGTGAGGAGAGAAAGGTCTGTAAAGGTTGTCTCCTGAGCCTGTCAAAAGGAGAGAAACTGTAAAAGGGCAGTTTGGCCTTCGCCCATTGAAGGAAGGCCACTAGTTGACGTCGGCAACCTCGTCGGTGGAGGAAGCCAAAAGTGGAGTAGGTCAAGGCTGACCGAACCACTCTAAATCTCTGGTTTGCGTTTATTTTCGAGCACTTTATCATTACTGCAAACCTCCCTCATTACTACTGCTCTCTGCGCTTTCACGAACAAGTTCTAAGTGCTGTTCTTCCGAATCTGCATTCAGACGTAAATTCGTATTTTCATACGTTACTGTTTACGTTTACGTTTGATTCTGCAGAACTGTCTTCCGTGCTTTTACGAACGAGCTTCTTTACAGTTTATACTTACATTTTGATCCTATTGATAACTGCAAACTTTCCTCTACGATTTTACGAACGAGTTTCAGCATTTAGACGTAAATCTGAGTTTAAGACGTAAATCTGAGTTTAGACGTAAATCTGAGTTTAGACGTAAATCTGCGTTTAGACGTAAATCTGCGTTTAGACGTAAATCTGCGTTTAGACGTAAAACAGCGTTTAGACGTAAATCTGAGTTTAGACGTAAACTGCGCTTAGACGCAAAACTGCGCTTAGACGCAATCTGCGCTTAGACGCAAACTGCACTTAGATACAAACTGAGAATTTGCTTTTGCATCATAACAGTTTTTGAACGAACGCAGCTTTTGGTTTTTAATCGCTGTAAGATTTCCGCTGCACTAATTCACCCCCCCCCCCCTCTTAGTGCTCTCGATCCTAACAATTGGTATCAGAGCGGGGTATTTCTCATTTCGGATTTACACCCGAGAGAAATGGCTCTTCAAGAGGGCTTTTCGGTCTTTCGTCCACCGTTCTTTAACGGATTGGACTACACTTATTGGAAAACTCGAATGAGAGTTTTCTTAATTTCTCTAAATCTGGATTTATGGAATATCGTTGAAAACGGTTTTCAACTTCCCTCTAAACCGACGAACGAATGGTCGGATTTGGAGAAGAAGTATTTTTCTTTAAACGCAAAGGCTATGAATGCCTTATTTTGCGCTTTGGACAAAAATGAGTTCAATCGGGTTTCTTTGTGCGAAACGGCTTTCGATATTTGGCGCACTCTTGAAATCACGCACGAGGGAACTAGTAGAGTCAAAGACTCGAAAGTTAATATTTTACTGCATGATTTCGAGCTTTTTCATATGAAACCAAGCGAAACCGTTGTTGACATGTACACCCGTTTTACGGATGTCGTCAATGGTTTAAAATCACTTGGTAAAAGCTTTTCGGATTTTGAACTCGTTAACAAAGTTTTGCGCTCACTTTCTAAAAATTGGGATTCAAAAGTAACTGCTATTCAAGAAGCTAAAAACCTAAACAACTTACCACTTGAAGAACTAATTGGTTCATTGATGACATATGAAATGGTGCACAATGCACATGATGAAAATGTTGAACACAATCACCTTCCAAAGAACAGGAAGGATTTGGAACTCTGGACAAATGAATGCCACTTGAGCGATGACTCAAGTGATGAGGACAATGATGAACAAAACAACCTTCCAAAGAACAGGAAGGATTTGGGACATAGAACATTTGAAGACCACTCGAGCATAAGCTCAAGTGATGGTGAACTTAAACTACAAATGAAACGAAAATTAAAAAGCAAAAAGAATGGAACTACTTGCTTTAAACGCAAGAAGAAGAACAAAAATTGGGATGCATCGAGCTTCTCCGAAGACGAAGAAAAAATCAACAAAAGCGAGGCGGCAAACTACGCCTTAACAGCCTACAACGTTGAGGTAATGCCTTTGGTTTATTTTGAAATTACTTGATGCTTTCATAATGTAGTTTTCTTTTTTAGTTTAGAATTAATTTTCTTGAAAATTACATGTTAAAAAAAAAAAATTACAAAATTATGATCATGCTAGTAATTTCGAAAATGATAATATTGCATATTTTATGATAAACAAACAAATTATTTTGATTGATAATATGAAATCATGGTTAAGAAGTAATAATGTGTATCATGTTTGATTAACATTGTTGAATGAAATCACGTTTGATTTAAAGTAATGCATAATAATATTAAATGGTTATGATACAATGATTAACAATTTTATGCATAAGATTTTAAGTTATTCATGATCATGAGCTTGTTTGATCTTCATAATTTAAATTCAAAATCTATAGCAAAAATCATGTCTGAATATATGAAAGTGTTAATTTCATTTTCGGATTCACTTAACAAGTGGTATCCTAACAATCGGATTTACTCATACACTTATGAAAAATAATTTTCTAAAATAGATTTGATGAAATGATTCCTGCTTATAAATTCCATCTTGAAATATGAATGATAGTATTTTTGCTTGCAAAGATTTGTTTCACATACATATCTCCTATGATTCATGTGCAGAAAAAGAATTTATAAATCATAATACAATGAAATTTCTTATGCAAAAATAAAGTGCTTTTGTGATTTATTGCTAAAGAGAATAATTATTAAAATCATGATCTTGATAATTATAACATGAAGCTCGTTATAAATCAAGATCGTTCATTATGCTTATCAAAAAGGAGTTCTTCAAATGAAATGCAACTTGTCTTTTGATTTCTTAGAATTCAATGAAGTGTCATATTAATATCTTAAAATTTGGAATATTTTAAAATGTGATCTTGATAATAATGTTTCAAGTTGCTCTTTGTACTATATCTTTTCAAATGAATCATGAGCCTTGATATCATATATTTCATAATATAGAAATAACAAGATTTCTTTGCCTTTTGTCTTGAACCTTCATGCTTATCTTAATTTGGCATATAAAGACTAAGGCATGATTAGATGAAAAAGAATCTCTTAAAAAATGCTTTTCCCATCTGATCGAGATTAATGATTTCATCTCGAAATTAATTTTAATGACTTGATTATGAATTTCAAGTTAATGATTTGATTTGAATAAGTTTTATCTAAATCATAATCTTGATCTTGCAAAATTGAAGTCACAAATAATATCCTGTGGTATTCATGAATTGATACTCACAATATGAAAGCATTGATATTCATGACTTGAATTGGATTGAAACATTGTATGCTTAAATTAATCATTCTCCTATGTTTCAAAAATTCCTTAAATGCCTTATGTGATGATTGAAAACTAATTTGCTTTATGATGAATCACGAATCATAACTTGATCTATGATGCCTTGAAATGATTGAAATATTTAACACTTTTATGCTCTACCCCCTACTTTCTTCTTGTTTTCATTGATAAAATGGGGAGAAGTTTTGATCATGCATGGTAGGATATAATTTGACAAAATTGATGCCATCATGATATGAAACATTTATGATGTGCAATTATGCATGCAATACTTGTGCTTTCTAATTATGATGTGATATGTTGCATATGATGTAAATCATGATTTAAAATGCTATGAGTGCTAAGTTACACACTTTGAGAAGAAATTGCTATATTGAAACATTAATGTAATTATGAATGGTGATATGAAATTATGCATGTAATACTTCAACCTATGATAACGATGCATGCAATGATAAAATATTCATGATGAAAAATTGTCTTGACATTCATAACTTGATTATTCATCCTTTGTCATGATTTTGAAATCGTTGTAAAAGGAAAAAGAACTACAAAACTGTATTCTTCCTTTCTTTTTGACAATGACAAAGGGGGAGATAGCTAGCTTGCACAAGTCAAGAAGATGCAAAAACTTGATTGCTAACTTGCGTATTTCAAGAAGCAAAAATTGTCTTCTTGAAAATCACTATCTTGAATATCTCAAGAAGCAAGACTTGCAACCTGCACATTACAATAGGAAGCAATAATCATGAGCCTACACAAGAAAGTTATCTTGCATTTGCTTTCGAAGTTTTTGCTAGCTTGTATATTGCGAAACTTGTATATCGTAAAAATTGCTAGCTTGTAGTCTAAAGAGAAGCGAAAAGTTGCTATCTCAAAAGGTGCTATCTTGCCTATCTCAAGAAGCAAAACATGCTAACTTGCGCATCTAGCAAAGTGGATGAAATTTTCATATTTCAAGAAGCAAGAGTTGCCTTCTTGAACATCTCTAATTTGCTAGCTTGCATGATGTAGAACTTGCTATCTTGAACATCTCTAATTTTCATACCAAGTGCTATCTTGTATGCTATAAAACTTGCATATCTAAAACTTGATAGCTTGAATATTCTAAGCATGAATCAACACTTGCTATATTTTCTAGCAAAATTGCATGATGATAAAACTTGATATTATGTTCTTCATGCAATGAGTTGAACCAATATCATAAACACTTGATTGTGATACTTCTCCTTTTTGTTGATGACAAAGGGGGAGAAGTATGTTGATGAAAGTATGTTGATGACATGACATGTGATGCATAAGTTTATGCATATGTTCATGTTGACGTGTTGCAAGTATTCATGATGAATATTGCAATGACTTGAATTCAGGTTGAATTCAAGGTTCTATCAATATGGCATATTGATAGGGGGAGTTTGTTTAAACTCCGGGAGTTGAGTTTAACTCCGTCATCAAGTGGTTGTCATCATCAAAAAGGGGGAGATTGTTGAATCTCGTATTTTGATGATGAAACTACTTGATATATGTTTATGATTTAATCTGCGTTTTGAGTGACGCAGGATGCTTTGATCAGGATGAGACAATTAAAGCAGGAAAATCATGTTGTGCCGGAGGAACATGTCAGAAGATTGGACGTCGGGCCGGTGGATCGGTCGACGTATCGACAGAAGGCTTCGGGCCGTGGACTCGGGCATCGGGCCAAGAAGAGCGGGTATTGTGCCAAGGATATCGGAGTTGCGGAGTCAACTGGCCGATTGGGCAATAGGCTGCAGGAAAGGAGGATGCGCCGAAGAATCGGACGAAGCGTCGAGGGACCAATGACATGCCGGACAACTTGGTTAATTGCTTAGGATTAATTGTCTCGATCAAAGTTTTGTGTTGAGATAAGTGTGCAGGATTAACTACGATGAGAGTAAGACAAGCAGCAGGTATTGCGCCGGAGTCAAGATCATGATCACGTTGGGAGTTCGAGAGTTCGACGGAAGTTCGGACGGTCGTCGGAGGTTCAGCGAGAACAGATCCGAGAAGTCCAGAAGCTTGCCAAGCGAAGCTCGTCGGAACTCGCCAAGTGGATCGTCGCAAAGTCCAGGAGTATGCCGGATGTCCGCAGAAGGATCACCGAGGGTTATCGGTTGATCGACGGAAGTTGGCCGGAAACTCGCCGGAAGAAGCGATTGACGCATCGGAGCAAAGCTGCAGAAGTTGTCTTAGAGTTAATCGTAGTTAGCATGATGATTAAGCATGAAAATGGGAGGTGATCCCATTAGCTTAATCTTGGGGCAATTGGGCCCCTGAAAAGATTCGAATTGGGCCGAATGGAGTGAACCATTCGGACCCTGATTGAGCCAGGAGGTGCAACCGCCTGGGCTGTGGGGTTGGGAGGTGCAACCGCCCCAGCCAGGAGGTGCAACCGCCAGGGCTGCGAGGCTGGGAGGTGCAACCGCCCCAGCCGAGAGGTGCAACCGCCCAGAGCTCAGTCTTCGAGCTAGACTGGGCGGTGCAACCTCCTCTGCCAAGAGGTAGCACCGCCAGAGCTCAAGTTTCGAGCTCTGCCAGGCGATGCAACCACCGAGCTCAGTCTTCGAGCTCTGGCAGAGAGGTGCATCAGCTTGAGCTCAGTCTCGAGCTCTGCTAGGTGATGCAATCACCGAGCTCAGTCTTCGAGCTCTGGCAGAGAGGTGCATCAGCCTGAGCTCAGTTTCGAGCTCTGCCAGGTGATGCAACCACCGAGCTCAGTTTCGAGCTCTGCCAGGTGATGCAACCACCAAGCTCAGTCTTCGAGCTCTGCCAGGTGATGCAACCATCGAGCTCAGTCTTCGAGCTCTGGCAGAGAGAAGCAATCGCCTGAGCTCAGTCTTCGAGCTCTGCCAGGCGGTGCCACCTCTCCAGTCAAGAGGTGCAACCGCCTGATCCCAGAATTCTGGGATTTGATCGATTTGATCGTTTTGAGCTCGAAGTTTGAATTGGGTTGGGGCCTATAAATACCCCACCCATTCAGCACTGAAAAGATACAGACCTACACCGAAATCTTGATCTTTTCTGTGATTCTAAGAGCTCAAAAGTGTTGTAAAGCCTTTAAGTCTCCTCCTTCTGTTCTTCAAGTTTTCAGTTGTAAAGTGAGGAGAGAAAGGTCTGTAAAGGTTGTCTCCTGAGCCTGTCAAAAGGAGAGAAACTGTAAAAGGGCAGTTTGGCCTTCGCCCATTGAAGGAAGGCCACTAGTTGACGTCGGCAACCTCGTCGGTGGAGGAAGCCAAAAGTGGAGTAGGTCAAGGCTGACCGAACCACTCTAAATCTCTGGTTTGCGTTTATTTTCGAGCACTTTATCATTACTGCAAACCTCCCTCATTACTACTGCTCTCTGCGCTTTCACGAACAAGTTCTAAGTGCTGTTCTTCCGAATCTGCATTCAGACGTAAATTCGTATTTTCATACGTTACTGTTTACGTTTACGTTTGATTCTGCAGAACTGTCTTCCGTGCTTTTACGAACGAGCTTCTTTACAGTTTATACTTACATTTTGATCCTATTGATAACTGCAAACTTTCCTCTACGATTTTACGAACGAGTTTCAGCATTTAGACGTAAATCTGAGTTTAAGACGTAAATCTGAGTTTAGACGTAAATCTGAGTTTAGACGTAAATCTGCGTTTAGACGTAAATCTGCGTTTAGACGTAAATCTGCGTTTAGACGTAAATCTGCGTTTAGACGTAAAACAGCGTTTAGACGTAAATCTGAGTTTAGACGTAAACTGCGCTTAGACGCAAAACTGCGCTTAGACGCAATCTGCGCTTAGACGCAAACTGCACTTAGATACAAACTGAGAATTTGCTTTTGCATCATAACAGTTTTTGAACGAACGCAGCTTTTGGTTTTTAATCGCTGTAAGATTTCCGCTGCACTAATTCACCCCCCCCCCCCCCCCTCTTAGTGCTCTCGATCCTAACAAGGCTATGCCTGCAGCACAGTCGAGGAACGTCCTCTACCCGAGCTTGAGCCTAAAATCACCTTCGGGGCAGGAGAGGCCGAGAACTCCCATCATGATGATGCTCTAGTGATCTCTATCCAAATTGCCAACACCCAAGTCAAGAGGGTGTTGGTTGAAACCAGGAGTTTCGCTGACGTTCTTTACTTCGACGCCTTCAGGAGGCTCGGCTTGACCGAGGGAGACCTTACCCCCTATGGCATCAGCACTCAGAGGATTCACAGGGGATTCCATCTCCCCGCTCGGGACCACGATCCTCCTCGTCACCATTGGGGAGGAGCCGAGGGCAAAAATAATAATGACCACTTTCATGGTAGTCAATTTGCCCTTGGACTACAATGTCATCCTCAGCCGTCTAACCCTCAACAAGATAAAGGCGGTGGTTTCCACCTACCACAGGACCATCAAGTTTCCGACCTCGGCAGGGATCGGGGAGGTCCAAAGTGACCCAGGGGAGTCAAGGCAATGCTATATTGCTGCGGTTACTCTCCCAGGAAAGCCGCGCTCGACTCCGGTTCCCGATCCCCGTGAAGAGCCCGTACCGCAAGTGCCGTAGGAGCCTCTCGAGCCACTCATCGAGGTACCCCCTGAAAAGAAGCCGACTTGACCAGACCATCAAGGTCGGAGCCACACTCCGCGAAGTGGACCAGCTCCACCTCATTGATTTCCTGAGGAAGAATGATGACATGTTCGTGTGGTCCCCCGAAGAGATGCCCAGGATCGACCCAGAAGTGGCCCAACACCGGCTCAACATCGACCCCGAGGCACGACCGGTAAAACAAAGACTAAGGAGGTTCACTCCCGACCAACAAAAGGCGATCGGGGACGAGGTCGATCGCCTTATAAAGGCCGGGTTCATTACTAAGGTTAAATATCCCCGGTGGCTATCGAATGTAGTCCTCATTAAAAAACCTAATGGAAGCTGGAGGATGTGTGTTGATTACACTGATCTCAACCGGGCATACCCCAAAGACTGCTATCCGCTCCCCAGGATAGACTAATTAGTTGACGCCACCATGGGCCATGAATGCGTTACGTTCATGGATGCATTCTCAGGCTACAACCAAATCCGGATGGCAACCCAAGACTAAGAAGACACTGCCTTCGTTACCAACCGAGGGGTGTATTGTTACAAGGTGATGCCCTTCAGCCTAAAGAATGCTAGAGCGACTTACCAAAGGATGGTAGACAAACTTTTCAAGCACCAGATCAGGAGGAATATGGAGGTGTACGTGCTAGTCATAGGTGCCCAGCAAGCCAATCACGTGAGTGCTGGCACGTGTGACTTGATACAGAATCTTTTTGCTTATTATATTTTGGCGTATATCACTTTATAACTATTGCATAAATGCATATATATTGTGATGTCCTTGGATTTGTGCAATGGGAATCGGATCGTGATGAGATCACGATAATGAGATCGATTCACCTTTAAACACATATCCTAAATAATCCCGGTCATAGGTTACTCGAGAGGGACATCGTGATAACCGGATAGACTGGTGTGCTGTATACCCGTCCATATGATGGATGCAGCTGGTCTCATAGCTGCTCGTGTAGGGACACTAGGGATACAGTACAGGTGCTCATTGGAGAATGAGTTCACTGATTGATCCGCTTACGGAATGCTGGATGGTTGATGATGCCTTATTGTCAGACAGCGATTCCATAGTCCTAGTGGTGTATCTGGTCCTTAGACTTGAGACACCAAGGATGTCCTGTATGAGTGCTCCACTCTTTGATACCAGACTTATAGGTTTGACTGTTCTCAGATCTAGTACAGCTGGTCATTGGGAGTGGTAGTCGACCTTACGAGGGCTATTGAGTGTCGACAGAGGATCATCCACTCTCGGCGTCATGAGAGGAATATCCTATGTGTTCTTGCTCAGACAAATCCCTGGCCAGGGTCATTCGGGTTGAGAGAGAAAGAGTTCTCCGGGAGAATCCGATTAGAGCGAGACTCGAGTAGAAACCGTATGGGTCTGACAGCACCATGCTCGATATACGGTCTCTGGGATATTAGATGGATGAGGGGCTATAGGTACATGGTAACTGAGGACAGACAGGTCCAATGGATTGGATTCCCCTGTATCGTCTGGGGACTACGGCGTAGTGGCCTAGTACTTCCGTAGTCGATGAGTCGAGTGAATTATTACAGAGATAATAATTCACTCAGTCAGAAGGAGTTCTGACAGGTATGACTCACGGCCAGCTCGATATTGGGCCTAGAGGGTCACACACATATGGTAGGCATTGCGATGAGTAGAGGTTCGGATATGAGATATCCGACGGAGCCCTGTCTTATTGGATGCAGATCCAATACCCACTAGGGAAAGGACCCATTAGGGTTTTGACACGGGATCTCTATAAATAGGAGGGATTCACAGCCTCATAGGCTAGAGTCTTTGCTTGCCCTTCCTATTCTCCTCTCCCTCTCCACCTCAGAATAGGCCTGGAGTTTTGAGGAGCGTCGTCGCAACCCTGCTGTGTGGATCACCGCTAGAGAGGAGGACGCTTGACCTCCTTCACCCTCTCCTAAGGATCTGCAAGGAAACAGGGATATACGATCTCCCTAGGTAACACAATCTCTATACGCAGTTTTGTGTTTTGCGGATTTTTGCGCACCAATCTTCGCACGACGACGAACATCTTTTTGGGAATCGGGGATTTTTGTTTTCTTGTTCTTCCGCTGCGCATATGATGTCGCCCCCTTATGATTTCCCAACAGTGGTATCAGAGCCAGGTTGTTCGTGCGAATGATTGGTTTTGAACTGCGTGTATTGTGTTTAGGAAGAATATTGACGTCAAAATCGTTGACGCAAAAGCGAGGAAGGGCAGCAACAGTTGCTGCCCTCGATCTGCATGCCTGCAGCCACCTGCAGCGGCAGCCGCAGTCGCAGCCAGGCAGCACAGCGCCGGCGCATGCGCAAGCGCTGTGCCTGCAGCAGCCGGCCGGCGGCCTGCTTGCAGCAGGCTTGCGGCCGGCGGGGCTGGCAGCCCGCGGGTAGAGGCGCCTGCGGCCGCTGATCCCGCGGGCAGAGGCGCCGCGGGGCAGCAGCGCGGGCTGAGGCACCGCAGGGCAGCGGCGCCTGTGGCCGCTGCTCCCACGGGCAAAAACCCCGCAGGGGCGGCCGCCAGCGAGGCAGCACCGCCTGCGGGCGCTGCCTCGCCGGCAGAACTGTCCGCGGAGGCGGCGACGCCCGCGGGGGCGCCCACCTGCAGCGGCAGCGCCGCCAGCGGGCGTGCCGCCCGCAGGCGAGGGCAGCGCCCCGCCCCTCGCCGCACAGGCCGCCGCCAGCAGGGTGGCGGCGGCGGCGGCAGCAGCGAAAGGGAGAAAGGATATTAGGGTTTTCTGGGCAAAAGACAGTTTTGCCCCTCGGAATTTGAGAAATTCCAGTTTCTGTCTTTTATCCAAATTACGAAAATACCCTTAGGAATTGAGAAATTCCCTACATGTCCCTGATTTCAGAAAAATATTAATTAATTAAAAGGTTTAGTTGATTATTATTTTTTATTATTATCTAGTAGTCCTACATGATGATGATTATTTATACATGTGATGTATGATGTGTGGACGGATGATCATGGACCGTGTGATGTGTGTACTTGTGATTATTATTATTGAGGTCTGCGAACCTCCATTATATTTCTCGTTTATTGTCGGGCCTGCGTGCCTATGATTAAGTTGTAATCACATGAGGAGGCGCAACGGGAGCGTGGATGCGACAGCGGGACCCACGAGACGGACGATCGTGATGCATGGAGATGCATCAAGATGTCGACGAAACCGACGAGGACGAGATGGACGATCACAGGGCATGGAGATGCACCGTTGCACACATAGATCTTGATGTGAGTGATTAGGCCTACTGGCTCGGGCCTAATCATATTAGGTTGTGGTCCATGATCATCTGATGTGATTGCTTATACACATACTAGATAAGTATATATATTTGCATGCGATGTAGATATATATTAAATATGTATATGTGTGACATGTCATATTAGGAGACCAAATTATAGAAACATCTCTCGATAATATTAAGTCGGTAAACGTGAGGCAATTAGATTGACCCACGTGGCCTTCCATCGTTATGAGTAGGAACCGATTCCCGGTGTAGGTTGAGTTGGGCGAGTCCCTCGAGACTCACCTATATCGCGATTCGCTATCTTGCTTACGACATAGAGATGTCACCGGTGACCTGAGGACATGGTATGCTTGGTCGAGTCCCTCGAGGGTATATCATCAAATCAGACTCATCTTGTAACGAAGGTGTTGACTTAACCGAGCATCATGGTTGGTCGAGTCCCTCGAGGCCATGGTGATTCGGAGGCCGAACAGGACGGGAATCACAAGGAGTTGTGATCGGCAAGAGTTGTCTACCTTTTAGGCTTAGTGTGATTGGTCGAGTCCCTCGAGGTTACACTAAGACGCTGATTGGATCCTGATCCCCACTAGAAGTCTGCCGGAGACTTCCGTTTCACGTGCTGAGGGTGTCGCGTGACTCGTTAGTAAAATAGTGGGAGCATATAAAGATAGAAGTCCATATCTTGATAGTTTATTTCTTGCAAAATCTGCATGTTATTCATTTCTGCTACATCTTTATTTTCAGAAAATGTCGCTTTCAAATCCCTTACGTGGCATACTTGATGTCAACCGCCTCACTGGTCCAAATTATACGGATTGGCTCCGTAACTTGAGAATTGTTCTCACAGCGGAGAAAATCGTGTACGTCCTTGATACAGTGATGCCTACGCCCGAAGAAGGGGCAAACGAGGATGAGATCGCTCGCTACGTGAAGTACATTGATGACTCCACTCTTGCTCAGTGCTATATGTTGGGCTCTATGACTCCAGAGTTACAGAGACAACATGAAAAGATGGATGCCAGATCCATTCTCCTACATGTCCGTAAATTGTTTGAGGAACAGGGAAGGACTCAACGATATGAGATATCCAAGAGCCTTTTCCGCGCTAGGATGACTGAGGGGACACCGGTTCAGAACCATGTCCTAAAGATGATTGAGTGGATAGAGAAACTCACAGGTCTAGGAATGGTCCTAGAGGATAACTTGTGTGTGGACATTGTGCT
This sequence comes from Musa acuminata AAA Group, assembly GCF_036884655.1. Classification (NCBI taxonomy): domain Eukaryota; kingdom Viridiplantae; phylum Streptophyta; class Magnoliopsida; order Zingiberales; family Musaceae; genus Musa; species Musa acuminata. Next base: position 13,803,965 of record NC_088332.1, on the reverse strand, counting down.
TCAGTCCCTACCAGATTCCTTTTCACAGTTCATAATGAATTTTAATATGAACAAGCTTGAAGTGACTCTCCCAGAGCTCCTCAATATGTTGAGGGAGGCAGAGAGTACTATTAAGAAAGAGAAGCCAGTTCTCTACACTGGTGAGACCAGAAAGAAAAGGAAAGCAGAAAGGTCCCTTAAGAAGGGAAAGGGCAAGGGCAAACAAGGTAAAGCAAAGGTTGCTAAGAAAGACCCAACAAAGGACAAAGGCCAGTGCTTCCACTGTGGTAAAGATGGGCACTGGAAGAGAAACTGCAAAGAGTACCTTGCAGAAAGGGCGAAACAAAAGCTTGATGAAGCTTCAGGTACATTCATGATCAGTCTCCATTTGTCAGACTCTTATGATAACACATGGGTATTAGATACCGGTAGTGCTTATCATATATGCAATTCGTTGCAGGTTCTGGCAAGGTTCTGGCAAGGCCTAGGAGACTAGAGAGAGGCGAGATGGACCTAAAGATGGGTAATGGAGCAAAAGTTGCTGTATTAGCTGTTGGCGAGGTCGCTCTACATCTGCCTAGTGGAGCTTTTATTGCATTAGATGCATGTTATTTTGTTCCTTCTATTATCAAAAACATTATTTCCATTTCATGTTTAACAGTTAGTGGATATAAATTTGTTTTTGAGAACAATGGTTGTTCAATATTATTAGATAATAAGATCATCACGAAAGGAACATTGCATAATGGTTTATTTATGTTAGACACTACTCCACATATCATGAATGTAAATGTGTCTAAGAGGAAACGAGATGAGGTGAACAGTGCATACCTGTGGCATTGTAGGCTAGGTCACATCCATGAAAGAAGGATTCAAAAGTTGCTAAATAATGGATATCTAGATCCATTCAACTATGTGTCTTATGCAACTTGTGAGCCTTGCATTCGTGGAAAATTGACCAACTCTCCATTTAGTGGAACTGGAGAGAGAGTCACTGAGTTGTTGGAACTCATCCATAGTGATGTATGTGGATCCATGTCAACTCATGCCATTGGAGGTTACTCCTACTTCATTACATTTACTGATGATTTCTCAAGGTATGGATATGTGTACTTAATGAAGTACAAGTCCGAGGCCTTTGAGAAATTCAGAGAGTATAAGAATGAGGTGGAGAACCAGACTGGAAAGAGTATCAAAACTCTTCGATCAGATCGAGGAGGTGAGTACTTAAGTACAGAGTTTACTCACTTCCTCAAGGACCATGGGATATTATCCCAATGGACACCTCCTTATACACCTCAGCTCAATGGTGTCTCTGAAAGGAGAAATCGTACATTATTAGATATGGTACGGTCCATGATGAGTTTCGCTGACCTACCCATCTCATTCTGGGGATATGCCCTAGAAACCGCAGCTTACCTTCTGAACAGAGTTCCAACTAAGTCGGTAGTGTCTACACCATATGAGATATGGAAAGGGAAGAAGCCTGATCTTAAGGTTGTTAAGATTTGGGGCTGTTCTGCCCATGTTAAAAGACACAACCCCGATAAGTTAGAATCAAGGATAGAGCGATGCAAATTTGTGGGATACCCCAAGGAAACTTGTGGGTATTATTTCTATCATCTCGAGGACCAAAAGGTCTTTGTAGCTAAGAGAGCAGTGTTCCTTGAGAAGGAACACATTCTTGGCGGAGACAGTGGGAGAATGATAGAGTTGAGCGAAGTTAGGGAACCAAGCTCAAGCACCACTCTACAGCCCGAGTCTGTTCAGGTACCTAATACACAAGTATCAACTTTACGCAGGTCTGATAGAGTATCCCATCCTCCTGAGAGATATGTGGGACATATTAGAGCAGAGGATGTAGAGGATATTGATTCTCAGACCTACGAGGAGGCTATTATGAGTATAGACTCCGGGAAGTGGAAAGAAGCCATGAATTCTGAGATGGATTCTATGTACTCCAATAAGGTTTGGAACCTAGTTGTTGCACCCGAAGGTATTGTACCCATCGGTTGCAAGTGGATCTTTAAGAAAAAGATCGGAGTAGATGGAAAGGTAGAGACCTATAAAGCAAGGCTAGTGGCTAAGGGGTATCGTCAAAGGCAAGGTGTTGACTACGACGAAACTTTCTCACCCGTAGCAATGCTAAAATCCATCAGAATTCTATTGGCTATTGCAGCACACTATGATTATGAGATCTGGCAGATGGATGTGAAAACCGCATTCCTCAACGGGAACCTGGAGGAGGAGGTGTATATGATGCAACCTGAGGGATTCGTGTCCAAGAACTGCCCAGATAAGGTGTGTAGGTTGCTTAGATCCATTTATGGACTAAAGCAAGCTTCCCGAAGTTGGAACATAAGATTTGATGAGGCAATCAGATCTTATGACTTCGTTAAGAACGAAGATGAGCCTTGTGTATACAGAAAGGTAAGTGGGAGCGCTATTAGCTTTTTGGTGTTATATGTGGATGACATCCTCATCATTGGGAATGACATAGGAATGCTATCCACAGTAAAGGCTTGGTTATCTAGACACTTCTCCATGAAGGACTTAGGAGAAGCATCTTATATCTTGGGGATTAGAATCTATAGAGATAGATCCAAAAGGATGCTTGGCTTGTCCCAGTCCAGGTACATAGAAACTATTGTCAAAAGGTTTGGCATGGAAAATTCCAAGAGAGGTCTCATACCGATGAGACATGGGATAACGCTTTCTACGAGTATGTCCCCAAAGACTCTAGAAGAAAGGGTGAACATGGATATGATACCTTATGCCTCAGCAATAGGGTCTATCATGTATGCCATGCTATGTACTAGGCCTGATATAGCGCATGCTCTGAGTGTCACGAGCAGGTATCAGGCGGATCCAGGCTTGGAGCACTGGAAAGCAGTAAAGTGTATCCTTAAGTACTTGAGAAGGACTAAGGATCTTTTACTAGTATATGGAGGTAATAGCCTTAAGGTTGAAGGCTACACTGACTCAAGTTTTCAGTCTGATGTCGATGATAGCAAGTCGAATTCAGGGTATGTGTACACCTTGAATGGAGGAGCAGTGTGCTGGAAGAGTTCCAAGCAAGATACCACTACTGACTCGACCACAGAGGCGGAGTACATTGCTGCATCAGATGCAGCAAAGGAGGGAGTCTGGATGAAGAAGTTCATCACAGATTTGGGAGTCGTGCCGAGTAACGAGGAGCCGACTTCCTTATATTGCGACAACTACGGGGCGATTACTCAAATAAGGGAACCCGGGTCTCATCAGAAGTGTTCTGAGGAGGTTCCAGCTTATCAGAGAGATCGTGACCCGAGGAGATGTAGCAGTGGAAAGAGTTCCATCCGAAGATAACATTGCAGATCCATTGACAAAGCCGTTGTCTCAGATTGTCTTTGAGCGTCACAGGGGTCTGATGGGGATCAGACACATAGGTGATTGGCTTTAGGTCAAGTGGGAGATTGCTAGTCATAGGTGCCCAGCAAGCCAATCACGTGAGTGCTGGCACGTGTGACTTGATACAGAATCTTTTTGCTTATTATATTTTGGCGTATATCACTTTATAACTATTGCATAAATGCATATATATTGTGATGTCCTTGGATTTGTGCAATGGGAATCGGATCGTGATGAGATCACGATAATGAGATCGATTCACCTTTAAACACATATCCTAAATAATCCCGGTCATAGGTTACTCGAGAGGGACATCGTGATAACCGGATAGACTGGTGTGCTGTATACCCGTCCATATGATGGATGCAGCTGGTCTCATAGCTGCTCGTGTAGGGACACTAGGGATACAGTACAGGTGCTCATTGGAGAATGAGTTCACTGATTGATCCGCTTACGGAATGCTGGATGGTTGATGATGCCTTATTGTCAGACAGCGATTCCATAGTCCTAGTGGTGTATCTGGTCCTTAGACTTGAGACACCAAGGATGTCCTGTATGAGTGCTCCACTCTTTGATACCAGACTTATAGGTTTGACTGTTCTCAGATCTAGTACAGCTGGTCATTGGGAGTGGTAGTCGACCTTACGAGGGCTATTGAGTGTCGACAGAGGATCATCCACTCTCGGCGTCATGAGAGGAATATCCTATGTGTTCTTGCTCAGACAAATCCCTGGCCAGGGTCATTCGGGTTGAGAGAGAAAGAGTTCTCCGGGAGAATCCGATTAGAGCGAGACTCGAGTAGAAACCGTATGGGTCTGACAGCACCATGCTCGATATACGGTCTCTGGGATATTAGATGGATGAGGGGCTATAGGTACATGGTAACTGAGGACAGACAGGTCCAATGGATTGGATTCCCCTGTATCGTCTGGGGACTACGGCGTAGTGGCCTAGTACTTCCGTAGTCGATGAGTCGAGTGAATTATTACAGAGATAATAATTCACTCAGTCAGAAGGAGTTCTGACAGGTATGACTCACGGCCAGCTCGATATTGGGCCTAGAGGGTCACACACATATGGTAGGCATTGCGATGAGTAGAGGTTCGGATATGAGATATCCGACGGAGCCCTGTCTTATTGGATGCAGATCCAATACCCACTAGGGAAAGGACCCATTAGGGTTTTGACACGGGATCTCTATAAATAGGAGGGATTCACAGCCTCATAGGCTAGAGTCTTTGCTTGCCCTTCCTATTCTCCTCTCCCTCTCCACCTCAGAATAGGCCTGGAGTTTTGAGGAGCGTCGTCGCAACCCTGCTGTGTGGATCACCGCTAGAGAGGAGGACGCTTGACCTCCTTCACCCTCTCCTAAGGATCTGCAAGGAAACAGGGATATACGATCTCCCTAGGTAACACAATCTCTATACGCAGTTTTGTGTTTTGCGGATTTTTGCGCACCAATCTTCGCACGACGACGAACATCTTTTTGGGAATCGGGGATTTTTGTTTTCTTGTTCTTCCGCTGCGCATATGATGTCGCCCCCTTATGATTTCCCAACAGTACGTAGACGACATGATTGTAAAGAGCAAGGTCGCAAGGACACATCTGGTCGACCTGGTGGAAACATTCCAAATGCTCAAGCGGTTCAACATGCATTTGAGCACTACGAAGTGCATCTTCGGGGTCAGCTCGGGGAGGTTCCTTGGCTTTATCATTCACCAATGGGGGATAGACGCCAACCCAGAGAAAGTGTGAGCCGTTACCGAGATGCACTCCCCCCACTCGGTCAAAGAGGTATAGCAACTTATTGGGAGGTTGGCAGCGCTCAGCAAGTTCGTGTTGCATTCAGGTGACAAGTGCCTCCCCTTCTTCTGGGCTCTGCGATGGGCCAACAACTTTACATGGACTCCAGAGTGCGAGGAGGCCTTCAAAAAGTTGAAGGCATGCCTCGCCCGCTTGCCCCGACTCGCCTCGCTCGAGTCGAGCGAGACCCTCGGTCTCTACTTGGCGGCCTCGGCACAGGCCATCAGCTCGGTGTTAGTTTGGGAGATATCACTAGCACAACAACCCATACATTATGTCAGCCATATCCTTGGGGGGCCCAAGGAATGGTACTCCCCGATCGGGAACCTAGCTCTCGCTCTTATCATGACGGCCCAAAAGTTGCGGCCCTACTTCGAAGCCCATATGATCAAAGTGATCACCGACCAACCACTATGACAGATCCTCTCCAACTTTGACGCATCAGGTCGTATGCTACGATGGCCGGTCGAGCTCAACGGATTCGACATTCAGTACTCTCCCAGGACCGCCATCAAAGCTCAGGCACCGGCTGATTTCATTTCTGAGCTAACTCCTGAATGTTGGGAAATCATTAGGGGGCGACATCATATGCGCAGCGGAAGAACAAGAAAACAAAAATCCCCGATTCCCAAAAAGATGTTCGTCGTCGTGCGAAGATTGGTGCGCAAAAATCCGCAAAACACAAAACTGCGTATAGAGATTGTGTTACCTAGGGAGATCGTATATCCCTGTTTCCTTGCAGATCCTTAGGAGAGGGTGAAGGAGGTCAAGCGTCCTCCTCTCTAGCGGTGATCCACACAGCAGGGTTGCGACGACGCTCCTCAAAACTCCAGGCCTATTCTGAGGTGGAGAGGGAGAGGAGAATAGGAAGGGCAAGCAAAGACTCTAGCCTATGAGGCTGTGAATCCCTCCTATTTATAGAGATCCCGTGTCAAAACCCTAATGGGTCCTTTCCCTAGTGGGTATTGGATCTGCATCCAATAAGACAGGGCTCCGTCGGATATCTCATATCCGAACCTCTACTCATCGCAATGCCTACCATATGTGTGTGACCCTCTAGGCCCAATATCGAGCTGGCCGTGAGTCATACCTGTCAGAACTCCTTCTGACTGAGTGAATTATTATCTCTGTAATAATTCACTCGACTCATCGACTACGGAAGTACTAGGACACTACGCCGCAGTCCCCAGACGATACAGGGGAATCCAATCCATTGGACCTGTCTGTCCTCAGTTACCATGTACCTATAGTCCCTCATCCATCTAATATCCCAGAGACCATATATCGAGCATGGTGCTGTCAGACCCATACGGTTTCTACTCGAGTCTCGCTCTAATCGGATTCTCCCGGAGAACTCTTTCTCTCTCAACCCGAATGACCCTGGCCAGGGATTTGTCTGAGCAAGAACACATAGGATATTCCTCTCATGACGCCGAGAGTGGATGATCCTCTGTCGACACTCAATAGCCCTCGTAAGGTCGACTACCACTCCCAATGACCAGCTGTACTAGATCTGAGAACAGTCAAACCTATAAGTCTGATATCAAAGAGTGGAGCACTCATACAGGACATCCTTGGTGTCTCAAGTCTAAGGACCAGATACACCACTAGGACTATGGAATCGCTGTCTGACAATAAGGCATCATCAACCATCCAGCATTCCGTAAGCGGATCAATCAGTGAACTCATTCTCCAATGAGCACCTGTACTGTATCCCTAGTGTCCCTACACGAGCAGCTATGAGACCAGCTGCATCCATCATATGGACGGGTATACAGCACACCAGTCTATCCGGTTATCACGATGTCCCTCTCGAGTAACCTATGACCGGGATTATTTAGGATATGTGTTTAAAGGTGAATCGATCTCATTATCGTGATCTCATCACGATCCGATTCCCATTGCACAAATCCAAGGACATCACAATATATATGCATTTATGCAATAGTTATAAAGTGATATACGCCAAAATATAATAAGCAAAAAGATTCTGTATCAAGTCACACGTGCCATCACTCACGTGATTGGCTTGCTGGGCACCTATGACTAGCAATCTCCCACTTGACCTAAAGCCAATCACCTATGTGTCTGATCCCCATCAGACCCCTGTGACGCTCAAAGACAATCTGAGACAACGGCTTTGTCAGTGGATCTGCAATGTTATCTTCGGATGGAACTCTTTCCACTGCTACATCTCCTCGGGTCACGATCTCTCTGATAAGGTGGAACCTCCTCAGAACATGCTTAGATTTCTGATGAGACCTAGGTTCCTTCGCTTGAGCAATTGCCCCGTTGTTGTCGCAATATAGGGAGATCGGCTCCTCACTATCCGGCACGACTCCCAAATCTGTGATGAACTTCTTCAACCAGACTCCCTCCTTTGCTGCATCTGATGCAGCAATGTACTCCGCCTCTGTGGTCGAGTCAGCAGTGGTATCTTGCTTGGAACTCTTCCAGCACACTGCTCCTCCATTCAAGGTGTACACATACCCTGAATTCGACTTGCTATCATCGACATCAGACTGAAAACTTGAGTCAGTGTAGCCTTCAACCTTAAGGCTATTACCTCCATATACTAGTAAAAGATCCTTAGTCCTTCTCAAGTACTTAAGGATACACTTTACTGCTTTCCAGTGCTCCAAGCCTGGATCCGCCTGATACCTGCTCGTGACACTCAGAGCATGCGCTATATCAGGCCTAGTACATAGCATGGCATACATGATAGACCCTATTGCTGAGGCATAAGGTATCATATCCATGTTCGCCCTTTCTTCTAGAGTCTTTGGGGACATACTCGTAGAAAGCGTTATCCCATGTCTCATCGGTATGAGACCTCTCTTGGAATTTTCCATGCCAAACCTTTTGACAATAGTTTCTATGTACTTGGACTAGGACAAGCCAAGCATCCTTTTGGATCTATCTCTATAGATTCTAATCCCCAAGATATAAGATGCTTCTCCTAAGTCCTTCATGGAGAAGTGTCTAGATAACCAAGCCTTTACTGTGGATAGCATTCCTATGTCATTCCCAATGATGAGGATGTCATCCACATATAACACCAAAAAGCTAATAGCGCTCCCACTTACCTTTCTGTATACACAAGGCTCATCTTCGTTCTTAACGAAGTCATAAGATCTGATTGCCTCATCAAATCTTATGTTCCAACTTCGGGAAGCTTGCTTTAGTCCATAAATGGATCTAAGCAACCTACACACTTTATTTGGGCAGTTCTTGGACACGAATCCCTCAGGTTGCATCATATACACCTCCTCCTCCAGGTTCCCGTTGAGGAATGCGGTTTTCACATCCATCTGCCAGATCTCATAATCATAGTGTGCTGCAATAGCCAATAGAATTCTGATGGATTTTAGCATTGCTACGGGTGAGAAAGTTTCGTCGTAGTCAACACCTTGCCTTTGACGATACCCCTTAGCCACTAGCCTTGCTTTATAGGTCTCTACCTTTCCATCTACTCCGATCTTTTTCTTAAAGATCCACTTGCAACCGATGGGTACCATACCTTCGGGTGCATCAACTAGGTTCCAAACCTTATTGGAGTACATAGAATCCATCTCAGAATTCATGGCTTCTTTCCACTTCCCGGAGTCTATACTCATAATAGCCTCCTCGTAGGTCTGAGGATCAATATCCTCTACATCCTCTGCTCTAATATGTCCCACATATCTCTCAGGAGGATGAGATACTCTATCAGACCTGCGTAAAGTTGATACTTGTGTATTAGGTACCTGAACAGACTCGGGCTGTAGAGTGGTGCTTGAGCTTGGTTCCCTAACTTCGCTCAACTCTATCATTCTCCCACTGTCTCCGCCAAGAATGTGTTCCTTCTCAAGGAACACTGCTCTCTTAGCTACAAAGACCTTTTGGTCCTCGAGATGATAGAAATAATACCCACAAGTTTCCTTGGGGTATCCCACAAATTTGCATCGCTCTGTCCTTGATTCTAACTTATCGGGGTTGTGTCTTTTAACATGGGCAGAACAGCCCCAAATCTTAACAACCTTAAGATCAGGCTTCTTCCCTTTCCATATCTCATATGGTGTAGACACTACCGACTTAGTTGGAACTCTGTTCAGAAGGTAAGCTGCGGTTTCTAGGGCATATCCCCAGAATGAGATGGGTAGGTCAGCGAAACTCATCATGGACCGTACCATATCTAATAATGTACGATTTCTCCTTTCAGAGACACCATTGAGCTGAGGTGTATTAGGAGGTGTCCATTGGGATAATATCCCATGGTCCTTGAGGAAGTGAGTAAACTCTGTACTTAAGTACTCACCTCCTCGATCTGATCGAAGAGTTTTGATACTCTTTCCAGTCTGGTTCTCCACCTCATTCTTATACTCTCTGAATTTCTCAAAGGCCTCGGACTTGTACTTCATTAAGTACACATATCCATACCTTGAGAAATCATCAGTAAATGTAATGAAGTAGGAGTAACCTCCAATGGCATGAGTTGACATGGGTCCACATACATCACTATGTATGAGTTCCAACAACTCAGTGGCTCTCTCTCCAGTTCCACTAAATGGAGAGTTGGTCAGTTTTCCACGAATGCAAGGCTCACAAGTTGCATATGACACATAGTCGAATGGATCTAGATATCCATCATTTAGCAACTTTTGAATCCTTCTTCCATGGATGTGACCTAGCCTACAATGCCACAGGTATGCATTGTTCACCTCATCTCGTTTCCTCTTAGACACATTTACATTCATGATATGTGGAGTGGTGTCTAACATAAATAAACCATTATGCAATGTTCCTTTCGTGATGATCTTATCATCTAATAATATCGAACAACCATTGTTCTCAAAAACAAATTTATATCCACTAACTGTTAAACATGAAATGGAAATAATGTTTTTGATAATAGAAGGAACAAAATAACATGCATCTAATGCAATAAAAGCTCCACTAGGCAGATGTAGAGCGACCTCGCCAACAGCTAATACAGCAACTTTTGCTCCATTACCCATCTTTAGGTCCATCTCGCCTCTCTCTAGTCTCCTAGGCCTTGCCAGAACCTGCAACGAATTGCATATATGATAAGCACTACCGGTATCTAATACCCATGTGTTATCATAAGAGTCTGACAAATGGAGACTGATCATGAATGTACCTGAAGCTTCATCAAGCTTTTGTTTCGCCCTTTCTGCAAGGTACTCTTTGCAGTTTCTCTTCCAGTGCCCATCTTTACCACAGTGGAAGCACTGGCCTTTGTCCTTTGTTGGGTCTTTCTTAGCAACCTTTGCTTTACCTTGTTTGCCCTTGCCCTTTCCCTTCTTAAGGGACCTTTCTGCTTTCCTTTTCTTTCTGGTCTCACCAGTGTAGAGAACTGGCTTCTCTTTCTTAATAGTACTCTCTGCCTCCCTCAACATATTGAGGAGCTCTGGGAGAGTCACCTCAAGCTTGTTCATATTAAAATTCATTATGAACTGTGAAAAGGAATCTGGTAGGGACTGAAGCACAATGTCCACACACAAGTTATCCTCTAGGACCATTCCTAGACCTGTGAGTTTCTCTATCCACTCAATCATCTTTAGGACATGGTTCTGAACCGGTGTCCCCTCAGTCATCCTAGCGCGGAAAAGGCTCTTGGATATCTCATATCGTTGAGTCCTTCCCTGTTCCTCAAACAATTTACGGACATGTAGGAGAATGGATCTGGCATCCATCTTTTCATGTTGTCTCTGTAACTCTGGAGTCATAGAGCCCAACATATAGCACTGAGCAAGAGTGGAGTCATCAATGTACTTCACGTAGCGAGCGATCTCATCCTCGCTTGCCCCTTCTTCGGGCGTAGGCATCACTGTATCAAGGACGTACACGATTTTCTCCGCTGTGAGAACAATTCTCAAGTTATGGAGCCAATCCGTATAATTTGGACCAGTGAGGCGGTTGACATCAAGTATGCCACGTAAGGGATTTGAAAGCGACATTTTCTGAAAATAAAGATGTAGCAAAAATGAATAACATGCAGATTTTGCAAGAAATAAACTATCAAGATATGGACTTCTATCTTAATATACTCCCACTATTTTACTAACGAGTCACGCGACACCCTCAGCACGTGAAACGGAAGTCTCCGGCAAACTTCTAGTGGGGATCAGGATCCAATCAGCGTCTTAGTGTAACCTCGAGGGACTCGACCAATCACACTAAGCCTAAAAGGTAGACAACTCTTGCCGATCACAACTCCTTGTGATTCCCGTCCTGTTCGGCCTCCGAATCACCATGGCCTCGAGGGACTCGACCAACCATGATGCTCGGTTAAGTCAACACCTTCGTTACAAGATGAGTCTGATTTGATGATATACCCTCGAGGGACTCGACCAAGCATACCATGTCCTCAGGTCACCGGTGACATCTCTATGTCGTAAGCAAGATAGCGAATCGCGATATAGGTGAGTCTCGAGGGACTCGACCAACTCAACCTACACCGGGATTCGGTTCCTACTCATAACGATGGAAGGCCACGTGGGTCAATCTAATTGCCTCACGTTTACCGACTTAATATTATCGAGAGATGTTTCTATGATTAGGTCTCCTAATATGACATGTCACACATATGCATATTTAATATATATCTACATCGCATGCAAATATATATACATATCTAGTATGTGTATAAGCAATCACATCAGATGATCATGGACCACAACCTAATATGATTAGGCCCGAGCCAGTAGGCCTAATCACTCACATCAAGATCTATGTGTGCAACGGTGCATCTCCATGCCCTGTGATCGTCCATCTCGTCCTCGTCGGTTTCGTCGACATCTTGATGCATCTCCATGCATCACGATCGTCCGTCTCGTGGGTCCCGCTGTCGCATCCACGCTCCCGCTGCGCCTCCTCATGTGATTACAACTTAATCATAGGCACGCAGGCCCGACAATAAACGAGAAATATAATGGAGGTTCGCAGACCTCAATAATAATAATCACAAGTACACACATCACACGGTCCATGATCATCCGTCCACACATCATACATCACATGTATAAATAATCATCATCATGTAGGACTACTAGATAATAATAAAAATAATAATCAACTAAACCTTTTAATTAATTAATATTTTTCTGAAATCAGGGACATGTAGGGAATTTCTCAATTCCTAAGGGTATTTTCGTAATTTGGACAAAAGACAGAAACTGGAATTTCTCAAATTCCGAGGGGCAAAACTATCTTTTTCCCAGAAAACCCTAAAACCCTTTCCTCCTTTCGCTGCTGCCGCCGCCGCCACCCTGCCGGCGGCGGCCTGTGCGGCGAGGGGCGGGGCGCTGCCCTCGCCTGCGGGCGTCGCCGCCTCCGCGGGCAGTTCTGCCGGCGAGGCAGCGCCCGCAGGCGGTGCTGCCTCGCTGGCGGCCGCCCCTGCGGGGTTTTTGCCCGTGGGAGCAGCGGCCACAGGCGCCGCTGCCCTGCGGTGCCTCAGCCCGCGCTGCTGCCCCGCGGCGCCTCTGCCCGCGGCGCTGCCCTGCGGTGCCTCAGCCCGCGCTGCCAGCCCCGCCGGCCGCAAGCCTGCTGCAAGCAGGCCACCGGCCGGCTGCTGCAGGCACAGCGCTTGCGCATGCGCCGGCGCTGTGCTGCCTGGCTGCGATTGCGGCTGCCGCTGCAGGTGGCTGCAGGCATGCAGATCGAGGGCAGCAACTGTTGCTGCCCTTCCTCGCTTTTGCGTCAACGATTTTGACGTCAATATTCTTCCTAAACACAATACACGCAGTTCAAAACCAATCATTCGCACGAACAACCTGGCTCTGATACCACTGTTGGGAAATCATTAGGGGGCGACATCATATACGCAGCGGAAGAACAAGAAAACAAAAATCCCCGATTCCCAAAAAGATGTTCGTCGTCGTGCGAAGATTGGTGCGCAAAAATCCGCAAAACACAAAACTGCGTATAGAGATTGTGTTACCTAGGGAGATCGTATATCTCTGTTTCCTTGCAGATCCTTAGGAGAGGGTGAAGGAGGTCAAGCGTCCTCCTCTCTAGCGGTGATCCACACAGCAGGGTTGCGACGACGCTCCTCAAAACTCCAGGCCTATTCTGAGGTGGAGAGGGAGAGGAGAATAGGAAGGGCAAGCAAAGACTCTAGCCTATGAGGCTGTGAATCCCTCCTATTTATAGAGATCCCGTGTCAAAACCCTAATGGGTCCTTTCCCTAGTGGGTATTGGATCTGCATCCAATAAGACAGGGCTCCGTCGGATATCTCATATCCGAACCTCTACTCATCGCAATGCCTACCATATGTGTGTGACCCTCTAGGCCCAATATCGAGCTGGCCGTGAGTCATACCTGTCAGAACTCCTTCTGACTGAGTGAATTATTATCTCTGTAATAATTCACTCGACTCATCGACTACAGAAGTACTAGGCCATTACGCCGCAGTCCCTAGACGATACAGGGGAATCCAATCCATTGGACCTGTCTGTCCTCAGTTACCATGTACCTATAGTCCCTCATCCATCTAATATCCCAGAGACCGTATATCGAGCATGGTGCTGTCAGACCCATACGGTTTCTACTCGAGTCTCGCTCTAATCGGATTCTCCCGGAGAACTCTTTCTCTCTCAACCCGAATGACCCTGGCCAGGGATTTGTCTGAGCAAGAACACATAGGATATTCCTCTCATGACGCCGAGAGTGGATGATCCTCTGTCGACACTCAATAGCCCTCGTAAGGTCGACTACCACTCCCAATGACCAGCTGTACTAGATCTGAGAACAGTCAAACCTATAAGTCTGGTATCAAAGAGTGGAGCACTCATACAGGACATCCTTGGTGTCTCAAGTCTAAGGACCAGATACACCACTAGGACTATGGAATCGCTGTCTGACAATAAGGCATCATCAACCATCCAGCATTCCGTAAGCGGATCAATCAGTGAACTCATTCTCCAATGAGCACCTGTACTGTATCCCTAGTGTCCCTACACGAGCAGCTATGAGACCAGCTGCATCCATCATATGGACGGGTATACAGCACACCAGTCTATCCGGTTATCACGATGTCCCTCTCGAGTAACCTATGACCGGGATTATTTAGGATATGTGTTTAAAGGTGAATCGATCTCATTATCGTGATCTCATCACGATCCGATTCCCATTGCACAAATCCAAGGACATCACAATATATATGCATTTATGCAATAGTTATAAAGTGATATACGCCAAAATATAATAAGCAAAAAGATTCTGTATCAAGTCACACGTGCCATCACTCACGTGATTGGCTTGCTGGGCACCTATGACTAGCACTGAAGACCATGCTGTGGGGCGGGAGAATAATCAGAGCACGTGGACCCTGCATGTGGATAGCTCGTCCACTTCCGGAGCGACTGGGGCCAGGCTTATCCTTAGAGGCCCATCGGGAGAAACCTACGAGAGGTCGCTCCAATTGCAATTCCTAGCTACTAACAATGAGGCCGAGTACGAAGCGCTACTCCATGGCCTACACCTCACTCTGGAGATGCATGTAGATGACCTTGAAGACTTCAGCGACTCCCAGCTGGTGACGGGACATGTCAATGGGAGCTACGAAGCCCTGAGACCCAATGATGGTGTCATACCTAATGGAGGCAAAGCGACTCGCCCATCGATTCAACAGCCTTTCAGTCGTCAGAATACCTCGGGCACAGAACGTACGGGCCAATGCACTGGCCAGATCAGCCTCCACCCGCGGCCTGGGGTCGGCCCCAGCTACTAAGTCCATAGCGGCCCCGACAATAGCGACTCACGAGGATGCCGAAATGAATTTACCACCAAACTGGATGGAGGAGATCCTCTGTTACAAAGCGGGTGGAGAGGAGCCCGGCGACTGCGAGATGGTTGAGGCGAACCCAAGCCTAGTATTGCATCATTGGTAGAAAGTTGTACCGAAGAGCCTTCTCTCAACCCCTCCTACACTGCCTCGCGCCACTAGAAGCTGAGATGATCCTCGCCGAGCTCTATGAGGGGGTTTGCAGGGAGCACGTCGGGGGACAAACCTTGGCCTTCAAAACCCTCCGGCAAGGGTACTATTGGCCAACCATGCACTAGGATGCCATGTCATATGTGCAGCAGTGTCCGCAATGCTAGTGGCATGCCCGACTACCGCACTAGCCAACGGTCCCCCTTACTATGATAGATGTGGCCTGGCCCTTTGCCCAATAGGGGCTCGATCTCCTCGGGCCTTTCCCTCCAGCGTTGGGTCAGCGATGCTATCTCATATTTGGGGTTGACTATTTCACGAAGTTGGTTGAAGTCAAACCCTTGGTCTCCATTACCGAGAAGCAAGTCCAGAACTTCACATGGAAGAATATCATCACCCGGTTCGGGATCCCGAAGGCTATCATCACCAACAATGGGACTCAATTCAACAACACTAAATTCAAGGCCTATTGCCAATCGTTTGGGATCTAGTTGAAGTTTAGCTCGATCGTGCACTCCCAAACCAATGGCCAAGCCAAAGTGATGAACCGAGCAATTCTGGAAGGCCTCAAGAAGAGAATCTTAGTTGCACATGGTGCTTGGGTGGATGAGCTTCCCAGCATCCTATGGGCAATGCAAATGATTCCCAAAACCACCTCGGGGGAGTCTCTATTCAACTTGGCGTTCGGGACCAAGGCGGTCCTCCTGCCCGAGATGTTATTCCCGACCATGCGCACCTCCAATTATGAGTAAGGAGACTCTGTGGATGGACTCTGGGCAAACCTGAATCTCCTTAAGGAAAGGAGAGCCAGGGCACATATGCACGCCCTGGCATACAAGAAGGTGGTAGCTCGGATATACAACTGAAAGGTCCATCTGCAGTCGATCCAGGTCAGGGACCTCGTCCTCCGAAGAGCAGAAGTAAGTGACCCGACCTGAGCAAGGGTAAAGCTCACACCAAACCGTGAAGGCCCCTATCGAGTCTATGACATGGTCCGAGAGGGAACCTACTGGCTCGAGACTATGGAGGGAAGTCCCCTACCGAGAACATGGAATACGGTAAACCTGAAGAAATTCTACCTATAAAGGAGGCTGGTCAGGATGCAGAAAAGATATAGGGGGCCCATGCACCCATAGTCAAGGAGAAGAGCAAGTTCCTGGACTCCCGGAAAGCTCCTGGACTTCACGACGATCTCCTTGGCGAGTTTCGACGAGCTTCTCTAGCAAACTCCGAGACTTCTTGGCTGGTTCCGCCAGAACTTCGGACGAACTCTCGAACTGCTAGTCATAGGTGCCCAGCAAGCCAATCACGTGAGTGATGGGCATGTGTGACTTGATACAGAATCTTTTTGCTTATTATATTTTGGCATATATCAATTTATAACTATTGCATATATGCATATATATGTTGTGATGTCCTTGGATTTGTGTAATGGAAATCGGATCGTGATGAGATCACGGAAATGAGATCGATTCACCTTTAAACACATATCCTAAATAATCCCGGTCATAGGTTACTCGAGAGGGACATCGTGATAACCGGACATATTGGTGTGCTGTATATCCGTCCATATGATGGATGCAGCTAGTCTCATAGTTGCTCGTGTGGGGACACTAGGGATACAATACATATGCTAATTAGAGAATGAGTTCACTGATTGATCTGCTTACGGAATGCTGGATGGTTGATTATGCCTTATTGTCAGATAGCGATTCCGTAGTCCTAGTGGTATATCTGGTCCTTAGACTTGAGACACCAATGATGTCCTGTATGAGTGCTCCACTCTTTGATACCAGACTTATAGGTTTGACTATCCCAAATCTAGGACAACTGGTCATTGGGAGTGGTAGTCGACCTTACGAGGGCTAGTGAGTGTCGATAGAGGATCATCCACTCTCAGTGTCATGAGAGGAATATCCCATATGTTCTTGCTCAGACAAATCCCTGGCTAGGGTCATTCGGGTTGAGAGAGAAAGAGTTCTCCGGGAGAATCCGATTAGAGCGGGACTCGAGTAGAAACCGTATGGGTCTGACAGCACCATGCTCGATATACGGTCTCTAGGATATTAGATGGATGAGGGACTATAGGTACACGGTAACTGAGGACAGATAGGTCCAATGGATTGGATTCCCCTGTATCATATGGGGACTACGGCGTAGTGGCCTAGTACGTCTGTAGTCGATGAGTCAAGTGAATTATTATAAAGATAATAATTCACTAAGTTAGAAGAAGTTCTAACAGGTATGACTCACAGCCAACTCGATATTGGGCCTAGAGGGTCACACACATATGACAGGCATTGCGATAAGTAGAGGTTTGTTGAATCTCGTATTTTGATGATGAAAATACTTGATATATGTTTATGATTTAATCTGCGTTTTGAGTGATGTAGGGTGCTTCGATTAGGATGAGACAATTAAAGCAGGAACATCATGTTGTGCCGGAGGAACATATCAGAAGATAGGACGTCGGGCCGGTGGATCGGTCGACGTATCGACAGAAGACTTCGGGCCGTGGACTCGGGCATCGGGCCAAGAAGAGCGGGTATTGTGCCAAGGATATCAGAGTTGCGGAGTCAACTGGCCGATTGGGCAATAGGCTGCAGGAAAGGATGATGCGCCGAAGAATCGGACGAAGCGTCGAGGGACCAATGACATGCCGGACAACTTGGTTAATTGCTAAGGATTAATTGTCTCGATCGAAGTTTTTGTTTACATGTGCAGGATTAACTACGATGAAAGTTAGACAAGCAGCAGGAGTTGCGCCGGAGTCAAGTTCATGATCACGTTGGGAGTTCGAGAGTTCGACGGAAGTTCGGACGGTCGTCGGAGGTTCTGCGAGAACAGATCCGAGAAGTCCAGAAGCTTGCCAAGCGAAGATTGTCGGAACTCACCAAGTGGATCGTCGCAAAGTCCAGGAGTTTGCCGGAAGTCCGCAGGAGCATCACCGAGGGTTCATCGGATGATTGACAGAAGTTCGCTGGAAACTCGCCGGAAGAAGCGATTGACGCACCAAAGCAAACTACAGAAATTGTCTTAGATCTAATCGTAGTTAGCACGTTGATTAAGTTGGAAAATGGGAGGTGATCCCATTAGTTTAATCTTGGGGCAATTGGGCCCCTGAAAGACTGAAATTGGGCCGAATGGAGCTAACCATTCGGACCCTAATTGCACCAGGAGGTGCAACCGCCTAGGCCAGGAGGTGGCACCGCCTGGGCTAAGCCTCCCAGCGAGACTGGGCGGTGCAACCGCCCCAGCCAGGAGGTGGCACCGCCTGAGCTCAGTCTTCGAGCTAGACTGGGCGGTGCAACCTCCCTGACAGAGAGGTGGCACCGCCTGAGCTCGGTCTTCGAGCTCTGGCAGAGAGGTGCAACCGCCTCAGTCAAGAGGTGGCACTGCCTGGGGCTCAGTCTCCGAGCCAGACTCAGGCGGTGCAACCGCCCCTGACAGAGAGGTGCAACCGCCTGGGCTCAGTCCTCGAGCTCTGCCAGGCGGTGCAACCTCTCCAGTCAGGAGGTGCAACCGCCTGATCCCGGAATTCCGGGATTTGATCGTTTTGAGCTCCAAATTTGAATTGGGTTGGGGCCTATAAATACCCCACCCATTCAGCACTGAAAGCACAGAACACACACTCGAAATCTTGCTATCTTTCTGTGTTTCTTAGAGCTCAAAACTGCTAGTTCTCCTCTTTCTATTCTTCAAGTTTGAGTTGTAAAGAGAGGAGAGAAAACTTCTGTAAGGGTTGTCTCCTAAGCCCGTCAAAAGGAGTGAATCTGTAAGAGGGTAGTTGGCCTTCGCCTATTGAAGGAAGGCTTCTAGTTGACGTCGGTGACCTCGTCGGTGGAGGAAGCCAAAAGTGGAGTAGGTCAAGACTGACCGAACCACTCTAAATCTCTGGTTTGCGTTTATTTTGAGCACTTTATCATTACTGCAAACCTCCTACATAGCTACTGCTCTCTGCGCCTTTACGAACAAGTTTCTAAGTGCTGATCTTTCTGAATCTGCATTCAGACATAAATCGGTGTTTTCATACATTACAGTTTACGTTTACATTTTGATTCTGCAAAACTGTCTTCTACGCTTTTACGAACGAAGTTTCTAAGTTCAGATCCCTTTAAAACTGCGTTTAGACGTAAACTGCATAAACTGTGTTTAGACGTAAAACTATGTTTTAGACGTAAACTACTTTTAGACGTAAAACTACGTTTAGACGTAAAACTGCGTTTAGACGCAAATTGCGTTTAGACGTAAAACTACGTTTGGACGTAAAACTGTGTTTAGACGTAAAACTGTGTTTAGACGTAAAACTGCGTTTAGACGCAAACTGCACTGCGCTTAGATGCAATCTGATTTTAGACGTAAACTGCGCTTAAACGCAATCTGAGCTTAGACGCAAACTGCGCTTAGATGCAAACTGCACTTAGACGCAATCTGCATTTAGACGCAAACTGCAAACTGCATAAATTGCGCTCAGACGGAAACTGTGTTTAGACATAAACTGCACTTAATCATAAGTAATCTTAGAATTGGCTTTTGCATCAAAATAGTTTTTATCGAACGAACGCAGCTTTCGTTTTTAATCGCTGAAAGATTTCCGCTGCACTAATTCACCCCCCCCTCTTAGTGCTCTCGATCCTAACAATTGGTATCAGAGCGGGGTATTTCTCATTTCAGATTTACACCCGAGAGAAATGGCTCTTCAAGAGGGCTTTTCGGTCTTTCGTCCACCGTTCTTTAACGGATTGGACTACACTTACTGGAAAACTCGAATGAGAGTTTTCTTGATTTCTCTAATTCTGGATTTATGGAATATCGTTGAAAACGGTTTCAACTTCCCTCTAAACCGATGAACGAATGGTCGGATTTAGAGAAGAAGTATTTTTCTTTAAACGCAAAGGCTATGAATGCCTTATTTTGCGCTTTGGACAAAAATGAGTTCAATCGGGTTTCTTTGTGCGAAACGACTTTCGATATTTGGCGCACTCTTGAAATCACGCACGAGGGAACTAGTAGAGTCAAAGACTCGAAAGTTAATATTTTACTGCATGATTTCGAGCTTTTTCATATGAAACCAAGCGAAACCGTTATTGACATGTACACCCGTTTTACGGATGTCGTCAATGGTTTAAAATCACTTGGTAAAAGCTTTTCGGATTTTGAACTCGTTAACAAAGTTTTGCGCTCGCTTTCTAAAACTTGGGATTCAAAAGTAACTGCTATTCAAGAATCGAAAAACTTGAACCAATTTCCACTTGAAGAACTAATTGGTTCATTGATCACATATGAAATGACGTACAATGCACGTGAAGAACTTGAGAACCACCTTCCAAAGAACAGGAAGGATTTGGGACATAGAACATTTGAAGACCACTCGAGCATAAGCTCAAGTGATGGTGAACTTAAACTACAAATGAAACAAAAATTAAAAAGTAAAAAGAACGGAACTACTTGCTTTGAACGCAAGAAGAAGAACAAAAATTGGGATGAATCGAGCTCCTCTGAAGACGAGGAGAAAATCAACAAAGGCGAGGTGGCAAACTACGCCTTTACGCCTTTCGACGCTGAGGTAATCAAAATGCCTTTAATTTACTTCGAAATTACATGATGTTTTTCGTGATGCATTTTTCTTTTTCTTTAAATTTTCTTGAAAATTACATTTTTAATAATTTAATAATGAAAATGCAAAAATATGATCATGCTTGTAATTTTGAAAATGATAATGAAAATTGCATGTCTTATGTTAATGCAAGATAGAAATCTAATGATTGTACACCTAGTGAGATTAAATCTTATTTATGTGCTTGAGAAGCAAGAATGTATATTTTGATGATTTTCATATTGCTTTTCAATGACGATACATGACTTTTGTCTGAAAGGCTTGATATTTTTCATTGTCTTTGTTTGTTAAATATAATGTATGATTTTGACATAAGAATAAAGATTTGAGATTTTAAAGTTATACATGATGATTTTTGTGATTGATGGTTTTATGATGAAATTCATTTCACGATCCTAAACGTTGATGCATGTTTTCATTTGACATAAATGAAAAGGCATGCTAACATGAAATCGATCACTTAAGATGAAACACTTAAAAAAAAAAAGGGGAGAAATATATGAATTGATGCTATAAACACTATGCTATGATTATCCCATGCTTGCATCACCAAGAAATATATGATTGCTATCATTGCTATATGCCCTGTATCAAGATATCAAACAAAAATTTGCATCATACGAGCTGATATCTTACCATGTGATGCAATGCTACACTTGCTAAAATATTCGAAATGTGTACATCATGCCCTGTATCAAGATATCAAACAAAATCTTGCTTCACAGTTTTACGCATTGATATCTTACCATAAGATGAAATGCTACAATTGATGAACACTTGAAATGTAATCCTCTATCTTATTGATTTTTCAATAAATCTATGCTTGTCATACATGAATTTATTGAATGTAATTTTGAGGATGATTTCAGATTTGACAAATGCTTGATTCATATTTACGACATAAGATACACTTTAAATATGAATCATGCATCAATCATGTTAAATGCTTCAATCATTTTCTATCTCTAGAGTTCTCGATTTTGATGAAATACAAGTGATAAATTCATTTGTGATATCTTGTAAATCACTTGAATTATGAATGAGTTTTTTATAATGTGTTAAAAGAATCACTTAAAAAGAAAATGCTTTTCCCATCTTATCGAGATTAATGATTTCATGATATTGTGTGAATCTCGAAATTGATTTTGATGAAATAGTAATAACGTTATTCATGTTATGAATCTTAAAAATGATAATATGCTTCATGTGATAATATGAATACATGAAACACTTATGATATTCCGTGTATTCATAAAATATTTATCTCATCATCCAATAACTCTTCTTGATATTGCTTATGAGATGAAATGAAATAATGCATGAAATACAAATGAGGAGTTAATGATTATGCATAATAGGATGTAATGAATTCTGACATTTAGATACCATCGTTTGAATATCTATGATTATGTTGCCAAAATGATATATCATGAATGCTTGAATATCATGTTTGATATGCTCATGATGATGATTGATTTTTCGGTATCGTGCAAAAAAAAAAAAAAAGAAATATAATGTTAATGAATTTGTGCATTGAAACTATAATGATGCACAAATAAGAATGATTACTTACCTTTGTCATGATTTAGAAATTGATGTAAAGGGTTTTTCCCTTCTTTTTGACAATGACAAAGGGGGAGATAGATTGCTAGCACAATTCAAGAAAAAGGCAAAAATTACAAAAGAGAAGAAATTGCTATCTTGAACATCACCAATAATTGCTAGCTTGAAATGTCAAGAAAATGCAAAAACTTGTTTATTTTCTTGCACATCTAAAGAGAAGATGCAAATGTAACACTTGCCAATTTGTTTGCTTGCCTCATGTAAAACATTATCTCTTGCTAGTTTGGCATTTTGCTAGCTTGCACTTTGCAACGAAAGCAAAAATGACACTTCTCAAAAGAGAAGAAAGAGCTTGTTATCTTGAACATCACAAGCTTGCCAAACAAAAATTGCAAAAGTGCTATCTTGCCTATCTCAAGAAGCAAAACTTGCATATCGTAAAAATTTGCTAGCTTGCAACTTGCATATTTCAAGAAGCAAGAGTTGCCTTCTTGAACATCTCTAAATTGCTAGCTTGCAAGTTCTAAAATGTTGCAACATTGCTAGCTTGCATGTTATAAAAGTGCTATCTTGTATGCTGTAAAACTTGCATATCTAAAACTTGATAGCTTGAATGTTCTAAGCATGATGTAACATTTGCTAAATTTTCCGGCTTCAAAACTGCATGATGATAAAACTTGATATTATGTTTTTCATGCAATGAGTTGAACCAATATCACAAACACTTGATTGTGGTACTTCTCCTTTTTGTTGATGACAAAGGGGGAGAAGTATTTGATGACATGACATGCATAAGTATTTGATGACATGACATGCATAAGTTTATGCATAAGTTCATGATAACGTGTTGCAAGTATTCATGATGAATATTGCAATGACTTGAATTCAGTTTGAATTCAAGGTTCTATCAATATGGCATATTGATAGGGGGAGTTTGTTTAAACTCCGGGAGTTAAGTTTAACTCCGTCATCAAGTAGTTGTCATCATAAAAAAGGGGGAGATTGTTGAATCTCGTATTTTGATGATGAAAATACTTGATATATATTTATTATTTAATCTACGTTTTGAGTGACACAGGGTGCTTCGATCAGGATGATACAATTAAAGCAGGAACATCATGTTGTGCCGGAGGAACATGTCAGAAGATTGGACATCGGGCCGGTGGATCGGTCGACGTATCGACAGAAGGCTTCGGGCCGTGGACTCGGGCATCGGGCCAAGAAGAGCGGGTATTGTGCCAAGGATATCGGAGTTGCGGAGTCAACTGGCCGATTGGGCAATAGGCTGCAGGAAAGGACGATGCGCCGAAGAATCGGACGAAGCGTCGAGGGACCAATGACATGCCGGACAACTTGGTTAATTGCTTAGGATTAATTGTCTTGATCGAAGTTTTTGTTTACATGTGCAGGATTAACTACGATGAAAGTTAGACAAGCAGCAGGAGTTGCGCCGGAGTCAAGTTCATGATCACGTTGGGAGTTCGAGAGTTCGACGGAAGTTCGGACGGTCGTCGGAGGTTCTGCGAGAACAGATCCGAGAAGTCCAGAAGCTTGCCAAGCGAAGCTCGTCGGAACTCGCCAAGTGGATCGTCGCAAAGTCCAGGAGTTTGCCGGAAGTCCGCAGGAGCATCACCGAGGGTTCATCGGATGATCGAAGGAAGTTCGCCGGAAACTCGCCGGAAGAAGCGATTGACGCACCGAAGCAAACTGCAGAAATTGTCTTAGATCTAATCGTAGTTAGCATGTTGATTAAGTTGGAAAATGGGAGGTGATCCCATTAGCTTAATCTTGGGGCAATTGGGCCCCTGAAAGACTGAAATTGGGCCGAATGGAGCTAACCATTCGGACCCTGATTGCACCAGGAGGTGCAACCGCCTAGGCCAGGAGGTGGCACCGCCTGGGCTAAGCCTCCCAGCGAGACTGGGTGGTGCAACCGCCCCAGCCAGGAGGTGGCACCGCCTGAGCTCAGTCTTCGAGCTAGACTGGGCGGTGCAACCTCCCTGACAGAGAGGTGGCACCGCCTGAGCTCGGTCTTCGAGCTCTGGCAGAGAGGTGCAACCGCCTCAGTCAAGAGGTGGCACCGACTGGGGCTTAGTCTCCGAGCCAGACTCAGGCGGTGCAACCGCCCCTGACAGAGAGGTGCAACCGCATGGGCTCAGTCCTCGAGCTCTGCCAGGCGGTGCAACCTCTCCAGTCAGGAGGTGCAACCGCCTGATCCCGGAATTCCGGGATTTGATCGTTTTGAGCTCCAAATTTGAACTGGGTTGGGGCCTATAAATACCCCACCCATTCAGCACTGAAAGCACAGAACACACACTCGAAATCTTGCTATATTTTTGTGTTTCTTAGAGCTCAAAACTGCTAGTTCTCCTCTTTCTATTCTTCAAGTTTGAGTTGTAAAGAGAGGAGAGAAAACTTCTGTAGGGGTTGTCTCCTAAGCCCGTCAAAAGGAGTGAATCTGTAAGAGGGTAGTTGGCCTTCGCCTATTGAAGGAAGGCTTCTAGTTGACGTCGGTGACCTCGTCGGTGGAGGAAGCCAAAAGTGGAGTAGGTCAAGACTGACCGAACCACTCTAAATCTCTGGTTTGCGTTTATTTTGAGCACTTTATCATTACTGCAAATCTCCTACATAGCTACTGCTCTCTGTGCCTTTACAAACAAGTTTCTAAGTGCTGACCTTTTCGAATCTGCATTCAGACGTAAATCGGTGTTTTCATACATTACAGTTTACGTTTACGTTTTGATTCTGCAAAACTGTCTTCTGCGCTTTTACGAACGAAGTTTCTAAGTTCAGATCCCTTTAAAACTACGTTTAGATGTGAACTGCGCAAACTGTGTTTAGACGTAAAACTGTGTTTTAGACGTAAACTACTTTTAGACGTAAAACTACGTTTAGACGTAAAACTGCGTTTAGACGCAAACTGCGTTTAGACGTAAAACTACGTTTAGACATAAAACTGTGTTTAGACGTAAAACTGCGTTTAGACGCAAACTGCACTGCGCTTAGACGCAATCTGATTTTAGACGTAAACTGCGCTTAGACGCAAACTGCGCTTAAACACAATCTGAGCTTAGACGCAAACTGCGCTTAGATGCAAACTGCGCTTAGACGCAATCTGCATTTAGACGCAAACTGCAAACTGCATAAATTGCGCTTAGACGCAAACTGTGTTTAGACATAAACTGCACTTAATCATAAGTAATCTTAGAATTGGCTTTTGCATCAAAATAGTTTTTATTGAACGAACGCAGCTTTCGTTTTTAATCGCTGAAAGATTTCCGCTGCACTAATTCACCCCCCCCTCTTAGTGCTCTCGATCCTAACAAGGTTCGGATATGAGATATCCGACGGAGCCCTTGTCTTATTGGATATCCAATAAGCCAATAAGCCCCTGAATTATTGGATCCCATGGACGAGATCCAATAAGAGCCCATAAGAGATTATTGGATAGAGATCCACTAATCTAAAAGGCTTGGGTTATTGGATGCAGATCCAATACCCACTAGGCGAGGATCCATTAGGGTTTGACAGGGGACCTCTATAAATTGATCTCATTTTCGTGATCTCATCACGATCCGATTTCCATTGTACAAATCCAAGGACATCACAATATATATATGCATATATGAAATAGTTATAAATTGATATATGCCAAAATATAATAAGCAAAAAGATTCTGTATCAAGTCATACGTGCCATCACTCACGTGATTGGCTTGCTGGGCACCTATGACTAGCAATCTCCCACTTGACCTAAAGCCAATCACCTATGTGTCTGATCCCCATCAGACTCCTGTGATGCTAAAAAACAATCTGAGACAGCAGCTTTGTCAGTGGATCTGCAATGTTATCTTCGGATGGAACTCTTTCCGCAGCTACATCTCCTCGGGTTACTATCTCTCTAATAAGGTGGAACCTCCTCAGAACATGCTTAGATTTCTGATGAGACTTAGGTTCCTTCGCTTGAGCAATCGCCCCGTTGTTGTTGCAATATAAGGAGATCGGCTCCTCGCTACCCGACATGACTCTCAAATCTGTGATGAACTTCTTCACCCAGACTCCCTCCTTTGTTGCATCTGATGTAGCAATGTACTCCACCTCTGTGGTCGAGTCAGCAGTAGTATCTTGCTTGGAACTCTTCCAGCACACTGCTCCTCCGTTCAAGGTGTACATGTACCTCGAATTCGACTTGCTATCATCGACATCAGATTGAAAACTTGAGTTTGTGTAGCCTTCAACCTTAAGGCTACTACCTCCATATACTAGTAAAAGATCCTTAGTCCTTCTCAAGTACTTAAGGATACACTTTACTGCTTTCCAGTGCTCCAAGCCTGGATCCGCCTGATACCTGCTCGTGACACTCAGAGTATGCGCTATATCAGGCCTAGTACATAACATAGCATATATGATAGGCCCTATTGTTGAGGCATAAGGTATCATATCCATGTTCGCCCTTTCTTCTGGAGTCTTTGGGGATATACTCGTAGAAAGAGATATCTCATGTCTCTCTTGGAATTTTCCATGCCAAACCTTTTGACAATGGTTTCTATGTACCTGGACTGGGACAAGCCAAGCATCCTCTTGGATCTATCTCTATAGATTCTAATCCCCAAGATGTAGGATGCTTCCCCTAAGTCCTTCATGGAGCAGTGTGTAGATAACCAAACCTTTACTGTGGATAGCATTCCTACGTCATTCCCAATGATCAGGATGTCATCCACATATAACACCAAAAAGGTGATAGCGCTCCCACTTACCTTCCTGTACACACAAGGCTCATCTTCGTTCTTAACGAAGTCATAAGATCTGATTGCCTCATCAAATATTATGTTCCAACTTCGGGAAGCTTGCTTTAGTTCATAAATGGATCTAAGCAACCTACACACCTTATCTGGGCAGTTCTTGGACACGAATCCCTCAGGCTGCATCATATACACCACCTCCTCGAGGTTCCCATTGAGGAATACGATTTTCACATCAATATGCTAGATCTTATAATTATAGTGTGCTGCAATAACCAATAGAATTCTGATAGAGTTTAGCATTGCTACGGGTGAGAAGGTTTCGTTGTAGTCAACACCTTGCCTTTGACGATACCCCTTAGCCACTAGCCTTGCTTTATAGGTCTCTACCTTTCCATCTACTCCGATCTTTTTCTTGAAGATCCACTTGCAACCGATGGGTACAATACCTTCGGGCGCATCAACTAGGTTCCAAACCTTGTTGGAGTATATAGAATCCATCTCAGAATTCATGGCTTCTTGCCACTTCCCAGAATCTATACTCATAATAGCCTCCTCGTAGGTCTAAAGATCAATATCCTCAACATCCTCTCCTCTAATATGTCCCACATATCTCTCAGGAGGATGAGATACTCTATCAGACCTACATAAAGTTGAAACATGTGTATTAGGTACCTGAACAAACTCGGGCTGTAGAGTGGTGCTTGAGCTTGGTTCTCCAACCTCGCTCAACTCTATCATTCTCCCACTATCTCTGCCAAGAATGTGTTCCTTCTTAAGGAACACGACTCTCTTAGCTACAAAGACCTTTTGGTCCTCGAGATTATAGAAATAATACCCATAAGTTTTCTTGGGGTATCCCACAAATTTGCATCGCTCTGTCCTTGATTCTAACTTATCAGGGTTATGTCTTTTAACGTGGGCAGGGCAGCCCCAAATCTTAACAACCTTAAGATCAAGCTTCTTCCCTTTCCATATCTCATATAGTGTAGACACTACTGACTTAGTTGGAACTCTGTTCAGAAGGTAAGCTACGGTTTCTAGGGCATATCCCTAGAATGAGATGGGTAGGTCAGCGAAACTCATCATGGACCGTACCATGTCTAATAGCGTACGATTTCTCCTTTTAGAGACACCATTGAGCTGAGGTGTATAAGGAGGTGTCCATTAGGATAATATCTCATAGTCCTTGAGGAACTAAGTAAACTCTGTACTTAAGTACTCACCTCCTCGATCTGATCGAAGAGTTTTGATACTCTTTCCAGTCTGGTTCTTCACCTCATTCTTATACTCTCTGAATTTCTCAAAGGCCTCGGACTTGTACTTCATTAAGTACACATATCCATACCTTGAGAAATCATCAGTAAAGGTAATGAAGTAGGAGTATGTTAGAACCCTTGCAGATTCTAAACTTGGGATTGATCTCTTTAGGGGATCGGCCTCCTTAGAACTCTATAGGGGTTCCTCCCTCCAAGTTGCTGCTCAAAGGCTGCATAAAAGATTCATCTATTGCCTATGAAAAGAGAAGGAATACATGGCTATTTATAGGGCTTCTAAACCCTAACTCCTAATATGACTCCTACTTAAGACTCTTACTTCTAACCAACTGCTAATATGACTCATACTCAAGACTCCTATTCCCTTACAACTCCTAATTCTTCTCTAAGAAAACACCTCCTACATGAATGCCCCTCTCAATTAGGACTCTCCTAGCTAGAGTCCTAACAGAATGTCCCTCTCAATTAGGACTCTCCTAGCTAGAGTCCTAATAGTTTTACATGAATGTCCCTCTCAATTAGGACTCTCCAAGCTAGAGTCCTAACAGACCCGCCCTCTTCAAATCAGCCTTGTCCTCGAGGCTGATGATTCATGAATTCTGAGAATTTGATGTTCAAGTCGTCATAGTTCTCCCAAGTGGCATCTTCTATTGGTAGGTTCGCCCACTGTATTAGCACTTCATTAGTGGGTCGTCGTCGTCGAGTCACGATCCGTCGATCAATAATGGCACTTGGCTGGGTCTGGAGTTCTCTTTGGGTAGTCATATTTGGTGGGTGGCTTTGGGCTGTCTCCAAGCACCTATTTAAAACTTCCGTCTGGCTGTTGGTTTGTGAGTGATATGTCGTACTCCTTTTCAATTTAGTACCCTGCATATGGAATAACTTTGTCCAAAATCTGCTCTTGAAGATGCAAGTAGAATTTGTCACAAGCATAATGTGTCCCTTATGGCATAATTCTTTTGAGTCCCGATTGTAATGAGCCACGGAGCTTGGTGCTTCCTCCAATTTTTTTTTTTTTTAATCTTACTAGTCTCTGAATCTTCCTGTCATTCTATCTTAATATCCTCAAGGAAGTCGCAGGTCGGAAGTGAAACGACCGAAACTTCAGCTTGCTCGGGTAGCTACGAAAGTGCATCTGCAAGAACATTCTCTTTCTCCTTTTTGTAAGTTGTTTCATAATCAAATCTAAGAAGTTTTGTTACCCATTTTTGCTGCTCAGGGGATGATATCTTTCGCTCCAAAAAGTACTTAAGGCTTTTTTGGTTGGTTTTAATTTGAAATCGTCAACCAATCAAGTAGGGTCTCCACCGCGTTGCTACGCGCACAATGGCGAGCATCTCCTTATCATATATTGACTTATTTTGATAGGAGAGAGATAATGCCTTGCTAGTGTATGCGAGTGGTCGACCATCTTGCATGAGAATGGCTCTAATTCTGACTCCAGATGTGTCGGCTTCAATAATGAAGGGTCGGTTGAAATCTGGTAGTGTTAGCACCGGCGTTGTCGTCATGGCTGCCTTAAGTTTGTCGAAGGCCGTGGAGGCTCTGTCCAACCATTGGAGGACATCATTTTTCAGTAAGGAAGTAAGTGGTGCACTGATCTTTCCATAGTTTTTCACGAACTTGCGGTAGTAGCCTGTTAAACCCTGAAAGCCATATAGCAATTTTAATTTTCTCGGGGTCAGCCAGTTTTGCATTGCTCCAATTTTGAAGGGGTCCACCATCACACCTTCCTCTGATATGATATGCCCAAGATATCCCAACTTTTGTTGAAGAAAGTAAAAATTTCTAGTGGCCGTTGTGTGTTCGAAAGGCGATTTTCGGTATGACTTCTTCGTACACTCGTATTTGATAATACCCGGATCAAAGGTCCATCTTTGTGAAGATTTGTGCTCCTTTTCATATAGCAATTCATCTAGTACTAGAATAGGGTATTTATCCTTGATGGTTATGCCATTGAGAGCTCGGTAATCAACGCATATTCGCCATGTTCCATCCTTCTTGTGTACAAGTAGCACCGGTGAAGAGTAGAGGTTGCAACTCGGCCGAATAACTCCTGTTTCGAGCATCTCTTTTATAATCCTTTCTATTTCATCCTTCTGGAGATGTAGATACTGATATGGCCAAGTATTTACTGAAGATTTGCCTGGAAGAATCGTTATACAATGATCATGCCGACGGGTAAGAGGTAGGTTGCACGGTTCGTCAAATATATTTGAAAATTCAGCAAGCAAAGGAAGTAGATTTGGATTTTCAAATTCTATTGGCTCTCCCTTAGTTTGCTGCTCAAGTTGTACCAAAAAGCCACTGCATGCTTTATGCAAAACATTCTCCATTTGTTGTGTGCAAATCGTTGTTATGTCGCCCCCACGTTTCCCGTGCAATGTCACCTGTTTCTCCTTACTGTAAAATTTCATAATTAGTTTCATAAAATTCCAGAAAATATCACCTAATGTCGTCAACCATTTAATTCTGAGCATGGCCTCATGATTGTTAAGAGGGAGAAGGAAGAAATCTGCAATTATCTCTTGGTCCTTCAGCAATAGTTTCTCCTGCGGGCGCCTACGATCATAATTCAAAATCCGTCCGTTGATGACCTTAACATCAAACCTGCAGCGATTCTCGATAGGTAATGCTATCTGAACAACAAGCTTACTATATAGGAAGTTAGTAGTACTGCCCGTGTCGATGAGAACAGTGATCGATTGTTGTTTGAGAAGGCCTCCAACTTTCATCGTTTGCGGGTTTAAGTAGCTGGCTAGTGCGTGTACTGTAACGTCAGTCGGTTGTGGCTCTTTTTCCGCATCTTCTTCTTCATGTTCAAGGCTCTCTTTTGGATGTTCGATGACCTCTTCTTCTATTGATTCAATCATAAGAAGTCCTCCTTTACTACAGCGATGCTCACGGCTCCACGGCTCGTCACAATGCCAACATAACCCCTTCGCATATTGCTCCCAAAGCTCTTCTCCTATTATCCTCTTTGGTACAGGGACTTGGTCGACAGTAGGGGGGGCTGAGGGCTTCAATATTACTGGTTGAGGAGTGACCCTAGTCCTCCAAGATTCATGGTTCAATTGCTCCTCTTGATGTCATGCGAAAGAGATGGCTGCCATAAGCGTATACGGTTGTCGTGCTTTAACTTCTCCTCGGATCTCCGGCTTCAAGCCCTCAATGAAGGTCCTCAATAGCTATTTTTGAGACCAATCACGAGTTTGATTAGATAACCTTTCAAACCTGGTTTGGTACTCCTGAATGGTGGAGGTTTGTTGGATCTTTGCTAGTTGTTCGTCAATATTCTCGTAATCGGTTGGTCTGAAGCGAATCAGTAGTCCTTCTTTGAATTGATGCCATGAAAGGACTCCATAAGTATGTTCAAACCAGTCAAACCACTGTATAGCATCCCTTTCAAGATTTATAGCTGCAATTTTCACCATAGATACATCCGCGGTTTTGTGGTACCGAAAATATCGCTCCGCGCGCGAGATCCAACCAATCGGGTCTCCTTCTTCCCATCTAGGGAAGTCCACTCTCATGCATGGATAGTTGGGGTTGGTATTAGAGCCTACCCTCCCTTGGAAGTCATATCTTCGGGCTTGGTGTGATTGGACAAAGCTCTCTCCTTGATATGATTTCTTCGGGCTTAGTGGTCGGCCCAATCTGAGTTCGGTAAAGAGCGTCCGAATCTTATCCTCCATTCGCGCCTCCAAGGCTTTGAATTTAGCATTGATTGCCTCCTTAGATGCCATAGTATATGGCCCCAAATCAATGATGTTAAGATCTCTCTTTTGCTGTTGGGTTAAAGGCATGTATAGGTTGAGAGAAGTGATGGTCGAAAGTGTTGGTGGATTGGTGGATGTAGGCTACGGTTTAGGCTTGTTTTGTGGCTGTTTTGGGTGCAGTTTGAGGGTGTGGTTTGGTAGAGTTTTAGGACTGTGGATGAAAGTTTTGGATCTGTGGTAGATGGTAGCAAAGGTTTGACAGAAATCCGTGGAAGTTGCAGCAAGTATGTGCTATCTTGTAAGAGTAGAATTGTCGTCGAAGAAACAACGGTTTCTCGACGTAATTTCCATCAAAAACTTGAGAGAATTAAGGAGGGAATTGATAGCAAAATCACAGTTTATATGACAGCAAGGATATCTAATTTAATCAAGAAAATTTCGGCATTATAATAGCAAAGAAATTGGTGCAAGTTGCAATTGCAGAATTATCGTCGAAAAATTTCAGCGGGCTACGATAAAAATTTGCAGCAACATAAAATCATTTTTAGAGATGAATTTCTTAATAGATCAATCTTATATGGAAGCCAAGATGATATATGAAGTCTATAAGAAATTTTATTCAAAAAAGATTGCAAATAGATGGGTTAAGGTAACGATATGCAGCTGAAATTTTCTGCAGCATAGATTTTCAAGTGCAGCAGATTGGACATAAAAGATCAGTAGTTTATATTGAGAATTTTTTGATGAAACCAAAGGGAAATCTACTGTTAGGAAGTCTCAAAGATGTCATAAAAATTTTGTAGAAATTTGGATAGAAAAAGCACAGTAGCAAGATCAAACAGATGGTGCTATGCGGCTTGAATTCTGCAATTCAAGTGCAGCAGATTGGACATAAAAGATCAGTAGTTTATACTGAGAATTTTTTGATGAAACAAAAGGGAAATCCACTGTTAGGAAGTGTCAAAGATGTCATAAAAATTTCGTATAAATTTGGATAGAAAAAGCATAGTAGCAAGATCAAACAGATGGTGCTATGCGGCTGGAATTCTGCAATGTATCTTTCGTCGTAGAGATGAAAACTTTGTGACGAAAAGTTTATGCAGCAATATAAGAACGATTTTTTTTTTTTTTTGATTTTCGAATAAGGATAACTAAATTGCAGCAGCAGTAAGGTAGGAAACCAGAACCTGTTGCAATTCACGGGGAGATCAAAGGATGATCCGCGGTGGTGGAGATGATGGCGGAATTCGGTGACGATCTTTTAAGCAATTGTGGGAATTGCTTTGGATGGTTGTAGAGGGTTGATGGATGGCTGTGGAAGGGCAGCGAGATGCCAAGAACGCTGCTCTGATACCAGGTGTTAGAACCCTTGCAGATTCTAAACTTGGGATTGATCTCTTTAGGGGATCGACCTCCTTAGAACTCTATAGGGGTTCCTCCCTCCAAGTTGCTGCTCAAAGGCTGCAGAAAAGATTCATCTATTGCCTATGAAAAGAGAAGGAATACATGGCTATTTATAGGGCTTCTAAACCCTAACTCCTAATAGGACTCCTACTTAAGACTCTTACTTCTAACCAACTGCTAATATGACTCATACTCAAGACTCCTATTCCCTTACAACTCCTAATTCTTCTCTAAGAAAACACCTCCTACATGAATGCCCCTCTCAATTAGGACTCTCCTAGCTAGAGTCCTAACAGAATGTCCCTCTCAATTAGGACTCTCCTAGCTAGAGTCCTAATAGTTTTACATGAATGTCCCTCTCAATTAGGACTCTCCAAGCTAGAGTCCTAACAGAGTAACCACCGATGGCATGAGTTGACATGGGTCCACATACATCACTATGTATAAGTTCCAACAGCTTAGTGGCTCTCTCTCCAATTCCACTAAATGGAGAGTTGGTCAGTTTTCCACGAAAGCAAGGCTCGCAAGTTGCATATAACACATAGTCGAATGGATCTAGATATCCATCATTTAGCAACTTTTGAATCCTTCTTTCATGGATGTGACCTAGCCTATAATGCCATAGGTATGCACTGTTCATCTCATCTCATTTCCTCTTGGATACATTTACATTCATGATATGTGGAGTAGTGTCTAACATAAATAAACCATTATGCAATATTCCTTTCATGATGATCTTATCATCTAATAATATCGAACAACCATTGTTCTCAAAAACTAATTTATATCCACTAGCTGTCAAACATGAAATGGAGATAATATTTTTGATAATAGAAGGAACAAAATAACATGCATCTAATGCAATAAAAGCTCCACTATACAGATGTAGGGTGACCTCGCCAACAGCTACTACAACAACTTTTGCTCTATTACCCATCTTGAGATCCATCTCGCCTCTCTCTAGTCTCCTAGGCCTTGCCAGAACCTGCAACGAATTGCATATATGATAATCACTGCCGGTATCCAATACCCATGTGTTATCATAAGAGTCTGACAAATGGAGACTGATCATGAATGTACCTGAAGTTTCATCAAGCTTTTATTTTGCCCTTTCTGCAAGGTACTCTTTGCAGTTCCTCTTCCAGTGCCCATCTTTACCACAGTGGAAGCACTGGCCTTTGTCCTTTGCTGGGTCTTTCTTAGCAACCTTTGCTTTACTTGGTCTGCCCTTGCCCTTTCCCTTCTGGTAGGGACTGAAGCACAATGTCCACACACAAGTTATCCTCTAGGACCATTCCTAGACCTGTGAGTTTCTCTATCCACTCAATCATCTTTAGGACATGGTTCTGAATAGGTGTCCCCTCAGTCATCCTAGTGCGGAAGAGGCTCTTGGATATCTCATATTGCTGAGTCCTTCCCTGTTCCTCAAACAATTTACGGACATGTAGGAGAATGGATCTGGCATCCATCTTTTCATGCTGTCTCTGTAACTCAGGAGTCATAGAGCCCAACATATAGCACTGAGCAAGAGTAGAGTCATCAATGTACTTCACGTAGCGAGTGATCTCATCCTCGCTTGCCCCTTCTTCGGGCGCAGGCATCACTGTATCAAGGACGTACACGATTTTCTCCGTCGCGAGAACAATTCTCAAGTTACGGAGGCAATCCGTATAATTTGGACCAGTGAGGCGATTGACATCAAGTATGCCACGTAAGGGATTTGAAAGCGATATTTTCTGAAAATAAAGATGCAGCAGAAATCAATAACATGCAGATTTTGCAAGAAATAAACTATTAAGATATGGACTTCTATCTTAATATGCTCCCACTATTTTACTAACGAGTCACACGACACCCTTAGCACGTGAAACGGAAGTCTCCGATAAACTTCTAGTGGGGATCAAGATCCAATCAGCATCTTAGTGTAACTGATAAGACCCTAAAGTCTTATCATAGAAGAAATGGAAGAAATGGGGATGCTCTAATACCAAATGATAAGATCCTAATGTCTTATCGTAAGAAAGAAGAAGGGAAAGGGATGATAATTTTGAGGGGATCGGCCTCCTTGATCGCTTCGAGGGGATCGGCCCTCCTTGATCGCTTCGAGGGGATCGACCTCCTAGGGTTTGTCAAAAGACAGAATAGTATTTTTTATAGATAACTGAAAAGAAGTAGTTACATCCTTATTTATAGAGTTCTACCCAGATTCCATCAGGACTTGAACTCTAATAATAAATAAATATTAAATAAACCTCTACTTGATTCTAACTGTACCAAACCGACATAATAAACAACTGGACTAAACAGACTCAATAAACATTATTCAAAAGCTCAGAAAAAGGGTCCTAATAGTAACCTCGAGGGACTCGACCAATCACACTAAGCCTAAAAGGTAGGCAACTCATGCCGATCACAACTCCTTGTGATTCTCGTCCTGTTCGGCCTTTGAATCACCATGGTCTCGAGGGGCTCGACCAAACATGATGCTCGGTTAAGTCAACACCTTCGTTACAAGATGAGTCTGATTTAATGATATACCCTCGAGGGACTCGACCAAGCATACCATGTCCTCAGGTCACCGATGACATCTCTATGTCGTAAGCAAGATAGCGAATTGCGATATAGGTGAGTCTCGAGAGACTCGACCAACTCAACCTACACCGGGAATCGGTTCCTACTTATAACGATGGAAGGCCACGTGGGTCAATCTAATTGCCTCACGTTTACCGACTTAATATTATCAAGAGAGATGTTTCTATGATTTGGTCTCCTAATATGACATGCTACACATATACATATTTAATATATATCTACATCGCATGCAAATATATATACATATCTAGTATGTGTATAAGCAATTGCACCAAATGATCATGGACCACAACCTAATGTGATTAGGCGTGAGCCAATAGGCCTAATCACTCACATCAAGATCTATGTGTGCAACAGTGCATCTCTATGCCCTGTGATCGTCCATCTCGTCCTCGTCGGTTCCGTCGACATCTCGATGCATCTTCATGCATCGCGATCGTCCGTCTCGTGGGTCCCGCTATCGCTTCCACTCTCCCGCTGTGCCTCCTTATGTGATTACAACTTAATCATAGGCACACATGCCCGACAATAAACGAGAAATATAATGGAGGCTCACAGACCCCAATAATAATAATCACAAGTACACACATCACACGGTCCATGATCATCCGTCCACACATCATACATCACATGTATAAATAATCATCATCACGTAGGACTACTAGATAATAATAAAAATAATAATCAACTAAATTTTTTAATTAATTAGTATTTTATGAAATCAGGGACATATAGGGAATTTCTTAATTCCTAGGGGTATTTTCATAATTTAGACAAAAGACCGAAACTGGAATTTCTCAAATTCCGAGGGGCAAAACTATCTTTTGCTCAGAAAACCCTAATGCCCTTATCCAACCCTATTGCTACTACTGCCATCGCCTCCGCCACCCTACTAGTGGCGGGCTGTGCGGCGGAGGGTGGGGTTGCTGCCCTCGCCTACTGGTGGCACGCTTGCTGGCGGCACTGCCCCTGCATCTGGGCGCCCCCGCGGGCACCACCGCTTCCGCGGGCGGGCACCCCTGTGGGCGCTGTCCCTTTCGCGGGTGGTTCTGCCCGCGAGGCAACGCCCGTGCTGGGTTTTTGCCCGCGGGAGTAGCGACCACAAGCACCGCTGCCCTGCGGCGCATCACAACGCGAGAGCAGCAGTCGCAGGCGTCGCTGCCCTTACGGCTGCTACTGCAGGCTGCCTGCCTGCACGCAGATGACAGTGTTGCCATCTGTGACAGCAGAGAGGGTAGCAACAGTTGCTGCCCTTTTCGCTTTTGCATCAACGATTTTGACGTCAAAAGCTTCTCCAAAACATAACACGCAGTTTAAAACCAATCTATCACACAAGTAACCTGGCTCTGATACCACTGTTGGGAAAATATTTGGGGGCGACATCACATGCGCAGCGGAAGAACAAGAAAACAAAATCCTTGATTCCTAAAGAGATGTTCGTTGTTGTGCAATGATTGGTGCGCAAAATCCGTGAAACTGAAAAACTACGTATATAGTAGATTATGTTACCTAGGGAGATCATATATCCCTATTTCCTTGTAGATCCTTAAAAGAGGGTGAAAGAGGTCAAGCGTCCTCCTCTCTAGTGGTGATCCACACAGCAGGGCTGCGACGATGCTCCTCAAAATTCCTGGCCTGCTTTGATGTGGAGAGGGGAAGGAGAATAGGAGAGGTAAGCAAAGGCTCTAGCCTATGAGGCTCTGAATCCCTCCTATTTATAGAGGTCCCTTGTCAAACCCTAATGGATCCTCGCCTAGTGGGTATTGGATCTGCATCCAATAACCCAAGCCTTTTAGATTAGTGGATCTCTATCCAATAATCTCTCATGGGCTCTTATTGGATCTCGTCCATGGGATCCAATAATTCAGAGGCTTATTGGATATCCAATAAGACAAGTGTAATATCCCTCGCTTTTAAAAATTATTAATAAAGATTTATTTATAAATCGGAGGACCTATATGTAAATATAGAAATTTCAAAGACTAAACTGTTAAGTTGTAAAAAGAAGTAAATAAAGAAAAACCGAAAATTTCAGTTTTATCCCACCGCCTCCCACGCACTCTCTCTGTTTCTAAACAGAGAGGAGCGGTGGGGCATGAGGAGTGAAGAAAAGAAGAAGAAGAGGGAAAAGAGAGGGAAGAGGGAGAGGAGCGAGAGGTGGCAGCAGCTAGGACTGCAGCACCTCTGTTTCCTGCAGGTGGAAACAGAGGAGAGGTGTGGGGCGTTCGAAGAGGAGAAGAAGAAGAAGAGGAAGAGAAGAGGAAGAGGAAGCAAGAGAAGAGGTTGTGATACCTCTGTTTCCTGCAGAGGAAACAGAGGAGAGGGTGGGTGTGACGTCGGGGAGAAGAAGGGGAGGAAGGAGAAGAAGAGAAGAAGAAGAAAGGAAGGAGAAGGAAGAAGAGAAGGGAAAGGAGGAGCTGCGGCGGTGGCAGCTGCAGCTGGAAGAGAAGGAGAGGAAGAGATGGTGAGGAAGAAGAGAAGAAGTGGAAGCAGGTGAAGAGGCGGCACCTCTGTTTCCTGCAGGAGGAAACAGAGGAAAGGAGGTGCTGTTCGTCGGGGAGAAGAAGGGGAGGAAGGAGAAGAAGAGAAGAAGAAGAAAGGAAGGAGAAGGAAGAGGAGAAGGGAAAGAAGTAGCTGCGGCTGCGGTTGTGGCAGCTGCAGCTGTGGCAGGGAAAGAGGAAGAGGAAGGAAGAAGGGAAGGAGAGGAAGATGAGAAGGGGAAGGAGGGGCTGCAGCTGCGGCGATGGCAGCTGCAGCTGGAAGAGAAGAGGAAGAGAAAGGAAGAAGGGAAGGAGAGGAAGAAGAGAGGAAGAGGAGAAGGGGCTGCGGCTGCGGCGATGGCAGCTGCAGCTGTGGCAGGGAAAGAGAAAAAGGAAAGGAAGAAGAAGAGAAAGGGAAGGAGAGGAAGAAGAGAGGAAGAGGAGAAGGGGCTGCGGCTGCGGCGATGGCAGCTGCAGCTGTGGCTGGGAAAGAAGAGAAGGAAAGGAAGAAGAAGAGAAAGGGAAGGAGAGGAAGAAGAGAGGAAGAGGAGAAGGGGTGGCAGCTGCGGCAGTGGCAGCTGCAGCTGGAAGAGGAGGAGGAAATAGAGCAGGGGAGGAAGAAGAGGCTGCGAGTGTGGTGGCTGCGGCCGTGGCTGCGACTCCGGCTGCGGCTGCGACGTTGGCTGCGGTAGCTGCGGCAGCGGTGGTGGCTGCAGTAGCTGCAGTAGCTGCTTTTGGGAAAGAGAAAGAGTAGGAACGAGAGAAGGGAAGAAGGAAATAGTGCAGTGGAAGGGGCTGCGCTTGTGACCGCAGTTGCGGTCGTGGCTGCGATTGTGGCAGCGGCAGCGGCGGCGGCTGTGGCAGCTGCGTTTGGGAAAGAAAAAGAAGTAATGAGAGTAAGAGAGAGCAGGTGACTGTGCCTCGATGTTCGACACGTGATGTAGTTACGAAGAAAGGAAGAAAACGGGAGCACAAAACGAAACAGAGAGAGGACACGGAGGAAAAGTAGAAAGATTGGACTGGCACCTTCCTTGGATATTTAGATCAAATATTTGAAAGGCAAGTTCCCTGACCGTTTCTCCTATAATTGCTCTGATATTTCTTATTGCAAGTTCCCTTATCGTTTCTCCTATAATTGCTCTGATATTTCTTATTGCAAGTATCCTGATCGTTCCTCACTGTCATTTTTATCTCTACATTTGCTTTGAATATGAGGAACTTTGAATTGTTCTAGCCTTGCATTTGATATATCTCCTGTTTAGACGTAACGATTCGAATCTGTGCAACTTCTGATATTCTGACATTTGATTCTGAGCTGCCTATAAGTCTGTTGGAAACTCCGATTTGTTCAAACTTGATTTCATTGGAAACTAGACTCGTAGATCCTTCTTTTGAAATATGGATTGAAAGATCTGGAATCCAAACACCTGCCCAGTTATCTGTTGAATCTGACCTTATGAATTCTGCCAAACAGAGATTTTGTTCTGTGACCCTGGTTTACCAAACTATTTGTAACTCTCTTTGTTGGACAGTTCAATTCATATGAAGCCTGACTTATCTGAAAGTATAATCCAATGATTATTTTTGAGTAAATTGGAGCACGATTGATAGTTCGAATCATTTGTTCAATGTGCCTCTTGTATTCTGCTAGAAATCGAGCTTTGGTCGATTTCTCATATTCTGGTTTCATTCCTTTGGAAATTGATATCCTTTAGCCTTCTTATTCAATTGAGCTTTATATTACTGCTTTGAATTCTTGTATGCTCTTGTCCTTAAAATTATTTGCATTCTTGAAAACTATTGTGTAACGTTTAAGCTATATCGTATTGACTCCTATAGGCACATGTATAACCCATTGTTCCGCATTTGCTTTCGATGTGTGCCTATTCTAGTTTCATTCTTTTGGATATCGAATTCATCTAACCTTCTTATTTGAATTGAGTTATATATGATTGTTTGGAATCCGTGTATACTCTTGCTTTTATTTCATTCCAAATCTGGATACATTTGTGAGAGATTGTTGCTTGCATCGTATTTGACTCGTAAAGGCACATGTACGTTTGTTGTTCCGCGTGTGCTTCCAATATATGCTACTTATTGTTGAAACTGCTCTCTTGTACTCTGGTGTGTGGGATTGTCTGGACCTTTGCCAGAAATGGTTAAGGGTATGCGCTTATTGCCCGCTATGTGGGGTCCCGCTATGTGGGATATTCTGGACCTTTGCCAGAAATGGTAAAGGGTATGCGCTTATTGCCCGCTATGTGGGGTCCCGCTATGTGGGATATTCTGGATGAATCACATTCTGACTGAGATCCCATCCGAAGATAACATTGCAGATCCACTGACAAAGCCGTTGTCTCAGATTGTCTTTGAGCGTCACAGGGGTCTGATGGGGATCAGACACATAGGTGATTGGCTTTAGGTCAAGTGGGAGATTGCTAGTCATAGGTGCCCAGCAAGCCAATCACGTGAGTGATGGCACGTGTGACTTGATACAGAATCTTTTTGCTTATTATATTTTGGCGTATATCACTTTATAACTATTGCATAAATGCATATATATTGTGATGTCCTTGGATTTGTGCAATGGGAATCGGATCGTGATGAGATCACGATAATGAGATCGATTCACCTTTAAACACATATCCTAAATAATCCCGGTCATAGGTTACTCGAGAGGGACATCGTGATAACCGGATAGACTGGTGTGCTGTATACCCGTCCATATGATGGATGCAGCTGGTCTCATAGCTGCTCGTGTAGGGACACTAGGGATACAGTACAGGTGCTCATTGGAGAATGAGTTCACTGATTGATCCGCTTATGGAATGCTGGATGGTTGATGATGCCTTATTGTCAGACAACGATTCCGTAGTCCTAGTGGTGTATCTGGTTCTTAGACTTGAGACACCAAGGATGTCCTGTATGAGTGCTCCACTCTTTGATACCAGACTTATAGGTTTGGCTGTTCCCAGATCTAGTACAGCTGGTCATTGGGAGTGGTAGTCGACCTTACGAGGGCTATTGAGTGTTGACAGAGGATCATCCACTCTCGGCGTCATGAGAGGAATATCCTATGTGTTCTTGCTCAGACAAATCCCTGGCCAGGGTCATTCGGGTTGAGAGAGAAAGAGTTCTCCGGGAGAATCCGATTAGAGCGAGACTCGAGTAGAAACCGTATGGGTCTGACAGCACCATGCTCGATATACGGTCTCTGGGATATTAGATGGATGAGGGACTATAGGTACATGGTAACTGAGGACAGACAGGTCCAATGGATTGGATTCCCCTGTATCGTCTGGGGACTACGGCGTAGTGGCCTAGTACTTCCGTAGTCGATGAGTCGAGTGAATTATTACAGAGATAATAATTCACTCAGTCAGAAGGAGTTCTGACAGGTATGACTCACGGCCAGCTCGATATTGGGCCTAGAGGGTCACACACATATGGTAGGCATTGCGATGAGT
Source organism: Musa acuminata AAA Group (assembly GCF_036884655.1). Taxonomy (NCBI): domain Eukaryota; kingdom Viridiplantae; phylum Streptophyta; class Magnoliopsida; order Zingiberales; family Musaceae; genus Musa; species Musa acuminata. Next base: position 13,761,994 of record NC_088332.1, on the reverse strand, counting down.
AGAGGTTCGGATATGAGATATCCGACGGAGCCCTGTCTTATTGGATGCAGATCCAATACCCACTAGGGAAAGGACCCATTAGGGTTTTGACACGGGATCTCTATAAATAGGAGGGATTCACAGCCTCATAGGCTAGAGTCTTTGCTTGCCCTTCCTATTCTCCTCTCCCTCTCCACCTCAGAGTAGGCCTGGAGTTTTGAGGAGCGTCGTCGCAACCCTGCTGTGTGGATCACCGCTAGAGAGGAGGACGCTTGACCTCCTTCACCCTCTCCTAAGGATCTGCAAGGAAACAGGGATATACGATCTCCCTAGGTAACACAATCTCTATACGCAGTTTTGTGTTTTTGCGGATTTTGCGCACCAATCTTCGCACGACGATGAACATCCTTTTGGGAATCGGGGATTTTTGTTTTCTTGTTCTTCCGCTGCGCATATGATGTCGCCCCCCCAATGATTTCCCAACACTATAATCCCTCATCCATCTAATATCCCAGAGATCGTATATCGAGCATGGTGCTGTCAGACCCATACGGTTTCTACTCGAGTCTCGCTCTAATCGGATTCTCCTAGAGAACTCTTTCTCTTTTAACCCGAATGACCCTGGCCAGGGATTTGTTTGAGTAAGAACACATGAGATATTCCTCTCATGATGTCGAGAGTAGATGATTTTCTATCGACACTCAATAGCCCTCATAAGGTCGACTACTACTCCCAATGACCAGTTGTACTAGATTTGGGACTGCCGAACCTATAAGTCTGGTATCAAAGAGTGGAGCACTCATACAGGACATCCTTGGTGTCTCAAGTCTAAGGACTAGATATACCACTAGGACTACGGAATCACTGTCTGACAATAAGGCATCATCAACCATCCAGCATTCCGTAAGCGAATCAATCAGTGAACTCATTCTCCAATGAGCACCTGTGCTGTATCCCTAGTGTCCCTACACGAGCAGCTATGAGACTAGCTGCATTCATCATATGGACGGGTATACAACATACCAGTTTGTCCGGTTATCACAATGTCCCTCTCGAGTAACCTATGACTGGGATTATTTAGGATATGTGTTTAAAGGTGAATCGATTTCATTTTCGTGATCTCATCATGATCCGATTTCCATTGCACAAATCTAAGGACATCACAATATATATATGCATATATGCAATAGTTATAAATTGATATATGCCAAAATATAATAAGCAAAAAGATTCTGTATTAAGTCACATGTGCCATCACTCACATGATTGGCTTGTTGGGCACCTATGACTAGCACCGGGAACCGTAGCCCGGCTTCAAGCGCCCCTACGGTTAACCCGAATCCATCGGAAAACCGATCGGTCGTACGACCACTGCCCCGGACGAGAGACGTGCAGGCCGTAACACTCCGGGATGTGGTAGCGATCCTGGAGCACTCTCAAAAGGTCCTCGGTCACCACTGAGTCCACGTCATGCCATGACTTGAGGGTCTCAAGTGCGGCTGAAACCTCTAAGGCCTCCGAGGAGGCGCTACCTAAAAACATGCTCACTACCTCATCTCAGGAGCTTGTAGAAGAAGGAGAAGGCGAAGGAGGAGAGGGAGAAAGGGATGAAAACGAAGACAAGGACAAAAATGAAGATGAAGACAAAGACGGAGACATCCCGATCTCAGAGTTGCGAGAAAAGTCCGGGTTCCGGGGCAAGGGATTGAAGCAAAGTGGACGACGGAGTTGCAAGAAAGGAGCCTAGGCGTGGGATGAAAGACTAATGGCAAAGGTGATGGCAACCGCCCAGGATGGGGATTATAAAAGGCAGGTAACCCATGGCGAGGCGACGATTAGGGCTTCCCAAGGAGAAGAACAGTCGCAACATTTAAGACCCATCGCAACCCCTCAGATCTACCATATCACCTACCTCGGAGCTCCCGCCAGAGGTGTCCCATCACCCGAGATCCCTCATTGAAGGCTGTTCAAAACGAAGTTTACTGCCATGCCATATGATGCTCCACTCGGCCTGCCACATGGCACGATGGCATTCAGGTATGAATCGTCCCCCAGGTTCGATTCCTGCCCTGGTCACTCTAGATTGCTCCTAACTGGCGACCTGCTAGCACCGAAATCGGAATCGAGCTTGATCACTCATCCCCCAGGTTCGATTCTTGCCCGGGTCGCTCCAGATCGCTCCCAACTAGCAACCCGCTAGCACCGAAACCGAAACCGAGCTTGATCACTCATCCCCTAGGTTCGATTCCTGCGACCCAGGGAAAACAAGAGAAAAGAGGGAGAGGGGGAAAACAAGGACTTTAGAGGGTTGAACAAACAGTTGTAAGTCCACAAATAGCCGGTCACCGAGTGCCGGACGCGACAACAAGTTCCCGTCAAGGTAACGTGTGAACTTATGAAAGGTTGTTCAACGTCTGACACTATACCGAAGCCCCATCTAGCCTTGTGCCACTCAGGGGGTTCCAAGGGGATGAGATGGCTGACATTTTGGTGAGCGGAAGAGGACTGTTGAAAACAACCCTTGGCACACGAAAACGGAGCTATTTTGGGTTGTTTTGGGGTTGTTTTGCTTGGTTCGGTGAGCGATCACTTTGTAGCGTTGTAACTTATTCGAACTTACATTTTTACAAGCAAAATGACTCAAAATCAAGACAAAACATGCTGCCAAGCAGCAGTACATGTAGATGAGAGCGATAAATGGTTCGTTGAATGGAGTTATTACGGGTGCGCGATGACCGTTCATGACATTCTCCCCCACTTAAATTGTCGATGCCCTCGTCGACGCTTGTTGGTAGTTGTTGATAATTATTTCTTCATGTCGCAAGGTGTCTTGGGGCTCCAAACTAGTTTTAGTTTGGGTAAGCTTTCTCCACTTCACTAAGTACTTGGTCTACTCAGCTCCATTGGGCAGCTTTATCTTGCGATCCGCTAAAATGGTTTCAACTCACTTTTCGTAGGAGACTCTGGTGGGGGGTAGTCGAGTTGGAACATTTCGGGAAGCATCTTGTGGATCCGAGTGGTAGGCTTTTAGGTTGCTAGCGTGAAGAATGTTATGAATTTTGAACCACGCTGGCAGTTGCAACTTATAAGAGATGTTGCCTACCCTATTGATAATTGGGAAGGGCCCTTCATACTTGTGCACCAATCCTTTGTGGACTTTGTTTCTAAAGAATTGGAGTGATGCTGGTTGGAGCTTTACCAATACCAAATCGCCGACCTTGAACTCTTGCGGTCGCCTTCCCAAGTCTGCCCACTTCTTCATTCTTCTTGCTGCCTTCTCCAAGTAAGCCCGCACAATATCTGCATTTCGGTGCCACTCCTTTACGAAGTAATAAGCTGATGGACTACTTCCAGTATACCCAATTGCCATGGTGTGAGGAGTTAATGGTTCTTATCTTGTAACGATCTCGAAGGGGCTCTTGTTGGACGCAGAGATCCACTACAAGTTGTAAGAGAATTGGGCAATATCCAACAACTTCACCCAATCTTGTTGATTGGCACTCACGTAGTGCCGAAGATATTGCTCCAGGAGTGAGTTTATCCTTTCAGTCTGGCCATCCATCTGGGGGTGTAGGCTTGTAGAGAAGTATAACTTTGACCCCAATAATTTAAATAGCTCGGTCCAGAATTATCCCAGGAACCGAGCATCTCGATCACTAATGATATTGTGCGGGACTCCCCAATACTTCACCACATCCTTCATCTTCAGTTTGGCCGCCCCCTCTACTGAATAGTGTAGGGGAGCAGCAATGAAAGTTGCATACTTTAAATATTGATCGACCATCACGAGTATCGATCCGAGTCTCCCTACAAGTGGCAAGCTTGATATGAAATCCAAGGAAATGCTCTCCTATGGCCTTTCTGGTATGGGCAACGGCTCCAAAAGTCCCATTGGCTTCCGCTGCTCCGCCTTGTCTTGTTGGTAAGTGAGGCACATTCGAACATATTCCTCTACATCAGTCCCCATCTTCGGCCAGTAGAAGGCCCTCTCCACCAGAGCTAACGTTCTGTGAATACCTCGGTGTCTAGCCCAAAGGGAATCGTGACACTCTCTTAAGAGTTCATGCCTCAAATTGTCCACTCGAGGAATATAAACTCTATTCCCTTTTGTATAAACGAGTCCCTCCTGGGCCCAAAATCATCGTGTTTTGCCTTCTTTGATGAGCTACATAGGGTAATTGCCTGGGGATCACTATACAATCCATCCCTGATCCTAAAAAGGAAGTTGGAGTGCAACTGACTTGCTTGGCCTCTGCCCTCCAATTATACGACATTCACATGCTCCCCTTTCTGACTTAATGCGTCGGCCATGACGTTTGCCTTTCCAGGCTTGTACTCCATTGCCATGTTAAATTTAGCTAGGAAGTCCTGCCATCATGCTTGCTTTGGGGAAAGTTTCTTCTAGGCTTGAAAATAGCTCAGAGCGATGTTGTCTGTCCTTAGCACAAATCGTGATCCGAGGAGGTAGTGTCGCCAAACTCGTAGATAGTGGATCACTGCTATCATCTCCTTCTCATGCACTGGATACTGCCGCTCAGTCTCGTTGAGTTTGCGGCTCTCGTAGGCCACCGGATGACCCTCCTGCATGAGTACTCCCCCAATAGTAAAGTTTGAAGCATCTGTATGGACTTCAAAGGGCTCCTCATAGTCCGATAATTTGAGTACCGGTTCTTCCAGAACAGCAGCCTTCAGATCTTGGAATGCTATTTCACATTTGTCAGACCACATCCAAGGCTGCTCCTTCTTCAGTAACTCCGTCAGTGGAGTTGCACGCTTTGAGTACCCCGCTATGAAGCGTCGATAGTAGTTGACGAAACCAAGGATCTCAACTCTAGCACCTTCTTTGGAGTTTGCCATTCCGCAACCGTTTGCACTTTTGATTTGTCCATCCGAATGGAGCCATCACCGATTCGATGCCCCAAGAATAAGATCTCCGTTTGGGCAAAGTAACATTTCTCCCTTTTCACGGACAAAGTGTTCTCCCTGAGAACCTTGAAAATTGTCCGAAGGTGCTGGACATGCTCCTCAAGCGTTTGACTGTAGACGGTGATATCGTCTAAGTAGACGACCATAGCTGGTTCATGAGAGTGCAGAACATGGCCGGAGCATTAGTTAAGCTGAAAGGCATCACCAAGAACTCAAATGCTTCATACCTGGTCACACAGGTAGTCTTCACTTCGTCGCCTTCAGCAATACGCACCTGCCAATACCTCGACCGAAGGTCAAGTTTTGAGAAATACTTGGCTTTGCCCAACTAGTCGAACAAGTCCGTGATGAATGGGATGGGATACTTGTTCTTCACTGTCACTTTGTTGAGGGCTTGGTAATCGACGCATAGTCAGAGGCTCCCATCTTGTTTCGTCTGGAAGAGAACTAGAGCTCTTAATGGTGCGTTAGAGCTGCGGATGAGACCACCGCTTAGCAGTTCACCTAACTGCTTTCTGAGTTCTGCCAACTCTGGCAGGGGCATACTGTATGGTGGTCTCGCTAGAGGCTTCACTCCTAGCTCTAGCTCAATGTTGTGATCCATGCCTCTACGTGGTGGAAGAGTCTTCGGCAACTCGGGTAGCATAATGTCAATGAACTCTTTTAGGACGTTCGCTACCACAGCAGGTTCTTGAATAGCCTTTTCATTAAGTGGCTCTAGCTTCATAGCAGCTACGAATGTTAATTCACCTTTTCGCACCCCTTTCTTCAGTTGCAATGCTGATATATGTTGGGGTTCCTTGGTTCCTCTCCGAGAGACGGGAACCACGCAGGGGTCGTCACCTCCCATTATACACAGGGAGTTTAGGAACGACATAGGCACTAACTTCGCCGCGTGCATGAACTCCATTCCAACAATCACTTGGAAGTCATCCCGTGGCACCGCCATCATGTTGGTATTCTCGCTCCATGTTCCGATCTTGATGGGAACTCACTTCGCCAACCTAGAGATTCGCCTGGCCTCCGAGTTCACCGCCTTCATTCGACTTAGGCTCTTCTCCAAGATCAACCCAAGTCGCTTTGCTTCTTGATCGATAATGAAGTTGTGGGTAGCACCCATGTCCACCATTGCATGGGTCGTTTGGCCATTTAGCTTGATGTTTACATACATCAGTTCACCACTTTTTGCTTTTTGTAGCTTTGTCTTTGTACTCTCCCCCACTTGACTCCGCATGGCATTCAATAAACGCATTGCTCCCATCCGGGGTCCTTGCAACTCCTCGTCATCGTTGCTGGATTCAGAACTATTCGAACTAAGAGCGATAGCTTTGCCCTTGTCCGATCGGGGGAGATGGATGGAAGCTGTTAAAGCATTGAGTACCTATTTTTGTGGGCACTCTCTCACCATGTGCGACCCTCCGCACAAGAAGCATCATCCAGGTTTTGGGGCCTTGCCTTTCGGGCTTGGCCCTTTGTGGGAACTCTTCTTCCTTTGTTCACCCCCGAGCTCCTTCCCTCAAGAATACTTTGGAGGGCGATTGCCTGAAGATTATTTCCTTCTTCCCAGGTCTTCAGAGGAAATAAAGTCGATGAACCTTTCTACAGCAGAAATTGCCCCGACCACATCGGTGACAGTCCTTCGATTTAGTTCTTATTGAGCCCATGGCTTCAAACCATCGAGGAAGCTGAACAGCTTATCCTTATTGGACATGTCCTGTATGTCCAGCATTAACGCAAAAAATTATTTTACATAGTCTCGAATGGAAGTACTTTGGCAGAGTTGTCACAACTTCCTTCTTGCGACGAACTCTAGGTTCTCTAGTAGGAACTGAGTTCTCAACTCCCGCTTCAAATCCTTCTATGTGTTAACCTGACACCGACCTTGTTGGATCTCCTCCCAATGGGTTCACCACCAAAGTTTTGCATCTCCGTTCAGATACATTGTTGCTATAGAAACTTTGGTATCTTCGGAATCGGGCCTCGTAGCTCGAAAGTATTGTTCCATGTCGAATAGAAATTTTTCGAGCTCTTTGGCATCTCTAGCCCCTCCATAACCATGAGGCTCGGGTGCCCTCAAGTTTTGTGGTGGTGCAACATGGGTGTTGCTTCCTCCCGCATTTAGTGCTCTTGTAAGCATGGCCATCCTTGAAGTGAGTTCCGCCACAACTTCCTGCAGGTGTTGCATGGAGTCTTTAGTATCATCTGACAGTCAGTCAACTAGGGCCTCGACCTTGTCGATCCTAGACTCTACTTCCTCTTATGAGCTTTCTACCCTAATAAGCATTTTTTGGCCATGGTAGAGTTCCTCTAAGCTCGCTTCAAGAACATCCAAGCGGGTTTCCGCCGTTGTGAGTCTCTCCTTATGACTCTTTTTCCCGGTTGGCACTCCAGATTGTGCCTCCTTCACTCGCGTAGAGTAGCCAACTTCTCACTCATCATGTTCGCTGTCACGCTCCTCTTGAGCAGCTCCAATAGCATGAGAGTGAGTGTGCACATGCAGCCCACCTGCGGCTGCTTGGGGCAAGGGTCCGGCTTGCCTCGTCTTGCTTGATTCGCCATGATGTTTTGCCATGGTGAAGTTGCGAAGTTCCTTCACTGCTCACTCGAAGTGCTTGCCCACTTTGATACCACAATGTCATGACCTTAGCTGGAATTGCCTAAGGCGTGAGGCACCCTTATGGCCAAGACGCGAACTTAGCTTGCGTTGCCTAAGTCGTGAGGCACCCTTTCGGCAAAGACACGAACTTAGCTTGCATTACTTATGTCGCACTTTGCCCTTGTGATATTGCTCCACAAAGATCAGCCCACTTGCAACCTCTCGTAGGTCCCGAAGGACCTGTAAAAGAGAAAGTTGATTAGTTTGAAAGAACGAGCGACGAACAAGTCCCGACGTCTCACGAAAAGGGGAAGCTTTACAAGCAATTTAGTGAGCACCTTGCGTGCACAATAGAAAAGAGGGAGAGAGAAAAAATAAGAACTTTAAAGGGTTGAACGAACAGCTGTAAGTCCATAAATAGCTGCTCACCGGGTGCCGGGCGCGACAATAAGTTCCCGTCAAGGTAACGTACGAATTTGTAAAAGGTTGTTCAATACCCGACACTATACCGAAGCCCCATCCAGCCTTGTGCCACCTAGGGGATTCCAAGGGGCTGAGATGGCTGACATTTTGGTGAGCAGAAGCAGACTATAGAAAACAGCCTGTGGCACATAAAAATGGAGCTATTTTGGGCTGTTTTGGGGTTGTTTTGCTCGGTTCGATGAGCAGTCACTTTGTAGCACTGCAACTTGTTCAAACTTATATTTTTACAAGCAAAATGACTCAAAACCAAGACAAAACATGCTGCCAAGCAGCTGTACATGTAGATGAGAGCAATGAACGGTTCTTTGAATGGAGTTATTGCAGGTGCGCGATGACCATTCGTGACAAGCCGTAACTCCGAGCCATACGAAACCCATCATCTGAACTAAGACACGTAAGGTTCACCGCATGGGCCTCGACTCACTAGCGTCAACACTTCAATTTTGCCTCGTTAGGCCCCTACTGTTCGATCAGTAGGGTCGGTCCTACCCAAATCATGGGGCACCACCCCTCTAAATCACCCCGTGACGAGCCAATCCAGCTCTCCCGCGCAAGCGGCTAGCACAATCGTGTCCCTCGGCCCCAAGCATAACTCTCGATCCATTAGGGACCCAGCAGCATGCCTTGGGGTGGGGGGCAGAGAAGTGATAAGGCATATTTTGGTCCCCGGATAAGTCACCATCGACGTCACATGCCACATCCCAACCAATGTCAGAATCTGATGCCACGCGCCATCAGAACCCCATGGTGCACGCCACGTCGGGTTCTGTACCGAGACACTATGTGACATGACTATCTCGAGAGCTCGGGGCGATGCTGTCTGACGCCGCTCAAGCACCCCCAAAGATGTCAACTCGTCAGAGAAGCTGTTCCATCCCATAAAGGTCAATGACCACACCGAACTGAGGAGCAATCAATTCTCGCACGACAGTATAAAAACCCTTGGCTGACACTCGGCCAAGGGGGAGAAAAATAAGATCGAGATAAAAACACTCTACTGACTTGCTCGTCAAAGGAGCCAAAGTCAGGGAGCACCCGACAAAGGCCATTTTTATAGGAAGGCGGCCACCCCCGAGAGGCGAGTGTCTCAACCCGGAATCGTCATCCAGTGCATGAGGATGTGCTGCCATTCACCTTAGAGTCGAAGAGACATGACCCATCACAAACGGTGCCCGGGTCGGCAGACCGAGGAATGCTGGTCAACATCCTCTCATGAGGGCCCAATCAACCTCGCCAGCTCGACTCTTACCCGAGCCACCTCGAAACGGCCACCCTTGAGCGGCGAGTGTCTCGACCCAAGAAACACCTCCCATCGCACGAGGGAGAGCAGTGAACTGGCCCGGGATCTCGATCGACGCCAACTAGCATTCCTTCCCAAGGACGCGCCCACCTCATCATCCCGCTCACTTCGCAAGAAGCTCCCAACATCAGCTTGTGGACCTAACCATACTGACTCACCGGCCATGGTACTTTTGTTCACTAACATCCATATAAAAGAATATTTTCTTATTTCAAACTTACTATAAAAGCTCATCAAACCATAGTTACTGAGGTCAATTAATATTTATAGTATAGCCCTAACCATGGTTTGATTTGAACAGGAACCAAATTGACTTTACGATTTCGATTTCAAACTGATTAAATATGATAAAAAAAATAAAAATAAAATATAATGTAAGGTCTATAGTATAGTGGTTAAATCTTAGGTTTAAAGTGCTAATTAACTTAGTTTTGAATTTAGATAGAGTCATTTAGTTTTACTAAAAATTTTATAATTTTAATTTTTTTATATTAACTTTTTTAAGTCATTACATTTATTATAGTTATACGTCTATTTTTTTTAATTTAAAAAATAAAAATATAATTTTTATTGTTGAATCTCAGATTTTGATGATGAAACCAATTGATAGTATTTGTGATCTAATCTGTGTTTTGAGTGACGTAGTGTCACGGACAAACTTCGAAACAGGATGTTTGATGTAATGGTTATGTATGTCCGTGTCTTTTGGTATATTCATACTTTGACTAGCATGTAGAGGGATAGCCAAAGGCTTAATAGTCTCATTTTAGTTCGGTCTATAGTGGACCATTTTACCCTTTGTTGTGCAACTGTTCAGAGCTTGTAAAGTCTGTTTGTAATTTGCATTGTCTATGAAGTGTTTTAAAAAATGTTTGCTTGTGGATCCCGAATGAGGCATTTTCTCTAACCCGTTCTCTCTTTTGTGGGTCCTAAGGGACATGGGAGGCTTCGAGGAGGCAAGGGTGCCGCACGACTTAGACAAAACTAGCTAAGTCCATTACATATGGTATCAGAGCGGGACAAGCACTCATAGAAACACTTAGCATGCAAATGTGGGGGACCTAGCGGGGCTGCGTTGAGGCCAGTCAGCACACGCACGACCGTTTGGGGGAAAACGAGCATGGAGATGTAGGGAAAAGGAGTCGCTTGGAGGAGCGGACATCTGACATTGGCATTCAAAGGAATGGCCAACCCTTCGCGCAAGAGGCACCACGAGAACAGGTAAGCTTGGAATAATGCAGAGCGCACAAAGGTTGGGATGGCTGAGTTTGAGCTACGACTCAATGTTGACAACTATACTTGATGGTGCTCAAGGCAAGCGAGGCGCTTTTGTAAAGGATGAGACCATGCAAGGTGGAATGAGTTGCTCAATGACCAAATGAGTTATGCAAAGCTCACAGAGGTGAGGGGAATTGCTAACTCGAAGAATTTGGTACTCATGCATAGGCTTGTATGCGGACGATGGAATGTTCGTGGCCATCCCAAGGCGACCGAAACTCGGCGCCATGGAGCATTGAAACTTTCTCTTCGGCATGTGAAGGATACGTTCGTAGGAGGCTGAAGTGTGCAACGAGTTCAGCATGTTGCTAGGCCTTGAGTGGTGTAGCAGAGGCTGTATTGACGTGGAGTCGCAATCTAGCAAGTGCATTTAGAGAAGGCAGAACAATGCATAGTTTATTTAGCAGATCAGAGTAGTCCAAGGGGATGGTGGTCTCCGAAACGAAGAGAGATGTTGCTCCAAAGGGACAGTTATCCAGGAGGGATAAGTCCAGGCTCTCCAGAGGGAGAATCATGTGGGACGAACCTCACATGTTGAGGAGTACCTCAACAAACAACAACTCCACGAAGCTCAATGGACTAAGCAAGCGGCAAGGAGTCGTCGTATGATCTAGCTCAAGAGAATGCATTGGTGGATGTATTGCGAGATCAAGTGGGGGAGTGACCAAAGCAACACAAATGAAGTCACACTTGGAGTTGATATGGAGATCAGACTCAAGGGAGGGCTGACCCGTAGAATGGTGGGCGCGAGGGCCACCATCAACTCAATGCAAAAACGAGGAGTGGAGCAACTTGGGTGTAACTTGGCGAAGTACCTAAGCCGCATGAAGAGAGCCAGCATAGAAGATGGAACATGGAGCGGAGGCATAGTACTTTCCTTGGACAGAGGTCAAGGACATAAACTCTTGCAGAGGCAAGAGCAGGATCATGTTGTTCCATGGGTCATTCATTTTGATGGAGCGGACTCATCTTGCATGGTGCCAAAGACGAAGGGAGCTTCTGGGCACATGCACCTTATCTCGGAAAAGCATGTGATGGAGGAACTAAGGCGACTCAATTTATGGAGGCGAAGTTGGGTTCAGAAGGCCTTAGCACAGGGCAAGAGGATGTAGAGGAGGGTACTCTTGAAGAATATGCCACAGTGTTGCCATTCAAGTTGCCATGAAGGAAGCGGTGTGTAGCGAAGATTGTGCTGGTAGGGGTAGAGGCCTAGGATCTAGACAATGGTGCACTAATTGTAGCGAAGTCGGGGGGACTTCGGGAGCTACTAGGCGACGAACTATCCTAGAGCAGTGCTTCATCTAGGTGTGACTTAAGAGTGGGTTGATGAAGGTCAATTGCCAAAGGAGCAAACAAAATCGAAGGTGGAAGAGACCCTGCGATATAGTGGCAAAAGCCACACATGGAGGGATCACAATTTGAGTTCATCCCACAAGGATCAGAATGCAATAGAGATGTCACTAGGAGGCGACATGGTGCAGCGGATCGTGGTGGAACAGTTCGTGGCAATGCGATACACATGAACGAGTCCCATGAGGGGCTAGATCATACGGAGGTATGATCGGGAGCTACTGGAAGCTCCACTGCGGTGAACAACACGACGACAAGAAGGGCTATGGATTCAAAGAGTGAAGGTCATGGTACCGCAAGGGCGAGTCTTCCGTGCGTGCATCGAATTTTGCATTGGATGAAAGCCTTGGTCATCAGCATATGGGGGCTGTGTTCCACCAAGGGAAAAGTTTGAATGCAAGTACCAGTGAGTCCCATGGGAGGGACTTTATCATGCAAAGGTATGATCGAAGCAGCTGGAGAGTTGGACTGCTCCAGAGCTCATATTCGCTTAAGGGTGCCCGACAAGTCAGAGGACAAGGTCGAGTAAGAGAATGTTGCTACCAAGGAAGCTAAGGAGAACAGAATCGGTGCAAACCCTACAATGTGATGGCAGAGGCCATGCATGAGGGTTGCAGTCTGTCTTTCCATCGACCAAAGGGAGCTGCTTGGAGAACACAGAGGTGTTGAAGCAGGGGGTCAAAAGGGGCGAGGAAGCGACGATGAGTCCAGAGGGACTTAGCTACCTAAAATCAAGCATCAGTTAGAATGGAGGTGGACTCAAAGGAGTGCCACAAAGGCATATCTACTGATTGTGAAGAAAAGGGATGCATATGTGAGGCGACAGATAGTAGTGCCATGGGCATGTCAGCGCCATGGTATCGCAAAGGCGGGACTTCCGTGAAAGTCATTGATCCCTTGCTCTCATGGAGGGAGAGCGCTTGGTCGTGAAAGGGGCCGAGGAGGTGGAGCATGCAGAGGAAAACTCCAAGTACCGAGACAAGGCTAAAGGGCAGAGGCCAAGGAACTTCGTAAGACCGGTGTCAACGAGCTTCTCATCAAAGATAGTCGAAAGTGAAGGACTTCGGGTCAAGCAAGAGTGCATGACCAAGGAACGAAGCAGGTAGCATGCAGTGTTGTACCTTTGCTACTCAGTGGAATAGGCGGTAGGGTTGATGGAGAAGATAGTACAATCATAGAGGCGACCAAACCTATGAGAGAATCACTCCAAGTTGGGGTGAAAGCTTCCTGCATTCCAGAAGTTCGATGGCATTGAGAAGGTGAATCACAGTAACTAACTCAACGCAAGGAGTGCAAACACTTCAAGTGCTTTAGAAGTGTGAGCAAAGAGCAAGCGAAGGCTAGTAACCAGCTCGATGCATCGAGTACAACTTTGAGGAGGCGAGCGAAGTCAAGTAACCTTTGCCTTCTCAACTCTTAAGAGAATGGGTGAAACCGAGTACCCCAATTCTCTTATCTATCCAGCAGAGGAGCTCTGCACATGTTCAAAGACCCTTCGAAGATTATGGAAGATAATAGTTGTCAAATCCTCACCAACGGTGATAAGTGCTACTGAGAGTAGATTGTCTGCTTCATTTCCCAACGAACTGCCAACCGAAAGCAGAAGTGATGCGAACCTACTTGGAAGTGACAACTAAGTGAAAGAAGAGTCAATGAGCAAATTTTGTGGAGGAAGGACTCAAAAACTTCAGAAGTTTGTGAGACGATGCTCGTTAAAGCTCCAACAAGCATCCACCCAGTTCAAGCAGCATGAGCATTTGAGAGACTGGCGTATAGTAAGGATGATCTTTTCCTTCATCTAGAGGATCCGCAGGAATCAATATGGATCAACACAACTCAGCCAACCCCACACCAGAGTCAGAGTCATTGGTGAGTTGAAGCAGCATGGTGGATCAAAGGTTCGATTACTCAAAAACAGCAGCGGAGAGCAGCTAGGAGCCAGGAGGCGCATTGCAACTGGAACAGAAGATTGAAGACCCAGCAAAGGTGAGGAGTTGCAGTGTCAACAAAGGCTTCAACGAGGACGTCGAAGGGATAAGTAGGGGAGAATGTCACGGACAAACTTCGAAACAGGATGTTTGATGTAATGGTTATGTATGTCCGTGTCTTTTGGTATGTTCATACTTTGACTAGCATGCAGAGGGACAGCCGAAGGCTTAATAGTCCCATTTTAGTTCGGTCTATAGTGGACCATTTTACCCTTTGTTGTGCAACTATTCAGAGCTTGTAAAGTCTGTTTGTAATTTATATTGTCTATGAAGTGTTTTCGAAAATGTTTATTTGTGGATCCAGAATGAGGCGTTTTCTCTAACCCGTTCTCTCTTTTGTGGGTCCTAAGGGACATGGGAGGCTGACCTTTGCGGACGGACATGCAAGGGTGCCGCATGACTTAGGCAAAACCAGCTAAGTCCATGACAGCAGGACTAGCTTTTATCAGTGAGAGATAACTAAAGCAGGAAGAATCATGTTGGGCCGAAGTACAATATGTCAGAAGATTGGACGTCGAGCCAGAGGATCGGTCAACGTATCGACAGAAGTCCTCGGGCCATGGGATCGGGCATCAGGCCAAGAAGAGCAAAAATTATGCCAAAAAATAGAGTTGTAGAGGTCAACTAATTGATTGGGCAATAGACCGCAAGAGAGGACGATGCGCCGAAGAATCATATTAATGGAAAGTATGTATTCTCTGTGTTAGATAAACTTTATCTTCCTGTCAAATGCGACAGTGTCAAACAAGATGTTATTTATTATTGGAAGTCAGCCTTATAAGCAACATTGTCAGCTAAGCTTAGCTTGCAGTAACTTTAATCTTTACGGCGGCCTCACAGTGACCAGGATAGGAGCAGATGAAATAACTGGTTCCTGCAGCCAGAGTGATCTTATCGTTTCCAGATGTGTAGGTCTTGGAGTCAGACGTGGGTTTGCAGCTATTATAGCCTTCGGCATCGACCACCACCACGTTATGCGTTCCCAGCCCGTATTTGAACACTGCATGCACACGTTTCCACATAAGAATATCAAACACATGCAAATGCTCCCACAGAATCAAGACGATAAAGATGGAGGAGGAAGGATGTGGATGATACCGAGGACGTCGCCTGCTTTGAAGCTTTTGCCGTTGGGCCAGTTCTCGATGTTAAAGCTCCAACCAGCAGAGTCTCCTACGGTGAACTCTGTGGCCGCAGTGATCTCCAGGTGGTAGAAGAGGCACAAGCAGATGAGCGCTAAGGCAGCGATGTAGCTTCTACCAACCATGGTCTTCAATATCACAGACGGACTACGGAGGATGACAAACGATTTCTTTGATGTGGGACGCAGAGCCTTGGGACTTGGTGGTGATTTATAGGGTTTTGGATTGCACAATATGGCCAGTGTATCTATTCGTGAATGGAAGGAAATGAATAAAACTATATTTAGTGAATTTAACTTTCTAACTAAGGATTGCTGTCCAGATATCCAAGTTAGATTTATGTATTATTGTAAATTGATAGGTTTCATGTTGGAGTCAACTTGTGAACTTCATATATGTTATTTGATATAATAAAATTTTTAACTTAAACACTACTGGTGCAACAATCCATAATAAATGGCCTTCAACTTAATGATACGATAAATATTCACCCTCAATTGACATGATAATCAAATCTGCAAGAAACAGGGAACACCTGCCAGCAATGCAATCACATAAGCCAAACCACAATAAAGAATCCTGGAGGAATATTTTATCGATGCAGCAGAATTTTTACTTGAAACTAGCCCTAGCAATGGTTCGATTTGAATCAAAATCGAACTGATCTTATAATTTCGATTTCAAACTGATTAAATATGATAAAAATAAAATAAAATATAAATGAGGTCTATAGTTAAATCTTAGGTTTAAATCCAATTAACTTAGGTTTGAATGTATCCTGTAAGTTAATCATGTAAGTGATGACACATACTTTTTTTTATTTATTATATTATTTAATATTTTTATTATTTTATATTACTTGTTGTATGAATATATATTATAATATTCATGGATCTATGCAATGAGAATTGGATCGTGATGAGATCACGATAATGAGACTAATTCACTTTTAAACACAGACCCTAAATAATCTCAATCATAGGTTACTCGAGAGGGACATCGGGATAACTGAATAGATTAGTGTACTATATACCCGTTTATATGATGGAGGCAGCTGGTCTTATATCTACTCGTACAGAGACACTAGGGATATAATGCAGATACTAATTGTAGAATGAGTTCACTAATTGATCCGCTTATAGAATGTTGGATGGTTGATGATGCCTTATTGTCAAACGGTAATTTCGTAGTCCTAGTGGTATATTTAGTTCTTAGACTTGAGATATCAAATATGTCCTATATAAGTACTCCACTTTTTGATACCAGACTTGTAGGCCTAGAAGTTCCAAATCTAGCATAACTGATCATCAAGAGTGGTAGCCAACCTTACAAGGGCTATTGAGTATCGATAGAGGATCATCCACCCTCGGTGTCATAAGAGGAATATCTCATATGTTCTTAAACAAATCTCTAGCTTAGATTATTAGAGAAAAAGAGTTTTCCAAGAGAATCTAATTAGAGTGAGACTCGAGTAGAAACCATATGTGCTTAACAACACCATGCCCGGTATATAGTCTTTAGTGTATTAGATGGATGAGGGACTATAGATACACAGTAATTGAGGACAAATATGTTTAATATATTGGATTCCCTTGTATCATCTAGGGACTACGACGTAGTGGCTTAGTACGTCTACATTTGATGAGTCGAGTGAATTATTATGAAGATAATAATTCACTGAGCTAGAAGGAGTTTTAATAGGTATGATTCACAACCAGCTTAATATTGGGCCTAGAGAGTCACACATATATGGTAGGTGTTGCGATAGTAGAGATTCAGATATGAGATATCCGTTGGAGCCCCTATCTTATTGGATATCCAATAAACCTGAGATATCTGTTAGAGCCCCTATCTTATTGGATATCCAATAAACCCATGAATTATTAGATCCTATGGATGAGATCTAATAAAAGCCAATAAGAGTTTATTGGGTAGAGACCTACTTATCTAAGAGGTTTGGGTAGTTAGATTTAGATACAATATCCAATATGGTAGGTTAGGTTCTTTGCTGTCACCTCCTATTATCCTCTCATCCTCTCCTCCTTATACTACAGCCCCTATGTGGGGCGTGTGGACAGCAAGAAGGGGCAACCCCTTCTTAATTGTGTGGTGCACACAAGGAAGAGTTTTAGATAGTGATTTGAGGAGCATCTTAACAGCACCTACCATATGAATCACTACTAGAGAGGAGAGTATTTGAACTTCTTCATCTAATCCTATGTATATATAGGAATTCAAAGATATATGATCTCGCTAGGTAATTCTCTTATGCGTAGTTTTTCGATTTCGTAGGTTTTTGCACATCAACTTTTGCACGACGATAAGAAACCATTTTTTACAAGAATTCTGAGATTTTATTTTTTGTTCTTCTACTACCGCTTGACCCAACTTTTGGGTCACCGAATAAGCCTTCCACTTGACCCAAAATAGCCCCAATTCGGGCCTAGTTTACCCCTAATTGAGTTGGCCTAATTACATTATAAACTAACCCAATTATACCTAAAACTACTTCGATCTAGATAATTATTACAAAATATTAATCACATATTGTCTGACATGTCAATGGTTCACCCGACTCTTCGTCCGAACCTTCGACGCATTGTCCTCTCTTTCGAATATTGCCTAATCAACATATTGTCTTCTCGTAACATCCGATCTTCTTGGCACAATGTCCGATCTTCTTGGCTCGATGCCCAAACTCATGGCATGAAGCCTTCTACCATCACATCGATCGATCCTTTGGATCGACACCCAATTTTTTGACATGTTCTACTTCGACCCAACATTGATTCTTCCTACTTTAATCAAATTGTCTCTCCATGATCGAAGCTAGTCCTACATCTTTTAAAACACATATTAGATCATAAATTTATCAATTAATTTCATCATTAAAATCTAAGAGTCAATAAAGATATAAAAGATGTCATATATTAGTATTCCACTTTTTAATAACAGACTTATAAGCCTGGAAGTTCCAGATCTAGTACAACCGGTCATCGGGAGTGGTAGCTAACCTTATGAAGACTATCGAGCGTCGATAAAGGATCATTTGCTCTCGGTATCATGAGAGAAATATTCCATATATTTTTGCACAAATAAATCCCTAGCAAGGGTCATTCGGATCGAGAGAGAAAGAGTTCTCCGGGAGAATCCGATTAGAGCGAAACTCGAGTAGAAACTATATGGCCCTGACAACACTATGCCCAATATATGGTATCTAGGGTATTAGATAGATGAGGGATTATAAATATATAATAACTAAGGATAAACATGTCCAATGGATTAGAATTCATTATATCATCTAGGGACTACGGCGTACTGACCTAGTAGGTTCATAGTCGATAAGTTGAGTAAATTATTTTGAAGATAATAATTTACTAAGCCAAAAAGAGTTCTGATATGTATCACTTACGACCAGCTCGATATTGGGCCTAGAGGATCACACACATATGGTAGGCATTGCGATGAGTAGATGTTCCGATATGAGATATCCGTTGGAGCTCATATCTTATTAGATATCCAATAAGCTCCTGAATTATTGGATCCTATGGATGAGATCCAATAAGAACCAATAACAGATTATTATGTAGAGACCCACTAATCTAAGAGGCTTGGATAATTGGATAGAGATCTAGTACCCATTATGACATGATCCATTAGGGTTAAGTTGACAAGAGGCCTCTATAAATATAAATAGGAGGAAACTAAAGGGCTATGTGGTAGATTCTTTTTTGCTATCACCTCCTATTCTCCTCTCTCCCTCTCTTCCTTATACTGCAACCCCTATTTAGGGCATATGGAAAGCAAGAAGGCGCATGAGGAAGAGTTTTGGGTAGTGTTTTCGTAGCTCCTACCGTGTGGATCACCACTAGAGAGAAGATCATTTGAACTCCATCATTCAATCCCACGGATATACAGAAATTCAAGAATATATGATCTCCCTAGGTAATTCTCTTATGCATAGTTTTTCGATTTCGTAGGTTTTTGCGCACCAACTTTTACACCACGATAAGAAATTTTTTTTGCGGGAATTCTAGGATTTTGTTTTTTTGTTCTTCAACTGCGCATGTGATATTGCCATAGATTTCCCAATAATAGATAGTCATTTAGTTTGACTAAAAAAATTATAATTTTATTTTTATCAACTTTTTTATGTCCTTACACTCATTATAGTTATACATCTATTTTGTAAAATTTTAAAAATAAAATTATAATTTTTATCATATTTTAAATTATTTTAATTTAAAAATAATAAATTAATCGTTCAAACCGGAACCTGAACGTTTGAATCGAAATTGGTCCTAGGAGATTCGATTCAGATTTTTAATTTTGAAAAACTGAACCGATGATTTCAGAACTATTTCGCAGACGCTTTGTCAAGCACCTCATACAATTTTTATTTTTGTACAGCTCGATTATTTCTCATACGCTTAACCCATCTTTTTGGTCACATCGGACTCTATGCACACGTGGATCCAAACTAAGTTGGATTGATTCAGACATCACTAACATCTATTGCATCACCTAGCAAAATCATGATGTCTTTCATAGTGAATCAAAATTTAAAGCAAAGAAAGCTTAGGTTACACTTGGGGAAGAGATAAATGTACTGAATTGACTCTGTAGGGTGATATATATATATATATATATATATATATATATATATATATATATATATATATATATATATATATATATATATATATATATAATCTTATTAATCTTCATGCGTGAGAAATTTAACTAATTCCAAGTTTTGTTAAGCAATCTTATTCGTGCATCGGAGAACAGTGGATGGGCCAAAACAGGCAGGAATCTTGATATCCCATGGAGTACGGCAGATGCATGCTTCTTTGTGCAGATGAAAGCCACATTCGTCTTCAAGAATGACGCACGGTTTACAGAATTCCTTCTCTATCTAAGCGTCACTGTTGCCATATGGCCAAGGGAGAATGCAACTGCTCAACTAAGAGGAGAGGAGAAGAAACATGCACGTACAAAATTTTGTTTCCCAACAACAATCCATACCAATTCTGAAACACATTTAGTCCACAAGATTACAAAATATAAGATCACCAGTTCACAAAATCCAGATAGTCCAAAAATCGACAAAACAAATCACAGCCTTCTTTTACGCAGAGAATTTATATGGAGTTGACATAAAATTCATAAAGACACAACCTTCCAACTAAATTTCCAACAGCCTTACGGAGGTGCATAATTCAATGAGCAGTAAGCCTTGAGGAGCATAACCATTCCGCTTGAGAGGGGCACAAACTACAGAGACAACAGTACTACAACCTTCGCGATCTGTTCTTCATTCTTTGGAGTAGGGCTTCTATTTGCTTCGTCGAAAAGATCATGATTCCATTTTTCTGCCTGGAAACCACTCCGTCGGTACATATTTCTCTCACCATATCTTCCTGTGAATCTTTCCCTACCCCTCGCGTCCCTGCCATAATGCATCTCCCTTGACTGATAGCCAGCTTTGTGCATTTCATTTCTTTGCGTATATCTGTCTCCTCTTTTATTATATATATCATCAGCTCGATTGAAAAATTTTTCCCTTTTCTTTCCTTCTTGCAGCACCAAGCATTTGATGATCATGGTGGTTTCTTGATTCTGGACCGATGGGAGAGGTAGTCACAATGTACGGAATATTTTCGGATCAACATGGAATGATCCCCCGTTGAAGAGAGAAGCTAACCTGGTAGACTAAGCCGTATGGGTCAGCACCACGCAGCAGATATCTAGATGGGTTGACCTGCACCATCGAGAATGTACGGGTTGGCTGCTCGCATGGCCATATCGAACAGGATAATGGTGGACATTAATGACCTATATACCTTCAAGCCATCTCTGCATGTATAAATGTCGACCCTAATGGGGAAAGGGAATCAAACTTTTGACACTACAAGACCACTCATTGGCCTAACCATTGGAGGGGTCGTGTCAGGAATCTCTCCTCCTAACCTTGACCTATCATGTAGGAATGCGATGTGAGCGAGATGACATGGGACCCATCTCGGTTCGACCACGAAGGTGCAACGGAAGCCCAAGAGCTAGCCCCTCGACCCAACCTTGCTTCCCTAGCCTTCTCGCCCTAAGGACCCATATGGACGACCTCACATGTACGGGATAGACCGAGCTGTACCAACTCCTGGGACACGACATAAAGGTGTGTAATATTTTTTGACATTAGAATGAGAGCCGAATGTCACAAAAGCATCCATCCACTCAATGAGCGCTCCAACAAGGAGGCTCCACTCGTGCATAACGCCTTCGGCCAAGGAGGGCAACTGCCTACTCTCCCACAAGTGGATGGTCCACCTTGGCCCAAACACTGGGGTGCTACTGGTGCCTATTCAATGACCTCGGGCTCTCGCCCTCTAGAGCTAGTGTGAGCTAGCTAGGCATCCCCGCTAAGGCCTTCCAAAGTCTTGCCCACCAGGTGCAGACCTTGGTTGGGATGATGTAGGCCATCCTTCCCCTCTTGCCTTAGCTAACCTAGCAAGCGGCATCCCCTCCATCACTGTGGCTAGTGGTGCAGCCCGTACTCGCCCCCATGCCCTCGAAGTTGCTCTGATAAATCAACCCCCAACAACCATAGACTACCCTAGACCGACCAAGGGACAACTTGAGGACTTGAGGTCCCCGATGGTGGAATGTAGCCCTCCACCACATCACCGTGTTGTCTTAGCCTTCCTCGAGACATACACCTAATCAGCCGACTCGAAGGACCTATTGAGAGCTTAGTTGTGGGTAGTGAATAGACGCCTAAACAAGGTGCAGAAAGAGTTCTAGAGATTGAAGGGGGAGCTCGACAATACCACCTCGGGAAGTTCCCCTTTCATCCCATATATCCAAGATGAACCCATCCCATCCAACTTTCGCCTACCGATGCTGGAGGCTTTCAACGACAGCTCTAACCTAGGGGAGCACACTATCACTTTCCAAGCCCAAATGACGTTATATGGCATATATGATGCTCTTGCAAGTCATAGGTGCCCAGCAAGCCAATCACATGAGTGATGGCACGTGTGACTTGATACAGAATCTTTTTGCTTATTATATTTTGGCGTATATCACTTTATAACTATTGCATAAATGCATATATATATATTGTGATGACCTTGGATTTGTGCAATGGGAATTGGATCGTAATGAGATCACGATAATGAGATCGATTCACCTTTAAACACATATCCTAAATAATCCCGGTCATAAGTTACTTGAGAGGGACATCGTGATAACCGGACAGATTAGTGTGTTGTATACCCGTCCATATGATGGATGCAGCTGGTCTCATAGCTGCTCGTGTAGGGACACTAGGGATACAGTACAGGTGCTCATTGGAGAATGAGTTCACTGATTGATCCGCTTACGGAATGCTGGATGGTTGATGATGCCATATTGTCAGACAACGATTCCGTAGTCCTAGTGGTGTATCTGGTCCTTAGACTTGAGACACGAAGGATGTCTTGTATGAGTGCTCCACTCTTTGATACCCGACTTATAGGTTTGACTATCCCAGATCTAGTACAGTTGGTTATTGGGAGTGGTAGTTAACCTTACGAGGGCTATTGAGTGTCGATAGAGGATCATCCACTCTCGGCGTCATGAGAGGAATATCTCATGTGTTCTTGCTCCGACAAATCCTTGGCTAGGGTCATTCGAGTTGAGAGAGAAAGAGTTCTCTGGGAGAATCCGATTAGAGCGAGACTCGAGTAGAAACCGTATGGGTCTGACAGCACTATGCTCGATATACGGTCTCTGGGATATTAGATGGATGAGGGCCTATAGGTACACGATAACTAAGGACAGACATGTCCAATATATTGGATTCCCCTGTATCGTATAGGGACTATGGCGTAGTGCCTAGTACGTCCGTAGTCGATGAGTCGAGTGAATTATTACAGAGATAATAATTCACTAAGTTAGAAAGAGTTCTGATAGGTATGACTCACGGCCAGCTCGATATTGGGCCTAAAGGGTCACACACATATGGTAGGCATTGCGATAAGTAAAGGTTCGGATATGAGATATCCGACGGAGCCCTTGTCTTATTGGATGCAGATCCAATACCCACTAGGGGAGGACCCATTAGGGTTTGACAGGGGACCTCTATAAATAGGAGGGATTCAAAGCCTCATAGGCTAGAGCCTTTGCTTGCCTCTCCTATTCTCCTCCCCCTCTCCACCTCAGAGCAGGCCTGGAGTTTTGAGGAGCGTCGTCGCAACCCTGCTGTGTGGATCACCGCTAAGAGGAGGACGCTTGACCTCCTTCACCCTCTCCTAAGGATCTGCAAGGAAACAGGGATATACGATCTCCCTAGGTAACACAATCTACTCTATACGCAGTTTTAAGTTTCGCGGATTTTGCGCACCAATCTTCACACGACGACGAATATCTCTTTAGGAATCGGGGATTTTGTTTTCTTGTTCTTCCGCTGCGCATGTGATGTCGCCCCTAAGATTTTCCAACAGTTGTATCAGAGCCAGGTTGTTCGTGCGAATGATTGGTTTTGAACTACGTGTGTTATGTTTAGGAAGAATTTTGAAGTCAAAATTGTTGACACAAAAACAAGGAAGAGCAGCAACAGTTGCTGCCCTCGATCTACGTGCGTGCAGTGTAGCCGAAGACAGGCAGCATAGGGGTTGCGCCTACAGCAGCCGGCCGACAGCCTTCTTGCAGCTTGCTTGCAGCAGGCTTGCAGTCGGTGGGGCTGGCAGCTCGCGGGTGCCCCACCCGCGGTCGTTGCCGCACGGCGCCGACAGGGAGGGCTACGAGCAAGGCGGCCACCTACGTGCGGGCACTGTGCCCGCGCGCAAGGGCGACGCCTGCGGGTGCTGGACCCGCGGGTAGAGGCACCGTGGGGCGAGGCGCCTACGGCCGCAGCGCCCGCGGGCTGAGGCGCCACAGGGCAACGGCGCTTGCGACCGCTACTCCTGTGGGCAAACCCCCCCGCAAGGGTGGCCGCCCGGTGGGGCACTGCACCCGCGGGCACAGCGCTCGCGGGGGCAGCGCCACCCGCAGGGGCGCCAACCCACGGTGGCGCCCACCTACAGGGGCGGCGCCCCCGCCCCCGCCCCGCCGCAGAGGCCGCCGTCAGCAGGGTGGCGACGGCGGCAACATCAAAGGGGAGTAGGGCATTAGGGTTTTCTGGGCAAAAGACAATTTTGCCCCTCGAAATTTGAGAAATTCTAGTTTCTATATTTTTATGAAAATACCCTTAGGAATTGAGAAATTCCCTACATGTCCCTGAATTCAGAAAATATTAATTAATTAAAAGGTTTAGTTGATTATTATTTTTATTATTATCTAGTAGTCCTACATGATGATGATTATTTATACATGTGATGTATGATGTGTGGACGGATGATCATGGACCGTGTGATGTGTGTACTTGTGATTAATTTTATTGAGGTCAGCGAGCCTCCATTATATTTCTCGTTTATTGTCGGGCCTACGTGCCTATGATTAAGTTGTAATCACATGAGGAGGCATAGCGGGAGCGTGGATGCGATAGCGGGACCCACGAGACGGACGATCGTGATGCATGAAGATGCATCAAGATGTCGACGAAACCGATGAGGACGAGATGGACGATCACAGGGCAGGAGATGCACCGTTGCACACATAGATCTTGATGTGAGTGATTAGGCCTACTGGCTCGGACCTAATCATATTAGGTTGTGGTCCATGATCATCTAGTGTGATTGCTTATACACATACTAGATATGTATATATATTTGCATGTGATGTAGATATATATTAAATATGTATATGTGTGACATGTCATATTAGGAGACCAAATCATAGAAATATCTCTCGATAATATTAAGTCGGTAAACGTGAGGCAATTAGATTGACCCACGTGGCCTTCCATCGTTATAAGTAGGAACCGATTCCCGGTGTATGTTGAGTTGGTCGAGTCCCTCGAGACTCACCTATATCGCGATTCGCTATCTTGCTTACGACATAGAGATGTCACCGGTGACCTGAGGGCATGGTATACTTGGTCGAGTCCCTCGAGGGTATATCATCAAATCAGATTCATCTTGTAGCGAAGGTGTCGACTTAACCGAGCATCATGGTTGGTCGAGTCCCTCGAGGCCATGGTGATTCGGAGGCCGAATAGGACGGGAATCACAAGGAGTTGTGATCGACAAGAGTTGCCTACCATTTAGGCTTAGTGTGATTGGTCGAGTCCCTCGAGGTTACATTAAGACGCTGATTGGATCCTGATCCCCACTAGAAGTCTGCCGGAGACTTCCGTTTCACGTGCTGAGGGTGTCATGTGACTCGTTAGTAAAATAGTGGGAGCATATTAAGATAGAAGTCCATATCTTGATAGTTTATTTCTTGCAAAATCTGCATGTTATTCATTTCTGCTGCATCTTTATTTTCAGAAAATGTCGCTTTCAAATCCCTTACGTGGCATACTTGATGTCAACCGCCTCACTGGTCCAAATTATACGGATTGGCTTCGTAACTTGAGAATTGTTCTCACAGCGGAGAAAATCGTGTACGTCCTTGATACAGTGATGCCTACGCCCGAAGAAGGGGCAAACGAGGATGAGATTGCTCGCTACGTGAAGTACATTGATGACTCCACTCTTGCTCAGTGCTATATGTTGGGCTCCATGACTCTTGAGTTACAGAGACAATATGAAAAGATTGATGCTAGATCCATTCTCCTACATGTCCACAAATTGTTTGAGGAACAGGGAAGGACTCAGCGATATGAGATATCCAAGAGCCTCTTCCGCGCTAGGATGACTGAGGGGACACCGATTCAGAACCATGTCCTAAAGATGATTGAGTGGATAGAGAAACTCACAGGTCTAGGAATGGTCCTAGAGGATAACTTGTGTGTGGACATTGTACTTCAGTCCCTACCAGATTCCTTTTCACAGTTCATAATGAATTTTAATATGAACAAGCTTGAGGTGACTCTCCCAGAGCTTCTCAATATGTTGAGGGAGGCAGAGAGTACTATTAAAAAAGAGAAGCCAGTTCTCTACACTGGTGAGACCATAAAGAAAAGGAAAGCAGAAAGGTCCCTTAAGAAGGGAAAGGGCAAGGGCAAACCAAGTAAAGCAAAGGTTGCTAAGAAAGACCTAGCAAAGGACAAAGACCAGTGCTTCCACTGTGGTAAAGATGGGCACTGGAAGAGAAACTGCAAAGAGTACCTTGTAGAAAGGGTGAAACAAAAGCTTGATGAAGCTTCAGGTACATTCATGATCAGTCTCTATTTGTCAGACTCTTATGATAACACATGGGTATTGGATACCGGTAGTGCTTATCATATATGCAATTCGTTGCAGGTTCTGGTAAGGCCTAGGAGACTAGAGAGAGGCGAGATGGACCTCAAGATGGGTAATGGAGCAAAAGTTGCTGTAGTAGCTGTTGGCGAGGTCGCCCTACATCTACCTAGTGGAGCTTTTATTGCATTAGATGCATGTTATTTTGTTCCTTCTATTATCAAAAACATTATCTCCATTTCATGTTTAACGGTTAATGGATATAAATTTGTTTTTTAGAACAAAGGTTGTTCGATATTATTAGATGATAAGATCATCACGAAAGGAACATTGCATAATGGTTTATTTATGTTAGACACTACTCCACATATCATGAATGTAAATGTGTCCAAAAGGAAACGAGATGAGTTGAATAGTGCATACCTGTGGCATTGTAGGCTAGGTCACATCTATGAAAGAGGGATTCAAAAGTTACTAAATGATGAATATCTAGATCCATTCGACTATGTGTCATATGCAACTTGTGAGCCTTGCATTCGTGGAAAACTAACCAACTCTCCATTTAGTGGAACTGGAGAGAGAGCCACTGAGTTGTTGGAACTCATAAATAGTGATGTATGTGGACCCATGTCAACTCATGCCATTGGAGGTTACTCCTACTTCATTACATTTACTGATGATTTCTCAATGTATGGATATGTGTACTTAATGAAGTACAAGTCCGAGGCTTTTGATAAATTCAGAGAGTATAAGAATGAGGTGGAGAACCAGACTGAAAAGAGTATCAAAACTCTTCGATCAGATCGAGGAGATGACTACTTAAGTACAAAGTTTACTCAGTTCCTCAAGGACCATGGGGTATTATCCCAATGGACACCTCCTTATACACCTCAGCTCAATGGTGTCTCTGAAAGGAGAAATCGTACGTTATTAGATATGGTACGGTCCATGATGAGTTTCGCTGACCTACCCATCTCATTCTGGGGATATGTCCTAGAAACTGCAGCTTACCTTCTGAACAGAGTTCCAACTAAGTCGGTAGTGTCTATACCATATGAGATATGGAAAGGGAAGAAGCCTGATCTTAAGGTTGTTAAGATTTGGGGCTGCCCTGCCGATGTTAAAAGACACAACCCCGATAAGTTAGAATCAAGGACAAAGCGATGCAAATTTGTGGGATACCCCAAGGAAACTTATGGGTATTATTTCTATCATCTCGAGGACCAAAAGGTCTTTGTAGCTAAGAGAGTAGTGTTCCTTGAGAAGGAACACATTCTTGACGGAGACAGTGGGAGAATGATAGAGTTGAGCGAGGTTGGAGAACCAAGCTCAAGCACCACTCTACAGCCTGAGTCTGTTCAGGTACCTAATACACAAGTTTCAACTTTACGCAGGTCTGATAGAGTATCCCATCCTCCTGAGAGATATGTGAGACATATTAGAGGAGAGAATGTTGAGGATATTGATCCTCAGACCTACGAGGAGGCTATTATGAGTATAGACTCCGGGAAGTGGCAAGAAGCCATGAATTCTGAGATGGATTCTATGTACTCCAATAAGGTTTGGAACCTAGTTGATGTGCCCGAAGGTATTGTACCCATCGATTGCAAGTGGATCTTTAAGAAAAAGATCGGAGTAGATGGAAAGGCAGAGACCTATAAAGCAAGGCTAGTGGCTAAGGGGTATCGTCAAAGGCAAGGTGTTGACTACGACGAAACCTTCTCACTCGTAGCAATGCTAAAATCCATCATAATTCTATTGGCTATTGCAGTACACTATGATTATGAGATCTGGAAGATGGATGTGAAAACCGCATTCCTCAATAGGAACCTCGAGGAGGAGGTGTATATGATGCAACCTGAGGGATTCGTGTCCAAGAACTGCCCAGATAAGGTGTGTAGGTTGCTTAGATCCATTTATGGACTAAAACAAGCTTCCCGAAGTTGGAACATAAGATTTGATGAGGTAATCAGATCTTATGACTTCGTTAAGAACGAAGATGAGCCTTGTGTGTACAGGAAGGTAAGTGGGAGCGCTATCACCTTATTGGTGTTATATATGGATGACATCCTCATCATTGGGAACGACGTAGGAATGCTATCCACAGTAAAGGCTTGGTTATCTAGACACTTCTCCATTAAGGACTTAGGGGAAGCATCCTATATCTTGGGGATTAGAATCTATAGAGATAGATCCAAGAGGATGCTTGGCTTGTCCCAGTCCAAGTACATAGAAACCATTGTCAAAAGGTTTGGCATGGAAATTTCCAAGAGAGGTCTCACACCGATGAGACATGGGATATCGCTTTCTACGAGTATGTCCCCAAAGACTCCAGAAGAAAGGACAAACATGAATATGATACCTTATGCCTCAGCAATAGGGTCTATCATGTATGTCATGCTATGTACTAGGCCTGATATAGCGCATGCTCTAAGTGTCACGAGCAGGTATCAGGCGGATCCAGGCTTGGAGCACTGGAAACCAGTAAAGTGTATCCTTATGTACTTGAGAAGGACTAAGGATCTTTTACTAGTATATGGAGGTAATAGCCTTAAGGTTGAAGGCTACACTGACTCAAGTTTTCAGTCTGATGTCGATGATAGCAAGTCGAATTCAGGGTATGTGTACACCTTGAATGGAGGAGCAGTGTGCTGGAAGAGTTCCAAGCAAGATACCACTGCTGACTCGACCACAGAGGTGGAGTACATTGCTACATCAGATGCAGCAAAGGAGGGAGTCTGGGTGAAGAAGTTCATCACAGATTTGGGAGTCGTACCGAGTAGCGAGGAGCCGACTTCCTTATATTGTGACAACTATGGGGCGATTACTGAAATAAGGGAACCCAGGTCTCATCAGAATTGTTCTGAGGAGGTTCCAGCTTATCAGAGAGATTGTAACCCGAGGAGATATAGTAGTGGAAAGAGTTCCATCCAAAGATAACATTGCAGATCCACTGACAAAGCCGTTATCTCAGATTGTCTTTGAGCGTCACAGGGGTCTGATGGGGATCAGACACATAGGTGATTGGCTTTAGGTCAAGTGGGAGATTGCTAGTCATAGGTGCCCAGCAAGCCAATCACGTAAGTGATGGCACGTGTGACTTGATACAGAATCTTTTTTGCTTATTATATTTTGGCGTATATCACTTTATAACTATTGCATAAATGCATATATATATTGTGATGTCCTTGGATTTGTGCAATAGGAATCGGATCGTGATGAGATCACGATAATGAGATCGATTCACCTTTAAACACATATCCTAAATAATCCCGGTCATAGGTTACTCGAGAGGGACATCGTGATAACAGGACAGACTGGTGTGCTGTATACCCGTCCATATGATGGATGCAGCTGGTCTCATAGCTGCTCGTGTAGGGACACTAGAGATACAGTACAGGTGCTCATTGGAGAATGAGTTCACTGATGAGATCACGATAATGAGATCGATTCACCTTTAAACACATATCCTAAATAATCCCGGTCATAGGTTACTCGAGAGGGACATCGTGATAACCGGACAGACTGGTGTGCTATATACCCGTCCATATGATGGATGCAGCTGGTCTCATAGCTGCTCGTGTAGGGACACTAGGGATACAGTACAGGTGCTCATTGGAGAATGAGTTCACTGATTGATCCGCTTATGGAATGCTGGATAGTTGATGATGCCTTATTGTCAGACAGCGATTCCGTCGTCCTAGTGGTGTATCTGGTCCTTAGACTTAAGACACCAAGGATGTCTTGTATGAGTGCTCCACTCTTTGATACCAAACTTATAGGTTTGGCTGTCCCAGATCTAGTACAGCTGATCATTGGGAGTTGTAGTCTACCTTACGAGGGCTATTGAGTGTCAATAGAGGATCATCCACTCTCGGCATCATGAGAGGAATATCCCATGTATTCTTGCTCAGACAAATCCCTAGCCAGGGTCATTCGGGTTGAGAGAGAAAGAGTTCTCTGGGAGAATCCGATTAGAGCGAGACTCGAGTAGAAACCGTATGGGTCTGACAACACCATGCTTGATATACGGTCTCTAGGATATTAGATGGATGAGGGACTATAGGTACACGGTAACTAAGGACAAACATGTCCAATGGATTGGATTCCCCTGTATCGTCTGGGGACTATGGCGTAGTGGCCTAGTACGTCCGTAGTCGATGAGTCGAGTGAATTATTACAGAGATAATAATTCACTGAGTTAGAAGGATTTCTGACGGGTATGACTCACGGCCAGCTCGATATTGGGCCTAGAGGGTCACACACATATGGTAGGCATTGCGATGAGTAGAGGTTCGGATATGAGATATCCGACGGAGCCCTTGTCTTATTAGATGCAGATCCAATATCCACTAGGGGAGGACCCATTAGGGTTTGATAGGGGACCTCTATAAATAGGAGGGATTCAGAGCCTCATAGGCTAGAGAGCCTTTGCTTGCCTCTCCTATTCTCCTCTCCCTCTCCACCTCAGAGCAGGCCTGGAGTTTTGCGGAGCGTCGTCGCAACCCTGCTGTGTGGATCACCGCTAGAGAGGAGGACGCTTGACCTCCTTCACCCTCTCCTAAGGGCCTGCAAGGAAATAGGGATATACGATCTCCCTAGGTAACACAATCTACTCTATACGCAATTTTAAGTCTCGCGGATTTTGCATACCAATCTTCGCACGACGACGAACATCTCTTTGGGAATCGGGGATTTTGTTTTTCTTGTTCTTCCGCTGCGCATATGATGTCGCCCCCAAGATTTCCCAACACATCTACTATATGGATCACTACTAGAGATGACGATAATTGACCTCCTTTATCCACTCTATAGATCTAAGATTTTGTAGGGATATACGATCTCCCTAGGTAACAAATCTCCTTGACACATGTGGTTTTCACTTTGCTTGTTGTTTCACACACTAATCTTCACATGACGATGAAACCTTTTTCATTTAGGAAATCTAAGATTTTATTTTTCTATTCTTCCATTATGCTCTGTCTAGGTTTCCCAATAGAGGTGACATGAGGAGTCACACAAGATATTCCACTAGGAGCAACCTTGAGTTCAAACCTTGGGATCACCCAAAAGGAGGCACGACCGACTCGAGCTATCGCTCCTGAGGCCTCACCCTCCTCCCCTTAATATGAAAAGAATAGAAATCTTTCTCCAAATAAAGGAGAAAGGGTTCCAAAAGAAACCCATGCCACTGAGAACCCCACTCGGGTTGAGGGACAGGTCGAAGTATTGCCAGTTCCTTTGAGTTTATGGTCATGAAATCGAAGAGTGTTAGGATCTGAAATATCATATCAAAGAGCTCATCTAGAAGGGGCACCTCGAGCAATATCTCTATAAGCCTCGGGGGGAGATAGCACATTTGGGCATAAAGCCTATACCCGAGCTATAGTGGAGAAGCATTTGAGATAGGAAGACAACCCTGAGATCACCTTCGAGGTGGAGGAAGCCAAGTGCCTTGAGCATGATGGTGCATTGGTGATCTTGGTTAAGATGGCCAATGCCCGAGCGAAGAGGGTGATGATGGACACTGGGAGTTCCGCCAACATGTTATACTTCGACACCTTCTAGAAGCTTGGGCTAACCAACAAGGAAGACGACCCGGGTTGGGGTTAGAGAAATGAGGAGCAACCCTCAAGAATCAAGGTAGTGCTACTTAAGAGTGGTCTCGCTATCAAAGAAGATGAAGCCTGAGCTACCCTACATGGATCCCCGGATCTTGCAAAGGCATTACCACATCTAGAGCCAACCGAGCAGTTAGTTGCTAGTTATATGTACCATACAAGTCAATCACATGAGTGATGACACATGTGATATGTTACATAATCTTTTTTGTTAATATTTAATATAGTATTTTTTACTTTATATTGGATGATAAATATATTATGATATCCTTAGATCTGTGCAATGAAAATTGAATCATGATGAGATTATAATAATAAAATTAATTTGTCTATAAACATAAACTCTGAATATTTCCGGACATAGGTTACTAGAGAGGGACACTGAGATAGCCGAACAAACTAGTGTGATATATACCCGTCCATATGATAGAGGCAGTTGGTCTCATAGCTGCTTGTGTAGGGATATTAGGGATATAGTACAAGTACTTATTGGAGAATGAGTTCACTGAATGATTTATTTATAGAATGTTAATCGGTTAATAATACCTCGTCGTCAGATAGTGATTCTGTAGTCCTAGTTGTGTGTTTGGTCCTTAGACTTGGAGACACCACTCTATTTTAGTACTTCATTCTTTGATATTGGACTTATATATCTAGAAGTTCTAGATCTAGCATAGCCATTTATTGGGAGTGGTAGCCAACCTTACGAAGGTAATTGGGTGTCAATAAAGGATCATCCTCTTTTGTTATCATCAGAGGAATATCTCATATGCTCTCACTCAAGTAAATCCCTAGTGATGATTGATCCAATTATGATGAATATGATAAGTGTGAGATTCATATTGAGAGGGAAGGAGTTCTCTAGGAGAATCCGATTAGAGTGAGACTTAGATAGATTTTATATGAGCTTAATAGCACCATGCTTGGTATACAATCTTTGGGATATTATATAGATGAGGGACTATAAATACATGGTAACCAAGGGCATACAGATCCAATGGATTAGATCCCCTTGTACTATTTAGGGACTAGGCATAGTGGCCTAGTACGTCCATAGTTGATGAGTTGAGTGAAATATTATAGGGATAATAATTCACTGAGTCAAAATGAGTTTTAACAAGTGCAACTCACGATCAGCTTAGTATTAAGCCTAGAGGGTCACACATATATGGCAGACAATACAACAAGTAGAGGATTGGATATAAGATATCCAATAAGCCCCTATTTTATTAGTTCCATTATATGAAGCCTAATAGGGCTTAGAGTGGTTATTGGATGGGGATACAATATCCATTAAATCAGGATAATTGGATGGAGATCCAGTACCTATTAAGGTAGGATCCGTTAGAATAAGTAAAGAGGGCTCTCTATAAATAAGGCTCTGATACCAAATGATAAGACCCTAGTATCAGAGCCCTTCTTTCTTTTACGATAAAACCTTAGGGTTCTATCATTTGGTAACAGAGCATTTTACAATAAGACTTTAGGGTCTTATCATTTGGTATCAGAGTCTTATCATTTAGTATCAGAACATTTTACGATGAGACTTTAGGGTTTTATCAGTTGGTATCAAAGCCTTATTATTTAGTATCAGAGTCTTAACATTTGGTATTAGAGCCTTATCATTTGGTATCAGAGCTTTTCTTTCTTTTACGATAAAACCTTAGGGTTCTATCAGTCTGGAGGTTTCAGATCTAGTACAACCGGTCATCGGAAGTGGTAGCCAACCTTATGAGGACTATTGAGCATCGATAGAGGATTATCCACTCTCGGTGTCATGAGAAGAATATCTTATATGTTCTTACTCAGACAAATCCTTTGCTAGGGTCATTCGGATTGAGAGAGAAAGAGTTCTTTGGGAAAATCTGATTAGAGTGAGACTCGAGTAGAAACCGTATGGGTCTGACGGTACCATGCCTTGTATACAGTCTTTGGGATATTAGATGGATGAGAGACTATAGGTACATGGTAACTAAGGATAGATAAATCTAATAGATTAGATTCCCTGATAAGACCCTAAAGTCTTATCGTAAAAGAAATGAAAGAAATGATAAGGCTCTGATACCAAATGATAGAACCATAAGGTTTTATCATAAAAGAAATAGAAGAAAATGGGATGATCACTTCAAGGGGATCGGCCTCCTAGGGTTTAGTCATAACACTGAAATAATATTTCATTGATTAATTACTTCATTGATTTATACCTTTATGATTGGAGTCCACATTCTTAGCTTTCGGTACCTCTCCAATTGGTTCAATCATCAGAAGTTATCCTTGTTTACATCGATGCTCTATACTCCACTTTTCATCATAGTACAAACCCTTCGTTGATCTTTCTTTGGGTTCTTCTTGGGTTAGTTTGCGAGTGATAGGATTTTGACTGGGAGTAGATAGGGTGGGCTACTTGCTGCTCACCTGTTTATTAACACCTCTATTCTGACGGTATTCCATGCTGATTTTTTCCTCATGCAAGTATGCAAATGAAATCGCAACTATCATAGTGCAGGGTTAACGAGCCTTAACTTCACACCGAATCTTTGGATTAAGCCCTTCAATAAATGTACCCAAACGTTATCGTTCCGACCAATCTCTAGCTTGATTTGACAATCTTTCAAACCTGCTCTAATATTCCAACACTGTAGAAGTCTGACAAATTTTGACGAGCTGTCCATCAACATTCTCATATTCTGATAGGCCAAAGCAAACAAGAATCCCTCTTTTGAACTGCTCCCATGAAGGAACTCCGTGGAAAGTTTCATACCAATCGTACCATTAGATTGCATCTCCATCGAGCTGGATTGAGGCCACTTCTACCTTGGATTCTTCTGGGGTTCTATGAAAATGAAAAAAAATTTCTGCCCTAGAGATCCAACTAGTCGGATCCTCGTCTTCCCACCTCGAAAATTCCACCTTCATGTATAAGTAGTTTGTGTCACAATCTTGGGACCCTTTTCTTGTATTTCTAGATCTATGCAACGTAGAACTTGAGCTCCCATCTTATTGAAACTTGCTAAAGTGTTCCAACAAGCTTTTTTTGAAACCATGAAGGGTTTCTTGTAGCCGATTCTCAATTCTGGTTTCCAACGCTTCCATTTGTGCTTTCACTGAGTTATCAACAGCACGATGACAGAGCGGTTAGGGCAATGTCGGTGATGGTGTCAATGATGGAGGGGTGGTCCGCTGGCTGGGAAATGGCGTCGGCGGTCCTTCTTGCTCGAGCGAGATGGGGAAGTGAGGAGAAGCGGTCACTGGTAGGGGGGGCAGCGGCGGTGGTGGTCGATCGACCGGGAAGCAACACCGATTGTGAAGAAGGAGAGGTTGGTGGCCGGGGGGCAGCGATGACGGTTGTTGGCCGGAGAGCAGCGGCAGTAGGTGGGCTGGTCGAAAGCAGGGGCATGGCTGCAGCTTGGGAAACAAGGGCGTGGCTCTGGGGCTTTTTTTTTTTAGATGATGAATTGCAACGAGAACGCCGAGGATCGCTGCTCAGATACCAATTGATAAGACCTTAAAGTCTTATCGTAAAATGCTCTGATACAAAATGGTAAGACCCTAAGGTCTTATCATGGAAGAAAGGAGAGAAAAGGGAATGATAATGATCGTCTCGAAGTGATCAAGGAGGCCGATCCTCTCAAAGCGATCAAGGAGGCCGATCCCCTCGAAGCGAGCATTATCATTCCCTTTTCTCTTCTTTCTTCCATGATAAGACCTTAAGGTCTTGTCATTCCCCTATATCATCTAGGGACTGTGACGTAGTGGCCTAGTACATCCGCAGTCGATGAGTCGAGTGAATTATTATAGAAATAATAATTCAGTAAGCCAGAAGGAGTTCTGACAGGTATGACTCACGGCCAGCTTGATATTGAGCTTAGAGGGTCACACACATATAATAGGCATTGCGATGAGTAGAGGTTCGGATATGAGATATCCGTCGGAGCCCCTGAATTATTGGATCCTATGGATGAGATCCAATAAGAGCCAATGAGAGATTATTGGATAGAGATCCACTAATCTATGAGGTTTGGGTAGTTGGATGAAGATCCAATACCCAATAGGGTAGGATTCATTAGGGTTAAGTTGATAGGGGACCTCTAGAAATAGGAGGGAACTAATGGTTCATAGGCTAGAGCCTTTTTGGGTTGCCTCTCCTATTCTCCTCCCCTTCTCCTCCTCAGATAACAAGCTTAGAGTTTTAAGGAGCATTGTCGCAACCCTACTATATGAATCACCAATAGAGAGGAGGGTGTTTGACCTTCTTCACCCTCTCTTAGAGATTTGCAAGGATTTAGGGATATACGATCTCTCTAGGTAATGTTGAATCTTGGATTTTGATGATGAAACCAAAAGATATATATTTATGTTTTAATCTGTGTTTTGAGTGATACAGGATGCTTCAATCAGGATGAGACAATTAAAGCAAGAAAAATCATGTTGTGCTAAAGGATAACATATCAGAATATTGGACGTCGGGCCGGAGGAACGATCGACGTATCGACAGAAGGCTTCGGGCCATGGATTCGGGCATCAAGCCAAAATCAGCAGATATTACGCCAAGGATATCGGAGTTGTGGAGTCAACTGGCCAATTAGGTAATAGGCCGCAAGAGAGGACGATGCGTCGAAGAATCGGACGAAGCGTCGAGGGACCAATGACATGCCGGACAACTTGATTAATGCTTAGTATTAATTATCTAGAACAAAGTATATTTTATATATGCAGGATTAACTACGATAGCAAGGCATGAAGCAAACTTAAGTCCCGGAGTCAAGATTGAGATCACGTTGGGAGTTCGAGAGTTCGTCGGAAGTTCGGACGTTCGTCGGAAGTTCTGGAGGAACCAGTTGAGAAGTCTCGAAGCTAGCTAGAGAAGCTCATTGAAACTCACCAAGAAACCATCATGAAGTCTAGGAACTTGCCGGGAGTCTACCGGAGCATCGTCGAGGGTTCGTCGGATGTTCGTCGGAAGTTCGCCGGAAGCTCGCTAGAAGAATAGACATAGGGACTTGTTTAGCTTAGCAAATGTCTTAGGATTTCATAGTTAGCATATAATTGGGCTTGGATTTGAGCCAACCCAATTAGGGGCCAGCTAGGCCTATATAAGAATTGTGTTGGCCCCAATAAGAGGCCCAAACATTGTCCTAAGAAGTCTCACCGTTGTGGCACAATCTTCGAGACTATGTCGGGAAGTGGTACCACCAGTCTGGGCGGTGGTACCGCCCTGCACTGCATCCCAAGCGGTGGTACCACCCAGCGCAGTGTCAGTGTTAGACTGACACTGGGCGGTGGTACCGCTCAACGCAGGCGGTGGTACCGCCCGTGCCCGGGGAACCCGAGATGAGAAAGTTTTAGGCTCCAAGTTTGAATCAACTTGAAGCCTATAAATACCCCTCTTATCCTTGGTTAAAATACACAAGCACAGAGAGTTTAAAGAGGAAAAAAATGCTATTGTAATCTCTTATGAGAATTCTCCTCTTTGAGTCTAAGTGTTATATTAGTTTGAGAGGAGTGAGTGCTTATAAAGGTTGTCTCCTAAACCCGGTAAAAGGAGAAGAGGGGTGTAAGAAGTAGGTTGATCTTCGCCTAGTAAAGGAAGATCGTTAGTAGATGCCGGTGGCCTCGATGGAAGAGGAATCGACGAAGTGGATGTAGGTCACGACGACTGAACCACTATAAAATTGGTGTGCTCTTTGGTTTGCATTTACTTATTGCTATTTACCTTACTGCAAACCTCCATACATGCTTTACTTCCTCATTAGTTTTGCTGCACACCTTTACGAACACGCTTTCAAGTTAAGCACTTCTGAGTTCGGTTTTTATTGTACGAAAGCTTTTCCGATGCCGACATTTTTATCCGCTGCACTAATTCACCCCACCTCTTAGTGCCGGCTCTTGATCCTAACATTTAGTATCAGAGCCTCATTATTTCTCACTTGGATTAACACCCAAGAGAAATGGCTCTTTTCGGCTTTCAAGAGGGTCACTCTCTCATTCGTCCTCCCTTTTTCAATGGGACGGACTACACTTATTGGAAAACTCGAATGAGATATTTCTTGTTTTCTTTGGATTTGAACTTATGGCACATAGTCGAAAACAGATTTGAAATGTCTTCTCTTCCAATGAACAATTGGAATGATTTGGAGAAGAAGACGTTTTCTCTAAATGCAAAGGCTATGGATGCCTTATTTTGTGCCTTAGACAAAAACGAGTTTAATCGAGTTTCTACTTGCGAAACAGCTTTCGACATTTGGCATATTCTTGAAACTACTCACGAAGGCACAGGTAGATTAAAAGATTCGAAAATCAACTTTTTAATGCCTTATTTTGAACTTTTTCACATGATTTTGACATGTACACCCGTTTTACGAATGTCGTCAATGGTTTAAAAGTTCTTGGTAAAAGCTTTTTAGATTTTGAACTCATTAACAAGATCTTAAGATCACTCTCTAAAACTTGGGATTCTAAAGTAACAGCTTTATAAGAAACAAAAGATTTAAATATTTTTTCACTTGAAGAACTTATCGGTACATTGATGACATATGAAATGGTACACAATGCACATGATGAACGTGATGAACAAAACCATCTTCCAAAGAACAGGAAGGATTTGGGACATAGAATAATTGAAGACCACTCGAACATCAGCTCAAGTGATGGTGAACTTGAACTCACTAAGGAATTTAAAAAGTTAATAAAACAAAATTTAAAGAACAAAAATAACACAACTACTTGCTTTGAACGCAAGAAGAAGAATACATATTGGGATGAATCGAGCTCCTCTGAGGAGAAAATCAACAAAGGCGAGGTAGCAAACAATGCCTTAACGACCTTCGACGTTGAGGTAATCAAAATGCCTTTAGTTTATTTTGAAATTACATAATGCTTCTCATAGCTTATTTTTAATTTAGTTTAAGAAAATTAAATATTTTTTTTGAATTACATGTTTAATGAAAATGCAAAAAAAAAATTGGATCATGCTTACCTTTCTAATGATTTTAAAATAATAATAAAAAATATATATTTTATGACAAACAAACAAAATGATTTTGATTGAAAATATGAAATCATGCTTGATGAAATAATATATTTTGAGATCATGCCTAATATATTTAAATTTCAAAATTATACATGATTTTATGATTATTTGATCTTGATAATTTCCATGATGATATTTGCTCTTTCGATTTTAAACTATGATGTATGGTTTTCATACGAAAAACTTGAGTATACTTATATGAAATAAATCACTTAAAATGTATCACATAAAAAGAAGATTAATGAATCTATTTGTATCACCTTTATTAATCTCTTGGACCATGAAAATGATTTTGATGATTTAAATTTAAATAATTTTTTATCGAAATCATGATCTTGATTTCTCGTGATTTATAACTTGAAATTGTTTATGAATCAAGATCTTTTTTTTTTTTAACTCTCATGTTTCTTCTTATCGTTTACTAAAGAAGAAAAATTACTCAAATGAATCTTGAATGTTCTTTCGGTATTCATAAATTGATTATAACTTGAAAGATTTGTTATGAATCAACATTTTTTTTTAATCATTCTCCTACAATTCTACTAGGTATTTTCTTAAGAGGAGATCTTCTAATGAATCATGATTCTTCTTATGAGTTCTTGGATTTATTACTTGATTTTATTTTAAAACAAGATCTCTTCTTACCCCTATAATTTTTCTTGATATGTTATTTAAGAGGAGATGTGTCAAAATGAATCATGTCTTTTGGTATTCACATGATCTCATCTTTCATGACATGATTTTTTGTCTTTGTATAACTCTTTGTATTCATCACCCAATTAATTTTTTCTTGATGATATTTTGAATGTGATGAAATGAAATTATGCATGAAATACAAATGAGAAGTTAATGATCATGCATAATAGGATGTAATGAACTTTGACATTTAGATACCATCATTTGAAAAGCTATGATCATGTTGCCAAAATGATGTATCATGAATACTTGAATATCATGATATGCCCATAGTGATGATTGATTTATTTGTATCATGCATGAAAAATGAAATGTATGGTTTTGAAATTATGTATGTTTTAATTTGAAAAATATAATGATGTACAAATAAGATTGATACTTACCTTTGTCATGATTTAGAAATTGATGTAAAGGGTCTTCCCTTCTTTTTGACAATGACAAAGGGGGAGCAAAACTTGCTAGAAAGCAAATTTGCTAGCATGCACATTATGAAAAGAGGCAAACTTGTTAGTTTGCTAATCTAAAAAACGAAGCAAGAAGTATTATCTTGTAAATCTTAAGAGAAGCAATGTTTGCCAAGTTACACATTTTAAAAAGAGGCAAAATAGTCCATCTTGCACATCTCAAAAGATGTAAAATTTTGCTAACCTTTTTTTATGTGTAAAAGTTGATAGCCTGCATACTATAAATTTACATACTAAAAGTGCAATCTTGTCAATCTTAAGATGCAAAACATGCAAACTTGCACTTTGCAAGGGAAGCAAAATTGCTAGCTCAAACATTGCAAAGGAAGCAAAAATTTGCTAACTTGCAACTTACATATTTCAAGAAGCAAGAGTTGCTTTCTTGAACATCTCTAATTTGCTGGCTAGCATGATGTAGAACTTGCTATCTTGAACATTATAAAGAGATAGGTAGCTTGCACAATTCAAGAAGA
This sequence comes from Musa acuminata AAA Group, assembly GCF_036884655.1. Taxonomy (NCBI): domain Eukaryota; kingdom Viridiplantae; phylum Streptophyta; class Magnoliopsida; order Zingiberales; family Musaceae; genus Musa; species Musa acuminata. The sequence continues at coordinate 13,721,401 of NC_088332.1, read as the reverse complement.
AAGCAAAAATTGCACTTCTCAAAAGAGAATAAATTGCTATCTTGAACATCACCGAGAGTTGCTAGCTTGAAATCTCAAGAAGATACAAAAAATTGCTATCTTGCACATCGCAAAGAAAAGCAAATATATCAACTTGCACATCTTAAAAGTTGCTAACTTGTATGTTGTAGAACTTGCTATCTTACTACCTTTGCTAAATCTAAATAGCTTGAATGTTCTAAGCATGATGCAACACTTGCTAAATTTTCAAGCTTACAAATTGCATGATGATAAAACTTGATATTATGTTTTTCATGTAACGATTTGAACTTAGATATCTCAAACACATGAATAGTTGGACTTCTCCTTTTTGTTGATGACAAAGGGGGAGAAGAATGATGTTATGCATAAGTTTATAATGACATGTATGACATGTTGCTTGGATTTTTGAATCCAAGAGTTTATATCAATATGGCATATTAATAGGGAGAGTTTGTTTAAACTCCGGGAGTTAAGGTTAACTCCGTCGTTGATTGGTTGTCATCATAAAAAAGGGAGAGGTTGCTGAATCTCAAATTTTAATGATGAAACCAATCGATATGTATTTATGTTTTAATCTGTGCTTTAAGTGACGTAGGATGCTTCGATAAGGATGAGACAATTAAAGCAGAAAAAATCATGTTGTGCCAGAGGATAACATGTCAGAATATTGGACGTCGGGCCGAAGGAACGGTCGACGTATTGACAGAAGGCTTCGGGCCGTGGATTCGGGGATCGGGCCAAGAAGAGCCGATATTGCACCAAGGATATCGGAGTTGCGGAGTCAACTAGCCAATTGGGCAATAGGCCACAAGAGAGGACAATGCGCCGAAGAATCGGACGAAGCGTCGAGGGACCAATGACATGCCGGACAACTTGATTAATGCTTAGTATTAATTGTCTAGATCGAAGTATGTTTTACATGTACAGGATTAACTACGATAGCAAGGTATAAAGCAAAATGAAGTCCCGAAGTCAAGATCGAGATCATGTTAGGAGTTCGAGAGTTCGTCGGAAGTCCGAACATTCGTCGGAAGTTCAGGAGGAACTAGCCGAGAAGTCTCGAAGCTTGCCAAAGAAGCTCATCAAAACTCGCCAAGAAGATCATCTAAAGTCTAGGAGCTTGCCGGGAGTCCGCCGGAGCATCGTCAAGGGTTCGTTGGATGTTTGCCGGAAGCTCGCTAGAAGAATAGACATAGGAACTTGTTTAGCTTAGCAAATGCCTTAGGATTTCGTAATTAGCACGTGATTGGGCTTGGATTTAGGCCAACCCAATTAGGGGCCAGCTAGGCCCATGTAAGAACTATGTTAGGCCCAATAAGACGCCCAAACAGTACCCCAAGAAGTCTCATCGTCGTGGCATAATCTTCGAGACTATGTCAGGCAGTTGTACTGCCAATCTGGGTGGTTGTACCACTCTTGATAAGGTGTCAGGCGGTGGTACCGCCAGTCTGAGTGGTGGTACCACCCAGCGCAGTGTTAGTGTCAAATTGACACCAGCACAGGCGGTGGTACCGCCCGTGCCCGAGGAACCCGGAATGGGAAAGCTTTAGGCTCCAAGTTTGAATCAACTTGAAGCCTATAAATACCCCTCTCATCCCTGGTTAAAACATACAAGCACAGAGAGTTTAAAGAGGAAAAAAAATGCTGTTGTAATCTCTTGTGAGAATCCTCCTCTTTGAGTCTAAGTGTTAGATTAGTTTGAGAGGAGTAAGTACTTGTAAGGGTTGTTGTCTTCTAAACCTGGTAAAAGGAGAAGAGGGGTGTAAGAAGGAGGTTGATCTTCGCCTAGTAAAGGAAGATCGTTAGTGGATGCTGGTGGCCTCGACGGAAGAGGAATCAGCGGATTAGATGTAGGTCACAACGACCGAACCACTATAAAATTGGCGTGCTCTCTGGTTTGCATTTACTTATTACTATTTACCTTACTACAAACCTCCATACCTGCTTTACTTCCTCATTACTTTTGCTGCACAACTTTACGAACATGCTTTCAAGTTAAGCACTTTCGAGTTTGGTTTTTATTGTACGAAAGTTTTTTCGAAATCGATATTTTTATCCGCTGCACTAATTTACCCCCCCTCTTAGTGCCAACCCTGATCCTAATAGGTAACACAATCTTTTATATACATAGTTTTTGTTGGGAAATCATAAAGGGGGGCGACATCATATGCGCAGCGGAAGAACAAGAAAACAAAAATCCCCGATTCCCAAAAAGATGTTCGTCGTCGTGCGAAGATTGGTGCGAAAAAATCCGCAAAACACAAAACTGCGTATAGAGATTGTGTTACCTAGGGAGATCGTATATCCCTGTTTCCTTGCAGATCCTTAGGAGAGGGTGAAGGAGGTCAAGCGTCCTCCTCTCTAGCGGTGATCCACACAGCAGGGTTGCGACGACGCTCCTCAAAACTCCAGGCCTACTCTGAGGTGGAGAGGGAGAGGAGAATAGGAAAGGCAAGCAAAGACTCTAGCCTATGAGGCTGTGAATCCCTCCTATTTATAGAGATCCCGTGTCAAAACCCTAATGGGTCCTTTCCCTAGTGGGTATTGGATCTGCATCCAATAAGACAGGGCTCCGTCGGATATCTCATATCCGAACCTCTACTCATCGCAATGCCTACCATATGTGTGTGACCCTCTAGGCCCAATATCGAGCTGGCCGTGAGTCATACCTGTCAGAACTCCTTCTAACTTAGTGAATTATTATCTCTGTAATAATTCACTCGACTCATCGACTACGGCAGTACTAGGCCACTACGCCGTAGTCCCCAGACGATACAGGGGAATCCAATCCATTGGACCTGTCTGTCCTCAGTTACCATGTACCTATAGTCCCTCATCCATCTAATATCCCAGAGACCGCATATCGAGCATGGTGCTGTCAGACCCATACGGTTTCTACTCGAGTCTCGCTCTAATCGGATTCTCCCGGAGAACTCTTTCTCTCTCAACCCGAATGACCCTGGCCAGGGATTTGTCTGAGCAAGAACACATAGGATATTCCTCTCATGACGCCGAGAGTGGATGATCCTCTGTCGACACTCAATAGCCCTCGTAAGGTCGACTACCACTCCCAATGACCAGCTGTACTAGATCTGAGAACAGTCAAACCTATAAGTCTGGTATCAAAGAGTGGAGCACTCATACAGGACATCCTTGGTGTCTCAAGTCTAAGGACCAGATACACCACTAGGACTATGGAATCGCTGTCTGACAATAAGGCATCATCAATCATCCAGCATTCCGTAAGCGGATCAATCAGTGAACTCATTCTCCAATGAGCACCTGTACTGTATCCCTAGTGTCCCTACACGAGCAGCTATGAGACCAGCTGCATCCATCATATGGACGGGTATACAGCACACCAGTCTATCCGGTTATCACGATGTCCCTCTCGAGTAACCTATGACCGGGATTATTTAGGATATGTGTTTAAAGGTGAATCGATCTCATTATCGTGATCTCATCACGATCCGATTCCCATTGCACAAATCCAAGGACATCACAATATATATGCATTTATGCAATTGTTATAAAGTGATATACGCCAAAATATAATAAGCAAAAAGATTCTGTATCAAGTCACACGTGCCATCACTCACGTGATTGGCTTGCTGGGCACCTATGACTAGCAATCTCCCACTTGACCTAAAGCCAATCACCTATGTGTCTGATCCCCATCAGACCCCTGTGACGCTCAAAGACAATCTGAGACAACGGCTTTGTCAGTGGATCTGCAATGTTATCTTCGGATGGAACTCTTTCCACTGCTACATCTCCTCGGGTCACGATCTCTCTGATAAGCTGGAACCTCCTCAGAACACTTCTGATGAGACCCGGGTTCCCTTATTTGAGTAATCGCCCCATAGTTGTCGCAATATAAGGAAGTCGACTTGTCGCTATCTGTATCGACTCCCAAATCTGTGATGAACTTCTTCACCCAGACTCCCTCCTTTGCTGCATCTAATGCGGCAATGTACTCCGCCTCTGTGGTCGAGTCAGCAATGGTATCTTGCTTGGAACTCTTCCAGCACACTGCTCCTCCATTCAAGGTGTACACATACCCTGAATTCGACTTGCTATCATCGACATCAGACTGAAAAATTTGAGTCAGTGAAGCCTTCAACCTTAAGGCTATTACCTCCATATACTAGTAAAAGATCCTTAGTCCTTTTCAAGTACTTAAGGATACACTTTACTGCTTTCCAGTGCTCCAAGCCTGGATCTGCCTGATACCTGCTCGTGACACTCAGAGCATGCGCTATATCAGGCCTAGTACATAGCATGGCATACATGATAGACCCTATTGCTGAAGCATAAGGTATCATATTCATGTTTGCCCTTTCTTCTAGAGTCTTTGGGGACATACTCGTAGAAAGCGTTATCCCATGTCTCATCGGTATGAGACCTCTCTTGGAATTTTCCATGCCAAACCTTTTGACAATAGTTTCTATGTACCTGGACTGGGACAAGCCAAGCATCCTTTTGGATCTATCTCTATAGATTCTAATCCCCAAGATATAGGATGCTTCCCCTAAGTCCTTTATGGAGAAGTGTCTAGATAACCATGTCTTTACTGTGGATAGCATTCCTACGTCATTCCCAATGATGAGGATGTCATCCACATATAACACCAAAAAGCTAATAGCGCTCTCACTTACCTTTCTGTATACACAAGGCTCATCTTCGTTCTTAACGAAGTCATAAGATCTGATTGCCTCATCAAATCTTATGTTCCAACTTCGGGAAGCTTGCTTTAGTCCATAAATGGATCTAAGCAACCTACACACCTTATCTGGGCAGTTTTTGGACACGAATCCCTCAGGTTGCATCATATACACCTCCTCCTCCAGGTTCCCGTTGAGGAATGCGGTTTTCACATCCATCTGCCAGATCTCATAATCATAGTGTGCTGTAATAGCCAATAGAATTCTGATGGATTTTAGCATTGCTACGGGTGAGAAAGTTTCGTCGTAGTCAACACCTTGCCTTTGACGATACCCCTTAGCCACTAGCCTTGCTTTATAGGTCTCTACCTTTCCATCTACTCCGATCTTTTTCTTAAAGATCCACTTGCAACCGATGGGTACAATACCTTCGGGTGCATCAACTAGGTTCCAAACCTTATTGGAGTATATAGAATCCATCTCAGAATTCATGGCTTCTTTCCACTTCCCGGAGTCTATACTCATAATAGCCTCCTCGTAGGTCTGAGGATCAATATCCTCTACATCCTCTGCTCTAATATGTCCCACATATCTCTCAGGAGGATGGGATACTCTATCAGACCTGCGTAAAGTTGATACTTGTGTATTAGGTACCTGAACAGACTCGGGCTGTAGAGTGGTGCTTGAGCTTGGTTCCCTAACTTCGCTCAACTCTATCATTCTCCCACTGTCTCCGCCAAGAATGTGTTCCTTCTCAAGGAACACTGCTCTCTTAGCTACAAAGACCTTTTGGTCCTCGAGATGATAGAAATAATACCCACAAGTTTCCTTGGGGTATCCCACAAATTTGCATCGCTCTGTCCTTGATTCTAACTTATCGGGGTTGTGTCTTTTAACATGGGGAGAACAGCCCCAAATCTTAACAACCTTAAGATCAGGCTTCTTCCCTTTCCATATCTCATATGGTGTAGACACTACCGACTTAGTTGGAACTCTGTTCAGAAGGTAAGCTGCGGTTTCTAGGGCATATCCCCAGAATGAGATGGGTAGGTCAGCGAAACTCATCATGGACCGTACCATATCTAATAATGTACGATTTCTCCTTTCAGAGACACCATTGAGCTAAGGTGTATAAGGAGGTGTCCATTGGGATAATATCCCATGGTCCTTGAGGAAGTGAGTAAACTCTGTACTTAAGTACTCACCTCCTCGATCTGATCGAAGAGTTTTGATACTCTTTCCAGTCTGGTTCTCCACCTCATTCTTATACTCTCTGAATTTCTCAAAGGCCTCGGACTTGTACTTCATTAAGTACACATATCCATACCTTGAGAAATCATCAGTAAATGTAATGAAGTAGGAGTAACCTCCAATGGCATGAGTTGACATGGGTCCACATACATCACTATGTATGAGTTCCAACAACTCAGTGGCTCTCTCTCCAGTTCCACTAAATGGAGAGTTGGTCAGTTTTCCACGAATGCAAGGCTCACAAGTTGCATATGACACATAGTCGAATGGATCTAGATATCCATCATTTAGCAACTTTTGAATCCTTCTTTCATGGATGTGACCTAGCCTACAATGCCACAGGTATGCATTGTTCACCTCATCTCGTTTCCTCTTAGACACATTTACATTCATGATATGTGGAGTGGTGTCTAACATAAATAAACCATTATGCAATGTTCCTTTCGTGATGATCTTATCATCTAATAATATCGAACAACCATTGTTCTCAAAAACAAATTTATATCCACTAACTGTTAAACATGAAATGGAATTAATGTTTTTGATAATAGAAGGAACAAAATAACATGCATCTAATGCAATAAAAGCTCCACTAGGCAGATGTAGAGCGACCTCGCCAACAGCTAATACAGCAACTTTTGCTCCATTACCCATCTTTAGGTCCATCTCGCCTCTCTCTAGTCTCCTAGGCCTTGCCAGAACCTGCAACGAATTGCATATATGATAAGCACTACCGGTATCTAATACCCATGTGTTATCATAAGAGTCTGACAAATGGAGACTGATCATGAATGTACCTGAAGCTTCATCAAGCTTTTGTTTCGCCCTTTCTGCAAGGTACTCTTTGCAGTTTCTCTTCCAGTGCCCATCTTTACCACAGTGGAAGCACTGGCCTTTGTCCTTTGTTGGGTCTTTCTTAGCAACCTTTGCTTTACCTTGTTTGCCCTTGCCCTTTCCCTTCTTAAGGGACCTTTCTGCTTTCCTTTTCTTTCTGGTCTCACCAATGTAGAGAACTGGCTTCTCTTTCTTAATAGTACTCTCTGCCTCCCTCAACATATTGAGGAGCTCTGGGAGAGTCACTTCAAGCTTGTTCATATTAAAATTCATTATGAACTGTGAAAAGGAATCTGGTAGGGACTGAAGCACAATGTCCACACACAAGTTATCCTCTAGGACCATTCCTAGACCTGTGAGTTTCTCTATCCACTCAATCATCTTTAGGACATGGTTCTGAACCGGTGTCCCCTCAGTCATCCTAGCGCGGAAAAGGCTCTTGGATATCTCATATCGTTGAGTCCTTCCCTGTTCCTCAAACAATTTACGGACATGTAGGAGAATGGATCTGGCATCCATCTTTTCATGTTGTCTCTGTAACTCTGGAGTCATAGAGCCCAACATATAGCACTGAGCAAGAGTGGAGTCATCAATGTACTTCACGTAGCGAGCGATCTCATCCTCGCTTGCCCCTTCTTCGGGCGTAGGCATCACTGTATCAAGGACGTACACGATTTTCTCCGCTGTGAGAACAATTCTCAAGTTACGGAGCCACGTAAGGGCGTTGACATCAAGTATGCCACGTAAGGGATTTGAAAGCGACATTTTCTGAAAATAAAGATGTAGCAAAAATGAATAACATGCAGATTTTGCAAGAAATAAACTATCAAGATATGGACTTCTATCTTAATATACTCCCACTATTTTACTATCGAGTCACGCGACACCCTCAGCACGTAAAACGGAAGTCTCCGGCAGACTTCTAGTGGGGATCAGGATCCAATCAGCGTCTTAGTGTAACCTCGAGGGACTCGACCAATCACACTAAGCCTAAAAGGTAGGCAACTCTTGCCGATCACAACTCCTTGTGATTCCCGTCCTGTTCGGCCTCCGAATCACCATGGCCTCGAGGGACTCGACCAACCATGATGCTCGGTTAAGTCAACACCTTCGTTACAAGATGAGTCTGATTTGATGATATACCCTCGAGGGACTCGACCAAGCATACCATGTCCTCAGGTCACCGGTGACATCTCTATGTCGTAAGCAAGATAGCGAATCGCGATATAGGTGAGTCTCGAGGGACTCGACCAACTCAACCTACACCGGGATTCGGTTCCTACTCATAACGATGGAAGGCCACGTGGGTCAATCTAATTGCCTCACGTTTACCGACTTAATATTATCGAGAGATGTTTCTATAATTTGGTCTCCTAATATGACATGTCACACATATACATATTTAATATATATCTACATCGCATGCAAATATATATACTTATCTAGTATGTGTATAAGCAATCACATCAGATGATCATGGACCACAACCTAATATGATTAGGCCCGAGCCAGTAGGCCTAATCACTCACATCAAGATCTATGTGTGCAACGGTGCATCTCCATGCCCTGTGATCGTCCATCTCGTCCACGTCGGTTTCGTCGACATCTTGATGCATCTCCATGCATCACGATCGTCCGTCTCGTGGGTCCCGCTGTCGCATCCACGCTCCCGCTGCGCCTCCTCATGTGATTACAACTTAATCATAGGCACGCAGGCCCGACAATAAACGAGAAATATAATGGAGGTTCGCAGACCTCAATAATAATAATCACAAGTACACACATCACACGGTCCATGATCATCCGTCCACTCATCATACATCACATGTATAAATAATCATCATCATGTAGGACTACTAGATAATAATAAAAAATAATAATCAACTAAACCTTTTAATTAATTAATATTTTTCTGAAATCAGGGACATGTAGGGAATTTCTCAATTCCTAAGGGTATTTTCGTAATTTGGACAAAAAGACAGAAATTGGAATTTCTCAAATTCCGAGGGGTAAAACTGTCTTTTGCCCAGAAAACCCTAATTTCCTACTGCCCTTTGCTGCTGCCGCCGCCGCCGCCACCCTGCTGGCGGCGGCCTGTGCGGCGAGGGGCGGGGCGCTGCCCTCGCCTGCGGGCGGCACGCCCGCTGGCGGCGCTGCCGCTGCAGGTGGGCGCCCCCGCGGGCGTCGCCGCCTCCGCGGACAGTTTTGCCGGCGAGGCAGCGCCCGCAGGCGGTGCTGCCTCGCTGGCGGCCGCCCCTGCGGGGTTTTTGCCCGTGGGAGCAGCGGCCACAGGCGCCGCTGCCCTGCGGTGCCTCAGCCCGCGCTGCTGCCCCGCGGCGCCTCTGCCCGCGGGATCAGCGGCCGCAGGCGCCTCTGCCCGCGGGATCAGCGGCCGCAGGCGCCTCTACCCGCGGGCTGCCAGCCCCGCCGGCCGCAAGCCTGCTGCAAGCAGACCGCCGGCCGGCTGCTGCAGGCATAGCGCTTGCGCATGCGCCGGCGCTGTGCTGCCTGGCTGCGGCTGCGGCTGCCGCTGCAGGTGGCTGCAGGCATGCAGATCGAGGGCAGCAACTGTTGCTGCCCTTCCTCGCTTTTGCGTCAACGATTTTGACGTCAATATTCTTCCTAAACACAACACACGCAGTTCAAAACCAATCATTCGCACGAACAACCTGGCTCTGATACCACTGTTGGGAAATCATAAAGGGGGGCGACATCATATGCGCAGCGGAAGAACAAGAAAACAAAAATCCCCGATTCCCAAAAAGATGTTCGTCGTCGTGCGAAGATTGGTGCGAAAAAATCCGCAAAACACAAAACTGCGTATAGAGATTGTGTTACCTAGGGAGATCGTATATCCCTGTTTCCTTGCAGATCCTTAGGAGAGGGTGAAGGAGGTCAAGCGTCCTCCTCTCTAGCGGTGATCCACACAGCAGGGTTGCGACGACGCTCCTCAAAACTCCAGGCCTACTCTGAGGTGGAGAGGGAGAGGAGAATAGGAAAGGCAAGCAAAGACTCTAGCCTATGAGGCTGTGAATCCCTCCTATTTATAGAGATCCCGTGTCAAAACCCTAATGGGTCCTTTCCCTAGTGGGTATTGGATCTGCATCCAATAAGACAGGGCTCCGTCGGATATCTCATATCCGAACCTCTACTCATCGCAATGCCTACCATATGTGTGTGACCCTCTAGGCCCAATATCGAGCTGGCCGTGAGTCATACCTGTCAGAACTCCTTCTAACTTAGTGAATTATTATCTCTGTAATAATTCACTCGACTCATCGACTACGGCAGTACTAGGCCACTACGCCGTAGTCCCCAGACGATACAGGGGAATCCAATCCATTGGACCTGTCTGTCCTCAGTTACCATGTACCTATAGTCCCTCATCCATCTAATATCCCAGAGACCGCATATCGAGCATGGTGCTGTCAGACCCATACGGTTTCTACTCGAGTCTCGCTCTAATCGGATTCTCCCGGAGAACTCTTTCTCTCTCAACCCGAATGACCCTGGCCAGGGATTTGTTTGAGCAAGAACACATAGGATATTCCTCTCATGACGCCGAGAGTGGATGATCCTCTGTCGACACTCAATAGCCCTCGTAAGGTCGACTACCACTCCCAATGACCAGCTGTACTAGATCTGAGAACAGTCAAACCTATAAGTCTGGTATCAAAGAGTGGAGCACTCATACAGGACATCCTTGGTGTCTCAAGTCTAAGGACCAGATACACCACTAGGACTATGGAATCGCTGTCTGACAATAAGGCATCATCAACCATCCAGCATTCCGTAAGCGGATCAATCAGTGAACTCATTCTCCAATGAGCACCTGTACTGTATCCCTAGTGTCCCTACACGAGCAGCTATGAGACCAGCTGCATCCATCATATGGACGAGTATACAGCACACCAGTCTATCCGGTTATCACGATGTCCCTCTCGAGTAACCTATGACCGGGATTATTTAGGATATGTGTTTAAAGGTGAATCGATCTCATTATCGTGATCTCATCACGATCCGATTCCCATTGCACAAATCCAAGGACATCACAATATATATGCATTTATGCAATAGTTATAAAGTGATATACGCCAAAATATAATAAGCAAAAAGATTCTGTATCAAGTCACACGTGCCATCACTCACGTGATTGGCTTGCTGGGCACCTATGACTAGCAGTTTTAAGTTTTGTGAGTTTTGCGCACCAATCTTTGCACGACGACGAATACATCTTTGGGAAATTGAGGATTTTGTTTTTATGTTCTTCTGCTGCATATGTGATGTCGCCCCTAGATTTCCCGACAATGACAGGTATGACTCACAGCTAGCTCGATATTAGGCCTAGAGGGTCACATACATTTGGTAGGTGTTACGACGAGCAAATGTTCGGATATGAGATATCCACTAGAGCCCCTATCTTATTGGATATCCAATAAGCCCTTGAATTATTAGATCTTATGTATAAGATCCAATAAATGCTCATGAGAGATTATTTGGTAGAGATCTACTAATCCAAAAAGCTTAGGCAGTTGGATGGAGATCTAGTACCCAATATGATAGGATCCATTATGGTTAAATTGATAGGGACCTCTATAAATAGAAGAGAACCAAAGGGGCATAGACTACCCTTTTTAGCTATTACCTCTTATTCTCCTGCCTTCCTCTCCTCCTCAACCGACAGCCCTAATTTGAGGCATGTGGATAGTAAGAAGGGCCAGCCCATTCTTGATTATGTGATGTGTATGGAGAGGAAGATCGTGTGGTGATTTGAGGAGTATCTTCGTCACATCTACTATATAAATCACTGTTAGAGAGGAGAATAGTTGACCTTCTTCATTCACTCGTATAAATAAGGGATTTTATAAGGATATACAATCTCTGTAAGTAACAAATCTCTATTGACACACATTGTTTCAGTTTTGCATTTTGTTTTACATATCAATCTTCGCACGACGATGATAACCTTTTTCCTTTGAAAAATCTGAGATTTTTATTTTTTTATTCTTCTACTATGCATGTGATGCTCTGTCCAGGTTTCCCAACAATATGATCTCCTTAGTAATAAATCTCACTTGATATGTGTGGTTTTCAATTTTCATATTTTGTGTACCAATTGTTGTACAACGACAAAATATTTTTTGAGAAATCTGAGATTTTATTTTTTTTGTTATTCCACTATATATATGATGCTTTATCTAAATTTCCTAATAGTAGTATCAGAACTAGGTTGATTTACGTAACGATTAATTTTTAAACTGTGTTGATGAATCGCGTAGAATTATTTTATGCATGATTGCTACAATTTTTTATCATATCTTTCATATCTGGATAAGTACCTCTTTTTTCCATTAAAAAATATTTTAGATAGACTTTTAACGTCAAAATTATTAACGCAAATGAGAAAAAAAAGACAACAACTATTGTTGCCTTTTAGGTTGCCAAGCTGCTTGCACGCATGTGCTCTCTCAATGCTTTAAACTGGAAAGAGATTGTTAATAGTGAAATAGAATCCATAATTAATAATTATACATGGATTCTCAATGACTCTCCTAAGAATAAACCCTTAGGTGATAAATGAATTTTCAAGGAGAATATTAGAATTGATGGTACAATTAAAAATATACAAAGTGTTGCTCAAGGTTTTCGGCAAAAACCTAAAATTGATTTTTTTCACACATATGCACCTATAATTTAAATTACTAGCATCTAATACCTACTTGCTTTTACTTCCATCTATAAACTTCTTGCTTTTACTTCCATAAACTTCTTATTCATCGAATGTATATGAAGATTACTTTTCAACATGGAGAGGTAAAAGAAAGATATACATGAATCAACCCAAAGGATTTGTCATACTTGGACAAGAAGAGGAAGTATGCAAGCTAACGGATCATTGTATGGACTCAAGCAAACCCCTAAGTAATGACAAAAAATTTTGATTTTGTAATTCTATCTTTTGAATTTCAAATCAATGAGTATAATAACTATCTACATTGTAAAAGGATAAAGAATAAATCTATCCTTCTTTGTTCTATGTTGATGATATCTTACTTTTTGCTTCGAATTTGGATTTGATCTTAAAGATTAAATTATTATTATCTCATCACTTTGGTATGAAAAATCTTGATGAAGCTGATATCATCTTATGAATGAATATCCAAAAATCTTTTAATTTTATATCATTATCTCAATCTCATTATATTAAAATTAATTAAAATTTTGAATATTCTTATTATTTATCCATCTCCACTCCTTATGATCTAAATGTTTATCTTGTGAAAAATACTGACAATCCTATAAATCAAGAAAGATACTCTCAAATCATCAGATCTCTTTTCCATTTATCGAATAAGACTAGACCTGATATTTCTTATGCAATATCCAAATTTAATAGATATACTAGTATCCAAAGTTTAGCTCATTAGAATCCTCTTGAATGAGTTTTTAGATACCTTAAGAATGAATGAGTTTTTAGATACCTTAGCTATAATAGACGATCGATTGAAAGAGATTCAATATGGTAATAACAAGCTGATTGATTAGCTAAGGAGCACGATAGTTAGAACTTCAGTGCATATAGATATTGAGTTTATCTCCAACCCTATCCCTATGGTAATTAGTGCTTATATGTAGAAGTATAAGAAGAGCATAGCTCTAAAAGAAATCCGAGGTGGTATTTTTTGTGAGATATGACTCTACATATTCTTGATAAGAGTTCTCCTATATGAGAAAATCCATAAACGATCGTGGCTAGGGATCTAGACAATTCTTAGAATCTTTTATGAATAATCAAGATACTCATGTATGATCATTACTATACAACCCACAAAGACGTATTCTACATTATGTATAAGTTAGTTGAAGTCTAGGTCAAAAAAACGTAGTTCAAGACCTAATTTACTCCGTATCTTTCATATGGTATTTTACTAATTGAGTTTTAGTTTTTGAAAAGATACATCATTGACTACATAATACATTTACCAGCAAATTTTTTTTTTTAATAATTTTATTTTTAAAATTATTTATTCATTTGAATGGGAATTTTTTTTAAAGGGATTATTAAAGCTTGAAGAGGAAAAAACTCAAATTCCCCTTCACTGTTGAAGGATTTTAGTCTCACACCAATGAGAGACTTTTCTCTCAACTCTTTTACTCTCCCCCAAAATATTTTTTTTAAAAGATTAATAGGCAAAGTTGGGCCAAGCCACATGACACTTATTATTAACTATAAATAAATCATTTTTCAACTAACATTGTATGTCAAAAAATATACTAAAATTTTCTCTCAGAGGAATACGTTTAGGACAATGCTTATATGTCTTAGGTTTTTATTTTAATTTTTTATTTAATTTTTATATATTTTAATTTATTTTAATTTAATCAAAAGTCATTTTAATATTTCTACCCCAACAAATGGATGCATGCATCTTTGGCCGCGTCTCTAAGCCAAAGTCGTCTTCAAGAATTACACTTGGTTTACATAATTGCTTCTCCACTCCACTATTGCCATATAGTTAAAAGAGTGCGAGTCTCCTTCCATTATTATCTCTACGAAGGAAGGATATAACCAAATATGTTAAGAGAAGAAGCCTGGACATGTAATGCCCTCAGCTATAGGTTTCTAAGGACAATAAACACCAATTCTGAGACACACATATTCGAGAACATTACATACTATACGATCACTTGTTCACAAAAATTATCCTAGAGTCAAAGTTCAAATTCCTTATACACCCTCTCATATAGATTCGAATAAGCTATTCTCTCAACTTCTTTAATAGAAAATACTTACAAGTACCCAAAATGTCTTCCTCTATATATCTTCCTCTAACTAAAATATTCATATTAAAATCCATCTTAGAAGGACCCGAGCCCACATAATGTATTTTTGTGCAAATCCGGCTTTATCTTCTTGCTTGCATCCCTGTCCAAATTCGAAATTCAATATATTAAAATCTGAAGAAGGATCAGCTGTTCCAAGGGTGAGGTATATAAATTATTATAATTTTTTGCATTAAATATTTTATATAAAATTGCGTTGTGGCATTAATGGAAAGTACTATGTATTCTCTCTGAAGGATGAAATTTATCTTCCTGTCAAATGCGACAGTGTCAAAGTAGAACCACAAGCTATGTCTTATTTATTCTTGGAAGTCAGCCTTACAAGCAACATCCTCAACCAAGCTTAGTTTACAACAACTTTAATCTTCATGCCGCCATCACAGTGACCAGGATAGGAGCAGATGAAATAACTGGTTCCTTTAGCCAGAGTGATCTTATCGTTCCCAGATGTGTAGGTCTTGGAGCCAGACTTGGCTGTGCAGCTATCATAGCCTTGGGCATCGACCACCGCCACGTTATGCGCTCCCTGCCCGTATTTGAACACTGGATGCACACGTTTCCACATAAGAAGATCAAACACACATGCAAGTGCTCCCACAGAATCAAGACGATAAAGATGGAGGAGGAAGGATGTGGATGATACCGAGGACGTCGCCTGCTTTGAAGCTTTTGCCGTTGGGCCAGTTCTGGACGTTAAAGCTCCAACCAGCAGAATCTCCTACGGTGAACTCTGTGGCCGCAGTGATCTCCAGGTGGTAGGAGAGGCACAGGCAGACGAGCGCCAAGGCAGCGATGTAGCTTCTACCAGCCATGGTCTTCAGTATCACAAACAGACTGGGGAGGATGACAAACGATTTCTTTGATGTGGGACGCAGAGCCTTGGGACTCGATGGTGATTTATAGGGTTTTGGATTGCACAATATGGCCAGCATATATATTCGTGAATGGAAGGAAATGAATAAAAATATATTTAGTTAATTTAACTTTCTAACTAAGGATTGCTGTCCAAATATCCAAGTTTTCTTTATGTATTATTATTATAAATCGATAGGTTTCATGTTGGAGTCCACGTGTAAAATTCATGAACGTTATTTGATGTAATGAATTTTTTTTAATTAAAAAAATTAACTCAAGCACTACAAGTGCAACGATTCATAATAAATTATCTTTGACTTAGTAAACCTTAACGATATGGTAAATATTTATCCTAAGCCAACCACAATAAAAATTTCTATTAAAATATTTTATCCATATAATAGAATATTTTCTTATTTCAAACTTACTATAAAAGCCCATCAAACCATAGTCACTGGGTCAATTAATATTTATAGTATAGCCTTAACCATGGTTTGATTTGAACTGGAATCAAATTGACTTTACGATTTCGATTTCAAACTGATTAAATATGATAAAAAAATAAAAATAAAAAATTTATATTATAATATAAGGTCTATCGTATAGTGGTTAAAACTTAGGTATAAAGTGTCAATTAACTTAGTTTTGAATTTAGATAGAGTCATTTAGTTTTACTGTAAATTTTATAATTTTAATTTTTTTTATATCAACTTTTTTAAGTCATTACAGTCATTATAGTTATACGTCTAATTTTTAATTTTAAAAATAAAATTATAATTTTTTTGTTGAATCTCATATTTTAATGATGAAACCAATTGATAGTGTTTGTGATCTAATCTGCGTTTTAAGTGACGCAGGACTAGCTTCGATCAGAGAGAGATAATTAAAGTAGGAAGAATCATGTTGGCCGAAGTAGAACTTAATAGAAGATTGGATGTCGAGCTGGAGGATTGGTTGACGTATCAACAGAAGGCCTCGGGCCATGGGATCGGGCATCGGGCCAAGAAGAGCGGAAATTACGCCAAGGAAATCGAAGTTGCAGAGACCAACTGGTCGATTAGGCAATATGTCGTAAGAGAGGATGGTGCGCCGAAGAATCGGACGAGACGTCGATGTTTTAGGCGTAAATGATAGTCATATGTGCCCTACAAGCCAACCACATGAGTGATGGCACGTGTGACTTGACACACAGTCATTTTGCTTATTATATTTTTGACATTTATCACTTTATATTGCGTGTTACATATATATATATATATATATATATATATATATATATATATATATATATATATATATATATATATATATATATATATATTTATTTATTTATTTATTTATTTATATTATATTTATTTATTTATTTATTTTTTTTTTATCTATGAAATAGGAATCAGATCGTAATGAGACCGATTCACCTTTAAACACAGATTCTAAATAATCGCGGTCATAGGTTACTTGAGAGAGACATCGAGATAATCGGATAAACTGGTATGTTGTATACACATTCATATGATGGGACTATATGTAAACAGTAACTGAGGATAGACAGGTCCAATAGATTGGATTTCCTTGTATCGTTTGGGGACTGCGTCGTAGTGGCCTAGTACGTCCGCATTCGATGAGTTGAGTGAATTATTATGAAGATAATAATTCACTGAGCTAGAAGGAGTTCTAATAAGTATGACTCACGGATAGCTCGATATTGGGCTTAGAGGGTCACACACATATTGTAGGCATTGTGATGAGTAGAGGTTCGGATATGAGATATCCGCTAG
Source organism: Musa acuminata AAA Group (assembly GCF_036884655.1). Classification (NCBI taxonomy): domain Eukaryota; kingdom Viridiplantae; phylum Streptophyta; class Magnoliopsida; order Zingiberales; family Musaceae; genus Musa; species Musa acuminata. The sequence continues at coordinate 13,704,153 of NC_088332.1, read as the reverse complement.
AGCCCCTATCTTATTGGATATCCAATAAGCCCATGAATTATTGGATCTCATGGATGAGATCCAATAAGAGCCCATGAGAGATTATTAGATAAAAATGTACTAATTTAAGAGGCTTGGGTAGTTGGATGGAGATCCAATACCCAATAGGGGGAAGATTAATTATGGTTAAGTTGATAGGAGACCTCTATAAATAGGAGGGATTCAGTGGTTCATAGGCTAGAGTCTTTGCTTGCCTCTCCTATTCTCCTCCTCCTCTCTACCTCAGAGCAGGCCTGAAATTTTAAGTAGCGTCGTCGTAGCCCTGTTGTCTGGATCACCGCTAGAGAGAAGGGCGTCTGACCTCCTTCACCCTCTTCTAGAGATCTACAGGGATTCAAGGATACCTAGGTAACACAATCTATTCTATACGCAGTTTTAAGTTTCGTGGATTTTTGCGCACCAATCTTCGCACGACGACGAATATATCTTTAAGAATTAGGGATTTTTTTTTCTATTCTTCCACTGCGCATGTGATGTCGTCCCCAAGATTTCCCAACAGTGGTATCAGAACCAGGTTATTCATACGATAGATTGGTTTGAATTTTGACGTCAAAATTTTTTACGCAATCGGCGAGGAAGGGCAGCAACTGTTGTTGCCCATGCTGCGCACAAAGATGCCATCTTCATGTAGGCCGGCCGCCTGCAGCGGCGGTCGTAAGCGTGCAGCAACTGTTGCTACGTGCAGTTGTAGCCACTGCAGCAACTGTTGCTATGCGCAGTTGCAGCAAATGTTGTGGCACAGCGCCCACAACGACGCTCACCCGCGAGAGAGCGGCCCGTAGGGGCGGTTGCCGCTTACAGCGCCGACCGCAGGGCAACCGCCCACATGGGCGGCGACTGCAGGAGCAACCCCCGCAGGCAGAACCGCCTATAGGGGCGCTAGCCCGCGGCGGCGCACAACCACAAGGGAGACGCCTCCCGCGGGCAGGGGCGACGCCCTGCGCCCCCAACTACATAAGGTCGTAGCCGACTGGGTGGCGGCAGCCGCAACAAACAAGGGGAGAAAGAGGGCATTAGGTTTTTTGGGCAAAAGACTATTTTGCCCCTCAGAATTTCAAAATTCTAAATCTATACTTTCTATCAAAATTACTAAAATACCCTTGAGAATTTAGAAAATTCCTTGCATATCTCTTATTTCAGAAAATATTAATTAATTAAAATATTTAATTGATTATTATTTTTATTATTATCTAGTAGTCCTAAATGATAGTGATTTATACATGTGATGTATGATATGTGGACGGATGATCATGGACCATGTGATGTGTGTACTTGTGATTATCATTATTGGGGCTTGCGAGCCTCCATTTTATTTCTCGTTTATTGTCGGGCCTGCATGCCTATGATTAAGCTATAATCACACGATGAGGCACAGCGGGAGCGTGAAAGCAATAGCATGACCCATGAGATGGACGATCCCGATGCATGGAGATGCGTCGAGATGTCGACGGAACCGACGAGCACGAGATGGACGATCACAAGGCATGGAGATGCACACATAGATCTTGATGTGAGTGATTAGGTAGACTAGCTCAGGCCTAATTACATTAGGCTATGGTCCATGATCATCTGGTGTGATTGCTTATACACCTACTATATATATATATATATATATATATATATTTGCATGCGATTTAGGTATATATTAAATATGTATATGTGTGACATATAATATTAGGAGACCAAATCATAGAAACCCCTCTCTCGATAATATTAAGTCGGTAAACATAAGACAATTAAATTGACCCACGTGGCCTTTCATCATTGTAGGTATAGACCGATTCTCGATATAAGTTGAGTTGGTTGAGTCCCTCGAGGTTCACCTATATCGCAATTTGCTATCTTGCCTACGACATAGAGATGTCATCGGTGACCTAAGGACATGGTATGCTTGGTTGAGTCTCTCGAGGGTATATCATCGAATGAGACTCATCTTATAATGATGGTGTTGACTTAACCGAACATCATGGTTGGTCGAGTCCCTCGAGACTATGGTGATTCGGAGGCTAAATAGGATGGGAATCACAAAAAGTTATGATCGGCAAGAGTTACCTACCTTTTGGGCTTATTGTGATTGGTCGAGTCCCTCGATGTTGAATTAAGAGACTGATTGAATCTTAATCCCCACTAAAGTCTGCTAGAGACTTCCATTTCACGTGTTGAGGGTGTCGCGTGACTTACTAGTAAAATAGTGTGAGCATATGAAGATAAAAGTCCATATCTTGATTATTTATTTTTTATAAAATCTGCATACTATTTATTTCTGCTGCATCATTATTTTTAGAAAATGTTACTTTCAAATTCCTTACGTGGCATACTTGATGTCAACCGCCTTACTAGTCCAAATTATACGGATTGGCTCTGCAACTTGAGAATTATTCTCATGGCGGAGAAAATCATGTACGTCCTTGATACAGTGATGTCTACGCCCGAGGAAGGGGCAAGCGAGGATGAGATCACTCACTACGTGAAGTACATCGATGACTCCACTCTTGCTCAGTGTTATATGTTGGGCTCCATGACTCCAGAGTTACAAAGACAACATGAAAAGATGGATGTTAGATCTATTCTCTTACATGTCCACAAACTGTTTGAGGAACAAGGAAGGACAATGCGATATGAGATATCCAAGAGCCTCTTCCACGCTAGGATGACTAAGGGGACACCAGTTCAGAACCATATCCTAAAGATGATTGAGTGGATAGAGAAACTCATAGGTCTATGAATGGTCCGAGATAATAACTTATTTATGGACATTGTGCTTCAGTCCCTACCAGATTTCTTTTCATAGTTCATAATGAACTTTAATATAAAAAATCTTAAGGTGACTCTCTCAGAGCTCCTCAATATGTTGAGGGAGGTAGAGAGCACTATAAAAAAAAAGAGAAGCGAATTCTATATACTGGTGAGACCAAAAAGAAAAAGAAGGCAGAAAAGTCCCTTAAGAAGGGTAAGGGCAGACCAGGTAAAGCAAAGGTTGCTACGAAAGACCTAGCAAAGGACAAAGGTCAGTGCTTCCACTATGGCAAAGATGGGCATTGGAAGAGGAACTGCAAAGAGTACCTTGCAGAGAGGGCGAAACAGAAGCTTGGAGAAGCTTCAGGTACATTCATGATCAATCTCCAATTGTTAGATTTTTGTGATAGTGCATTGGTATTGGATACTGGTATTGCTTATCATATCTGTAATTTGTTGTAGATTTTGGCAAAGTCGAGGAGATTGACAAGAGAAATATTGCATAATGGTTTATTTATGCTAGATACTACTCCATATATCATAAATGTAAGTGTGTCTAAGAGGAAACGAGATGAGGTGAACAGTTCATACCTGTGGCATTGTAGGCTATGTCACATCCATGAGGGAAGGATTCAAAAGTTGCTAAAGGATGGATATCTTGATTCATTCGACTATGAGCTATATACAACTTGCGAGCCTTGCATTCGTGGAAAACTAACCAACTCTTCATTTAGTGGAATTGGAAAGAGAGCCACTAAGCTACTAGAACTCATACATAGTGATGTATGCGGACCCATGTCAACTCATGTCATTGGTGGTTACTCCTATTTCATTACCTTTACTAATGATTTCTCAAGGTATGGATATGTGTACTTAATAAAATACAAGTCCGAGGCCTTTGATAAATTTAGAGAGTATAAGAATAAAGTGGAGAACTAGACTGGAAAGAGTATCAAGACTCTTCGATCAGATCGAGAAGGTGAGTACTTAAGTACAGAGTTTACCCAGTTCCTCAAGGACCATGGGATTTTATCTCAATGGATACCTCCTTATACACCTCAGCTCAATGGTGCTTTTGAAAGTATGAATCATACACTGTTAGACATGGTACGGTCCATGATGAGTTTCATTGACCTACCCATCTCATTCTAGGGATATGCCCTAGAGATCGTAACTTACCTTCTGAACAGAGTTCCAACTAAGTCGATAGTGTCTACACCATATGAGATATAGAAATGGAAGAAGCCCGATCTTAAGGTTGTTAAGATTTGGGGTTGCCCTACCTATGTTAAAATACACAACACCAATAAGTTGGAATCAAGGACGGAGCGGTGTAAGTTTATGGGATACCCCAAGGGAACTTATGGGTATTATTTCTATCATCTCGATGACCAAAAGGTCTTTGTAGCTAAGAGAGCGATGTTCCTTGAGAAGGAACACATTCTTGGTGGAGATGGAGGGAGCATGATAAAGTTGAGTGAGGTTAGAGAACCTAGCTCAAGCATCACTCTACAGCCCGATTCTATTCAGGTACCTAATATACAAGTTCCAACTTTATATAGGTCCGGCATAGTATCTCATCCTCTTGAGAGATATGTGGAACATATTAGAGAAGAGAATGTTGAAGATATTGATCCTCATACCTACGAGGAGGTTATTATGAGTATAAACTCTCGAAAGTGGCAAGAAGCCATGAATTCTGAGATGGATTCCATATACTCCAAAAAGGTTTAGAACCTAGTTCATGTGCCCGAGGGTATTGTACCCATCATTTGCAAGTGGATCTTTAAGAAAAAGATCAGAGTAGATGAAAAGGTAGAGACCTATAAAGCAAGGCTAGTGGCTAAGGGGTATCGTCAAAGGCAAGGTGTTGACTATAACGAAACCTTCTCACCCATAGCAATGCTAAAATCCATCCAAATTCTATTGGTTATTGCAGCACACTATGATTATGAGAACTGGCAGATGGATATGAAAACTGCATTCCTCAATGGGAACCTTGAGGAGGAGATGTATATAATACAACCCGAGGGATTCGTGTCTAAGGACTGCTAGTCATAGGTGCCCAGCAAGCCAATCACGTGAGTGATGGCACGTGTGACTTGATACAGAATCTTTTTGCTTATTATATTTTGGCGTATATCACTTTATAACTATTGCATAAATGCATATATATTGTGATGTCCTTGGATTTGTGCAATGGGAATCGGATCGTGATGAGATCACGATAATGAGATCGATTCACCTTTAAACACATATCCTAAATAATCCCGGTCATAGGTTACTCGAGAGGGACATCGTGATAACCGGATAGACTGGTGTGCTGTATACCCGTCCATATGATGGATGCAGCTGGTCTCATAGCTGCTCGTGTAGGGACACTAGGGATACAGTACAGGTGCTCATTGGAGAATGAGTTCACTGATAGATCCGCTTACGGAATGCTGGATGGTTGATGATGCCTTATTGTCAGACAACGATTCCGTAGTCCTAGTGGTGTATCTGGTTCTTAGACTTGAGACACCAAGGATGTCCTGTATGAGTGCTCCACTCTTTGATACCAGACTTATAGGTTTGACTGTTCTCAGATCTAGTACAGCTGGTCATTGGGAGTGGTAGTCGACCTTACGAGGGCTATTGAGTGTCGACAGAGGATCATCCACTCTCGGCGTCATGAGAGGAATATCCTATGTGTTCTTGCTCAGACAAATCCCTGGCCAGGGTCATTCGGGTTGAGAGAGAAAGAGTTCTCCGGGAGAATCCGATTAGAGCGAGACTCGAGTAGAAACCGTATGGGTCTGACAGCACCATGCTCGATATACGGTCTCTGGGATATTAGATGGATGAGGGACTATAGGTACATGGTAACTGAGGACAGACAGGTCCAATGGATTGGATTCCCCTGTATCGTTTGAGGACTACGGCGTAGTGGCCTAGTACTTCCGTAGTCGATGAGTCGAGTGAATTATTACAGAGATAATAATTCACTAAGTTAGAAGGAGTTCTGACAGGTATGACTCACGGCCAGCTCGATATTGGGCCTAGAGGGTCACACACATATGGTAGGCATTGCGATGAGTAGAGGTTCGGATATGAGATATCCGACGGAGCCCTTGTCTTATTGGATGCAGATCCAATACCCACTAGGGAAGGACCCATTAGGGTTTTGACACGGGATCTCTATAAATAGGAGGGATTCACAGCCTCATAGGCTAGAGTCTTTGCTTGCCCTTCCTATTCTCCTCTCCCTCTCCACCTCAGAGTAGGCCTGGAGTTTTGAGGAGCGTCGTCGCAACCCTGCTGTGTGGATCACCGCTAGAGAGGAGGACGCTTGACCTCCTTCACCCTCTCCTAAGGATCTGCAAGGAAACAGGGATATACGATCTCCCTAGGTAACACAATCTCTATACGCAGTTTTGTGTTTTGCGGATTTTGCGCACCAATCTTCGCACGACGACGAACATCTTTTTGGGAATCGGGGATTTTTGTTTTCTTGTTCTTCCGCTGCGCATATGATGTCGCCCCCTTATGATTTCCCAACAAGGACTGCCCAGATAAGGTGTATAGGTTGCTTAGATCCATTTATGGACTAAAGCAAGTTTCCCGAAGTTAGAACATAAGATTTAATGAGGCAATCAAATCTTATGACTTCGTTAAGAATGAAGATGAGCCTTGTATACAGGAAGGTAAGTGAGAGCGCTATCACCTTCTTGGTGTTATATGTAGATGACATCCTAATCATTGGGAATGATGTAGGAATGATATATACAGTAAAGACTTGGTCTAGACACTTCTCCATAAAGGATTTAGGGGAAGCATCCTATATCTTCGGGATTCAGATCTATAGAGATAGATCCAAGAGGATACTTGGCTTGTCCCAGTTCAAGTACATAGACACTATTGTCAAAATATTTGGCATAGAAAATTCTAAGAAATGTCTCATACTGATGAGACATGAGATATTGCTTTCTAGGAATATGTCTCCAAAGACTCCTGAAGAACGAGTGAATGTGGATAGGATACCCTATGCCTTAGCAATAGGGTCTATCATGTATGTCATGCTATGTACCAGGCCTGATATAGTGCATGCTCTAAATGTCACGAGCAGGTATCAAGCGGATCTAGGCTTGGAGCACTGGAAAGTAGTAAAGTGTATCTTTAAGTACTTGAGAAACACTAAGGATCTTTTACTGATATATGGAGGTAGTAGCCTCAAGGTTGAAGATTACATGGACTCGAGTTTTCAATCCGATGTCAATGATAGTAAGTCGAATTCGGGGTATGTGTATACCTTGAATGGAGGAGTAGTGTGCTGGAAGAGTTCCAAGGAAAATACCACTGCTGACTTGACCACAGAGGCGGAGTACATTGCAATGGTAGAGGCAGCAAATGAGTGAGTATAGATGAAGAAGTTCATCATAGATCTAGGAGTCGTGTCGGGTAACGAAGAGTCGATTTCCTTATATTGCGACAACAACGGGGCGATTGCTCAAGTGAAGGAACTCAGGTCTCATCAGAAGTGTTCTGAGGAGGTTCCTCCTAATCAGAGAGATCGTGACCCGAGGAGATGTAGGAGTGGAAAGAGTTCCATCCGAAGATTACGTTGCAAATCCACTGAAAAAGTCGTTGTCTCAAATTGTCTTTGAACATCACAAGACACATAGGTGATTGGCTTTAGGTCAAGTGGGAGATTATTAGTCATACATGCGCGGCAAGCTAATCACGTGAGTGATGGCACGTGTGACTTGACAAGCAGTCTTTTTGCTTATTATATTTTAGCATTTTATCACTTTATATTGACTATTGCATATATATATATATATATATCCTTAGATCTGTGTAATCGAAATCAGATCGTGATGAGATCATGATAATGAGACCGATCCGCCTTTAAACATAGATCCTAGATAATCTCGGTCATAGGTTACTCGAGAGGAATATCGAGATAACCGGACAAACCAGTGTGCTGTATACCCGTCCATATGATGGATGCAGTTGGTCTTATAGTTGCTCGTGTGGGGACACTAGGAATACAGTACAGGTACTCATTAGAGAATGAGTTCACTGATTGATATGTTTACGGAATACTAGATCGTTGATGATGTCTTATTGTCAGACAGCGATTCTGTGGTCCTAGTGGTGCATCTGGTCTTTAGACTTGAGACACCAAGGATATCTTATATGATTGCTCCACTCTTTGATAATGGACTTATAGGTTTGGATGTCCCAAATCTAGCATAGTCGGTCTTTGGGAGTGGTAATCAACTTTACGAGAGCTGTTGATAGAGTGATAAATGCTTCAAAAAATTAATTTAATGTTTGGTATCATAAATTTTTTAGTATCATACATGAGAGAAATGATGAATATTTAGTATCATGATCAAAATGTTGATTTAATGCATGAAGTGATAAATGCTTAAAAATTTTAATGTCTTAGCATCATGAATGTTATGCTCAAAATGATGTATTATAAATGCTTGAGTATCATATATGGTATGCCTATAGTGATGATTGATTTATTTTTGGTATCATACATGAAGTAAGGATGAAATGTAAGGTTTTGAAATTTTGCATATTTTAATTTGAAACTATAATGATGCATAAACATATTGAAATAAGATTGATACATTACCTTTGTCATGATTTAAAAATTGATGTAAAGAGAAAAGAATTATAAAATTATATTGTTCCCATCTTTTTTACAATGACAAAGGGGGAGAAAAGTTGCTAACTTGCACATCGCAAAGAAAAGCAAAAGCTACTAGTTTGCACATCATAAAGAGAAGCAAAAAAGCTTGCTCATCTCAAAAGATGTAAAATTTTACTAACTTTCATATGTGTAAATTTTGCTAGCTTGCATGCTCTAAATGTTAGGAAAAGAGTCGGCACTAAGAGGGGGGGTGAATTAGTGCAGCGATAAAAATTACATCGATTCAAAACTTCGTTGCGATTAAATCCATTTCCGACGAAAAACCATTTCATAAAGGTATTAACTTTGAAGCGTACGGAAGAGCATAGTGGATGTAAAGCAAGCAAAGTGGTTTGCAGTAAAGTAAATTGCATAAGAGAAACGCAAACTAGATTTTTATAGTGGTTCGGTCATCGTGACCTACATCCACTTCGCTGATTCCTCTTCCGTCGAGGCCACCGGCATCCACTATCGGTCTTCTTTCAATGGGCGAAGACCAGCTACCCTTTTACACCCCTCTTCTCATTTTCACAGGTTTAGGAGATAATCTTTTACAATCCTCTTTTATAAGGTATCCCTCTCACGCCTCTCTTAGAACTCTCTCTAAGCTTTGGGAGGAGGGAACTCAACTTTCTAAGGTTTACAACTTTAGAATTATAGGGTTTTGCTCAATATTTCTTATCCATGCAGGAATAGCTGGGGTATCTATAGGCCCCAAATGGGTTCAAATTTGGAGCCCAAAATTCAAACCCCCGAAATTTCACGGTACGGGCGGTACCACCGCCTGCAACTTGACACTGTGCGGTACCACCACCCAGACTAGTGGTACCACTGCCCAAATAGTCTCGAGGACTCAGTCTGGGTGGTACCACCACCCAGACTCGCGGTACCACCTCCTGACAGTCTCGAAGACAGTGTCACGACGGTTTGGCTCAATTCTAATCCCTATTATGTGCTAACTATGAATTTTAAGTTATTTACTAAGCTAAACAAAGTTCATAAGTCTAGGTTTCTTCCGGCGAACTTCCGACGATCTCTCGACAATGTTTCGCAGACTCCCAGCAAGCTCCTGGACTTCATGATGATCTTCTTGGCAAGTTTTGATGAGCTTCTTCGGCAAGCTCTGAGACTTCTCGGTCAATTCCGATAGAACTTTCGATGAACGTTCAGACTTCCGACGAACTCTCGAACTCCCAATAAAATCACGTTCTTGACTCCGAGACTTCATTTTGCTTTATGCCTTGCTATCGTAGTTAATCCTGCATGTGTAAAAATACACTTCAATCTAGACAATTAATACTAAGCATGAATCATGTTGTCCGGTATGTCATTGGTCCATCGACGCTTTGTCCGATTCTTCGGCGCATCGTCCTCTCTTGCGACCTTTTGCCCAATCGGCCAGTTGACTCTACAACTCCGATATCCTTGGCACAATATCCACTCTTCTTGGCCCGATACCCAAATCCATGGCCTGAAGCCTTCTGTCAATACGCCGATCGATCTTCCGGCTCAACGTCCAATCTTCTAACATGTTCCACCGGCCCAATATGATTCTTCCTGCTTTAATTGTCTCATCCTAATCGAAGCATCGTGCATCACTAAAAATACAGATTAAATCATAAACACTTATCAATTGGTTTCATTATCAAAATATGAGATTCAACACTAAAATGATACAAAATTGCTAGCTTGCACTTATCAAAAGAGAAGAAAGAACTTGCTACCTTGAACATCACCAAGAACTACTAGCTTGCAATCTTGAGAAACCAAAAGTGCAAACTTGTAAAATTTACAATCTTGCACATCCTTAAAATTAATGATGATTTAGTGATTATGTATGTTATAAAGTGATGAAAAATTTAATATGTTGTAAAACTTGCATATCTTAAAAACTTGATAGTTGCACTTCTCCTTTTTATTAATCACAAAGGGGGAGAAGTTATGATGATAATCAAATAGAGAATGATGTATTGAAATTTTGATTATGCATGATTGTATAATGACGTGTTACAAATATTTATGATGATATTGCTTTGACTTGAATTCAAGGTTCTATCAATATAATATATTGATAGGGGGAGTTAAGGTTAACTCTGTCATTAATTGGTTGTCATCGTCAAAAAGGGGGAGATTGTTAAATCTCTGATTTTGATGATGAAACCAATTGATAGTGTTTGTGATCTAATCTGTGTTTTGAGTAACACAGGACTAGCTTCGATCGGGGAGAGACAATTAAAGCAAGAAAAATCATGCTGGGCTGGAGTAGAACATGTTAGAAGATTGGACGTCGAGCCGGAGGATCGATCGACATATCGATAGAAGGCCTTAGGCCATGGGATCAGGCATCGGGCTAAGAAGAGCGAAAATTATGCTAAGAAAATCGGAGTTGCGGAGATCAACTGGCATGATTGGGCAATAGACCGTAAGAGAGAGCGATGCGCTGAAGAATCGAACGAGGTGTCGATGAACCAATGACATGTTGGACAACATTTGATTAGCTTTGTAATAATTGTCTATATCAAAGTAAGTTTTAGGCGTAATTAGGTTAGAATTTAGCCAACTCAATTAGGAGCCAATTGAGCCCAAGTTTAGGTTGTGTTGGGCCAAGTAAAAGGCCCAAGCAATGACCCAACAAGTGGAACCGTCGTGACATAGTCTCCGAGATTGTGTCAGGCGGTGGTATCGTCAATCTAGGCGATGGTACCATCGGTAAGGGCAATGGTACCGCCTAGTGATAGTGTGTCAGGCGGTGGTACCGTCTAGTGTCAGTGCAAGCGGTGGTACCGCCCGTACCCTGAAATCTCGAGAATTTGAATTTTGGCTCCAAGTTTTGAAGTCATTTGGGGTCTATAAATATCCCAGCTATTCTTGTATGGAGTAGGAAGAAAGGTAAACAAAAACCCTATGTTTCTAAAGTTGAAAACCCTTGTAAAATGTAGAGTCCTGAGCTTGTCGGTGTCGGTGTCGGTGGCCTCGACGAAAGAGGAATCGGGAGTGGATGTAGGTCACAACGACCGAACTACTATAAAACTTGGTTTACATTTATATTCTTGTTATTTACCTTCATTGCAAATTGTCTTACTTACTTTACTTCCACTATGCTTACGAACAAACATTCAATTTCAAGTTATCTTCTGAGATCGATTTTTATCGTACGAATATTTTTCAAATCGATATTTTTATCTGTCACACTAATTCATCCCCCTCCCCCCTCTTAGTGCTGACTCGATCCTAACATTTATCATATTTAAATTATTTTTAATTAAAAATAATAAATATTAATGATCCATACTCGAACCAGAACCGCTTGAATTGAAATTTGGCCCTGGGAGATTCGGTTCTGATTTCTAATTTTAGAAAATCGAACTGATGATTTTAAAACTAAAGGTAGGACTACTTAGACTCCTTTTAACTTCAGTCTTTATACAAGTCCACTATTCCGCATAAACTCGACTTATCTTTTTGGACATCACCAATAACTGTCACATCACTAAGCAAAATCATGACAGTGAATCAAAATTTAGATTACTCTTGGTGAAGAGAGGAATGTATTGAATTGACTCAGTAGGGTGAGATATAGAAATGGATATTGCATATATATAATCTTATTAACCTCCTTGCATGAGAAATTTAACTAATTCCCAGCTTTCTTATTCGCGCATCGTAGATCAAGGGATGGGCAGATGCATGCTTGTTTGTGCAGATGAAAGCCAAAATCGCCTTCAAGAATGACGCATGGTTTACAGAATTCCTTCTATATCTAATCCACTGTTGCCATATGGGCAAGGGAGCATGCAACTACTCAACTAAGTTAAGAGGAGAAGAAACAAGCACGTACAAAATTTTGTTTCTAACGACAATCCATAGCAATTCTGAAACACATTTAGTCCACAAGATTACAGAATATAAGATCACCAGTTCACAAAATCCAGATAGTCCAAAAGTAGAAAAAACAAATCACAGCCTTCTTTTACGCAGAGAATTTGTCTGGAGTTAACATAAAATTCACAAAAAGACAAACCTCCAACTAAATTTCCAACAGCCTTACGGAGATGCATACTTCAATGAGCAGAAAGCCTTGTGGAGGAACAGAACCATTCCGCTTGAGAGGGGCACAAACTACAGAGACAACAGTGCTTCAACCTTCGCGATCTGTTCTTCTTCATTCTTTGGAGTAGGGCTTCTATTTGCTTCGTCGAAAAGATCATGCTTCCATTTTTCTGCCTGGAAACCACTCTCTCGGGACATATTTCTCTCACCATATCTTCCTGTGAATCTTTCCCTACCCCTCACGTCCCTGCCACCATGCATCTCCCTTGACTGATAGCCAGCTCTGTTGATTTCATTTCTTTGCAGATATCTGTCTCCTCTCTTATCATATCTATCATCAGCTCGATTGAAACATCTCTCAGGCTTATCACCACGTGAAAAGTTGTTTCCCTTTTCTTCCCTTCTTACAGCACCAAGCATTTGATGATCATGGTGGTTTCTTGATTCTGGTCCGGTGGGAGGGGCAGCCACAGAATCTTTTTCTGTAGCCATTTTTCTTTCACTGAAAGCAGGTCTTTTCCTGGGAGCTGCTGCCTCAACTTCCAACTCATAAAATCCATCATGTCTCCATTCATTGTTGTCACCTGCATGAGCTCTAGTCCGGCTGTCGTATTTTCTCTGCATGTCAGATGCCTCTATCTTGTCCACCCTGTCACCAGTCTGCTCCTTTGCATTATTCCTTCCTTCATCTTTATAAAGACACAAAATATCAAATAAGTCAAAGAAATAAGACATGAAAATTAGAGGACACAGCAGATTGACACATATTAGACGATTAATTACCAGCATCTCTGCGAACATAGCTTCGACCACCATGCCCAGCACCGCCACGTTCGTCGTGCTGCATAGGTAGCCTTAGATTGTTATATAAAATGAGGTACTTGAAGGCATGGATCCGAACAAGAACCCCGCTACATCAGGAGGAAAATAGGTTTTGTATGCAATGAATAACAAAATTAAATTAACAAAACTGAGTTACAAAGGCAAAGTTGCTTCCACAGAACTTCAACAGCATAAAGGCAACATTACTTTTCTAATTAGGAAATGAAGACCAACACCCCAAAACCACCAACCCCACCCCACCCCACCCAGAAAAACAAAAAACAAAAACAAAAGTAACACCCCCTCTCTTGTTCTTTTTCCTTCTTCACCTTCCTTTTTCCAACCAAAAGAACTTAGTGTTTTTTTTTTTTTGCAATATCTGATGACAAAATTGAGACAATGCTAAATGAAACACAAATAATATAAGAATATAGTTTGTATGCCCATATTGACATAGTTGTTGAATGCATTACTAGCATTTCGCAGGTAGGAACAAGCTAAAGTTGGCCCAACAAGACTAATATAACAACATGATCATATTATTGGGCACCATTGCTTCAGTTATGTCTCTCAAAATTGCATCTTAATGAAGACACATGCATATGCTAAAAGTAAAAAGAGGAACCCGAAAGTCATGGGAGAAGCCACCGCAGAGAAACCATCACCCGTGAATATTTTACCTGGAGAAGTAGGACCAGCTCGTTACAACCTTACCATAATAAACATGCACTTCACTACAAACAAATGCTAAAAATTCAAAAATAAGTTACACTAGCATAAAGAACTAGGCCTGCAACACTGATATCAATACAGCATGGTTGCCCTTGGCATCATGATAACACAGTTGTCCTCTTGTTAGAAAATGGTGTACATAATTCACTGCCAGTTAACCTCTCCTAAAGCAAAGTTTTGGTTAATGACTAGGAAAGGGAACAGAGTGGGTGTTTTTAAAGCATTAACATAAACAGTACCATTACTAACACAATACATTAAACAGATACACATTGATCCTGGATGCTACAGCAAATCATAATGTCAGAACCATGTGGAACCTGCTTCATAGTTCCTTCCTCAAAATCAAGCCTTGTTGAGGACAATATCTGGTTAAACTAAAAGCAGCCATGTCTTATTGTATTGTTGCCAACAGAATTTTCTATGTTTTATTCTAACTTCTCACACCACCAATTCTAAGTGAGTCCTAATTGATTCACCTCATCCCTTTAGATGTATCCATATCATCACAAAAGGTTCCCCCTTATTTCATCCTAGATCAGAACTACACTTAATTATTCATGAATGTAAACCTTTATTATTCTGTCTATGATAAAAACCATCAATATCTACTTAAATATATTATTTGAGACACCAGATTAGGGTTAACTATGTGAGCCATACCAGCATCACCTTCCATTTATATGATCACATGCTTTATTATACGGGAGCTATTACATTAAATCTTTAAAATTAAACAATCATCTTCAATCCTACAGTACAAATTTGCACCATATTAGTTGGCAGTCTGTACCTGTTTGTATGCATAAAAAGAGTCCTATGCTACAAAACCACCACGTCAGCCATTTAATTGTTTTTGCTCTATTGGTACAAAATAAATACCTCTAAGCCATCCCATTACCTTCTAGTGGTGAACTTAGTACTAATTTTCTTTTTAATCCTTTCTTCATCCACAAAGCTATACCTAGAGCCATTTTACTGGTAATAAGTTTCAAAATACAAGTCCAAACATAAAAGGAAGCCCAACATCAGTAATCATTCTTTCCTTGAGATAAGACATTAATTGTACAGACAAGATACTGATGCCAAGGTCCTTGTATGATCAAAGTACATTCAATTGTTCTTCAACTCTATGGTTTCTTAAGGAAGCAGATAGGATATGCTGATTTAGGAGCTAGCTTGAGCAACTGCTACATCCAATGTTGCAAATGAACCAAAACTGCTGCATTCTTAATTATTCCTTTTTATCTCAAAATTTTTAATTTTCTTTTCAAAACCCATATCAGTCAACAGTAACATTCAGTAAAGCCTCAAATGGAAAGTGACCTAATAACCCTCAAGTACTTTTTTCAGTCAAGGTGGAACAGAGAATTCTATTAGGAACATGTTAAACTGTAGATACAGAAAAAAAAAAAGAAAAAAAAAATAAGATTCAAGAAGAAGCTATGCTTGAAGATGCACCCCCCTTCAAAATAAAGAATGACCACACCAGATGCAGAAAAAGTTGTCCAGACATAATAATTTCCATATGAAGAGACTTTTAAATCACAATATCACGTCAAAGGGGCTGCAATGACAAGGAGCAGAACATATACAACATAAAACAAAGATATGACTGAAATCAAATAACTGCAAACAATTATCTAAGATACAGATGCAAAAAACATGCACAGGCAATCTGGTTCATTAAAAAACAAAGATTAACTTCTTGGAAAACAAATTTCATGTATCAACCAATTTTGAGACCTGAAAGTGGGATCGAGTCCATGGTGCATCCATTTGGTCAGATTGTTTGGTATTATCAGGATCAACCTTCCTGTGAGAACCATCTTTAAGATTTGCAGACTTCACCTTGGTATCAGTTGCTGAAGAATTCTCAACAGGCAAAGCATCTTGAAACCGCCTACGTGTTTTCCGCTCCTTATTATCATCAACATTCAAATCATGATTACCAGAGAATTTTCTCTCAGATGCTGATTTTCCATCTCTTTTTGGTCTTTTAGGACTTTAAAAAAAAGAAAGAAAAAGTAGTTAGCTAAATAAACAACCTAAATAAGTAGCTACACCATCTCCTAATGATGAATGCAGAAAGAAATACCCAAAGCTAGCAACGGAAAAAAATCTTAGTTACTTTGGCTAAAGTGATACATTTATAGTTTGAACTTTTTTAAAATATATATTCTTGTTGTTAAAGGTTTTCATACAAATATTCATCAAAAACATCATAGCTGAGAAAATTATATCCACATGCAACTAAAACTGAACTAAACAACACTATAGAAAAGACAAACATAAGATTTTTCATAGCAATTTAATTGTAATGTGCTAAGGGAAATTAAAGATTCTTAGAAGTCACTAATGACTAACCTAATGTAAAATTTCTTACATTACCTAAGGTAAACCTTTATACATATAAAATGGTGAGCTACAAAGAAAAAGAAGGCTCAACAGCCTGAATAAATCTTAGCATTAAAACATAATAATTTAATATTTAAAAAGGTCAATCACTACCCTACTAATAATAAACTGGACAGATTCATTCATGAGCAGACATGGATGTAGTAGAGGGAACCATGATAAATGAAAAACTGATTCATTTATTACAAGATGAAAAACACTTAGGATGACAAATATAGCGACATCCTATGTAATACAGACAATAGTCTCACCAACATAGTTTCTTCTAACAAATACACATCATGACAAGGAGTCAAATTCATTGTGGTTATATGGCAACATACAAATGGCTCATCTAGTCAACCATTTCAAATTTGCTTATTGCAGAAATATGCTTGGTATGTATGGACAATTTGTTTCTGTCTAGTAGCATTGATAATGTGGGCACTCAGAAAGCTATGATTGTTTGTAAATGTTATCCAACAGAACAAAAGGTATAGTAAATAAATACATGTTCAATAACATCCACATTATCTGTTGGTTTGGTTGTCTTGGACAAGCATACAAGTGTCGCTAAAAAGTACCTGGTAAGCTGACTATATGCTAACTTCTTTAGTGCTAACTGCCTTTACAGTTTAATTAGACAAATGAAAACTTATCTAACATATTATAATATTAGACAAGAAGAAGTTTAGAGAGTTATTTCTAAGACTGCAATTTGAGGGTCTATGGACAAAAATGTCAAGGGTTTTATCCTGCAGTCACAATCAAATCTAACATGCTTTGGTTGCAAGGAAATTATTGGTAAACAAAAAAAAAACAAGGAGCTTTCCCAAGGAAACGAAAAGCTGAAACTTTCATATGTTTTTCTTTTAGGGAACTGAATATAAAATTAAATACCCATACAATCCTAGAGTTCTCAGTCAACAAATCAAGATTCCAAAAGACATGTACAGTGTTCTATTTCTCATGCTTCTTGCAAAATATCAAAAGAAGGGTCATTCTCTTTATACAATGTTTGTGCCTCTTCTTCTAGGCGTGTCTCCTACAAAAAAATTTCCCAACAGCTAACTTTCGAAAACCCTAACAATGCCTAACTAAAACCACCTTTCTTGCGACTAAACGCAGATTTTTAGATAGCTATCACCGACTTAACCTAATATCGTAACAAAAACGCGGAAGAAAGAGTCCAAGAACTCAAATTGCAGCGTCAATATTTCATTTGAGAGGGAGGTGAGGAGGGGACACCACCTGGGTTCCCTTTCCCTTTCCCTTTCTCTTTCCCTCTCCCGTTCCGATCGTGAGTGGTGACTTCTGCCACCGTGATCGCGGCCCTCGCGTCGGGGCATCGAGTCTCCTCCGGTGCCGCCTTCCCTTCGCCTCCGCTCCTCCGGCATCTTGGTCGCAAGAAAGATGGGATCCGAGAGCACCGGTCTTCTAGTTAGGGCTTCGGCGTACCGTTTATAGTGCCGGCCCGACCCGCTCCCGTGGGACCGTCATTTGGACCCAACCGGGTTCGATTTTCGTGGATCGGGAGCTAAATTTTCACTTTAATAGATTATTAGCACCTGTCACGCACGTGATATCAAATTTAATTTTATTCACATATATAATCATCATATAATAAGATAATCATGAATATGTTGTATCTGCGATAACAACCGTGACGGTATTCGCAAATTTCATCCAAATTGAAAACCAATTCCAATACATATTAATCTATTCAAATATATCCACATTTGAATTTCAGGAGGCTGATTTAAGAGGACAAAATACATTGAAGTATCCAAAAATCTCAATCGGCTGCCGATTGAGAAGTTACTAAACTCGTACTTTCATCGACTCAATTTAAATATTATTCAAATATATTCAAACTATAATTCAATAATCCACTTTTTATTAATATTATTAAATTAGGAATTGTTAGTGAAAATAAATAGTGCATACACGAAATGAAAGAAGACAATTCACTCAAAATATTTCACATTTAAGTGAAATATTGACATATTCAATATCCGGTCAAAATTATTTATAGATGACTAATATTATTCTTATAAAATAATATTATTATCTTTACGTATATAATCCTAAACTATAATGATATTTAAAATAATATCATCATATTTTATCGTATAATTATTTGAATTAGATTCTCGATTATCTAAATCTCATTTATTATAAATATTTTTTAATATCATTTAGAATTAAATTTTTAATATTATTTTATAAGTTATTGGACTAATTCACTTTGGTAGTTATTAGTCAAATAAAACTTAAGGATATAAGTTATAAATAATATTCATCAAATATCTTTTAATCTAATTTATGTAAAATTAGATTTAATAATAATAAAATAATAATCATAATAATTATTAAATATTAATCAGTATTAAAAAAAATATATGATGAATATAATCATGATAAAATATAAATCATTACTTTATATGAAAAATAAATATTATGTCGTAATTTTAAACATATACATATGAATAACTAAAAAAATTCAAAATATTAATTAGAATTTAAATATCATAAATAATAAATATTTATCAATATTTTATATGAGAAAACTATAAAAAAAATTTATTATTTATATTTTTTAATTACATATGATACCTTAAATTAAACCGATCAACCGTATTTAATTGGGTAGGCCTAAAATTGCGCTAAATATTAGCCCAATTAGGTCAATCAAAATTAAAGTTAACAAAGTCACAAATTGATTAAATTTGATGAAAATGAGATTGATCGAATCTAAATCTAATCAAGTAGTGAAAATATAATTAGAACCAAGTCCGATCAAAATAACAGGTCAAACTAGTCAATTTTAAAGTTGACAATACAAGTCAATAATTTTTTTTTTGAAGGGTAAAACTATAATTTTCTAGGATATATATTGAAAATATCTAATTTTTAAAAGGTAGAATTATCAAAATTACATCGATTTGAATTAAAAGAATACATAAGGATAAAATTATAATTTTAATAGGTGAAACCTTAATCTCTTCTCTTGTCGTAGTATGTGCGAGCCATGTAACCATCATGGTGAGTAGTCATCCATCGTTTGCACGTCGCCAACAATCATCGCAATGCATGGTCATCTATTACTTGCTTATTGTCAACTTGAATTCTCTCCACGGTCGACCGACAACTCCCTTTGTGGGACTCATGTGCGTGGCCGATCGGACTTCACCGATAACTAACACTGGTTGATGACACAATACAACCATCATTTGCTGATCATCATTCATAGGCAATCCCTCATTAGCATTTTCATTTCTCATTCATGATTATCACTGTTGCACGATCTTATCAACTGTGCATGTCCACGATTAATCGATGACCTTTACATGATAGGTTCTCGGAAGACAACATGTGGACTTTGACTAATCGATACTTAGAAGATTGGGAGGGACTTGAACGAATAGGAAGAGACTTCCCAATAAGAAGGTACTTGAGATGAGAGACCGGGCACTAGATGATCTGAGGATGAACTTGCTTCTTCAGAATCGAGACCAGGAAGAAGGCTTCTAAGATTAAGGTTCGAATCATCTACCATCGGTTACCAACATATTTCAAGAAGATCAAGAGGCAATTCGGATCGGTTACCAACATATTTCAAGAAGATCAAGAGGCAATTCGGATCGGTTACAAACTATTCCGTCTACAAGATCTACACGATATACTCCTCTTCCGCTAAAGGTTAGTATAAAAACATACTCAAAATTCAGGAGAAAAAAATAAAGCCACTAACTTGGACGTTGGAGGGACCCCTTGAAGAAGCCCTCTCGACCTTTGTCTTTGTATAGGAACAATGAGAGAAAGAGCACACATCACCTCGGATAGCTTCTCACACTCGGATCAGGGACCCATCATGCTGATATAACTATCAACGACAAATTTTCATAACTTTAATGATAGAATCGAAATCAAATAACAATAGAACAAGATTAGTATTACATATTTTTCGATATTATTCAAAAAAAATTTATATGATATGTAAATATATCATCATCGAATTCGAAAGCTGTAGCAATATTGATCTACAAGAAAAACTAAACTCGTATTTTTTCTCTTTTTTCATCGTTCATAAAACCATTATGAGCATTGAAATAGGAATTACAGGAATTTGAGAATAGATTTATAATCTCAATTTCTGATGATTATCTTTTAGGAGTTTCTATCTTTTTATAAATGATAGCCGATTATAATTAGGAGTCTCTATTATCAAGATAATCTTCTAAGGAATTGTATCATGATTTATTCACCGATGATCGTAATTAAAATCTAATTAAATTATAATATATTTTATCTAATTAAATAAAATTATATAATATCCAATACTTTCAATCATCCATGGCCATACAAATGATATTTTGGAGTATTAGTATGGTTGAAAGCAATGGTTGATATCAGTTGTTCTAGAAATGAAAACGAGAGAGGAGATAAATGGAAGAGAAGAGTAAGGAAAGTAGACATGAGATATGTAGGCACGGAGTTGTCAACAGCGTGGCGTGGGACCATTTGTCGCTGAAGCTTGCGAAGACCACGTCTGCTGCCGCTGGGGACGCCACCATGATTGACCAACGCCAGATTGATGTTGCTAGACTTTAATCTTGAAGGAGAAACTTGGTCCAAACCCATCAAAAGCCCCACGGATGGCATCATCTATCTAGAACTTGGTTGATGTTGCCAGACTTGAATCTCGAAGGAGAAACTTGGTCCAAACCCATCAAAATCCCACGGATATCATCATCTATCCAGAACCCAGTCCACAGCACGCTTTTCCTCTGGATTCACTGAACGCAAAGCTTGGTCCGAACCCGAGAACCATGTCTGACCCAGCTGAGATGGAACGATATCTAAGCCGCCAAAGAAAATATCAGTGAAGCTGGAGATGATCCGACCGTGGAACGAGGCTGAGAGATCCGCTCGCGTTCACTGGTTCATCAGTTGAGCCTGTGATTCGTTTCCTCTCGCTTGCTTTGCTTCGTCTCTTCTCCCCCGCCCACAGTTCTCCATCGATTAAAGAAAGACAAAGCCAGCGATGCTCGTCTCCGCCGCCACCGGCGCCAGTAGTTCTCCACCGCCGCTGGTCCTGCCGTCCCCCGCATCTCGCTTCTCCGCCGGTGGCCGCTGCTTGAGCCGGAGGAGGCGCACACTGGACCGTCCCTTCTGCTGCAGGAAGAAGGAGAGGAAGCAGGTAAAGCTGGACTTCTCATCCTCGATGATTTTTGCAAGCCGCGCCGTGTCGGAGGGCGAAGCTTAATTAGACCTCCCAAGCAAACCGAACGGAACCGAATCATGCGCTTCGGTTCGGTTCGGTCCGGTTTCTGCAGACCGTACGGTTCAACACACGACTAGACCCGAACGATATCACGTGTTTTTGAATCGAACGTTGTAGGTCAACGTTGACTCAATCACACTTCGGTGACAGTGTCGTGAGTCGCGATTTATTTCGGACCTCTTCGTTTTCTCCTCTTCCTGCGCCATGATACCTTCCCACCGCGCCCTTCTTCTTCTTCCCCTTTAGGAAGTCTCGTCCCATTAGCTCGTGCAGAATTTCCTGAAAGCCCCTGCGAGAGAGAAGCGGCCATTCCTGAGCCTGAGGCTTTTAAAGGTAGCTTCTTGACGTAGATATACAGAAAAGTTCGAACTTTGGGAGGGGTGCGGAGGAGGGAGGAAGGTATGGAGAGCTACCTGAACCAGAACTTTGGCGGTGTGAAGCCGAAACACTCGTCGGAAGAGGCCCTCCAGCGATGGCGGAAGCTGTGCGGCGTCGTAAAGAACCCCAAGCGCCGGTTCCGGTTCACGGCCAACCTATCCAAGCGGTCCGAGGCCTCCGCCATGAGGAAGTCTAACCAGGTCTGCTCGTGTATATCGGTGTTTATGATCGGTTGATTCTCTTAGCTTCCAGTTGACGCGATCTTTATATTGTTTGACGGGGTTGTTGGATCCTGGACGTTGGGTTTGGAACCGACTATGCTACTGCAGTAGACACTCGATTGGACTGTGTATGTGCTGAGGGATTTCAAAGTTTCGTATCTAGAGATTTGAGAGCCCCATTGTTGTCGAGTTTTTTAGCTCGGGCATTGAGCAAAAGCTGGCTGATGTGTACTAATAGCTAGAACGAATTCTTGCAAGAAACGATGGTGACTGGTGGAAGCTAACTGGCCAGCAGATGAAACGAGCGCAGTGAGCTTGTCAAGATCGTGACATCACATTAGCATATCAATAGAGAAAAAGAGCATGTAATATAGCAATAAATGTAAAAGAAATCGTAATACGATCTTAACTAAGCTTAATCTAGTTGCATGCTCTCATCGATTTGATAGTTTAATAATGTAAGAGAGAATAAATGATTGGGGATAGGAGGATGCCAATCAACCTTTAGATACAAAAACTGAGTCTAAGGAGTCTTTATCCTCTTTTATGCTGATCCTGCATCATTATCTGACACAATGCATAATTGATTTGCTGCATCTATTGTTTGTATTTGAGCTGTAGTCAGAGTATGAAGTGAAGGCTTTTCTTATGGTAGACGCTAATATACTAACGTTATGTTTTTCAGGAGAAATTGAGGGTTGCTGTTTTGGTTTCAAAAGCCGCGCTACAATTTGTTCATGGTAATTTCCTGTATCACCATAAAGTCATAGTTTTAGATTCAGGAATAGAGCAAACTTTTACTTCCTTGCACATAGGTTCTCTGAAAGCCTGACTTGTAGAAACATGCTTTAGGTGTGACCTTACCAAGTGAATATAGTGTACCAGAGGAAGTAAAGGCAGCAGGCTTTCGAATTTGTGCCGATGAACTGGGTTCAATTGTCGAGGGCCATGATGTGAAAAAGTTGAAAATTCATGGTGGTGTTGATGGAATAGCAGACAAACTTTCCACATCAATAGATAATGGACTGATTGCTTCAGAGGACAAGATGATGTGCAGACAAGAGATTTATGGAATAAATAAGTTTACTGAATGTCCAGTTCAGAGTTTTTGGGTATTTATATGGGAAGCACTTCAAGACACAACACTTATAATTCTTGCGGTGTGTGCCTTTGTATCTCTAATTGTTGGCGTGTCTGCAGAAGGATGGCCAAAAGGCTCACATGATGGGCTTGGGATTGCTGCAAGCATACTTTTGGTTGTCTTTGTCACAGCAACGAGTGATTACCGTCAATCTTTACAGTTCAAAGATTTGGATAAGGAAAAGAAAAAGATAAGTGTACAAGTTACAAGAGATGGGTTCAGACAAAAGATCTCAATATATGATATACTTCCAGGTGATATTGTGCACTTGGCAATTGGAGATCAAGTCCCTGCTGATGGGTTATTTATATCTGGATTTTCATTGTTAATTGATGAATCCAGTCTAACGGGAGAGAGTGAACCTGTGGTTGTTAATTCTGACAATCCTTTTCTTTTATCAGGAACTAAGGTTCGAGATGGTTCTTGTAAAATGTTGGTAACCACAGTTGGCATGAGAACCCAATGGGGTAAGCTGATGGCAACACTTGGTGAAGGAGGAGATGATGAAACTCCATTGCAGATCAAACTGAATGGAGTTGCAACTATCATAGGGAAAATTGGTTTATTCTTTGCAGTTGTAACATTTGCAGTTCTTGCTGAGGGGCTAATTAGACATAAGATTCAAGATGGTCTGTACCTTAGCTGGTCCATAGATGATGCACTTGAATTGTTGGATTATTTTGCCATTGCAGTTACTATTGTAGTCGTTGCTGTTCCTGAAGGGTTGCCCTTAGCTGTGACCTTGAGTCTTGCATTTGCCATGAAAAAGATGATGAATGACAAAGCATTAGTTCGCCATCTTGCTGCTTGTGAAACTATGGGTTCAGCCACATCAATTTGCAGTGACAAAACTGGGACGCTGACAACCAATCACATGACTGTAGTGAAAACTTGTATATGTGGCAATATTAATGAGGTAAGTGATCGTGAGGAAGTTAGAAACTTCACCCAAATTCCAGATAATGCTATCAAGATACTCCTGGAGTCAATCTTTAATAACACTAGTGGAGAGGTTGCTCTCAATCAAGAAAGAAAATTTGAGATCCTTGGAACACCAACTGAGACTGCTTTGTTAGAATTTGGTTTGTCACTTGGTGGAGATTTTCAGGCTGTGCGTCAAGAAACCAATCTTGTCAAAGTCGAACCTTTCAATTCTGTAAAGAAAAGAATGGGTGTAGTGCTCCAACTTCCAGGAGGAGGATACCGTGCCCATTGTAAAGGTGCTTCAGAAATTATATTGGCTGCTTGCAGCAACGTTCTAGATCCTGCAGGTACTGCTGTTCCACTTGATGAAGTTACTGTTGGTCATCTCAAGAGTACAATTGATACCTTTGCTAATGAAGCTCTTCGCACTCTTTGCCTTGCCTATATGGAGATTGATAAGAGCTTCTCAGCTGATGAGCAAATTCCTGTTGATGGTTACACCTGTATTGGAATTGTCGGCATTAAAGATCCAGTTCGACCCGGTGTAAAAGAGTCTGTTGCAGTCTGTAGATCTGCTGGGATTACTGTGAGAATGGTCACTGGTGATAATATAAATACTGCAAAAGCCATTGCTCGGGAATGTGGTATTCTTACTGATGATGGAGTGGCTATTGAAGGCCCGGACTTCAGAAAAAAGAGTCTAGAAGAAATGAATCGATTGATTCCGAAGCTTCAGGTTCTTTTTCTCTGACCTTCACTGAGGCATTAATTCATGTGTGTTAAATTAACAAAAGAAGCTTCTTGTTGACATGCTAATTTATGTACAGGTAATGGCTAGATCTTCACCATTAGATAAGCATGCATTGGTAAAGCATCTACAAACCATGTTTAAAGAAGTTGTTGCTGTTACTGGTGATGGCACAAATGATGCTCCAGCACTTCATGAGGCAGATATTGGACTTGCAATGGGCATTGCGGGAACTGAGGTAACTAACCTAACATTTTTGCCCTTCCTGATAGCTTAACTATAACTCAGTGAAAATATGGTGGCAATTCAAGTTGTGCATTCCCACAATATACTTTTTTGTAAATTGAGCTGTTGTTATAGTTTTATTTAGGTGCTTTCATTTATAGTATAACGATACATTCAAAAGTGTCAAGTAATGTAAGTGAAAGCACTACCAGTTTGGAGGTCACAATTTTCCATTCTGATGTTTGTCAATTCTATGTTTAAATTCATGTATTTGTTGATCATGGAGTAGCTTAAGGTAGATAATCATTCTCGGTGATCATTCAAATTTAGTCATGGTTTGGGCCAGATGCTCCATTATTGCTTAGTTGTATCTGCGATAATTAGAAAAACTTATTCTTAAAAAGCTTATTCTTGAATTGTATGTGATTATGCAGGTGGCAAAAGAAAGTGCTGATGTTATTATACTGGATGACAATTTTTCAACCATCGCAATTGTGGCAAAGTGGGGTCGTTCTGTATATATAAACATTCAGAAATTTGTACAATTTCAGCTGACTGTAAATGTTGTTGCGCTAGTTGTAAATTTTTCATCAGCATGCTTAACAGGTAAGTTTGTTCCTATGTTAATACTCAATCAAGTATATACTTCTTAATTTTTTGGTATGAACTATATAATTTTACTTTGATCCGTCACCAGTCTCTTTATTTTCACCGCATTCATGTTAGGACATGCTCCACTCACTGCTGTTCAGCTGCTTTGGGTAAACATGATTATGGACACACTTGGAGCACTTGCATTAGCCACTGAGCCTCCTAATGATGAACTGATGAAACAAGCTCCAGTTGGAAGGGAAGACAATTTTATAAGCAATGCAATGTGGAGGAATATCTTTGGACAAGCCTTCTATCAGTTCATTGTGATATGGTATCTCCAGACAGAAGGGAAAGAGCTATTTCAACTTGTGGGCCCTGATTCTGATCTTACACTCAACACACTCATCTTTAATTCTTTTGTATTTTGTCAGGTAAAGATTCATGATTTACATGCTTATCTTATTACATTACTTCATGTTATTATATTAATTGATGGAAGAATACAGTGAATGATTAATGGATTATATTTTTACTAATGAAGAATGATATCGTTGCTCCAGTATTATGCAACTAAAATTGCTTTCTAAGTCTTAGTCATTTTATGCAGACTGCTAAATTGAACAGGCATAACCATGCAAGGAGTCAACATCGTTATTGCAAATAGTTCATAAGTAGGGAGAATATCTATGTATAACACCTCAAGAAAGTGATTATCAATCATTCATGTCCATTATGTTTGTTGTATGTATTGTTCAATGGTTCAGTTGTAGAAATATTCATATATTCATTTCTTCTGCCGACAGGTTTAATAGAGTGCAATCTAATTTTCAACAATATTTCAGCACTTTTTTTTCTCTCTGTTCCTTTAAGAGAAGTAGATACTTTGGTGTCGATCATAGTTGTTGACTTGTATACTTAGAAGTTAAGACTTTATTGCAGAATGCATATAACATACGAAACTGAAGTGCTCTTCTTTGAACATAAGGATCCTGTGATCTTATCTCATATTTTTTCAGATTTATCATTGGAAGATGATATAGCAATGATAAGTGCTCATGCAGTTCTTTCTGGTTGTCTGTTCTGATATTACTATAAAATTCACTAAGAAAGGCATTTCTTTATTATCTGGATGGGCTTACCTAAATTTCTGATCTTGACTGGAAAATGAGTATGTTTGTTCACCAAAAAAAAAATTGTTTGTTCATCTTAACAATTGACAGCTAATTTGATTTTGATTGCAATTACTTGCTGAAATGGGCACATAATTGTATGCTCTACATATCATGCATTCAGCATTTCTTGCAACACTTTTTTCAATGTGTTAGCAAATGCATTTAAATTTAACTAATATCTAGAATTTCGTTTGTAGGTCTTCAATGAAATTAGCTCCAGAGAGATCGAGAAGATAGATGTATTGCAAGGCATATTGGAAAACTACGTATTTGTATCTGTCATTACTTGCACCGTCATATTTCAATTCATAATCATCCAATTCCTTGGAGATTTTGCAGACACAACTCCTCTGACATTGTCAGAGTGGGTTGTGAGCACATTGATTGGATTTCTCGGCATGCCCATTGCTGCCGCCATTAAGATGATTCCTGTGGATTCCAAGTAGAAAATCCAAGTGCAAAAGTGATGCAGAAGGCATTAAATTTGTGCTTTTCAGTGTTTTCCCTACCAGTCAATATTCTTTTGCAAAATGGGATTGCATCTCTGGTAATAGTCAGTTGGATTCCTGGTCATTTTTAAATGACTCTTCCAGATCATCTATACTAACTGTTCATGGAGAGCTAGCCATCTTGATACTGCAGACTGCTAACCATCTTTGTACTAGATCTGTCTTAATTTAATGTAAGTCTTACATTAGTTCCAAAATACAGTTTCTTCTTAATCCCAATTGATGTACATGTTACAAGCAAAATACTCATACTGATACATTTAGTAATAATTTTTTCTTGACAGTGTCTCTTTATTTTGTTGTTTCCTTGTCATATGTCAGAAACAGGTCAAAGAATTATAGATCAAGAAGATGATCTTGCATTGTACTCAAAGTAGACAGTTGTAGTGCATTTTGCATGTGCAGGCCAATTGGGTTTAATGAGTTTATCTGACCACATTTTATGCTTAGGCAAATTAGAGATTTTTCAGCAGATAGTTGAGTGAGATTAGAAATTAGATTTGACACATTAATCACACAAAGGAAGGTTTAAAAATATTAGTCAGCGGCCAGATTGATATGATATCAACATTGATTGATGTACCAACACTCATACGTAATATGATTCTTATCGACCAATATTTGGTAGTCTGAAATGTTTATCAGACCGATGAATATCAACTTGA
Source organism: Musa acuminata AAA Group (assembly GCF_036884655.1). Lineage (NCBI taxonomy): Eukaryota > Viridiplantae > Streptophyta > Magnoliopsida > Zingiberales > Musaceae > Musa > Musa acuminata. The sequence goes on along the minus strand of NC_088332.1, from coordinate 13,675,824 downwards.
TATTTTTGAACTTAGTCTTGTTCAATGCTCATGAGAAGAGAGGGGTTGCTGACAACATGGATGAGAGTGAAGAAATTTTCCCTGAAGCTGCAGTTGAAGCAGCTGGACTGTCATCAATTAAAAACCTTTTAACTTTATTTTAGTTGCAATTGACAATTGGGGTTGAATAAATGAATTAATTCTTCCATCAAGCTGCAAGTTGCTCTGTGCAGATGCAGATTACTAAGATTAAAGCCTTTTAGTTGCAATGCATGTTGGTAAACAATTATATTCTAACTCTAAGCATCTTTAAATGCAATATTTCGAATCACTCTTAGCTTGCAAAAGCCAATCCAAAGCTTCAAAGTAGTCGAGGGCTATTTAGAAGTGTTCAACTTGTGGCAAGGTTGGAGATCAGGTATGCTGGTTTCCTGGCTTGAATTCATTGATAGAGAAGGACAAGACTGGCCAATTTCTTAAGCTACTGAATACATTACAATCATCACTGCCACTAGCTACTGTACTTTGTACTTCAAGATGAACTAAACAGCTGCTGGTTTTTTGTCTGTCACTGCTGATTTACCAAATGGCATTTCATCATTCAGAAAGCCAGGAGGAGTGTTTTGCTTGCCAAGTCAAGATGGAGATGCCATTGTTTTTTCATTGAGTCTGGTAAGATTTGTTTACTTACTGCTCCTTGGGGGAGAGATCCTTGGCTTTGTTTTTGGTGTTTATCGTTTTCTGCTGCTGCTTCTGTGCCAGGGCCACTTTACTCCAATTACACCATCATTTTGACTGCATCACTGTGTAGATTACAAGACCCCACATTAGCTACTGGAAGTGGAGCCTTGGACATGTTCCTCACTCAAGTTTGGGGGGGCAAGAAAAGATTACAGTGGCACTATTCACATGCTGCTGTGGCCAGCATACTACATTAGAAAAGAAACTTGCAACAGCAGGTGGTAGAAACTGAGAAAGTCATTTGGCTTTTCTTTTGTCAGTGATCTTTTTATCAGATGTGACAGGTGAAACTTTGTATCTTTGGTAATTAATGTTAAGGAGCATTAGAATCTGTGGATCTGCTCAGCCATCATATGGATGATTGAACCAATTTAGCTGCTGTCAAACTTCTTTTAATTGTATAAAGTGAGATACTCTGGTTTGAAACATATAAGTGTGATAATTTCATTCAGAATCTATCATCATTGCAAAGTTTATGAACAAAGAACACCTCATTTTGGTGAAAATATAATATTATGAAACATCACATATTACACTAACAAAAAGATCAAAGCAAAAGGAACCTCTTCACCCACATTACACACATTCATCTGGCATGCATGCAGCACCAGTGCATCTGATCTCATGATCTTTTCAATATCAGGAAAGCATCCCAAGCACCTCCACTGAAAGTGGTTGGCTACAGAATCTTACAAGCAATGAACACCAGGCTCCACTTCTCACATTGGGAAGAACAAGTGTTGCTTTGCAGCTCTGTTCACAAGAACACTCCACAGTATCTGCCTTCACAGGATGATCTCTTCCAGCTTTTTGGCTTCGGTCAGTGTTCTTTCACTTTGAGCTGTAGCTTTAACCCTTCCTTTTCACCTCTTTCCCTTCTCTTTACAGAAACTGATGTGGGAAAGATCCTCTCAAAACCACAAACCCGAGCCTTTCAACTAAAACATCAATCAACTATAAGATATACATGCTTTGTCAGAGAATCAAGTCAATGCCCATAGACAACCTAAAAAAGGCCCTGCATGGGTTTGTGAACATTACTGCAATCTTCTCCTCTTGCTGCTTTCTACTGCAAAGGAGATGCTGCCATTGGCATCAACAGAGTTGTTGACAGTCTAACGATTTGCTGCCGATTGACTTAAAGCTAAATGTTTTGATGTGTGAAGCTTCTCTATCTGTCTCTTGGATCATCAGACTGTAGCAGGAGAAAACACGATCCTGTGTCACAACCCAAACAAGATCGTGTTCACCATCGAGTGTTCTTGAACATTGGAGACAATGGAACCTAAAGGTTTAGAACTTACAGTGTCCAATGGTCTGAATGATGAGATTGCACTCAGCTTGAGCTCCACTGACTTTTGAGTGAGTCTTTCATGCGATGCAGCAAGAATTGCAGCAGCAGCTACGACTGAAGGTCGATATTCCACTAGATTGATTGCTGCATTCAGCGACAACAATGGCAAAACATTGAAAGATTGAATGCTGAACATGATTGATCTAACTAGTATCTGACCTTCAATACTTGCAAGGATGAGCGTAATGGCCTCCCACGCCAAGTCTTCTGATCCATGTTCTTGGAATCTGGAAGCGAAATAGCTCAGATAAGAGAAAGGAGTGATCATGCTCATCTTCCACTCCAACGTACTCAAAATGAGAAGCTCCATCCTCTGTATGGCTTCAGTTTGGAATCGGTAGTCCTCTGTTCGGAACTCCGATAAAGCTGGGACTTTGAGTTCTTCCATCTTCACGGCCAAAGATAAGCAAGACAATGACAGCAATCGAATTGCCCAGTTCTTATCTCTCTAATCCATTCAGTAAGAAACTTGGTCAAATTGCAAGTACCGGCACGCGAAGAGGAGGAAGAAAACTACATGATCTGCAATACTTACCATCGAGTCAATTGATCGATGAACACAGAAGTGGTCGAGGTAGCTGGCAGCCACGTACGCCGTTCTCATGCCGAGGCCAAAGAGGACCTTCATCTGCATCGGAACAGCAATAAAGACATGATGATCGAAAGCACAGAAACTGCGATGACTCGATGAATATATGGTCGCGAACTAACCTTCAGAATCCATCGAACAGCATCAGAACGAGCAGATTTAAGCGAGTCATCGGACGATGCAGCACGAGCTCTGGTGCAGCAGCGGTTCTCTTTGCTAAGCAGCAACTCTATGTATTCATCATCCGTTTCAAGCATGAGTGTGTCTTCGCATAACACCTCGTCGTCTTTAAGGGAAGCCATGCAGCCCGAATCAGCCATGTTTGAGGTCAGAGTTGTTTGGTGGGTGAGAGAAGGCAAGTGTTTGGAGTGCTGTTCTTGAGCTCTCGAGCTTCTATAGAAGGGGGTATATTTGGTCCATAACCTTTCATGAACTCGAAGACTATGGACTTAAATCTACATGAGAATATTTGTTCGTATTTGCTGCTCTTTTTTGGGACACTGTTCTATAGATCCATTCTCTGCTTAGAACAAGGCAAAAAATGGAATCTCATTCAATAGGCTCTCCTCAGAAACGCATTCCATCTACAACCACAGATTTGACATGCAGCTAAAGAGCACACTACTTGCTTCTGCTGTCATATAGCTCTTCTCACTCCTCTTGCTAGCTAAATGCTTATTTCTGCTGTTACAAATTCTGCTGCTACGGCTGAATTAGTAACATTCAAAATGGAAAAGAAGATGTATTTCTCCCTTCAGATCAATTATAATTCGCGTTACGGAAAGATCAGTGAAGATTCACTTGTTCTTCAGATTCATTCACGTGACCCAAAATTCTCTGTGCCGGACTAATCTGAAGAACTTAACCAAAAACCAAAGCTGAAGACGATCACAATGTCTAATTGGTACTCTTCTTCATCTCATAATTAATCTCGCGAATCCCAAGCAGGTCAAGAGTGAAGAAGATGAGGGGATGAACCTTAGTAATCCTCTAATTGGGTCTTGTGAGTAGGCCTGATGGGTTGTCTCCATGTTGATGGCATTAATGTTGAAAGACTGGATCAAGAATCTTATAGGAGCATTGATTAAGATGCACACAGTAACATTGGTAAACTAAAAAGATTGGCAAAAGCTACACAAGATCCAAAACCAGACCAAGTTGGCATCTCCTCCAAGTCTTATCTGATACTCATTGTGGGCCTCAAGACCTATGAAGATCTACCAACTTTTAATTGCCTTCTGCTACCTCAGTCTTTGTTAATTCTGGATTCTTGATTGAAGCATTGTGTCAGTGTTAGTCACTTCTGTTGCAACCTCTGAATGATTGGAGCTCAGCACTGCAGTGGATTAAAGAACTGGATTCTAAGCATGTTTACACAATGATCATTCAGTAAGCATAGCTAAGTTCTTTTGTGCTGAATAATGCAAGACTTTATTCTTATTTTTCAGCTGCATATAAATTGATAAGCTTCTCATTTATATACACATAGATGTTCATATAAAATATTACCGAAAAGGACAAGGCTTTTTGGATAAAACCTTTTAATTTGTTGCTGAGACTCAAAAACAAAAGTATCTAATAATTCAAATCCATTTAAAACTTTCTGCATTTATTTTTTATTTTTATTTAATTAAATCTCTCTGCATTTGTTTCATTCTAATTCCATCTTGTTCCATCAAAACAAAAAAATTAATTCCATAAGAATAGTTTGCAGCATATTCACAAGAATGATGTTGATTTATTTATCAGATACTCTCCTTACCTTTTGTCAGTCACTCCATGACACCTTTCAAGTATGTGTAAAGGCAGCAAATTTCCAGAAAGGAAAGAAAAGAAAATTCTGAAGTACAAATGCATAGTAGGCTGATTTCTTTCAAACGAAGGGGGTTTATTGTGAGAACACCAGAAATATACTTGGACTGATCTCCATCTGACCTAAAATCCCAGAAAGGAGCCAATATGGCCATTAAAGAACTTTTAAGAGAAATGTACTTGGACTGATTTCCATCTGGCCTAAAATCCCAGAAAGGAGCCAATATGGTCACTAAAGAACTTTCTGAGGTAAAGAACACACACACTGCTCACACAACTTTCAGATAACAAAGTGGGAATTTGCTTTCTTACAGTAGCATGATTCAGAGAGCACAGATAGCAGAGACAGGCTTTGTGAGGCTAATTAGTCCACTGCCATGCAATTGGCACAGGGCTTGTGTCATAGATGACTAATTTATTAACTTTGTTTTGTATGAATCATTCACTCCGAATGCTTAGTCGATAATTAACTCATTAAATTTATTGAGCTTGATTCATTAATTAAAATATTAAAATTAAAATTAATAATAATGCACCCATCAGATAACATAATTTGGATTCATACATTACAGTATGATTCCAAATTAATATCGTCCTAAAGAAAAGGTTTTCGATTGTTTGAATTGGAATTGTATATCCATTAATACAGTATCAATGAGGTTTTTGTGCAAAAGTGAATAGTTTCGCCTAGAAAGGTTCATTTGCATGTGAGATTTCGGATGATCAAATAAAGGCCAAGAAACACAGTTATGAGGATATTGAAAGTGCAAGATGAGATTTGAGCTTCTGGAATATAATAGAATCAAATCTAACCTAATGATGGCTCTGATATACTCTGGAATCTCATCTGTAAATAATCTTTTCATTCTTATTATTGTTAGGGAGGGAGAGAAAAAATTAAAAATCAAAAAAGAAATTTATCGAAGATTAACGGTTAAAAAAACATACCAAAAAAACGTAAAACTTGAATTAGTTCGATAAATCCTACTTACATTCATAAAAAAAATTAAAATTTTTAATATATAAAATCAATTATAAGACTCCCTAAGTTATTTAAGTATGACTCCTCTTGTATACCTCTTACATAAATTTAAAATTTTCTTTCTCAATCTTCTTTAGAAACATTAGAGATCATCTCTTGAAGCACTCATAGTATTTTTATCTCTTCATTATATCAAAATATTGAGACTCAAAAAGTATTTATAGGAACAAACTATAATTTATTAAAAAGTTTTTATTTAATTAGGATTCTATCAATTAAGTTAAATATAATTAAAATCCTAAAAATATTTATGAATGTTATATTTAATATTAGATCAACTCTATCACTATCTATCATAATCCAATGAGATAATTGATTCAAACTTTTCAAAGTATAAATCAATCTTTCAAAATACTTAAATCCAAAATATCTTACCCGTTTTAAATGTGAGAATAAACTTGTGGTGTCACAGTTTATCTGAAATAAATATAGTCATTCTGGACTTCTCATGGAGATCCACCTTTGTGGATAATGACTCCAGTCACTGTCTTCTTTGTAATCAGTCCCCCATGCCATACAGAAGAGAAAAAGAAAAAACCAACCATGAATTAATCTCTCCACATTTCTACTCCATGAACACAAACTAAGCTGCTGGAATACAAAGGTGAGTAGCTGTCAAACCATGTGGAATTTGTCGGATCTGATGCCATTCTCCTTTCTCATTGGTAACCAAACGAAATTATCTGCCCTCTTCAATGGTACTGAAGAGAAAAGCCAAGGATTCAAAGCCAGGACCCTACCTCTCTACTGTCGCAGCTCCTGCATCATTGCCATGAGAGAGAGACTTGCAAGTGCTACATTTCAAAGGCAGTCATGTCATGGGTCACTTCTGCTTCTGTCTCTGTGAAGCCGAAAGCTACCGCATGGCATTTCTGTTTAAATACCTGTTGTTGACGCTCTTGATGGATGAACTGAGAAGGCCTAACTTCGTATCCGGTGGCAGTCTAATTGAGAAGTGAGGGTGGCTGGCTACACTTCGTAAGCACCAGTATATTAGTATATTAGAAGAACAACTTCTTAGGACATGTAGCAGTCAACTATGGGTTTTTATTTGGTTAATTATATATTATCTTATATGCTTAGATCCTATTAATATCATAATTTTTATATTTAAAAAAATTTATATTAAGATTTATATAATTTTAAAAATAAAATAAATAATTTTATTTGTCCTAATATCATCTATCAATTATATTGACGAAAAATACAACACGTGACATAATGTATTGGACCGATACGAAAGTGATTGGGCAAAAAGATAATTTCAATATCATTTTTCGTTTTTAATGATTTTACTGATAAAAAAATAATTTTAATATTCCACGTGTCGAAAATAAAAAGGATATTAAAATTATCTTTTTATATATCACTTTCATGTCGATTCAACATGTGGTGTGCCATGTGTTTTCTGATAACGTAGATAACGTAGATAAAGACACAAGGACAAATAGGATTATTTATTTCAACTTTTAAAGACATAATGTAAATCTTCTAAATACAAAGACTACCATATTAATAGGTCGGTAATATATAATTAGTCTATTTTTATTATAGGATATTATATCATTATCTATAAATTATTGGATATTAAATTCTAAATTCATATCTATCATTGCTAAATTTATAATGTATAATCAACTTTGATCGTCAAAAAAAAAAAATCGTCAACCTAACTTGATGAAATTGATACGATCGATCCTATTTTTTGAGTAATTGTATCTGAAAAATTATTATTTTTAAGATAATACAATCATGACTTCAAAAAAAAATTATGTGTTTGTGTCGTGCATATACAAAAGATTAAATCGGTTCTACTAAAAACTCAAGTCATTTTAGTACTGTCTAATAAGGTTGAATTGAAAACAATTCAAAAGGCGAAATGTTAGGATCAATTTGGCTCAAAATTATAATTATTTCTGACCTTCATCTGAGTTTGGATTTTTTACACGAAAAAAAAAATCATTTAATTGCAACTGCTTCTAATTAATCATACAATGTTCTCGTACTGATCTGCATGTTTGTTTTCATGAGATTGATATTAATATGCAACATTAGAGAGAAGTTTATGAACACTTTCAAGTATCTCATGCAACACCACCACCACATTGAACAGCTCCTATTCCATGCAAAACACGTATAATGCTTCACAAAACCATAAATCAAATCCATCTTTAAAAAGAAAACAAGAGAAAAAATAAAACATTTTTTAAATCGTCACTGAAAAAATAGAATTCATTATTCACACAAAATCTTATGCTTCCCATTTTTCTAAAAGTTTTACAACGTTTGAAAATAGAATATTTATTGATAAAATTTTTAATGTAGTATATATATATATCCTATCAAATATTATAATATCTTTTAATCATGATTAATATTATTTTTAAAAATTACCCAAAATATTATCACAAAATTAAATTTTAATATATTAAACATTTATAACATTTTAGATTTTGAAAGAATCTACATATTAAACTAAAATTTATAGAAATAAATGCGTAAATCACTGACTTTGCGCATATATATATATATATATATATATATATATATATATATATATATATATATATATATATATATTATTAATACTTTCTTCTTCGTCGTCCTCAAGATTTGACTCCTTACACCGACTGGTCTCCGACGACCAAATAATAAATAGCGGAAAAGAATATACCCAAATAAAAGAAGGGAGATCACTCGAAGCTCCGATTTCTTTGTCCAAGTCTCTCGATTCGGCCCTTTGAGAGATGGGGCGATACGTAGGCTTCCCTCTAGGGTTTCTCCTGGTGGCCTGGGGATTGGGCCTGGGGCTTTGGGCGCCGCCGGCGGCGGGGCGATTCGTGGTGGAGAAGAACAGCCTGATGGTCATCTCGCCTTCGGAGCTCAAGGGGAAGCACGACAGCGCGATCGGAAACTTCGGCATCCCGCAGTACGGCGGGAGCATGGCCGGCGCGGTGGTGTACCCCAAGGAGAACGCCAGGGCCTGCGACCAGTTCTCGCGTTCCGATCTCTTTAAGCCGAAGGCTGGGGCGCTTCCTAACTTTGTTCTCATTGATCGCGGAGGTAGAAGAAACCTGCCCTTTTCCTTCTTCTCGAAGTCGTCCTTTCATTTCCTTGGCCGTCAAATTGTGAATCGTTTTGAGATCGTTGGCGGTTTGTCGAAAGACTGACGTCGAATGCGTTCTTTGCCATTAAAGCTCGTCCTTTCGTGGATTCCGTTGGCGTTCAAAGGAAAGCGCGACATGATGGAATGGCTTATAATACCTTTATTTATCAGATTCTATTTGTTATCTAAACTTTGTGATATAATGGATGATAGATCAATTACTCAGAAGAATAGGGAAGCGAAACCTTCACTTGAGTTCTAGGGGTTAATTGTTGACAGTTCGTTCGTGGTTGAGATAAGAGTTTCGAAAGCTTTAGGAGGATAAGGAGGGACACAAAAGTAACTTTTTTTAAAAAAAATAAAGAAATATATGTTTTTTAATGTGCGGAAGAAAGGGTAAATCATTGCCATTTTGCTGCTAATGTTAATGATTTGTTAAGAACATTTTGGAGCCATTACTTCTATTGCAGTTAAAAATACTCAGCTAACATATAGGCATTATGGTTTGTGAATTGTGAATTTTAGGGATTATGCAAATTTAAAGAATTGAATATTCATTATGTATATAATATCGATAATTTCGGTGATTAACATCCAAATAGTCAATTAAAGTTTATGTACCTCTCCATGTAGAAGATCTTTCTTCTTCTAGATCTTAGTCTTTTCTTTAGAGATATATGAAGCCCAATTTTCTCCTGGTTCTTATTCTTTCATTTCAATGGGAGGGATGAAGTTATTTGCTGAATTACATGCTCCACAGAGATACAGATTGGTTGTTGAATTTCTTGAAAGGTTTCTTCATAAATGTTGATGGAATCTGTCTTGGTTATATAAAGTGTCATAATGAAAATAAACAAGTCTGTTTTTAAATTGTGATCTATGTGATTATAGTTGTATTGAAAAACCTGTTATAAGTTACCACATAAAAGTTTTCATTTCTAACATTGAGGATCTTTTCATAATTTTTTTTATCATGTTGGTGAACTCTACAATATACTTTTGTAAACTTGTCGAATTTCTTAACAAAATCTTGTTTCGACAAAACACATTCGCAAGCTTGAATCATATGGAAAGTTTCTGTGCACCATATGTACTTCGCTATGAAGTTTTCATGAATTTAACTTGACTCATGTGATCATGCTAATTTTGAGTTCAATAATGAACTTGGGATCATTATCTTCTTATGGAACAACAAGAGCAATGATCTTTTTTTTTCTAAGGATTGATTTAAACTATGGTTTATGGTTGTAACCACCATCATGATCCTTTTCTGCTTTCCTTTTACAGACTGCCTTTTCGCCAAAAAGGTTTGGAATGCACAGAATGCTGGTGCCTCTGCTGTGCTTGTTGTAGATGACAAGAACGAACCTTTGATAACTATGGATTTACCTCGGGAGGACGATGAAGCTGCAAAGTATATTGAGAATATAACTATTCCATCTGCTCTTATTGATAAGAAATTCGGCGAACAGTTAAAGAAGGCTGTCCGCAGCGGTGAAATGGTTAATGTGAACCTTGATTGGAGAGAAGCCGTTCCACACCCTGATGATCGTGTGGAATATGAATTGTGGACCAATAGCAATGATGAGTGTGGCACCAAATGTGACATGCTGATGGACTTTTTAAAAGCGTTTAAAGGTGTTGCTCAACTGCTAGAGAAAGGTGGTTATAGTCAATTTACACCCCATTATATTACCTGGTACTGTCCCCAAGCTTTCATCATCAGTAAACAGTGCAAATCTCAATGCATCAATAATGGGAGATACTGTGCCCCTGATCCAGAGCAAGATTTCAGCACTGGTTATGATGGGAAGGATGTAGTTATTGAGAACTTGAGACAACTGTGTGTATTTAGAGTTGCAAATGAAAGTAAAAGACCCTGGATTTGGTGGGATTACGTAACTGATTTCCACATAAGGTGCCCTATGAAGGAGAAGAAGTACAACAAAGACTGTGCAGAAACTGTTATGAAGTCTCTAGGTAGGTGCACTTTTAGAATGCAATTAGATAAAACAAGTCTTTCCAACACTATTACTATCTGACAAGCTTCAATATCTTTCATATTTCATGGCATTTCCTTCTGGCATACATATGGTTTTTCAAATTCTTGTAGTTCTGATTGACCTATGTGGTAGGAATAACAAGAAGATGGTATTTATACTCATCAAATATGATAATTTATGATGACTTGCTACATCAATGTATTGTTCTTGCCAAGTTGATGGTTTATGATAATGTACAACCCCAAGACTGCAAGTATCCTTAGATCATTTATCAGACCAAGGTAACATGCTTATTTCGAGCAGGGCTAGACATCAAGAAGGTTGACCAGTGCATGGGAGACCCAAATGCTGATAGTGAGAATCCAATTCTGAAGATGGAGCAAGATGCTCAGGTCAGTCTTATTGCCATGTGTTTTTAGGTAGTTTTTAGCAATCTGCAGCCATGACCTTTGTTGTGGCAGTGAGGCTTATGTCTTCATACTTGAAGTTAAAATGTCAATCTGAACCAACACCTAATTTCTGGATGGATCTCTCTGTAGGTAGGAACAGGTTCAAGGGGCGACGTTACTATATTGCCTACCCTCATTGTTAATAATCGACAGTATCGAGGTTGGTCATAAATAAAATATATTCTAACCTTTTTGATAAAAATATTGATGAAACAAAAGTTGCAGGAAAATTAGAGAAAAAGGCTGTCTTGAAAGCTATTTGTGCTGGTTTTGAGGAAAATACTGAGCCACCTGCTTGTTTGAGTGATGGTGAGGTTCATTAGTTTTGTACTAGTCTTCAACTTTTTTTACTTTCATGATTGAAACTGAAAGATAAAAACCTTTCACTATTGCCAATGGTCATGACACAGACATAGAAACAAATGAATGTCTGGACAATAATGGTGGATGCTGGCAAGACAAAGCATCCAACATTACCGCATGCAAGGTACCAATTCAATGATGTTTTGACATGATTGCAGCATATTCTTCGTTTAATGGTTTCATCATCTTTCAGGATACCTTCCGTGGCAGAGTCTGCGAGTGTCCTGCATTTGGTGGTGTGCAGTTTAAGGGTGATGGTTATAACAATTGTGAAGGTAGTCTTTGGGTCCTTTCTTAAGAGATCTAGAATTTGAACCTCCCAATATGCATCACGTCTTCATCAACTTGAATTTGGATCCTTAACTAGCTGAATGAAAGTAAAAGAAGGCTAATTATTTCTACTTAGTGAATATTTTTTCAGAGTGAAGAACTTGTACTATCACCCTGTTGTCTTCCAATCCATCTTTGTTTCATTGTGCTGTATTGACCTGCTTGTGCATATAAAGGAGATTGATCATCTCCTAGAAACAGGTTTCTTGTGTATATTATCTTTTGTTTGTCATAACAAGTTACCCAACATACATTCATCAGGTGGATCAAGTCCGACTCTTTGCAAGTTGTTCGTTTTGTAAAGGGCTTAACTCCCACACCATGGTTTTTGTGATGTCTCTTCTGTGACACCCCCATTCTTGTTGACAAACTTAAGGTTGTGAAAATTATCCATATTCCTAGAACCTCTAACAATGTATGCCACTCGCTGGCATTTTTTGGTAGGTCTCATAGTTCTTTTTTTCTGTATTCTGCGGATGATCTGCGAGCTCAGCAGTTTGTACTCACTCCTTAGAGTAATTTAGGTGCTTTCCTTTTCCCAAAAAAAGGAAAACCATACATTCATCAGGGTCATACGGTTTTCTTTGCAACCTTTATTAGCTTGTGAAAACATTGTTTGAACATGTATGTGAATCAAGGTGTTTTTCTGTTAGTTCATTGGCTTTTGTTACTACATTTGGACCTAGTATTTTCATTTTCTTCATAATTGTATTATGCCTGCATTGTTAGATATCAAAGCACTAAAAATCATATCATAATTTTGATTGTTTATATAGGAGGAAATATTGGCCAGCTTCTTAGTTCGCCTTGGAATCTCTGGATGGTTTTTTTTTTAACCTTCATGAGTGCTAGGATCTTGACAAACAAATAAAAGAGAACACAAAATTTTTTGTTGTCTCAAACCACCATAACTAAAGTGATTAATCCCATAATTAATCATTTAAAGCTTTGGATGAAAGGAGTATTTTATAGCTACAGAAAGTTATGCATAAAAGGATGTTTGATGAATTTATCTGGTCTATATGACCTAAGACGAACAAGCTATTTACATGCCTTAATACCATTGAAATGTTTAAGATTGCAGTTGCTTTTTTATCTGAGTGTTAATTATATGACAAGAGAGCTAAAGACAAAGAAACCATTATGGAAGTAGTACCAGTTGCCTACACTAGTACTTAAGATGCTCTTGGACTTAAAAATTAGTCAATACATTTATCGTTTTCAAATAATTGCATCCTGCTGAAAGCTTGTCAGCAAATAGGATGACAGAGGACCCATCTTTCAGCAGCCTGGACAATAGCTTCTCACTGTTGGTTTATCATTCAAAATGTGCCTAATTTTTCGTTGGAAACAAAAGCGTTGACCTTATGTCTCCATCTAGTTAATGGAAAAGACGGCCTCTGAATCAACTCCTCACAAGTTTCTAAGAGTGGCACAAGAGAATGTTGCTTTGCCTTGCTCAAGAAACTCCACTAAATTTTGTGATCTTAGCAGAGAGAATAGCTTTATAGTTGATTGCTCACTATACTATATGATAGCTCCTCTCCTGCAAAAGCTGTCACTGAAAGGACTTTCTGTGCAAGATATTTCTTGCTTCAACATTTTTCCTTATGCACCATCCACAGTAGTCAGTTGATGATAGTAGTTTCTTACTTCATCTTCTCTTCAGCAATTGGTCCTGGAAGGTGCAGGATAAACAATGGTGGCTGTTGGCAAGAAAGTCGTGATGGCAAGACATATTCTGCATGTCAGGTCAGTCCAGTTCTATGACCTATAATGTTGCAATAATATATCAATGTTGATCAATTAAGCTATGGCCTATGGGCTAATTGACTGTTCTGTTAGTGCAATTTGCTGATTCCAGAGTGATTTCAATCTACATGAATCTGTCTGTACAGGAATCTGGAGATGGTAAATGCCAGTGCCCAGCTGGATTTGAAGGTGATGGTGTCAAAGCATGTGAAGGTAAGATGATCACTTAGTTGCTCTTTCATGCAAGTAAAGTTGCATAAAAAAGAATATTTTTTATAATTTTAAAAAATGTGGTGTTGCTGCAATGCAATAGCCAATTCCTTTTCACTTTAAAGATTAGAAGGCTTTTGAGATCCAATCTAGTACAGCTGCACTTGCGCCAAATGATCAAATTAGTCATAATCTTTCTCTTTTCTTGATTTAGATATCAATGAATGCAAGAAGAAAACTGCTTGTCAGTGCCCTGAGTGTAGCTGTAAAGATACCTGGGGAAGTTATGATTGCACCTGCAGTGGAGACCTTTTATACATCAAAGAACATGATACTTGCATAAGTGAGATTCCAAGTTAATTTGTCCATGGTATGATCTGAGACACCATATCACAATATCTTTCTAATGAATAATGTGCAGGCAAGAAAGCCAGTGAAGCAAAGGTTACATGGGCTGCTGTTTGGGTGCTTTTGATAGTGTTGGCTGTTGCTGCATTTGGAGCATATGCTATTTACAAGTACAGATTAAGAGTAAGTAAACAAGATAGCACGATTATATCATCATTGCTTTTTCACAGGATATGATTTTCTCATCATGGGATTTTATTTGAAAGCATCTATATGACTTAAAATCCATTATTAGGTTTTATACTGCCTAATATTGAATTTTGAGACCTGGTTAACAGGGTTGACACAAGGTTGATAGTGATTTGCAACTAGTTGTAGAATTTTTTGAATTTTTTAGTGCAGTCAATTTGGGAGAATTGGTGCAAGTTGTTGGTGGAATCTTTAATGGAGACTCTGTAATGGTAACTGCACTCAGTCACAAAACCTGTTGATTTTTCTTCCTAGACCTAATATCTAGGGAATAGTAATTCGTTGATTGCAAGAGCTTAAACTATGTATGAAAAAGTAAATAATCTTTCTGTGGCACATTATCATTTAGGTTTCTAGGCGATCCTTGCCTATGACTGCCTTAAATATGAATTTGGTTCTAACCTCAGCTGGTTGATATTAGATCAGGAACTTTGCTTGTAACTTTATTGGATCCTTGACATATCCTGGTCAATTTGAATTATACTCTAAAGCCGACCCATATTGTAGGACATTTACTGTTTCAGGGCAGTGGGGAGTGGAAACCAAATGGAACACAATGGATAGAGCAAGTCCAACTGTGACCCTTTTAGACTTGTTACCGATGACAACATGATGACTACCATGGTTCTGAACACAAGTTAAATTTTCTCTTAAATAGTAACTGTAACAGCAGCAGTAATAATCAAGGATTGAAATATCGTACCGTACCGGAGTTTCGATATTCGTCCGGTACGATACGGTACTGTATACTGAGCAGTATACTATTCGGTATATATATATATATATATACTAATATATATATATAATAAAATAAAAATTCGATGACGTCGCCTCGGTAACGTCACATATATATATATATATATATATATATATAAAAGTAAAAAAAATCATATATATATATATATATTTACATATAAAAAGATTTTTTTATATATAAATATTTTTATTTTCCTTCTCCCACGCGGAGCGACGTTGCCGATATATATATATACACACACACCGCCCAATAACAGGTGATTCATGTACCGGTCTGCTGACGGATCGGTACGTACCGGACGGTATTATTCGAAATTGAAGACCTTGGTAATAATAACAAGTTGTAAGTTCCTAGTTGTATTGGATCAGCTACATGGATCTTTCCCCCTTATTGAGCTATGTTGAGGTTCATATATCTAGTTGGCAATCAATCTCTATTTGTTGTTTCTTAAAAAGATTTTAGTCTTCCATTACCTCTACACCCACCTCTCCAGTCTCATCTTGCAAGTGCAACTGCAGACTCGACATAGACTTATCCATACTATAATAAATAGTTTGGTTACTCAATCTTATGCAATCTTTAATAGCAACTAAATTCATCCATCTTAATATCCTTATCTCTGGGATACTATCTTTCATGTATGATTTTATTTTCATTGGTTTTGTATTTGGCATGTAATATTGCATTCGTTGCTACCTACATTGAGAAATAGCCTCGCATGATTGGTTGGCATGGTATTGGGATTTGATCTATGCATGTCTTTCATTAATTCCAATGATAATCGTTACTAAGATCATGATGCCCATGGTTTCTGAATTCAATTTTGAAGTCGTCTCTTAAAAATAAATTACCAACTAAGAAATATTTTTCTTTATTTTATATGTTTTCCATTGATTTGTAGCTAACAAATTATGATTTGTTTACCATTTGCAACTAGGAAGTAGCTTGACAAATTTGATTGGTGTTGTTCATATGGTTTAATTTTGTGCCTTGTATATTATTGGGCTTGCTCCTCGATTGTTTCACTTGGTTCCCATTTTGCAGTCATATATGGACTCAGAGATCAGGGCTATAATGGCACAGTACATGCCCTTGGACAGCCAAGGAGAGGTTCCAAACCATTCTCACGAAGAAGATCATGCCTGAAATTTTCCAATTTGCATTTGTGATCATTCTTATTCCACGTTGTCCCAGCATGAAAGGGATTCAGGCCTTGATGGCGAAATAAAAGATGCATGGTGGATTGCCCATAAAAGAGTGGAAACAGATGTATAAGGGGACAGCAATTGTGTGCTACGATGGAACGAGGGTTGTGACGATCTATAATAGTACTCCTTGTGTAATTGTACATGTATAAACTTCTTATGTGCATTATCTCCTACAGTTAGCTACATCTGCAAGCAGTCCAAGGTGTGTATTTAGACATATGTTGGGTATAACTAGCACTTGACTGACAAATTGTTCCGAGTTGCTTTGCATTGTTTTCCTCCGAAACTGGAGCTTCCATCACTTTTTGAGGAATAGTAATAGCATCTTCATACAACCTATGAATGTTCTTTGAGTGAAGAACCTTGTAAGATACATACACCCTATAGGGTGAGTATTTGTACTCATGGACAGGTATAGAAGTCTGCAAAATGACTCGTTAAATGATAAGCTTACTTTGCAATTCCATAGAATTTATCATACAGGAAACCATGGTCTCCTACATGTGTTGTAAAATATCATATATCTGGACAATAGAGAATACTGAAATGATGTTTGGGTGAATTTTATTTTTATAAAAAGCTTCTCTTCTCAAAACTGTGGTTGTTTTTATTTTTTTCATGAATTCGGTAGTGATGTTTTAAGTTTAGGGTATCTTTCTGTGGATTCTAATCTAGCCTACGCTGTAACATCTGTCACATGTGGGCATGAGAGATTACGTCCGTGGAAGTGTGAGACTCTATCAAGCTTTCCAAGCCTCCAAGAAATTTCCGATGTATTCAATTATTTGTGACACGTGGTATCTGCATTGGATTACAAGATAAATACCGAAGTATTTATGACTGGAGCTCTTATGATGAACATTCTCATCTTTCTTTTTCTCTATTACTCATTATCTGATATGAATTTTTGAGTATATGTAGTCGAATTAGGCACTTGTATTGATTTTACATCTAAAGAACAATGTTCTCGTCATCACCTCTATAGAAGAAGATCCCATTTGCTGAGCCAGAACATATAGTTCCAAAGATGAGGATAAAGAAAAGGAAGGTTATGAACACCATGGTCCCAGAGTCATCCATCCCCCCTTTGGGTTCCAGAGTTGACCGAGAACCGATCTTATTTGGATGTCACTGCTGAGACTGGAGAGATCTTTAGGTCGAATCCAAGGTTCATGCCATTGTAAGCAATGGGAGCATACATCCACAGCTCCTCGGAGCTCAAGAGCTGCAAAAAATGCACGTTGGTTCACAAATGTGTCTGGAATTCAACGAAGAGGGAGAAGAAGAAGAAGAAGAAGAAGAAGATGCCATATTCTAACCTTGATTTGGAGCTGCAAGAACTTCACATACCTCACTGCTTCTTCAAGCATCGTGCTGATGTCTACCTGTCAGAGTAATGAGATGCTCATCAGCTATATTGCTCCAAAAGCAGACAAGAAAGAGATCGACAAGACAATATAAGACGCTTACTTTCGTTCCATTTGGAATCAAACTCTGCAAAATCCTCAGCCTCTCATTGATCCTTTGCCTCCTCTTCTGCAGAGCATATTGAATCACAACAGTTTCAGAACCCGAAGACAACATATCGAAAACAATGTTTACTCTGAATCAGGTTTCTACCCTGGCATAGAGGCTCTGTGGATCGGTTGCTGACCCTCGACCAGCTCTTGTCTTCCTCTCGGTTGGATTCATGGCCGCAGACCCTTTCGAGCTGCAGCTCGTGGCGCCTGCTCCCTTGAGCTCCTGAGACCCATTTGAGTCATCCTCCGAGCTGTAACAACAGGAGCCGTGAAGATTCATGTCACCATTCCTCTCTTCCTCGTCAGCATACCGACCGCTTCTATGAACCTTCTTGGAGGTCACCTAAAACCGATCATGTCCGTCAGAACAAGCGAATGCTGTAGATCAAGCAGAGGTGTATGTGTATGTACTCACAGGTGCCATGGCTCGGGCCTTCTTCCTGAGACTTCCCATATGGTTGTCATCCTCTTCTACCATTGCGGGCACTTCATGGTCACCAACATGCAACCCTCTCTTGATGGCTTGCGAGGCATGAGGATCAGGAAGATGAGGTTTCGGAATAGATTCAACAGCTTCATCACTGCTGACTTCAACCGGAAAGGATGGGGTGGCGATTTGCTCGAGCAAGTAGTAGCCTTCATCAGCAGCAGGCGTGCAAGTGCCTTGATTCCAATAGTACGGATTGCAGCCAGAATCATCAGAACAGTGGAAAGTATTAGCGTTATGATCAAAACAAAGCAAGTGTTGGATCCCAGTGCTTGGATCTTGATCTTGCATAGAACAAAATAGCTGTGCCATGACTTCAGACTCCTCCACTGACATTAATGGATCAAAGGACTTCCAGCTTGCCTCCAATGCCAGTCCTTGAGGCTCCATTTGTGTGAAGACTTGGGGGTGGAGGTAGCAGGAAGCAAGCTTGTTTGGATGATGAAATAGCTTGTCTGAACATTACAAAGTTCAGTGAGTATTTATATGGTTGGATGTATAAGAATTGAAGGCTTCACTCTCTAATCATCATATATGAATTAAATTTTATTCAAGAGAGCTGAGAGCTGATCACGGGCGATCGATGATACAGCTAAGATGGATGCAATGATGCATAAAAAAGAAAGGAGTCAGGATCCATTGTGACAAAAAGAACATGATATGTTGTTATCTATGACTTTGCTAAGATGCAATCTGCTGGAGAATGATTGAATGACCATGAGCTGATGATTAACTGAGGTTTAGATTAGGAAATCATTGATTGGAAGTGTGAGAAAAACTATTATCTGGCAATGAACAGGATGTGGGTAATTTGATTATAGAAATGGAGAAGAGGTTGCCATGTTGTTGTGAGACCTCTCCAGAGTTGTAGGGGAGGGACACAGTATCAAAGATAATGATCTCTGTCCTGCAAGGAGGATGCACACCTAATTACTGTTTCCTCTCATGGCCTTCAACCTCTCAATGAATTCTTTATATACTGCCTCATGAACTCAGAAGAATCACATTTACAAATAACATTCCATGTCTTTTGGACATAGACAGATGTGAGAAATGAAGTGGGTCTATCATGCCTTAAACTACTCTACCATTTCTGTATTGTAAGGCAGTATATTGGGACCATCAAGAACAAACATTAACCATTTCAGGATGGATTTAATTTACATTATCCAAACATCAACAAGCACATGAGAAACTCTATCTAAGTGGCCATTAACTCAGCTGTGATCTTCTGAAAGATTTGCCTGACCCTTTGCAAGATATCTACTAGCACATGAGTGTGGCTGTCCGACTGCTAGATGAAGTATTATATTTGTGGGTAGGGAGAGAAAGAAATGCACCATGGCCTTTGGAAGTCATGAAGATACAGCTGTGTCAGGGATCTCAGTGCCTCTTATTCTTTCTCTTTAAACACAAACTCTCTTTGATTGGCCAGTTTAACACTAAACAAATCTTTGATAAATGCATGTTTCCATGTACACCTCCAATCTTAAATGCAGATTTGGTTAGGAACAAAGGCCTAATGAACTTTCTTTTAGTCTGTAATGAAAGAACTAAATTAGTTTATATATGTATCATCAGCTAAGAAAGAAGTTAACAATCATCCTTCTTTTACACAAAACTAAAACTTCAATGCATGAAAGGAAGCTCTAATAAACAAACATGTTAAGCTTATATGGAGATCAGAAGCCACTCCTTTTGTCTCAAAACAGATACATTTTGGCCTTTGCCATATACATCAGGCAGCATATGGTAGATAGTAGTGACTCTTGAGAAGCTGGAAAGAGTCCAGTTTGAGAGCTGTCGCTTAGTTGTGACATTACCCATGACAAATATGCTAAGACTCTCTCGCCAACAGGGGATATAGAGATAATCGATATACACGTAATCTTACCTCGAGACCTCTATATTTAGAGAGACTATTTATAGGATCCATATATTAATCTCTCATATCAGAAAGAAATAGACATAGATTGCAGGCTGTAGACTAATAAACATATAAAATATTGATTATAGACTTAACCTTAATGTGTATGTGTATATATGTATGTATAAACGTATAATATATGAGATAAATAGGATTTAGTCATAATCTTATTATTATTATTTTTTACAAAGGATAAGTGATGAAGGTAAGATTCGATTCTAAAACCTTATGAGAAACCGTTCATATCTTTACTTGCTAAGCTATATGATCCCTTCAATTTCATTAATTTCATACGTTTAAAAGGATTATAATTCTTCATGATCTACCTATGATATTTGACTTTTTATCATTGAGCTTACGATTAAAGGCTTTAAGTATAGATATAATCCCACTCCATGAATATGAAAGAAGTTTATATTACAAGGAAGAAAAAAACAAGAGCCAATCAAATTGTCAATGTCTTAAAAGATCGTGCACGAGTGAGGAAAGTTTTAGAGTACAGGAGAATCTAAACACCACAAATCTTTTGTGTTCCCCTTGTGGTGATGGACTCATCATAAACTATGGTGAAGCATGTGTCCTCGTGGGTCTTTTATTAACGATGAGCTATACCTAAAGACATGGTGTGATGAAGATGATACCCTTCCATCTGCCCTACGTGGTGGCTGTTGAATCATCTAAAGACTTAAGGTCTTTGTTAAACCTCATTGAAACCTTGTCCTTCTTTACCATCTTTCTGAAATGAGATTTAACAGCGCTTTAAATTCTTACCACACACATTGAGTGTAACACTCTAATTTAATCCCACATAAAATGTAATGAAAATTTTGGATAAATTTACAAGCATTAGATGGGTCTATTATCGCTAATTTAGATTTGAGTATCTTGAATCAACAATTTAGACTCGACAAACTCAATAGGTTAATCCACTATTGGGTTAGCATCATTTCGAAGTATGTTAGATCCTCGACTCGACGTTAAGTGAAATGAGATTAGGCGATAGTTCACTCAATAAAGAGTTTATAGGTCAATCTATTATTGGGGTTAGACCTAATGTACATCATGTTAGATATTCCATAACTTTTTGAGGCTAAGTAAAGGAGATTTGATTTCATTATAAAGATTTAAGCATCATAATTTTTTTATGAAAGGCAAATTAACCATAGTAGCTATGAGGTAGTAACTACTAAATCGAAAAAATGAAACTACAACATGACTGTCTTTGCACCACAAGAAAAAGCCTCGAAGAGTTCTTAGACAAGTAAGTCCGTAAAGACAATTGAGTGGTCACTCACATTTTTAGACATCTTTGGAAATTGTATATTTGACTAACCAAATCATCACAATAATGTTGCTGAGCTTATAATCCTAAAGGCATAAATGGTCATTTCGGATCTAAATGGATCATATATCAGAACTTTTGGAGACATGTAATTCCAATGGCTTGCACTCGAGAAGGAAAACATAGTATCAAAAACATGGGAACGGGTTTTGAACATATTATGAGAAAGACAATCAAAATGTGATATGTACTAAAATAATAATTTTATGTTGTTAAAATTGAAAAAAAAAATCAGACGATATATAATATGTTCGGGTCACAATGAAATAACTTAATCTTTTGAATCGTATTAGTATCCAATCTCGTGTACTATAACTTGAATTTAAATCCAACGACAACTCATATCGAGAGATTCGATTCTTAGGGTATCATTCATTATTAATCTCATTTCTAAACTATACTTTTTTTTAAAAGATAGTATGGAAAATAAAACACCAAATACTATACTAACCACATACACCAAATACAATTAAGTTGATTTTATTTAAGTTATATAGATTCAAAATTTATTTTTGTATCTATATATGGCAAAGGATTTTTTTTTTTCTTTGTAGACAATATGACTATGATGAAAGATTAAATAATATGGATTTATTTAGAGAAAAGCAATACATATTCTTAGACAACTATTGGTGTAGGAAGAGGTAAAAGGAGACCGAAAAATATTTTAAAATATTATAGAGTTTAATGTTAGAAAAAAAGATACATATAGTTGATACCAAACAAAAGTCTTCTTTTGGTATTAGACACAAAAGAAAAAAACTTAATTATTTATGATTTACACTCATTTTGATAGAATTGAAATTTAGCTAACATTTTTATGGAACTTGCACAGTGATTGTGTCTAATTATAATGTTAAGTATTATTTCCTACGCATAAATTCCATTGGTATTAATTAGACAAAATAACCATATTAAATAAAGGGGGTTACTCACTACTAAGAATCAAATTAACGAATATTAAGCTGAAATTAACTAACATCAAACAAATAAATCTACATAAAACCTTTCATATGTACTATAACACAAACTTGCATGTTGCCCTTCATGTTAATATTACTGCAAGTCACACACACACAGAGAGAGAGAGAGAGAGAGAGAGAGAGAGTTGAGAATCAATACTAACATGCTAATCTAAGCAATGAATATTGCTGCATGTTTAAGGGACTTGCATGAAGCCCTTCATGTAATATTTCTGCAAGTCAGAGAGAGAGAGAGAGTTGAGAATTGATACTACAATGCTAATCTAAGCAATGAATACTACTGCATGATTAAGGGACTTGCATGATGCCCTTCGTGTTAACATTACTGCAAGTCAGAGAGAGAGAGAGATGAGAATCGATGGTCAGTAACATGGTAATCTAAGCAATGAATCAGCACCAAATAGCACTTACAGAGGCAGTCTAATTTGCAATGCAATAGTACTGTTGCTTTCAAGCAGGCAGCCAAGCCGTGGCGAACACCACGTTGTGCCCTTTCCAAGTGAGCATCAAGTCCTCCTCATCCCTCTTCATCCCCCACCCAGCCGCGTGCTCGTCCAGCATGCTCTTCACTTCCCCCGCCGCCTCCTCCGTGAACCGCACCGACCGGAACCCCGTGGCCCTCATCCTCTGCGCCCACCTCCCCTTCCGCTCCAGCCGCTCCACTCTCTGCACACCCTCTTCCGCGATCACGTTCTCGATCTTCCACCCCACCCCGGCCTCGTACCACCGCCGCTGCTCGCTCCCCTTGGGTAGAAACGTGTCCACCGCGTCATACGGTATCCACAGGTAGTTGAACGCCGACCGCAGCCTCCTGACCACGTCGCACGCCGTGAAGTCGGCGTCCTCGTCCACCACCGTCACCAGTGTAGGCCCCAGGCTTCGTAGAGCCTTGAGGAACAATGTCCGGAGGGAGAGCATTGGTGGACTTACGTTCGTGGTGGAGGCGATCACTCCGACCGTCTCCTCTGGTATGTAGTGCAGCAGCATCTGACAGTTCACGATCAGGGCTTCGCCTTCGGAGACTAATTGTTGAACCTTTAGTTGTTCGATCAGTGAAACGAACGCATCGCTGGGATCAGAAGGGATCACTCCGAACTCCATAGCTACGTTCCTGGAACGCGCGAAATTGACCAGCCGCGACCCCAATTCATCGTACGTCATGTTCAGAATCGGCGGCGCCGCAGTCGTCGTGAGGCCTGAAACGGTGAGCCTTATGAACGGCGGGCCTTCGGGACGATTGGCTAGCAGGTCGATGAGGGTCGGCATCTGCATGCAGTGCGTGGTGCTGAGATCGACGATATGGACCATGGGCAGCCCCTCGACCGCCTCTGCGATGGCAGCGTTCGCAGCAGCGTAGCCGAAGCGGTGCCAGGGAGTTAGATCGATGAAGCTGGCAAGGTCGATGGCGGAGAAGCGATGGAGGTGGAGGGCGAGTTCGGCATCGGCACGTGCCGCCACAGCCGTGAGAATCTTGCAGGATCCGGTCCTCGAGGCTCGGGCGATAAGGGCGCGGAGGAAGGCGGACGTCAGGCGCTGGTTGCAGTCGCCGTCCGGAGGAGCGATGTTGTTGAGAACCCACAAGATCTGCTGGGCGAGGGTGGCGTCGTTGCTCTCGATGGCGTTGGCGAAATGGATGAGCAGCTGCTCCATGCAGCTGGCGGTGTTGAAGCTGCCGAGGGGGGAGGCCAGAAGGCGGCCACGCCACGGCCACGAACCACCTAAGGAGGGCTTCGGCGCGTCGTCCTCTTCCAACAACAGGCTTAACCCATCGGGACCGATAGGAGGCAGCAGTGGTACACTTGTAGTGAATTGCATCATATGTTGAAAGAGAGAGAGAGAGAAGGGGAGGCAAACCAGTACAGAATAGCAGTAGAGAAGTGGATTTGGTGTTTGTGCAGGGCATATATAGAGGGTTGTGTGTGCTTTGGGATCTCTACTTGTTGCCGTTAATATGGAGGATGGAAAGGGAGATCGAACAGGTTGATGTGATAATCCCAATGCTCCAGTTTGCAGTAGGGTTTGCGTGAGCGAACCCAAGAAATTCCTGACTCACAAGTACAAGACCTCTGTTCACTTCGGGAACAGTAGAAGTACACAGTCGACTACATGTGTGGAGGTTGGGAAGATGGTCAGCTCCTATCGAGACTGGAAGGACTTTATCCACAGAGAGAGGGGTGAGCTTCTGATGTTGATGACATGTGCGGAGGACGGCTATGGAGTCTGGCTGTATATGAGATGTGGGATTTGTCTTCTTGTCATAGATTGATTAGAGCTAGAGAGAGAGAGAGAGAGAGAGAGAGAGAGAGAGATGCTCACGGGCAGGCCAAAGCAGGGTGATATCAATCAGTGTGTGACCTCTCACTACAATGCATCTTCCCAAGTTTTGCCCGCCACTTTACCCGCTCTCCATCAAAGTAGCAATCACTCGGTTCCACACCTATTGCGTTCCTCTCTCTATCCTCACCGGTTTGCACAAATTTGGTTGCGTTCATATCACATCACATCCCAAAACATATACTTCATAGAGATAAAACTTATGTTGCTAAAAAGAAAAATAATTAGTGTTCTAAATCATACTATAGCAAAAACAATTCATAAATTAATTATACAATGAAATATTGCAACTTCTTGAATGAGATACACTCAAATAAATTGATGTCTTCTATCTAATTCATGTTTTATGGGACTTCAAGGATGCCTATACCTGATGGATGGATAGTAAGAGACAATAAGAAATTTTAATTTATTATAATTCATATAAATACTTAATATATGGATTTAATTTATCATGAAGGTAATTTAAAATATTTTATAGTAACCTCTCACAAGTGACTAATAAAAATAAACAAATGGGGTTCCAAAGAATTCCCAATACATAATATATTATGGAAGGTTGTACTAAAATTCCATTTCATCTCTCAAAAGCTTGCATGATTGATTGTTCATGCATGCAATCCTGGAAAAGGAAGACTATACAAAGAGCCACGAGGGCCATGCGCACACTAAGTAGTGAAGCTCTCAAGGAGGTAGAATATTTGCTGTCGGTAAGGCAGCAGAAGGTAAAGAAAAGATCTTCTCGTATTCACAAGTAAGATAATTAAGTGAGATGTCAACATCATTGATCGAAACATATGGGTGATTTCAACGACAACAGCATGTTTTAGTCAAAATTCCTCCATAAACATTGTTGTGCTGTCTTATAAGAGAGAGAGAGAGAGAGAGAGAGAGAGAGAGAGAGAGAGAGAGAGAGAACCTTGTCGTTGTGATGGTGGCTCGTAGGAATGCTACGTTGGGATGGCTCATGAATGATCCTTCCAACAAAAAGAATGGGAAGATAATAAGATGAAACAATTGATGCTTGTGATGGTGGTGAGTACTGTATATATATATATATCTAGTCAAAACATTCAGAAGGAAGAAAAGCTGAAGTCCGTTGGCTTCTACCTTGTTCTCGAGTGACACCAACTCAGAAAAGCTGAAGACCCACACCGACGCAAATGGCACAACGAATCATCTCTTTCATGCAAAGCTGACCACCTTCGTTGTTGCACGATTTGTAGGAAGTACATTTACAGGCACAGACACCAAGAAGAGCATCAGAAGAATCTGGTGGAAAGCATATAAGGAGAACAATGTAAGTTAAGCATGCGAGCTTTGTTAATTCCCTGATGACAGTACTAATGCCAGAGAACAAATAGCCAAACTAAAAGACATGCAACTTTCTCGAGGAAGAATTTTCTTGCTTTCCTGCACTCTTTGTTCGGTTGTTCCAAGTGGACAACACATAGGTCGAGAGCTCAGGCATGAAAGTAAGAAATGCGAACATGTGCTCAAGGTGCCACCCTCAGCTCTTTGAGGACTCGCTGACAATAGTAGTTGAGATGGAAACAAGCACACAAACAGTGCATATATGCCCAGGACATGATGAAGCCAAGAAGATACAGACAATTTTCTTGGATGTGGAGCTGTGGCAAAAAGGAAAGGTCTTTCTGTAAAGATTCTACCTGAGTTATGCTATTGGTTTCATGCATGATGGCCTGAAATGTCTGCATGCCAATCATTTCAGAAGACTCACTGTGCGTGTATATGATATATGAGATTGGATCGAGACAGTGGGGAAATTTTGGAAAGACGAGCAATCTCTAATTAGTTTGGTGGAGTTTTTCCTATCAGTTTATCCAACAAAATAAAACAAATGCATGAAGCTCATTTCACCTTTCTCCCTGAATAGTGTGGACTGCTGTGGCGCAACTTTACTGAATAGGGAACGAGAAGACTGAAAGGAGGAGAAATTTTATATAACCTATTTATTTACTGTGTAATCACAGCTTTATTTATAGCGTGAAACACAATCAAATCAATCTCATAAATTACTTTTGGATGGTGCAAATTAGGGGGGAATATCTAATCTTCTTGGTAAGAATGATATGAGATCCAGTTTACATGGTTAAAGATTGATTTAAGAATCCCCTCACCGATGCACATGTACTTTAGATTCATGATCCATAAAGTTAATGGGCCAAGATGGCCCATTAAATCAGAGCTCAGCCCAAGAAGAAAGTCACAGAACGTGTAGGATTTAGATCTTAGATCAATTCTCATTGGTGATGGATGATGGCCCAAGATAGCCTTAAAATCTAGTAAGTTATATACACATAAATGTAATCTTAAAATCTAGTAAAAAAAATATAAAAACATGTAAGAAATAAAATTATATTTACTTGTCGCATCAAGATCCCTCAACATGTGACCATCCTCCTCGCCGTCCCTTCCGGCTAGTTGGTCATCCTCGCAGCCCCGTCGAAATCGTGGGCGATCACCAGCATGAGGGAACTACAATGGTGCGTTCCGGGTGGAGGTCTGCAAGGCGTCCCGACTACGACGAGCGATCACGGCTGCTACGCGGGCGACGGACCGAACCATGCAGTGTCGAACCTTGTTCTGACCATTCGGGGGCGTGGTTCCTCTATGGCATCGATGGGGAGGGACCGACAGCGGAGATAACTACGAAGCAAGAGGTGCACGACGAAGAAAGGAGTGCCACGACGATGGTCACAATCGAGTTGGGAGGCGAAACCACTCCGCTTGGGTAATACCGTGGTGGCACCTGATATCGAGGTAGTAGGACGTGACGAATGAGTTCAATGACGATCGCTCAACGATTTGACCAAGTCGAGGCCACAACCCTCCCATGTTTGTAGACCTCAAGGAGTTGTACCAACAATATTTAAAGATTAAAAAGGACATGATCCCAATCAGTGGCATAACTATTTTTAGTCTGAACACCTCATTTTTTAATTTTTTTTTCAAAATTTGTTTTTATAAATGATTATTTTAACTTTGATCTCCTTATATCCGCCCGCATGCTCCCAAGCAACCGCCGAAGGCAAAAAAGTGGAAGTACCATCCAAATCCATGAGTCAAAGTCCGAGCAACTTTGAGTGAACCAACAAACACTCAAGTGCATTCTGACGCTCAAGTAGGATAGCTCACAGACCACCTTTACCTTGCATTCAGCTCCAAACACAGACAACAAACGCAAGCACCCATCAGTCTTCAGCACACAAACATCATATCACTCCAAAGGTTCATCACACCGGCACAAGTACTTTTAGCTGAACAATAAAGCCCCCAAAAGCCAAAAAGATCCCAAAACATAGGTGGTTTGTGAGGTACAAGCAGTTTCTCATGTTTCATGCCATACGAAGTCCTCTCCAAGATTGGGGAGAACAGGAGGTACAAGGATGAGTCAAATCATTAAACACACCTTTCCTTGGGACCTCCCAAAATAATGCTGGACCTCTGAAAATTACATCATCATGTACAAAGAGACTATAGAGCCATAGGTTATACAACATTGAAACATGCATGTATTTCATTTCTACAAAAAAAATATGCATAGAATTAAACAGATATGGCTGCAGTTCAAGCATGAGAAGAATGAAATAGGACAACCGGAGAAATGACATCAACAACCATAACAAGTCAATGTGATTCAGATCACTATGTTAAGTTCCAACTAAATCAAAAAGTTCAATAGGTAAACAAAATTCATAGGATCACATTAATGGAGTTCGGTAACAAACTTCTGAGACAAGCTCCATCCTGCAGGCTCCATCTCGAATAATGCAAACATCTTCAGCGGTACTGCACAACCCAATAGCAAACAAGTTAAGTGAAGGGTTGTGCCAGAAAGTGCTTAATTGCACCAACAGAAAGCCATGGATCAACAAATATAGACACAAATTACAAGTAAATAAAAAAAGCGAAGTAGGCTTATTCGATCCTCCTAGTAAAATATGTCAACTCAACTACATAACAAGATCTAGAAAAGTAATGCAATTGCAGGAGTAGAAATTTAAGCTTCCATTTTGAACATGAAATCAAACTTCCAATAGCCATATAAACAATGAAACACAAAATAACATTGTCGATGAACAATGTCACATCGTGAATTTTTTTTTATTTTTTCACACATTCAAACCAAGTAGATAAATATCACTTTATTCATCATTCATAAACATTTATTACAATTCATTTATTTATCAAATCACAAATAAAAAAATAAACATAATGATGTTAACTTCAAGAATCATCCAAAGGGCTCTACCTATCGGTAGAGGAAGGTCCGCTCTCCACTAGAATCCGAATTAGTACTAGAGGGAGGTTGCTTTGAAAATCAAAAACAAAGAAAATTCAACAACGCTGAGTAGGAACCCCAAAAGTTAACTCAAAATGAATATATGATCAAAATTCAATCATCACATTGGTGTATA
This sequence comes from Musa acuminata AAA Group, assembly GCF_036884655.1. NCBI lineage: Eukaryota > Viridiplantae > Streptophyta > Magnoliopsida > Zingiberales > Musaceae > Musa > Musa acuminata. The sequence goes on along the minus strand of NC_088332.1, from coordinate 13,646,497 downwards.
TCAAACACTCAAAAGAGCACTCCCCCAACAGTGGATGGAGATGCTTTATCCTACGGGATGAGTTTGTGTTCTCCCAACAGTAGATGGAGGTAAACTCATATCGCACTTCCAACAACGGATGGAGTGGTGTCCCACACCCGCCAAAGTGGGGACACGTTCCTCCCAACAGCGGATGGAGGAACCGTTAAACTGCCATGTCTGACAGCCCGTTAATTCTCGAAGGGAATCGCCCTACCTGCTCTCGGCAGGGAAATAATATAATCTCACACTGATCATATCCATATCGGGATGAAATAACACATTTAAAACATCTTTTTCAAATATCATCAAATAATACAAATTAGTCCTCAATTGACTTGAACCCTAGTTCAATCAAGCCAATTGATCTCAATTTACTAGAACCTAATTAAACTGATCTTTAATCCTCATTTGACTGGTTTGGAACCACCTTAGACTAGTATAATTTGGGCTTAGATTAAGTTCATTTTAGGTTAAACTGACTTGAATAAGTCAATCAATTCGGAATCACCCTGAATCGATCTAGACTAATCAAGTCTAATTTAATTCAATCAATATTTGGGCTCAAATTCAACAACAATATTGGGTTGGATTGGGCCAACCCATCTACTGGTCATGTGCATTACACATGACTAAGCATGCAACACATAACGCTGGCCCAGCCCTGGCTCATGGACTGGTCATGTGCATCGTATGTGACCACCCATGATGGTTGGGCTAGGTTAGCCTACGAGTCAAGGCCTGACTCGTGGGTTGGGCCTAGCCTACGGGCTAGGCCTGGTCTACTGAGTGGGCTTGGCCAATGGGCTATGACCTAACCCATAGGTTGGGCCATAGCCTATAAGCAATTTCAATCCAATCAATATCCAATTTCATACAACAATATATATTCATTAACAATATAAACAAAAACATAATAACACATTAAAAGATAGATAATATTATGATTTCTATTTAAATTTAAAATGTTATTTCCTTTTATTAAAGCTTATCTCTTTATCTATCTTTTAATGTGTTATTATGTTTTTGTTTATATTGTTAATGAATATATGTCGTGGTATGAAATTGGATATTAATTAGATTGAAATTGCTTATAGGCCAGGCCCAACCCATAGGTTAGGCCATAGCCCACTGGCCAAGCCCAATCAGTAAACCAGGCCCAGCCCGTAGGCTAGGCCCAACCCACGAGTCAGGCCTTGACTCGTAGGCTAACCCAGCTATGTGCGATGCACATGACCAGTCCATGGGCTAGGGCTGGGCCAGCTTTGTGTGATGCATGCCTAGTCATGTGTAATGCACATGACCAATAGATGGGCTAGCCCAATCCAACCCAATATTGTTGTTGAATTTGAGCACAAATATTGATTGAACTAAACTAGGCTTGATTAGTCTAGATCGATTCAGGGTGATTCCGAATTAATTGACTTGTTCAAGTCAGTTTAACCTAAAATGAACTTAATCTAAGCCCAAATTATACTAGTCTAAGGTGGTTCCAAACCAGTCAAATGAGGATTAAAGATCAGTTTAATTAGGTTCTAGTAAATTGAGATCAATTGGCTTGATTGAACTAGGGTTCAAGTCAATTGAGGACTAATTTGTATTATTTGATGATATTTGAAAAAGTTGTTTTAAATGTGTTATTTCATCCCGATATGGATATGACCAGTGTGAGATTATATTATTTCCCTGCCGAGAGCAGGTAGAGCGATTCCCTTCGAGAATTAACGGGCTGTCAGACATGGCAGTTTAACGGTTCCTCCATCCGCTGTTGGGAGGAACGTGTCCCCACTTTGGCGGGTGTGGGACACCACTCCATCCGTTGTTGAAAGTGCGATATGAGTTTACCTCCATCTACTGTTGGGAGAACACAAACTCATCCCGTAGGATAAAGCATCTCCATCCACTGTTGGGGGAGTGCTCCTTTGAGTGTTTGATATACACCAATGTGATGATTGAATTTTGATCATATATTCATTTTGAGTTAACTTATAGGATTCCTACTCAACATTGCTGAATTTTCTTTATTTTTTATTTTAAAAACAACCTCCCTCTAGCACTAAATCGAATTCCAATAGAGAGCGGACCTTCCTCTACCGCTAGGTAGAGCCGCTTAGATGATTCTTAAAATTAACATCACTATGCTTATTTTTTTATTTGTGATTTGATGAATAAATGAATTATAATAAATGTTTATGAATGATGAATAAAGTGATGTTTATCTACTTGGCCTGAATGTGTGAAAAAATATAAAAAAAAAATCCAAGATGTGACATCTTTTTATGGTATCAGAGCCGACCTAGCATTTGGGCATGGTGAGAGGGCTCGAGTAGGAAAAGGCTACTCGTAGACGGAGTTAGAAGACTCGTCACAGCGTAGAGCCACCACTGGGCTACGCCTCACATGCACTATGCTAGGACCTACGGTTATGTTGGGCCTTGACAAGGACGTCAAGCCTTTGAGTGGGGGTGATTGTAACACCCCTGATTAGTCCCACATCGAAAGTGGGCAATATTAAGATTGGTTTATAAGAGTTTGATGAGTGTACTACTATCAACTTCAGCTTAAGCATTTTAGTCAGTGGTTTAGACCAAACGAAGTTGATAGGCTAGTTAGCCCATCAGGCTCGGGTCGTGACAAACAATGTTCTCTCTTTTTGGTAACTGTCATCTGCAGGGCCCAGATGCTTGGAATGAATGGGAAAAAAGGGGTTCTTATGTTGAATAACCAGAATAATTCATCACCCTCTACAAGCATGACTACCCTAAGGTTCACCTTTGGGGGATACAGATTGCTTCAACAATCAATCAAGGTGGAAAACATATGACTGAATATAGCACTGCTAATCCCTTCATCATCATGCTATATTACATCTTGCCAACTACTAATGGGTAAAAAAAGCAGAAACACAAACGAACAGAAAATGGATCTTTCAAAGATTCACTTGCTACTCTTTAAGTTTGTTTACTAATGGGTTCCTTGAAAAGTGATTCAATAGCTGGTACCGTACAATCATGATGGTAAAACAGCATTTTAAAAGACATCAAACTTCTTTTCAAAATCATCATCCTAGACCATTCTACAAAATTCAAGTCTAGAAAGCCAAAATCAAACGACATTAAGTGCAACAAGAACAAGCACAAACATAGAAGTAATTCTAAGTTAATATCTAAACTTACAAAAAGGAGAAAAGTAAACAATCTTTGATAAAGAAAAATGGACGACAAAAGCTTCTAGAAGAACAGCAATAATAAGAAGGAAAAACGCAGAGGCAGAAAATAACAGCAGCTGCAAAATCATCACAGAATCAAATGATTAGTATCAAGAGAATTAGCCTAATAGAAACCTTTGTCAAAGTCAGTTACACTTAAAAGATCTGCAGAAGCATAACTGTTACAATGTAGTGCATCCAGTAATCTATAGCATTTTCTGCAAACGATCTTATAGCTTTTTATTGTGATGAAATATCTTATAAGGCATGCAAAATAATTGCCAAAACTAACCAAACTATTAACTAAATGAATTTTGCTTCAAAGAAAGAAATAATATATATACTCAACAAAATCCTGTCGACTAAATGAATGTCTTCCTCCAATAAATTCAAACAGGAAAATATCTTTCACCAATAAACTAACGTATTTACAAAAGACAAAAGACAAGCTAGAAACAACAATAACCAACTACATTCATTGATCAATGCAGAAGCATAAATCTACCTTAATAAAGCCAATTTCTTTGGCGTTGCTGCGGAAGCACTGTCTGCAACACATAAGTCCATACTTCCTGATCAGTCCATGGGGGTTCCCACAAACTCGGCTGGAAAAGAAAGGCTAGTTCACATCATGATAAAGAAGCAGCAGATCATACAAAACGACTTCTTTCATTTACAAGGCTAAAAAGGAATCAGATCGCCTAATACAAGTCCGAAGCTATCCAGTGTATGCCCTCTGGAACACATAAATATGGGGATGTTAATTCTAACTCCTCAATGTGTTCCAGGGTTCTGGTAACAACAGGTAGATTAGTTTTCGAGAACAAGGATGCCAAGAACATCTACCGCTAACAAAATTCAGGTTATAAATTACAAAGCTCCATCAAATTTCATTAAATTCGTAAGAAAATAAGTTATAGCATACTTATTTTCCAGCCGCAATCAAGATCTTAACCAAAGAGAGTGAGTGAAGGTTCTTTAATTCCCCTGAAAGATTTCATCTTTAATCGAACTAGTTCCAGAAACTACATCAAACATAGGCAAAACGAAAGCCGTAGAACCCTTGACACACAAGATAAAGGTATCACCGAAAGCACCAAATTCAACGAAGAAAAGGCCGATATCGCTCACCAAACACGAGAACCAGGTCCATAGTTCTTGGGGTGCGAGTTCCAGACGTTCGAGTGCCCCATATCTCTGCCCGCCCCGCGCCGCGCTCTCGCCCGATCGCCTCAAATCCCTCGACCAATAACATCGCGTCGAGCGACGGGTCCAAGCTTTTATAGCGCCACTGGAAACCCTAGCAATTGGTCGACTCCATAGTGAAAGCAAACGATCGCTGCCGTCATTTCGTGATCGGACGGTTTGAGTTCTCGGAGTGCCTGTCCAAAGCCCATGGGCTGACTCCATAATAAGCCCATTGATTGGAGGGCCGAATCCCCTAAGAATCTTTCTGCTAAATATTATTTCTGTCTAAATTTTTGTCCTTCTAATTACATACAACTATGTTGGTGGAGATATTTTATTTAATAAGTTAAAAAAATTTCTATATATTTAAATTTTTATACAAAATATCAAATACCCTCTCTAATGACCAGTGATGAGGTTAGATTATGATCTTTCCTATTGGAGCTTATTTGACTTTTTTAATGGGACGATAGATTCTGGTTGGATTCAATTGAATTGAATACTTTCACTTGAAGTATATATATATATATATATTTTTTAAATTATTTAAAATTATAAATCAGTTAATCAAATTAAATTAACTAATCTTCAATCGATTTGATATGATAAGTCTTAAGTGATTCCAATTTAACTTATTTTATTTTAATTAAATCGAAAATTGATTAGGTATAATTATCCGATTTGATTTGAACCGATTTAAACACCCAATGTGGCGCAAATGCAAGACCTCATATTTATCCTCTCCCACTTCGCCAAGTTGACCTCATCTTTTCGATCCACAAGAGAGCATGTCCTGTAAAGCTGTGGGGTGCAATGAATGGAAGCAATATGAGACAACGACCAGTCTAGTGAGCATATCAGGTGGTGGAGGAAACAGCAAGTCCATCTCCTTCAGATTCTGCTATCTTTACCTACCTTAGTTATGACTCCATCTGTGCAGCTAAGGGGACAATGAAGCATGGCAAAAGTACAGATGTGATGAACAGGTAAAGCATCCTTACCACTTTAGCTCATTGTCTGTTCCACAAGCATTCATAATCACAAGAAAACTGGTACAAAGAGGGAGTTGACCTAATCACTTGTGGATTCTTCAGCTATAAGAAACCTGAGTGATTCTTTTCAGATTTCTATTAGAGGTTTAGATTAGGCAAAGTGAAGCATCTCTTTCTAAGCTTGATAAAGTAGTTGTTGACACATTCTGATCTATCTTGGCATGTGGATTGGCTGACAGATTCTATTTACTATCATTGTTTTTTTCTCAGAAAAGTTAATAGACCTGAAATTGTAGGATATTTATTTGCTTCAACTCTCAACCGGGAAGAACAGCTTAAGCATTTGTTCTTAGTAGACAAGATGAAATGGCAATTGAATTCATGCATCGTTTCAACCAAGAATGATGTGAGCAGCAGACAGGTCAACCTAAAGAGACTTGAAAATGATGGATAGATATGTCGAATAGAGTCATCTGTATTTGTTGCTGCAATTGTCATCAAGCTATAGATATGCTGCTTTTGATGGTGTCAAGCGATCTCCTTGTCTTCATCAAACACACAAACACAGCAAGAACAGCTCAGTGATCTTTCCCATCATCCAGCAGCAGAATCAATCATCCTACCTCTTTACTACCACTACAATATCCCATCACTGTCACCTCCAAAGTTGTTTTTCTTTGTGGATTCTACCACCCTACCAACATGAGCTTGGTGGAGTGGTGAGGTCAGCGCTAGATTCTTAACCTCTGATGCAAGGGATAAATCTTGTCTACCAAATGAACACTTGGCCAAGCTGTCAAGGAAAAGTTGGTGCCTTCATGAAATCTGGACAATTGTTTGCAACTTAACAAGTAGGTCAGTGATGCTCAACTCCATTTAGGTTCTTCTCCCTCAAAAGTAGAAGTGTCAGTTGGGAAATCTCACTTACTTTGTATAAGAGGAAGATTTAACTATCAGACAATTACCTAAATTTATGAGTGTAGCAATTTTGAGTTGTTTGTTTACATGCTAAACAAAAAAGTACTGATATTAATAATATTCTTCGTCTGATTACGACTTGACATGTGGATGATAATTTATCGTACATTATCACTATATAAATTGTAAGAAAATATGAATCATCATAATTCTATGAATATTTTTTTTTATCATAAGTAGTCACCGATCTCGAGTTATAAATATAGATCATTCTTTTTTTATATTTTCTCATATCGCGTATCAATTGATTTGGGTATCGAAAGGAACTTATCATATTTAAGTTTGGAAGTCGGGTTTGATTCGGAAGTTCATCCTCCTAAAAATTTGTATCGTTAAGTAATTTTCGATAAAATTTAAAAACAAGTTTGATTTAATTTGTTTTCGATAAAATTTGTCTCCACTAACAAATAGAAAACAATCAAATCAAACAAGTTGCAACATATGAGAATCTCAGCTGCACTTCAACTTCCATAAACAAAGACCTCACTCAAATAAGAACAATCTTTTTTTTCTTCTCATTCCTGCAGAACACAACCAAGAACATTACAGGACACAGGTACCTTGTTATATATCTGACAACGTTGGCATTCAACAGAACTGCTCCTCACTTTCCTAGTCTTTCATCAGCCTACTGAGAAAGCAATGGCTTCTGCTATTTGTGTGCTGAGCTCATGCATTCTTCCTAGTTCCTACTATATTCTCTCTCTTGGGTCATCTTGCTCATATGGCTGTGCCTACCCATCCCGGCAACGCGTGCTCCCCTGTAGGCCCTCCCTGTCTCTCCCTGGCTTTAGCACACACAACCAAAGGAAGGGCTGTGAGATGGGGAAAACATGGAATGATACAGTGCACTGAGAGGAACAAGAAAAGAAGACTTCATCCACATGACCCCCCACTTGTGATCCTTTCTTGGTAGACCACCCAACCCCGACATCTGTATCCCTATCCACTGTGCTCATAGCTTTTTGTTTGGAGCTTTGTTAGTTTCCATGTGCTCTGTATACATCCATTTCCACCTACAATTGGATTGTTTAGGAGGAGGCACTGTCAGTACAGCAGGGACAGAAGCAGAGCTTTCCTCCCCCCCCAAAGAAAAGGAAAGAGGCTTTTGTATCATTGGGGCAATAATGCACACCTCCCCATGTGTCATCCCTTGGAACAAGTGATGCTTACTAGGTAGTTAAGACCTTCGGGAGGATGCATCTGCCCCGGCATGATCCAAGGTTTGTGCTTGCAGATCCATATGCAGCCAGTGGAAGGTCATTCCTAGGCTCGATGACCTGCCATGTCCATTCTTTATCTCTTGAGGTCCTTGTCATTCATTACAAGTCACAGGAGGTTTCAAGCAATGCTAAACACTCAAAAACAATAATTAGCATATATATATATATATACATATATATTCTATGGCAAGCAATTTCTCTCGTTCTGGCATCAAGTAGATCCCAGGACCAGCATTACATCATCCTGGTGGAATCAATTCAAGGGATCACATAGTAGTCATGTAGATGAGGATTAAGGTGCTGATGATTGAAGTAACAAAGTACATGAGAGGACCCACTGGATGAGAATTAATATTGAGGACTATTTGATGGCACACATGATGTGATCAACTAATATGTTCTTGGCTCACCCACCACATATATCTGCAAACATCCAGGACAGATCCAGCTAATGGTTGTAGCAGCCACAACCGGCAAGACAATTATATATACATGTGAATACTAATCATTCTGTGTCTGCTCAGCTTACTTTATGTATGAATGCTTAATGTAGCATAAACATTTAGATCTTCTACAAGTCACAAGAGAATATGTAGATTACAGAGACCCACATCTGTCCAAAGAAGTATCTACTTCTCTTATCTGTTTCACAAATCAGCACAGAAAATGTTGGTATGGAGAGGTATTGATGGAATTTATAGGTATATGGTGAGACAACTTGTCATGATAATAAAATTCTTTGGCACATGTGATCTACAATGGCAGGTGTAGCTGTCTGTCCAATGATTCTTTGGAGTAGTGCTCCATAATTTTGGAAAATAACATATAGAACAAGTGGGTCTTCTTCATATTATAATACTATCATTTGTTGGCACTGCCTGGGCCATCTTTCACCTTCATATGCCTAAACTGCACTGGCCAAGGGACTGGGATTTGTTTGGCATGCCATGAGCACCCATTAGAATACTCTGCTGGGAGTCTGTGAAGAGAATCTTAAATCCTCCCTCTGCCTCCAGGTTGGGTTGTAGGGAGATTGTTGTGTTGGTACAAGGACATGTTCACTGTAGTTGCAGGAGAAGAGAACAGTCATCCCTCAGGCTGCAGTTCCGAGTCCTCTCTTCCAGGAGCAGAAGAATTGAGCTGCTAACAGGAGCCAGGTAAGGGTTCCCTCTTCCTTTGTCATTTGTTCCTTTCACCAATTGTGAGATGAGATCATGATAGTTTTTTCGCATTTGTCATGGTCATAGAGCACATAATGTTCTCTTATGGCCTTCAGCTTACAGTAAGACAGAATGGTTGTGTAGGATGATAGCTCATTAGGAAGCATTTCTTGCCAATTTTTCTCTCAGAGATTGACATGTACAGGTTATGCACCATTCTGTAACCAATGTAATTGAGTTAGAGGAAAAGGAGACATCAGAAAACAAGAAATCTAATACAAAACAGTAAAATCAATGCTTTTTCTAGAAAGCAATTTCATAAAATGTTCAACCATAAGACAATTGGAATTTAAGGAACTCATCATGTTCAGGAATAACCTACTGAAACCTGAAAAATTAATTCCTTTTAGGAAGATGTTAAATTGTTAATAATGTTGAAGAATATCTTTCAACTGAATGTCTTCTTGCTTTCCTTTCTTTTTCTCTTCTTTTATCTTAGGTAGCTAATTCAAAAATCACCTGTATCTTTTTTTGCCCTTGTGAACTAATTTACCTAATATAATTGCATGTCAAAAAACTGCATAAGGCATGCATATTAATTGAATTATTTTCTCCATGTATGCTTATATAGGAATTCGATAAAAAATAACAGTAGCTTTGTTGGTTGAAACTTGATCACCTTTGGCAGTCAAATTCAATTCAACAGAACAACCACAGTAGTGAATTTGATTGCAAGATGAGATACCGTGAAGGCAGGGAAAGCAAGGATGCATGATCTTGTGGCTTTAACTTGCCAAAGCACAACAACACCACTCTGAAGACATCAGAAGATAGAATTTGAAGGCCAATGGGGAGATACATGAAGCAGCATGACAAAGAATACTTGAAGATGGCCATCTTGAAGCAGGAAACTGCCTTTCGACAACAGGTAGCTTCTTGTGCCTTCAATTCGGACAAGTCATGAGGAAACTGCTGCTGACTCCATTCTATCGGCTGCCTGATCCAGGTGCATGAACTCCACCGTCTATACCAAGTTCAGCATCTGCTGATGAGAGAAATGAAGAACACCAACAAGAAGATCCAACTGGACGAACATTGCAGGGCACTTGATCTGGAGCTGCCGGCAGAACAATTCAGTGGAAAGCAACATAGAAATGTGGTGTTGGAGACTTACCAGGAAAGCGACTTACAGCTGACGCTTGCAACCGGAAGCAGCACCCGACGAAAAGAAACATCAACTGCTTCAGATTGTGGATCTAGTTTTTCTTCATCTTCAACACAGTCTGGAACTACAAAACAAAATGGCAACAGATCAGGACTGTTCCAGGTTCCTGAGATTGATATGAGGTTCAATCATGATAGGCATAGTGGATTCAAGATTGAGGAACAAATGAGACAGGATGGTGTAAAGCAGCGTACTTGGTTTTCTCAATGTTTGGGCATGAACATGACATGATTGCTTTATGCAAAGCAATGAGATATCATTTGTGGTTGTCAGAGACAACCAATTTAGATGGGAAACTGCCCTGTAGAGTTGAAGATGGTGAGCAGTGAATCTGTATAAGCAGAAAAGACAATAAGCTAGAATTAACAGAGGAGAGATGCACGTTATAATTGGAACTAGAAGGCCTTAGCAGCTTAAACTATTATCAATGCTAGAAGTACATTCTCTAAATGATGTACTAAGTTGTTTATTGGATGATGTAAAACCTATCGATCTCTCAATCACCAGCAACTTTCAAATGACAAACTATTCTGAAGAAGCAGGATGCAGGGGCTACCAAATATGCATGCATTTGTCCAAGCATACTTTGCATACAGAATTGCATTTTCAATTTAGATTCAAGTTAGAGTCAATGGACAGATCAAGGAACATGTTTCTTCAGAAATTTTTTTCTGCAGTCTTGGTATCTAGCAAGATACAAAATTGATATGGCAGCCAACAAATTCTAATCCAACAGCAAGTTATATATTACAATATGCATTACTTTTCAAACTTGTTGTGACATTTATCCAAAAGCTTCAAACTATGAAAGTGAAACATATTGTCATTATTTGGTACTTGTAATAATATTAATGCATGAAAGCATACAGAAGATCATATCTCTAATTGATTTAGCAAAGTGCTATCCTGAATTAGGAGAAAAAATCATATATTGCCCAACCAGACATGTAAAGTCATCTACCAATCTTGCTCTTCTTTTACTAAAATGGAGGAATAATTGAAGAATAACAAGAAATTTTCATCATCAAACTGCACCCATGCCTGTGCAATCTGAGAAGAAACTACTTCTCTCCACTGCCATAAGAAGAACCAGAGAAAGGCACAGCTCTCTCTCTCTCTCTCTCTCTTTCTCTCTCTCTAATTACTAAGATAAAGTCATAAGCCCACTGAGTGCTCTACTGCTCTTTGATAAGGAATCCTTCTACAAAATTTGAACAGATTTCCTTATTTATCATTCAGAGGCAAGGCCTTGTTTTCATAATCTAAAGGCCGATTCATATCAGACTGATTACATGAAAAAACCACCTTAAGAACAGTATTATCAATTTCCTGTCATAGTGAAAATATTAAATCAAAATGTATTCCACATATACCAGCAAAATACTTATGATGCAGCAGTATAAGAAGCATCAAGAACCATACTGTTACAGAAAAAAGAACTCATAATTCCTAACTTCAAGTTTACATGTAATAACAATGATATCAAAACCTAAATTATATTTCTTTAATCCTATTTACAACTTTTCTGAAGGCATTATCCTAGACAATACAAATAGAGAAACTGATGTTGCTAAACATACCATATCTAAAGTCTACTATCTGAGCATCTTGCAAAATTTTGGAGAATACAACTGACAGCAGAAAATTCTGATAGGAGTTAGCCAATTGTTTTTGAATGCTTACTTTCTGCAAGCTTGCCATGTAAATGAGATATGTAATCCATAGAAACAAGAATGAAGTAAAAAAATGATATATGAATTAAAAAATTACCAGAAAGAATATCATTTAATGTTCCTGCATTCCAAATTTAAAAAGAAAACCTACTGAATTGAGTTAGTTAGAATGGAGCTTAAAAGACAAGTTAAACTATGTGAAATAAAGATAATTCCGAAGCAAGATAAGCTTTAGCTTTGAATCTCTTGATACAAATCATAATTCAGCTGCTCACTCATATGAGAAAGGAGAAAGCATAATGTTCTACTGCAGAAGCCTTGTTATCTAGATTCTAGACAATCACTGATGCCTTGCTGTCACAGAAGCAAAGCAAAATTGAAGCCTGATCATCAGTCGCATTTTCTTACGATATTTTCTAGTATGTGGTTAGCAATCAGTATCTGAGTCACAACAATTCATGCTATAATTTCACATTCACTATATGATATAAGACATTAACATGCAAGATTTCAGCTGTTTCGGCTTGTGCATTACAAATGCTTCGGCACAAAATAAGAAAGGGTATCTCCCATACATAGATGGTTGCGAGTTCAAAATTTCAACATCTCAGGTAAAATCAACTCCACCATTCAGACATTCATAGGCTCTAGTATTCTATTCGTAGTCCACCATTCAGATATTCCTAATTTTAGGCTTTGAATCAAGGTTCGTAATTTTGTACCATATATATATATATATATATATATATATGTATGTATATATATATATGTATGTATATATATATATGTATGTATATATATATATGTATGTATATATATATATATGTATATATATATATATATGTATATATAAATGTATATGTGTATGTGTATGTGCATGTGTATATATGTATATGTTTATATGTGTATGTATATGCATATGTATATATGTATATATATATACATATATATATATACACATACACATACATATACATATATAAATACATACATATATACATATATACATACATATATACATATATACATACATATATACATACATATATACATATATATATACATATATACATACATATATATATATATATATAAGGGCGACGTCACCGAGGCTTCTTCTCCCCGCGCAGATGAGGAGAAGTTGCCGACGACGCCAAGGCCTCGTCGCCTCAGGCAAGAACGAAGCGACATCTCATCTATGGCGTCTGGTCAGGGAGGTCGGTGATGGATCGGGATCGTTGAGGGAGAGTGGTGCCAGATCTCCAGGTTCTCCCTTTTCTTCTCCCTCTTCTTCAACTAATATCGCCATATAGCGGGCGACGACGATCGAAATCGACCATCACTGATCAATTTCGCATGATAATGAGGCGAAAACAGCCCCAATTGATGGTATCACCCGGTAGCAGGCGGTATCTTTCGAAATTGAAAAGTTTGATTTGAATAACATTCAACATCCGGATAAGGCTTACTGTTTCTTTCTTTTTTGTCTTGTTCTTTTGCAAAAGGTAATTGGTAAAGATGAGATTCGAGTCCAGAATTTATAATAAACTGTCAAAGTCTTTACCAGCTAAGATACCTGACACCTTCCTGGCTATTAGCTTTACAAACTAAACCCTGAAATCCTAAAGAGATACTCTATCAACCGCACCTCCCTTTAAAGCTCAAGATCAAGAACTATTGAGTGCGCTACGCGATTCAGAATTCTTGCAGACATCGAAAATCTTAAAAAAGAACCTAACTTTTAAGATACTGAACCAATTTTAACAAGAAACCACCGAAAAAATGCAAGCTTACTCGGGAATGGATAAATGGGGGGCAGGTCGCGCAATAACGAGATGTCAACGGAGGTGAATACGGCCCCGGCATTGATCGAACCGGGCGTTCCTCGATCGATCATGTCAAGATACCAATTTACGAACTCATTCCGAGAGGATCTCGCAGAAGAAGCGGTGGAAGCGGAGGGCGAGACCACCTCCTGAGATTGGAAGAGAGAACATGGGATTGCGTATAAGCTCTCGCTTGCGGCAATGAGGGCTCGAAGACGTCGCCGGAGAGCGGAGCCCGTAGGTGGTGGAACAGGAGGCGGAAAGGGAGGAGGGCGAGACGAGGAGGACAGAGACGCGGGTGGTACGGCGTTCCCGGCGATTACCTTCTCGATCTCGTGATTGGCGCATGGGGGTTCCGTTTTTTAGAATTGCCGCTTACTTCCCAAAACGAGCCCACAAAACAAACCCAACTCATCAGACGATCACCACCGTTAATCCCGTCATTCCAATGTGCCGACGAGGGCGGTATCGTTGATTTCTTCGTGGGTGTCGAAAGCGGTGCTTCTTTTTGGTCCCTTTCGTTTCGGCGTCTGGTGACTTAAAATGGGCCCCGCGCAGGGTGGGTTTGCCAAGTCGCAATTAGCTTGCACCGAGTTCGGTTTGGGTTCAACTCGAATCAAACCGCAGGACCGGTCCAGATTTTTATCGGCTCGGCACGGCTCATCCGTGAACGAGTCACATGCGGGAATCTTAGCGAGGGCGAGCCATCCTAGCGATCCCAGCTTTGGATTCCGTGGGTCGCACCGACCGGCGCCCACATTGGCCTTCCCCTAGCTCTCGTGTTCGGTTCGCCGTCGCCCTCTCCTTTACTCTTCGTTTTTGCCCCCCGCTCGTGAAAGCTACACGCGATCGCTGTTAAGATTTCCCCTCTCCTCCCGATTTGCCTCTCGCCTTTGCGATCGGCAAGGTCTTCGGAGGACGAGGAGGAGGCCGGGTATATACCGACGTGAGGCCTTTGCGCTGCCATGTCGAAAGCCCGGGTATATACCGACGTTAATGTTCTCCGGCCCAAGGATTACTGGGATTACGAGTCGCTCACCGTTCAATGGGGGTAAGAGCTGGATTCTCTGAAGCCTAGCCGTGGATTTAGCCCTAATTTATATGTCCCCTCTTTGCGGTGTTCTCTTTCTTGATCTGGCACCGATTTGGGCAGCCGAGCTACCCGATGCATGTGGATTTGCTTCTAACGTGTGTCTTGCGTGTGGATTGATGATTGTCCACTTTGATTTGCCTATTTAATGTCGGTATTCTTTTTTATTTTTTATTACGTGAGAGAGGGGGAAATACATGAGCATCGATTGAAGGAAGGGTTTTTGTTTGGGGAAAGAAAAACTTGACCTCGGGAGAAAAAAGGTGGATGATAGGAAATGTAACAGGTTTAGGAAGAAGAACGAATTGAACGCTAAAAGCACTAGTTTTCCTGGGCCACGTGATAGAGAGAATAGAAAATAACATAACAGAGATGTTCGTTTCAGATTTCTTTTGTTTTGCTAGATCTAAAAGTTTAAATTGAATAATCATACACGACTTGGACATTGTGGATGCTAAACGATGGTTTCAAAACCTGATCATTACCAGTACCATTGTTGCAAACTGCTTTTCAGGTAACTTATGATTGAAGCAGGAGTACTAAGGTACCTGAAGATTCTGACAACCAACCAAAAAAGTGAAATGTTTAATATTTTGCATTTGTTGCTTTTATGCATTGGAGATATTGACAGAAAAATAAATGGAAAAGTTAAAGGCATAAGTATCTATATATCAGTTTTCTGGAATCATTCTTGTCCAAGAAAATTGGTAAACTTCTTATAGAGGGGAAGGAATATAGAACATACATTATTATTAGTCCAAAGACTCAAAGATCTGCTTGAATTTGTGGAAAGAGCATCTGCTAAACCACTCATGAAATCTATTCTGATCTTGGCATGACTCATGGGACAAATGACTGCATGGTGTAGAACCACGGATCATTGGTTTTTGTAAGGTCAATTAAGAAATTCAACGGTTCTAGTAATTGATCAAGCCTTAGAAGATCAAAGTCAAATTTTCAGTATGAATTTCACTTTGCCAAGTCAAGTTACTATCCATAACAGAAGATCAAAATCCTTCAGCAGCAGTATTTGGAGAAGTGAAGATACTTCCTTCTCGAGTGAGCTGCATGGTTTACATTTCTTTTCTCTAGCTTCTTCATACTTCATTTAATCAAACACTAATCCCATCTACTCTAGTTTATAGTTCTTGAAACTTAGTATGTTAATTTGATATGTAAACTAGTTTTTTAATTGAAATGTCAGCATATACAGGAATTTGATAACTTGTTAGTTATGAAGCTTGTATATGTATCAATGATTAATTTATACACAACTAACAACCAGCCATTCTGTATTTCTTTTTTACTTAATTTGCATATAAATAACCTTTCTGTCCGGAGTAATGATCCATTGACATGCCCTAGATTCCCTTTTGGTTATTTTTTTGGATTTTTGCACATTTCATTGTATGTGTATTAAGCTATTAAGAATTCTTGTAAAAAGAGCAACTAGTTATATGGTACTTGCTTCATTAGCTGCTTGTGCGGTGTTTTCTTCAGATTTTCAGAATCGTCACCGATGATGATAATGACAAGAAATAATTTTTTGTATTCACTTGGAAGATGAATTATGCTAAACAAAGTTCAAAATATACTTTTTTCTTCAGGAATCAGGATGATTATGAGGTTGTGAGGAAAGTTGGAAGAGGGAAGTACAGTGAGGTCTTTGAAGGCATTAATGTAACCAATAATGAGCGATGCATCATCAAGATCCTAAAGCCTGTGAAGAAAAAGAAGGTATTGATTCATATGTTGGTTCTCATGTGCTATTATTGCATTTTTTATCTTTAGTGTTCTTTTAATGTACAGGTCCTTTACAAAAAATTACTGGAAAAAGAAATATATCCTATTGTTTGTTAATAACTTTCTATTGTTCATGGAAAAAGTAACCACATTGATGTCTTATATAACACGAACAGTTAGTCTGATGGTCACCTGGAATTTAGTTCGGCAAAGAGAAAGTCGGATGGGACCTACTCGTATCATTTATAACTCTCTTCTTTTTATATCAATGAAATATATAAGCTGAAACGAAACTCCAGAGAACGATTGCTGTCTGACCATCCATAATGTGAGTCTTGCAGAATACGTGACAAGACATGACTTGCCGATCAAAGTAAATAAAATGTTTCATTGGTGTTCTGATAAATTAATAAGCTCTCTTGAATTTTAGCTGTCTTATATTTATTTTTCTTTTCTTTGCTTAATATGTTTTTAGGAAGCTATATTACATGATTTTATGAAACCAATTTCCACTTTACACTTGTCATTTTTCTATTGTTCTCCTTGTCTCTTATTATGATGAAAGATAAGCCATGTTTTCCCTGTCCGTATTGTCCAAAAATTTGTAGATCTAGTGGATAGTAACACAATTTATTCATCTGTTTTCTTTCGCCCTTCTCTTATTTTCATTCTTGCTAGTCATGGTGATGGTTTTAGCTCCCGAAGAACTTAGTAAAATGCAGTATTTATATCTAGTGTATTCGTTGACAAATATCCACACACATGAAACAATCTGATTATATAATATTTTGTAAGGTTATTCTTTGTCATATTCTCTGGATCAGAATGAATGGAGATAAATATTGATTATTTCCCTTTCTTTAGTAAGATTGTTCTTGCTAAGAATGCCACCATGCTTTTTTCACATACTCTTCAAATGAAAATGTTCTTCCTTCCCATTCTTTTCTTTAAGTAGTAATTGTGTTTTACTGTCATCTTTTATCAGTTGCTGCAGTTATGCTACCATGAGAATAAAAGTTTGTGGCTAAACCGATTTATCTCCATTGTTCTTTCTAAAGTGTTTTTCTTACATCTTTTTGCAGATTAAGAGGGAGATAAAAATACTTCAGAACATTTGTGGTGGCCCAAATATTGTGAAGCTTTTTGATATTGTCAGAGATCAGCATTCAAAAACTCCTAGCTTGATATTTGAATATGTTAACAGTACAGACTTCAAAGTCTTGTACCCTACATTGACGGATTATGACATACGATACTATATTTATGAGCTTCTCAAGGTTTCTCTCTTGCCCCTTTTCAAAACAACTCTGCATGCCTTATTTATATGCTTGTTTGTCCTAAGGTTTAAAAAATTATGAAAGCCATAAGAGAGCCAACAAGTGTTTGGGAGCTATCTTCCTTTGCAAGTCATTGTTAGGCTAAGTAAGCTATCACATTGAAGAACTTTGATCATGAGATCTAATGTAATTTTCTTGATAGATTCATTCATGAGAATGATGTTAGTTTGTCACTTGTTGTTTATGGTTCAAAAAGAATTGGCTTCCACCTTATCTGGTAGTGATATTTCAGCTTTTGGACTTTTCTATCAATCTTATAAGATGTATACGTAAACTTGGATATATTGTTTAATCTTTCAGTCTGACCATTTGTTGATGCAGCTGGTGGGCATCATTGCTCAGCATATATTTTAGCTGTAGAATAGGAGAGTACAAAGGTGTAACCAATTCTGCAAATAACTTTGAACTTGTACACACATGCAATCATTGTCCTACTTCTGGGTTGCTCGACTATTTCTCGAGATTTATTTATCTTCACATGCCTTGTGAACTTGATACTGCTTTGTGGCACTTGTAGGCACTAGATTACTGCCATTCTCAAGGAATCATGCATAGAGATGTCAAGCCCCATAATGTCATGATAGATCATGAACTACGGAAACTCAGGCTAATAGACTGGGGACTTGCTGAGTTTTATCATCCTGGCAAAGAGTACAATGTTCGTGTAGCATCAAGGTAGGTATCACATGCTAAAGTTTTTATCATCCTTTTATCTGGCAATTAAGGGAAAACATAAGAAATGACTTACTGCCTTTTTCTGAGGTCAGTTACTTTGCTAATTTTTTATGCAGAACAAGGCCAATTATGACATTTTAGCATTAAATAGAAATAAAAATGGCACTGAGTAAGAAGGAAGATTAATGAATGTTGATATTCAAAGATCTAATTGTTATTGTTAGTGCATCTTTTGTCTTAGTTGTTCTTCTTGTTCAACTTTCTGAAGATTCTTGACTGGTGCCTCATGTTTGAGTTTTTAAGAAAGCAGCAACCTTTATTTCTTCTTAGATTCTTGTAACATCTTAAACAGTAATGAGTCTGAAGTCCAACTTTATCATGTTTTGGACATTTAGATAGCCGTGACTATCTGGAATTACTGCTCTATTTATGAGTTGATGTTGCGTTAGGAACCAGCCGGACATTTAGATAGCCATGACTATCTGGAACCTTTCTTTCTAAATGTCAATCTGTATGACCTCGTACAACCAAAATGATGAAATATAAGATGAATTCTTTATCATGGATGTTTCCTAAACATGTCTAATTGTTAGATTTAGACTAAACTCTAGTAATGTACTTAAATGAGTTTGTTGGAATCCAGATACTTCAAGGGTCCTGAGCTCCTGGTTGACTTGCAAGATTATGACTATTCACTGGACATGTGGAGTCTTGGTTGCATGTTTGCTGGAATGGTAAGTGATCTCTGTTGGAAAATTTATCTAATGAAATGCTTAGTCTTTTGAACACTATTAAGGCACACTGCAATCAACACTAAGAACTGTATATGGTTTACACATCTCTGCTGTTTGATTACAGATATTTCGCAAGGAACCTTTCTTCTATGGTCATGACAATCATGATCAGCTTGTTAAAATTGCTAAGGTAAATATCAGTTAAACTTTGTTCTTTCTGCTTTGGATGTAAGGTTATTCAATGCAATTTATTTGCATTGGCTTTTAACAGAAAATTTCATTGAACTTGTATGTTGATTCTCTTTCCAAATTTCGAAACTTATTAAATAAATATTCAGATTCTGATCAGAAGTGAATTTGTACTAGATGACAACTTGTTATTTTAGCCTATTGTACTTGATGCAGTTTGTGGTGGTTTTTTTTTTTTTTACCAAAGAAAATTAAAAATATATTAAAACTTAACCAAGTCTGATACAACCACTGCTGTTCACATCATTGCGAACCAACATCTCTAAGACAGAAGGCAGTTCAGCCTGCCAAATAACAGTGTCAGCTTGCATTCTTTCATGATTTGCAAGCTAATTTGCTGGTCGATTTCCCTCCTGATAGATATTGGTAATCTTCCATTCCAAAAATTGAGTACATAAGAAAAATGTATCCTTAATTATATTCAAAACTCCCCTTGGGGGGTCAATCTTGTTGGAAATTAGATTGACAATTGTAAGAGAATATGTCTCGATTAATAATCTTTGAATGCCAGCCCGCAAAGCTGCTTGAATCCCTTCCTTAATTGCCCAAGCCTCACAGTATATATTATTCCTTCTTACAAGCTGCCTGCATCCAAAGATTAAAAGTAATCCATTAGTGTCCTTGATAATAAATCCTACTCCCCCTAAATCCTTGTGGTCCCAAGATCCATCCAGCCCTTTTGTGTAGGGATCCATTTGACAAGAATTTCTTGTTTCCTCTTATTTCCCTCAGGGATAGCAATTGTCAACACAGTATAAGCAGCAGCAACAACTCTACACAGTAGGGTGAAGGGCTGTATTTGTGTGTTATTAAAAAGTTTATCATTTCATGCTTTCCAAAGGTACCAAAGAGAAGTAGCAATCAAGGTTTTGATTGCCATAGCATCATGGGAATGAATAAGATCCCACACCCGTTTAGCATAAGAACATTGAAAAAATAGGTGAGCGATAGATTCAACAGGTTCATCACACCAAACACATGTAGAGTTGTTGCTAATACAAAAGGACCCAATCCTATCAGCATTTGTGGTGGTTTCATTGACCTATTTATCAAGTGTCATTCCAGAAATGTGGTTGCATTATAATTAGAAGATATAATTAGAAGGTTTTTAAAAATTTTATGATCTTATTATTGATCAAATTGCTAATGTGACCTTACTGTCTTTATAATCTGGTATCTCATAAGGCTTTGTTCATTAACTCCATTAGAATGTATGTGATGCCAGAGCTGCAACTATTTGTGGTGTACTTTTCTTTGTTTAGCCACTGAACCTGAGAAGGATGTTATTATATAAAATATTTCCTTTTCTCTTCTTCTTCTTCTTCTTCTTCTTCTTCTTCTTCTTCATTCATCCTCCCCTTCCAGAACCACTTTGACATTTAACTACCATGTGCATCTTGGTATGGGCCTGCCAATGTATCATCACTTTCTAAAGCAGTTTTGAAACATGGTATCTGGTAGATCTTCTTTGGTTTCACTTTCTAAACAAGGAGGCCTCATCTTTCTCCTTCCAAGAGTGTAAGGTTAAGGTATACTAATTCCGATATGTGATGACGCATCCCACTTTGTGATTGTGCAGGTGATGGAGCCACTGAGCCACTTGTTGCTGAAATTTCTGTGTATACTCAACTAACCATTTCAACTGGGACTTTAACCATTTCCGACATGTGATCCCACCCATCCCTGCTTTGTGATACCGAGTGGTTTATGCTGGTCCCACCAAGGGTTAATACTGGTCCATATGATTTGGTTTTTTTTTTTTACTCGTATTGGATGATATAAGATTGTATCTTGGTACTATACCAGTCCGATAAGGTATTGAAACTGGTATTGGACCATAATATTAAACCTTAGACCAAAATAACCTGAATTTAATATGAATGCAAACTAGACTAGAGCTGACCCTTTATAGACCTGGCTGCATTGATACTGAGGGGACATGGGTTTTCAAGATGGAAGGAACAGAATATTACTAGGTAATTGAGAGTTGAGAGACATGGATGGTCGTGTTGAAATGTAATCAAGATTTATTGTGTATTAGTTTGTATTTTTCAGGAGAACCATATGGGTTGGTTTGGAGTCAATTCTTATTTTCATTTTTCAGGTACTTGGTACTGATGAACTCAATGCATATCTTAACAAGTACCGTCTAGAGCTTGATCCACAGCTTGATGCTCTTGTTGGAAGGTATGATTGTGTTTCTTCATGTGGACATGATAGATAGTGGTTGTTTATATGTGACATACTATACTCCCAGTGGGATGGAGTCTTGCATTTTTTATCCCAATATCATAGTCTTGCTTTTTTTGCTGCAGGCATAGCAGGAAACCATGGTCTAAATTTATCAATGCAGACAATCAGCATCTTGTTTCTCCAGAGGTCTTATTTTGTGCTTCTTTTGTAGCTTTAATGTGCAATATACTTTGGCCTTTAGATATCTACTTTTGCCTTCTTTTGTTATCATCATTCCCAATAGCCCTTCATCGTGACTATGGCTGAAAATTTGCATGCAGGCAATAGATTTTCTTGATAAACTCCTTCAATATGATCACCAGGATAGGCTCACAGCGCGAGAAGCAATGGTAGTATTTCTGAACTCATATAAGATATTGCTTTTATTCCAAATGAACTCTTATTGTGCTGCTGATTATGATTGAGAATCCTGCATGTAATGCCCAATTTTGTTGATTGACATTGTAACATCTACAGGCAGCATATTTTCAGTTGAATTTTTTTTTTCCAAGAATATTTGGAGAGACTATGTTAATAAAAAAAATTTCAGCCATAGTAGACTGTAGGAAATCCTGGAAAGAGGATTTAATTTGTCAAAGTGTGATTATGAATTTTACAGTGTGAAACCAACTTAGTTAAAGACTGTAGATAAGGGTTTAAAGGATTTTTATGAATCATTCTCCGAAAAGTGATTGCAAAAACTTGTGATTGAATTAAATTGGTTGCAAAACTGCTAATAGGAAATTTCATTACTACAATTCCTGAAGAGACAGCCAAATGCATATGAAGGATCTATCATGAGGAGAACTCAGGCCTATGAACCAATGTTTTAAATATTGATAAGATCATAAGACCAGTGCCCGGCATGTATTGACCGACATAGGATGGTACATCTGATACATTCATTACCATATTGGTCTATGTACTGCTTGAGATTGTCATCCAAGATAATAAACCTTATTATGAACAACTATGTTATTATCTTTCTCTAAAAGCCTGATTGTGCTTGCTTTCTACGTCAACACAAGCCTTTACAGCACGGATGTTGTATTGCTGCTTTGTTTATCTTTTGCAGGCGCATCCATATTTCCATCAAGTGAGGGCTGCAGAGAATAGCAGGATGAGGACCCAATAAAACAGGCAGTTCTGTTGCTGCTATGAAAGTGAGGGCTGTGCAGGCAGTTCTGTTGCTGCTATGAACTCATCCCCATACTGTTATGGATTTGATGTACCTTTGATCTTCGTCACAATTAATAGCACTTGGACGATGTATCGTGCTTGTAGTACCGCCCGATCGAGCCTTTATCTTCCCCTTCTGTAGCACTCAATTGTCATAATGCCTGATTTTGATGTATACTCGGAAATCCTTAGTTCTTGCATTTTTATTTCCTGGATTCTATTTATTAGAGCACCGGAAAGCATGAATCCAATTTGGTTAAATCGGGCAGTGGATGCTCAAGTCCGGCAAGCAAATTGTTGAACCTGTTTCATGTTGTATGTTTGTTGAAAGTCAACGATCATTTCATAATCAAATCTTAGTATGATGTTAGACATGTAGTCAATTATAGATTATTTTTGTATTTTTAAAAATTATATTTAATTTTTTTATATTTATAAAAAAAATAAAATGTTTTTTTTTCATATCATCGATTACTCAACGATAAATGAGATAAATTGTCCTTAATGATATATATTATAAAATAATGATTAAAAAATTAACCAAATAGTTTATTTTTATAAATATAAAAAATCTTAATATAATTATAAAAATATAAAAAAAATCAAAAATATTAAAGATAATTAATTATATTAGATAATTTATAATTAACCCGATAATTTCACACCTATCCTCTAATCTCATTCATCAATTATTTCTTCTTCCTACTTGAGTCTATCGTCATATTTAATATATCATTCATCATGATTCAATTCACATTAACTTATTCCAACCATTATTAACTTCAGATTATGCCCAAACTAAACCAAGACAAGAGTGATCTAATTGATGCGTTGAGTCTACTTATTGATGCGTTGAGTCTGAACGACTGTTGAGCTAAGAGTGATCTAATGGAATGACGATACTATTTGCAACTGCAAATATATATATATGGGCTGAAATATATATACGGGTGAAGACTGCCATGACAATAAGGTTAAAACAACAGCTCAGAAAAATGCTAGGAAACCAAGACAAGTCCCATCTTCATCCCAATTTATGTGTTCATTGTTGATGTAGATTCTTTTGCCACATAACACTTTAAACATAGCATATTAGATTATAGGTATTCCAAGATTCTGTAACTTAACCTTTGTACTATAGCCATCTTTCTGAGTATCTGGAAGCACTCGACGGCGGTATGCACCAACACCGGCCGATATCGTAGGATTCAACAGCCGATATCGTAAGGGACCAGGCCTTGTAGCTCAGGTCCATTGAGTCTGCTGTTGTTGTCAAAGCTGAAATGCCACGTAAACAGCAAGTTATTACATTTTGATGACTAAAACCCGAATAGATCTCATGCGGGAAATAACCTCGACAGACAAAACCCGTAAGATGTGCAGCTTCAGAAAATGCAAGCAATGATTTCAACAGCTTAAACTTGAGCTCAAAGTAAAAAATGCAGAACATCCGCGATAAAAGAACATAGAGTGCAATAATTCATCCGTGATCCGTGAATTTAAGCGTGGAAATGTTCCGATATGCTCTAACACATCGACTGTTGATTTTGCTCATCTTGAACCTGCATGTGCTACCATAATTGATCCAAGAACCGACCCATTCAGCAAAACTACTCAACTAAGAATTTATCTTATTCTTGGAAATACTGCAATCAGGTTTTCCATTTGCATCGACTCCATGTAATGGTTGAGACTTAACCGTATCTCTAACGAACTTAACCATTGGATGCCTCAAGTGCAGTTGTTTGTATGACTTAGGAATGATAAGACAACGATAAACTTATACTAGCTGTTGCAGTCATCCCCTCAGTCCTACATCAACCACCAAATTACCTATATGTTATAGAGCCGTCTAATGTAGCAGCTACATAAGCCTTGTTCTTATCTTCTAGCGATCTAATAATCGCACGGTAGTACGTGTCAAAAACTAAAAGTTTGGTTCACAAATTAAAGATTAATTCCTGCTGGATGCATACATAGAGCAGAAATGGGACACCAAAATGTCACATGATGAGAATCCTATTCACCTAACAGTTCATGTTGAATAGGCTTTCCCACAAACCAATTCAATTCTTCCTCATTTTCCAATCAGTGGTTGTGGGTTATGGAACCCCAATTATTAGTATTTTAATTGCAGTTTGATTCCAATGTCCGCATTGAACTAATAAATGGATCATTTGTGTTCTTCTTTAGCATATGCTGGGAGATCTCAGAAACAATGTCATTACCTCTGAAGGGGGAAGTTGGCGAATGGCCCATCGATCGGAATGGTTCCACAAAGATCATTGTTTGAGAGGTCCCTGCAACAAATTTAGAAGAGATTCTTCGGTGTTAGATCTTAGAAACGTGAAAGAAACACATGAATTTGGATGTCAAGCCATTGTTCCTTACAGGACTTTGAGATTTGAGAGGAAGACAAGCTCTCTGGGAATGGATCCGGAAAGCCTGTTGTTGTTTAGCCGCCTGCAGAGATGATTGCAACCAAAAGGTGATCAGAAATAGCTAATTGATACTGTAATTTCGACGACGAAGAAGAAGCAATGTTTGTGCATGAGCAATGAAGAAGCAAATGTGCTCACAAGAATCTAAGTGACTTCAACTTGGCGAAGGACTTGGGGATCTCTCCCTGCAGCTGGTTCCCGTACAAGTCCATGCTGATGAGGCTCTTCAAGTTGCCCAGCTCCGCCGGGATCTTGCCTTGGAAGTTGTTCCGGTAGAGCTCCCTGCAACCCAGGCAACACCATCCGTGAATCAAGATCCCATCTTTATGGTGACAGAGGACAGAGACGAAAGAAGAAAGCCTGGGAGGGACTTACAGGTACTGGAGGCGCTCGAGGCCGCCAAGCTCGGGGCCAATAGAGCCGGAAATGTTGGAGTTCCCCAGGTCCCTGCAACGAAAGTTCGGTCTTTGGTAAGGGAAAAGGGTAAAGGTGGGTGATTTGAGAGAGGAAGGGGACGGGAAGAAGAAATTACAGGCGGATAACACGGTTCTGGGAGTCGCAGGTGACATGGAACCAGGTGCAGGGGTTGACGAGGGTGGGATCCCAGCTCTGCAGCACGTTGGTGGGATCCGTCAGCCGCGTCCTCCATGCGTGCAACGCTTCCCCTGTTCCCAACCCAAATCAGAAATGAACACACCTTTCTTCTTCAAAGAGCAGCGAGGGAGGAAAGAGAGCTCACCTTCGGGGTTGGTGGACAAGGCCGGAGAAGCGGCGAGGAGCAGGAGGAGGCAGGGAAGCAGCACCGGAAGAGAAGCCATTCGAGGATAACGGGGGACAACGAGGAGGGGAGAGGGGAGAGGACTCTGTAATGGAAGCTTCAAGGGGGAGACACTATCCATCAATGAAGGGGGAGGGAGGGAGAAAGGGTGTCGGAAGTCAGCGGTCAAAAAGGAAGGCGCACGGAAGGAGAAGGGAGAGAAAGGCACGCCATCGTCGTGGGCGTGGGGTTTGGTTTTGCGTGTGTGAGGGTCGGTCGGGTGGTGCAATCACCCATCCCGGTCTTCAGCGCGACGAGCCACTCGAGGCGGCGGTGGTGGTGGTGATCTGCGCGTGGAGAGGCGCATCCATTGGCCGCAGCGAAGTGGAGTCAAGTCGTGAGACTGAGGGCACTCATGCATGCGTCACGTTCTGTCACGGCATGGAAAAGCAGCGAAGTTGCACCGTTCCACGCGTTGACTCGGTCAAAGAATCCTTCTTCTCTTCCTGAAAAATGTTTGACTAATTCGACGAAGCATTAATTCTATCTACCAAATATAAAATTTTAATTACTGGCTCATGGTGAATATAATATTTCTAAGCTTGTAACATTTTGTCCTTATTCTAACATGAAATATAAAGCATTATATCGGATTAATTAAAAATTACCCTATAGTTAGGCCCTCTGTGCATCCTGAATTCTAAATTTAAGAATTTTATAATGACCTCCTTATAGTCATGAAAGTGAGCCACTTATCCATATTTCTTTAAGCATAATCAATTTTAGTAATAGAAGATATAAAATTATCGATATTACGAATGATAAAATGATTGTTTCAACTATTACTAGTTTTGTTATCTATAGTAACAACACCTTCGTGTCACCAAGTAGGTCCGCCGGTAGGTGCTATGCCCTGTCGCCCTCGCCCTCCTCCCGTAGCACCTCCATCTACTCCCTCATCTGCACATACACATACTCTTATCGTCATCGATCATGCACGTGCGCTGGTGCCCCACCTCCAAGCAACCATGTTAAAGGCCTCCATTGTCCGCGAGATCTATGCTTCTATCATCATGGAGAAGCCATCAAGAACATGGAACACGTCGTGCGTGAAGCTACAATACTCGTCGAGCTCCCATGCCATGTTAGGCAGGTGGACCCATGCATTGGTCGCCATATCGTAGGCTAGCATCGATCACAACACATTCTTTTCTCTTTTCATATCTGTCGACCACGAACACCATTCAGTGATCCTTTGATCCTGATGAGCACGAAGGAGGAGCACTACGAGTCGAGCATGGGGCCCCGACGGATGCCAAACTCAATACACCACATCGTAGATGTGGATGTCGTCGGTGAAGGCCTAGTAGTGGTGGTCCAATCCATTCCAATCCATGAACCACCGCTAGCCCTCTCCCAATGGTGTCTAACTGATAAGAGAGTGGGAAGTCGTGGGAGTGACCAAGGATCGATAACATCAAGGTCCAGATACTGATGGCTTGGTCGAGAAGTAAGAGATGAAAAACTAGGAAGGACAAAGAGGATTATTACTAAGAAGAGATAGGTTCGGACCGGACAAGATCGATCGGGTGAGGTAAATAGAATTTTTGAGGCGATGGAAGTAGCACAACTCGAGGTGGTGCTATTATTAGTAAAATCGATAATACCTAAAATGATCATTATTTTCATTGATAAAATCGATAAATTATATGAGTATTATATTTTTTTATAAATAGAATAAATGAGATTAAATATTTTTCTTCAATAACTATGGAGATATTAATATATTTTTTTAAATTTAGGGACTAAATTGTTGAAAGAATCTAACTACTAGAATAATATGTAATATACCCCATTATATCTATTGATTAATGCCTGCCGTCGATTAATAGGACAAGGTAAATATTTTTGATCAGGTTAACACTAATCTCAAAGGTTCTTTATATTCGTGTATAAAGAACAACAAACTAGTTTGAATGATGGAACTCATGATTTATGGCTAACATTAATAGATTAATTGAATCGATATTTTTATTACCCATATCGGTCTATTAAGTTATCGAAATCGATACATGAGAAGCATTTAAAGATTTTGATTTGATGCTATATCGTCATCAAAGTGATTTGCTCATCTAAACACATCTTCACGTACGTACACAGACGAAAGAAAACTTTGAACACCTTTTCGATATCATTCAATTCGCTTCGTATGGCTATGGAAAATACGCAAATAATTATATTGATTAGGAGCTAACTCGGAAAACGTGAATATGTACATATTCAAAATTATTTTATGTGCATTGAATTCAATAGATCACTGTTTGATTCAAATCGGAAATAGAATCGATTCAATGGTTCATCAATTTCAAACCTAATCGGAATCCGTAATAACCGTTTTAAATAGACAATTATGGTTTCTAAACTGTCTAAATATAATAAAAATCAAAACAAAACATATATAAGGTCTATGATATGATATTAGTAGTTAAATACTTACTTTAAAAGCAATTAATTTGGATTTAAATCTTATAGAGTTATTTAGCTTCATTAAAATTTTATAATTTTACCTTTTCACATTAACTTTTTTTTTAAGTCATTAGAGTGATTATAGTTATACATCTATTTTTTTTATATTTTAAAAATAAAATTATAATTTTTATATTTTAAAATATTTTTAATTAAAAAATTAACAATTCAAATCGGAATCAGAATTAAAAAATTCAAATAATTCAAATAATTTTTTTTTATTTTAAATTAAATAAAAAATAGAAAGAAAAAAAACCATTATCAAAGGTTGGTAGTGTAGGCTATAAATTAGAAAATGATGTCCCAAAGCTTCTAGAATTCATTTGAGTTTTTGTGTTATCCATCTCTACCTCTATCTTTAGTCAAAGAGGCGATTCTTGTGATATTGCTTGTTGTATGGGAGTTGGGTTTTTATGATTTTATTTTTGAGGTTTAGAGTTTGTTCTCAACATTCTTTTTTAGGTTTATATGTATCGCTCCATATAGTTAATTTTGATGAAGATTTCATAATTTTATTGCTAGGTGATGTGATAAGGATGATAAAAAAAATATTTATCACTCTATTTATATATATTTTTTCAAATTTTTCGAGGAGATAAATCAGAGAACCAACACAGTAATTCTCATTGCATTAATCATTATTATACTCACAGAACAGACATTATGAGGTAAGTTAAGCTATCCATCGTTATACATATGGTAAATTCTAGAAATAAAACCTCTAAATTTGATAAATTTCTCCATCATAGCATCTCTTATTTCATAAAAAATAATTTTACCCTTACAAGTTTGTCCGTCATCGTCTCTGCGTCACCATCATCCTTGTCATCCTTGGTACCAAAGGGGGCATTGGTGAGGATGGTGAGAGCGAGATGCACGGGCAACAATAAAGATGACGATAAAGGAAGAGAGGAGGGGAAGCTAGGGTGACGATGTGTGATAAAGACAACTAAGAGTAGACGATGATAACAAGCAAGGGGGAGAGCTTAGGTGTGGAGACACAAGCGACCATGTGATTATCCTCCTTCACCCTCTTCGATTATTACAAACATAATGATCATGAGGGATGAGGGTGACGATCTGAAGGCGATCAGGATCTAAGGGGCAAACGGAGTCGAGGATAAAATTATCTTATTTTGAATGAAGGGGTGTTACTATGAGAATTTCTCAAAGTAATTTTTTTTTAAATAATTATCATATATATATATATATAGTTATATTAGTGAAAAACACATGTTTAATATAAATTCAATATCTTTTTCTTTTGTAGATTATGCATATTAATATGCAATGATAGAAAAAACATGTTCAACATTAGCAGTAGCATCATCTTCTGACATATCTAAATAAATATAGGACAGACAAAAAATAAGAAAAAGGGACAAGTAGTTGAGACGAGCGCTAAGGCAAGAGACTCTCATTTCGGTTGCTTTCCTCTTATATTTGAGATGAGTGGAGTCCATCACTAAAGCAAAACTTCTTTAAGAAGAGATTTGAGTTCATCATGCTCTCATATGAGTTAATTGGAACATTTTAATTTAGTTTATTTTAGTTTTGTATCAGAAAAAAATTAGATTGACTCATAAAAATATGATGAATAATTATTATCAATTCATATTTAAATATTTTAAACCTAATGATGCAAAATTAATAAGTTAATGGATTACACTAAAAATAAATCAATGCTCTTCTTGAGATTTCGAATAAGAAATTATTTCATAACGGAGGATATATTAAATCTAATGCTCTTCTTTAAAATTCAGTCTTTTATTGGTAGATGATTTCCATAATCTTAATTTATGATATTGATTGGTGAGATCAATTAGTACAAGAATATATTTAAAATTTTTGAGAAGAAAAAGATAAATATTTGATTATTAAATAACATAAGAATTAATTTTATAGTAATTTTATGGATGACATAATCTTTTGAGGTCACTCATTTCTACTAGCGAACTTTCTTCAATTACTAAAAATCAAAACCATTCAGACTTCAAACACATATTTGTTTATGATAATTAAAGAAAAAAATATTAAAACTCAAGAGAAATAAATATAAGAGAATTATAATATTTATGTACAGGATCCTTAATGAACATTTGAATTCACTTGTCTCAACTCATAATTTATTTTTTTATTTATAGAGGTTTAAAATTTAAAATATTAAACTATTTTAAAAAAATCATAATAATATTTTTTATTATATTTATAAATCAACATATGTTAATACATAAATTCGAATCTAAGATCTATCACTTATCACTTATTTAACTGTATATTAATAATCTTGAATGTCTGAGCAACATTGTTGTTTTCTAATTTATCTATATATATATATATATTTTATATTCTTAAGATATTTTTTAAAGTTAAAATCTTTTTATTTTTAATATTATTATAAAAAGAAAACAAATATCTTGTCGACTGTATTCTATGTAAGTCCTCGCCGTCTCCCTCTCCTCTGTGTGTGTGCTGTAATGGCGGATAAGCTATCCCTCTCCCTCTCCCTCTCCCTCCCTCTCCGCGTTCCCTCCCCTCCTCCCTCCAATTCAAAGCCGCTCTTCCATGAATCCCCGTCCCCTAACACCCCTCCGCCTTCTTCCACTCTCGCCCCAATCCTCCACGACCTCCTCCTACCCCCCCAAAACCCCGCTCTTCCGTCCCCCGCCCTCCGCAACCGCCGCCGCCGCCCCCCGCCCACCTCCTCCCGCAAGCCTCGCCTCGGTAGGTCCCACGACCCCAACCGTGGCCGCCCGTGGTCCATCGACCCCCGCGCCTCCCTCCGCAGCCACCGCGCCCTCCACTCCCTCGTCCACTCCACGTCCCACCCGCCCCCCGACCTCGACGACCTCCTCCGCCCCCTCTCCCCCTCCCCCTCCCCCGATTCCCCCCTCGAACCATTCCTCACCGACCTCCTCGCCGTCATCGAGGGCCTCGAGTTCCACCGCCACTCCGACACTGCCCTCGCCGTCTTCGACTGGGCCCGCCGCACCCTCGGCGACGCCCGCCTCTTCTCCTCCGGCGTCGGCGCTGGTCGACCCATCCTCCCGGTTGTCATCAGCATCCTCGGCCGCCAGGACCGCCTCGCCGATGCCGCTGCCCTGCTCCAGTGCCTTCAGGACCACGGCTCCTCCGCCGACGTCTATACCTACACCTCGCTCATCACCGCCTATGCCCGCAAGAAACGGTACCGGGAGGCGCTCGCCGTGTTCCGCCGGCTGGAGGTCGATGGTTGCAAGCCGACCATCATCACCTACAATGTTGTCCTCAACGTGTACAGCAACCTGTTCATGCCGTGGAACAAGGTGGCCGCCCTTGTCGATGCCATGAAGAGCAATGGAATTTCACCGGACAGGTACACCTATAACACCCTCATTAGCTGCTGCCGTCGTGGGTCACTCTACGAGGAGGCCACCGAGATCTTTAGAGAGATGAAAGCTATGGGCTTTGCGCCCGATAATGTCACCTACAACACGCTCCTTGACGTCTATGGGAAGTCCCGGAGGCATGCAGAGGCGTTGGGCGTTCTTCATGATATGGAAGCGGCTGGATTTTCCCCCAGCATTGTCACGTATAACTCTTTGATCTCTTCGTACGCTAAAGATGGGATCTTGGATGAGGCAATGGATCTCAAGGAGCAGATGGAGGTGAAGGGGATCAAGCCGGATGTTTTCACATACACCACTCTTATTTCCGGGTTTGAGAAGGCTGGCAGGGATGAACTTGCTGTGAGGATCTATGAGGAGATGGAGAGCAAGCGGTGCAAGCCAAACTTGTGCACCTTCAATGCTTTGATCAAGATGCATGGGAATCGGGGAAGATTCACAGAGATGATGAGGATCTTTGAGGAGATCAGGTCCATTGGCTTCAAGCCAGACATTGTAACTTGGAACTCGTTGTTGGCTGTGTTTGGACAAAATGGAATGGATTCAGAGGTCTCAGGAGTGTTCAAGGAGATGAAGAAGGCAGGTTTTGTGCCTGAGAGGGACACATATAATACCTTGATCAGTGCTTACAGTCGGTGTGGCTCATTTGACCAAGCTATGGAGGTTTACAAGAGGATGCTTGCTGCTGGCATTGGACCTGATCTTTCCACTTATAATGCTGTGCTAGCTGCACTTGCTCGCGGGGGGCTTTGGCAACCAGCGGAGAAGATACTTGCGGAGATGAAGGATGGGCGTTGCAAGCCTAATGAGCTTACATATTGTTCATTGCTCCATGCATATGCCAATGGGAAAGAGTTAGATCGGTTGCATGCATTATCTGAAGACATATATTCAAGGACTATCGTGCCACACAACATGCTTCTGAAAACACTGGTATTGGTCAACAGCAAGAGTGATCTTCTGGCTGAAACAGAACGAGCTTTCATGGAGCTGAGGAAGAGAGGTTGCTCCCCTGATATCACTACTTTGAATGCCATGGTCTCAGTCTATGGAAGAAGGCAAATGGTTGCAAAAGTGGATGAGATCCTCAAATTCATGAGAGCCAGTGGCTTTACTCCTAGTTTGACAACATTCAATAGTTTAATTAACATGTATAGCCGGCTGGGAGACTTTGAAAGATGTGAAAAGATTCTTAATGAAATCAAGTTGAAAGGTGGGAGGCCTGACCTTTACTCATATAACACTGTCATCTATGCCTATGGCAGGCAGGGCCGCATGAAAGATGCCTCAAGGATATTCTCAGGACTGCAGGCTTCTGGTCTTAGGCCTGATATTGTAACATATAATACTTTTGTTGCAAGTTATGTGACCAATTCAATGTTTGTAGAGGCTATTGATGTAGTTCGCTACATGATCAAAAGTGGCTGCAGGCCAAATGAGAATACCTACAACTCTATAGTAGATGGGTACTGCAAACAGGGGCGGAAGGATGAAGCAATTGCTTTCATATCGAACCTTCAGCAACTAGATCGTGGAATTCCTAAGGATGAGCAAGAAAGGTTATCAGAACGACTAGCGAAAAGTACTTTGTAGTTCCAAAGGAAGTTCACACTAGATGGATACAATCAACTTTTCTTTTGTTGGCTATTACACATTGCAAAAAAACAAGAGGCTGTTACCACACTTATTTACAACTTTTCAGCAGCTTGATGCTGGGAAATGAATTGTTTGAGTAATTGGATGAAGCCCCCTTCTGATCTCAGAGGCTTGAGCCTAGATCAGGATCTATATCATCCAAAGTCGCTTCATCCTCTGTGAGCTATTTCTTAGGTATTTCTTGTTCAAATCTCTCTTGGCAAAGAGCACTTTTTTCCCCACATGTAATCTTGATTTGACTTTATGTTGTAACTGACTTGTACATTTCTCGTTAGGTTGCTCTTTAAGTAAAAAAACATGTATTAAAATGTCACATTTATACTGATTGTGCTATTATAAGTTGCATTTTGTACTGATACTGTAAGCAATTTGCTCTTTTTTGTTCGTGTTTTATGCATCAATAACTGTGGTATAGCTTGGATGATGTCTTGTTCAAGTAACTAGGCACTAAGGTTCTAGAAACCATACTATGATTGGAGGAAGGGGTCAGTATGATGACAAGCATTCTGTAAGAATAGATATAAGCTGAGGACACTTATCTAGGTGATCTTCCATTGGCTGCTCACAATACATAGAAAACTTGGTGTCGGTTGATCAGGATTCTCTTTGCCATTACATTGTAACTCGTTGATTTTCATTAACGTAAACTCCACTCATCTTCTTCAGAACTATTGACTTGGAGTTATCTATGATGCACTGAGTGAAAGCATTCTTCCTTTGTCATGTGGTTTCCCTTATCCGATCATCTATGTGCTTAATTATGTAGCAAAATTATCTTGATAAGTGGAGGAAAGCAGTTATGCAATTTATGGCTTATTCTATGCTTGGTTCAGGCCTTTTGCACAAGAGATAATGAATCGATTAAAGACATAGTAGTTCTATTCCCTCCTCTTCGGCTGTGCCTCTGTGTGCTTCATGTGGGAATTCACATGTTCGCCATAACATCATCTTTCCTGTTAAGTAACAACGGTTGTATCATGCCCTTACCTTATCAATAGTTTCATGTGTTTCACAGTCAGCATTGGTTCTGTATTTCTTCTTCCTTCTATCTCCGCAATGTGGAGAAGATTAAGCTACTTTAAGCTCAGATTTGATGTGTTTATGCAGCTTAGACAAGAAATCATACTTGTTCCAGAATGTCTGGCGTCCTGCATTACTTGAATGATACGCATCATGTCAATTATGTGTGTGCCTCACATTTTAATAAGAAATTTGAAGGTTGGTTAGTGAGTGAGTTTAGCAATCAATATTCTTCTCCTGCCATGTTTCTACTCAGTTGTGGGTTCCTATTTCCTATTCCCGAATCTGAGTCTCTTGTTTAACATCTGATTTCTGTATCTCAAACTACTACTGGCTTTCTCTTCTTTTGTGATAAAACATAACACTGGCTTTGGAAGAAACTCTGATGCTCAAGTCCATTGTATGGCTGAATTTTGAATGCCAGGATTATGAATATCAAGGTTTGCTTTACATCATGTTATCAAGGTTTCCTGTTCCTGGATAGAGTCTCTTGTTCAGTATCTGATTTCTGTATCTAAATGATCTACTGGCTTCGTTTTCTTTTGCAACAAAAACAGACTACTGGCTTTGGAAGGAACGCCGACATCCAAGTTTATTGTATGGCTGAAATTTTCTTGTCTGGATCAGTATATCAAGGTTTGCTTACCTTGACATCTTGTTATACTAGAAGTTGAATTGCACCTAGAAGTTTCATATTCATAGTATGGCTGACGTTTTCTTGCCTGGATCAGTATATCAAGGTTTGCTTTCCTTTATATCTTGTTATTACTAGTAGTTGAATTCCACCTTGAGGTTTCATATTCCTAGTGTCTTCAAGGTAAGTTTATTTTCTTTCTTGTACATACTTATAAGGTAAATGCATAATCGAACTTCAGTTGTATGACTTGTCAGGGTTTTGTTTCACATCTTCTAGTAGTCCAGACAGGTCATTGAGTTGATTTGTTGCACATCTCTGCATATTAAATCGCCAATCTTTCCTATTTCTCCATCTTTTTCAGAAAAGGTACTTGTGGACAGCTGTCAAATTAATTGTGAGATACATGTAATCTTCAAACATGAAATTTGGGTCCCTCCAGTAATTCTTATCTTGTTCCTGGTGAGGCTAATTAGGAATTTTCTCTCTGTGGGAACCAAAGAAGATAGACAATGGATCGACCATGAGAACAATATGCTCAGACCATAAATGGAGTAGCCTGCACACTGCCACTAGATTCCATATCATTTATTTGCTGCTGTATGTCCCAGGATCAAGACAAACATTCCCATCAGCATTTCACTTCGGATTTGAGAGGAAGATGTGCCAACATATCATCACTATTGTCAATTTCTTTCACCACTGTTAAGCAAGCAAACCTTAGCTTTCCTTTTTCACTTTCATTGTAATGAATCATGATGTGCACAAGGAGCTAGAACTTTTAATGCATTAGAGAAGTAACTATTTGTTTAAAGGAGGGGAAATTTTGTCTACTTATATTCTATTTTCTGATCTTTTCTTTGGATAATTTCAGGGAAACAAACCTTGTTTCTAAATGTCAGATACAGCAAAGAACAAAGAGCATGTTTGGATCAAGTAATCCCACTGATCAAGTTCTTTGTACTTTTTTAATACACGAAAGTTAGATATTTCCTTAAGCGATATGGATCTTAATAGATTACGAACCTTTATAGTTCCTGTTTTCCTGGAAACTACAATGATTCTGTTCATTCATCACTACCAAGCAGGACTTTACATGATATGACAGAGAAGAATAGATGTGGATGACATCTTCCTGTGTCCTTTGGTTTCAACTCTGCAAGTGTGGGAGGCTGAAGCACATGGGATGTAAGTGGCAAGAGTTGAAGCCTTTGGAAGGCATTAAAGGGCAGTACACACATGTCCAAAATAGCTGAAAGCTTACCAGGACTGAAACAGTGGTGGTTCAGAAACAGGTTGTGTGATAGTGCAGTGACTGCAAAATGTTGATAGCCTGATATCCTGCTACCTTGGACATGACCATAGATTCTTATACAAAGCATGCTTGGTGTTTGTAATTTTGACTCACTGAAAGATTGGAAAGAAGACACTAAAAAAAGGAATCAAGGGGATGATTTGAGAGGAATATGCATGCAAAGGCTGGAGGTTTAATTCAACCTGAGAGGAGTATGATTTGTTGGTTTACATCTTTAATGCCACTACAGCATGGTTTGATCACCTAAAACCTAGTAATAGTTCTTTTGCACACATGTAAAGGCATTTGCTTTAGATGTAAATAGGACTTGAAAGCAATCTGGTTGCTTGGTCAATGGGAAGTAGTGTTGATGTTAACACTACTTCAACACAAGGAAGACTCTGGATGTACAACAACAAATCATTTTGTCCCAACTTTAATTGATTATATAGAGTAATGTCTTTAGTTAAATCAAAAGTGTTCAAATATCTTTTTTTGTAGTTTTAGTAAGATCTTCATCTCATCTGACTATAATATTTATTGATCTTCTCAAGACATGTTTATTTTAATGTAGGAGCTATAGTTAATTATTCACTTATGAAATATTTTTTTATAGCTTTCCTAATAACTTTGGACATCTACTTCAATATTCTTATCTTGGTTATACTTTGATGCAGCATATCCATGATATTATGTTGGGAGAGACTACACCACAAATATTCAAATCATTGAGATGGATAATATGTGCAAAGGTACTGAACATATCAGATCTACTGCAAGATATAAGATCAAAAGAATACAGAAACAAAGGGCCATGGTGCTGCATTGAAGAAGATCAAGTGTCAGATTTGGTCAAATTTGGTTGGGGATGAATAGCATCTGCAAAGGTGGTGGACATATCAGATTCACCAAAGATCTTACAGTAGAAAAAAAAAACAGAGAAAGGAAAAGAAAAGAAAAGAAAGGAAAAGAAATCAAAGGTAATGACTGAGATGGGAAACCACATGGAGACCTTGAAATCCCCATGTCCTTGATGCAATGATGCTTTCACACAACCTGTCTCGAGACAAAGCACAGAGTTCTGGGTCTTGGTCAATAAAGGTAGAAGAAGACTAGGAACATACCACCATCCCCAAGACACCCTCCCACCTGGACATGACCTGTGGACCCCCTTCCAGTGACCAACTCCCAGATGCTGTCCCCACAACAGGAGAAAGAAGAAGAAGCTCACAGCACATTGAGGAGTTCCTGAAATCTACAGAGAAGTGAAGGGTTGTTCTACACAGACAGCTTCATGTCTTGAGATCCTTGGAACTGAAAACAGTATTTGATTAAAGAACAGCAAGACGAAACAAGGACAGTGAAGTATAAACTGAGGAATCAAAGAAGAAAGCCTCTCCCCCCAATCCATCAATGAATTATACTCTATGGTTAGTCAGCACAAGAAGAAGATGATGATGATGAAGAGAAAGCAGCAGTAAACAGTTTCAATCCTACACTTGGAGCCTCCAAACGATCCGGTCACGCATGTCTTGTGGCTTCTCAACAGCTGCCACCTTCGCCCGGTGCGCAACTCCGGTCGTCGTCTTCCCTCTTTCTCCTTGAGCGAGCTCACAGGTTTCGCCGATCGAGACGCATCTCACGTCAGCAGGAGGAATGAAGCAATCCATGGAGAGGCCGGGGACATTGAAGGCCACTTCCTCGATCGTCCACACCTCCTCCATCCTCGTCTTGGTGTGGCTCATTGCCGCCTCACCGAACCTGAAGAGGGTGACATCGGAGCGACCGGAATGGGCGATCATTATTCCCTCCACCGGGCGGTAGTCATCGAGGAAGGAGTTGATGGTGGTCTCCCAGTACACTGCATCGCCTCCGGCGGTGGCTTGGATTCTCGTCAGGTGTGAATCTTCCATGTGGACGAGGAGGCCGGTACGCTGGCTGAAGCAGCCGAACAAGACGTGCCGGATGATCTCTGCGGGGCCTTCGCTCCGGGCTTTCAGCGTCTGCGGGTCGGCGCAGAGCTTGAGGATGAAGCAATCCTCCCCGTTAACCTTCTTCTCCCCGATGCAACGCGCGTCGGCAAACATGCTTGCCGTGGTCAATGGATCAAGACCCTGCAGAAAGACCTGCACTCAGAGCGAATCCATAGCTCGAGGCTTCCTCAAGCAATTCAGTGACCACAAGAAAAGTACCTGGAGCGCGCGGCGGAGGGGGCGAACGGGGCCTCTGGCGGCATGGGCGCCGAGCCAGGGGGTGTGGCGCCACACCACCTTGCCATTGGAGCCGGCGTGGACCTTGCTGCCGCCCACGGCGAGCTCCACGTACCACATGTCCGGGGTCATCTGCCAGAGGACGAAGCCGCCGGACTCCGCGGTGCGCGACGAACCGCCACGGTTCTTTACGACTTTCGTCGCGGTCTCAAACTCCGACGCCACCATTCTCACCTTCCCCATGGCGTAGGCGTTGCGGATGGATCTCTGGAGCTTCAGACCCCCCGACGCCGCCGTGTACTGCTGTAATATGTACTGAGCCGACGAGGTCTCCTGAAAGGAAGAAGTATAGGCGATGATGAACTAAATCCAAGCAGAAAAGTTACATCAACATGTCATTTTGGCGCTACAGATGTATTCGGGCAATAAATTTGGAGCTTTCGTCTCAGGAGAACGAGAAAACCGGAATCAATTAAGAGCGTCAAAGCGTCAAGCTGTGGCTTTTGCCGAGGAAGTGATGTGAACAGAGCAATGAAGGAAAAGAAGGCGTAGCTTACGATGGGAGTGTTCTTGATGCTGAGATGAGGCAGAGGGTCGACGCAGCTAACATGAAGGGGGGCCAGCGGCGCACCCATGACTCCGAGCAGGAGGCGGAGGTCCGAGCGGCGGAACGAGGAGGACGGGCCTCCGGCGGACGAGGAGGTGACGGACGGGGCCCGGGAGAGCTGGCCCCTCACCCAGCGGCCCCACCCTTCCTTCGTCGGTGCCCCATCGTCGTCTCCGGAGCCGCCGCCGTCGGGGCCCTCCATGAGTGGCGCGAGCGTCTCCCGGAAGCTCACGGACCTAGCGACCAGCGCTGCCTGGTCCGGGGGCAGCGACAGCGACTGGTGGCGCCCGTGGCCCTTCCTCCGTCGCGGCGCGAACAGCGCGGGGGCCTCCGCCGCCGGAGATCGGCCGCTTCCCGTGCTCTTCTCCCGAGATCGCGACCGCGCCGGCGACAGTCCCCGCACCACCTCCTCCCTCAGCGCCGAGAAGAACCCCTGCTTCTTCTCCATGGACTTGCCCTGCGAAGCTCACTCCACTGGACTTAACCGTAATTTACAGTCGCAGCAACGGCCGAATCGCCGTTGTCCGTTAGGATCTGAGAAGCTGGAATATAATACTCTTTCCCCCAGAGGAGGTTGCAGAGTCGGATATATAAGCGGACAAGGAGAAGACAGGAGCGAGAGAGGGAGAGAGCTGCTCAGCTCGGTGGGAAGGGGAACGAGGAAAGCAACCAAAAGCAGCGTAACTAATAATAATAATAATAATAAGAAAAGAAAAGGATTAAATATATCGTAAACAACAATTGGTATTTCGCGTCACGAGATTAGCGTTGATCAGAGATCTTCCAATCGCAGCCGTCCGCCGGCGCCTACTTACTCCACTGTGTTGGGTCGTCTCCAGTACTACGTTGTAACGTTAATCCCACCAAACCAAATCATCAAACACAGTGCGTGTGCCACGTGGAGCATCATGCTAACCCATAATTTTGGGTGCATTGCATTATGCATTGATTTGCAAACGTACACAATTCGATAGATATGGGAACTGAAGCGACTCATATAGAATCTTGTCATGTTTGCAAGTAAGATAACACTATAAGGAAAATCCTGCTGAATGATTCTTGCTCTAAACGACTCATCACTCCTTTTGCTTCGAAGACACATTTATATGATGTATGTTAACAATATAATTTTATATTTAATAGTAAATAGAAAATTATATTCGATTATTCTTAAAATTTTTCATACTCTGACTAATCAAAAGATTAACATATTTAAATCAGAGATTTTCGTAATCCTTTATTTGCTAGTTGTACGTGACTCAATAGGAAAAGTGTGTTTTTCTACTAAAACTGTAGCTATCAGGCTTCTCTATAAGTTGAGACGAAGCCTATTATTATTGATGATGATATTTGATATAGCATAATTTGATAATATACCCTCTAACAACTGCTTACAACCACATCAGTGCCAATCAGGAGCATCAAAGTCAAGATGACGGATCATGTCGGCACCATGCCCCTCGGGTATGATAGCATCGATTGAGTACGATGCCGCCCAGCAAAGATCAGGACGATGCCGACCAAGTACAATGTCGCCTCGCAAAAGTTGGGACGGCGTTGACCGAGTACAATGCTGCCCCGCAAAGGTCCGAACGACGCCGACAGAGTACAACATCACCTCGCAAAGGTCAGGATGGTGCCGACCGAGTACAATGTCACCCCGCAAAGATCGGGATGGTGCCGATCGAGAACAACATCATCTTGCAAAGATCGAGACGATGCTGACCGAGTACAACACTGCCCCATCAAATCGGGACGGTGTCAATTGTTTGGCGCCGAGGCACAAAGGACGATCGTTGTCCGCACGAGAAGCGAGTTCGTCGCTTAAAGGGTCAACGACCATAAATGTGTCAAGTACGATTGGTCCCCATGCGCAGGATATAAAACCCATCGTCGAGCCAACGTTAGAGGAGGATTTCCTTGTCTTCACTTAGCTCTAACTAAATCTTTGGAGGGGTCAAGTGGAAGAATCCCCCTCCCGACCCCGACCTGTGTGCAGAAACCAAGCGATAAGAAAGGAGGCAACTAATCAAAGGGGAACCCCCGCATTCCAGAAGCGAGGTTCGAGCTCGACCCAATCGGACGATGACTTTTGCTGCCCGAATATCCACACGGGCGATCTTACGCATCTGGGATATGACCGAATCGTGTTGACACCTCAACCACAGTGTGATACTAACAATATTTAAAATTTTCTTAGATTCTTTAATAATTTTGACCTCTTTATATAACGGGGAAGGAATTAGGTTGAGATTTTCAAATTTACTTATTTTTGGAGAGGAGACTGAGCTTTGCTTCCGCTTCTTAGCTCTAATAGTACATGTGAGTTTTGTATTCATGATATTTAATGATTAATAATTTTTTATTTCAGTAAAAAGGAACTCTACAAAGAAAATCTTATTTACGTACTTGTTTAGTACAAATGATGTGGTAATTAATCGACACATTGCTTTGGATGCTCAGCACACTATTTCTTCTCTTCGTCTTCAAGTGCCAATTATGGGCATCAAGGTTACGAACCAACTAACCTCTGTCCTTGCATCCACAAGATTCTTGATTAGGTCTTGGTGTGTTCAAACGAATCATGATTAGCTATCTAAATAAATAACCTGCTTTGAAGATGGTAGCTTCTTTGTCTCGCCATCATCCCACAATTAGTCCGATGGTAGCTTCTTTGTCTTGCACTGACAAGGTTGCCTTTGCTCTTGGTAGTTCACACCAAACATGTCACGTTCACTGCACCCAGAAACAGGACGAGCTCATGTGGAGTTCTGATCAGCAGAGATGGCCGGCGCCACCTCCTCATCATTTCTTCTACGTGAACGTTGGACTGAGCCACATGAAACATGATCTGGGAAGGAAGGAAAGAAAAGAAGG
This sequence comes from Musa acuminata AAA Group, assembly GCF_036884655.1. Taxonomy (NCBI): domain Eukaryota; kingdom Viridiplantae; phylum Streptophyta; class Magnoliopsida; order Zingiberales; family Musaceae; genus Musa; species Musa acuminata. The sequence continues at coordinate 13,604,359 of NC_088332.1, read as the reverse complement.
ATATGGTGAGCCGCCAGGCTCACCGAGAGACCAATCGATGATCGACGGGGATGTCGGGAGGGACGACAACGAGAGGTGGCGGCCGTCTGCTTTCTTATTGCACATGCACGCTTAGGTGGTCGTAATCTTTCGACGCCTTTGATCCCGGGATGTGCGTGTCCTTCGTTTCGGCTTGTTCCCCTCGTGTGGAACAAGAAGCTAATGGAGCCCCGTAATCCCCAGACTTTGATATGATCGTCTACTTCGATCCAGGCCCTGAATCGCTGTGCGGCGATGGCTGGTGCCATGCCCCTTTCAAGCACATGCGTTTGCCTCGCTGAAGTCTCGCGTTCAAGCAATGTCGTGCGATCTTTTCTGGCCTTCCGTCTTCTTCCTTTCACCTTTTACACGAGCATGAAGGGGAGGAGCTACTAATGACGATCGGTGCCTACAGTTGCGGACTGATTGCTGCAGCAGAGGGAAAGCCGTTGTTGTACTTGTCGGTCAGCAAACACCGTTTCTGACAGTCGTGTTCATTCATGGAAAGAGGCAGACGAGGACGAGAGGAACGCTTGGAGACTGAAGAGGCTTTTGATCTGCCCCCGGGCGGCATACGCGGCACGTTTCTTGCTGCTGCGGCCCCGGGGGAGGTGAACGCGATCGCAGACCAATTGCTTGATCTTTGGTCCGTGAGACGACCGGCTTATGCCCCGAGCTCAAGCTTGGCCCATCTGCCTACGTATGAAGCGGTAGCCCGAAGCCTAGTTCTTTCCGCAACGACGCTTAGGTTACACGCAAAGCAAAGGGAGAAAGCGGAAGGCGTCGTCGTTTCAATGCATCCAACGAGGCCACAAGAAGTCGTCTTGTCTTGCTCAAGCCATTATTCACATTTGGAAGTCATGGATAGCTGCAAAAGATTGGAGCCATATAATTGGGATTGCAATCAATTATATCCAATTATTGACTTATTATGTTTATTTAATAAAAAGAAAAAGAAAAATAGATTAATAAAAAAGCATCTCAGCCTTGGCTGAGACACACCGGTGGGGCGGGCGAGTGGAGGAGAAGCGACCGGACCACGTCGCGCCACTTGTGGCCGCGCGTTAGCTCTGGGACGCCAACAACTCCACGCTTGCCTGCCTGCCCGCCCGCCCGCCCATCTTCACTCTCTTCTTCCCCCTTTGGTTACCCCCAACTCCTCCTCGCTCCGGAGCCCTCTTCTCCCAGTCATGGCTGATCCTTCCTCCCAGCCACTCGCCGACTCCCAGGACGTCGAGGAGTTCCTCTGGGTGCGCTTTCTTGCCCCTTCTTGCTTCTTTTCTACATCCGATCCTTGTTTTCCTTTTCTTTGTTGGTGTTTGATCTTCTTGGAGGAGCGCAGGTGGAGGAGGCGGAGATGGGGATACCGGTGGAGAAGTTCTCCGAGGTGTTCGATCTCGTGCGCCGAGGGAATCGTGCCTTCCGCGACAAGAGGTTCGAGGAGGTGAGCTTTCTCGGCTCGAATTATGACTTTGGGTTTTGCTTCCGATCTTGGTGCTTATGTGGGAGAGAGACGGCTGTCGTCGGTGTGATCTGTCTCAAAATCTTCGCTGAACCGATCTCGGTTGATGAGGCGCAGAAGATTTGTAATGCAGGAATGAAATTGGGAAGTCCTTGTTGCCCTGTTCATGCTTTATCGGTGCAGAAATCGCTTCTTGCATCGGTTTTGTAGGATTTAAAGCGTTGATCCACTTGTATGACCATGGGAGGTAGAGTCACTAGACTAGTTTCATTCGATTTTTCTGCAATTCTTGGGCGAAGGCCGTGAATGACCGAGTGGTGGATTGATTGATGTGATTCAAGACTCATGAAACCTAGCCCAAGAACCATAAGAGTAGATACTGTTTCATCTAAAGATAGTCATGTCAGGGAGGAAGCCAAGAAGCTCAAATTAATTATCTGCCAATTTGATGCCATGATGTGTGACCAGGAACTTGGCTAAGAAAGGGTCTTCCTTTTTGCTTAGTTGATTTCTATGATTAAAAAAATTTTGTGTTTCCAAAAAAGAAAGTCCTTTAAACTGTAGCATGATCATTGCCATCATTTCTTGGATGTTTCATCTAGATGGTATCTTAGGAATGTTGAGCAATCCATTGAATTCTGCACTCATGAGTTCATTGGTATAGGAGGTCTGTCGAAAAATGTGCACTAGTTCTTATGTATCAAACTTGGAGGAAACCCACTCTTAAGGTTATATCTGATTTGAAAGGGTGGAGTGTCGGATACTTGACAGTGAATTTGGCATATAATGAGGGGAAGGCAGGAGGTGGAGGTGTAAGGCAGGCCAATAGAGAATCGGCAACATGGGAAACTAATGCACAAGCAGTGAATGAGGTGGTGGCATGATCCAGAGAGAAACTAGAGCTAGAGGATGTATGGGGGTTGAGAATAGGGCCGGTGATATGCTTGGCGGCAAGAAGTTTTGACCCATTCCATTATATTGTAAACTTATCTAGGCTCAACAAATGATCCAACCACCTAGTAGACATAGCGCAGGTCTGGTGTATAATAACTATACCCAGCCCTTATCCATAATTTGATTATTTGATTCTTACGCATTCCTACATCCCATCCCAATTACCAACTCCACTTTCCTTCCTTTCCTCTATTCCACTCCACTGTTGGCCTCATGTCAGCTAGCATAAGGATATTGACCATAATCTTATAATAACTGGCAGTATATAAATGAGAATGATGCATCCCTATGACCATATACATTTTAAACTATATACAACAACAAAATCAATTCGTAAATGCCAACTATTTTGAGCTTTGCTACTTGGATCTTTACCCACCATTGGTGGGCAATATTATAACCAAATGAATAGTCTTTTTTAGGTCTTCCCCTCGTTGTCATTACTTCCACTAATTTGGGGCAATATAATAAGGCTACCTCAGATTTGTCCAAGCCACCTTAAAGCGTTCTCCTCATTTTGTTTATTAACTGAAATGGCTCCTAATTTTTTGCCAATGCTGATAGTTTACATCGTTTTATTATTTTCTCTTTTATAATTTGTATTAACCCCACATGTCAATTCAACAACCTTACCTGGGCAACACTGAACCTTTTAGATGTATTTTTCTCTATTTGCTCAACATTGAGATTTATGAATTACAGTAAACATTGTAATTGTTTTATAATTGTTTTTATTTTATCTGAGAGGCACATGAAGAGATCATATATATTTCTATTATTTGATATGTTGTGTATATGATGGCTATGGTGTATTAGACATGTAAATTACACAGTCATTGTATCTATCTGATAAATTATATCTATGGATATATACGCATATGAAGTATTATATTTTAGTATTCCCGATCTCTCTTGCATGAAGAGCATTCAGTTTTATGTTTGTTCTCTTAGATCAAGTGATTTATTTACTTTCTTAATCCAGTTAAACATATATATATATATATATATATATATATATATATATATATAGAGAGAGAGAGAGAGAGAGAGAGAGAGAGAGAGAGAGATTTCTGAGCTTTTATCATATAATATATATATCATGGGATAACCCAACTGTTCTGTTTTTCTATAGATAATATACAGTTTAAATTGGTGTTGTTTATAATGCTCATCTCTATTGAGATTTTGTGCAGGCAGTTTCTTTTTACTCAAAAGCTCAACTTTTGAAGCCACGAGACTGTGTCATTCTTAGCAATCGTAGTGCTGCTTTCTGCAGGTTCATTTTTATATGATGGTTTCGCTTTTGCTTATCATACATTTTACTGAGGCTTAATCTATGTGCTTCTGCATTTTGACTCTAGTTCATTGTGCTTACAAATATTTAATGACATTGTTTAGTATGTTAAAAGATGCCTGCTAATTTAATGTTTATAAATAACAGGATCAGTCAACTTCTTAGGGAACGATCGGCACGTGAATCTGAATATCAACCGCTAAATGGTCTAGACCCTACTACACATGCTGAGGTACACCTGTCCATTTACTTCATCCAATCTCCAGTTGGATCACTGTATAATGGATCCAAAATTCCATTCTTTTTGTCCCACTGATGGATAATGCAAGTTTATTTGGTCATATGTTAGCTTGCTTTGAAGGATGCTGAAAAAGTGATAAGTCTCCGGAGCAACTCACCAAAAGCATATTTCCTAAAGGCCAATGCTCTTGTTCTGGTAACAATTGGAGAAATAATGATTATTTAATTTTGGACTGTTGTTATTAACATGGGATTTTTTCTTGTTGAGATTGTAGTCCTTGGAAAGTTTTCTATTGAAAAACATTTTTTTTTCGAACATTAGTAGTTTGGCCTTGCTACTCTGCCTAAAAATGATACTTCACCGGTGCTTCTTTTTTGCCACCTGTCTTATATGTTTTGGCATTTGGAGGATACTTGTTGTCAGCATCCATGTGTTGTATTATATCTATTTTTGAATTACTATTTTCTATTTTGTTGCATACTCTAAAGGTCAGGTGAATTTTTGCTAATATTGTGTTTCCATTTTCTTCTAGTGAGGCAGGAAGTTTTCTAGCTTTGTTCTGTCTGTCCAAAATCACTAAAAGCACTGGCTACTGTCTAATTTGAACATTACAATGTGAAGCTTCATGAAGAACTTAAAGACAGAATAGCACCTAAAGAGTTGCCAGATATAAAGAACTAACTCCACACTTTCCCACCAGAAACATATTAGCCTGTTAGCAGGCCTGGAAATGGGCTGGGTTGGTCAAGTCTGATAGCAAGTCTCGCTTGGGCTTTGCATGTGACCAGACTGATTAGTGGATCAATGAAAGGAAGCTCAATGTGTGTGTATTCATATACTCAGAAGTAATTAATTTTAAATTTATTTCAGATTTGATCTGAAATAAAAAATGCTCTCTTGTTAGGTTCTAGAATCATTTGGATTCCATCTGCTCAGTGTATCTATTAAAACTTTCAACTTTAAGAGGGTAATATGATCAGGGTCAAAACCATTCAACATGTCAATGAATCAATCACCCTTCAACATAACCTGTATACCTGATGGATCAAACTAATGTATCAGGCTTGCTTAAGTTGCGGTAACCTGAGGGGTCCAGATTGAATTGCCAGGGTGGCTTGTTAGTGACAAGAAAGAGTAGGCTAAGGAAGCAAGGAATAAGTTCAGATGGAAGTAATGTCGAGTTCTAGGCCCCTTGACACGATGTAATTGTGCCACTGAGTTTTCAAAGTATGAAAACAGGCACATAAATCTCCTTTTGGCATTTCATAACACTTGAAGACTTCAGAATATTTTCTCAACAACTGCTAGTAGTTCTTGCCACTTCCATAAATAAAGGAGATTTGATACTTTAGAATAATTTGAAAGTAGAAAACATGCTTTCCATCATAGGTGCAAGCGGAATTAGATATTTGTCCGATTAAATTCAGTCAGTGAGGTATTTTCTGTACTAATAGCTGAGATGGTGAATATCGTGTCATAGAAAGTTTAATGTTTTCACAAGAACAATTTATCGTCAATTTTATCGAGGTTTCGCTACAGTTTGTCATCATAGATTCACTGCTGTCTAACATCAGTCTGGGACAGCAATTGTCTTTAACTCAAGACTGAGAAGTCAATATAGATTTATGGAAGATTTAGGTTAAGATCAATGCCTATGCATTCTTTAAATTTAAAGTGATATGTTTATTTTTTGGATTCACATTTTGCAGCAGTGTGGAACTCAGTTAAGGGGCTTTCCTGAGCTATCAGTTTATTTTAGTAACTGGTTTGATACCTTGAATGGTGCTGGCTTTTGATTGTTGTAGTTTCAGGTCTTTGTACTGCAGATTATCGTCATGGCTAAACTGATCTTAAGGTTCTTCTTTCCACTGATGCTATATTTCTTAGGCATGGTAATTTAGGATGTGGATCATGTGTGTTGTGATCATTGCCTCGTCATTGACACACATACGAGAATATATGAGGTCGAGTTATTATTATCAGATTATATTGGTTGTAGAAGGCTCAACTTAGACTGATTTCTATCCCTTTTAGTTTCTAGTGCCATCTAAATAAGATAGGTCTGGTTTAGTGTGGTTCAGCTCCTTATATTTCTACCTCGAACAGAATTAGTGCTCAAGACAGGTTGGAACTTTGATAATTTAAATTGTTATGCTTCTCTTGGGTATCAACAGATTCGAAATTGAATGCCAAAGCTACCTTTTCCAATGGTACATACTGGGAGGCTCCATTATGTAATGAGATCCCAGTGTCTAACAATATTTCCTGATCGATGGTTAGCATGAAATAAAGTATCATGTGTGTGTTTTTCTGAAACTGAGAACACTAGAAGCTAATCCATTACTCTTGTTAACTTTCTTAAATTTACCTTATGCTTCGCTCCTCTTGCTCTGCAGCTTGAGCGGTATGAGGAGGCACGCGAGACAATTATTGCAGGCCTTCAAATTGATCCTCTTAGGTATAACATCCACTATGTGCTTGCCAGTTGTTCTTTTCTTTTGTTGGTCTGGTACATCTTTGCAATGTTTTTAGAAATTCAGTAATGTTTTTGAGGGCAAGCCTTGGTGTAATGTTAAGGTTCCATTTATGCACTATAAAGAAATGGTCATACTGGTCCATGAAATTTTGCATGACTAATTTGTTTACCTTATAGCAATCTCCTCCAGACATACCTCCAAGAGATGGATAGACTTGCAGCTGGTTCAGTCAAAAAGGTCAAACGCTCAAAACCACAACGTACAGATGACTTTGAATGTACACTATGTCTCAAGTTACTGTATGAACCTGTCACCACTCCTTGTGGGCATTCATTTTGTCGCTCTTGTCTGCATCAGACTATGGACCATGGTGTGCCTAGTATTTTTTTTATTTGTCTCTACCATTATCCTTTAAAACACTTAAATCACATGTTGTCTCCTGGCAGGCAACAAGTGTCCTATGTGCCGGACAGTCTTATTTATTAGCCCAAGAACATATCCCATCAGGTAATGTACATTTTGTGATTATTACACTTTCTATAATAAAGTGCTTTTTTAGTTGTTTTGTTGTTCCACAACATTTCTGAAGTTTAGTGGACCAAAATACTTCTTTGGCATTTCTGATCGCTGTCAATTCACTTTTTCAGCGTGACCTTAAACAATATTATACAGAAAAACTTTCCAGAAGAATTTGCAGAAAGGAAGTCTGAGCAAGAAAACTTGACGCACTTAGGAGTTGATATAATGCCTCTTTTTGTCATGGATGTTGTCCTCCCATGTCAAAAGTTGTCACTGAATATATTTGAACCTCGCTATCGGCTAATGGTATGTATTTTTTTAGGCTCTTTATTCTCTAAATATAACGTCTCTAGATCAGTTTTCTCTGTGGATTTCAATCTTTTTATATAGATTGTTTAAAATGTGCTCAAGTCTGCAAAAATATTTCAGAGGCAAATAGAAGGATCACCATAACTTGGAACAGTTGTGGATATTTCTTTGAAACCTGTAACTATAATGTAACAGCTGAACTTGACTTGACTGGGGTGTGCTGCAATATTATGAAAATATGGTTATATTATCTTTTAAATTTAGTCCAATAAATAGTATTTTTCAACCATAAACTCTAAACTTTTCCAATGTGAGATGATCTTGAATACTGGTTCAGTTTTTTTTCCGACCAATTGCAACTGTATTTTGTGTATGTAGTGGTGAAATCTATTAAAAAGTTACTTGAAAGCTGTGGACTAAAGTCTTAGCAAGTCTATAAAGGTGACTTGCGTTGCTTGCCATGCCTTTCTGCACATTGTTTTAGGCTCTAAAGTAACTTGAAAAAAAAAAATTTATAGTGGTGGAGCCAGTAAATTAATGAAGTTGTAGGCTATTGTGATCTTGAAAGGTTATACTGTTATCCTGGTTATCCTAAGACTAGGCACATGGTTTAGTATTTTTCAACTTTTAGATAAATGAGTTTTAATGTCTTTTTGTTTCCTTTGTTTCATTATTTATAATAATTCTTCTTTTATCTTACTAAGTTCCTTCACAATTCATAGGTGAGGAGAGTAATGGAAGGGAATCATCGGATGGGAATGGTTATACGTTGTTCCTAGCCTTTCTTTAACAATAAATTCTGGATTCTTTGTTCATTTATTTTCTGGTGTAACTGGCAGGTCGGCGTTGATCCTTCAACAGGTTCAATTGCTGATTTTGCTTCTGAAGTAGAAATTCTTGAGTAAGTGTTGCTTCTCTTCTGATCTTATGCCTGCTTATTCAGTGTTGTAACCATATGATAATGTGCTTTATTGGCTTCCCTAAAGTATAATTTGCTTTAAAATTTTGATAGGTGTGAACCACTTCCAGATGGCCGGTTTTATTTGGAGGTAATATTGCATTGTGTGCCTTGAGGTCTCTTAAACATACTGTTTACTTTTCTCTTACCAATTTTGTTTGCTCATTCTATACCAGTTATGTTTATCCACTTCATGTCATTATGGTTGCACTATTTTAATCATATCCATTTCGTCATGTGTTGACACTTTATGTGGTGGTTTATTGGAATGTGGAACATTCTGGATTGTGGTATGGGTATGGGTCGTGGTATGCAACACGGTTTATGGTAGGTGGGGTTTAGGGTTGGTTCTTTTTCTTCCATGCATTAAAATTATGGATTCAAGCATTGTGGTGTATCACCACATTGTACCCCGAAAAGAAAACATACCAGTATGCAATATTTCACACTGTATTGGAGCATAGCAGTTCGTCTACAATTTTATAGATTTGTCCCTTGACATATCATGTATGGTTGATATCTGAAAATCCCAACAGCCCAAAAAGGAACCTATATAGGGTTGACATCTGAAATTATTTCCTTGTTTTAAATTACTTAAATTGCTACCTAAGGTAAATACTTAGTCTCACTAAGTTATTAACTGCACATCTAATTGTGTCAATAACAATGGCAGTAGAAGAACTAAAACCATATAAACATTAAGTTTATGGAATTTATAGGAATGTCTGAAATTTGTTAGCTGGTATGTTTATATTAATTCAGCGACAGTGAGAAAACTGGATCCAAAATTCAGTGATCAGGGTGGTATACAATAGTTTTGGCACACAAAAATACCTTGAATTGGGTCAAGGAACTCAATAAAATAAGGATTACTTGGAAATGTTAATCAGCAAGACATTGTTAAGTATTAACAACTATATAAGGAGACATTTGCATGCACTGTTTAAGCCAGAAGTTATTGGTGATGGGTCATTTGATAATCAATTTCCAAGGCGGAATGATTATCTGGCTTGTTTACTTTTTTTGCATAATTTGTATAGTTCTGGGAAAGATAATAATTGGTTTTTCAAGATTAAAGCCAGTTTGCGGGTTACATAGCAATGATCTTAGGATTTGGTTATAATAAAGCTCAAATGTTCACTGACAATTGGAATGCAATAATGTATTGTCCCAAATAATATAATACAACTCTCAAATATATTATATCTCTGTGTATGTTGTTCACCAAGATTATTTCCTTTATTTGATATATCTAATTATTTGATATGCTTTATCAACCATAATTTACACCATAAATTGATATTGTTGTTCTTAGTTGGTCATGGTCCCCCAGTTGTGGCCCTGTTTTTGGTTGTACTGTTTTTCCAATTTTTTCATTATTATGTCCCTACATAGTCGGTAGAACAATGCTATGGGAACTTACAATACCAGATTTAAAGAAGAGTCTGAGAATTTTGGTTGGTCATGATCTGTGGCTACATCAATGATTTGAATGAGAGAGAGTGGATTGTGACCCAGGAGCATGTGCAGTGATATTCTCTGAAGTCCATGATTACCATATTCAGTTCACTTCTTCATGCTTTATTGCTCAAGATAGTAAGCTACAGGGACTGAGAAAGATGTGGAACATATTTCTTATTGTAAGCTGCTGCAATATGGTTAATGCTTAATAGCATTTACTGCACAGCTAGAAGGATGACTAGTTCAGGCCTGATTTAGGCTACTAAAAATCTAGAATAGATTAGTTCAGATTAAACAGTTTCTAAACTAATGTTGAGATATGTAATTGTATCTAGGTAGAAGGACGAAGGCGGTTTCGTATCTTACGGTCATGGGATCAAGATGGGTGAGTAATGTCCAGACATGATTTAGCATTTGTGAATTTTTTTAACTTTCCAAGCTACTCTATATAACTGTGCAGTCAGGTAAAGGGTAATGTTATTCATAAATCATCACAGGTATCGTGTTGCAGAAGTCGAATGGATTCAGGATACACTTCCACCAGAAGATTCCCAAGAGAGGGAGGATGTAAGCATGACATGATCCTTTGCTAACTTCCTTCAATATCTGACAACAGAATATTTCTTCTTTAACAAATAGGACTTATGAAGTAGGTGACTTGATGATTTCATTACAGTAGCTGTGGGTTCCAGAAGTATATATGATTTTATGATTCGAGTAAATTGTACCTTTATCATCCACCCTGTTTTCTTGCTATAAGCAAATGTATAGACAAGAAAGATTGTTTTATAGTAAAATAGAGCTTAATGGAAATTTTCACTAATGGGGACACCTCATACAACATCTTTGTTCCCATCTGTCCTTGAGTGAGTTGCTATCTTATGCAAAGTTAAAATACAAGTTGTCAGAGTTCTGCTCAATATAGATAGGCATGGTCAGTATATTTGTAGTGTAATCTGCCCAATCATGTAATCGCTTCTTTTTTCATTTGGTTAAAAAGGGTTGCATTGCAACTTACTTTAATCTATTAGAATATGCAGAAGATTGGCCATTGCTATACATCAAAGCAACAAGCTATTAAACCCAGTGGATTCCTTGAAACAATAATTTTTCCTGTTTTTACTTGTTATATCAAGCTAAATGACCAGTAAATTGTTGTTTTAGTACTGATTGTGAGGTGGCTAATTTTGATGTTTGGTTCTAGATATTAACACTTCATTGTATATATAGGGTTGCAAGATCATCATAAGTCTGTAGTCCTAGACTGTTATTTCTGGACTACTTTGGTGTCGTTTCCTACATTATAGTGCCAATCTTTGAACCTGACTTGTCTCTTTTATTATACCTTTATTTTAGACTAAAGAATTGCAAGTCTATATAATCAATATCTCACAACTTACAATGTATGAGATTATCGCCTCGGTGCACAATTGCACATTACCTCTCTTTGATATTGTCTAATCTAACAAATCAACTTTCATCAGACTAACCTCTCTTTCATATCTAAGCAATTTACAGCTTAGAAGATTGTCTGGACTACCCATGCACACTATTTTTTCATAGACAGATGATGCAATGCACAAGCACCTGTCAAATTGATTGTCTATTGTTGGCTTCTCAACAGATACGGCAAATGGCCAGTGGAGCAGCAGAATTGACTAAATCATGGATCAAGCGTGCAAGAGAAGTTACAAGAATAGGTACTCTATGAGTCTATATGCATGCCTGACATACAACACGTTGCATTCTGCATCAGGTTCACCAAACAATAAGAGTCCAGTGATTCCACACTAAAGTTATTACAGTTTCCCTACCAGCTTTTGGTAAATGATATAGGTCTGCAGATACTTTAAGCATCATGTTTTTCATCTTCCAAACATTTTTGTTCAGCAGAGTTGATGTTTGATTGTTTAATTTTAAGCAGTATATTGTATTGCTAGGTTACTGCCCATTGCATATGTCTGACCACAGTGGTAGCTTTACCTAGTGTATTTTCTCATCTCATTGCCCTGTTTCTCTCAAACACAAATTGGTCAATTCCATCTTTTTTTTTCCAGGTAGAAGATCAAGGCAACTGGAACTTCTTGAAACTGAAGGAATACCTAAGCCGCAAGATCCTGAACGTTTCAGTTTCTGGGTATCTGTGTTGTACCCTTGAACTTTCACAGGTCACATGATAGTATTAGTATATTAACATTCTTCTTGTCTAGCAGCTCATCAATCTGTTAAACTTGAGGCCATCTGAGAGATTGGAACTATTGCGGTTACGCGACACGAGGGAGGTATGCCTTTAAAACAAATTGGTGATGATTTCCTGTAGTCAGTTGTAATGACTCTGTTATTTAAATGTTTGTCTACAGAGGATTTCCCGTGGGCTTATCTTCCTTAGGGCTGAAGAACAAGGTTGCCGAGTCCAGTAACATCGATCAATTCTCGACTGAGTTTTACACTTTGTTAGATACATGCTTTGATGAGTGATATTGTCCTCGGCAAAACTGAATGGCGGGAAGAGATTTATGAGCTGATCGCAAATAGTTTGGACCTTACGGCTCCATGTTGTCATTGTAACTGTTATCTACATAACTCAATTTCTTTCTTACGGCAACATATGAATGACAAATCCATCTAGCTAAAAAGTGTTGATCTCTGTACAAACTTGCAGTCTCTGTTCATACATTTATTATATAAGTGGATGCTGTATTATGGCTGTACAAAAAATTCAACAATAGATCCCCAATCATATAAACTTGCATTCTCTGTTCAGACACTCCACTTATGTCACATTATTTGTTGCAGAAAGGTTGATTAAAGTGCTAGTAAAGCATAGAAGTTCAGCAGATGTTCTACCTACGACTGATGGCAGCTTCCCGCACTCGTGAAGAACACTGAACAACAAACAGTAAGCAGCAAAAACAACTGGATTTCTTTTTTCTGTTGACAATATAATAATATCTCGATACGTCACATATTAGCAGCCGTACAATCATCGAAAGATGGTCAATCTAGATCTTGGATCTGTTCATTCTTTAGCAGAGTTTCTACTGGTAAGGGAAAACAAAAACAAAATAAAGAACCTGATTGTTACGATTACATGCATTTCCAATTATTAATTCATTATGGAAACATAATCGAAGCCGATGGCGTAAGTGTTACATTTACGATCTTGTGATCTCTGTATGCAGGTTAGGTTTTGATGCTTCACGCCCTCGTTCCGTTCCCGAAGCTTCGAGGCAGAGAGATGGAACGGCTTACGCAGCCGACAGCCTCCCCCTGCACCGCACGTCTCTCCACATCCAACCGTCTGATTAGATCATGATCAAAAGAACAGGAATGACGTTCTTGCACGCAAAGAAAACCCGTCCCGGGAAGCCTCTGGAGATAAAGAGGAACCGTCGGATCACTTGGATTCCTACAGCGATGAAACCACTGGCCTACGTCAGTCAACTCCCTATATTAGCAGCCCTTCTCTCACCTTTCCTCGCTCACCCTATAAAAGCCCCCACGGATCGAACCCTGTTTTTTTCGTGTCGCAGACAGCGAGAGAGAGAGAGAGAGAGAGAAGATCATGTGCCCGGGCAGTGGTGTGGCGTCGACAACGGTGGACATGAAACCATCTGTGGAGGCGACGAGGCCGCCGGAGTGCAGGGGCCACTGGCACAACAGCGCAGGGTACTTTAAGATGCCGCTGCACTATCCCAGGTACACCAAGGCGCAGTACGAGTCCATGGACGAGGTGCAGCTCGATCTCCTGCTCAAGGAGTATGGCCTGCCGTCCAACGGAGACGTTACTCAGAAGAGGAAGGACGCCATCGGCCACTTCCTCTGGTCAGATGATTGAAGGCAGAGAGAGATTAGTCCGCTTTCTCACGTTGCTGTGGCACTTCTCCTTTTCTCCCTCAACAACCTTTTAAGCATGTAGAGAAGTCGCTTTGCTCCATCCATGTCATGGGGATTGGTGAGTTAATTAATTATATATATATATGTAATATGTGAAATGTAGTGAGTCGATGCCGTGACGTTGAGATTCGGATCATCATCATCATCATCTGCTCATCGCGACCGGACATCAAGCGCTCCCCCGAAACGTCCCCTGCCAACGTTCTCGGCCAAGTGGTAGCGGTAGTAGTATTCTTCTGCATCGAAACGAAGCCTTCTCTCTCATCGCTCTCCTCCGTCTTGATGCGCGTGTTCGCACACACTCTTTCTCTCGCTTCCACATCGGTCGCATCTCACGTCTCCTTTTCCGCATCTTCACGTTATTCTCTCTGCTGCTTCTTCATCTTCTCTCCACTGCGCCTCCTCCTCCTCTCCCCCCTCCCCCCTTCCCAGCCCAGCCCCCCCCCCCCCCCCCCCCCCCCCCCCCCTCCTTTCCACGTGATCTCCATCTTCCTTTATCCTCCTCCTCCTTGCTTATAATAAATGTGACCACTTCCGGTGAAGTCTGACGGCGCTTCTTAGTCCTCAAGAGACTAAAGGAGGAGAGACATACAAATGGACGCCATCAGCAGCGGTGGCGGAGGGGGCGAAGGATGGCGAGTGGCGCCGCCGATGAGCGCAATGGAGATCCTGCGAGAGACCGTCCGGATCCTCCGCGCTGAGCCCTCCCCCTTCATGGCCACCCTCGTCATCCTCATCTGCCCCGTCTCCAGCGCCCTCCTCTCCGCCGTCCTCGTCCCCCCTGCCGCCTCCGACGCCCTCGCCCGTCGCCTCGCCTTCCTCGCCGCCGCCAGCGGCCTCCCCCTCGCCCGCCCCCTCCTCCAACTCTGCCGCCACCTCGCTGCCACCCTCCTCTCCGCCGCCGCCTGCTTCCCCCTCCTGGCCACCGCCCTCCTCCTCGCCCGCACCTCCGTCGCCTACTCCGTCGCCTGCGCCTACGCCGGCAAGAAATTCCGCCCCGCCGACTTCTTCGCCGCCGTGCGCCGCACCTGGCGCCGCCTCATCTCCACCTACCTCTGGGTCTGCGCCTCCATCTCCGCCTGCCTCGCCCTGTTCCTCGCCCTCCTCCTGCTCGCGTGCAAGGCGTTCGCCGCGTTGGGCTACCCGCCCGAGATCGTCGTCTACCCGGCACTGCTCACCGTCCTCGCCTTCTCAATGGCATACGCCCACACCATCATCGTCTGCAACCTCGCGAGCGTGATCTCCGTCTTGGAAGAGGTCTCCGGGCTGTTGGCTTTGCTGAGGTCGGTGAGGTTGATCAGGGGGCAGACGCAGGCGGGGCTGCTGATGTTCCTCGGGTCGACGATTGGGATGGCGTTCGTGGAGGGGCTATTCGAGCATCGAGTGAAGACCTTAAGCTACGGAAACGGGTCGTCACAGCTGTGGGAGGGGCCACTTCTGGTCTTCATGTACTCCTTTGTTGTACTGATAGATTCAATGATGAGCGCAGTGTTCTACTTCACCTGTAGGTCCTCTGTCATGGAAGAATTGGATGGGGATGGCCGTGCTCTGAAAGGAACGCAGAATGCTTCTCCCGAAGTGGACCGATGCTGAGTGAACAGAATCAAAAGCAAAGCCTATAGCTAACAAGTATTCACCATTATTTCTGGCAAAACAGAGAAGTCGATGCATGCAATTAGACCTGAAAACAAAACAAAAACAAAAACAAAATTGCAGTCTCTCTACACTCAAAACAATGCCACCAAAAGTTTCTAGTGTCATTCTGTTAGTTCTGCAGGTTTGGGTAAGAGCTTTACTCATACATTGTCAATTGCAGTACCGATTTTGAGCGGCTGCATGTCATTTATAAGAAATTTATTGTGCACAGGTACAGAAATTTGATGATCAAGAATGACAGGTATGTGAACTCTTACATCTCTGAATGTTTTCTGGGATTTAGTAACATACATCTTCCTTTCTATATGCTTGTTTAAACAATTCAATGCTTCATACAAAATTTGATGAGTTTTCCAGCCTCATAATTCATGTATCAGATAATCTTACTGCATAAAGCATGTTTTAACCACTAGGATGTGTTATCAGAGATTGGAGGAAAAAGAATGCAACAATTACTCACAAATGTTAATGGCCGCTTTTGTTGAGTCAATTTGGTGTTCGACAAGCACTGTTCATCATTCATGAGGCTGATCAATGGAACTGTAAGACAAAACAGAAACCTCAAGCTTTGTTAGATTACAGTAGTACAAGTGAAAATGCCTATACAGATATTTATCTTCACTTTTTTTTATTTTTTACATGAGTTCTTGTTTAGCGGAACCAATCATGACTTTACAAAAAGAATCATACCAACTCATGTTAGCTCTGTATCATAATCATAGTTACAGGAACTGAGATTTGGCATTCAGTACCAGGGGTACCTGTTGACATCTGAACCCAGCAACCAACAAACTTAGCGCCTTGATACACAATAGATTAAGATTACCAGACAAGTAGATCACCATCCTGGGATCTCCCGTATCATGATTCCGGTGCCATGTTTGATGCAGCATCTCGGGTTCAGTTCTATCATTCCTGACCCGAGTCGCCTGGCAGGCAGTACTCTTTTCTCATCAACAATGGAGGGATATCATGAGGTGGAGTATTATTTGGGACAAGCTAATTAAAATAGTAGTCAATAAGCAGGTGGATGGTCATCTGACATTTTTATCTCCTCGATTTGTTTCTCTGGTGTCCTGCATGAAATATTGGGGTTCGATAAATTTGAAATCACAACATAAAGCAGAAATGATAATAAGCATATGTTGAGGAGCAATGAGATACCTTGACAGCTCTACTCCTAGGTGTCGAAGATTTGGACTTGTCTATCCCCCAATCTTTCTCAGCTTTCTTCTCAAGCTCAGCCTGCTTGCAGTTCTCCTGATGTGCCCGCCGAAATAACGATATGAAATTCAGAAGAGTAGTCACTACTGCATTAACAATAAGGCAGAAATTATAATTCCAGGTTGAGAACTTCCGCTTGAGAAACAAAGTTCCCGTAGCATAAGGAACTTATCATCCATGCTGATTGCTTTGTGCATTCCTTCACATGCCATAGAGAGAAATAGCAGTTTACAACATGGACAATAATTCCTACGGAAAGTACTCAACTGTGGAGTCCTTGGTAGATGTTTCTCTCAAACATTGGCTCGTCATCCTAGCCTTTTCATGTCCTCTGAGCCCTTCCAAACTCTCCATGTTAACTTATTCTAGTCACAATATATACCTAACTTCTATTGCCCATTCTTCACCACCATTCAAGACTTTCTAGACATGTTTCATGTCCTCTGAGCCCTTCCAAACACTCCATGTAAACTTATTCTAGTCATGATATATACCTAACTTCAAATGCCCATTCTTCACCACCAGTCAATATCGAAGGCTCCTGATAATAACTCCCATATGCACTAGTAAACGAAGCAGCCAGTTGGAACAAACCTTCCAACCCACCATGCCAACATGAGATGTTAGGTCATAGCTTTCCTGAATATTGTTGTGTGTCTTCCCTCTTATCACACTAGCCATAAAGATTCATTCTCTTTGCTCATATATATAAAAAAATGTGTTGTATCACACTAGCAATACAGATTCATTCTCTTTGCTCATATATATTAATATATATATAAGTGTGTTGTGTGTGTCTGAAATCATACTTAACAACCACTAGCAAGAAATAATTTTTTTTATTAAGAATAGAAGGAAAATAAAAACATTATTTTTTAGTGTTCTAGCGACTAGATCGATTTCACATTTCATGTCATATCTTGAGCCTACTTATCTATTTCAGAGAGATAATGCTGAGACATATACTTACTCCAGGGTAAGAGAGAGATTAAGGCTTCAAACAATTTTTAACAACTAAGAAAGCTGATCATGAAATGATAGACAGCCACACGTACATGAGATACTGCTTTTTTTCTTTTCTTTTCTTTACATTGAATCAGCAGTTTGTGCCTGTGGAATTATTATAGGTTCTTTAGTGACATCTCAACAGAGAAGAGGTAAGCAAATCTACCACTGCAGGAGTCTAAAGAATGATCCAATATCATACCACCAAAATAACAACAATGGGAGTTCCTATCTCCCATCGAAGGAAAAGTCGATCATCAGACCATTTCATCATTTAAATTTGCAATACTGAAAAGGATTGTCCAACCGCCTTTGCCATGAATAAGCAGGAAAGCAACATGGAAATATGCAGGTCATGCTTACAAATAGATGGAGTTGTTTAACAGAAAGCAGCCACCAAAGTTACCATGAAAAGAAATTTATTTGACCAAGTAGTGAAAACTGACCTTGTTCAAAAGAACATTGTGCAGGATCTTCGCCAAAGTATAAGGCAAGGGCATCTGCTTTTCTACCCTGTAATGGATAAGAACAAGTGTTACTTGAAACTAAGACAGCATTCACGAGTTACACTACTAACTGGTGACATACCACTTCAGTATAAAGCATTGTTAAGGATTGTACTTCAGCTGCAGCAACAGCAGTAAACTCCTTCAGGGTCTGATAATTTGATAACATAATTTCAGCTATAAAAATAAGAAAATGAACTGATGTAAAATAGGGCAAGATTTTAGCAAACATAGATCAGTCAACAGTTACGAGCAAAATCTCTTCACAGAAGAATATGGCAGATTAATACCAATATTCATGGGTTGCAAGTGCTGATACCAGGCATTACAGTGAAGCTTAATCATTTTCCTAAAGTAGCTTCATTAAGGCCATTGAGCCAAGTCCATAACTCCATATTTCAAATGAGATCATCCCCTATTACTCCCAGGCATTACTGCTACCATTAAATTTTATTTTCCTCCCAGCTAGGTATTCCTAATTCAAGATGATGGTGTTGTTATAGACCACAAGAGAAAGCTTAACATTTTATACTTCATCTTAGTGGGCAATGCTTACATAGAGATAGCAGTGGCAAACAGTCAAGCAACAAAAATCAGCCGGGTTTAATTGGCAGATGTAATATAATCATTGACTCATGCCTCCAAACATGTTATCAAACAAATAGAGAGAGCAAGACCATGGTTTGTTTTACTAGTCTGTACTGATGTACCGACCGTTCTGTCACGGACAAACTTCGAAACAGGGTGTTTGATGTAATGCTTATATATGTCCGTGTCGTTTGGCATGTTCATGCCTTGTACAGCAGGTAGAGGGGCGGCCGAAGGCTTAATAGTCTCATGTTAGTTGGGTTGGTGGCCTCTTTAGGCTTGTAAATAAAGGTTGTGTCATGTGGACACGTTCGAGAGCTTTTCGGTCTGTAATGGACCATTTTACCCTTTGTTGTGCCACTGTTCAGAGCTTGTAAAGTCTGTTTGTAATTTGCATTGTCTATGAAGTGTTTTTCGAACATGTTTGCTTGTGGATCCCGATTGAGGTGTTCTCTTTAACCCGTTCTCTCTTTTGTTGGTCCTAAGGGACAATGGGAGGCTTCGGGGAGGCTGACCTTTGCGGACGGACGCGCGAGGGTGCCGCACGACTTAGGCAAAACCAGCTAAGTCCGTGTCAGTTCGTTGGTACGATATGTACTTGTGTATTAACACATGTTATAGTAGGGCGTATTGATAGATCAGTATGCACCACCCATATCGGTCCTCTATCAGACCAATATGTACTGCCCATATCTAGCGGTACAACGAACCTTAGGCAAGACCTAACAACACTTAATAGGAAAGACATATTTTTGGACAATTGGAAGCCTTTGAGCAAATGACATGTGTATTACTTTGAAGGATAGACAGACTCTGAACCTTTAGAAATACTTCAGATATAGGGCCGTCATTTTCAGAAGCTTGCAGCTCAAACCCGACCTTCTCCAATCCTTTGACTACGGCCTGCATTTCTTCAGCCAAATATTTCAGTTGTATCTGCATAAAATTTGTTTCAGAAAAACCTATAAACTGCATGATGCTCAGTTTCCATATTGCAAATAATGGTAGCTAACTGACTGAAACCTTAGATGCAGCTTCCAAACTTGTAATATCCTCATGAAAATCCAGAAGATGTGGGGACTTGATAGCAAGTGCCTGATTTTGTTGCAACAAAAATTCAATGAGATTGTATAAAAGAATTCTTAGAGCCAAGAACATTTTGTATCAAAAGATAAACAGATGCAGGTAGAACTTAATGATTTCAAACCTGATTGACTGAGCTTTTAATTATATAGTAACCCTAAAATGGTATATAGTATATACAGCAACATTGTCCATTCACTGATGATTGTATAATTTACTTCAATTACTAAAATGTGAGTCATGTTTAAAGAGCCTATTATTTGTGCATGAATAAAACCTTAAATTTTCCTTGATCATTTATGGGCAGTAACAGTCATTTCTGGAGTCCAGAAAATTTTTAAAGTTTGTAAGCTGAAAAAGAAAGAGGATCGATATTGGATACAACTTTTCTTTTTCTGCCATTTAAAATTGTCCCCTATAGTAATTAAATGCCTAAGAAACACAGAACTTCAGCCTTTTCTTTCTCAATATTTAACACTGCCTAAAAATAATTTAAATACATTCCTTCCGATTAATCAAAAGTACATAGTACAAAGCTATTCAATCTTGATCATTTTAGCATAGTTATAGACTTGGAGTAACACAAGATCCTACAGAAATAGAGAAAGAAATTCACAACACAGAACTTCAGCCTTTTCTTTCTCAATATTTAACACTGCCTAAAAATAATTTAAATACATTCCTTCCAATTAATCAAAAGTACATAGTACAAAGCTATTCAATCTTGATCATTTTAGCATAGTTATAGACTTGGAGTAACACAAGATCCTACAGAAATAAGGAGAAAGAAAATCACCACACCGTTGTATCCTGTTGCCATTCATCAATTTTGCTCTTAAGGTCAACCATTCTTAAGACCATGTTCATCCCACTTATCAAAACCCTTTTTAACCCAGTGTGGTTAGTATGATGTGACCTGCGGGCCAACATATCATGTTAAAATGAGGTCTGATTGGATAATTGCCACATTAACTTGATGAGCCTAAACTACCTCTATAAATTGATTCATCTTAGCCCAGTTTGATGATATTAGATCCATCCACCTCTAAATTAATTCAATTCTTCTCTCACATCTAATATGAGACTAAAACAGAGTATTATAAACTCCCCATACTAAAGGTTTGGTGTCCTTGTCAAAGCCTAAATCATCGCCCAGTAATGCTCTAGCTTGACATATGATATTCAGTTTAATAGTGGCTCCACTTAATGATGTATTTCCAGCTATATATATATATGTAGGTTATAGGTAGTCATCCCTACTTGGTGCCTCACCAAGCTTCCTAGTTATGCTTTTATACCATTTACTATGACTTGATTGAATGGTATTATTGATCCTTTAACTTGATGAACCTGAACCACTGGTACAAAATGTTCCAATAGAGTCATTTAACCTATAAACCAATAGAATGGTCCTTCCATATCCAATTTGAGACCAAACTAGGGTGTTATATATCGGGTTTCCAAGAGAACCACATAGGTTAGTTTTTGGGTCAGAACTTTGGTTACAGAACCTTATCCTAGTACAAAACATAACATATGTGTTAGGACTCTAGCTTGGAGAGTCCTAATTGAGAGGGACATTCATGTAAAAATGTTAGGACTCTAGCTAGGAGAGTCCTAATTGAGAGGGACATTCTGTTAGGACTCTAGCTAGGAGAGTCCTAATTGTGATGGGCATTCATGTAGGAGGTTTTTTCTTAGAGAAGAATTAGGAGTTGTAAGGGAATAGGAGTCTTGAGTAGGAGTCCTATTAGGAGTTGGTTAGAAGTAAGAGTCTTAAGTAGGAGTCCTATTAGGAGTTAGGGTTTAGAAGCCCTATAAATAGCCATGTATTCCTTTTTTTTTCATAAGCAATAGATGAATCTTTTCTGCAGCCTTTGAGCAGCAACTTGGAGGGAGGAACCCCTATAGAGTTTCAAGGAGGCCGATCCCCTAAAGAGATCAACCCCAAGTTTAGAATCTGCAAGGGTTCTACCACCTGGTATCAGAGCAGCGTTCTTGGCGTCTCGCTGCCCTTCCACAGCCATCCATCAACCCTCCACAACCATCCAAAGCAATTCCCACAATTGCTTAAAAGATCGTCACCGAATTCCGCCATCATCTCCACCACCGCGGATCATCCTTTGATCTCCCCGTGAATTGCAACAGGTTCTGGTTTCCTACCTTACTGCTGCTGCAATTTAGTTATCCTTATTCGAAAATCTAAAAAAAAAATTGTTCCTATATTGCTGCATAAACTTTTCATCACAAAGTTTTCATCTCTACGACGAAAGATACATTGCAGAATTCCAGCCGCATAACACCATCTGTTTGATCTTGCTACTGTGCTTTTTCTATCCAAATTTCTACGAAATTTTTATTACATATTTGACACTTCCTAACAGTAGATTTCCCTTTCGTTTCATCAAAAAATTCTCAATATAAACTACTGATCTTTTATGTCCAATCTGCTGCACTTGAATTGCAGAATTCAAGCCGCATAGCACCATCTGTTTGATCTTGCTACTGTGCTTTTTCTATCCAAATTTCTACGAAATTTTTATGATATCTTTGACACTTCCTAACAGTATATTTCCCTTTGGTTTCATCGAAAAATTCTCAATATAAACTACTGATCTTTTATGTCCATTCTGCTGCACTTGAAAATCTATGCTGCAGAAAATTTCAGCTGCATATCGTTGCCTTAACCCATCTATTTGCAATCTTTTTTGAATGAAATTTCTTATAGACTTCATATATCATCTTGGCTTCCATCTAAGATTGATCTATTAAGAAATTCATCTCTAAAAACGATTTTATGTTGCTGCAAATTTTCATCGTAACCCGCTGAAATTTTTCGACGATAATTCTGTAATTGCAATTTGCACCAATTTCTTTGTTGTTATACTGCCGAAATTTTCTTGATTAAATTAGATATCCTTGCTGTCATATAAACTGTGATTTTGCTATCAATTCCCTCCTCAATTCTCTCAAGTTTTTGGTGGAAATTACGTCGAGAAACTGTTGTTTCTTCGACGACAATTCTACTCTTACAAGACAGCACATACTTGCTGCAACTTCTACGGATTTCTGTCAAACCTTTGCTACCATCTACCACAGATCCAAAACTTTCAACCACAGCCCTAAAACTCTACTAAACCACACCCTCAAACTGCACCCAAAACTGCCACAAAACAAGCCTAAATCGTAGCCTACATCCACCAATCCACCAACCCTTTTGACCATCACTTCTCTCAACCTATACATGCCTTTAACCTAACAACAAAAGAGAGATCTTAATATCATAGATTTGGAGGCATATATTATGGCATCTAAGGAGGTAATCAATGCTAAATTCGAAGCCTTGGAGGCGCGAATGGAGGATAAGATTCGGATGCTCTTTACCGAACTCAAATTGGGCCGACCACTAAGCCCGAAGAAATCACATCAAGGAGAGAGCTTTGCCCAATCACACCAACCCCAAAGATATGACTTCCAAGAGAGGGGAAGCTCTATGACCAACCCCAACTATCCATGCATGAGAGTGGACTTCCCTAGATGGGAAGAAGGAGACCCGATTGGTTGGATCTCACGCGCGAAGCGATATTTTCGGTACCACAAAATCGTAGATGCATCTATGGTGAAAATTGCAGCTATACATCTTGAAGGGGATGCTATACAATGGTTTGACTGGTTTGAACATACTTATGGAGTCCTTTCATGGCGACAATTCAAAGAAGGACTGCTGATCCGCTTCAGACCAACCGATTACGAGAATATTGACGAACAACTGGCAAAGATCCGACAAACCTCCACCATTCAGGAGTACCAAACCAGGTTTGAAAGGTTATCTAATCAAAATCATGATTGGTCTCAAAAACAGCTATTGAGGACATTCATTGAGGGCTTGAAACCGGAGATCCGAGGAGAAGTTAAAGCGCGACAACCGTACACGCTTATGGCAGCTATCTCTTTCGCACGACATCAAGAGGAGCAATTAAACCATGAAGCTCGGAGGACTAGGGTCGCTCCTCAACCAATAATATTGAAGCCCTCAGCCCCCCCTACCATCGACCAAGTCCCTACACCAAAGAGGTTAACAGGAGAAGAGCTTCGGGAACGATATACGAAGGGGTTATGTTGGCATTGTGACGAGCCGTGGAGCCGTGAGCATCGCTGTAGTAAAGGGGGACGTATGATTGAACCGATAGAAGAAGAGGTCATTGAACATCCAAAAGAGAGCCTTGAACATGAAGAAGAAGATGCAGAAGAAGAGCCACAACCGACCGAAGTTACGGTACATACACTAGCTAGCTACTCAAACCCACAAATGATGAAAATTGGAGGCCTTCTCAAACAACAACCAATCACTGTTCTTATCGACACGGGCAGTACTACTAACTTCCTAAATAGTAAGCTTGCTGTTCGGATATCATTACCTATCGAGAATCGCTGCAGGTTTGATGTTAAGGTCACCGACGGAAGGATTTTGAATTGTGATCATAGGCGCTTGCAGGAGAAACTATTGCTGCAGGACCAAGAGATAATTGCAGATTTCTTCCTTCTCCCTCTTAACAATCATGAGGCCATGCTCAGAATTAAATGGTTGACGACATTAGGTGATATTTCTTGGAATTTTATGAAACTAATTATGAAATTTTACAGTAAGGAGAAACAGGTGACATTGCACAGGAAACGTGGGGGCGACATAACAACGATTTGCACACAACAAATGGAGAATGTTTTGCATAAAGCATGCAGTGGCTTTTTGGTACAACTTGAGCAGCAAACTAAGGGAGAGCCAACAGAATTTGAAGATCCAAATCTACTTCCTTTGCTTGCTAAATTTTCAAATATATTTGACGAACCGCGCAACCTACCTCTTACCTGTCGGCATGATCATTGTATAATGATTCTTCCAGGCAAATCTTCAGCAAATGCTCAGCCATATCAGTATCCACATCTCCAGAAGGATGAAATAGAAAGGATTATAAAAGAGATGCTCAAAACAGGAGTTATTCGGCCAAGTTGCAACCTCTACTCTTCGCCGGTGCTACTTGTACGCAAGAAGGACGGAATAAGGCGAATATGTGTTAATTACCGAGCTCTCAATGGCATAATCATCAAGGACAAATACTTTATTCCAATAGTAGATGAATTGCTAGATGAAAGGGAGCACAAATCTTTACAAAGCTGGACCTTTGATCCGGGTATCATCAAATACGAGCATGCGAAGAAGACATACGGAAAACCACCTTTTGAACACACAACAACCACGAATTTTTGCTTTCTTCAACAAAAGGTGGAATATCTTGGGCATATCATATCAGAGGAAGGTGTGGCAGTGGACCCCTTCAAAATTGGAGCAATGCAAAACTGGCCGACCTCGAGAAACATAAAATTGCTACATGGCTTTCTGGGTTTAACAGGCTACTACCGCAAGTTCGTGAAAAACTATGGAAAGATCAGTGCACCACTTACTTCCTTACTAGAAAAAGATGTCTTCCAATGGTTGGACAGAGCCTCCGCTGCCTTCGACAAACTTAAGGCAGCCATGACGACGACGCCGGTGCTAACACTACCAGATTTCAACCGACCCTTCATTATTGAGGCCGACACATCTGGAGTCAGAATTGGAGCCATTCTCATGCAAGATGGTCGACCACTCGCATACACTAGCAAGGCATTATCTCCCTCCGATCAAAATATGTCAACATATGATAAGGAGATGCTCGCCATTGTGCGCGCAGCAACGAGGTGGAGATTGTACTTGATCAGGCGATACTTTCAAATCAAGACCGACCATAAAAGCCTAAAATATCTCTTGGAGCAGAAGATATCTTCCCCCGAGCAGCAAAAATGGGTAACAAAACTTCGTGGATTTGATTTTGAAATAACTTACAAAAAGGGGAAAGAGAATGTTCTTGCAGATGCGCTTTCGCAGCTACCCGAGCAAGTTGAAGTTTCGACCGTTTCACTTCCGACCAGCGACTTCCTTGAGGATATTAAGATGGAATGGCAGGAAGATTCAGATACTAGTAAGATTATAAAAAATTTGGAGGAAGCACCAAGCCCCATGGCTCATTACAATTGGGACTCAAAAGAATTACACTATAAGGGACGCATTGTGCTTGTGACAAATTCTACTTGCATCTTCAATAGCAGATTTTGGACAAAGTTATTCTATATGCAGGGTACTAAATTGAAAAGGAGTACGACATATCACCCACAAACCAACAGCCAACCGGAAGTTTTAAACAGGTGCTTGGAGACAGCCCAAAGCCACCCACCAAATATGACTACCCAAAGAGAACTCCAGACCCAGCCAAGTGCCATTATTGATCGACGGATCGTGACTCGACGATGACGACCCACTAATAAAGTGCTAATACAGTGGGCGAACCTACCAAAAGAAGATGCCACTTGGGAGAACTATGACGACTTGAAGATCAAATTCCCAGAATTCATGAATCATCAGCCTCGAGGACAAGGCTGATTTGAAGAGGGCGGGTCTGTTAGGACTCTAGCTTGGAGAGTCCTAATTGAGAGGGACATTCATGTAAAAATGTTAGGACTCTAGCTAGGAGAGTCCTAATTGAGAGGGACATTCTGTTAGGACTCTAGCTAGGAGAGTCCTAATTGTGATGGGCATTCATGTAGGAGGTTTTTTCTTAGAGAAGAATTAGGAGTTGTAAGGGAATAGGAGTCTTGAGTAGGAGTCCTATTAGGAGTTGGTTAGAAGTAAGAGTCTTAAGTAGGAGTCCTATTAGGAGTTAGGGTTTAGAAGCCCTATAAATAGCCATGTATTCCTTCTTTTTTCATAAGCAATAGATGAATCTTTTCTGCAGCCTTTGAGCAACAACTTGGAGGGAGGAACCCCTATAGAGTTTCAAGGAGGCCGATCCCCTAAAGAGATCAACCCCAAGTTTAGAATCTGCAAGGGTTCTAACAATATGATTCTAATTAGCCTCATGATAATAGCTCTACAGGTGCATGCAATGCTAAGTCCACTCATTTCAAGTATACACACATCTTGGAATGAGAACTAGCTCGACTAATTTCACCATGAAATACTTACAATTTGTTTTATAAGTTCACGAGATTGAACTCATGGAATATCTAGAAATTTCTCATTATGTTATTGTTGGATAGCTTGAAATTTTTAATCCAGTTTAGTTCTATCTTTGTTTTCAAAATCAATTAGTGGTTTTATATAATTTCTTGTTCAAAATGGCACACCAACAATTAAAACTAAAGTAAGAGTTAGTGTATGCTTGGTCCTGCATGGACCTCCTGATCCACCTATGCCTATTAATGACGATCACATGTTTTATATGTTACAACACTCCCCTAATAATTTAAGTACTTGGTGTTCGACCAGTATTCGATGTTGACACTTAATATATGTATAAAAGATTGTTAGCTGACATTTCTAAGTATGCATTCCCTCCTTTCAGGTTATATACTCACTTCACTCCTAAAGTCCTCTAGTATGAAGTTTGAATCAATTAGATTGTCACACTTTCAAGCTAAACATTAGAATGTAACTGATTTAGCTGACAGGACCCTTGCATAATGCATATGATAAAGTAAATGTAGTCATACCTTGCATAAATAATGCATCAGTGTCATCTTATTGTTGGTGGAACGAGTATCAGTAAGTTTTAGAAGACTGTCCAGGTGGAAACCAATAGCTGAGCCTGTAAAATTAGATAAAATGCTATTTCAAACTGAAAACAACTAAAAAGTGGAATGTAGCAAACCTAATCAATTCGACAAAGAATTTGATCATCTCTATTTATTAGACAATCCATAAATGTTCCAGAAATAAACAAGAATGATGAATAGATAATATCAAGAGTACAT
Source organism: Musa acuminata AAA Group (assembly GCF_036884655.1). Taxonomy (NCBI): domain Eukaryota; kingdom Viridiplantae; phylum Streptophyta; class Magnoliopsida; order Zingiberales; family Musaceae; genus Musa; species Musa acuminata. The sequence goes on along the minus strand of NC_088332.1, from coordinate 13,576,862 downwards.
GAAAATAAAACTACCTCTTGCAGTTCCTTGGTTTAATGTATTTCCAAGGTACAGAATTTTCTTCATTATCTCCTTTAATTTGGCAGAACTGCAAACCTGACACGCCATACCTAATGTAACCACTGTAAACATAGTGATTAAGATGATAAATGCTATTTCTCATGATGTACCTGTTCACAAACAGAGTCTATAGTGTTTAAACTCTTTCTAATATCCAAAACCTGGAGGAAAAAGGCAAAAAAGGAATACGATCAGAGCCTGCCATTAATTTTCACGATAAATGTAACAGACTGTCATTAATTTTCATGATAAATATAACAGCCTATCATTAATTTTCGATAAATGTAACAATAGAAACATGCCGTGACCTGTGAGCCAAACTGAATCTTGAAAGAAAAAACTCTTAGTTTCGACTCCACACGTGGAACTTTCATCAACTCTAGAAAATACTGCAGTGAACACCAAGTGGTATAAAAGTAAAATAATTGTCTTAATAATATAAAAAAGTTGAATAATTAGAAAGAACAGACACAGTAAATTAACAATAGCAGAATAGTTCTAATATGTCACCAATCTCACAGAAAATCCGTAAATAAGCTTTACAAGACTTTTCATATATTAAGGTGTCTGTCTGCTACTTCAGCTCATTTATTTATCAAAATCAAGGCAAATACATAAAACATGGATAAAAAAGACTGAGTTTAAAATTGAAACTAAAGAAAAGCAATTTAAATTACTTGGGCCAGAATATTGCACAGACATTAGTTTCTCATGTAATGTCGTCTCAGTCAAGGATAAACTGCAGCAAACAGACATTAGACTCCAGAAAGATTTCCTGGTTAATTTGGTTTCAACTGTAACATGACTGAAGGTAGATAAGGATATATTATAGGAATAATCCCAATGCTCAGGTGGCACATCTATGGATATATGTGAAAACAGGACCATGATGCACTGAAAGACCAAGTTTTGGAGCTTCATTTTGTCCCTTAAGAGTATATATAGTAGCACAAAAATTAAACTCAAGTGTAAAATAATGTAACAACTTGATTATTTGAAAAACCATTAACATGGGTCTGTACAATCTATAACGAATAGGTTGTACCAGATGATTCCAGAACCCACAAAAATGGAACATGTGGGCAAACAATTGAATTGCCTGCTTATAAAACACTAAAATAGAGCAATTAGTAGCAATTTCAGCTCCACCTACTCCCATAATAATATATAGCTTGTCAATTCAGTGGTTGACCATGTATTAACAACACAAGCATCAAACTTACTATACTGGCTTTACAGTGTTTGGCAGGCTAATTAAATGTCCTGATTTATTTTTCGATCTCATATCATCAGGTGAGCCTTCCATGTGATAAAACTTAAAGTAGCAAAAAGAACTGTATTATTGTTTATGCATATCACTATTGGATAAACAAGCTGATTTTAGGTACACAACCAAATGAGGCATGAAAAATGTCACACTACTTGACACTCTAATTTTACTTTTATAAACACCAAAATGCTCCCTATTTTTAATCACAACAGGATTCTGGGATTTAAAACCCATATAAATGACCCAAAGCCAATATTCAAATCTTGGTCACCATTCCATTCTTAAAATAAATTATTATAGCAGAATATCCCTGGAGATATCAGATCACTTAGTGAAGTATAATGTACCTGCTCACATTTACCAAGCTGGTCCTTGTCTCCAGTGTACCCCTAAAAACATAAAACAGAAAAGGAAAATTTTAGTGACAAAACAAGGTGCAGTCTTTAGAACTATGAAATCTGAAGTTTACCTCTTTAAGTATAAAATTCCTAAAACTATATTCTTGCACTTATATCCTCTATAGGACTGCATTTGAAAATTTTCAGGTTACATTTATACTTTATCATATTAACATATATAGATTATTAGGAAAAGGGGTATTAACAAGACGCACCTTCAGCAGCTCCATTTCCTCTTTGGTTGGACAAAATTTGATCATATTTTCCACTTGATCCACATCTAAAATAGAATCATCCATTGCAAGAGCAGCACTCTGGGTAACATTTAACCATTAATTTTCAAATTGAAGAAAACAAAACTAGTAATTTTCAATTATGAATGGCTTAGTTTTGAGAGTAAATTTGTGCTCATGACCTGAATCATTATAAGTAGATGTTCCCTCGACTTTATGCATGCATGAGGGGAAATTAAACACATGTTGTATGCCTATACATATAGGTTGTGTGTTGTGTGCAACACACATCACCATGTTGATGCACATTAGTAAATACACATGCTGTCCATGACTACCTTTTGAAAGATAAATAACTTAGTGCAACTCTGGATAATGAAATAACAAAAAAAAATCTTGATTAATGTATTGCCTGTATTTTAATTTCTAATATGATCATTCCCAATTAAACACACAGTTAATGATTCTTCTGATTTCTCTTTCCAACTATTTTAGTATACTATATATAACAAATAGTTGTAGAATACACTGGACAGTAGACACTTCCAGCAGCCAATGTGTAGAACCAACATAAGTATTTATATGAAGCTCTTTGGCAAATTAAAAAGAAGAAAATAATATGAACTGAAGTTCAAATTTCAGTTTTGACCCATATATTTTGCGGAACTAAGAGTATAGTTGTTTCTTAAAGAGAAACGAAAGCTAAGCCATTTGTACAAACTAGTACAAACCCAGAATTACATTCAAAAAAACACTTTCCCATGTTAAAGTTACATTTAATGTTTGGAAAAAGTGGTCTCCCAACTTATCATTTTATCACCATATCACAGAAGGTCGTGTGACTGATATTTGATCGTACCTCCTAATTTTATTTTTGACCCATATACAGAATTTTGTGCAAAGCCTGGTGGTCTTTGGCTCAAGCAGTAATCTTACATTTAGGTTCATGTGCCAAGTGTTTATCCGGATTCTGGCTTGCTCCTGAGATGGATGTTATAGTTTATATGTGTTAGGGTCATTTCTTATCAGCTTAAGCTTTTGAAAGACGTGATCATGCAACTAATCATTTTATCACTCCATAAAATGGAATTAAAAGATCTCCATGTGTTTAGAACTCACACCTAAAGATAATCAAACCATACCTAAAGCAAGATCAAGATTATATTCCAGACAAAAAAATATGCTTACCACCAAATCAGAAAGTGGAATCTTGACTTTTGTCAGCATGATTTCAGTGTTGTTAGCCCGCCTTAAGTCAATCTATTAAAAGAGTTGAGAGAAAAGTTCAGTAGCTAAAAGCTGAAGAAGAAAACATGCATGCACTTGCAGTTATTGAAACCTATTTTTGATTCACAATGTTGTGTAGCGTAGTACATAACAAGAACTACATGTAAAAGACAATTTTGTCTGAAACTTCAGCCCCTCATTTATACATAGCCATGTTTATATATACTGTTAGCATTTTCCTTATAAGCTATTAGCATTGCTTGTAAATCGGCCAGCGCCATCTTATACACTTTAACCATTGAATCAAAAATAAAAATATTTCAGGAACAAATGAGAACATTTAGTTGTTGCTTGAAAAGAGCTCCACATTTTCTTAGCTAATAGTGACACAGAATAACGACCCTTAGCTATGATACACCTGAATCGACTAGATTTCGTTTCTATGATCTACACCTACATAAATATCAATGAACAAGAGAGCAGTCAATCAAAAACCAGGTGAACTATTGATAGTGCTGCATTTAGACTGAAGCTACCAACATTGTTATGATGTATAACAAAAATTAAGGCCCTCATATCTTACCAAGCGAACTTTGTCAGGTTTCAATCCAAGAATTTTATGACGACCCTCAGTTTTAGAGATATCATTTTTGGGTACCACTGCTGGGAAGAGTCTTTCAAGTTCAGATACATCAAATTCTGAAGCACTGCATGCAAAATGTTAATTTATAAGAATAGGGAGCAATAGGCAGACTATCATAGGTTACAGTGGTTGTTCATTACAAGGACTAATTATCTTATGGTTGTCGTGTTTTCTGGAATGATGTTATTGTTGATGGTTCTACAATTTTTATTTGTGAATTATAAAAAAAACTTTACTTATTCTGTGATTTTCTCCTTTATTTCTTTTGTTTCGCTGCATCTCAGGTTACTGAGCTTTCTTTCCTTTCATATATTGTAAACAGAAATACCTGATAAAATTCCACCTTTTTTTCTTTGAAAAAATAGGAGAGTACTCAACATCTAAAGCAATAAGAAGCAAGCAACATCAGTACAAGACAGTAGCCATCTAATATAGTGGCAAGCATACATTACAGAGGAAGCTGTTTGGTGTGAAACTCACATAAATGTATCAGCCATTGACAAATCCAAAATGCACATGGAAAAAAATACCATAAGTACTATCCTTCAGGTTCTTAGGGGACCAAAAGTGTTAGATGTTAGAAAGAGAAAGAATAGACAAATAATTACTTTGAAGCATCCTCAGATTTTTGAAGTTCTGCCCATATGCTTCCTTGAACTGCTCTTGTTACTTTCACCCAGTGCAATGGCTTCAGTGATGACCTACAAGGTGCTGAACTCACTGAACTTGTTGGACATATGAGTCCATGCCTAGGTGATATACCTCTAGCATCAACCTGAGAAACAGGCATAGCTGACACAGTAGAAGAAGGAAGTCGTCTTACATGAGGAGAGGCTCGCTGTTTAGGAGTACGAGCTCTAGGAGGTGGTGGAGGAGGAGGAGCGCCACCATGTGCTCCTGGAGCACGTAGTGGAGGTCGAGCTCCTCCATGAGTTGAAGATGGAGGTGGAGACAGGATAGGGGCAGCACCTTCTGGGGGTTTTGATGCATTTGAGTGAGAATTTAGCAATGGCTCTAGTGGTGGAGCAGGAGGCATCGTTGAAAAGCATTTAACAGATATTGCTGAATGAGGAGGATGAGGAATATATACACCAACATTTTGGTCAAGAGGAGATGGAGGTGGAGGTGAAGGTGGTGGACCTTGAGTTCTTCCTCCTCGATTTGGTAGCAACAAAGGAGGAGGTAACAAATTTTTGGCGTGAGGTGGAGCAGAAGGTGGTTGTGGCAGAAGAGCACCTTTCATATTGGCTTTAGGACATGAGGGTGGTGATGGTGGAGGAGGAGGCAGAGCTGCACTTTTGACAGAAGCTCCTGAGATCACATGGGAATCGAGGAGTGGTAGGCCTTTGGTAGATTCTCCTAAGAGCATAGGTGGACAAGACGGGCCTTTAGCAAATGAACATGAAAGTATAGCTGGTGAAAGAGGAGGCAGACCATATCCGACACTTTCTTGTTGTTTAATCCTTGTTTTTATTACACCGGAATCAGACAGTCTTATACATGTTGGTATTTTCTTTGAAATTGTACACGGAGACTCTTTAGGAGTCAGCATTTGACCATCATATAGTGCTTTCTGACTGACAACCTTCAGATCTATCTCACTTTCAGAAACACCATTCTCTGTATTATCTTTCCCCACATGCATTTCCATCTTGAACTTCCCTTTGTTTTCTAAATCCTGGTTCCCTGGATTATGAGCCTTGTCAACCAGAATGAACTTTTTCCTGTTAACAGTAATCTCTGGGTTAGGTTTACACTCTCTTTGCTCTAATATGCTTTCAGCCTTTACTTTCAGAGCTTGTGCTTCTGACTCACAATGTATATCATGCAAATTTATCATCTTATCTGTAACAATGTGAGCTGAATCATGCTTGATATCACACATTTCAGTTGTATCATCTTCAACAGCTAGAACAACAATGTCCTTTAATTCATGTTGGTAATTGCTCACTTCTATTATATTCTTCTCCTCACATGCAACCATGTAGTCTGCAAGCACAGACATTTCATCATTTACCTTAGGTTTTGTGCTAGTGGTAGGTAATCCACTCATTGTTTGGAATCCAATACCCAGAGTTTCCAAACGATTCTTATCCCGTGGTTCTACCTCATCTCCTATAACTAAAGAGCCTGTATGTCTACCACAACAAGATGTCTCTGAACTGGGCTCATCATACCTTGCAGCAGACCTCTTTATAGAACTTTCCTGCTTTAGCATACCTGCCATAGATGGAGCTTCTAACTTGTGACTCATATTCTCTGGAATAGCTGACACCTTGATGTCACCTACTCTCTCTTGATTAAAATCGCTGTTCTCTAAAGCAATCTTCTCTTCAGCTTCTGAAGTTGATGTGCCATTCCTATGCTGAGGGGGTGTGCTTCTCTCTACAATCATCTTGTCTTCAATTGGAACCACAATGTCCAAATCAACTAATCTTTCAGCAACAATCTCCTTATCATGTTTGAAATTGCCAGTTTCACAAATAATCTCAGCTTGACCGAGCATACCAGGAAATTCTGAGTTGACACCTAATTTTTCCACATCGGCAAAATTTTGGGTGATCATACTCTTTGAGACCTCGTCAGAATTACTAATTTCCAATTTGCACCTTGCTCCCTCTGACAAAATATAATTTTCGTCCTTAGGACTCCTTCCAGGATCTCTTTTGGCATCATGGATCTGGAAATAAGGATCTCTTTTTATGTCATGCCAATCTGAACTGCTAAATGCTTCTGCCTCAAAAAACTCAGCTGCTTCTTTGGAAACACATTGTGTCTCTTTCCTCCCTTCAACGACCATTTCTGTGCTTGTATCAGATATGGAAGCATCAGAGTTTGAAAAGACAACCTGGTTGGGACATGAATTTCATATTTAATTTCAAACCTGTGAGAAACAAAATAGTTGTACTCTAGGAAACAGAAACCAACCTCGATTTTGAAGTCCTTTGGGAAATGATCCTTCGCACTCCATACAAGATCAATTTCATCACGTGTCAATGCCAAAATATTAGATTGGACAAATGCTGTGTTAAACATGACTCTGAACATCATTTCCTCATGTTCCAGATCTTCGTCCAGATGCAGGCATTCGATGACAATGTCTCCTTGAATGCAGCAACAAGCATTAATTTTTGTTGTTACAGCCTGAGTGTGCAGTGATAGTTAAATACCAAAAGTGTATAACTAGATAAGATAACTAATGAAACAATGGGCATATGCAATACCTGTCTATAATGATGAATGTGCTTCTTGGTCCTTGGTGTTGCGAAAAGCATCTTTGGACTACTGCTCGTGGGTGTCAAATGGTCTTGCCGGTATATGCGAACCATTGGCCTACAGCCACCTTCACGATCAAACCTGGGAATGGCTTTGATAATCAGGCATTCCAAGGTGAAAGTGGTTTCTCGTGGAGGCCAATCTGACATGCTACCTCGTCTGGATATGTATTGAAGGTATCTAAGATGAGAAGGTTGAGGGTTCAAGGGGGACAAAAGATGAAGGAATTCCTTAGGAGCTTGCTTGTACACCATCTCAAGAGTCTTTTGTTCCCCAGTGTACTGCTTCCCGTAAAGGAGTAAGCTAGCAAGCATGAAGGCAAGGACCAGCCAACCTTCCCGCTCACAGTGCATCAGCAATACATTATGTAGTCCTTCCATTGACAGCCAGCTCTCGCTTGACTTCAGGAAATGGTGGATCATCACCAAAGGGAGCAAAGGACATCCGTTGGACTGCAGCGGGTAGTCCATGACCATGATATCATACTCCGACAAAATGTCTGAAATTTGGCTCCTCTTATCTCTTTCTCTGAAATTACAAACCATGAAGGAAGCATCCGGGTGATAGCCCTGCAGTTGGGCAAATGCCCCACCCATATAGTTCTTGTACTCACATTCTCCCGTGGTTTCAGTCGAGAAACAGCAGTCAAACACTGCAGAAACAATTCACCCAAGAATCAGAAGCACGAATCATAAAGGAAAAGACCTTCTGTTTTTTGACACAAATCCCGCGGAACGTTCACATAACGGGCGAACCGAAGATCAAGAACCTCCAGCCGGGAGAAACGGAAAACAAAATCGCCGTTCAACGGCTACAAGATCAGCCAAGACCACAAAATTCAACACCAAAAATTTCCAAGAACCTCCAAACACATTTCCAAGAACAAACCCACCAAAAGTCACCACACTCCACCTCAAGATAAGAGGGAAAATAAATCAAAACCCTAAAGAACCCAGTCATTCCACAAAATCAATGCTCGACGATGGGTACATATAGAAGAGCACTACCGTAAACGCGTTCGGCAATCTCCAGCAGCCGATCGGGCGGCTTCCGGAAGAACAGCCTCTTGAACAGCGCCATCCGTCACCGGCAGCGCCACCCCGCTTCCGGCACCCGGCCTAAACCCGAACTCTCGACCGCCCACCGATCGAACCGGCCCCTCTCCACTCCAAGCTGAATCCTGCTGGTGGCAGTTCAAGAACGACCAACGGACCAAGCTCCCCACGAAAGACCAAGACCCTTTCACGGCGGACGGAGATCGATCGCGAGGGTTTCGCGTCCGCGCGAGACAAGAGAAAGAAAGCAAGTGAAGGAAGAGAGAGTGGAAAGCAGAAGTGGGTGTTTGATTCTTTCTTAATCCTTCCTTTACTCTAATCGATTCGTAATGTGGGTTTGGGGGGGAAAGCGGAAGCGGGAAGGTTGCCACATCAGGGGAGGCTTAACGCATCGTGGTGAAATGAACGATCAAGATCAGTCAGAGTTTCCCAACGGACGGAGGATTTTGCTTTCGCATATACCTAACTTCATGCGTCCGCTCGATTGATCTCCAACGTGAGGCGGGATTGACACGTGGCAGTTAGGCTGGAGCTCGGACTTTTCCAAGTAATTAACTGATTTATTAATAAAGATTAATATTATAGATTAGACGATCTTCCTCGTGTGCTAACCAAACACAGCGAATGCGTGGCTTTCTGTGATTCGCTGGGATCAGGTGCGCGTGCGAGCGGATAGATATTGGATCACATAATACTGCCTCATAGCTTGAGGCCTCTAAAAGAAAAAGGAGACGACGGGTCGTAAGAGACCGACATCCAATATCAATATGATGCGGATCCGTATGCGAATCCATGTTCTCTAAATTAGATCATGACCCGATTTGAATTTAATTCCAATTTAATTCCAAATAGATCAAAAGAAATAAAATTATCGTTCTCGAATAACCAGTGAATCGGGTCGAGACTACCTCTCTCTCTCTCTCTCTCTCTCTCTCTCTCTCTCTCTCTCTCTCTCTCTCTCCCCCCCTTATCGGATTCAGTTTGATGTGATTCGGATCTCATCCTATATGAATGTTGGAGACAAGCTGGCTACTTTACAGCTAGCCAAAACTTTGAATGGTTGTTGATCAATAATTACAGTTTTCCTTTTCGGATATCTCACATTCTCTGTATAAATTGCTTGGAGGATTGTGTAAATCGTCATCTTTGTAATGCATTTATTTGATTGCTTCATGAAATGGATGTATGATGTTAGCATAATCGACACGTATTCCAGCTTTTCTTTAGAGATCCTTGTCAACTCATCACAGAGCGAAACAAATTGGTGCTGCAGATGATGGCTTCGGCCACTGGTGGCACGCTCGTGGATGCTTCCGGAGAAAGGAAAGAAGAGATAGAAGAGTTGAGACGAAGAAAAGGAAGGATGGAGAGGTCTCACCACCCAACAACTGGTCTGCGGAGACAACAAAATGGCGTGAAAGTGACTGATGAACAAGTGGACCAATCGATCATTTCTTCCTCAAAAAGGATTGATGGAGGAAAAGGAAGACAAAAAGCTTTGGACTCATCGATCGAAGCGTGTGACTCATGCTCATCGAGTTATGATCATAATCACAGATATCAGGAATTCCAGATCTGTGCAGTCAAGTTTCTGGCTCTCCATCCTTCTCCACTTCAAGCTTGAATTCATTCGATCTTGGGCCATCAGAATCTAGATAACATTAGTACTTTGTATCGAAATCGATTGCACTGCGAACAGACTATGATTACAACAAGTCTAAAGAAATCTGTTTGATTAGCCTAAGAAAATGTTACATACCGAGCAAATATTGAAGTTTCTGCTTTCAGAGTACAATCAGAAGAGAACGATGTACAAACACTTTCTATGACTTTTTATCGTGTCAATGTATGTGCAAAGAGGTAAACTGGATACAACGACATTTTTGTCGAAAAATCTGTATTAGAGCTAAAATGAATACCTTCCACATCTTTTAAGTCTGAGCACACTGCTGGTTTGCTGGCGTATCGAACCAATAGTAGATCCGCATAATACAGCATATAGTTGTTCAGAAATTGCAACAAATTCTGGTAAACTAAGTGATCTCACGTTCTTCTTTAAGCTGTAAAACTGCGACTGGTTGCTGATCATTGTTTCTGAAGTTTGTGGTCCTGAGGGAGGGTTGGCTATTAGATTGCACAATGCTGGAAGCAACACCAGCACACGCCAAGTTACGACTGCTATTCCTGGAAGTGGGCACATCATGGTTATGTTTCCCCTCATATGTTGTTATGACAGATTTGGGATCAGTTGGAGCTCTCTCGACATGCTTCCTGACATTGCATCCGAGATACGTGCACTTGTAATAACTCCTGCACATTGAAATGATGAATATCAAGCACTGAACTGCATTTGTTATTAAAGACCATCAGTTGGGATTTGTATCAATATGGATAGTGCATGTTTATTGGGTTTATTGAGGAGCAAAATGCAAATTTGCTACGAAGCCTGGTCAACACAATTCATAGGCTTGTTGGTAAATGATATATCATTTTTTACCAAAAATAAAAGAGAGTACTATGATATGAAGAACAAATAACTAGAGTTCATAAAAGAAAGAAAAACAAAGTTCATATTGAATTAACTAAAGGCAATCTACGCTCTCTCAATGACGCTGAACATGTCATGATTTATGTCATTACTTAGGCACTTCGAGGGTAAAAATCAATATTGCATAGTCATGTATACGAAGGGAAGCATATTGAAGTGTCTGATCCAGTGAGCAGGCAAAATGGAGAGAAAGATGACACTCAGTAAAAGACTAATTTAAAAATGAGAATATGATGCTTGTCATGTTGTGCGAATGTGAAACACTGGAAGCTTATAAGAAGCCTTAGAATCATAAAAAAGATATATTTCTATAGTACAATTAAAGAATCTGATAAGTATCTGACATGTCTTGTGGGGTGGAAACAAGACTGCATGCAACAATAACAAAACACAAGGTTACCAACCAGATTATGGTAGGATGTGGGACCCGTAGTCCTGTGTCAAATATGCACTACGTTTTATACAGTTGGTGAAGCAATCCACTCCCGAAGACGATACATGAGGATACAGGCTACATTGTGATAGAATAGTACTAGAAAAATTGGCCCTAATAACATAATAATTATGTAGCCGACCCGTCCCGGTGTATCTTGATCCACTTGCCTTTGTATACATGACTGTGCATTCTTTAGTAACTACCTTATGTGCATCTACCACCACAGAAACAAAGGAACAAAAAACTGTCATGCTGAATGGCATGTATTGAAGCATATCACGCTCGAAAGCTATCGGCGCACACACCATACAGACCCATGCCAAAGCTGACGATATTTAGCTAAGCCAACTATTGGCTTGCACCTAGTAGCATAGAAGTCTACCAGCATGATGCGGAATCATACCATGCCAGAAAGTATCAGCATCACCCAAGTGTCATGAAATGACAATCTTTGCTAGAAAGTGCCATAGAGACTGAAAAATGACACTATTAACAATACACAATGCACAATTTTATGAAATTCTGCATGCACTACAAGGATAAAATGTCAAATGACAAGAAAATAAATTCTTCAAACAGAATACACTATACAAACAATTGCAGTTTTGTCAAAAGACAAATAGCAGAAATTTGTGAAACTAGTACTACCTCGGATTAGGATTTCCTTTAACAACTTTCTGCCCATACTTTCGCCATCTGTAACCGTCATCCAAAAGATCGACCTCGCTTGTTGTTTGCACAACAATCTTAGGTTCTGCTGATGTCGTTTGGGAGGATGCTGATACATTCCTGTCAACCAGCAGAAATATCCTTGTGAAATGAATAAAGATACAAGAGCAACAGTTTTAGTATATAATGCTACTTACATTCGTTTAGCATCAGCATCATGATTGTCCCTTCCATCTGTTTGTGTCTCAGATGCTTCTTCCCTATCAGTTGAACCAGATAATTGTTCAGGTGCGCCATAGTCAAATTCTCGATCTCTCTTTGAAGCTGAAGTAGCAGCAGTCATGCCATTTGATCTCCTGAGATTCCCATGATTACCATGAAAACCAGATTCAGGTGTTGAAGGATTGTCAAGACTTTCAGTGATCTCATTTGACCCACTAAGAAAACTATCGCCTTCCTTAAATCGTTTATTTGGGGTAGGACGTTGATGGTTGTGCTGACCCTTGTAAATTATCTCAGTAATTTGACCATCTGCCGAATGCTCTACCTTTTTCTTGACTGGACAATTGGGATGGCTGCATTTATAGTAGCTCCTAGGATACTCACTGCTTCTCACCATTTTCTGGCCATATTTTCGCCAATTATAGCCATCACTGGCAGGTTTATCAACTACAATGGCTGTAGGGTGAGATATTTGATCAGAAAGAGAGCCCTCTGCAGATTCAAATACGGAATTGTTTCGCTTTCGGGTAGGGGTTTCCTCGATAAGTTGCTGTGATGATGGTGGTGTTGTCACAAATTCAGATGGGTATTCTGCCTGACTCAGCATTTTGAATTGGGACTGGGATGCCTGAGCTGTGACCTGAGCCAGAGCCTCTTGATGCGACATTACGAAGGTGCCCTGCAGAGATCCAAATTTAGAGCAACAAAAGAAAAAGATGTTTCAACTGATGAAGTTTTTTATCACTTCACTCTAACGGAGAGAAGATCAAAAGAGGATTGCTTAATCAATAAACTCATAGTGAAAAGCCCTTAATATGGAGTCTGTAAATAAGTACTATTCAATAAGCATATCATACTGCTTAAACACTGCAAAAGCATTTCGAACTCTCAGTTGAATATTTTTTAATATATGAACCTTTCATAGAACAACAAACAATAACAATAAAACCGTAAAGTCTTGACTATTTGGGGTCAACTACATGCATCTTTTATCGACATTGAACTACAAAAGCTATATGCTTATTTAAGTTAAGAGTATTAAAATATTTATTTATAATTTTCATTAAAACCTTTTTAGGTCATCTTCTACCACTCTTCATATCACTAATAGTAATCATTTCACCTTTTAAGAACTTAGTTTGTGACAGCTTAAGCCATATGCTAACTGAAATTAGAAGCAATGAAATCAATTATCCAGACATTTGATAACATCAAACAAGTTGGTTATCGCTAATATGAATTGCATAAACAGATGTTATACAAGAACCTGATAGAAAACAGGATCTAGGGACCTGCTATTCAAGTATCATTAAATCAGCTTCCTTAGGTCAAAAAACAAAATATAATTTACTTCATTATGTCTGCCATAGAAAATAGAAATGTGTGTTCTTCAATAACAAGGCCTTTATCTGCAATAGATGGCAAAAGGTGTTATCTGAACGCAAATTCTTTTACTCTAAATGCTAAAATCAAAGAAAAAGTCTGAATTTCCAGCAACCAAACATCACTTCCTCCTTCCAAGAATATTTTTTTGCTTATCATGGAGAGGTAAACAAGAAGATAAATCAAGTTCGAATTTTTATTAATAGGAAATTAAGATCGAATCCTATGAACTCGCATACCAGGCCGGACGAGAAGAACCCAGGAGAATCCAGCAAGCTTGAGGGGCTTAGTCCTGGGGCAATCGTGAATGCCTGCGGCTGGCTTACCGTCAGGCTTGCAGGCCGGTTCTGCTTCACCCGATTCAATCGACTTACACCACCGTCACCTCCTATGCCTCCTCCCTCCGCCCCGCCGTCTTCCGGGCCACCAGCCACCACCTTCTCCTGTTCCCAGGAGATCCCAGCCGGCCTCCTCGCCGCTGCCACGGGAGAATTCATAGCTCCGACGAGCAGCTGAGTGAAGGAACGGCACTCCGTCTCGGGATCGTCCGCGAAAAAGCTCGACACCAGCGTCAGCGGGCCGGGGCTGACCTCCGAAGCGCCCCCTCCACCTTCATGGAAGAGACTCGCCATGGAAGAGCGCGGCGGCAGCATGATGGTGGGCCGCGGCGGCTTCCCTGCACCCGCCGCCGCCATCCCGTCACCTCCACCTGCTCCTCCGCCTCCGCTGCCGGCGCCGTTCTCCGCCATCCGCCTGCCCCAACCGTCCTCACCTCTCTGCCGCCGTCCTATCTGCGCTCGATTTGGGTTGGGCGAGAGGTCAATCTAATATCCTCACTTAGTATCACACTCCCTTTTTTCCCCCTTTGGATTTGGGGAGAAAACACACGACACACATCGAAGGATAAAAACTCCCTCCAAATCTGAAGAGAAAGGAACGTTGACTTTGCCGCTGGTCTGATTGGCGCGTGACTTGAGATATGCTTCGTCTAATGACGGAACTGCCCCCATCATCGTCTCCTTTCTACAATGCCGATCCCGATCTTTGCCTGAATCATGTGGGCTATAAATCGAATCGTAGAATTTGAGCCAATCACGAAAGTTCGATACCTACGTGCCGGCTGTTGTTTTGCGCAGCCAACCAACGACAGCTGTTGTAGCAGCTTCCACATATCCTCTAAGAAGCCCTCGAGCTGTCTCTACAACTGTAGTGATGTTCGGTTGATGACGAAGCCAAAACAGGTGCGGGTAGATGACCAAAGAAAGAGGAACAAGATCAAGGCAAACTCCACAAGCCAGCCCTAACCTGAGCAGATAATTTGAGGAGAAAGCATTGGATCGAATGTTTAAAGCATATGGATTGGATTGTCTGTGTGACACTTCCCATACAACAATGCCAAAGCTGAAGATTCAATCTGTTCCAAGCGATTAGTACTCTGTTTTACCGGACTATTCGGTGAAGGTTTTGGAGGACAGTAGATCGCACAGATGTTTCCTTCAGCAGCACGGAAACAACAGGCGTATGAGGCAGTTGGAATAGCATGTCATTGCTCTTCCTTGTATGGTAGTTTACAAGGAGCCAAAGGGTTCTTTGATGTCGCCTTCCCCAGCATTTCTGCTACAGTTCTGCATCGACATTGACTCCCTGGACGAATGACATCCCCATAGACGGCCATCTCAATGATATCCAGCTCCTTATCTGAAGGATAAAGTTCCATGCAATAGTTATTGCCAGTTAGAAATCACAAACATAAGTGGATATCAAGATTCATGTGCAGACAAGCAACAAATAATTCGATATCATCCACCGGGCGGGATCGCAATCTAACAATAGGTGACGACGAGCAACATAGGTTCGGATGTCTCGGAGATAATACATCACCTATAGTTACTTCTAATTATGCAACATTAGGTAACCTTGTTTTGCCTAAAGATCTCACTGTTGTCTAAGTTACTTCAATTTGGTAGATACTTTGTTGCCTCAAAAGTATTCAAATTAAAAGCATGCTAGTGTCAAAATGAAATATATGTAATGTGAGTAGAAAATCCAAGATTATTTTTCATTTGCCTTCCTATTTTAGTAATAATCTCTCATGGGTATAGACCTATCCTTCAAACTACATGAATCCAAGGGTGCTTTGCAATTGCTCCACTTTCCATCCTTATCATTGTAATGAAATGCTAATGGGAAAACATATTTTGAATTTAGCCTAAGCTTTTACCAGAAATTGGGCAATTTGGCTTTGTATATATTCTATCTTTGTTGCATGCTTTTGAATTCATAGAATTAATGAATTAATCGAAGGCAACAGATTTCAATTTTTCTTCAAGTTCATAGAGAACAACATATAACATGTTTCAGATAAGCTATAGCTGATATCTTCAATGAAAAGAAATTAGGTACCACAGTATGCTTGATGTGGGAGAAAAGACTATTAATGCAATTAGTGCAATGTGGGAGTTTTAGGTACCACAGTATGCTTGATGTTATTATTAATAAATTAGGTAAATGTATCATGAGAGAGAGAGAGAAGCATGTCATCATAAGCATTAACAACAAGAAGGAAGAGAACCTCACCTGTGAACTTGATGTCACATGAGAAGCCTTCCAGTTCAGCTTTGTCCACCCACTGCTTGTCTGATTTCAACCTGTTCACCCTCGTCTGTAGAATTTGGCAGTTCTCTGCAGTTGATTCCCCACCTATATCAGGGAGTTCATCATGTATTAGAAGAAGAAAAGATTCAAGAGACGGTAAGTCCCGGAGTAGTGATAGGGATGATCGGCCGAAAAACGCATCAAGATCAACCTTTGGAGAAGGGGATGATGTGGTCGTATTCGTAGCAGAGGCAGCCTTGGCAGTGCCAGAAGCGCTTGCAGACGACGTTGCCGGCGGCATCCTTGCGCCACCGCTCGGGGTGGCGGCCGGGCACCACCTCCGCCTTCTTCCAGCACAGATCCCTGGCCTTGGCATCGAAGAACCTCGGCCGATCCGTCTCCCCCTCCTCCCCGTGCTCGCGACGAGGACGAGGAGCCGATGGAGCGGCCATGCCTCCGCCTCCTCAACGGCCCTCTCGAATGTTCCCACTTCCCACGTATCTAATCCTCCTGATTTAAGATGGTTGGATTTGGGCCATTAAGATGGACCAGGCTAAACCGAAGACCAATTCTTACGAACCCGGGTCGGTCGAGTTTAGTATCCGACCCAATTACTTCCATATCGAACGACTCGTTTTACTTCCACATCAACAGAAACAGATACAGATATCCTCTGTGCAAATATGACTCGACCATAATATTAGAGAAGAAAAATAATAAACACAGATATTTAGCGTAAATACCAACACTGTAAACATGTGTACAGACGTTGACAACACTCAGTTGGAGAAAGCATGTCCTTGAAACAGCACAACAATGTCAAATATAGCGAAACAAAATATTGGTTTTCAAGTGTGTAATAGAAGCTGTAGTAGGTAGGCACTTCAGATCGAGAAGATAAAAAGGGGTCCTGTGATAGCTGGGTATGTATCCTCTCGAAGTCACAAGCAGCCGCAATCCTTATTTGGGACCAATGTCCTTCAGTGCGCAAATCTGCTCCTCTCCCATGGCAGACATGACAGTCACCACCAGATCCTTCCCCTCTGCAAAACCATCTTTAATCTGCACAATTGAGAAAATTCAAGTTAATATGACTCCAAAGCTCACTTGCTAGCTAATTTTGCATCCGACCAGGATTCAAATATCACTGAGAACAATGAATTTAGCCATAATAATGGTGTGGTGCCTGATCTGACTAGATGTCGACAAATATGCTCTGTGAGAATTATAGAAAGAGTCAAGGATAATAAAGCATATCCACGGTCTTTGCTACATATAATACAAATCAATATTTTTATGTCTGTTACAAGAGGCGTCTCTTTCCATAAAGAACCAGCAGACCATAAGCAAACAGAAAATATACATAAACATGCCCGTAAGTTGCGTCAATGCTACATAGAAATAAATCTGATGCAGTGAGCACTCTCCACCTTCTAATTGTGGAAAAAAAGCCAACCATGTTCATGTAATATGTTAAATACACAACTATACATGTCCCCCACAATCTATATATACTTGCAACAGTTACCAAACTCAATCCCGCTGCACCTATTGGCTTCTGTTTTCTCACTAGC
The DNA here is from genome assembly GCF_036884655.1 of Musa acuminata AAA Group. NCBI lineage: Eukaryota > Viridiplantae > Streptophyta > Magnoliopsida > Zingiberales > Musaceae > Musa > Musa acuminata. Next base: position 13,559,273 of record NC_088332.1, on the reverse strand, counting down.
AATAAGCCTACTGTGTCTGACAAACATGTCTTAAGGATGACTAACACCAGACATCCAAGCATAGAGTAACCAATACAGAATCTGAATTTATGAAATAACTAATAAAAATACTAAAAATTATTGGTCACAGAGACAATTATCTAATATAATTATTTTAAATACATTATTATTTCTATGTCATAAAGTCAAATAAGCACTTGATCCAAGGTATTCGAAGAATCAATCTACATATATGTAGATAATTTTGTTCTACATCTTCGTTACAAGTTCTAAGAACATGTGGTCCAACCACAGATCACAGAAACATCCTACCAAGATAACCATAGACCTAAAAGTTATAACTCAAAAAGTCAACGAATCGTCCACCATAATCTCCAGGCTTTAACAAATGACAGCTAGATTTTGGGTAAATGCCATTATAAACTTATTGAGAACTCAAAACATAGTTAATCACAATGTATTTAATATTCACAAAAAAACGAAGAAAATATATCAAGTGGACTAACTTGAGCAAGAAGGGTTTCATCGGTCGGAAGTTTCAGATCATCCTTTGTGTTACCATTTTCAGTCAACAGACTAAGCTGAAACATGCAGTTAAGAGTCAAACATATAAGGTTAATAAACTAACAATAAAAGATAACAACATGATAGTTTTCAAACATACAAAACCATCTTCAGAGATATCAATAAGCTGATAGTCAGTGCGAGTGACATGGGGAACCTGCAAAATATTGGAAAATCAGCATTAATAAACTTGAACAACAAGTATTCAACCAAGGAAGCTGGACAATTACTTACATCACAGTTGTGAGAAGATGGAACAATATCTTCAAGCTTCTTGTTGTTGAAAATGTCAATGCCGACAAAGTGACATTTGGCATGACCGTGCTTTCCAGTTTTGGAGGTTGAAACCTCTACGACCTGGTGCAACAATTGTTAAAATTTTCCAAAAGTAATATAGGATTTAGATGATTAAATTAAATAGATATTCTGGGATTTCACATCAAATTACTACTTAAACCGATATAATGAAAAACAATAACAATAATACCAACAATTTCTGATTGATTAGATGGATCTTTTCCTATCATTTAGCGTTAATAGGCAATATCTGAAGAAGTAGTCCATGCAACCACATAACACGGCAACTTAATGTGGTCCAAATAAGCATGAAGATTTAGTCACACAACCACAAAAAAGCCTGTGGGTGGCGCCAGCATTTATATTGAGAGGGAATGATTCTCAAAGATTCTAGTCAACATACAACTACAATAGTTAACTTACTCTAATAAAATTTATTAATAAGCTAATCAAATATTTAAAATAACATGTAAAGCATCTATCCTATCATGAGATGTTTAGAAATAAAGAATATAAATAAAACGATAACAGAGAAATTGTGAATAAAATATATTGTTGCGAAAACAATTCTGAAATGTGATTGTTTAGAATTCTAGAACGAAACTATTCCAATTATTTTACTATCAAATAATATCAGAAAATATTCAACAGATACAAGATAAAAATTGCATCTTTATGTTCAAAAAATTAACTGATATTATAAGAGAGGAACAAATGTTGAAAAAAAAAAGAAGAAACATGGTATTAAACCCTCCAAAATCCACCAAAAATTAGTTTGGCCTGAGATCTAGAGAAGAAAGCACGACAGGCTTTGGTTCTTTTGCAAATTCACAGAGTTGGAGAGCGCACACACACGAAAGCCCTATCTTCAGGAAAAAAAATTGAAGGAAGAATACAGACTATATGAAATACTGATTACTACAGAAGTTGCTTAAGAAACCAATGTTATACCATCGATTGGTCACTATATAAAGGACCGGACTCAGATGTGAAAATTTGGATCTGTGTACCATGCGCTGACTCTCAAAATATAAGTCAGTGTAATTTGCATTAGGCAGTCATATCTAACCAATACGAAATGTATCACTATTACCCCGTGAGACCTCATCCCTTCTGAGAAGGTATAACACGAGTCCAGAAGTCTTATCATCAACTAATTAATATATATACATATATATAATTAATTAAAATGCCTATGAATAACCAGATTAATAGCGAACACCAGAATTTGCAAAAGTCAGTAATAATACCAAATAATAAGCATAATCACTTTAAGCCCCACAGAACAAAAAATAAATCAGTCAATTATATGGAAAAATCCCAACAAACGATCATCTTCCCAAGTTCATCAAATCAACGAACAACAGAACACAGAGACAAGATGGAATAGAGATCGACCTTGCACGCCCTCCCTTTGATGACGATGTACCCGTTCTTGCGAATAGTTCCTGCCTGCTGCGGATAAGTCTTGGAAGCCCCCGCGTCGGCCTTCGAGTCAAAATGATGTTCCTCGTCCGACATGCTTACTGATACCGATACCTGTCTACACTTGGCCGCATGAGAAGAAACGAAAGAGGAATTAGACCCGACCGATCGAAAGATCCAAAACAGAATCAAAGAACCAAGCGAAGGAGCGGAGAAGGCGGTCGAAGCGATCGCTACCTGTCACCGTGGTCAGGGAAGGAGGCGATGGGAAGCGGTGGTGGCAGAGTAGCCGGCGAGGGGTCAGCGAGGAGCGCCTTAAATAGCGGCACGCCTCGAAGGGATGGGAGATGCCCGGATTCCAGCCGCTGCCTAGGGTTTCGATTAATCTCGCCCTAATCCTCGCGTCACGTCCGGGTCGCATCCAGCCGTCGGATGCGGATTGGCTTTTATTAACGGCGGGATGGCACACGCGTGCAGCGTACGCATAAGAAGGCACGCGTCCGTTCGCTGCTCTCCCCCTCTCCATGTGTGCTGCAGAACAGCGTTCAGGCTTTCTGTCCAATTAGGAGCTTCTTTCAGTGTCGCAAATGCATGCATTTGACCCTTCTCCAATTAGGATTTTTAATCTATTTTTTCTTCAGATTTTTAATCTATTTTTTTTCTTGATGTAAAATCTTCCTCTTGATACATTGAATCTTTCTTCGGGTGAAATGAATTTCTTTATGGTACTTAACAAGTTTAATTCTAATATTCTCTCCCTTTAAATTTGTTTCATCTAACATGTTAAGTTTATTTGAAAGTTATTGAGTATATATCTTTTTTTCAAAAATTTCATTAAGAAATACTGATTTGACATTCATTTATAAATTTTTTTATTTCATTTGAGCTGTTAGAGAGATATAATCTTATTATCTTTAGTCGGACAACTAGTACAAATACTTTTTCATATTCAATCTCATATTGTTGTTTGGATCCCTTTGCAACTAATCGGGCCTTGTATTTCTTTACTCCTTTTGTATTTTTTTTTATTTTGAAGATCCACATAACACCAATAGCTTGATGGACTTCTGAAAGTATAGTAAGCTCTCATGTATCATTTTTGTTAATGGCATGAATCTCTTCATTCATATCTTACCTTCATTTTTCATCTCTATAAGCTTCTTTGAAGGTTAATGGATCATATTCTATAAAAAGATAAAATAAAGAAAGTTCATCATTGTTAGTATTAATCCTTCGAATCATATCATATAGCTCCTGAATCGATCTTGTCCTTCTTATAATTAGACTTAATCATGTGACCTAGCTGATCTAGGTGATGATTATGGTAAAGTCACTTCGGTGCTTGCTTGTATTATATCATCTTCTTCTGAAGCTATAACTTTTTTATACTGCTCGTCACTTTTCCAGTTCCAAATCTGTTATTTATCAAACTCAACATCTTTTGACATCACAACTTTATTTGTAAGAGGATTGTAAAGTTTGTAACCACTAGAATTCTTTAGATAACCTAGCAAAATGACTTGTTTTTTAATTTTTTTTCTATTTTCGGATAACCTAGCAAAATGACTTATTTTTTAATTTTTTTCTACTTTCTTCTAGTATCTTGGCAAATGTAACACTTCCAAAAATTCTCAAATGATCAACTCTTTATTTTTGTAAACTTCATGCCCCTTCTGGTGTAACATTACTAATTCGCTTTGTTGAAAACTTGTTAAGCAAATAAACTGCACAAGCAACAACATCTTCCCAAAATTCTTTAGGAATTTTTCTTTCCTTTAACATACATCGGACCATATCAAGGATAGTCCTATTTTTCTTTCTAAGACACCATTTTGTTGAGGTATGTATAGCATGGTGAATTGATATAGAATTTCATTATTTCTACAAAAACTTTCAAATTCATTTGATATATAAACTTAAATATTTAATCTTACAACAACTTTATCTTTCAACCAAATCCTTAAATTCTTTGAATTTGCTTAAAACTTCTTCTTTTTTCTTTTAACATGTAAACCAAAGTTTTGTCACTGTGATCATCAATGAAGGTAAAAAAATACCTGCTTCCTCTAAGTGATACTGGATTGATAAGGCCACAAACATCTGAGTGCATCAGATCAAGTCGATGTCATGCTTTGTTGTTCTTCTAACTTTGAAATGCTTTCTTTCTTGCTTGCCCATGACACATACTTAACATAATTTTAATAGGCGATCAATTTTTGAGATTCCTGTCACTATATTATACTTCTTTAGAAGTTTCAAAGCCTCAAAATTTAAGTAAGCATATCTAAGATGTCAAAGTGTAGAAATATTCTCAATATCAGCTTTAAAATAATTTGATTGATTAAAAATAGTTAAATGTAGAGGAAATATTCTATTCTTTATCATTTTCACATATGATATCAATGTTTTATTCTTGTCACGAATTGAGAGAGTCATATTTTTCATCTCAATATCATAACATTTTTCAAGCAATTGTCAAAAGCGTAGAATATTATTTTTCATACCAGGAACATAATAAACATCTGAAATGCATAATTTTTTGCCATTATTAAGTTCAAGAATAATTTTACCAATGTCTCTTACTCGTCTTTGAGATAAATCACCAAATGTAATGTTTCCATAATAACCGGTATCTATTTCTGATAATAACTCTTTAATGCCACACATGTGATTTGAGACTCTTGTATCTAGATACCATGTCATAGACTAATCATCTTTTAAATTATCATAATTCATTAGCAAAACTTGATTTTCGTTCTTTTCTTCCTCAATAAAATTTGTCTTCTCACCTTGATTGTTATGATTATAATAACATTCATAGAGTGATATACATACCTTTTGCAAATATAATATTATATTTTAGATCTTTTAGAGTTTCTTGATTGATTTAATTTCTACCTACTCTTTCTCTTTGTCCTCGTCCTCTTCCTCTTTGAGAATTTGTTTCAAAAGTAAGTGTTTGTAGTGCTTACTCTATTGTTTTGTCTTCTCCTATTTTTATAATCCTTTGTTCATAAACTTAAAGGAACTCGTAAGTTGTTCTAAAGATATTTTTTCCAAATCTTTAGATTCTTTTATCTTAACAGCAATAAAATCAAATTTTGGACCTAGAGATCTTAGTATTTTTTATATTACTCTATGATCATTTATTTGTTTACCATTTCGTCTCAAATAATATAAATAATTTTTGAGAAATAATCAAAAATAGTTTCAGAAGTACCTTGTTATAATTTTTCAAACTCGACTCATAAAACTTGTAGATAAAGTTTCTTTACCTTATCAATACCACCAAATGCTTTTTGAAGCATTTCCTAAGCCTCTTTTGAAGTATTTATTGGAGCGATGATCTCGAAATTGTATCATCAAGCCCTTGGTAGATCGTGAACAAAGCTCTTTTCTCCTTCTTCCTTCTTTCTTTGAGTTGTTTTCTTCCTTCTGCATTCATTGCTCCATCCGTTGGACTTAGTTCAACAAATTCATATTTTACAAACTCTCATACATCTTGGGAGCCTAGAAGAACCTTCATTTGGATACACCATATGTCATAATTTTCTTTTGTCAATCTGGAAATCTGGAGTTGGATGGTACTTGAGGAAGAGGTCATAGCTTAACCTATGCTCTGATATCAAATGTTGATTTTGATAGGAAGAATTGATAGAGTTATCAAAGGAAGAGTATGATAAGCTTCAATCTTCTATGTTTCTCTCAAGAAAGACTCTTTACAATTTCAGAAACTCTATCTATTTCATGACCAACATATGGGGTTTATATAATCCTCAAAGATATATTATATTAATTATATTCAAGATGAATTATTCTTTTTTAAAATCCTTTCAAGAACCAATAATCAATTTTACTTATTTTTCATAAATTTTTAATTTATTTTTTCTTCTTGATATAATAAATCTTTCTCGACGAACCTTTCTTTTGATAAAATGAATCTTTTTACGATACTTAAATAAGTTTAATCCCAATAATACACTCGAAAGTCATCCCATCCATGATGATAGAGTGAGCTTGAACGAGAGCTTCACAAGCAACGTAGTCACCTGCACCAACAAATCCAAGGAATTGCATGATGATGGAGTGAAGAGGTAACGTTGGACAGAATTTGAACAGTAAAAGATCATCTTAGATTTATCTAATGAATCGATAATTCCTTTGCTTTTCGAGCTATCAGTTGCTATGCTTCTTTGGATTCTGTTTTCTCTGATTTCGAAGTTAAATGTTGCAGGAGCATACCAACACAAAGTATGACATTTGAGGAGGAAACATGTACAGTGCAATTGAGAGGCTCTTTGTTAATCTCTCGTAACCCTAATTTCAATAATGAATAACTTTTATGCAGGTGGTTTCCTAAAACTTGGACTGACATAATTGTATAGCTAAAAGATATAAAACATTATGTAATATGTTAAAAGAAAGGATAATTATCTATAATAGAAAATATTTTGATATTAATTATAACCTGTCAATTGACCACCAAGGAGCTAACGTAGAAGACACGAGGCTTAGGTCATCCCCCCACGATCGATAATAAGGTAACGATCTATCGATCATCGTAGATCGTAACCCAGTAATATAGGTCGATCATCGGGGGAGTGGTTCTCGAGCAACTGAGTCAACTTGCGTCTCTCTTGGTCGGTCTCTATGAGCTATAAAGAAGCTTTATCATCCTTAGATCTATCAAAGAAGAAGAAAAGAGAAATTACTCAAAAGGAATATGTTACACAGTTCTCAAAATTTTAATTCTGGAAAAACATCAAACACATCCCTTCCATGCAAAACACCACAATCTGTTATTTATCTTATAAAAAACTTTGAAATATCGTATGTATCCCATTAAAACTTTTGAACATGTGGGGATATCTGTACATCGACTATCTCATGTGTGATGCTGCACGGTGGTTAGCTGTCAGAAGCATCCGTCCCAGTAGCTCTTCACCGAGGAAGAAGATGATGTGTTGTGGCTCTGCAGCGACCAATGAGGGGGAGGAGAAGTATCGCTGCTGCCCACCTCGCTAGCGCCGATGCCACTGCTGTTGCATATCCTCAGCAGCTTCCCCAGCACCTCCCTCATGTCCGGCCTCGCCTGCGGGGACTCTGCAGTGCAGCGCAGCCCCACCATCAGTAGCCCCAGCATCGCCGTCACCCCCTCGCCCGGCTCCTCCACCGCCGCCCCCACCAGCCGCAACCCCACCTCCTGCGCCGCCGCCCGTCTCACCCTTTCCACCAGGGACTCCTCCCCACCGTCCAACGCCCGGCGGCCCGTCGCCAGCTCCATGGCCAGCACGCCGAAGCTGTACACGTCGCCCCGCGTGGTGGCCCTCCACGTTCTCCCGTACTCCGGCGCCACGTACCCCACCGTCCCGGCCACCACCGTGCTGACGTGGCTCTCTCCGGCCCCCACGGCTCGGGCCAGCCCGAAGTCCGTCACCCGCGCCCGTCCCCGCGCGTCCAGCATCACGTTGCTCGCCTTCACGTCCCGGTGCACCACCGCGGGGGTGCACTCGTGGTGCAGGAACGCCAGCGCCCGCGCCACCTCCGTCGCCGCCGCCAGCCGCCTCTCCCACCCGAACCGCCCCCACTCCTCGATCACCTCCTCCAGGCTGCCCCCCTCCATGTACTCGTACACCAGCAGCCGCGCCGCCCCCGCCAGGCACCACCCGTGCAGCGCCACCATGTTGGGGTGGCCACGCCCAGTCATCACCTCCATCTCCGCCCGGAACTCCCGTTCCCCCTCCTCCTCCTCCTCCCCCCTTCCGTTCCCCCTCCGCTGCAGCTTCTTCACGGCCACCCGCCGCCCGTCCGGTAGCACCCCCCGGTACACCACCCCGTGCCCGCCCCGGCCCACCACCATCCTCTCGTCGAAGTTCCCCGTCCCCGCCACTATGTCGTCGTATGTAAATGCCAACCCCTCTGTCCCCCCGTCCAGCCGGAAAACCCTCACCCCCGCGCTGCCCTTCGACGAGCAGCCCGACACACCCTCCGCCGACGACGTGGACGTTGACGTCACCGTCGACGACCTGCAAGCGTCGCTCCGACCCTTCGCGCCGTCCAGAAGCAACCCCTCCGGGTCGGGTTCCGGGTCCGCGTACGTGTCCACCGCCGCGCGGGCGCCGCCGAGGCAGAGGACCGCCAAGGAGAGCGCGCCGCACAAGACGAAGGCCAAGCTGAGAGCGAAGAACACCCAGAACACCGCCACCCGCCAACGCCCGCCCTCTCCAGCGGGGCCGTTGTTTCGGGTGACCGGCGGCGTGTCGCGGGCGACCGAGGAGGCGAAGCTGATGAGGGGGTCACCGAGGAAGCTGTCATTTCCAAAGGTGGCGATCTGGCCGTTCATTGGTACCACGCCGGAGAGCAGGGGATTGTAGGAGACATTGAACTTGTTCAGCTCGGAAAGGCCGTTCAAGCTCGACGGCAGCTCGCCGGAGAAGTTGTTCCAGGAGAGATCCAAACTCGAGAGGCACCGCAGGAAGCCGATCTCCTCCGGGATCCCGCCGGACAGCCCGTTGTGGGAGACGTTGAGAACGACGAGCGGCACCTTACCAATTTCAGTCGGTAGGCGGCCGGAAAACCGGTTGGCGGAGAGCTGGATCATGCTGAAGTTCCTCATCCTCCCGATCTCCGGCGGGATCTCGCCCGAGAGCCGGTTGCGGGATAGCTGGAGATAGCCGGAGATGGTTAGGGTTCGGAGCCCGGACGTGGAGTTAGCGCAGAACTGGAAGATCCCGTAACCCTTCAGGAGGCGGTCCCAAGTGTCCCGGCAGGTCTTCCTCGTCATTAGCGCGTCGATGAAGTTGAAGGGCGGGTAGCTCGCGGGGATCCACCGCTTCATGACCAGGCACTCGCCGGAGCCGGCGGCGACGCCGATAATCTCGCGGCGGTTGGCCTCGAACGTGGGGAACGGGTCCTTCCCCATCGCCGATATCTCCGGCGGTATCCTGCCGGAGAGCTGATTGTTGCGAAGGTTCAGCCACATCAAGCTGCTGCAATTGCCGATCTCCGGGGGGATCTCGCCGGTGAGATTGTTTTCCGCAAGCATCAGCCAGAGGAGGGACGTCAATTTGCCGATGGCCGCGGGGATCGAGCCGGTGAGCTTGTTGTACGAAAGGTCCAGTAACTGAACTCCGGCCATGTTGCCGAAATCCGGCGGAATGCCGCCAGAGAACTCATTACGGGCGAGGATCAAGATCTTGAGCGTCGGCATTCTCGTGATCCCCACGGGGATGTTCCCGGATAAACGATTGAAGCTCAGGTCTAACCTCACGAGGTTGGGAAGCTTGAGAATCCCCGACGACGCGATGCCTCCGGTGTACTGGTTCCCTTGAAGGATGAGGTAACTCATCGCCGCGAATCGGCCGAAGATTTTTTGGATGTCGCCGTTGAAGCCGCTGATGCTGAAATCGAGAAACACTAGCTTGGAGCAGTTCACCAATTCCTGGGGGATTACCGGGTCGAACGAGTTATTCCCCAGGTTGAGCGCGCTGAGCTCCGAGAGCAAGCCGATGGCGCAGGGTATCGTGCCGGTGAATACATTCCCCCACACGTTCAAAGACGTCAGCTTCGAGCAATTGGCGATCGAGTCCGGGAACGCCCCAGAGAAGTTGTTCGCCGAGAGGTCCAAAATCTCGAGGTCGCAAGTTGACCCGAAGGTGCTCGACGGAAATCCCCCAACGAGGCTGTTCTCGGCGACGGAGAACTCCCGCAGGTTAGGGAAGCCTAGCCATATCCGCCCGGTGAACTGGTTGGAGCTCAGGTCCAGGAACTTGAGCTTGGGGCAGTAGTCGAAGCACCCGGTGATGTCGCCGGCGAAGCCGTTGGTGGAAACATTGAGGCTAACCAGATTGGCACACAGTGCAGGGAAGTTGTGGCGGATGCTACCGTTGAATCGGTTGAGGGTGAGGTCGAGCGTCTCGAGGTTGACCAGCCCGGTCAGGTTCAGCTCGCCGCCGATGAGGTTGTGGGAGACGTTGAGGTACCGGAGGCCGCTGCATTTGTTGAGGTCGGGGGGGAGCTGGCCGCCGATGGTGTTGGAGGAGAGGTCGAGGCGGGCGAGTTCGGTGAGGAAGGAGAAGCCGGGGAAGATTTCACCGGCTATGTTGGATCCCGCGAGGTTGACGCCGACGACACGGTCGGCTTCGTTGCAGGTGATGCCCTCCCAACCGCAAGGGGACGGGTCCGGCTCGTTCCACCGAGCGTAGGCTCCTTGGTAGATCGGATTCTTGGCTTGGAGATGGCGTTTGAGCCGGAGCAGTACCTCCTGGTCGGAGGCGCCGCCGCCGGGGACCGCCTCACCTGCAGAAGATGCAAAGCCGATCCAATCCCTGCTCCCAAAAGGATTCGTGGACCATAAAGAAAGGAGAACAGAGACGCAGTACCTGAGACAAAAACCGAAGACAGCATCAGGAAGCTGATGCAACAGCAGAAGCTCACCTTCTCCGCCGACATGTCCCAGCTGCTAACATCGAAACAAGAGCAGCAGGCCGAAATCACACCACAAGAATAAACAAATCAGATCTCCTATATCTTGTCCTCCACCTCGTCGCCTGTTCTCCCTCCTCCAACCATCTCATATCAGCATCAGCCCGAGGAAATCCGAACTTTCTTCTAGACAAAACCAGCACACACACCTCACAGATTGCTTGGTTGGTTTGAATTGCATCGTGATCTGTACCAGACGAGAAGCCCCCTTTGACGCTCCCAGTCTTCGCAGTGCAAGAAGGGGCCGACCTTGTTGACCATTAGCCGGGTTGGGGGTTGCGTCAGGAGCACAGTAAATCTTGCCCTAAAAGCAACGAAGTCTCTGGTGGATTCAAAGCCGAAATCGTTGATCGGACTGGTACTTGTACAGGATTCCTTTCTACTCGCATGCTAGTTCTCCGGAAAGTTGGGATTGCTGCCGATGAGAAGGAAGGACGTCCAAATTCATCTACATGGACGTCTCCATCCTCGCGGGCTTCCGTCAAAGAATAATACGAACAGGCCCTCTCCTCCGTCGTCGTCATCGTCCTCCTGTGTGGCTGTCGCACGCGCAATTACCTGCGAGGGAAGTGAAGCCATGGGATGGCCTCCTCCGATGGCCTCTCGCTCATCCCAAGAGGCCGAAGCCATTTGGGGCAGTTTCCGTGGTCAAACAAGCAAAGGGAATAAAGATCGCACGTGTGACCGTGTGCTTATCGAATCAGACGATGTGACCCTGGGTTTGTTCTTCCATGGACCCACTTCCGATCACATAACGGGCCCCACCGCTTCCCCAACCAAGTTGTTGCCATCAATCTTTTGACTTGGGATTTCTTGCATTGATTTCATGGTGGTTGTTGTCGTTAGCGTTTTGACGTCAAACAAATATAAAAAAAACTTTTCTTTTTCGTATTAATACTCCTCAAATCTTATATATTAATATTTAAGTAATAAAAAATTAATTATAATTAGGTAGTTTGACAAAGATGTATCTTATTTATTTTCTTTGTCACCTATGTTTATAGACATTTACATCAACCATCCTCAAATCTTATATATATGGTCATGAATATTTTGTCAAACTTTTAACACTATCATCCCTTCTTCTCGCATGTTTTCCTCTTCTCCCTCGGTTCGGTCAGTGCCTAAGACTCACTCTCCTTCGAGGTAGTTGTTAGCTTTGTGACGTCAAACAAACGAAAAAAACCTTTTTTTATTGTACTCAAATCTTATATATTAATATTTAAGAAATAAAAAATTTATTTATAATTAGATAGTTTGACAAAGATGTATCTTATTTATTTTCTTTGTCACCTATGTCTATAGGCATTTAAATCAACCAACAACACAAATATTAATGATAAATTATAATAATATTTTCGTAAAAAGGGTCATGAATACTCTGTCAAACTTTTAACACTATCCGCCTTGAAAAAAATGCTTCTTTTCACATATTTTCCTCCTCTCCTTCGAGGTTGTGTCTTTCAAGTGCTCAAGCGCAAGATATAGAAGTTAGATGGTGCTCAACTTCTAAAGATTTAGGAATAAACCTTCCTCTATTTGCAACATAGTGAAGGAAAATTATATCCCAATTAATCACAACTTTAGCTCATATTTGATTTAGTTATATCATAATAAGGGTTTAATATAAAAGTAGAATTACATACAATATTTGTTCTTCAAATGTTAAAATAAAAATTAAATATTCAAACAAGTACCGATAGTCTTTCAATAAGAGTAAAGATGGAGTCATATCCTTCTTGTAATATGTTATGTTACCTAACTTGCAAATGAGGTGGACTATATGTCTCAGGATCTTCTAGTATGTTGATTGGATAAGATCATTAAGAAGGATTACCTAACCCCAAAGTAATTACTATAATGATTTCCAAGTGTGTGAAGCACAAAACTATCATTCACCGAATCAATAGCAACGCGAGTTACAATATATATATATATATATATATATATATATATATATTTATTTATTTATTTCAAAGCAACATGGTTGTAGCTGGTAATTTCAAATTTCTCATCGATTGTAATGGTATCGTCCGAGCTGAAATATTGTAAGAATTGTGTCAGGGCATATTTAACAAGACATCTCTAATGTTTAAGTTAGTTTGAATTCAAAGAATTTAATTAAATATTAAATCTATAAAATATAATTAGTAAAAAATAATCAAAATAGAGAAATAATATATTCATGGTTTTTTTTATAGTGTGATATGCGACTATTAGTTAAGGTCATGATTAATGCGTGGACAATTATACTTGCCGTTCGATCATAAATGAGATTCTAGAGTTATGTACTATGATGAACTTAATAAATATATGATTGATCATATAGAGTTAAGTCGATCTTCTTAGCGAAGCCACGCTATCAGTATTATAGGTTTTAGCCCTCTATGACATGTCGATCAAATGCAATCGATATGCTGCCAATCACACAAAGTTAATGTGTTGGAGCTACACTCCCTAACATATTTTCGTATCAGTTGGGGAATGAATTTAGCTTTCGGAGCTACACTCCCTAACATGTATCATGTGCCAAATAATTTTTGTTGACCGTGTCACTATTTTATTAAAACATGTCATGATTTAGTTTAGGAACTTAATCTTGCTTGATTCTTCGATGATTTAGTTAACATGTGAATGCATTAGGTTGGCTGCTAGCTTTGTTATTTTGATAGTCAAATTATGTTTCACTATAAAAAGATGTCATCCTCTAACTTAACTTATCGATTGCTTTATTATTGCTCTTTGCAGGGAAACTTTCCAGAATTTTCTAGAAACAATACTGAGAAGTGGCTAATATGCACAATGCAACATACTTGAAGAACTTAATAGCATTTTAATATAGAAGGAATTAACGAAACGAGACTTAAGTATCAGTACGGATTAAACGTACGGCACATCCGGGAGTTCTGCTGAGGTTAAAGTGGTGATCCGACAACTTCTCGTGCTGCCGCCGGCAAATCTACTGCCAACCTCACGACAGGTCATGTCTGGCGACAGCCGAATGAATGTGGTTTTGGCAGGACACGAGGTCATCAAATCCTATCTTTGCTTACGTGGCAACACGTGGTAGCTCGGCCGGTCCGCTCTCGGGACCCGCGAGTCCGACCGCCCTCAGCCCTCAAGTCACGTTAAGCCTCTCCCTGTTCATGACTTCTGATTGGGTGATTCTGATGGATACTTCGAATTGATGGGAGGAGAAGGATTTGGCCATGAGGAACCAAGTGAACAATTAAAAGGGCAGGTTTGACATCTGCATTAATCTCTGCCGGAGTCAAAGATCGATTCATGTTTTAACCACACCTTCTTCCCCTTTCATAACTGCGATGGAATGTTGATGCTGCTACTACAGAGATGGAATCACCATAAACCGACAGCCAGTTTATCGGATATGGAAGATCTCCTGTCATGCAGTTCGTGTATCCTTCACGCTGTAGCTTTCTTCGAGCAAGCTAATCCAAGCGCTACAATAGGATCAGTGCCACCTTGTGCTTTGGTGAGCAGAGCCTCGTGCAGTCCTACAGAGAAGCAGACAACACGGAGAGAGCGGCCGTCCATGGCGTTGATGACATCAATGAGAACTCTATGGTGGCAACTGTTGGAACCGAGAAGGTGAATGCACCTGAAGCCGAAGCCAGAGGAGCATCAGGAAGTATCAAGAGGGATGAACAGGTCCTTCCGACTTCTGCTGAAGAAGCTATCACCAAAGGTTCTTCACATGATAAAGGATCGCCGGAAAAGCTCCGGGGTGCCTGCACTCAGCCTCCTGATAAGTTGTCGAGCACAACATCAGCGACCGTAACGGCGGCAGCCGAGGCAAGGAGGAAGAGGAAGAGGAAGACATGCGCCGCTGAATAGGCTGAGATGGTGGTTGGGAGTGTTCTTGGCTGCTGTTACCGTCTCAGAAGGTTACTTATACTGCATTTGCCAAACATAAACATTAGTGAGGAAGATGATAAGCACAAGTCTTATCAGCCATTCTCCAGCATTTACGCTTCTGCTGCATCGCTTCGATCGTTGTCATCCTGTCCAGTGCAGATTAACATAAGAGAAAAAGATTGCCATGCAATTACTCGGAGACAACATAAGATAATTCAATAAATATAAAGTATAAAAAAATAAATATAACAGACAGTTTGGCCGAGTGGTCTACGGCGTCAGATTTAGGCTCTGGTCCGAAAGGGCGTGGGTTCAAATCCCACAGCTGTCAAAAAATATACTTATAGATATGTTTTATTAATGAAATTTTAATAATATAGTAAATAAAAATGGCAAAGTGAAACATAGTTGATCATCAAATATTTTTATTTTATTTTATTTGGACACACAATGAGAGTTATCATAATTTTATACATAAAATTTCTGAAAAAAAAAATTTATAAAACGAAGCATAGTTAAATGTCAAAGTTATAGAGTTAATCCATCACAATCAAAATTTAGGATGATCTATAATGACAAAAATATTATGGTGGTTTGACTATTTTTTTAAAGTAATAATTTTTTATAGTTTAATTAGCATGATTTGATCATGTGCCAATGAGATATATATGATTATCCACCCGAGTGTTATGAGCCGAGATCGAAAGTATTTGATGATCATTATCGTTCAAGAATAATGATCGATCACCTAAGCTGCTCATAATGATACAAATCAGTAATATTTCTTTGCAGATTCAATCAAAAATATATCATGGTTGATTATGTGAAAAAAATTATAAGAGTTCGCATATCCAAATTTAGAAGGACTTAAAATTCACTAAGTATCCAATAGAATAATTTAAAGCATAGAATTGTCATCGGAAACTGATGATGGACGAGCGTCATTGGCATATCCAATTGAACCCTCTTCTCACTAGACGAGCGCTGACAGCCAAAAAGGAACTAAACAAAACCTTTACTTGGGCTGGTCAAATACTCGACTTTTGTTGAGACACTATAGCCCTTCACAACCTTAGATGACTGTGGGGTACTTTGTTTGACTGTTGACGACGAGATACGCTAAGCAATTGCTACAAGCAACGAGTGCACATTATATGTGTTTGGTGTTTTCCGGCTGCAAGGTAGAGGAAACTGAAGAGTCCTTTAAAAAGGAGAAATGGATTACAGAGAATGGCGATGCAACATGCAGGAATATAACTGGCAACCATCTCGTGTGGTGTATGGTGCCCTTTCTTTCTCCAACTCAATCCCTTCCCTTCGCAAAGTAGGTGAAAGACTCGGCCACAATTGCTCTCTACCTATGTCGAACTATCGTTTCTATTGCCCACGTGATAGTGCGTGTGCAATGGTCAGTAATAACCGTTGTCCTTTTTCTCACATATCGGAGGAGATCATGTGCTGGTGACCACCGACTTACGTGTCTGCCAGATGTTGTCAATGTGTCGACCAAGTCTCATTTACATGTTAGTCGAGTGTTATTTGTACGTTGGCTAGGTGTCACCGATGTGTTGGCTACGTGGATTGCATCAGTTAAGAATCGGACAGTTATTATGCCCTTTATACAAAGTGGTAGAAGTGGTGACTTATGCTGGCTCCTCAACCAAGTAGAGCCGATGTGTCAGATTCACATTGGCACGTGGAGTTGACGCCATGTCATTTTTACTATAACACATGTCCCCCATTTCTTGAGCAAAGGAGCATAGGGAGAATCTGATTCGGAAGTATTGTTCAATTGGCATCCGTTGTCAACATTATGATGGGTGCACGATGGGTCAACACGACCAAGCGTGGTGGGGGCACAATGGGTTGACATGGCAAGGCCCGATGGCACATGATGGGTTGATACGATCGGGCACAGTTGCACTATGAGTCGACGAGGCTAGCACGATTGTTGCCCTGGCTCGCGGGCGAGAAGAACAAAGTCCTTTGGAATGCTGTAGCGCTCCTGTAGGTTGCCCAGCAATGACTCGCTCACTGTGGAGTCAAGGTCGTGCGACCACATCAGAGTTTCCAGGGCCAAGCCGCCTTCTCGTCGGAGGACGAGTTGGGGCTCAACGACGGTGTCTTTTCCCCGATGTTGCTAGAAGGGGAAGGGGAAGAGAGTAAAGTCGAGGAGGAAGGTGAGGCCATCCTTACTGACCTTTAGAAGGTAAGGTAGAAGGGCCGACTCGAACGGAAGCAATGAGGTTCGAAAGGAGCAACGGAACAAATCGCCAGTAGGAGGTGTGCGGGAAACCATCTATGCCCTATTTAGAGAGAAGATCCCGCCGATAGCGACCCTTTGTCTCCTGGGGAGTGGGCGAAAGCCCATCGTCGCCCTTCCCATGGAGCACGTCGCATCAGACAAGGCAAACGTCACCCCACCATAAATGAGGTTTGACGTGGCAGCCAAAGGGTGCGCTGAGCGAATACCGAAGCGCGGTATTCTCGATCCCGACTCTCGAGAGCCAGCAACTCCACGCCAGGGGACGTCCCTTGGGCTCCCGCACAGATGCAGATTTACTTAGCCGCCCCCGTTCACAAATTGCTGCATAACATATTGCCGCTCCAAGCAGCTCCTCGGATGCATACTTCTCGAGCCCACCTCTGCACGGTCAGCCCGCCTAAGCTGTGTTCCTCGGATGCATGCTTCCCGAGCCCACCTCTGTGCGGTTAGCCCGCCTGAGCCATGTTCCTCGGACGCATGCTTCCCGAGCCCACCTCTGCGCGGTCAGCTTGCTTAAGCCGTGTTCCTTGGGCGCATGCTTCTCGAGCCCACCTTTGTGCAGCCAGCCCGCCTGAGCCGTGTTCCTCGGATGCATACTTCCCGAGCCCACCTCTGCGTGGTCACCCCGCCTGAGCTGTGTTCCTCGGACGCATGCTTCCCGAGCCCACCTTTGCACAGTCAGCCTGCCTGAGCTGTGTTCCTCGGACGCATGCTTACCGAGCCCACCTCTGTGTAGACAGCCCGCGTGAGCTATGTTCCTCAGATGCATACTTGAGCCCACCTCTACGCAGTCAGCTCGCCTGAGTTGTGTTCCTCGGATGCATGCTTCTCGAGGCCACCTCTGTGCGACCAGCCCGCCTGAGTCGTGTTCCTCGGATGCATCGGATGCATACTTCCTGAGCCCGCCTCTGCGCGGGATCTTCGTTTGACGTACCATCTTATCCATACCCCCGCAAGATCTTCCTTTGACGTACCATCTGGAATGTTCTCAACTCCCTGAAGTGCCAAAGACATTTCTGTCGAATTTCTCGACAACAATCTTTGTTATTGTCATCGTTGCCAAAAGATCCCGAAATCAGGCTCTGATACCAGTTTATTAGAGCTAGCCCTAAAAAATTTATCAAAGGATAATTTTGGTAACCCAACAAAGACAATAAAGCGAAAAGATAAAATCGACAAGAACATCAGATTTACATGTTTCGGTCAATTGACCTACATCCACGGACGAATGATGAGCAAATCACTACTATAAAAAATGGGACTATTACAAATGCCTTAGGAAGATGTTCCTAGGCCATAAAACACCGAAAATTACTAAACAAGAAAAGCCCAAAGAAAACAATTAGATTTTCTTGTGATGCATCTGACTTCAAAGCCCAGACCCTTATTTATAGTTCCAATAAAAGATAACAAGCCTGATTTTCCCGTTGTGGGACTTACCAAACTTTCAGATTCTGTTGCATACTTCGAATTGATAGGAGGAGAAGGATTTGGCCATGAGGAACCAAATGAACAATTAAAAGGGCAGGTTTGACATCTGCATTAATCTCTGCCGGAGTCCAAGATTGATTCATGTTTTAACCACACCTTCTTCCCCTTTCATAACTGCGATGGAATGTTGATGCTGCTACTACAGAGATGGAATCACCATAAACCGACAGCCAGTTTATCGGATATGGAAGATCGCCTGTCATGCAGTTCGTGTATCCTTCACGCTGTAGCTTTCTTCGAGCAAGCTAATCCAAGCGCTACAATAGGATCAGTGCCACCTTGTGCTTTGGTGAGCAGAGTCTCGTGCAGTCCTACAGAGAAGCAGACAACACGGAGAGAGCGGCCGTCCATGGCGTTGATGACATCAATGAGAACTCTATGGTGGCAACTGTTGGAACCGAGAAGGTGAATGCACCTGAAGCCGAAGCCAGAGGAGCATCAGGAAGTATCAAGAGGGATGAACAGGTCCTTCCGACTTCTGCTGAAGAAGCTATCACCAAAGGTTCTTCACATGATAAAGGATCGCCGGAAAAGCTCCGGGGTGCCTGCACTCAGCCTCCTGATAAGTTGTCGAGCACAACATCAGCGACCGTAACGGCGGCAGCCGAGGCAAGGAGGAAGAGGAAGAGGAAGACATGCGCCGCTGAATAGGCTGAGATGGTGGTTGGGAGTGTTCTTGGCTGCTGTTACCGTCTCAGAAGGTTACTTATACTGCATTTGCCAAACATAAACATTAGTGAGGGAGATGATAAGCACAAGTCTTATCAGCCATTCTCCAGCATTTACGCTTCGATCGTTGTCATCCTGTGCAGTGCAGATTAACAAAAGAGAAAAAGATTGCCATGCAATTATTAGGAGACAACATAAGATAATTCAATAAATATAAAGTATAAAAAAAAATTAATATAACAGACAGTTTGGCCGAGTGGTCTAAGGCGCCAGATTTAGGCTCTGGTCCGAAAGGGCGTGGGTTCAAATCCCACAGCTGTCAAAAAATATACTTATAGATATGTTTTATTAATGAAATTTTAATAATATAGTAAATAAAAATGGCAAAGTGAAACATAGTTGATCATCAAATATTTTTATTTTATTTTATTTGGACACACAATGAGAGTTATCATAATTTTATACATAAAATTTCTGAAAAAAAAAAATTTATAAAACGAAGCATAGTTAAATGTCAAAGTTATAGAGTTAATCCATCGCAATCAAAATTTAGGATGATCTATAATGACAAAAATATTATAGTTGTTTGACTATTTTTTTAAAGTAATAATTTTTTATAGTTTAATTAGCATGATTTGATCATGTGCCAATGAGATATATATGATTATCCACCCGAGTGTTATGAGCCGAGATCGAAAGTATTTGATGATCATTATCGTTCAAGAATAATGATCGATCACCTAAGCTGCTCATAATGATACAAATCAGTAATATTTCTTTGCAGATTCAATCAAAAATATATCATGGTTGATCATGTGAAAAAAATTATAAGAGTTCGCATATCCAAATTTAGAAGGACTTAAAATTCACTAAGTATCCAATAGAATAATTTAAAGCATAGAATTGTCATCGGAAACTGATGATGGACGAGCGTCATTGGCATATCCAATTGAACCCTCTTCTCACTAGACGAGCGCTGACAGCCAAAAAGGAACTAAACAAAACCTTTACTTGGGCTGGTCAAATACTCGACTTTTGTTGAGACACTATAGCCCTTCACTCTATTACATTCGTTTGTTACACGGCTTGTGTAGTAATGAGGTGAAAGACTCGACCACAATTGCTCTCTACCCGTGTCGAACTATCGTTTCCATTGCCCACGTGATAGTGGGTGTGCAATGGTCAGTTGTAACCGTTATCCTTTTTGTCATATATCGGAGGAGGTCATGTGCTGGTGACCACCGACTTAGGTGTCAATGAGTGACCAAGTCTCATTTACATGTTAGTCGAGTGTTATTTATAGGTTGGCTAGGTGTCACTAATGTGTTGACTCTGTGGATCGCATCAGTTAGAATCCGACAGTTATTATGCCCTTCATACAAAGTTGTAGAAGTGGTGACTCGTGCTGGCTCCTCAACCAAGTAGAGCCGATGTGTCAAATTGACACGGTGCTACGTGGAGTTGACGCCATTTCATTTTTACCATAACACATGTCCCCCACTTCTTGAGCAAAGGAGCATAGGAGGAATATGATTGGGAAGTATTGTTCAATTGGTATCCGTTGTCAACATTGTGGTGGGTGCGCGATGGGTCAACATGACCAAGCGTGGTGGGGGTGCAATGGGTTGACATGGCAAGGCACGGTGGCATATGATGGGTTGATACGGTCGGGCACAGTTGCGCACGATGAGTCGACAAGGTTAGCACGATGGTTCATGTTGGGCCAACATAATCGGGTGCAATGGGCATTCCTCGGTTGGCATGAGAATCCAAGCGATCACACACTTTATCGTGATTTGACAATTAATCATGCATTGTAACCGCCTGCATTTCTATTGATGTGGTCGAATCTTGCACCTCGAAGTTACAATTGTATCGACCATGCGCTCAAAGAAGGGAAAGGGCAAGGGCAAACAAGGTAAAGCAAAGGTTGCTAAGAAAGACCCAACAAAGGACAAAGGCTAGTGCTTCCACTGTGGTAAAGATGGGCACTGGAAGAGAAACTGCAAAGAGTACCTTGCAGAAAGGGCGAAACAAAAGCTTGATGAAGCTTCAGGTACATTCATGATCAGTCTCCATTTGTCAGACTCTTATGATAACACATGGGTATTAGATACCGGTAGTGCTTATCATATATGCAATTCGTTGCAGGTTCTGGCAAGGCCTAGGAGACTAGAGAGAGGCGAGATGGACCTAAAGATGGGTAATGGAGCAAAAGTTGCTGTATTAGCTGTTGGCGAGGTAGCTCTACATCTGCCTAGTGGAGCTTTTATTGCATTAGATGCATGTTATTTTGTTCCTTCTATTATCAAAAACATTATTTCCATTTCATGTTTAACAGTTAGTGGATATAAATTTGTTTTTGAGAACAATGGTTGTTCGATATTATTAGATGATAAGATCATCACGAAAGGAACATTGCATAATGGTTTATTTATGTTAGACACCACTCCACATATCATGAATGTAAATGTGTCCAAAAGGAAACGAGATGAGTTGAACAATGCATACCTGTGGCATTGTAGGCTAGGTCACATCCATGAAAGAAGGATTCAAAAGTTGCTAAATGATGGATATCTAGATCCATTCGACTATGTGTCATATGCAACTTGTGAGCCTTGCATTCGTGGAAAACTGACCAACTCTCCATTTAGTGGAACTGGAGAGAGAGCCACTGAGTTGTTGGAACTCATACATAGTGATGTATGTGGACCCATGTCAACTCATACCATTGGAGGTTACTCCTACTTCATTACATTTACTGATGATTTCTCAAGGTATGGATATGTGTACTTAATGAAGTACAAGTCCGAGGCCTTTTGAGAAATTCAGAGAGTATAAGAATGAGGTGGAGAACCAGACTGGAAAGAGTATCAAAACTCTTCAATCAGATCGAGGAGGTGAGTACTTAAGTACAGAGTTTACTCACTTCCTCAAGGACCATGGGATATTATCCCAATGGACACCTCCTTATACACCTCAGCTCAATGGTGTCTCTGAAAGGAGAAATCGTACATTATTAGATATGGTACGGTCCATGATGAGTTTCGCTGACCTACCCATCTCATTCTGGGGATATGCCCTAGAAACCGCAGCTTACCTTCTGAACAGAGTTCCAACTAAGTCGGTAGTGTCTACACCATATGAGATATGGAAAGGGAAGAAGCCTGATCTTAAGGTTGTTAAGATTTGGGGCTGTTCTGCCCATGTTAAAAGACACAACCCCGATAAGTTAGAATCAAGGACAGAGCGATGCAAATTTGTGGGATACCCCAAGGAAACTTGTGGGTATTATTTCTATCATCTCGAGGACCAAAAGGTCTTTGTAGCTAAGAGAGCAGTGTTCCTTGAGAAGGAACACATTCTTGGCGGAGACAGTGGGAGAATGATAGAGTTGAGCGAAGTTAGGGAACCAAGCTCAAGCACCACTCTACAGCCCGAGTCTGTTCAGGTACCTAATACACAAGTATCAACTTTACGCAGGTCTGATAGAGTATCCCATCCTCCTGAGAGATATGTGGGACATATTAGAGCAGAGGATGTAGAGGATATTGATCCTCAGACCTACGAGGAGGCTATTATGAGTATAGACTCCGGGAAGTGGAAAGAAGCCATGAATTCTGAGATGGATTCTATGTACTCCAATAAGGTTTGGAACCTAGTTGATGCACCCGAAGGTATTGTACCCATCGGTTGCAAGTGGATCTTTAAGAAAAAGATCGGAGTAGATGGAAAGGTAGAGACCTATAAAGCAAGGCTAGTGGCTAAGGGGTATCGTCAAAGGCAAGGTGTTGACTACGACGAAACTTTCTCACCCGTAGCAATGCTAAAATCCATCAGAATTCTATTGGCTATTGCAGCACACTATGATTATGAGATCTGGCAGATGGATGTGAAAACCGCATTCCTCAACGGGAACCTGGAGGAGGAGGTATATATGATGCAACCTGAGGGATTCGTGTCCAAGAACTGCCCAGATAAGGTGTGTAGATTGCTTAGATCCATTTATGGACTAAAGCAAGCTTCCCGAAGTTGGAACATAAGATTTGATGAGGCAATCAGATCTTATGACTTCGTTAAGAATGAAGATGAGCCTTGTGTATACAGAAAGGTAAGTGGGAGCGCTATCACCTTTTTGGTGTTATATGTGGATGACATCCTCATCATTGGGAATGACATAGGAATGCTATCCACAGTAAAGGCTTGGTTATCTAGACACTTCTCCATGAAGGACTTAGGAGAAGCATCTTATATCTTGGGGATTAGAATCTATAGAGATAGATCCAAAAGGATGCTTGGCTTGTCCCAGTCCAGGTACATAGAAACCATTGTCAAAAGGTATGGAAAATTCCAAAGGGCAAACATAAATATGATACCTTATGCTTCAGCAATAGGGTCTATCATGTATGCCATGCTATGTACTAGGCCTGATATAGCGCATGCTCTGAGTGTCACGAGCAGGTATTAGGCGGATCCAGGCTTGGAGCACTGGAAAGCAGTAAAGTGTATCCTTAAGTACTTGAGAAGGACTAAGGATCTTTTACTAGTATATGGAGGTAATAGCCTTAAGGTTGAAGGCTACACTGACTCAAGTTTTCAGTCTGATGTCGATGATAGCAAGTCGAATTCAGGGTATGTGTACACCTTGAATGGAGGAGCAGTGTGCTGGAAGAGTTCCAAGCAAGATACCACTGCTGACTCGACCACAGAGGCGGAGTATATTGCTGCATCAGATGCAGCAAAGGAGGGAGTCTGGGTGAAGATGTTCATCACAGATTTGGGAGTCGTTCCGAATAGCGAGAAGTCGACTTCCTTATATTGCGACAACTATGGGGCGATTACTCAAATAAGGGAACCCGGGTCTCATCAGAAGTGTTCTGAGGAGGTTCCAGCTTATCAGAGAGATCGTAACCCGAGGAGATGTAGCAGTGGAAAGAGTTCCATCCGAAGATAACATTGTAGATCCATGGACAAAGCCGTTGTCTCAGATTGTCTTTGAGCGTCACAGGGGTCTGATGGGGATCAGACACATAGGTGATTGGCTTTAGGTCAAGTGGGAGATTGCTAGTCATAGGTGCCCAGCAAGCCAATCACGTGAGTGATGGCACGTGTGACTTGATACAGAATCTTTTTGCTTATTATATTTTGGCGTATATCACTTTATAACTATTGCATAAATGCATATATATTGTGATGTCCTTGGATTTGTGCAATGGGAATCGGATCGTGATGAGATCACGATAATGAGATCGATTCACCTTTAAACACATATCCTAAATAATCCCGGTCATAGGTTACTCGAGAGGGACATCGTGATAACCGGATAGACTGGTGTGCTGTATACCCGTCCATATGATGGATGCAGCTGGTCTCATAGCTGCTCGTGTAGGGACACTAGGGATACAGTACAGGTGCTCATTGGAGAATGAGTTCACTGATTGATCCGCTTACGGAATGCTGGATGGTTGATGATGCCTTATTGTCAGACAACGATTCCGTAGTCCTAGTGGTGTATCTGGTTCTTAGACTTGAGACACCAAGGATGTCCTGTATGAGTGCTCCACTCTTTGATACCAGACTTATAGGTTTAGCTGTTCCCAGATCTAGTACAGCTGGTCATTGGGAGTGGTAGTCGACCTTACGAGGGCTATTGAGTGTCGATAGAGGATCATCCACTCTCGGTATCATGAGAGGAATATCCCATGTGATCTTGCTCAGACAAATCCCTGGCCAGGGTCATTCGGGTTGAGAGAGAAAGAGTTCTCCGGGAGAATCCGATTAGAGCGAGACTCGAGTAGAAACCGTATGGGTCTGACAGCACCATGCTCGATATACGGTCTCTGGGATATTAGATGGATGAGGGACTATAGGTACATGGTAACTGAGGACAGACAGGTCCAATGGATTGGATTCCCCTGTATCGTCTAGGGACTACGGCGTAGTGGCCTAGTACTTCCGTAGTCGATGAGTCGAGTGAATTATTACAGAGATAATAATTCACTCAGTCAGAAGGAGTTCTGACAGGTATGACTCACGGCCAGCTCGATATTGGGCCTAGAGGGTCACACACATATGGTAGGCATTGCGATGAGTAGAGGTTCGGATATGAGATATCCGACGGAGCCCTTGTCTTATTGGATGCAGATCCAATACCCACTAGGGAAAAGACTCATTAGGGTTTTGACACGGGATCTCTATAAATAGGAGGGATTCACAGCCTCATAGGCTAGAGTCTTTGCTTGCCCTTCCTATTCTCCTCTCCCTCTCCACCTCAGAGTAGGCCTGGAGTTTTGAGGAGCGTCGTCGCAAC
This sequence comes from Musa acuminata AAA Group, assembly GCF_036884655.1. NCBI lineage: Eukaryota > Viridiplantae > Streptophyta > Magnoliopsida > Zingiberales > Musaceae > Musa > Musa acuminata. The sequence continues at coordinate 13,533,891 of NC_088332.1, read as the reverse complement.
CCTGCTGTGTGGATCACCGCTAGAGAGGAGGACGCTTGACCTCCTTCACCCTCTCCTAAGGATCTGCAAGGAAACAGGGATATACGATCTCCCTAGGTAACACAATCTCTATACGCAGTTTTGTGTTTTGCGGATTTTTGCGCACCAATCTTCGCACGACGACGAACATCTTTTTGGGAATCGGGGATTTTTGTTTTCTTGTTCTTCCGCTGCGCATATGATGTCGCCCCCTTATGATTTCCCAACAAGGGCATGGTGTACAACTCCCAAGCCATGTCGGGATAAAGCCCTCCGCAGACGAACAAGGTCACATAATCCCCGTCGGCCCATATCCGGTCCCCATGGGACAGGCCACCCCAGCGGGCCACCAGCGGGTTGGAGGCTTCACCCTCCGGGGGGTCTTCCATTGGCCGAACCTCGTAGGGCTCATCCTTCGTGCCCACGGGAAGGCGATAGAGTTCGCGAACGGAGGGCTCTTGAGGGGCCTTCCCCACCCCTCCCCTACTAGGGCCGGCTTCACCCCGCCCAAGGCATCTCCCCGCGTGATCGGCTGGTCCAGTAGCGGTTCCTCTCGACTAGGCCGTTGCCACGTCGGATCCCTTCGCGACAAAGGTCTTTGCCTTCTTCCGAGGTCGACCGGCCTCGATCTCCACCGGTGCATCTTTTGAGTTGAACCTTGACTCCATCGGTGGGCGCAAGGATGAGGCTGACGAAGCTCGCCCCCCGCGCACTGACCTAAGGTTCACTATCTCTGCGAAAACATGGGCATTGATCAATATTCTAAATGATTCATAAAGACCCTAAACTACCCACTACGGGCATACCTCGAGGCATCGGGCTAAGACCCACCTCGATCAGCCATTGCTCGGTCATGTTCCGGACGACTCGGGAGGCGGGAAGAATCTCCTTGAGCTGTCGAAGGTCCCTGTATTCGTCGTCATTCAAAGCTGGGGCGGTGTTATCGTTCATGCGTGCCGCCCATCGGAGCCCGAAATTCCAACCCCTCACACAGCAAATATAAAAGAAACGTCTCTTCCATCCCTTGTTGCTAGAAGGGGCCTCGCTAACCCGGATGCCTGACCGGGCTGACAATAATAACCCCCCGATCCTTGGAAAGCCGAAAGCAAGACAGGAAAAGGGACCGAGTCGGGGTATTGTTGGCATAGTGACACTCCCCCAAGAATGCCACCAGATAGCGCTCAGAGTTCGATGCCATCTGTGACGGAGAAATGCGCCACCAGGAAATGCAGGAGCTAATGATTAGATGCAGAGGGAAACGTAACCCCGCCTTAAGGGCATCCAGGGTTAAGGCGAAACCTTTGGGGACCGGGTCATATGCCCGTTGCCCTGGCTCGCGGGCGAGAAGAACAAAGTCCTTCGGAATGCTGTAGCGCTCCTGGAGGTTGCCCAGCAATGACTCGCTCACTGTGGAGTCAAGGTCGTGCGGCCACATCAGAGTTTCCAGGGCCCAAGCTGCCTTCTCGTTGGAGGACGAGTTGGGGCTCAGCGACGGTGTCTTTTCCCCGATGTTGCTAGAAGGGGAAGGGGAAGAGAGTAAAGTCGAGGAGGAAGGTGAGGCCATCCTTACTGACCTTTAGAAGGTAAGGTAGAAGGGTCGACTGGAACGGAAGCAATGAGGTCCGGAAGGAGCAACGAAACAGATCGCCAGTAAGAGGCATGCGGGAAACCATCTACGCCCTATTTATAGAGAAGATCCCGCCGGTAGCGACCCTTTGTCTCCTGGGGAGTGGGCGACAGCCCATCGTCGCCCTTCCCATGGAGCACGTCGCATCAGACAAGGCAAACATCACCCCACCATAAATGAGGTTTGACGTGGCAGCCAAAGGGTGCGCGGAGCGAATACCGAAGCGTGGTCTTATCGATCCCGACTCTCGAGAGCCAACAACTCCACGTCGAGGGCGTCCCCTAGGCTCCCGCACATATGAAGATTTACTTAGCCACCCCCGTTCACAGATTGCTGCATAACAGATTGCCGCTCTAAGCAGCTCCTCGGATGCATACTTCCCGAGCCCACCTCTGCGCGGTCAGCCCGCCTGAGCTGTGTTCCTCGGATGCATGCTTCCCGAGCCCACCTCTGTGCGGTCAGCCCGCAGACGCATACTTCCCGAGCCCACCTCTGCACGGTCAGCCCGCCTGAGCCGTGTTCCTCGAACGCATGCTTCCCGAGCCCACCTCTGTGCGGTCAGCCTGCCTAAGCCATGTTCCTTGGGCGCATGCTTCCCGAGCCCACCTCTGTGCGGCCAGCCCGCCTGAGCCGTGTTCCTCGGACGCATGCTTTCCGAGCCCACCTTTGCGCGGTCAGCCCGCCTGAGCTGTGTTCCTCGGACGCATGCTTCCCGAGCCCACCTTTGTGCGGACAACCCGCCTGAGCTGTGTTCCTCGGATGCATACTTGAGCCCACCTCTACGCAGTCAGCCCGCCTGAGCTGTGTTCCTCGGATGCATGCTTCCCGAGGCCACCTCTGTGCGGCCAGCCCACCTGAGCCATGTTCCTTGGATGCATACTTCCACGTACCATCTGGAATGTTCTCAACTCCCTGAAGTGCCAAATCAACTCCATTTTGAATTGCCATATGCCGAAGTTGACATTTCTGTCGAATATCTCGATACCCGGCTCTGATACTAGTTTGTTAGAGCTAGCCCCAAAAAATTTATCAAAGGGTAATTTTACCAAACCAACAAAGACAATAAAGCGAAAAGATAAAAGCGACAAGAACATCAGATTTACATGATTCGGTCAATTGACCTACATCCACGGACGAAGGAGGAGCAAATCACTACTATAAAAAATGGGACTATTACAAATACCTTTGGAATATGTTCCAAGGCCATAAAACACCGAAAATTACTGAACAAGAAAAGCCTAAAGAAAACAATTAGATTTTCTTGTGGTGCAGCTGACTTCAAAGTCCAGCCCCTTATTTATAGTTTCAATAGGAGATAACAAGCCTGATTTTTTCGAGGGACTATAGGACTTACCAAACTACCATATTCTGTTGGATACTTCGAATTGATAGGAGGAGAAGGATTTGACCATGAGGAACCAAATGAACAATTAAAAGGGCAGGTTTGACATCTGCATTAATCTCTGCCGGAGTCAAAGATCGATTCATGTTTTAACCACACCTTCTTCCCCTTTCATAACTGCGATGGAATGTTGATGCTGCTACTACAGAGATGGAATCATCATAAACCGACAGCCAGTTTATCGGATATGGAAGATCGCCTGTCATGCAGTTCGTGTATCCTTCACGCTGTAGCTTTCTTCGAGCAAGCTAATCCAAGCGCTACAATAGGATCAGTGCCACCTTGTGCTTTGGTGAGCAGAGTCTCGTGCAGTCCTACAGAGAAGCAGACAACACGGAGAGAGCGGCCGTCCATGGCGTTGATGACATCAATGAGAACTCTATGGTGGCAACTGTTGGAACCGAGAAGGTGAATGCACCTGAAGCCGAAGCCAGAGGAGCATCAGGAAGTATCAAGAGGGATGAACAGGTCCTTCCGACTTCTGCTGAAGAAGCTATCACCAAAGGTTCTTCACATGATAAAGGATCGCCGGAAAAGCTCCGGGGTGCCTGCACTCAGCCTCCTGATAAGTTGTCGAGCACAACATCAGCGACCGTAACGGCGGCAGCTGAATAGGCTGCGATGGTGGTTGGGAGTGTTCTTGGCTGCTGTTACCGTCTCAGAAGGTACTTATACTGCATTTGCCAAACATAAACATTAGTGAGGAAGATGATAAAGCACAAGTCTTATCAGCCATTCTCCAGCATTTACGCTTCTGCTGCATCGCTTCGATCGTTGTCATCCTGTGCAGTGCAGATTAACATAAGAGAAAAAGATTGCCATGCAATTATTAGGAGACAACATAAGATAATTCAATAAATATATAGTATAAAGAAAATTAACACAATCGACAGTTTGGCCGAGTGGTCTAAGGCGCCAGATTTAGGCTCTGGTCCGAAAGGGCGTGAGTTCAAATCCCACAGCTGTCAAAAAAAGTTCTTATAAATATGTTTTATTAATGAAATTTTAATAATATAATAAATAAAAATGATAAAGTGAAACATAGTTGATCATCAAATAAATTTTTTTTATTTGAACACACAATGAGAGTTATCATAATTTTATACATAAAATTTTTTGAAAAAAAAAAGGTTTGCAAAATGAAGCAAAGTTATAACGTTAATCCATCGCAATCAAAGTCTATATCAAACTTACATATTTTTTTTTTCTCTCACTTTATTATTTTTACATTCAACTCAAATTTAGGATGATCTATAATGACAAAAATATTATGATTGTTTGACTATTCTTTTAAAGTAACGATTCTTTATCGTTTAATTAGATCATGTGCCAATGAGATATATACGATTTTATCGTGCATCGATTGTTGTGAGCCGAGATTATCTCGAAAATTTTTTATGATCATTATCGTTCAAGAATAATGATCGATCACCTAAGCTGCTCATAATGATACAAATCAGTAATATTTCTTTGCAGATTCAATCAAAAATATATCATGGTTGATTATGTGAAAAAAATTATAAGAGTTTGCATATCCAAATTTAGGAGGACTTCAAATTCACTAAGTATCCAATAGAATAATTTAAAGCATAGAATTGTCATTGGAAACTGATTATGGACGAGCGTCATTGGCATATCCAATTGAACCCTCTTCACTGGACGAGCGTTGACAGCCAAAAAGGAACTAAACAAAACCTTTACTTGGCTGGTCAATACTCGACTTTTGTTGAGACACTATAGCCCTTCACAACCTTAGATGACTGTGGGGTACTATGTATGCCCGTTGACGACGAGATATGCTAAGCAATTGCTACAAGCAACGAGTGCACATTATACTGTGTTTGGTGCTTTGCGGCTGCAAGGTAGAGGAGACTGAAGAGTCCATGAAAAAGGAGAAATGGATTACAGAGAATGTCGATGCAACATGCAGGATTACAGAGTGTGGTGTATGGTACCCTTTCTTTCTCCAACTCAATCCCTTCCCTTTCCAAAGTACCACCTCGAAAACTCTTATGTTTGTCTAAATTAAATTAACATTGTTAGTGTTAAATTTCGTTAATCAAACTGAAAATAGAGGCAGATCCAATGGAGTCGATGTCAAGACGATCTCTTCCGTAAACAATCTGTCTCGACAATTAAATAATGAAATAATGTGTCACCATCACAGAATAATGTGCTGACAGTTTGGCCGAGTGGTCTAAGTCGCCAGATTTAAGCTTTGGTCCGAAAGGGCGTGGGTTTAAATCCCACAGCTATCAAAAAAAAAAATATTTTTAGATATTTTTTATTAATAAAATTTTAATAATAAAATAAATAAAAATGGTAAAGTAAAATATAGTTGATCATCAAATAATTTTATTTTTATTTTTTATTTTATTTGGACACAATATGAGAGTTATTATAATTTTATACATCAAAATTTTTGAAAAAAAATTTACAAAAGAAAGCATAGTTAAATGTCAAAGTTATAATGTTAATCCATCGGAATCAAAGTCTATATCAAACTTTACAAAAATACTTTTAGACATGTTTTATTAATGAAATTTTAATAATAAAATAAATAAAAAAAGGTAAAGTGAAATATAGTTTATCATCAAATAATTTTATTTTTATTTTTTTATTTTATTTGGACACAATATGAGAGTTATCATAATTTTATACATCAAAATTTTTGAAAAAAAAAATTACAAAAAAAAAACATAGGTAAATGTCAAAGTTATAAAGTTAATCCATCGGAATCAAAGTCTATATCAAACTTACATAGTTTTTTTTCTTATATATATTTTCTCTCACTTTATTATTTTTACATTCAACTCAAATTTAGGATGATCTATAATGAAAAAAATATTATGGTTGTTTGGCTATTCTTCTAAAATAACTATTTTCTATAGTCTAATTAGCATGATTTGATCATGTACTAATAAGATATATACGGTTATCATGCATCGAGTGTTATGAGTTGAGATCAAGAATATTTAATGATTATTATCATTCAGGAATAATGCTCGATCACTTAAGCTCTTCATCTCAATCTAAGTTTTATTCTTTAAATCGAGTCGTCTAAGGCGTCAGATTTAGGTTCTGGTCCGAAAGATCGTGGGTTCAAATTCCACAGCTATAAAAAAAAAAACTTATTTATATTTTTTATTAATGAAACTTTAATAATATAATAAATAAAAATGGTAAAGTGAAACATATTTTATCATCAAATAAATTTTTTTATTTTATTTGGACACACAATGAGAGTTATCATAATTTTATACATAAAATTTTTGGAAAAAAAAAGGTTTGCAAAACGAAGCATAGTTAAATATCAAAGTTATAATGTTAATCCTTTGCCATCAAAGTCTATATCAAACTTACATAGTTCTTTTTTATTTTCTATCACTTTATTATTTTTACATTCAACTCAAATTTAGGATGAACAAAAATATTATGATTGTTTGACTATTCTTTTAAAGTAACGATTCTTTATAGTTTAATTAGCATGATTTGATCATGTGCCAATCAGATATATACGATTATCCAAGAGTGTTATGAGCCGAGATCGAAAGTATTTGATGATCATTATCGTTCAAGAATAACGATCGATCACCTAAGCTGCTCATAATGATACAAATCAGTAATATTTCTTTGCAGATTCAATCAAAAATATATCATGGTTGATTATGGGAAAACAATTATAAGAGTTTGCATATCCAAATTTAGGAGGACTTAAAATTCACTAAGTATCCAATAGAATAATTTAAAGCATAGAATTGTCATTGGAAACTGATGATGGACGAGCGTCATTGGCATATCCAATTGAACCCTCTTCTCACTAGACGAGCGCTGACAGCCAAAAAGGAACTAAACAAAACCTTTACTTGGGCTGGTCAATACTCGACTTTTGTTGAGACACTACAGCCCTTCAAAACCTTAGATGACTTTGGGGTACTTTGTTTGACTGCTGACGACGAGATATGCTAAGCAATTGCTTCAAGCAACGAGTGCACATTATATGTGTTTGGTGCTTTCCAGCTGCAAGGTAGAGGAGACTGAAGAGTCCTTTAAAAAGGAGAAATGGATTACAGAGAATGGCGATGCAACATGCAGGATTACAGAGTGTGGTGTATGGTACCCTTTCTTTCTCCAACTCAACCCCTTCCCATCCCAAAGTAAGTGAAAGACTCGGCCACAATTACTCTCTACCTATGTCGAACTATCGTTTCTATTGCCCACGTGATAGTGCGTGTGCAATGGTCAGTTGTAACCGTTGTCCTTTTTGTCACATATCGGAGGAGGTCATGTGCTGGTGACCACCGACTTACGTGTCTACCAGATGTTGCCGATGTGTCGACCAAGTCTCATTTACATGTCAGTCGAGTGTTATTTGTAGGTTGGCTAGGTGTCACCAATGTGTTGACTATGTTGATCGCATCAGTTAGAATCGGATAGTTATTATGCCCTTCATATAAAGTTGTAGAAGTGGTGACTCGTGCTGGCTCCTCAACCAAGTAGAGCCGATGTGTCAGATTGACACGCTGCCACATGGAGTTGATGTCATGTCATTTTTACTATAACATATGTCCCCCGCTTCTTGTGCAAAGGAGCATAGGGGGAATCTGATTGGGAAGTATTGTTCAATTGGCATCCGTTGTCAACATTGTGGTGGGTGCACGATGGGTGGACCAAGCGTGGTGGGGGCGCAATGGGTTGACATGGCTAGGCACAGTGGCATATGATGGGTTGATATGGTCGAGCATAGTTGCACACGATGAGTCGACAAGGCTAGCACGATGGTTCATGTTGGGCCAACATAATCGGGTGCAATGGGCATTCCTCAGTTGGCATGAGAATCCAAGCGATCACACACCTTATCGTGATTTGACAATTAATCAGGCATCGTAACCGTCTGCATTTCTATTGATGTGGTCGAATCCTGCACCTCGGAGTTGCAATTGTATCGACCATGCGCTCAAAGATATTCGGATAGTGCCACATGTCCCCCTCTCTTTAAGGTTCTTTGAAGATAAGGAATGAGCGGGTAGTGGAAGTATCAAGCTCAACCCCTATAACACATGTTGGCTAAGTGTCACCAATGTGTTAGTCGAGTGTTATTTGTACGTTGGCTAGGTGTCACTAATGTGTTGACTATGTGGATCGCATCAGTTAGAATCGGACAGTTATTATGCCCTTCATACAAAGTTGTAGAAGTGGTGACTCGTGCTGGCTCCTCAACCAAGTAGAGCCGATGTGTCAGATTGACACGGTGCCACGTGGAGTTGACGCCATGTCATTTTTACCATAACACATGCCCCCCACTTCTTGAGCAAAGGAGCATAGGAGGAATCTGATTGGGAAGTATTGTTCAATTGGCATCCGTTGTCAACATTGTGGTGGGTGCACGATGGGTCAACACGACCAAGCGTGGTGGGGGCGCAATGGGTTGACATGGCAAGGCACGGTGGCATATGATGGGTTGATATGGTCGAGCATAGTTGCGCACGATGAGTCGACATGGTTAGCACGATGGTTCATGTTGGGCCAACATAATCGGGTGCAATGGGCATTCCTCGGTTGGCATGAGAATCCAAGCGATCACATACCTTATCGTGATTTGACAATTAATCACGCATCTTAACCGCCTGCATTTCTGTTGACGTGGTCAAATCCTGCACCTCGAAGTTGCAATTGTATCGACCATGCACTCAAAGATATTCGGATAGTGCCACATGTCCCCCTCTTTTTAAGGTTCTTCGAAGATAAGGAATGAGCGAGTAGTGAAAGTATCAAGCTCAACCCCTATAAATAGTGGCCTATGTCGTAAGTCAGACCTCCTCGAACATCAAACTAAGTTCTACCTTTACGTGGAGAGACTGAGTTGCATGATCTTAGCTAAATGAATATGGTTTGCAACATTTAGGTTCCATCAGACACTCCAGTTGAATGTTCAACCAATATATGGCTACCAAGTCGACCAACCTAATTCGATAATCTAGCTTTAATCAGGAAATTTTGTTTGGCTTGGCTAGTGAAATCCAAGACCAGCCAGCCATTGTTCATCCTACTAATCCATGATATTCTTATTATGTTGAGTTTTAAGAGTGTTATGGTACTTTAGCTACTGTGCCCCCTATAATTATTTCAGTAAGTTCATATCATGCAACTTTCTCTATCATCAGTCCTCCGTAATCGACAAGATCATATGCCTTTGCCATGTTCTTGATGAAGTTAGTGATCTTAGGTCATAGAAATGGCTTCAGCTGGAATCACCAGTGGCTAAGACATAACAAAGCCATGGAATTGCAATAAATAATCTGTCACCCACAACGAATCAATATTGCGACAGTTTGGCCGAGTGGTCTAAGGCGCCAGATTTAGGCTCTGGTCCGAAAGGGCGTGGGTTTAAATCCCACAACTATCAAAAAAGATAAAAATATTTTTAGACATGTTTTATTAATGAAAATTTAATAATAAAATAAATAAATAAGGTAAAGTGAAATATAGTTGATCATCAAATAATTTTTTTTTATTTTTTTTATTTTATTTGGACACAATATGAGAGTTATCATAATTTTATACATCAAAATTTTTGAAAAAAAAAAATTACAAAACAAAACATAGGTAAATGTCAAAGTTATAAAGTTAATCCATCGGAATCAAAGTCTATCTCAAACTTACATAGTTTTTTTTCTTATATATATTTTCTCTCACTTTATTATTTTTACATTCAACTCAAATTTAGGATGATCTATAATGACAAAAATATTATGGATGTTTGGCTATTATTCTAAAATAACTATTTTCTATAGTCTAATTAGCATGATTTGATCATGTGCTAATGAGATATATACGGTTATCATGCATCGAGTGTTATGAGCTGAGATCAAGAATATTTAATGATTATTATCGTTTAGGAATAATGCTCGATCACTTAAGCTCTTCATCTTCTTATTCTTTAAATCGAGTTGAAACAAGCATCCATCACAAACATCTCATTCATGTCTGCTTATAAGGATACAAACCAATAATATCTCTTTGCATATTCAATTAAGAATATATCATAGTTGATTATGTGAAAGAAAAAAAAAAAAAGAGTTGGCATATCCGAATTCCTGACCACAAGCATATCAAAATTCCTTAAGTATCTAATAGAATAATTTAATACATAGGATTTTTGACTGATGATATGTCGTAAATTTATACCCATATTTTTCTCTATAGTCCATGACTTGTCTCATGACTTCCAAACATGGAGATTTTTAAGTTAACATCCAGTGTGTCGAAAGTGATAACATGTCAAAGATGCCTGAGAGATGAGATTCAAAAAAGATATCTTATTATTCATATTACAACTTAGCAACAACCAACTATGAGATGAGGCATCGATAACAAACTTTTTTTTGATGCACAAAACTAAAGTTTAATTTTGAATGATATATTATATGCATAAGATATAATCTATCATGGTTAACAATCATGGGTTTTACTCATGGTTGGGTCATGATCTACCACTTCTTGTATGTGGTTTAGGCACACAACAATCTTAGCGTTTATACACATGAACATCAACTTCATAGTATTGATGGGAATATGCATGATGATAACATTGGACTTTCATGTGTTTCTTGCGTGTGGTCGTATGTTTATAGTAATCGACACCACATCTCATTTGTAAGGATTACTTAAAAAAATTAGTCGAATCTAATTTAACATAGTGGAAGAAGAAAATAAAAAAAGAAAGTATATCTTTCATAAATACTTATTACATTTCAAGGATATAAAACATTCCTAAGTTATGCTAAAATAAAATAAGGATATAAAACATTTGTAGGATGAACAATGGCTGGCTGGTCTTGGATTTCACTAGCCAAGCCAAACAAAATTTCCCGATTAAATGTCGGCAACTGACTTCCACATCCTACTAATGAAGTTGTGCCTTCGCCATGATCTTAATGAAGTTAGTGATCTTAGGTCCTCACAGAAATGGCTTCAGCTGGAATCACTAGCTGCTAATACATAACAAAGCCATGAAATGGCAAGAAATAATCTATCATCCACAACGAATCAATATACCGACAGTTTGGCCGAGTGGTCTAAGGCGCCAGATTTAGGCTCTGGTCCGAAAGGGCGTGGGTTCAAATCCCACAGCTGTCAAAAAAAAAAAAGTATTTTTTAAATATGTTTTATTAATAAAATTTTAATAATAAAATAAATAAAAATGGTAAAGTGAAATATAGTCGATCATCAAATTATTTTATTTTTATTTTATTTGGACACAATATGAGAGTTATTATAATTTTATACATCAAAATTTTTGAAAAGAGTTTTACAAAAGGAAGCATAGTTAAATGTCAAAGTTATAAAGTTAATCCATCGGAATCAAAGTCTATATCAAATTACATAATTTTTTTATTTTATTTTCTCTCACTTTATTGTTTTTACGTTCAACTCAAATTTAGGATGATCTATAATGATAAAAATATTGTGGTTCAACTCAAATTTAGGATGATCTATAATGACAAAAATATTGTGATTGTTTGGCTATTCTTCTAAAATAATTATTTTCTATAGTCTAATTAGCATGATTTGACCATGTGCTAATGAGATATATACGATTATCATGCATCGAGTGTTATGAGCTGAGATCGAGAATATTTGATGATCATTATCGTTCGGGAATAATACTCGATCATCTAAACTCTTCATCTCAATCTAAGTCTTATTCTTTAAATCGAGTTGAAACAAGCATTCATCACAAACATCTCGTTCATATATGCTTATAAGGATACAAACCAATAATATCTCTTTACATATTCAATTAAGAATATATCATAGTTGATTATGTGAAAAAAATTATGAGAGTTGGCATATCCGAATTCCTGACCACAAGCATATGAAAATTCCTTAAGTATCTAATAGAACAATTTAATACATAGGATTTTTGAATGATGATAGACTACAAATTTATACCTACATTTTTTTCTATAGTTCATGATTTGTCTCCTGACTTCCAAGGAGATCTTCAAATTGACATCCAATGAGGATACAATTAGAGTTTGTCGAAAGTGATAACATGTGAAAGATTTTTGTACATGGGTGGTTGTACACTTGTGCCATAGAGATGGGATTCAACAAGATATCTTATTATTCATATTACGACTTAGCGACGACCAACTATGAGAGGAGGCATTGATAACAAACCTTTTTTTGATGCACAAAACTAAAGTTTGATTTTGAATGATATATTATATGCATAAGATACAATCTATCATGGTTAACAATCATGGGTTTTACTCATAGTTGGGTTATGATCTACCACTTCTTGTATGTGGTTTAGGCAAACGACAATCTTAGCGTTTATACACATGAACATCAACTTCATGGTATTGATGGGAATATGCATGATGATAACACTAGACTTTCATATGTTTGTTGCGTGTGATCTTATGTTTATATTAATCGACACCACACCTCATATGTAAGGATTAAAAAAAAAACTAGTCGGATCTAATTTAACATAGTGGGAGAGAAAAAAAAAAGTATATCTTTCATAAATACTTATTACATTTCAAGGATATAAAACATTCCTAAGTTATGCTAAAATAAAATAAAACTAAGAGAACAAAAAAAGGAAAAGAATGATTATTTAGTTAGAAGCGGAGAACCCATGGGATATCCGTTTCACCTCGTATGATCCTATATCTTCATGCTGGAGTTTATAGTAATTATGTATGCACATATTGTCTTTGCTATGTTAACTATACTTGGTAAGAGAGATAAAAAGAAGAGAGAGAAAGAGAACGACAACACTTTATAAACAAGAACTTCTTTTTATTAAAATCAATTCTCACCCAAGATAATTTTTTTCACATTGAGTACCATAAATCCCTAACTAATTATAGTAATCAAGAAATGTCTTATGGAAGGTCATATTCAATGTCATCAAAAGTGTTCATGCACTTTTTTTTCTTTTCTTTATTTTTGGGTAAAATCCCTATTCAATGCGATTTTTATATATCTTTCTTTACGATGGATTTTCATAATACAAGAGAATTCTAGTTAAGCATTGATATGCATTAGTTGACATGATGGTGTCCTTGTTGACATCAGTGTCAACATCTATGTCGGCACCAATCGTAATATCGAACTTTATTTCCATATCAAAAACTTTAATACTAGCTTACAATGCTATGAAACTTAGGTCGTATGGAAATAGTTAGTTCTAAAAACTATTTAGCTAAGACTAATACTCTCTCTAGTCTTCTTTACTAAAGAACTAAATTTGATGATTTCTTAAAATATCTAAAACTAACTTAAGCATTGAACTCTAAGGTTTTCATATCGGGTGCTCTCTCTCTCTCTCTCATATCGGGTGCTCTCTCTCTCTCTCTCTCTCTCTACTCTACTCGGGTTTGTCTAAATTAAATTAACATTGTTAGTGTTAATTTGGAATATAACTTGCGACCATCTCGAAAACTCTTTCTTTCTTTCTTTCTTTCATGTACGGTACCCTTTCTTTCTCAAACTCAACCCCTTCCCTTTCCAAAGTACTATCTCGAAAACTCTTATGCTTTTCTAAATTAAATTAACATTGTTAGTGTTAAATTTCATTAATCGAACTGAAAACAGAGAGTAATACCTTTTAGTTTATTAAGTTAGTTAACTAGTTTAACTAGTCGGACAAATTGAACTTGAGAATCATTCGGTCTCTTGAGATGTACTTGACACCCCTTTTTTTATAGTAGAGATTTGGGTCCATTACGTTTGCTTGTTGCATAGCTTATGTAGTAACGAGGTGAAAGACTCGGCCACAATTGCTCTCCACCTGTGCTGAACTACCATTTCCATTGCCCACATGATACTGGGTGTGCAATGGTCAGTCGTAATCGTTATCTTTTTTTGTCACTCGTCGAAAAAGGTTATGTGGTGGTGACCAGCGACTTACGTGTCGACCAAGTCTTTATATCCTTGGAATGTTTTGTTTTATTTTAGCATAACTTTGGAATGTTTTATATCCTTGAAATGTAATAAGAATTTATGAAAGATATACTTTCTTCTTTATGAAAGATAAGGTTATGTGGTGGTGTCGATCAGTATAAACATACGACCACATGCAACAAACACATGAAAGTTCAGTATTATTATCATGCATATTCCCATCAATACCATGAAGTTGATGTTCATGTGTATAAACGCTAAGATTGTTGTGTGCCTAAACTAATACAAGAAATGGTAGATCATGACCCAACCATGAGTAAAACCCATGGTTGTTAACCATGATAGATTGTATCTTATGCATACAATATATCATTCAAAATCAATATATCATTCAAAATCAAACTTTAGTTTTATGCATAAAAAAAAAGTTTGTTATCAATGCCTCCTCTCATAGTTGATTGTCCCTAAGTCGAAATATGAATAATAAAATATCTTTGTTGAATCTCATCTCTTAGGCAGAAGTGCAGAAGTGTACAACCACCCATGTACAAAAATCTTTCACATGTTATCACTTTCAACAAACTTTAATTGTATCCTCATTGGATGTCAATTTGAAGATCTCCATGTTTGGAAGTCAGGAGACAAGTCATGGACTATAGAAAAAAATATGGGTATAAATTTACAGTCTATCATCAACGGACAATCCTATGTATTAAATTATTCTATTATATACTTAAGGAATTTTTGTATGCTTGTGGTCAGGAATTCGGATATGCCAACTCTTTTTTTTTTTTTCACATAATCAACTATGATATATTCTTAATTGAATATGCAAAGAGATATTATTGACTTATATCCTAATAAGCAGATGTTTGTGATGGATACTTGTTTCGACTCGATTTAAAAAATAAGACTTAAATTAAGATGAAAAGCTTAGGTGATCGAGCATTATTTCTGAACAATAATGATCATCAAATATTTTCGATCTCAGCTCATAACACTCGATGCATGATAACCATATATATCTCATTAGCATATGGTCAAATCATGCTAATTAGACTATAAAAAATAGTTATTTTAGAAGAATAGTCAAATAACCATAATATTTTTGTCATTATAGATCATCCTAAATTTGAGTTGAATGTAAAAACAAGAAAGTGAGAGAAAATATTAAAAAAAAATAAGATATAGACTTTGTTAACTTTATAACTTTGACATTTAACTATGCTTCCTTTTGTAAAAAAATTTTTCAAAAATTTTGATGTATAAAATTATGATAACTCCCATATTATGTCCAAATAAAATAAAAAAATAAAAAAAAAATAATTTGATGATCAACTATTTTTCACTTTACCATTTTTATTTAATTAATAAAACATATTTAAAAGCACTTTTTTTTTTTACAGTTGTGAGATTTAAAACCACGCCTTTTCGGACCATAGCCTAAATTTGACGCCTTAGATCACTCGGCCAAACTGTCAGCATATCTTGTTGAATCTCATCTCTCTGGCACAAGTGTACAACCACTCATGTACAAAAATCTTTCACATGTTATCATTTTCGATAAACTCTAATTGTATCCTCATTGGATGTCAATTTGAAGATCTCCATGTTTGGAAGTCAGGAGACACATCATGGACTATAGAAAAAAATGTGGGTATAAATTTACGGTCTATCATCAGTGGACAATCCTATGTATTAAATTATTCTATTAGATACTCGAGGAATTTTCATATGCTTATGGTCATGAATTCATATATGCCAACTCTTTTTTTTTCACATAATCAACTATGATATATTCTTAATTAAATATGCAAAGAGATATTATTGGTTTATATCCTAGTAAGCAGACATGAACGAGATGTTTGTGATGGATACTTGTTTCGACTCGATTTAAAGAATAAGACTTAGATTGAGATGAAGAGCTTAAGTGATCGAGCATTATTCCTGAACGATAATGATCATCAAATATTCTTGATCTCAGCTCATAACACTCGATGCATGATAACCATATATATCTCATTAGCATATGGTCAAATCATGCTAATTAGACTATAAAAAATAGTTATTTTAGAAGAATAGTCAAATAACCATAATATTTTTGTCATTATAGATCATCCTAAATTTGAGTTGAATGTAAAATCAAGAAAGTGAGAGAAAATATTAAAAAAAAAAAAGATATAGACTTTGTTAACTTTATAACTTTGACATTTAACTATGCTTCCTTTTGTAAATTTTTTTTTTCAAAAATTTTGATGTATAAAATTATGATAACTCTCATATTATGTCCAAATAAAATAAAAAAATAAAAATAAAATAATTTGATGATCAACTATTTTTCAATTTACCATTTTTATTTAATTAATAAAACATATTTAAAAGCACTTTTTTTTTTTTTGACAGTTGTGAGATTTAAAACCACGCCTTTTCGGACCAGAGCCTAAATCTGACGCCTTAGATCACTCGGCCAAACTGTCAGCATATCTTGTTGAATCTCATCTCTCTGGCACAAGTGTACAACCACTCATGTACAAAAATCTTTCACAATGTTATCATTTTCGATAAACTCTAATTGTATCCTCATTGGATGTCAATTTGAAGATCTCCATGTTTGGAAGTCAGGAGACACATCATGGACTATAGAAAAAAATGTGGGTATAAATTTACGGTCTATCATTAGTGGACAATCCTATGTATTAAATTATTCTATTAGATACTCGAGGAATTTTCATATTCTTATGGTCATGAATTCAGATATGCCAACTCTTTTTTTTTCACATAATCAACTATGATATATTCTTAATTAAATATGCAAAGAGATATTATTGGTTTATATCCTAGTAAGCAGACATGAATGAGATGTTTGTGATGGATACTTGTTTCGACTCGATTTAAAGAATAAGACTTAGATTGAGATGAAGAGCTTAGGTGATCGAGCATTATTCCTGAACGATAATGATCATCAAATATTCTTGATCTCAGCTCATAACACTCGATGCATGATAACCATATATATCTCATTAGCATATGGTCAAATCATGCTAATTAGACTATAAAAAATAGTTATTTTAGAAGAATAGTCAAATAACCATAATATTTTTGTCATTATAGATCATCCTAAATTTGAGTTGAACGTAAAAACAAGAAAGTGAGAGAAAATATTAAAAAAAAATAAGATATAGACTTTGTTAACTTTATAACTTTGACATTTAACTATGCTTCCTTTTGTAAATTTTTTTTTCAAAAATTTTGATCTATAAAATTATGATAACTCTCATATTATGTCCAAATAAAATAAAAAAATAAAAATAAAATAATTTGATGATCAACTATTTTTCACTTTACCATTTTTATTTAATTAATAAAACATATTTAAAAGCACTTTTTTTTTTTTTGACAGTTGTGAGATTTAAAACCACGCCTTTTCGGACCAGAGCCTAAATCTGACGCCTTAGATCACTCGGCCAAACTGTCAGCATATCTTGTTGAATCTCATCTCTCTAGCACAAGTGTACAACCACTCATGTACAAAAATCTTTCACATATTATCATTTTCGATAAACTCTAATTGTATCCTCATTGGATGTCAATTTGAAGATCTCCATGTTTGGAAGTCAGGAGACACATCATGGACTATAGAAAAAAATGTGGGTATAAATTTACGGTCTATCATCCGTGGACAATCCTATGTATTAAATTATTCTATTAGATACTCGAGGAATTTTCATATTCTTATGGTCATGAATTCAGATATGCCAACTCTTTTTTTTTCACATAATCAACTATGATATATTCTTAATTAAATATGCAAAGAGATATTATTGGTTTATATCCTAGTAAGCAGACATGAATGAGATGTTTGTGATGGATACTTGTTTCGACTCGATTTAAAGAATAAGACTTAGATTGAGATGAAGAGCTTAGGTGATCGAGCATTATTCCTGAACGATAATGATCATCAAATATTCTTGATCTCAGCTCATAACACTCGATGCATGATAACCATATATATCTCATTAGCATATGGTCAAATCATGCTAATTAGACTATAAAAAATAGTTATTTTAGAAGAATAGTCAAATAACCATAATATTTTTGTCATTATAGATCATCCTAAATTTGAGTTGAATGTAAAAACAAGAAAGTGAGAGAAAATATTAAAAAAAAATAAGATATAGACTTTGTTAACTTTATAACTTTGACATTTAACTATGCTTCCTTTTGTAAATTTTTTTTTTCAAAAATTTTGATGTATAAAATTATGATAACTCTCATATTATGTCCAAATAAAAAAAAAAAATAAAAATAAAATAATTTGATGATCAACTATTTTTCAATTTACCATTTTTATTTAATTAATAAAACATATTTAAAAGCACTTTTTTTTTTTTTGACAGTTGTGAGATTTAAAACCACGCCTTTTCGGACCAGAGCCTAAATCTGACGCCTTAGATCACTCGGCCAAACTGTCAGCATATCTTGTTGAATCTCATCTCTCTGGCACAAGTGTACAACCACTCATGTACAAAAATCTTTCACAATGTTATCATTTTCGATAAACTCTAATTGTATCCTCGTTGGATGTCAATTTGAAGATCTCCATGTTTGGAAGTCAGGAGACACATCATGGACTATAGAAAAAAATGTGGGTATAAATTTACGGTCTATCATTAGTGGACAATCCTATGTATTAAATTATTCTATTAGATACTCGAGGAATTTTCATATGCTTATGGTCATGAAATCAGATATGCCAACTCTTTTTTTTTCACATAATCAACTATGATATATTCTTAATTAAATATGCAAAGAGATATTATTGGTTTATATCCTAGTAAGCATACATGAATGAGATGTTTGTGATGGATACTTGTTTCGACTCGATTTAAAGAATAAGACTTAGATTGAGATGAAGAGCTTAGGTGATCGAGCATTATTCCTGAACGATAATGATCATCAAATATTCTTGATCTCAGCTCATAACACTCGATGCATGATAACCATATATATCTCATTAGCATATGGTCAAATCATGCTAATTAGACTATAAAAAATAGTTATTTTAGAAGAATAGTCAAATAACCATAATATTTTTGTCATTATAGATCATCCTAAATTTGAGTTGAATGTAAAAACAAGAAAGTGAGAGAAAATATTAAAAAAAAATAAGATATAGACTTTGTTAACTTTATAACTTTGACATTTAACTATGCTTCCTTTTGTAAATTTTTTTTTCAAAAATTTTGATCTATAAAATTATGATAACTCTCATATTATGTCCAAATAAAATAAAAAAATAAAAAAAAATAATTTGATGATCAACTATTTTTCAATTTACCATTTTTATTTAATTAATAAAACATATTTAAAAGCACTTTTTTTTTTTTTTGACAGTTGTGAGATTTAAAACCACGCCTTTTCGGACCAGAGCCTAAATCTGACGCCTTAGATCACTCGGCCAAACTGTCAGCATATCTTGTTGAATCTCATCTCTCTAGCACAAGTGTACAACCACTCATGTACAAAAATCTTTCACATATTATCATTTTCGATAAACTCTAATTGTATCCTCATTGGATGTCAATTTGAAGATCTCCATGTTTGGAAGTCAGGAGACACATCATGGACTATAGAAAAAAATGTGGGTATAAATTTACGGTCTATCATCCGTGGACAATCCTATGTATTAAATTATTCTATTAGATACTCGAGGAATTTTCATATGCTTATGGTCATGAATTCAGATATGCCAACTCTTTTTTTTCACATAATCAACTATGATATATTCTTAATTAAATATGTAAAGAGATATTATTGGTTTATATCCTAATAAGCAGACATGAACGAGATGTTTGTGATGGATACTTGTTTCGACTCGATTTAAAGAATAAGACTAAGATTGAGATGAAGAGCTTAGGTGATCGAGCATTATTCCTGAACGATAATGATCATCAAATATTCTTGATCTTAGCTCATAACACTCGATGCATGATAACCATATATATCTCATTAGCACATGGTCAAATCATGTTAATTAGACTATAAAATATAGTTATTTTAGAAGAATAGTCAAACAACCACGATATTTTTGTGGTTACAGATCATCCTAAATTTGAGTTGAATGTAAAACAATAAAGCGAGAGAAAAAAAAAAAAAAAAACTATCTAAGTTTGATATAGACTTTGATTCGGATGGATTAACTTTATAACTTTGACATTTAACTATGTTCCGTTTTGTAAATTTTTTTTTTTTCAAAAATTTTGATGTATAAAATTATGATAACTCTCATATTATGTCCAAATAAAATAAAAAAAAATAAAAATAAAATAATTTGATGATCAACTATATTTCACTTTACCATTTTTATTTATTTTATTATTAAAATTTCATTAATAAAACATATCTAAATGTACTTTTTTTTATTTGACAGCTGTGGGATTTGAACCCACGCCCTTTCGGACCAGAGCCTAAATCTGGCGCCTTAGACCACTCGGCCAAACTGTCAGGATATTGATTTGTTGTGGATGATAGATTATTTCTTGCCATTTCATGGCTTTGTTATGTATTAGCAGCTAGTGATTCCAGCTGAAGCCATTTCTGTGAGGACCTAAGATCACTAACTTCATTAAGATCATGGCGAAGGCACAACTGCATCGTAGCAAAGCATATGATCTTGTCGATTACGGAGGACTGATGACAGAGAAAGTTGCTTGATATGAACTTACTGAAATAATTATAGGGGGCACAGTAGCTAAAGTACCATAACTCATGGATTAGTAGGATGAACAATGGCTGGCTGGTCTTGGATTTCACTAGCCAAGCCAAAAAAAATTTTCCGATTAAATGTCGGCGACTGACTTCCACATCCTACTAATCCATATTATGTTGTATCGTTTAATAACAGTCATTACTTCTTGAATCGTTTAATAACGTACATTATACTTGCTTTTAACACATATCCCAGCGATTTTATATCTTGCCTGCCTTTCCCTCATTAAGTTTCACCTGCAACATCGCCGGTGCTCCTTTAATTCTCCTCCCAATTGGAACAGATGATGGATGGACGCTCAAGTCAAAATGCAGTGAAATAGAGAGATTAGATCTAATCTCGTAGACCGATCCCCTTTCTGTACATGAATGCTTCTTCTGTAACAGCCGAATAATTTGAATTCAATTGTTTTAGTTACTCTGACGGCCGTTTCTCTGAAACCATCGGTGACAACTGGCTCGGTGACGTAAGACGACTCTTATTCTTGACACGTGCGATATGGTGGGGTTTTAAGGTAATTTAATTCACCATATAAATGGAGTATGTATATTAATACATTATGATTTACTAAGGTTTCTTGCGGATCTTTACACCTATGATTCCATTTACGACCCCCCCACCACTGTGTGTTGTTGTCTTTGCTACATATCATGATCATCACGGCGCGTGGCTTTTCATATACATACATAACCTCCCTCGTCTATATAATTATGTGTAATTTAGATGAATTCCCCACTATAAAATGTTTGTGCCCTAACGCCGATCTCTCTCTCTCTCTCTCTTTCTCTCTCCACCCGTTTCTTCGCCTTTTCTTCCTCCTTTCCCTTCCACCCGCGTCGTGCTCTCGATCCTCCCCGAATTCCTGCAAGATCTTTGGAGATACGGCTCGACCCCTGATCTTTGGAGCTCGGGTTTTCCTCGCGCCGCTTCTGCTTAGGTTTTCGCCTCCGGGTCCTCTTCTTTCATTTCTAGGGTTTGTGCGGTTAATGCGCGTTGGGGCTCTTTGCGCTTTTGGTCGGCCGCCCGAGTTCCACGGCATTGGAGGAATATCGCCCTGGGAAGTGGCCTCTGCTGACGGTCGGTGGGTCAGTCGAGTTTAGGGTGTGAGGCCATCGCGCTCGAGTGGGGAATCGAATTCATCTGTTTCTGTTGTGGATTAAGTTTTGGTTCGCTGTTCTGTTCTTTTGGCCCTCGCAGCAGTCGGAGCGAATTTGAGAGGACGGTGTTACCTTCTGATTTTCTTGAATTACCAAGTGGAATAGTGGAAGCTTGAATCCTTCAAGAGAAGAGGCCCATCGGACCACGGTTGTGGAGGATAATCGTTGTTTTCGTCTTCAGATTCTGATTTTTTGGTGTTGTGGCGAAAAGATTTGTCTTCGCTGTCTCTGTTGTCATTGTGGCTCTTTATATTTTCACTTTTCTGGTGCATGTCTATCTGCTATTGCACTCATGTCATCAGTTGTGCTTGTCTAGAGAGTGTTCTTTCGCGTTTTCTGCATTGGAAGAGGGGAATAAGGAAGTTCTTTAAGGAGGCATCGGGTACTGACTGTAGGATAGCTTTTCATGGGTGATCATGGAGGACGGGAATGGCTTGGCAACATACTTCCCAGTGGCCTTTTGCCCAGGGAAACAACCAATGTGACCCAAGTGCTTGATGCAGACAGATGGACTAAGGCAGAGGAACAAACTTCAGAGCTGATTGCACGAATTCAGCCAAATCAATCATCTGAGGAGCGGAGAAATGCTGTAGCCGACTATGTCCAGCGGCTCATCGCAAATTGCCTCTCCTGTCGGGTGAGTATTTTGACATGTGCTATTTGATTCCTGTGGCCAGATGGCAGTTGTTCAAGTTTGTCCCTCCTTAGTATTTTCATTTTTTTGTAGTACTGAAACTCAGGTTTTCATTTTCACTGTTACATGCACAATTAACCTTACTAACGGATGCATCAATTGTTAATAGTTGCACACAGTGCACCTTTGGCTTATCTGCTTAATTTAATGGTTGCCTAGAAATAATTATTGTTCCATTTGTAGCTGGCATAATCAGCGACAGTAGTTAGTGCTTATTTAGAGTTACTGAAAACCTTTTGAATTTATATCGACATGAGGCTTTTAGTAAACTATGTTGCTCGACTGCAGTTTGAATTGTTAAAATGGTATATGAAGAAGCAAGTAAAGCAAGAAGATGATGCCTGGGAAATATTAACAATAAATCAGTCACCGAATTTGGCACGAGTCATCTTGGTTGTGTAAGTTATGCATGCTTGCTTAAAGTTTGTTGTCGAACTATCTATTTGGGGTTTCATGGTCTAGTGCTTAATGGTTGTTGGATTGGCCAGAAAGAGAATGCAAGATAAGCTTTTAAGTTTAGCCAACTAGGTCTCGGCACAATGCTTTTATGGTCTTGTGGTCCTGAAAGAGGCAAGCTCACATGGGAAAAAAAAAAAACAATCCATCAAGAGTTCTTAGATCCATGGGCTTATGCTTTAGAATCTTTTTCTCTAGGATTATAGTTGCCCGATCATGGAACTTCGATTCTGGTACGATAGACAGTAATAATTCATTGCTAGAAATATGGATTATTGAATAAAATAAGACATGCTATTTGGATGCTATTCTTCGACTTTGAAGTATTGTATTGGGCGTAAAGTGTCTGTAGGTGGCTTTTGAAGTCTGCCGTCAAATCCAAGGGCTCAACCCTGGACAGGCGGTGGAAACTATCAAGCTGGAGTATGGTAGGGGCAGGGGGAATTTCTGGTGGAGCGGTGAAATGCGTAGAGATTGAAAAGAACAGTGATAAGGTTGCTCATACCAATCCTAGACCCTGCATTGGCATGTGCTTTGTTCCGTGGACTGCACTTTTCTCAATCAAGGTTGCTGGTTGGGATGGTTTCCTCCATTTAGCCTTATATGGAAGGCATGTTTTCTGTCACTCGTGTTCATGCACAAGAATAAGAAACATGAAAAATTTTGAACTGTTACCTTCCTTTATTTGGCAGCCAAGTTGATCAGATTTTTTATTCAATTTGATGCCAAATCCAAAAAAATCATAAGGGCAAGGGCTCACTTTATTGGTGTATCTGAATAATTTAATACTATGACAACTCTAGTGGTCGAGATAACCAATTTAAACAGCAGGTGCTGGGAAGGAGGGAAACAAATATTGACAGTTGGGTATAAACAGTGGACAGTTATGATATCTGCAGGGTACATCCTGAAACAGTTGGTGTGATCCATGACAGAACTGCATATCAGGCAAGAATCAATATTACAAAATAAGCTGTATAAATATGTATCTAATGCTTTGTTGTTAATTTTTGATGCAATGGAGAAATTTCTGGTATGATATTTTTGCTGAACTAATTTTTCCATGGAGTTGGAAGAAGATAGAAAAGAAGTTCTTATGGTTACTGTTTTGTGAATCCTTAGATTGTTTAACAAGTCCATCCTTTTGTAAAATTATTTATGGTTAGCTCGTTCAGAAATTTCTCAAGGCTATCGATATATAGAGTTATGGACTATACCAAATTGTTTACATTAATGAAAGAGTTATCTCTGTGGATATGCTCTCGGATAGGTGGTTTTTTTAAGTTAATCTTGTTAGTGTGCAATCTACTTAAAATTTTTAACCATCAACCATCATGCTGGTTTTCAGGTTTTCACATTTGGGTCGGTGCCTCTCAAGACTTATTTACCTGATGGAGACATTGATTTGACCGCATTCAGTGATAATGAAAATTTGAAGGATACATGGGCTACTGCAGTTTGCGGTGTATTAGAAAATGAAGGAAAGAGTGAGAATGCTGAATTTCGTGTAAAAGAAGTTAAATACATCCAAGCAGAGGTGCCAGAATATTTTCTGTTCTAGCATTCGATTCTATTAAGGATACTTGCTTATTGCCTAATTGTATATTCCTTATGGTATTATTAGTTCTATTTCTTTTTGTGTTACTGGGTTAGATTATTTTTCCATAGATTTAGCTGTTTTTTAGATAACTTTTCTGTTTCGGTGATTGAGCATCACCCATTTTATCTCTGTGCAGATCTGAAGAGTTTCAGTGAGTCTAGTTTAAGCTAGAGCTTGAGTCTATTTTATGTTGACTCAAGTTTTTTCTTGGGTCGAGGGTCAAAGGTTACTTTTCTTTCTCTAGGAGTTATATTCATGTCTTTAGTTCAATTTCGAGAGATGGGTTGATTAATTTGAGATCTATCTTAGATACAAATGAGTTGTCAAATCACTATAATTATCGAGTCTTAGACAAAGTTATGGTGTTTTGATTCATATAATTCTATTGAGAATTAGAAACAGTTGCTTAAAAGGAAACCAGTATGACGAAAGAAACTAATAAGTTGGTATTTCTTCTTTTTAAAAAGCTTTTCTCTGAGCACTTCAATATGTTGTCCTTGATTCTATGAATATGATGAATTATTGATAAAAGAAATGTTCATTGAATTTCATGGCTTAGAATCTTAGATATTTCCTTTGTTGTCTAGTGTTGTTTCTTTCATCTTCCAACAGCTTGTACACCCATGGTTTCTCATGTATTATAGATCTTTAGTTATCTTTTTATTAACGATGATTTGCTGCCCTTTATATTCTAAAACAGATCAAAGAAAAGATATTGCTACATTGTATGAATTGGAATTAGAGCAAATTTGGGGATCTTGTGAAATATTATATTATTTTCTTTTTGGCTTTTTACTTTGAGGTTTGTTGTTGCTCTTCTGTTATTGACTTTGGTAGGCATGTCTTTGGTGCTGGGAAGCATTGTGAGTCACATGCCTCTGCTGCTGGAGGCAACTGCAACTTGGTCATGTTCTACATGGTCCATGATCTGCACTTCCTAACAATATAGACATTATTTTTGTGATCCACCACTCATAATTTAGTCATTAGCACCTTTGGCCATGTTTAGTTAGATCTACTACACAGAATTTGTTGGGCCAGTAGGTTGTGTTGTTGCATCTTCAATTTGTGTGCCCAATTTAGTGCACTAGTGCTTGCAACATTGTATATTTTTGTGCATAAGAGAAAGACCTCAATCCATTCTTTTGTGATACTAGTTCTTTACTTTGATAGTTCACTGCCAGTTAATTATTGTTTGACTTCCATGGTTATGATTGAGGTTGCAAAATGGTAGTGCGAGTCCTATTTAGTCCTACTCATCTTATTTTTATATTGTACTACAGAATACATTTCTATATTAAGTTACATTGTTTGGATTGTTCTTGTTGAACACCAGCATTTTCTAACTTACTAAGAGTTTTTTAAAAAGTTAATTTAATTAATATTCTCTCTGCTCTAGAGTTTAATAACTACTTGTGTTTCTACTGTAGCATAACTTGCATTGTTGTTTTAAATTTTGAATGAAGTTGTTTTTCATCAACTAATTTCTCAATCATTTGTGTTTTTTCTGCTGCTTGTTCCGATACAGATATTGATTTTGGCTGTAGCTAGACATGTTTGTCAGTTAAGAATTCAAGATGAGTTTGATGTATTTATATATTTGTTAGCAGCATTTTTTTTTCACTGAACATTATTTCTTATGATATTATTTCCAGGTAAAGCTCATAAAATGTCTTGTTGAAAATATTGTTGTGGACATTTCTTTCAATCAGGTTGGTGGCTTATGCACACTTTGTTTCCTTGAAGAGGTTAGTATGTGATGCTTTATAACATTTTTGTCATATCTCTTTGAAGCATACAACCTCAGTTTTATTATGCTAACATAACCTTGTGCTTTTCCATAGATGGACAAAGCGATAAATCAAAACCATCTATTCAAGCGGAGTATTATATTAATTAAAGCTTGGTGTTATTATGAAAGTCGTATTCTCGGTGCTCATCATGGACTTATATCTACATATGCCTTGGAGACTTTGGTTCTTTACATATTTCATATCTTCAATAATTCATTTGCTGGCCCACTTGAGGTGATAAATTTTGTTGTGTTCTTTTTTTTTTTTTACTTTATTCATGCCCTAATTTTAGATAAAGTTTCTACCCCAATTTTTGCCTATACAGGTCTTGTTTCGTTTTCTTGAATTTTTTAGCAACTTTGATTGGGATAACTATTGTGTTAGTCTCTGGGGACCAGTTCCTATCAGATCACTTCCAGATATGACTGGTAAGTTTATGAAAATTCTTTAGAATAAAGTGTCTGGTATCTTATTATCATTCTCCTTCAAAATCTTGCAGCGGAACCTCCTAGAAAGGATAATGGTAATTTGTTGTTTAGTAAAGGCTATCTTGACAACCGAACTGCAGTGTATTCTGTTACACCAGGTGGTCAAGAAAATCAGAGCCATCCTTTTGTTTCTAAACATTTCAATGTTGTCGATCCGTTACGCACAAACAACAATCTTGGACGCAGTGTGAGCAAAGGTTTTAATCTTGAACTTTGGTATTCCTATTGGGGGGTAGCCCTTCTATCTTTTTGCTTGTTTCCTCTGGTGTTATCATCATGTTGAATTTGCCTAATTAATTAATTAATATTTGTTATTCTTAATATTCAGAGCATATGGCACAATCTCAAGTTTAGGTGGTTATATTTCTCATGGTGTAAATGGTGACCCTCAATCCAGGATTATTTTTTGTTTGAACAAACTGTTGAAAGTGGTTATGATGTTGAGCGGTTTATTTTGGTTTTAAGTTGAATCCTATTTAATGTTTTTGATTTTATTCTTAAATAGTATTTTAAATATTTTGAAAATTTTAATTAACTTTTCATATGTTGGTAGTCTTCCAGTTGAACCTTTGTTGCTTTTGGAATCTCTAGGGGAGACCCATGGGCTATCTGATTTTGTAAGTGGTGGATATGTGAGGGAGGTGGAAGAGAAGAGGGAGAGAGAGAGTCAGTGGCAAGGGTGGGATATGAATGTAAGTGGTGGATATTGGGCTTTAGAGCTTCTCGATTGTTTCAGGTTAAACTATTTTGGGTTTTGACTAGTTTCTTTTGGAACCGGTTAGTTTTCAAGTGGTTTATCAAAACCTAAGGTATTGAAATTCGGTGGTCTGGACTGGTCCAATACATTATATCTTGACATGGCTATTCCTTTTACCCAGTTGGTGGCATTCAGATATCTGGGTTAGCACAGGTGGTGACATACATTCATGCCTGGTGGAGGTCAAAGCTATATAGCTTTATTGTTTGTTCCTAATTATTCGTCAACCATTATTCTTTCCAGTAGAGATAGCATTGTCATTATTACTATGTACAGCTGCATCTGTGTACTCAGTTAGTTGTATGAATTTAATGGACTGGTTGTACCAACACATGCTTTTGCGCTCTCGACTCATCTTGAGAAAAGAACTTATAGTACACTGACGTACATAATTCCTCCTTGTCTATTGATTTAACTGTCTATTATTTATCATATGACCTAATGTCATTTGTGAAATATGTGGTTTTGTTGTGTTTGGCTTTAGAAATCTGGAAAATTTAATAACTCACCTTCCATCAGCCTGTCTTGTGCATGCATGGGCATATAAATTTGCAGATCATTCATTTTACATGGGCTTGATTACATAGTTCTTCTATCAACCTTTAGCTTTGCATGCATGTCTGTTGTGGAAGGGAGGGGAGTTTTGGTGTTCTTTATGTCCGTTAAATGAAAGTATTTTTTGGTTTTCCGTCAGGCAATTTTTTCAGGATACGTAGTGCTTTTGCATATGGGGCCAAAAGACTGGCCAGATTACTTGAATGTCCAAAAGATGAGATAATCACTGAAGTGAATCAATTTTTTATAAACACATGGAAAAGACATGGGATTGGTGATCGACCTGATGTTCCTAGCTTAGATTTATGGCACTTGCAACCACCGAAAACTGATCCTATTAAGCAATCAAACAACTTCAAAAGCACTACAAGTGTCAAGAAGAATTTTCAAAATGGTGTATTGCAGGTTGGTGAGGAGCATCTGGCTGAAACTGGTTACAATTTTCATAGTTCCATCTCTAAAATCTTTAGCGACAATCAGAACCTATTTAGATCAAATAAACCATCTGCAGTTTCTCATGTGGAGAGCCAAACAAATTACAGCAAGCAGGTCAATACGAGATTCACTAATCAGCTGGAGAGAAGCTATTACTCTAGTGGATCTGTTCAAAGTGACAAAGACCAGAAAATATTAAAACCTGATTACTTTTTCAATGACAGGGAAGAACAGGTTAAATTTCATTTTGGAAGGACGAGATCTAGTCCTGAACTGACAGAGACATTTTTTAATTTGTCTCAGAAAAGGCATGGCAGATCAATAGAAACAGTGAAGGTTCAGAATCGTGCAAAGTTTGATTCTAATATCAGACGAAAGAACTTGGGCTCTGATATTACAGGCAGTCACAGTTCAAAGTCTTCTCTTGATGATAATATATCAATGAGACAGACTTCGTCTCAAAAGAATCTTGAAGTTGCTTCTGGTGCAATTAGTCTTTCAAATAGCCATCAGGGTGATTTTGGCTTTGGTAACATGGTGGAGGAGCTTGCTTCTGTTTCAGAGACATTGCAGATGCAACAGGAAGAACAGGATTTGGTGAATATGATGGGATCTTCCAACATTAACAGTTTTAGTGGGCAGGTTCAATTGCCAATGCATCTATCTCCTTTTCATCTGCCCCTAACATATTCAACATCTGTGGGTTATTTCAAGGGAAATATGGCTGGAGTTGTACCCTCGAATCTATCTATACTTGGGCCTCCCTATGGACCCAACATCCAGTTTGGTCCAGGTCTTGTTTCCTTCCCTCTTTCCAGTTACTTCCATGCTGCCACATTTGGTTCAAATGCAGATGATGCCACATATGTTAATAATGGTTCTTCCATGATGGAAGTCAGCTCAGAGGATAATGATTGTGGCAAGTTGCGTGAAGATGATGTTGTACTCTCCAGAGAGTTTGAGCCTGATGAAAGTGGTCCACAGATTATTCATGCTGATGACAAGCAACAGAAGTTAGACGGTAGCTTAACCTCAAGTCTTGCAGCAAGTGGCATTGGTTCTGGTTCATCACCCCGGGGACAGTTGGGTAGAGAAAACAGAAGTTCGACTAAAGAAGATTATAATAGTTCCTTCCAAGGTAAAACAAGTAGAGGAGGTGATTTCCAGAGTTCAAACCCGAGGTTCTTACCTCTGTCGCAGGCAAGTTCTTCCAGAACCAGACCTGCATCAGAAAATCTGAGGGATAGATCAGCTGCAAATATCTCAAAGTCAGCAAGGGACAAATGGGGGAGAAAACCAGTGTCTCCTTCAATTTCAACTTCCTCTTTTGGAAAAGAAAACAGTCGGTTGCAATTTGAGGGTTCATCTGACCATGTCTTTTCGAAGGTAGAAGATGATATTTCAGGCTGGATTCCTCTGTCAACCATGGGAAACAATATGTCTGAAAGAATTACAGAATCTTCATCTTCAGCTTCCTCACATGTGATGAGCCATCATCCACCTGGCTGGGAATCAGCACAAAATCAATTGGATCCACGGACCCCAACTGCACCGGTGCTTGTTGGCACTTCCCAGCAGAGGGGTGTGGATTATTCCAAGCTTCTGCCTATGGCATTTGTTGCGACCGGTCCACCAGTTCCATACTTGATGTTTCCTTATGGTAATTTCACATCTAATACAGGAAAACCTGATGAATATGCAAGACAATTTGATAGAGAGGAAGAATCAGATCAGTTTGATGTAAGCACTGCTGGTCAGAACATTGATTTAGTGGATAGCTTTGTCCAGTCTGAGGCTTTCGTTACCCAAACTGTTTCAAGAGATTATGCACCTGAAACCTCCGAGGAGCCTAGTTCTGACATTCTGAACAGTGATCTAAATGACCATTGGCAGAATCTGATATATGGACGGTACTGCCAAAACTCCAATCACGGACCTTTCGTGTACTCTTCCCCTGTTGCAGGGCAACCAATTTATCTTCCCAGTCATCATCTGTGGGATGGTCCTGGCAGACCACTTGCAGCTAATCTGAACTATATACCTATCATGGGTCATGGTCCTCGACTTGTGCCTATGATGCCTCTTCAAACTGGTCCTGATCAGGCACCTGGTGTCTTCCAGCGTCATGTAGATGGAGCACCAAGATATCGTGGTGGTACTGGCACCTATCTACCAAATCCTGTAAGGTTTTAACAGTTTTTTATATTAGAAGAAAACCTGAATACTAAGAAAGTAGCACGTTTTATTATTCAATTGGTCAAGAGGTAATTTTCATCTTAGCCTAATTTTCTACAGTCCACATGTTTGTCTTGGAGTTCTATCTTTCCTACTTATTTTGTTATTAGAATAGTTGTTTAGACCATGCATCTCATTTTCGCTTTAGATGGTTGTTATTAATGTTATTCCCAGATCTTATAAGCATGAGAATTATGAGTAATCTAGGAAGGAGTCAAGAGTGCTTACAAAATTTTTTTGAGCATTAATGTTATTTCTTTCTTTCTACTGTTCCTTTTGCAATGTAGCTCGTACTATGGACCAATTACCACACTACATCCTGAATTGCTTCACAGTCTATGTGGAATGGATACCGTGGCTTTTGCAAAAATGGAAATGATAATATATATTATTTCTGACAATGTATGGGAAATTATTGTTATGATTAAATCTGGGAAACTATAGTCTGGAGCATTGATAGACAAAACTTAATTCTGTCTCTTTCTCATTCTACAGAAGGTTTCCTTTAGAGATCGACAGTCAAGTTTGAGAAGCCACCGAGGGAACCGTAACTATGACCACAATGATCCTGTGGATAGAGAAGGAAGATGGGTCCACTCAAAATCAAGAGCTTTTGATCGCAGCCATGGACGCAACCAGGCTGAGAGGTCAAGTTTGCCGCCTGACCACCTGGCTGCATCAAGAAACCAAGACGTTAAAAAATGGGTGTCATACGGGCATGAGCCTCTTGCCTCATACCAAGGCTCTTTCGCAACAATAAATTCATCACATAACCTAGAAAATGCATTAGGAATGTATCCACAAAACGCAGTTGGTTCAAACGGTGTCACTCCACCTGACTCCACAAATCCTCCTGGTGTGTTGGTGTACTCATATGATCAAGGAGTTGGTTATGGTTTACCTGCTGAACCACTAGAGTTTGGCTCTCTAAGACCTATGCATCTTTCTAGTGGCAATGGAGCACCTAGGGTAAGTGATGGAATTGCAGAGGGTGAGCTCTTTGATCAAAGACACAGATCATCTTACGCTGGTGGAGGAGGTTATCGATCTTCTCCAGATCAACCCTCTTCACCTCAGCCAAAGATGTAGTGCTTATTTTCAATTTTAGTTTTCCATTTCTTTTCTGTTGTACATATTCTTGTTGTAGTTATTTTTCGGGGAAATGTAAAATACAGTTTAGAAGCAAATAATGACAGCCATCATTGATATGATCCTTGAGTTTTCACGGTTCCTGTTTAGTCACATCTGTTGACTTGATGCTGATAATTTCAGGTTACCTCAATACCATAGTCATTTTTTAGTGGTGAAAGATCTAAGTTGTTTCATGTACTTGGCATTTTTGCAGGTTGATTGACAGATTAGGTTAGCTAACCTATAGAATTGCTATCCCGGCTTTGTGAAAAAGGCTCGTCCATCCGACATAATTATCAGCGTCTTATTGGTACAAATGTAAGTGCTGCTTTCTAGATGCATAAGAATTATTATTTCATGTTATACTTTTCCTCTTATTCATGTTAGACTCTCTCTCTCTCTCTCTGTGCTGCCCATTTATTGTGAAAAATTCCATTCGTCACTCATTTGCAATTAACCCCACAAAACTTTTATACCTTTGGGTCAGTTCTGTTGATTCTAATAGCAGCAGCAGCATATTTGAATAGTGTTCCTCAAAACACACTGTTACATCCTCCCCCATCAGTGTTGTATTGGTTTGATCCGGGAGCTGTACACA
Organism: Musa acuminata AAA Group; assembly: GCF_036884655.1. Lineage (NCBI taxonomy): Eukaryota > Viridiplantae > Streptophyta > Magnoliopsida > Zingiberales > Musaceae > Musa > Musa acuminata. Next base: position 13,501,253 of record NC_088332.1, on the reverse strand, counting down.
GGACACATCCTCGTTTGAGCTAACGTCACATGTTATTACAAGTAAATTACCAAATGGAACAGGTAAAAAAAAAAAGTCAAACTTTTCTCAATTTTTTTAAAGAAATTGTTACTGCTACTTAATCTCCTCCAGCCCTCTTCTTCAACGTTGCAATAAACTCGTCTCTTTCTTCCTGTGTCATTCCTTGTGTGGAGCAGTCTCCCACGCCCCACTCTGCACCTCTCAAGCAGTACTTATCTTGAAGCTCTCTTTGATTCCTGAAAACATTCGATGAGCAAAGCCCTGTTACTGTGGATTTGTTTGGAATTGCACTTGTTTTCGTGTAGGAGACTACTAATCTGGTCATGAATTTTCCTTCACCATGCATTTATTTCACTTGGTTTGTAATCTTTAGATGCTTTTTGAAGTCATATTTTTAACAGGCAAAAAATAAGCTAGCAACGGAAAGAATACACAAGTTTCTTCAAATGTCTGTGATGGAGTCCTCACAAGAGTAGAATAAGAGATATATATCTCAAATCTATATAAACTCTTCAATGTAGACTAAAGCTATCTGAAGCACAGATACTTCATTACCATCAACATATCTTGTCAATTTCATTGCAACAGAAGGGAGCATCATTGGAATTGCAAAGATTCCGAAAGAGCAGATATGGATTAAAATCTCTCAAGTCCAGGAGGTAATGCAGGTAACTCCTATCTACTATCCTCTAGTATCTTGATTAAAATCTCTTCCAGTCCAGGAGGTTCTCCCACTATATATCCATGAGTTCTGTTTCTAATAGAAGATTCACTGTTTTACATAAACTAGATTGAAGTATCATTGTACCATGCAGTTCATATATTACTTTGTAGAATTAGAGAAGCTGATGCTCACCTTTCTTTATTCAATTTGGATTTTTCCAAAAGCTCTTTAAGCACGGATGATGATTTGAATCTTGAATCAAACTCAGCGTACTTCTTCTGGTTTTTCTCTTCATGTTATGCATAAAGTTATGATCAATGGTTGAAGAAAACAAAGAAGAGAAGATTATCTACTACAGAGACATAAGAAAACCAAACCATTCCATTCTTCAAGGAAATTGATCCGTGGTAGCTGGGGACCAGGGACCGACTCGAAGCCCGAGAAACCGGATAGAATTCCAGCATCCACTACAACAACAATAAAACTGTAAGTCTCAACTATTTAGGATCGGTTATACAAATCTTTTGCCGCAAAATATGTTTAACCCTTATGCTCATACGGTTCAAGTACCATCCTAACCTAAATACATGAAACGTAAACTAAGATTTTGGGGACTGAATTAGAAGGAATTTTAATAACACAACCAGATTAAATGTTAGAAAGAACAAACCAATTATTTGGCTTCCTTTGCATATTGAAAATACAAATTCATAAACCATGTCCTATCATTTCATTTAAGCTTTTAGATGAAACTGCAGAGGTAAGAACTTTAAGCATGTTAACATACTGGATCCAAAGCATGTCTCATTTTGCCTGTCTCACCTGCAACACACAAGGGTAAGTGTCGTAATATGGATAGATTAAACTTGACCCACTAATTGGTAATCTTTAGTTAGACCAGGAAAGGTCAACTTATACAAGAAGAAACATTGCATCAACTAACCAGAATAGCCAAATGCATATGATCAGGTTGGTCAGCAGACAAAATATCTAACAAGCTGAGATGAGGTTTGCAAACAATCAAAGGTCTTACATTTAGAATGAATCATGGGGTGTACTTAAGCTATCAGATATAATTTTGCATAAACCAGCACAAAGTCCATATCATTTTTGGAAGAGGTTAAGAGGACCTCATAAGCTTTGATCAACTTCTTCACGCAAAATTTAGAAAGATAATCAAATGTATGAAAGTCTAATAAGGTAACTTATCAAATAAAATTAAATAAGGCAAATTATTCTACACAAAATTAATCAACAACTTCACACAAAATTGAATTAGGCTATTTATCAAACAGTTTCCTTGCAACAAAAGTCCCATCGATAATTTGTAGTTCTTGGCTAAACCAATCCAGTTTCAGGCCAAAACTAGAAAGGCATTAGGTAAAAGAGGATCCAAAAACAACTTAATTTACTTGTGTTCGGGTGCATGAACATGTGAAATTTTCTTATAGTTAGAAACAATAGGCAGGTAAACAAAGCTAGTAGATTCTACTGATATCTCTGTCCCTAAGCCCATAAGAAAAACTCGAATCCAAAGGTACTCATCAGAAGGTTTACAACCGCACACTACCTGGATTCGACCACAGGAGAAGGCAAACGGAGGCGGCTAAAGGGATGGCAACGCCAAGAACTCGAGATGGAGACGGACACAGCGAGGTGGGCGCGGATGGAGGAACGCCAGGCTGTACTTGCAGCGGTTGAGCTCTAACCATGGCGGTGATTCTACTGACCTTTCTGGAGGCCGGTGGACCGGCAGGGGAGGAGGGCGGAGAGAAGGCCAGGGTGGAAGAGCAGAGCATGTCTCCCCCACAGCAAACGGCCTCGATTGAGCACTTGGGAGGCTCTGCAGCAAGGGATGATGATTTGTTGGGGGGGGAAAGAATGAGAAGGGATGATATCTTGTGCTTCCACGTGAGCCACACGTGGGAGGTAAATGACGTGCAATTGGGTTACAGATAAATGCATTTGAATAAAATTTAATATAAATCGAATATCCTATTGGTATATGATAAATTATTGAAATATATATATATATATATATATATAGAGCTGTGCTTCAGACAATTCCTTTGCTTTATGCCATGACTTGTGCCCTCGCCGTTTCTCCCTTCCAAGTTGTCTCATCACGCAAGAATGCCACCGCCACCCAAAGTTCCAAGGAACCACCAATCTCCCCCGCGAGTCTTCATGCCACCACCATTGCGACAGCCGCGGACTTCTTCACCCCATCCCAACTCCAGCAGCTCCACGCCCGCCTCATCAAGTCCGGCTTCCCACCCTCGTCCTCGGCCTCCGCCCTTCCCCTCCCCCGCGTAGCGGCCGTCTGCGCCCTCTCCTCGCCCTCCGCCTTCTCCTACGCCCGCCGGCTCTTCGGCCTCTCCGACGCTGCCTCCGAGACCGTCCTCTGGAACTCCCATCTCAACACCCTGTCCTCCTCCCCCTCACCCGCCGACGCCCTCGCGCTCTTCTCCCGCCTCCGCTTCGCCGGCGTCGCCTCCGACGTCTTCACCCTCTCCTTCGTCCTCAAGGCCTGCTCCCGCACCCCCTCCGCCCTGCCCCTTGGCCGCGCGGTCCACGCCCTCGTCGAGAAGCTCGGCTTCCGCTCCGACGTCTTCCTGCTCAACACCCTCGTCCACATGTACGCCTCCCGCGGCGACATTTCCGCCGCGAGGCTGCTGTTCGATGTCATACCGGCGAAGGACGTGGTCACTTGGAACATTATGATCACGCACTACACGAAAACCGGGGAGATGGAGATCGCCCGCCACCTCTTCGACTTAATGCCCGAGAGGAGCGTCCGGTCGTGGACGGCGATGATAGCTGGGTACGGCCAGTGGAAGAAGCCGCGGGAAGCCGTCCGGTTATTCCGCGAGATGGAGTCCGCGGGCGTGCAGCCGAACGAGGTCACCGTCGTCGCCGTGCTTGCGGCCTGTGCGGACCTCGGGGAGCTGGACTTGGGGAAGCGGGTCCATGAGTTCGCCAAGCGGTGTTCGTTCCAGAAGAACAACGTGCGCGTCTGCAACACGCTGATCGACATGTACATAAACTGTGGGTGCGTCGAGAAGGCTCGCCAAGTGTTCGACGAAATGGCGGAGCGGACCGTGGTGTCATGGTCAGCAATGATTGGCGGGCACGCAATGCACGGGCAAGGTGAGGAAGCCCTGAAGCTCTTTTCGAGGATGAGGGAAGCGGGCATGGAGCCGAACGGAGTCACCTTCGTGGGGCTTCTGCACGCGTGCAGCCACATGGGGCTGTTGGAGGAGGGGAAGCGGTTCTTTAGTAGCATGACAGAAGACTACGGCATAGTGCCGGAGATCGAGCACTACGGTTGCATGGTCGACCTCCTCAGCCGTGCAGGGTTCCTGGAGGAAGCCCGAGAGTTCATCAGGGAGATGCCGGTCAAGGCCAACAGCGTCGTCTGGGGGGCGCTCCTGGGCGGGGCCAAAGTGCACAAGAACATCAACATGGGGGAGGCAGCGATACGGCATCTTGTGGAATTGGACCCCCTCAACGATGGCTACTACGTTGTGCTGTCGAACATCTACGCCGATGCAGGGAGGTGGGAGGACGTAGCGAAAGTGCGGCGGATGATGAAGGACCGAGGACTGAAGAAGACGCCGGGGTGGAGCACCATATCTTTGGATGATGAGGTGGTGCATGAGTTTGTGGCAGGGGAGAGCGATCATCCTCGGATCGAGGAGGTCTACAGAGGGTGGGATGAGCTTTTGGAGAAGTTGAGGTGCCGAGGTTACGTGCCAGACACGTCAGCGGTGCTGCTGGACATGGATGAGAAGGAGAAGGAGAAGGTGTTGTATCGGCACAGCGAGAAGCTTGCAGTCGTGTTTGGGCTGATGAACACGCGGGCGGGGAGACCAATTAGGATCATGAAGAACCTTAGAGTTTGCAGTGACTGTCATGCGGCTCTGAAGTTGATATCTGAGGTTACCGACCGCAAAATTGTTGTCCGGGACAGAAACAGGTTTCACTGCTTCAAACATGGGTCTTGTTCTTGTAGAGATTATTGGTAGGTTTTGCAGTCTGTATAATCGATTACGGATGATGCCCCATTCGCTGATGACTTGCAGATCAATGTGTTCTCCTCCATTGCAAGATTATGAAAAGATAGACTGGCCTCCAAATCTGTCATAGAAACTATATCATCAGATTTCTATAGAAACGTAGAGGGCCATTATACAGTGCTGTAGCTCTACTGCATGGTGTCTTGGAGGAGGAGACCCACGGTCAACGACTAGGCAAGAAGGCCTTCTGGTCTTCGGAGGAAGGCTTATCGGAAGAATCTGCGTCCAGCAGCTTACGGAACACCAACTTCTGCTGAGGACGCTGGCCATTGGAGAAAACAGTGACTTCTGTGTCCACTAACACAGTGTCCTCATCCTTGAAGTCGCCTCTGAGAATACCTTTTGCTAGTTCATTCTCCACATTCTGTTGAATAACACGCTTCACCGGCCTAGCACCGTAGTTGGGATCGTATCCGAGATTTCCGAGAAACTCGACTGCCGCATCGGTGACCTCAATCTTGATCTTCCGGTCGGCAACTCGCTTCTGTACTCTCTCCAACTGTATAGACAGACCAATCAGTACGTCAGGTGGCAGCACATGGGAATAAGGATCCATATAGACTACAAATCTAGTAATTGACAAGATGAGCCATAGATTTATGGATTTTGATTTTTCATCGAGAGGAGTTTAATTGTTACCATGTTGTGGCAAAGTTGTGAAGTCAAATATAATTAGAGCTGTAATAGCTAAGTTTCTCCATATGGATTTTTTAAAAGGCATGCTTCAACAATTTAAATATTGAATCACATCTACTTGTAGCAATCCTGTGTGTAATATAGAATTTTACGGATGATAAGAGCCCATACCTGTAACTTGACAATGCTGTTAATCTGCTCCCGGTCCAGAGGCTGGAAAACAATATACTCGTCAACTCGATTCATGAATTCAGGGCGAAATAAGGACCTAGCAGCATCCATCACCCTCTGCTTGATCGACTCATAGGTTGAATCCCTTGACTCGGTTTCATCGTTCATATTCAAGATGTACTGAGAACCCACGTTTGATGTCATAATGATGACTGTATTGGTAAAACTCACTGTCCGGCCCTGTGAATCAGTCACCCGACCATCATCCAGTATCTGCAGGAAAACATTGAACACATCAGAATGCGCCTTCTCTATCTCATCAAACAAAATAACAGCATATGGCCTCCTGCGAACAGTCTCAGTCAGCTGTCCTCCCTCTTCGTATCCAACATAACCAGGAGGGGCCCCAATCAATCTTGACACTGCATGCTTTTCCATGTACTCGCTCATATCTATTCTCACTAAAGCTTCTTCAGTGTTGAACATATAAGAAGCAAGTGTTTTTGCCAATTCGGTCTTGCCAACCCCTGTTGGTCCCATGAACATGAAACTAGCAATGGGACGGTTTGGGTCTGAGAGACCAGCTCTGGACCGTTGGATAGCTTCTGCCACAGCTCTCACTGCAGGGTCTTGACCTACAACACGCTTGTGGAGTTCTTCTTCCAGGTGCAGCAGCTTTTCCCTCTCAGACTGTTGCAACTTGGACACTGGAATACCTGTCCATTTGCTGACTATTTCTGCAATGTCATTTCCAGTTACCTCTTCTCTAAGCATCGACTTTCCTGAATTTTGATATTCAGTGAGCTCCTTTTCTGCTTGTTGAAGTTGACGCTGTAGAGAGTTAAGGCTTCCATACTTCAATTCAGCAGCCCGGTTAAGATCATACTCACGTTCTGCTTGCTGAATTTCTAGATTCACCCTGTCAATCTGTGCCAAAGAAAGTGTAGCTTAGTGAGATGGAACATATCAATGATTTTAAGCAAAATTCCAAACTTGTTGGTATAAGTGATACAAGAGGTTCTTATTTTAGTTGATAATCTCCATACTAATAAATACATGTTTTAAATTGTCAAGAAAGCACTCAGCTCAGATTAACTTACTAATTTCTTTTTGAAAGAAGGGAATTTCAGTAAACAAAAATTTCAGTGAACTTGATAATCAGATCACTGTTTCAGACTCGAAACAAATGCAAACCAAACAGGGAATGTGTAGCCTGTTAAACGAATTTTGAATGAATTCTATAATTAATCTTTAGATTTTAATGGGCTAATCAATTTAACAATTAGTCACCATGAACAACTTCAATGGAAGTGTACCTTCGGAGTTCTTGACCATTCTAAGACTGAAATACTAGGTATATACTGTGTTTTCCTAGTGAAAAATGGATATTCCACGTATACCCTCCACGTATCTCAATGTTGCACATGCAAGTACAAAGATGCTTCAATTTTTTAAGCAATATTTTATATGGCAGACTTCTATCATGTGAACTAGATGCACATGATATTAGCAACCTATGGGGTTCCTTCACCCCAAAGTGATAAGCAGAAAAACTTTGCCTCAAGCAATAATCAACACATAATGACTATAATTACTTTGCAGAGAGCTACATGATACCTCTTCTTTTATGGATTGAATGCGTGTCATTACTGATTTTTCATGCTCCCACTGCTCAGTAAGTTCAGCTTGCTTCTCCTTCAAGAGTGACAGTTCAGCCTCAAGGCGGTTCAATCTATCTTTCGAAGCTTTGTCTGTATCATTAGTCAGTGAGAGTCGCTCCATTTCTAGTTTCAACACGGACCGATTGATTTCATCCAAGGCCGTCGGTTTGGATGTGATCTCCATTTTTAACTTGGCAGCTGCCTCATCAACTAAGTCAATAGCTGTAGCCAAACAACCACTTCAGAATTCACAATTTGCTGGAAACACATTTTTTAAAGAAATTCCACAGATAGAATTGTGCTGAAAGATAAGGTAACAACTGTAGGCTTTATCAAGGGTTTACCTTTGTCAGGCAAAAAGCGGCCACTTATATAACGATCAGAAAGAATGGCAGCCTCCACGAGTGCACTATCAGATATGCGGACACCATGGTGAAGCTCGTATCTCTCACGTAATCCGCGCAATATGGATACTGTGTCTTCCACAGTAGGCTGATCTACATAAACTTGCTGAAACCGACGTTCCAAGGCTGGATCCTTCTCAATGTATTTGCGATACTCATCAAGAGTTGTTGCACCAATGCAGCGCAACTCTCCACGCCCAAGCATCGGTTTCAAAAGATTGCCTGCATCCATGGCCCCATTTGTGGCACCTGAAGAAGTGAATAGTATACTAATTAGCATGGGCAATGATGGAATTAGAAACTATGAAACTACTTGTTTTAATGATTAAGAGAGAGCAAATTTGAATTTAGAAGAAAGATGAAGAAAAAATCTAGTACATGACTGAACAAAAAAAAAACTAGATGTAACTTTCAAGATGGAACAACTCAAGTATTTGTAGAGGAACAAATGCTCGTGAAGAAAACACAAGCAATACAAATTGGTACAAACTTGCTGCTGATATTCACAAACAAAGAGTCAAGATATTTAGCGAAGAAAGACTGTCAAGATATTTAGCAAAGAAACAACAAAATAATTAGACCAGAAAGCCTATAATCCCATTAATCAAAATATTTAATGAAACAAAGAGTGTCAAGATATTTAGCGACGAAGCAACAAAATAAACCAGAAAGCCTATAATCTACTAATGATTGTTTATTTCTTAATTTACATGAATATAATAAGTCCCTTTCTGGCAATCTCAGATTACTTGCAAAACCAATCGTGAGACTAGTAATGAACAACCCGTATAGCCCCCACAGTAAACAAAATTGGAGTTATTTCAGATGTTTAAGTGATAGGGATTTGTTAGCTTCATCGGAAGCATTTAAGTTCCACATGCATGACTTGCTTGCATTATTCCACATGATATCTTCAACTCATGAATATACACAAAGGACATCATATGTAGAAAGCACAACTATATCACATTCATATGAAAATTATGCTACTAACAGACCTGAGGATAAAGGTACTTAAGGATGATAATTAACAGTACCTGCTCCAACAACAGTGTGGATCTCATCAATGAAAAGGACTATCTGGCCTTCAGAATCAGTCACTTCTCTTAATACGGCTTTTAGTCTATCTTCAAATTCTCCCCTATACTTTGCCCCAGCAATGAGTGCACCCATATCAAGGGAAATTAACTGCATGACAGATTTAGTGTAAGACACAAAACATATAGCTGGAAGAAAGAAATTAAATAGCTAAACCAAAAGTCTTCATGGTAATTTGTTGCACATGTCAAACTGAAAGCTAGCAAATACGCCAAAGTTTATCTATAAAACAAGAATATTATCGAAACTGTGTTAAGCCAGACAGGAATGACATGCAACCAGTCGGGAATGACCTGCATAGTTTGGAAGGACAATAATAATCCAGAAAAGAAATTAATCAAATAGGCACAGTGGACATAAAATTCATCTGTGCAGGAACAAGGGCAAAATGAGATGCCAGTCTTTGCTAAACAAGGTCATAATTCACATTCAGCCTTAGCTTGAGACTGGAAAATGCACCAGATAATTTTTTTTTTTTATCAAACTCTGGTGTATACAATATAAATAAGACGAGCGTTATATGTAATTTTTGGACTATGAGGAAGGAAGCAACCGACCTGAATATCTAGGATGATACTATCTCTTAAAAGAAGGGATCAGAATCATGCATCATATTATCACCGATGCTAATTTTGGACAATAAAAAAAGTGAACACCATTAAGAATAGCTGTTGTCTCAGATAGGTAACTGTAATCAATTAAACTGACCTCCACAGGAGATTTGTTATTGCAAATACCAACAGACAAATCAACATTAATTGTCCAATAAAGGTTATTTTTATAGAAACATTCAAAAATTTGGTCGGACCAGCAAATCCCAGTTGGATCAGTATATACCAATTGGTATCTACCAGTCCAACCATGAATCCACAATTGGTCCAATTTGGAACTAATTCTTTCTGAACTTTCAAGCCCGGACAGCCTGTCAACAGCTGTTGACGGCCAACAGCCCTCTCCTCCTCCTGCACCTCTCTTCTCTCCCCCTCTCTTGGGTCCATGCTGACCGATACATCGATGTACTGTGTATCAGTCCACCAGCATACCATGTGTTAGTATACTAGTGTACTGTAAATCGGTATAGTGACATAAATGTCTGTACACTAGTGTACCTTATGTCTTGCATGCTGGCACACCACGTGCCAGTATGATATATCATATCTTGATACACTAGTCCGTATTGGAGCCAAACTTATCCAACTAGGGACTGGCATGGGTCTTGGACCACAACTTAAACATTAATTGTCAGTATGTAGCAAATTTTTATATGTAATTTATCGTTTGAATTTCCCAAAAAGAAAAGAATGTGTTACATACCCTGCGATTCATCAATGCCTGAGGAACATCCCCTTGCACTATTCTTTGGGCAAGCCTGTTAGATTAGAAAGCAAATTAGCCTTTTTTTTTATTCAACAGCAAAGTAAGTCAGAGTAGTACTATAAAGGCGCGTTAAAACAACATTATTGTGTTTGTGAGAACAATTGTATACCAAAACAATTGAACCAGAAAACTTCATCCTTACCCTTCTGATATAGCCGTTTTTCCAACACCTGGTTCACCTATCAATACAGGATTGTTCTTTGTTCTCCTTGATAAAATCTGTATGCACCTCCTTATCTCATCATCCCTCCCTATGACTGGATCAAGTTTCCCTTCACGTGCCATAGCAGTCAAATCCTTTCCATATTTCTCCAGTGCTTCGTACTTGCCCTCAGGATCTGTTACAAATTGTTTCTTATCATTAGCCCCAATAACTTCAAAAAAACATAAATTAAAGAACTATAGATTTATGGTAGTCAAACTCTAACAATACATATAGGAAACATCTATAGTTGTACAATGTAGATAATTTAGAAACCACAATTTCAGATATCATGGTATAACGACTGTTCCATAAAACCAAATTAACTAAAAGCATAGTGGTATGCTTGTGTATCTAGTACACCAACCTGTACATACTGGTCTGATAAGGGTACTGGTAGGTACTAGTATTTGAAACCTTGTTCCCCTTGGAGAAATCGAAAAGGAAAATATCCATGCAGTGAACAAGCAGGTGTGCATGCATGCTCAATGAATATTTGTTATTTCCACCCATATGGCCGGCCAACTTATTGTTTCAATTATAAATTTTCTATGACAACACATTCAAAATCCTCCATCCAAAATTACATGATTATAGAAATTATTGAACCAACATGCAGTATGTTGCAGAAAACAAAAGATTAGCACTGGAAGTATTTACTGATGTCAAGAAGTTTACATAAGCTGTAAAAACGTTTTTAATGTTATGCAAACTTTAGTTATAGGCAAAGGGAGTAGCAAAATGCATTACAGAAGTAAAACATCCAAACTATGAAAAGAGAGCTACAAAAGAGGAAGATAGTAACTCAAGAAATATAGGTATAAGAGGATAGAGACATGCATGGCAGGATTAAGACATCTAAACTATGCTATGAAAACAAACCAAAAAGAAATATAGCAAAAGGGAAACAGCGAAATGGATGACAGTACTCAAGACAGGATTAGGACATTCAAATACTCTGATTTCATACGTAAAATTTACAACTTAAAAAGTTCATCCCAACATAGTCAAAATGATGAAATGCATCACCATGATAAGCATACCAACTACATTTACCTTGATCAATAACATTTTGCCGTCCCCTTATAGCTTGAACAGCAGATTTCAGAGTATTTATTGAAATTTGAAAATCCTTAAAAAGTTGTCTTCCAAATCTCCGATCATCTGCATAACTAAGTACAATATGCTCAACCGACACAAAAGAGTCACCATACTCTTTCTTGTATTCCCTGGCCCTCTGAATTAAAGTTTCAATATCTCGTCCCAACATGCTACCAGCAGTCTCACCCAGAACCTGGAAAGAAGCCATTTATCTTGGCATCTTGGTTAAACAAAAAGACAAAAGACATGTTTTATCTTGGCAAGCTTTAGTTTCTCGGAAATACAGAATTTAAGACAACACATGATCAGAAGACTAGCAAGTAGGTACAAACAGAAACAACAAATAAGGTGAATAACATAGATTTAAGATTTGGTGTCATAGTTTCTGTGTCTTCATCAATGATCTGAGCAAGGTTTTGAAATTCTTTCATAATGTGCCGGTTTTAACACAGTAACGATATGAAAATGCAGTATTCAGATCACCAGCAACCTTGCAATCACTTAAGTGATATTCATCATAAAACTTTGATCTACAGTAAGTGTATGCATGTATACCATATTAGTGTGATTGGCCTAAATTTCTCCTGTTTAGACCCAAAACATCTAAAAGACATAATACAGATCAATGTAAACCTTAATTTAAAAACAAAAAACAAAAGACTTAATACAAATCAATGTAAAACCTCAAAATTGAAAATAAAACCCAAATGGTTCCACTAAAGGCATGTTGATTAATGGGAAAACAACTTCCAACTATCTGCAGATTAGAGGAGACAATAGATTAAAAGTACAGCCAACCACCATCTTCTCATATTCATTTAACAAACAATGTTGATAGTAAAAATAAGTCAAATGAAAACACCCAAGTATCAAAATGCACTACCTTAGGTTGCCTCTGGATGAATCTATCAGTAGCTTCTAGAAGCTTAGTATTATCAACTCCTGCCTTGGAAAAGATGCGACGGGCAAGCCCATTTTTCTGCTCCAGTAATGATTTCATCAAGTGTTCAGTCTCTACAATTTGATGCTTGCTCTCTTTTGCAATTTCAGGTGCCGAAACAATAGCTTGCCAACTCATCTCGGTAAATTCTTGTTGAGTAATCTAACATGGATAGAAGTTGCAAAGGAGTCATATTCATAATGTACTTACCATAACAATAGTGCTTAACTTGAATGCAAATATCTATATCAGCAATATAATTATCGATTATATAAAAATCAAGCACATGCTAAAAGGTGTAAATGTTGACAAAAAACATATGCAGAAGTCACAGAATTAATTAAGCCAGTAAATGTGTATAAACAAGTGTCTACAGTAAAAGTAAAGCTTTGAAAACATGATATTCATTAGCATATAGGAAACAGAAAAGAAAAGATGGCAAATAAACCATGGCACAGATCCTTTCCAAGACTTCATTAAGAAATCTGCAAACTGTATACTCAGTGCAGGCCAAGTCAAATCCTCCAAACATCACTGGTAAGACGTGTTTGAGGCAAAAGGAAGTTTTGTTAAAACTTAAAAGCATGAGAAAATTAAGCTACAAATTATTGCTCAGAAAAAAAAAAAAAACCAAAACTCCATTCTATCTTTCCCTCAACAAGTAACCATTTATCAGGAAAGACAACCTAATGAGAATCAACAGTTCTGCCTATTTTAGGGCACACATTTGGAAGAAATTCTGCCTATACATAGAGCAAACACTTATATATTCATATAAGAAAGAATTCCAATTGAGATTCCATGCTTGCTGAAATTGATTGGTCACAGGGGCAAACCTGTGAGACAATGAGCGTGGGTATCACAACAGTAATAATTTGTGAGCTAAAATGAATTTTTAAAAAGGTCACCCTGGCAAAGATTTACTTAAAAACTCTCAAAAGTTGGTCAGCATATCATGAAATTTAAGTTGTATGAACAATTTTGTTTCTTGTGGTGGACCTTAACCCCTTTTTGCTTGTTGCAATTTCTCTTCTTCCTTCTATTTCTGTTAATGTATCCCTCAATTTTAGATGCAGAGAGACCAATCTCTATATTTTCACTTCATGCACCTCGATGCCCATCTGTGCTGTGTCGCATACTCGTAATGTGATCACTAGAGCAATCGTAAGGAACGTTAATTTCCCAATAAATTAATAATACTCGTGTCTGTAAGAGCAGAATTACTACATCTTATGCAAGAAATCACAAAAAAATTCTTATAATCTAGAAATTGGTAGAATCAAGAAGACAGCAAGCTTGCTCCAAAGTTAAAGAGTGTCTTCCTCATTTTTGGCACCGAATATCTTAAAGCGCACACCAAGCCAAAACAACAAATTAGCGTAAATCCCCAGTCAAGATCTACTAAACAAAGCAAGATAGACCGGAAAGAGAAGTACCCTCCCATCCTTGTTCGCTTCGCATCTGACGACAACCGACCTCGACCTGTTCCCAACCCGCCCAGCCCTCTTCGACACGAAGAGATCGCTCCTCCCGAGGGTTTCCGACCACTTCAAGACCCTAAGGGGCCTCACCGACGAACGGCCCTTGGAGGGGCTGGGGAGGGCGAGCGAGCCCGAGAAGGAACGGATCCCGGATTTCCTCGACGGCAGTGGGAGGACGGGGAGGTGGTGGTGCGGGGCGCAGAACACGGCGGCCATGGGCGTTCGTCGCTTCTTGGTTCGTCTGCGGCGAGGGCGTTCCCGTGGTTTGCGGGAAAAGCTAAGACGTCAGTGGCACTTAATAGGTAGAGTTGTGAGAATGGGCTGCGAATTCTTTCTCGTAGGTTCGTCGGAGTTCGTGAAGGTGTGAGAGAGCAAAGGATAAAGCTCTGGAAGTCTGACAGTTACAGCTTTGGACCGTCTGATCCTGATCCTGCGGCAGTTCCGCGTCGGACCACGTGAAAAGCTCTGGGTGGGTTTAGCTACGCAAATACGAATTCTATCCCGAACCCGATCCGACCACGTGGAAGGACAGCGGACGCTGAAGAATGATAACGGGTCGGACTTTTTTTTGGATGTTCGGATCTAACCGACCTATTTATATTTCTTAGTAAGTAATTGAAGTGAAAGATATAGATAACTGATGGGGCTCTAACTTCGGTTGCACACATATTATTATGTTTATTGATAAATGATAATAACAGTGAGTCAAATGGTTAATATTAGATACATTCGGCTATCGATATAGATACACTTGGTTATATGAATTTGCTAAGGGGGTGTTTTATCGGATTCGGATCAAGACCATGTGTGTGGACTCGGGTTAGCAAAGTCATCGATAAGGAAGGAGGAGTGTGTGTGGTTGACACCACACAATTTGGGAAGTTCTATTATTTGAGTTTGATCATGCATTCTCCTATTTTCACAAAATAATTAAATCTATCTCAAAGAATAATTTAGCTTAATACATGGAGGCAAAGACTTAATGAAATTTGTTCTGTTACTCCAATGTCTTTTGTTGGTGCTCTCGGCATGACAACACATGTGAGTTCTGTCGACGTCCATAACCCTCTTAGTGATCTTTCTACAAGTTTCAAGCCCCTTGCTATAGATAACAGTTGTATATACACACTTGTAGACAAAGAAGTGGCCTGCAAACTTCATCTGTCTTGCATGTTAATATTTGTAGAAGGGGCAGATAAGCAACAGGAAGAAATTAGTATGCAATGTGGCTGTCAGTTGCCTGAGATGATTTACCTTGACACTGTCCGAATTGCCCAAGAAAATATTTATTGTCCGAATGGGCAGATAAGTAACAGGAAGAAATTAGTATGCAATGTGGCTGTCAGTAGCATGAGAGAAGTAAATTAGATTGTCTTGAATCCCAGTTGACATAAACAAACATCACTGGCATAAACAGAATCCAAGTTAAGGTGAAGAAAAGTTCTAGATATTTCACCATCTACCACGATTTCGAGCTCGTTTGCTACAGTATGATGGGTCGACAAACAAATGATCCACGGAACACAACCAGTTTCCACCATGGGTAGGACCAGAATCACAGACGATCAAGAAACAAAGAGTACACCTCCTCCATGCACCATGGAGATTGCGTCAATGCTTCTTCTTCTGAACATAAATGTCTTCAACTCTCAGCCGCAGCTTTTGCTTCTTGCTGTTTCTTCACCATGGCTGCATGTTTCTGCCCCGCAATGTGATATTCATATACTTTCTGACTGTTGACCACTACATTACAAAGGGTGCAAACCTTCACCTCTTCTGCTGCTGCCCCTCCCTCGAGAACCCTGCGCTTTTTCTCCTCCAACTCCTCAGTTGTTGCTAGAGCACCTCTTTTCCTTTTTTGTTCACCTACATATTTTTCTTCCTCAACAATGGATGTTTCCTTCTCCACAGCGGCTATAGGTTCTTCTTTTTCCTTTGCTGTAACAGACTCTTGTAGCTTCTGCAGATTTTTCTGATGCTTTTTCCCCTGTTTATGTATCATCAGGACTTCCTGAGTGTCGCAGTTGATCTTACAAACTTCACAATATGCTGATTGCACTACTTTGGTGGTCCACTTCTGGTCTTTCAGGGTCCTTTTCTTTGTTAGTTTAGAGGTAGGATGCATTGCCATGTTCCAATCTGGGAATTGCATATGGGATGGAATTGGGTGTTCCAGTTCCGTAGAAAATTGTGGTTGACCCTGCAGGCAAGTAGCATCCGAAGAAACCAATGGAAAACTTGTAAAAACTTAAAAAGAATGAAGAAGTAAGCCACCTGACTGGAGACTTTCAATGGCGTAAATTTGAAAAGAATAAAGTAAGACGCCTGACTATATTTTTCAATGGCATCAGGAAAACAATTTCCCAATCATCCATAAAACGATACTCTCCCCTAAGAAGAAACAGAAACATTTTTTCTTCGGCCAAAGGCTTATAATTTGAACCAAATTGAATGCATGTTGTCCTATATGGGCTGTATCATAATTGTGTTATACCAGCATATCTATAAGCAGTCAGAACATTAAAGATACAAGGATACTAATGAAAACGTCCAAAAACAATGGTCAATCTTGTAAAACATAATCCAATTATTGTAAAATAGTGAGCAGCTGAAAGAACTAGTAGTCTCAAAAATTTGAGTAGTAAGCCTGTAGCCATACCAAAGATAATACTAAATCAAGGGCACTGGACATATAAGCAGGAAAAATATACAATATATGTATTTTGAATCATTAAAAATCAAATTGAGGATCTTTGTCCACTGGTTAACTGCTAAGCCGGATACACAGAATTAAACAACATGATCAGTTGAGGAATTTATACATTTAAGCACCAAAAGTTCCATTTTCAATTACACCCAACAAAATAGCATCTTACAACTTCTTTCCAAATTCTTTTTTGGATAAAATAGCTACAAGTTGGAGACAAAAGATATCCATACTTATAACATAACAGATCTAATTCTATTTCAATAATAGTCTACCATTTACAGGAAAATCTAAACGCTCACCAGAGAAAAAGGATGAGTTACTATCAATACCGCAAAAAATTTTAACCGAAAATAAGCTATAAAGTTATCAGCATCTTGCATAGCAAGATCGGCTGATCATATTTGTTTGTTTTATATTACTAAAAAACAGTTGGTATATTGTGTAAATGCATGATGGAAGAAAGGGTTGAAAGGTGTTAGAACGAACTAACATAACAGCTGGTAAAATAGGAATTATAACAATAAAAATGCAACATGATAATATATATAAATTTGGCAACAGTTTTTCCTGAAGATCTCTTGCGGGAAAAGGATAATGTCCAACTTAGAGTTGTCAGTTATATCCTTTATGGAAATGGCAAGTCAATTCAAGGAATTTCTCACACAAGTATTCAATTAGTTCCGACTTTCTTAGTATTGAATTGGGATCAGGAACAATATGGTTCTCCGGGTGAGTTTTACGCTTCCTTTGTTACGGTAAGAACAAATGATCTGATTCATGATTTAATAAGAATTGAGGTGGTCAAGTCCACTATGTCGTATACCAGAAAATGAAATGATAGGACTAGTTCAGGATTGATTTGCAATAATGGATTAGGTCGCACAAATATCAATCCTCGTTTTCACAAGCCCAGGGTTCAATCACTCACCCAACATCAAGGTACTATTGGTACATTGTTAAATCGAAATAAGGAATTCCAATTTTTGATAATTCTGTCATCATCCAATTGATCCAAGGGTGAACATGACTAACTCCGAGCAAGCAACGTCTGATGATTGTCTTTTACCCTTGAGATATATTTACAGAAGAGGGAAGAGTTTCAAAAATGAAGAACTGGAAGAGGAATTAAGACAAACACTTACAGCGCTATGACCGAGTGGATTAGCGCCGGGGAATGGATGAATCGCCTCCACCGCGAATCCATGTTGTTCGCTACCACCACGACCGTGGTAGTACAACGACACCCCGGAAACCCCCGCCGTACCTTCTCCTCCGCGATATGAGCAGGATGCCGGGTGAAGGACCTCGTGCCCACCGCGGGGAGCGTAGAAGCCACCGACATAGGGATCTACCGGGAACGGGCGGTGGATGGGCCCGGGAACCGCCGGCGGACTTTCTTGTCCAGGATAAGGGTAGGGCACCGGGTGAAGGCCGTCGTGCACACCACGGGTTGCGTACAGGCGACTGGCATAGGGATCGGCTGGGATCCGGTGGTGACTGGCATGGGCGTCAGGTCTGACTGCGGTCTCAGGATCGCCAGGAGGATAAGGGTTGGGGTGAGGATTAGGATAGGGATAGTAAGCGACGGGGTGGGGAAGGAGATGCTGCGGGACGGGCTGCGGCGGCGGTGCGCTGTAGAGGTGGGATTCGGGGTGGTGGTACGTCGGCGGCGGCTGCGGCGGCGCCTGGGGTTCGGCCCACCTACGGCTGTAATCCATAACCTAGAGAGGTAGTGGCAATGGGGAGAGAGAAGGCGAGAAGATGTGATGTACTCCTCCGCCACGGTAGCTTTGGCAGAGAGAACGACACCACAACCGGTGCAGTTACCGTGCGCATTGTCGTGCTACTACCTGCGCTGCTGCAATAAAGTAAAACAGAAAACAAAAAAGAAAAGAAAATTCCAAGGATAAGTCACAAGAAACATGCGTTTGGAATAAGATTCTTCCTTCAGTAAATGTCATTACATAATAATTACCAGTTTATGATATTAATGCACTCGTGCCTTGTTGAGCTAATGGTCGATTAATAATTTTCCATCTGTATCTCATAATAATTAATACTAGCATTAAACAATGCAATTTATCAATTGATTCAAATCTTCATGTAAGATTCTCATGACTTTCAAGTAATATTACCAATTTGAATTCATTTTTTTTTTCTATTTAGTATTGAAATTTTAATTTGCAACATATAAAGCCAAACAATGTTTTAAATTGATATAAAGTTCGATTAAATTTGAAATAAGTTAAAACGTTATAAACAAAATTTTAAACACATATGTCTCTATTATAAGTCTTATCTAAGAATGAAAAAGGTCTAAATTTTAACCATTTTTCGAACTTTACTTTTTTTTTTTCCCATCATTTGGTATTTTAAAATTAAAATATGAGATAAGCACCTAAAATTGATTTACAATTTACGGCTCATTTACATGCAATTATAAACATCAAATAAAAATCAGAGTCGCCTAAATTTCATGTTTTCACACTTCATTTTACTAAATTATGGGTCTTAGTTTTATCATTTTGTATACTGTAAATGAAGAAACGATCATAAATCGATTGACAGTTTAACTGTGTGATTTCAACTCGTGTGCATACAAAGATAAAACTTATAGCTCATTTATAAATGATTTTAGTATGAAAATTACTTATAGGGGGACATCGCATTATTGTGATTTTGGGTGTACCGTACGATGAGTCATAAACGATCGAGATGTAAAGATCATCATCGCACGACGCGATTCTGATATCCGGAACTCGACCGGGCCGCTACACAATAATAGCCGTCGGATCGCAGCACCCGACGGCCCTACATGGTTTTCCTGACTGACGTCGGACTATAACTCGAGACTACCATTAATAAGACACTCTCACTGGCTACGCACAATTGGCTTAAATAAGAAAACCATCTTGATCACATCGAAATACCTGGTTGGCTTCGTCTGTCTTGTTGTCTTGGAATTTATGTTGAATATCCAATTCATCCTCTTGTATGGTATGCATAGAACCCGAAACGATTTACCTGCAATCAGTCGAGCGAGAAGTGAACGTCCACACCTCAATATCTTCTCTTGCAGATGGAAAGAGCATCACCCACGCCACCGAGGTCATCGACAACCTTGATCCAGTTGCAGTCGCCAGGACAGAGAGACCAAGCCACCACCTCCCTCTTCGACTGGCATGAGCTCCGAACCATCATCGGCCTCCTCGGCCATGCGCTGACACCCCGGTGGACACCGAATCACCGGAAGACGCAGAGCGGCAACCTGTACGACTCGTTGGAGCTCAAGGCAGTGGTGAACCAGATCGACAGGACCCTGCACGCAGCCCAGCATGGTTGTTCACCCTACCGGAGCCCGAACCTGCTGAAGAAGTTTTTCAGGAAGAAGAGCAAGAAACTGAAGCAGGTTGCAGGACCAGAACCAGAGAACGGACATACCTCTTCCAGCCATGCGGGACAGAGCAGAGGGATTGTCCCAAAGATCTGGAAGAAGCTCAAGAGGGCCTTTCGAAGACGACGGTCAGCTTAAACCAGACCTCTGCCGGGGCCCTGATGCATGAAGATCAACATAAATTTGCATCAGTTCTACACACAGAAAAACTACCAACGCACTGAAGAACATGAGAGGAAAGCAAGTAGAAATATACAACCTTGTCCAAACTATTAACAAACAAAATGTTTCTCCTTGTACACTGTTGCCAAGGCATACTACAGGTTGCTGTCCCTTCTTTCTGTGTTTCCCTTCAACTCCTATGCTTCTAGCTGTATCATCTTCCATTTTCGTGATCTCTTGCTTTAGTTTATGCACATAGACCACAGCAAAGTATTTGCACCTTTTCCAAAAATTTCACTGAATAATTCTTTATGAAACATAACAAGGAAAAGACAGTAACAAATCTTAGAAGTTTTGAACTGTAAAGTACAATTTCACATGGACTATGCAACGAGCCCACAAGCATAAGGAGGAAATGGACATAGATCCAATGTCAAGCCTCCATGATACTAATTATAGGCAGCTGTAAGTGACACGTATAAAGAAAACATACAAACTAAAGAACAAAGATGTTATGTATAATGTACAAGAATTTTCTGATATCTACAAAAACCACAGTATGATTTATGATTTCAACTTCATGGAGGAAAGGATATTAAGGTGTCCAATAGCCATCGATATTTGCCCAGGTACTATGAAAGCCTTAGTGCCATCTCCTGTAGAAGGGCCCGTTTCTGTGAGGCAGTGATCACATGGCTGCTTTCAGCATTCTCTAGCACATCGGTTATTATTGCAGCGGCATGACCAAGCGGCTCCTCTGATACTC
This sequence comes from Musa acuminata AAA Group, assembly GCF_036884655.1. NCBI lineage: Eukaryota > Viridiplantae > Streptophyta > Magnoliopsida > Zingiberales > Musaceae > Musa > Musa acuminata. The sequence continues at coordinate 13,480,386 of NC_088332.1, read as the reverse complement.
TCTTCAACATGAAAGCCTAAGTACTCAAACGAGTACAACATGAAAGGGGAATATATTGAGTATTAGTATAATAATGGCACAAAATATGGAGGTAGGTATGAAACCTGGCCATGATGAGATATTGCTAATGTGCATGGCTGCTGAATCCAAGGCTCCCCATCAACTTGAACAGGGAATGGAACAAATAACTGAATCTTAATTAGCTGGCCTTGTGCTAGTCTCCGAGCTCGAGAAAGCCCAACCTAGTACCACATGAGAATTTTCAGATTTTGACTCCCATTTAAAATAAATTATACTATGTTAAGTATCACTAGACTACAGTTCATGAACAACAAATCTAGCTTTATATGCCAACGTGATTAAGTTAGAATTCAGCTAAGGAAAAACAAAACAAAAGTTTTTTTTTTTTAACAAAAGTTAATGAACAACAATTTTGGCTTTATATGCCTCCGTGATTAAACTAGAATTTCGCTAAGGGAAAAAAAGAGAAAAGACATAATTCAGCTATCTACCTGAAGCGTCCCCAGATGCCAAGTCCCGCTGATACTGACAACTTCTATCATCTTGTCATGCATTGACTGAGGATCAAAATTGTCATTGTTGTCCTCCTCATTTTGCCATAAGTCAACACCTCCCATATAACTTCCAATGTTTGCAACAAGTATTCCTTCTGCGTCCTGCAGATATTCAGTACATTCAGCATTTTGCATGAAGTACATGAAGCAACATGGAATGAGAAGAAAGGCCATCCAATGAACTTAGTTCAAACAAATATTAAGCGCAGGACACTATTAGTGAAATTGAGGTCAAAAGTAAGCAGCCTTAAAGACAAGAAAGAAAAAGCAAGGTTGCAAGAACTGATTTGGACACAAGTACATGCAAGGAAAAGTGTACACACAGGTTACAGTAGAGTCATCCCTACCTACACATGATTTTGAGATATAGTAGACACACAGGCACTATAACACCTTCAAGCAAAAAGAAAAAATCTAAAGGCATATGATAGTCATCAAGACGATACCACACTCCAATGTACTTATGTAAAGATACACATTAGTTATTTGTGGCATCCACTTCTAGGATGTGATAGCTTGATTTAAACTTTACCATGATTAACACACATCTTACAGGATAACTCATACCTCAGGAACCTCTATTTCAACTCCATCAACCTCTAATCTGATCTGCCAAGGTAGGTCTGCGAATGTCCTATCCATGATGTTCTTTGCACCTTCTCTTGCATAAAGCATCTTATTTAGGAACTGCAGTCAAGCCAAGATAAAACCTTGAGCTGCTAAATCATGTAAAACCACAAAAACAAAATAAATAACATCATAAGAGATCAGCAAATTAAATCCAATTTTTCAATGTTAGCTGACAAAACATAGGAGTTGAGGCTCTATTATGCTGCTACATAAAACATGAATAACTTTAATATTATTATTAGGAAGGTAGGCAAATGGATAAAGATACCAGTTAAATTTTGCTTGTTGCTGCTACAAAATGAATTTATGATTATATACTTTTAAGCAATCTTGCAATACAATTCCCATGTAAAGCATTTAAAACCCTACTCTCTAGATTGACCCCAACCGCTACTCGAGGATTGTGTGCAAACATCTTTCAATCACAACTACATCACTCTAAAATCTTATGCTGGAATCATGTCCTTCAATGAACTCTGGAAGGTGGGCATGCAACCACAGTGGTAGAAGTCCGAACCAGATTGGCATGTAACATGCAGTTCTTTCTGTACGTATGACTAAAATTTCCAACTCACATCAAGCCCAGTATCTGCACTAACTCAGAGCTGATTCTCATGAGCTGCTGCAGTCCCACATGGAATCCTTCTAGTACTAAACCAAATCGCACACCATTCTTCATTTGCTGCTTTGTGCGTATCAACATATTATATGGTTTGTAATGGTAGCCAAAATAAAGAGCCAAGAAGCTCAGATCAGTTCCCGATCCTAACTTTGAGCGGTTAAAAGCTACCACTCCATCCATCAGAAGTTACTACCAAACTTTGAGCAGCTAAAGCAATAATTTCATCTGCCTAAAAAACAGAAAGCTCGAGAACATGTTTTCAAATGTCATCCAAAATTTTCTTATTTCCAGTTCAAGCTTTATAAAGTACCAACCAGTTTGAGACCACAATTAACTTCAGAGGTAACTATTCATCGAATTTTGTGACATAAAAGGAACAGAAGAAAAGTTATAAAAGGAACAGAAAAGTCCCTAGTCACATTTAGTGCAGAGCTAGCTGTCGGCTACATGCACCACCATGTCATGGGCCCATATGTAACAGCCCCACCTTAGTTGGTCATCTTGGAGCTAGAGGCCCAATCAGGCTTAGTGCAGCCTTATACAGCACGCACTGGCTCCAATTCTAGCAACTGTAGCAGGCAGCAGTCTGGGCTAGCCTGAAAATGGTTTTTTCATTTTAAGGATACCTAACTTAAGTAAGAAAAGGGAGGAGAAATCTCACCTAAAATAGATAACAGCTCGATCCAGAAAAGATTTAGAATAAAAAAGACTAAACTACTTTAACAACAACTGAGAGAAGCTGCCAAGCCTCCTCATAAAAAACCTAGTGACTTTAAATTAGCATTTTAATATTAGAAGGAGCTCTATAGGTGCAGTTTGAGTCTAATTGGTGCCTGATGGGATTTTCATTTTAAGGAAACCTAACTGAAGTAAGAAAAGGAACGAGAAATCTCACCTAAAACAGATAATAGCTCGATCCAGAAAAGATTTAGAATAAAAAAGACTCAACTACAACAACAACTGAGAGATAAGCTACCCAGCCTCGTCAAAAAAACCTAGTGGCTTTAAATTAGCATTTTAATATTAGGAGTTCAATAGGTGCAGTTTGAGTCTGATCGGTGCTTGACAGTCCTCCACAGATATATAATATGGGTTAGAGAAGTTGTTTAGCTACTATGAGTTGGATTTGGCAAGTGGTGAAGGATTCTTTTAGTGGAATTTCACATCATTACAGAACTCCCAGACACAAGAATTTTCACTGTTCAAACAAAAATTTGTAGGGGGAAAAATGATGAAAATAGATACCTGATTGAAAAACTTTTCAGGGTTTTCTTCACGAAGATTATGAATGTCTAGGGCAACCTTTGCATCACATCCAATCCCTGTAAATATATAAGAATAAATTATTGGTCTATTCAAAGGACCATAGGAAATCTTGCACTGTATACTTTGCATTGCATACCTAGATAGTTATTCATAAATTTCGGGGGATGGACATGCTTAGATTGCAAATCTTCTATTGTTATCTTCCACCTATCAAGAATGGTGACTGCAGCATGCTCTATGTGGTGCAAAACTGTGCATAGACCTCCTTGTCTTTGGATAGCCCCAAGACCACCTCCCCAGGACAAAACTCTTGCAAGATCATTGCCTGTGCCAGCTGGAAGAATTGCAACAGGTGGAGGTGATTCATAGTTTTGTTTGTCTATGGCATCAAGCACCCAACCAACTGTACCATCTCCACCACATACAAGTATCCTAAAGTGGGGTACCTTTCTGAATAAAGATAATCCTGCCTCTGGCCCATTTGTCGAACTCAACTCAAAGACCTGGAAAAATAGTAGGAAAGATATAACAACCATTAGCAGAGACAATGCTACTTCATCTGTCAAGGTAAGTGTGTAAGCAGGTAAAAATCTAGAAACACAATCTACCTTTGACACAACAAAAAGGAACCAAAGGAAAACAGATATGGGACTTGGGGATCGGGGATCGGGGATTGACAGGGTTTAAAGTAAGAAGTTTCACAATGCCAGAATCATTGATTACAGAAATCTCAACCACCTCTTTGTGATATAGGAGAACTAAACAAGAAATAAAAAGGCAAATCTGGGGGAGAAAATTTGGCTATTTAGTAACTTAGTTTCTTTCTGATATTAATATTAATTGTCTTCCTTCTTTTTGAATTATTCCCAAAGTCTGATAATTTCATTCAACTCAATCAATATGATGAGCTCCATTCATATTTTTTTCACCTGAGTTACACCCATCGATCTATCAGTCCAAATAATGGCTGAAAAGTATTTGGCGTAGGTCCCAAGCCTTAGATAATATCCAATTTAGTGTTAAACGTCCTAAATGGAAATAAAAGGTTTAAACTGACAAATGTCATAATTTAACAAAGGGTGTCATCAAGGCAGTTTATTCAAATAACTAAGACTGAACTAACCCAGATCACATGCCGTTTTATCACCATTGCCGACTCAGATAACCTAATAGCTGTTGTGACCAATCCAAAAATGATGCTTTAATTTATTTAGCTAGTTGAAACAATTTTATCTGATTTCTTGAAAAAAGCACCCTCCGGATTTAGATTGATTAAGAAGGTCAATAAATAGTCAAAGATTCAAAAAGTCAGTGGAATAAAATGATATTTACATATTAAAGGTTAAGATAACATAAAATGGAACAAAACTCAAACATACCAATAAATTGAAGCTTTTGCATGCATAAGCAAAATGAAGTAGAAATTCAATTACCAAACCAATGGTCAGCTATCAAGAAGAAACAGAATAATGTTTTTGTGGACCATCATTGAATTAAAATGTTTTACATGTAAATATTAAATAAATATGATTCTGGCAAAGAACTGAAACAACAAAACACAAGGTAGATTTGCATTAAAGAGGAAAAAAATTACAAAAGGGGTCACCAAAAAACAAATAAGCTTTTCTTTCTCTTTTCTTGTTGGAACATAAAGCAATGATCAAAGTCAATACAAAATTTATAAATTACACCTAGTCTGCACCATAGTGTACAGGAAGCTCAATAGCAGCTAAAAATTGCAAAACTGCAGCATGATATAATTCTCAATAACTCACTGTTGAAAGGATGATTTAAAAAGAAAAAAAATTAGAATCAGGGAGCGGATAACATTGTTATATCAAACCATTCTAACAACTAACCTGTACAGGGTTCAAAAGAATGTGCAGCCTACGTCTCAATGAGTCACCACGTTGTGCACCACTTTTCTTATTAATGAAAACAAGTAGTGGTCTGGCATCAGAAGGTATGTCGACGAATTCATATTTTTGGTTGTTCACCATATTATGATAATCATTTTTTTTAGTAAATGAGGCACTTCTTCTTGGCTCCGCCTTCATCACATCTTCATGATCACTATCACCACCTTGATGGCGATTCCCAGCTTCAGTGACTCCATTACAATGTTCACCATTACCAAGGGAGCCCTTAGACACTGAGTGAGAATCTGCTATGCTATCCTTAGATGAGCCATTTGTACTATTGTTATCAGCAGAATCAACAGAAATTTCCATGTCATGCTTGTACTTTTTAGTCTGATTCATAATATGTCCCCGTACAGTAGATGCCAGTTCATTTGCCCCATGTGTTATAGAGCTCAGGAAACCACTTTTTTCAGTCTTGCTCAAGTCCTTCACAAAGAGTGGTGACAAGATAAGGCGCCTAAATGGTCCTAGGTCACAAATATCACCTGTTTCATTAGCCATATTTATGTGACAATCCACATGTACGGGGTGTTGGCACCACATACAACACCAAACTGGAGAGCCACTAAGAAAAGATCCACTGCAAGGCTCTTCACAATAACTGCAGCAAGGAGTTTCTTCAGTTTGATCAGCTGCTTCTGTCCATTGTACAGTCCATTGGTGGATTACATGTTTATAACCTATCATGGAGACACATTTGCAATCTTGGTGTGCCTTTGAAGAGCATGCCAAGTGTGCAGCAGCGCCACAAACATCACACAGGTATACTGAACTATTCGTAGTCATCATCTGTCCAAGAGGTTGAGGTGGTACCACATCCTCCAAGCACACACAACATTTTAGACCTTTCGCATGAGAACCAGATTCTGCGCTCCAACTATGAGCAACACCTGGAACCTTATGCTTTGCTTTTCTACGCTTCCTTGTCCTGGCTATAGCCTTCATCCAGTTTAAACTGAGAGTCCGCCGCCATACGGTCAACAAGTAAACCAAAGACAAAATCCCAATAAATGCAGATATTAAATAGACACCAAGAGAACTCCAGAACTCTGCCATACCAGAAGAATGTTTACCCCACCAAAAGCTCTCTTCAAAAGCATCCATTCCTTTTGGTGACCTAATAGTATTATATATATGTGGTCTATGATAAAGAAAGCAATTATGCTTCTTAACTTCCAAGTTGCAGGTCAAAGTTCAAATTCATGCATGTGAAGATTAAAAAACGAAGCTGCACAAGGGAATGTTGTAATCGAGGAAGAGGCTTAACCACGTTATGTTCCTGAGGAGCAATTCTTCCCGAATGCAATTCAATAAAGGCTCCCAGCACCTTAAGTGAATTAGGATAACAGCTCTGAAAAAATCAAAATTACATTGGAGGTATCTGTCATGGACCCTAGTCTTCCTATAGAATTCATTTTTCCACCATCAGGTCTTAATTACCAATAATTTGGGAATACTTTAGTTCAAGAGACCAAACCATAAGTTTCTGATTTCTTCTTACAAACTATTGGCCTCACTTTGATCTGCAATAAATAAATAAAAGAGAATATATGTTAATAATACTTAGCTGGAGAAGTATTCCAACTTATGTAAGATGGGACATTAAAAAATATTATGCATACAATCAACATTTCCAACTCTTTCTATATCTTCAAAGGCTGATATACACAAAACCCAATGCCATATCTGAAAAACACAACAGTATGTCCATTACAATATGCTAACAATATACAAGACTATATAGAACTCAAAAAACTAATAAACAACCAAATTAGTGAAGCAAAACAGATACCACAAGAATCAACTAATCATTTGGTCACTTAATTTTGCCGACTAAGCTGTACCAACCAAACTTCCTAGCAAGAGACAACTAGGTGCCTAACCTGGCTGACGCACTCTTAGCCTGGTTCAATCTAGCTTTTCCTCGAGTGAATTTCTGGTTCAAATTAAAAGACCTGATTTATCACAATAAATCTGGATTTGGAAAAGGCTAGTCTCAGAGTGAACTTCCCAAAATACAATAATGGCCAGATCAACCTCACTGTAAATACTACATGATTCTCTTGATACAATCATATTAATTCCAAATATAAAGATACTATCAAGTATCAACACATATTACTAGTATCTACAACTAGTTGTTTCACCATACTATGATTTTTTTTTTCAAATAAAAGATATCCGTTACTCAAAAAAAGTGATTACAGATCTAATGGGGAGAGGAGAGACAATGATAGAGGGTGATTCCTAGACGTTGGTGAGGCCCCGAGATGCTAGAAAGTGAGCTTCACTGTTAGAGCTACAGGGAATGTGACAGAAACTAACAACAATGACCTCCTTGGCTACAAACAAAATGTACCGAAAGAGAGAAGATAGGCACCAAGGTACCTCGATTACATTAGAAACATAGTTGATGCAGTTCATAGAGTCAGAGAGGATCAAAAGGCATCGAAGATCAAGCGTTTAAGCTCGTTGGAGCCCCTTAAGGATGGCAACACCTTCGGCTTGAGTGGAGGAAGCGACAAAACATGGAGAACATCCAGCCGCAATCAAGTTGCCTTGTACATACCAAATAGTATGTCCATAGCCTGCACCGTGTTGGTTAGGTAAAAAAGCTCCATCGCATTCGAGAACAGAATCATGCAGCGGAACGGTGGAAATGGTTATAGTGTTGATGGACAAGTTCCCCTCGCATCTCTTGTTGAATTGAATGAGGTCATTGGTGGAAATCACCACCTTCCTCCATAATGAAGAAGTTTTGGCTTGAAGGTTGCAAAAGGAGTTGCGATTTAACCAAAGATGCCAAAGTGAAAGGCCAATAATACTTCAAAGCAGAGTCTGCCATACCGAATCATACCGCCCGGTATGGGCGGTACGTACCGGTCCGACAGGCCAACGGTATGTACCGATCCGACCGGTACCGATCCACACTGTAGCACTGCTACAGTGCTCGGTGCACCTGGGTGTACCGCTCGGTACACCATACCGTACCGGTATCGAGCCCAGGTCGAAATACCGGTATGGTACGATATTGCGAACCTTGTAATTCAAAGATCATAATTTGGAATAAGGTTGGAAGGATGCGTTTCAAGAAGCCAGGAGCTTTGATGCCAGGTACCAAGGAGTGTGAAATTGGGTCGTAGGTGATTTTGAGCGATTGCCCAGGATTCTTGAGCAAGATCACATTCAAAGAAAAAACATGCCTAGGAGAGACAGAGTAATGCTTGCAAACATGACAGCTATCAATTTGAGCATGGAGGATTCCGGAGATGTAACTAGATGTAGGCAATCTATTGAGCAAAAGTTTCCAAATTAATATTTTGGTTTTGAGATAGACATTTAGGCTCCACATAACCATCCATCAAGGCCAATCATCTTCATCTTTATGGTCCTCCTTTCTCAACAACTGGTAAGCGCTTTTACTAGAAGCTTGACCGCCCAAGAGTCATCATCGGGGCGGGCTGAAATATGGATGCTTTGAATCATCTAAATTATGAGGGGGTGAAACGATCTTCGAAGAGTATGGGAATTCCAGTGATTTCCCACTATAGTGTGAATTGGCTTAAAAGGTTACACGATTATGATATATCCTTAGTTTCTAAGGAAACTAAAAACATTTCCTGTTGAAGTTGCAAACTAAAATAGACGATAAAATTCACAATAACCAATCCAAACAGTCTATTGACATCGAAGACAATTATAACTTCAATATTTTCCGAATATTAAGCGCAAACTGAGAGTCCTTAAAACTGTAATCTTCAAGAAGAGAAACAAAGTCCAGAACCCTACACCAACTCAAATGCCTCCATCCGCACCAAAAACTCAAGAAAAATATAATTCAAGAACTAGGAATCCATAGGAAACGGGAATCGAACACCATCTGTCACCAATCATAACACGACTGAGTATAAATCGACGGAGGCCAGCAAAATTCAAGGATCAGACAAAGAAAGCATCAAAGATGAAGGGGAAAGGAGTTTCGACCTAAAAGCACGGGAAAATCATATTCCACGTACCAGACCGCGACTCCTCGAAGGGCACCTGCGCGAGATGAAATCGACCAAAGCCGCCCTCCCACCCCAAACCGATCTCCACGGCCTGTATCCGATTCCAAGGATCCGAACGAACACGGGTTCTTAACCCCTCTCCCGCTTCCCTCCTCCTCTATGTAACAACGAGACACAATTACTCAAAGAAAACCACCGTTTATAATCACAAATGGAAACTTCGAGTGGGGGGGCCACCCCTGGTGTCGGATCCTGACCGTCGACTTCTCGATCCGCGGCATGCAGCAGCCGTCAGATCCCAATTAAGCGGTGATCGATGCCAGCCATCCACCCACGTGTACTTCGTTCGTCGTCGTAGGGCCCCCTGATGGAAATCGTGGGTAGCCCGTAACGTCGCTGTAGCGGAATCTTCGGGCTCCACCTGGCCGAACCGCTGGGGTCCACTGATCGGACCACCGCGATCATGCCACGTAACGGGAAAGGTGAGGTGGTCCAGGCAGAGTAGTCTAGCTTAAGTGGATCCGACCCATGAGGACATGAAGGATTGCATCAGGAGCGGAGCACGATAAGAATGAGAGTGTACGCCCACCGATCGAATGTAGTCATCTCATTAATCGAGTCGTACATAAATAATAAAAGCTGCTTTTACATGATATTATTTAAATGAGTAGAAGCAAAGTATCAGATTCATTCATATTAATTTGAAGTTGGTAAAGGCCATGAAGTGAGATCGTTAGCTTCTACCAGACGCTAAAAGAGATGCTCCACCATTTGGCTATGCGTGCGCAACGTTTCTCGTTCGGATACTTCCTGCAAGCATTCATGGTGAGGAACTGCATGCACTCGAACAAGCAAGGCCAGGAATTCTCACTCGTTCGAAGAAACAAGACATCAGAAGCAAGGATCTCACACACTGCGGTCATCAAGCAAAGAGGAACAAGGCACGAGGAAGCGGTCTGCAATCCTATCAAGGGGAATTAGACTAGCTAGTAGCCGATGTACATGTGGACGTGGACGGCGAGGAGGAAGATGGCGAGGAGGCCGAAGTAGATGATGGAGTGGACGAGTATGGAGATGCCGCTGGTCTGGAAGTTGCCGAACTCGATGAAGCGGCTCCTGCCGGGGACCTGGAACAAGAGGCCCGGGGAGAGAAGGATGAACAGTATCACCGCCATGAACACCGGCCCCCAGTCTGCCATCTCTGCGGCTGCTCTGGATCTTCTTCTCCAACGCCGATGCTGTATGTCCTCAACGTAAGTACATGTATATGTATATATATATATATATACATGGGGGCGAGGGGATAACCGAGGAGAGGGGTAAGAAGGAGGTGGAAAGCTAATGGCCACGGAATCAAAGCAGGAGGAGGAGATCCCAAACCCCAGCACCGAGGTCACCACCCACAGTACTCACTGCACCATTTCCTGTCCTTTTAGTTTTCTTGGATTCAATCCGTTCAGAACATACTTGAAATGATCGTTGGTTGGTTTTATCATCGATTACACAATAATAATATCAGATAATATAAATAAAAAATATTTTTTTTTAAGGTTTAATGTAACAAATATTATATCGAGGAAAACTATTGATTTTAGACCTTAGAAGCCTTTTTGGATGTACGTAAGGAATATGAAGTTTCGCCGGCCACTCAAGGTATGAACTTTGGAGGGTGGAATGGGCCCCTCTACAGCCCAACTCAAAACCTGGGCTATTGGTTTATCAAGACTAATTCAGATTAAACCTTGGATTAGATTGGGATAACTGTAGGGATGATAGCGGTTTGGACATTCATAGATTTTACCCGAATCGGAATCGGAATCGGAATGTTATTGTTGCGACGAATTCTATTTGTCTGATGTGTAAGGGTGAAGAGTGAATCTAGATCCACTTTTAGATTCTGGTGAGGTATCAGGGGACAAAAATTATGTTAAGAGACATACTCGATAAAACTCTAACAAGAGATTCCGAAAATTCCATCGGATGTATAAGTAAATGTGTTCATCTCCGAAAACTCATTTGGAAGGTCTTTTTATAATGCAATACATGACAATCAAACTTGTAGAACTGACTTGATGTGTGTATATATATATATATATATTTGTGTGTGGTGGCTGTCTCTTTATCATGTGGCGTCCACGAAGAAAGATCTGCCATATGCAACAACTCATGAATCACGTGATTTATTTAATATTCTGAGCTCGCCGTGTACCGACAAAGATTTAAAATAAGATTCGATGTTTAGGGACGTCAGCGTGATGAACGGGGCTATGTTTGATGAAAGCACTGCCTGCTATGATTTGCCCTCTCTCTCTCTCTCTCTCTCTCTCTCTCTTTGTAACGACAAAGAGGGAGAGAGGGTGTTGAAAGTTGGTTTTTGCTTGTGCGGCATGACAACATGAGTTGGGGAGCCAATCTACTTAAGATCGAATATGCCACAAGTTGGTACCACAGTACATACAAGAGTCGGAACGACCTATAAAATCAAATCAAATCATCTCTCTCACTTAAATTATTATAGTTATAATTAAATAAAATAAAAATATTTATATCTTAATTAATATTTTATAAAATTATTTACTTTAGATGAGACCATATAATTTTATATTTATAAGTTCTTTGATTATCTTATTTCTCAATCAACATGAGACTAAATATTTTTATTAATATCGTGTAATAAAAAAGTTAATGACTCGTTATCTTTCTTCTAGTAGTATTCTGATAATTTCTCACGAAGGTCATGTGGATTCACTTAAAACAGATAATTTTTCATGAGACTTCATGCTCGCACAGATATTAACTTATCGTTAATAAATATAATTAACAAAATTTATATAATTTAAATATTTTTTTACATTTAGTGTGTGGTTGTATTATAGTGATTCATTTTATCAAGTCATCGAAATCATGACGATGCACTTATTAGAATATAATAAAAGGTTGATCGATAAGACATCGGAACAGATGATAAACACTAATAATGCTGTGACTTTCGACATCCATGTGTTTGATTTCGGTAAGAAATGAAGTAAGTTTCTCCATTTCATTTATTATGTTTAATGTGTCGGTGTTATAATACATTAAACGAACCAATTCGGTCAACGTACACGTATGCAAAAATCTCCTCTTAGATTGTGTGAGTGATGAAGAAGCAAATCTGATTGCAACTTATGTTGGATTCCTAAGTCTATATGTCAATTTTTGACATAGAAAGAAGAAATCATGTGGATATATATATACATCATCACATGACTTTTAAATGAAAGGCTCAAACTGCTGATCCATGAGAACTGACACTTGGAATCAGCTCACCCATATCTCTTTCAATGGTGGATAACACAGCTCCATCCGCACCTCTATCAACAAAAAGGGTGGACGAAAAGCCCTAGAAAAAGAAGAAACAATTATCTCTTATAAATAATTATTTTTAGTATTTTAATTAATATATTTTCAAAAATTATATTGAGATCCTTATATTTATAAAAATAAAATATTAAGATCCTTATATAAAAAAATAATTATATAAAATAACGGAGTTAAATGTTTCGTAAATATAGAGATATTAATATGACTTTTAAAAATATAAGAATCGAGATACCTAATTACAAAGGTAATCTCTAATTAGCTTTATTATAATTCTCGAAGACTACTAATAGTAATAATATATGCATGTAAATTATAAATATGATGATTATGCGATATTAGTAAGTGGATAATGCCGCGTGCTCTTATCCTTCTCGGCCACGGCCTCCCTGCGCTATGGCGTGGTCGATCATTCCATCGAGGCACCGTTCAGGAAAGCGTGTCCTCCCATTGGTGAACCAGGCTGGGTCCGTCCGTACTGTTCCATGATGACGTCACTAGGTGGCTACATGGCAGAGATGGGTAGGGGAAGTGGTGGTGTTCGCTGATCTCGATCCAGGCAGGGAAACATTCCACGGGGCGGCTGTCGTTCCCAGCTGGCCATCGCATCCGGACATCCACAAGGCTCGATTGCAACGCTGACAAGTTAATAGTCTATGCAGGTCGCTGACCCGACCGTCCCCGCGTGTGATACCGGCGTTCGTGTTCCGTGCCCTGCTTGGTCCGTAGGGTTGGCCCCGGAAGAAAGCTTCTCCCTCCACCGTAGAAAATTTTGATCGGTATCATCCCCCCTAATTAATGCATATGTAATTGCAAGAGCAGAAAAGTTTGGTTCTTGGAAGGGAGGAAATCTGATTTGACTTGGAGAATCTACTTCGAGTGTTCCTTCTTTGGTTTCTTGAATCAAGATTTGATATTTTTCTGGTGTAAAAGAGGCACGGGAGGCCTTTAGATTGCGTTCCGGGCGCATCTACCGGGAAGTCGGGAGAAAAGATCCGAGCTTTGGTGAGGACTTTGCGATCTTGATTTGGTCGGGAGGCGATGGGTGAGCTGCGAGGGAGGCTGCGCACGTTGTTGCACAACAGATGGCTCGTGTTCGTGGCCGCAATGTGGGTTCAGGCCGTCGCAGGGATCGGGTACCTCTTTGGCAGCCTGTCGCCGGTCATCAAGAGCTCCCTGGGCTACAACCAGCGCGAGATCGCGAGGCTCGGCGTCGCCAAGGATCTGGGCGACAGCATCGGCTTCCTCGCCGGGAGCCTCTGCGAGATCCTCCCGCTCTGGGCGGCGCTGCTGGTCGGGGTGTTGCAGAACTTCGTGGGCTACGGGTGGGTTTGGCTCATCGTGACCGGAAGAGCCCCCGTGTTACCACTGTGGGCGGTGAGTGGATTCTTCCTCCGTACTCTTCTGTTTTCGTGTTGGTATTTTCATCAAACAGTCGCTGCTTGGCATTTCTGCTCCTTGAATGAAACAGAAATCGAGAGGATCACTGGAATTAGCTACGAATTCGAAGTTCATGATTTCGATTTCATGAATCATGACCCGGTGTGTGGGTTATCGTTCGGATAGCACTTCCCCTGAATGAGATTTTACATAGGAGTTCTCCCGCTGATTCTTTATGTTGTTTTGGTGTGAATGATTGAGATAAAGGAGTTCTCCCACCACCTTTCATCGATGTTTTCATCATTTCATTTGGTCAAGTTGTTCACTGATGTTATTTGATTCTTTTAGTTTCCAAGCAACACGCTGCAAATTGAAACTTAATCTCTTGCTTTGCCAAAAACATTGTTGGGAGATCCGTGAGTGTTAGAATAGCTAATCTCCTCTTGTTCGGATGCAAATCAGTAATCGATAACTTTGCTCAGAATAGTTCCTTTTACTATTTTGTACTTCCTCTCTGAGTTGCAGAGAAGCAATCTGCTCTTCATGGTTTCTTTGAGAGGATTAAAGAACTGTGAGCACTCCACATAAATTAGAATGAGCACTGCTTCTCATGCACACATGGTCAAATGCACCTAATCACTTGGAAAGCTATTAGCGGACATCATGATTCTCTTCATCGAGGGGATGTAGAAAGGTGAGTCTTCTTTAGAGTGGGTGTTGGTCCATTTAGCTTTAAGAATCTGAAACAAACACCTGTGTTTGGGATTTACAAGCTATTTTATTGTGGGAAATAAGGGAACATTAAATTTATTTCCTTTGTAGTTTTATCGCATATTCACTTCGGTATTGTCTTTCTGCCACAGTCATGATTTGTTTGAGTGCAGCATTCGGTTTGTTTATTGCAAATTAGTATAATGCTCATTGCAATCCTGTTCAAAACATGATTTATACGTGATCATAGTTGGTTCTCCATCCATCTGTTGCCTTCTTAATGACGTTTTCGCTGTGCTCTGCATCGTCTGATTTCGAAGTAGAGCCTCCTTGCATTTGATATCTAGACAATTCCCATGCATGACTGAAATGACTGTTCTTCATCATCTCTCGAGTGAAATGTCAGCAGCATTCATCTGTTCAAAGTTCAGTGCCAACATGTAACTTAGCATCAACATTGATCACTTATCTTCTGTTGTTGTTCGATCTCTTTGAACATTCCAGCATGGTAATCATGAGTTATACTGTTGCTTAGAGCTTCGAAGTGGGTTAATTCTACGAGTAACCTTCTTTATCCTTCTCTGCTTCGTGCATAGATGTGCATTCTCATATTTGTGGGGACAAATGGAGAGACGTACTTCAACACAGCTGCGCTGGTTTCGTGCGTACAAAACTTTCCTAAGAGCAGGGGCCCTATAGTGGGCATATTGAAAGGCTTTGCTGGTCTCAGTGGTGCAATCTTGACGCAGATCTTTGCGATGATACATACACCCGATCATGCCGCTTTGATCTTCATGGTTGCGGTTGGACCATCGATGGTGGTCATCTCCTTGATGTTTATTGTCAGGCCCGT
The DNA here is from genome assembly GCF_036884655.1 of Musa acuminata AAA Group. Taxonomy (NCBI): domain Eukaryota; kingdom Viridiplantae; phylum Streptophyta; class Magnoliopsida; order Zingiberales; family Musaceae; genus Musa; species Musa acuminata. Next base: position 13,465,060 of record NC_088332.1, on the reverse strand, counting down.
CGGTGGCCACAGGCAAGTGAGACCTTCGGATCAATCTAGTTTCATGTTCGTCTACAGCATTTGCTTGCTCCTTGCTGCTTACTTGATGGGTGTCATGCTGCTGGAAGACCTGGTTGACCTCAGCCGCGCCGTGATCATCGTGTTCACGGTGGTGCTGCTCTTTCTCTTGATAGTTCCTGTTGTCATTCCTTTGCTGCTGACCTTCCATTTCGATGTCGTCTCTCCTGTTCAAGAGTTTCTGTTGCCTGAACCTTCAAATGGAGAGTCAAGCAAATCTGCAGAACAAAATGAGGTCATTTTCAGTGAGGTTGAAGATGAAAAGCCCAAGGATGTCGACCTGCTTCCTGCATCAGAAAGGCAGAAGCGGATCGCTCACTTGCAAGCAAAGCTGTTCCAAGCTGCTGCTGATGGAGCAGTCAGGGTGAAGAAGAAGAGAGGCCCTCACAGAGGAGAAGACTTCACCTTGATGCAGGCACTGATAAAGGCAGACTTTTGGCTCATGTTTGTCTCTCTTCTCCTGGGATCAGGCTCTGGGTTGACGGTCATTGACAATCTTGGTCAGATGAGCGAGTCTTTGGGTTATGACGAGGCTCATATTTTTGTCTCCATGATCAGCATTTGGAACTTTCTTGGTCGAGTAGGTGGAGGCTATTTATCTGAGGTTATTGTGAGGTATGATTGTTTTGTTCAACCTAATTTTCATTTGAAATGGTAGTTGAAATGACTTCTTATCTACACAGAAATTAGAGGCACCAGTAAGTCTCTGCACAAAGATTCTGAAGAATCTTACTGTCACTTTATGAAGAAATCAGATATCTACCAATTTGGTTTAGTCCTAGGGAAGGTTTATTTGTTGATCTTGTAGCCAATGAGGAAGCATCTGTCTTGTGTCATGTTAGATTGGTGATTGCATTAGGAAAAGTTAAGTCAGATACAGGAATAAGTCACTGCAAATTAACTCCATCTCTGGTATATATTGAAGGATGTCATAAGAATGTCACAAGTAATCCATCTACGTTTTCTTTTCTGTATCAAAGTTAACAAAACTAGCTGGCCAAATTTATCTTTTCGGTATTGATTATTCATGTTTTGACATCGTATCGAACTCTGGGTTTCTTTTCGGTATTGATTATTCATCTCTTAGTAGTGACAGTGTGTAGTTTCTTATCAGGGACCATGCATATCCAAGGCATGTGGCTTTGGCTTGTTTCCAGATTGTAATGGCAATAGGACACTTATTCTTTGCCATGGCTTGGCCTGGAACAATGTACATCGGAACCTTGCTGATTGGACTTGGATATGGAGCTCACTGGGCTATAGTCCCCGCTGCTGCATCGGAGCTGTTTGGCTTGAAGAACTTTGGAGCTCTGTACAATTTTCTTACGGTGGCTAATCCTGCTGGTTCATTAATCTTCTCCGGCCTCATTGCCAGTGTAATTTACGACCACGAAGCAGAGAAACAAGCTCACGGAATCCGCAGCTCGTTGCTGCGAGTTCGTAGACTGTTGGAAGGTGCTCTACTTGATGTGGAGGAACCATTGAAATGCAAAGGGTCCATCTGTTTCTTCTTCAGTTCACTGATCATGTCAGGACTCTGTGTCATCGCAGTTATCTTGAGCCTCATTCTTGTTTACAGGACTAGAATCGTCTACCTCAACCTTTACGGGCGCGCTCGCACATAGTCATCTGCATCAAAATTTGCCATCTATCTCAAGCTCTTTTAATGTTGGGTATTTGGTTAGCCATTGAGACAGAGATGCTTTCCTCCTTGTGATAAGTGCAATAAGAGTTGGCTGCAGGTTCTCCCGGAAGAGAGATCGATGCAGGCCAGAACTGTGCTTCTTCTTCCTTGTTCTTCTGGAAAGTATCAGCTTGAGTATTGTGCTATGTAATATATTTATTATGATGCATCAATTGACATTTTGGTATAGAACTTTGATTCTAAGCATCTATGACTTGTTATCAGATATATCTTAATCTGAGATGATATCTTTTTTCTGATTGATTGAATTTGATTTCTGCAATACAGGTTTGTGGTCTTGAAGGACTCACATATTAGCACAGGCACACTCACTGCCAAACCTTATCTGAAATCATCATAATCTCCATGAACATCTTCCCTGACATTTAGATTTGAGGCCAGTCTCTTGAACACATACAATGAGGTCACTGAAGCTTCACTTTCCATGGATATGGCTGTTTCAACTGATAAATTCATTTCTGAGCAAAGTCCATTTTCTTTGTTCTCTTCAATGAGAGTTCTTCTTGAAATAATGAGCTATAATCTTATCATGTCAAAAGACTGCCTGCTGATGCATAAATCTGCTTACTAGATATAACATTTTTGCTATTATCTACTAGATAATAGCTGCCAACAATTAGCAAGATATCTTCTATCTATGTGAAGTATATGCAATGATACTGTAAAATAAACATATATGTCAAATTCTGGTGCCCTTCATGTCAATTTTTGATCATTTATGACATTTTCCTCTCTCTCTCTCTCTCTCTCTCTCTCATTTCCAAATTCTTTCTCCATTTGATTTCCTCAGTAACAAGCCAATAAGGAAAGCTAAAACATCCCTAGTCAACCTCTACACAAAGAAGGTATGCAGGATAAGGCCCCCTTGTTTCTTGACAGTCCACATCTGACATTATCCGTTTCCCCTATCACTATATCCCCTACCTCCTCAATCTGAGGTCTACTCATGCTAAGCACCACTGGCGCCATTGCTAAAGCTGACCCATTCCTCCGTACCTTTGTCGCCCAGCTCTGCCACTCCGAGGAAGGAGAAGCTATCCGGTAGAAAGAGGCCGAAAGATCCAACTCCGGAGGCAAAGATTGCCTCTCTCTCCTCCCCCTCCATTGTCGAGCTCGTTGCATGGACAACCAGCAGCTGCACTCGTATCCACAGGCGCCCTTCCATCATCTCCTCCAGCAGCTGCAGATGTTCTGGAACTACCAGCGGCAGGAGATCGAGCAAGCCACCGACTTCAAGAACCACCAGCTCCCCCTGGCGCGGATCAAGAAGATCATGAAGGCCGACGAGGACGTGCGGATGATATCGGCGGAGGCCCCCATACTGTTCGCCAAGGCCTGCGAGCTGTTCATCCTCGAGCTCACCATCCGCTCGTGGCTCCACGCGGAGGAGAACAAGCGGCGCACGCTGCAGAAGAACGACATCGCCGCGGCCATCTCGCAGACCGAGATATTCGACTTCCTCGTCGACATTGTGCCGAGGGAGGAGGTGAAGGAAGAGGGACTCGGACTGGCGGGAGGCGGCGGGGTGGGTGGTGCGGCCGCCGGCGTGCCCTACTACTATCCTCCCATGGGACAGCCGGCGCCGCCAAGAGTCATGATGGGGCAGCCTGCGGTGGCCGGAATCGATCCCTCCGTGTACGCGCAGCAGCCGGCGCAGGTTTGGCAGCCAATGTGGCACCAGGTGCTTTCGGAGGATGGCAGCGGTCAGAGTTTGGACGGGCCGGGATATGCTGCTCCTCCACCGCCGCCCGGTTCCCAGTGAGGAAGATGATGCACATAGAGATCAGACATAACTGTGGCTTCTCTTCCATGCTTTCCTTCATTGCTCATGTACGTAGAGATCAACACCGCCTGTGATGATGGGCTCTGACACTGTTCTCATGAATCGATCGGATGCTTGCTTCCATTAACATCACTTGGTTTGAGTTCTCTTTAGATTCCTTCATCACTCTTAAATCTCTTTATATTCCTTCATCTCCACCAAGAAGAAAGCATTTGACACTCGATTGTATTAGTCAGTGAATGCCCATAATAATTTCTACAATTATCAACTACATTAATATATCAAGTTTCAATTACCTTGGGATGAATATATTCTAGTATAAATCATCAAAATATCTACACATTGTGTTGGTCATCAGTCCTGTAAGAACAGACCAGTCAACCATTTCAAAAGGTTGTAGAAGGGAATATACCTCAATAACTTGGAACTTTTATCTAGGAAGAGATTGAATATATATCACAAGTAATCCATCCTAAGAATATGATACAGTGCTAGAGCAGAAACATAAAACATGCAACAGGTTGAATCAATACAATAAAGCTGAAGCCACACACTCAAGAAAGTAAAATGAGGAAGAGCAAAGGAAAACTGATGTTGCTTTCATAGGTTACATGTCTGTAGCCTCAGAAAGATTGGTGACAAAGCCCAGCTTTGGTAAAAAGGTAAAATGAGGTAGAGAAAAGGAAAACTGATGTTGCTTTCAAGGAAAACTGGATGCTGACAATCATGATCAGCTAGTCCAAAGGCCAGCTTCTTTCAGATGAGGAGATATATTGAGGGGCCAAGAACATTTCAACTCAGAACTTCCACCCAAATCCATATCCTACTAAGACCAAACTAGGCCACACAATCTTGATCTCCAATCTCTTCATTCATCCTTCTTATCCAATTCAGCTATTGCTGCAGAGAGCTAGGAAGGTGAACATAAAGGTTCCAGCAATGATGGCATAGTGGTACAAGTTGAAGAGATCATTTCCACAGGCTAAATTGTTGCATCATATTTCAGAATTCTTCTTTCACATCTGTAATCCCAAACTGCTTTTTCCTCTGAAATCCAACAGTTTGCTGAAAAAATATATCTAGCTAGGCTGAATTGTGTTCTGAAGACCAGTCAAAGCCAAACATGATTTCATAGCTGAAGTAGAGCCCGTCATCCTCATCTGCAACATTCAGCCAGTTGTTAATGAAGCAAAATTTTTATCTTAATTCAAGTAAGCTACTCTAACCATAGTAAGATCAACCCCTTGGCTCTTTACCTGACAGTGAAAAGAATAAGCCTGAAACCTGTTTCTGAACTTTGTTCTTTCATGTGTGTGTGTCAGTAATTTCTGATTATTACTTTTTGTCTTTTAAATCCATGATGAAATTATGAGAGTGATCCTAAATCAAACTATTTTGACATAGATTCCTTTTGTGTCACTAACAAATTGTTTTACTTTGGACTGCCTAACTTATAAGGCATTATCGACACTACGACTTATAATTTGAATGCTCATCCTATGTATAATCACATAGATAAATCCTCATAACATGGATATTTTTTAATTATATCGTATTTATCTAATGACATGCATTATATTTAATGATACATATTATATGTACTCTTTATGTGTACATCAAAGCTGTTATGCTTAGGACATGTCATTTCTTTGGCAACAACTGAACATTTAGGCAGAAGACTAAGTCATACTTCCATGATTGTCCACACACAGTGCAGATGTTAAAAACATGCTGTCTAGTCTCTCAATAGTTTCATGTTTTTATTAGGTAAACTTGTTATAGAAAACAATCATAAAGTTACAAAGATCAGATTTAGGTCTCAGAACATTGAAAAGTTGTCATGCATACTACACTATGATTATTTTTATTTTGTACATACATACATATATATATGTATATGTATATTTTATATGTATGCATGTCTAATATTGTCCTACTCATGTGAAATTTTCACCGTAATTATAGTGTAATTTTTCAAATCCCTAAATTTATCTTGAGCTACTCATTAGTGCAGCAGAACATGAAATTGTGGGATCCCTTACTGAGCTAGAGAGGGATCCCCTTCTTACTAAATCCATTACATTCACAGGAAAAAAAAAAAAATCAACCTCTGCTTAGGATCATGTCACAGATCTTTGTTTCATGCTACAAGAACCTTCTTTGTATGACATCTTTACTAATCATTTCCAACAGATATGGTCATGTGTATTGTAATCAGTAAAAGGGAATGGATATAAGTAGTGCAGGCCTGGGAGACACAGGTAGGAAAAAAGGACCAGGATGTGGCAAGAAGGGAACTATGACCTGCAATTTGCAGCCAGTTATTTCACCAGATTACAATTCCAATTAGGACTCCTCAATCTTCAGATGAGAAAAGACAGTCCAACACCAAGTTACATCAAGTTGTCTGTCTAAAGAAGAAAAATGTCTATATGCAATCACCAAGCCCTGAAGCACTTTCACATTCACATGCATTTTTCCTAATGAATTAAAAGAGCTCTTGTGGCTCCTGGGCCCTTATTTCCAGGTAAGTTTGTCAAGTTTAAAACCTTATACTTCTTCCTCACTACCCTTCTAACCTCCCACAATTCCCTCCCTATTTGTCAATATTATTGTGATCTGATTCATCATGTTGCTATCCTGGCCATATAAAAGCAAACAATTATCAGTTAGCCAAAACAATTCAGTCCTTGCATAAGTCTCAACAAGTAGATTTGTCACTGAAAAAAGGAAATATCTTGTACCTTCATCAGTAAAAGACACCATTTGGGCAAACATATTTGAAGAGAGAGCAGTGGATCATAGATTTAGCAATCCTAGCTTCTTTTAATGGTACATTCTAGCAATATATAATATGTCAATCGAACACCTTATACAATTTAATCAACAGCATGAGGTAAAGAAAGCAGCAATATATCTACAAACTTGAGGTTTGGCCTTTGCATCACAAGATAAGACTTGGTCCAACCTTCATTTAATGCATCTTATCTGAACTGAATAGATCAAACTAATACTAATCAAGGATCTGAATTCTAATCCGTGATCTGTCCAAAACAATAATTTTGGATGAGAAGGCTGTCTAGTCGGGAAAAGATTAAATCCACAAACCAAAGATAGGCATATCAGTCCAAAATCAAAAAAATGTATTACATTATTTGAAAAGAAATAAGAGTGAGAAGAACTGAGTTTTCACTTCTGGAATTAACTAGCTGAAATGTAGCAGCAGAATTCTGCTATGCAACTTTAACACCTTTTTTACCAATCGTTCTATTTGAACAAATAAAAAAAGGAATCCCTAGATATGCTTTCTAAAAAGACACCTATCCACAGACTTGAATGAACTAAATTACCCCATATGAACCAAAATGGCTTAACTTAAACCTAGTATGAAATGAGCTATAACTCATTTGAGGCTGTGATGTAAAGCCCAAAGGAAAATATTACGCACTGTCCTCTCCTTATCCACATATTCATACTTTCTGCAAAAGTGCAAATAAACAAAGATTTTCTGTTTTTAATGTTCCCCTGTTCCTTAGGCCATTATTTACTGCACCTCACCTTTGATTCAGATTAATTCTAAAATCTTTAAGCATGATTCATTCTTAGATTCATTCTAAAATCCTAAAATATATAAGAAATACAATGATACGGGATAAACATAGCATGAAAAGAAATTTTGAGGTAAAAAAAGAAAGGAAAGAAGCACTTCCTCTACAGGTTTCACATTCAATAATCTCAGCGTGCATACGAGCACAGCCTGGCTCCATGATTAGGTTAGTACACATGAATTAGATGAAATACATGCTAAAATATAAACCATTACAGTGACCATTTCTATTGGCAAGGGAAAAAAGCTTCAGATATATTGAATTAAACAAGTTAAGTAGAAACAAGAAATGGAAGCAAAAAGTGAAGCTATATTCTCATGGAATGATGGAACTTAAAAAAGCCATAAGCAGGAAATTTTTCTTAAGCTTATAAAACAAAATCCCTGAAAGTGCAACAAGGACACCCAGCAATACCAAATAAGTGATAGCGAACAAACTATGTAATAACTAATGATCAAAACACACAACAAGACGGAAGAAAAAGATTGACCAGTCCTCGTAGGACGTAGACATGACTATAACATTTCGTAGTTCATAGATATGACCATAGCCAGAGAAAAACTCATCATACCAACAGGAAAGATAGTACTACAGTGTCCTAAATACATAGTTCAAGCCACGACAGAACAGAACTGATACTCAATGCCACAACAGAACTGAACTGATTACCTATCTTAAAAAGCACTAATATGGTGTTCTTCCATCTCCATCAAGTATCATATCTTTAAACGCACCGCCACTTGGAATCATAGGCAACACATGTTCCTCATGTGGCACGATCACATCCAACAAGTAAGGCCCCGATGTTTCCAGCATCTTCCTGATTGCTTCTCTAACCTCACTCTTCTTCGTGACACGAGCAGCAGGTATGCCGTACCCCTCTGAGATTTTCAAGAAATCAGGGAATACCTCAGTCTCATTTGCTGGGTTCCCCAGATAAGTATGTGCCCTGTTGCTATGGTAGAATCGATCTTCCCATTGCACGACCATGCCCAAATGCTGGTTGTTCAACACCATAATCTTGACAGGAAGATTCTCAATCCGAATCATTGCCAGTTCCTGAGCATTCATCTGGAAACTCCCATCCCCATCAATGTCCACGACAGTAACGCCTGGATTCCCAACAGCTGCACCAGCTGCTGCTGGTAAACCGAAACCCATAGCACCTAGTCCGGCTGATGTCAGCCACTGCCGTGCCCTCTTGTATGAGTAATATTGTGCGGCCCACATCTGGTGCTGCCCAACACCAGTAGTAATGATTGCCTCCCCATTCGTTAGCTCATCAAGCACCTGAATTGCATACTGGGGGGGAATCTGATCCCCGAAAGTCTTATAGTTTAATGGGTATATCTTCTTCTGCTTGTCCAGTTCTTCTCTCCAGGTCGAAAAGTCAAACTTTTGATAAATCCCAGTCTCCTCCATCAATGCATTCATTCCCTGCAACGCCAACTTCACATCAGCACAGATTGAAACGTGTGGCTGCTTGTTCTTCCCGATCTCAGCCGGATCAATGTCAATGTGCACAATCTTTGCTCTGCTAGCAAAAGCTTCAATCTTTCCAGTCACACGGTCATCAAACCTTACACCAAATGCAAGCAACAGATCAGCTTTATCGATGGCATAGTTGGCATAGACCGTCCCATGCATTCCCAACATCTTCAATGATAGCTCAGCATCGGTGGGATAGGCCCCGAGACCCATTAGGGTACTTGCAATGGGGATGCCAGTAAGGTCTGCAAACCGATGAAGCTCCTTGCTAGAGTTCAAGCAGCCACCACCAACATAGAGGACTGGGCGACGGGATTCCGACACCAGGCGGAGGATCTGATCGAGCAGAGGGCGTGCAGGAAGCCTGGGGAGGCGGGAGATGTAGCCGGGAAGGCGGAGCGGTGGGTCCCATACAGGGATGGCAAGCTGCTGCTGGATATCCTTGGGGATGTCAACGAGCACCGGGCCAGGGCGGCCCGTGGTGGCTACGAAGAAGGCTTCTTTAATGATGCGGGGAATGTCATCAACGTTGAGGACCAGGTAGTTGTGCTTGGTGATGGATCTGGTGACCTCAACGATGGGGGTCTCCTGGAAAGCGTCGGTGCCGATCATGCGGCGAGGGACCTGGCCGGTGATGGCGACGAGAGGGACGGAGTCAAGGAGGGCATCGGCGAGACCGGAGACGAGATTGGTGGCGCCAGGGCCGGAGGTGGCGATGCACACGCCAGGGAGACCAGTGGAGCGGGCGTATCCAGAGGCAGCGAAGACCTCCCCCTGCTCGTGCCGGAGGAGGTGGTTGGTGATAGAAGGCGAGCGGGTGAGAGCCTGATGGATCTCCATGGAGGCGCCGCCGGGGTAGGCGAAAAGGTCGGTGACGCCCTCCCGCTCAAGGGCCTCGACTAGGATGTCGGCGCCCTTGCGGGGCTCATCCGGGGCGAAGTTACGGAGGAGAGGGGCGGTCGTGGCATCGGCAGTGGGGGCGGCAGCGGAGGGGGGCTGGCGGCGGTCCGCGGAGGCGGAGATGGGCCGGAAGTGGGGGTGGCGGGTGGAGAGTGAATGGAGGGGCTTGGGGAGGGGGAAGGGGAGGCGGTAGGCAGCGGAGAAGGGCGGGTGGGATGACTTCGATGGGGTGATCACGGCTCCCGCAGCAGCCACCGCCGCCGCCGCAGAGGAAGCCATTTGGGGGACGAAAAAAAGGGGTTTTTTAATCTGGATGAGCAGAAAGAGAGGGAGTGAGTCAATTGAGGACTAATTATTTATAGGGACGAAGAACGGGACGAGTGGCTGAGATCGGAAACCGCAGACATGAGCGGGTGTGGTCACCGCAGTCGAGGCTGACTGCTTCGTCACCATTACTTTGGTATGGTAGTAAACAGGAAAGGAGGGTATCCTCGTAAATCACAAAAATAATATGACTTTATTTATGACTTGAAGGTTTGCATTTCTCTAATATTATTATGATAAATATTAATAGTTTAAATATTTATAATATTCTTATTTAAAATATTGATACGGTGATGATAACTCATTTATCTATAAAAATTAATATCTAAAATATTATTCTGATGTATCTCATTCAGTTATCTTCAAATTTATATCTTTTAATATATATTTAAAAGGGTTAAGATATATTTTAAATCATGCGATTTTGGTTATGGGCTACTTAATCCCTTATGATTTATTTATGTCTAAAATAACTCTTATATTTTTAAAAATATAATATAAGTTCTTTCCATGAAGTTTGAGTTAATAAATGTTAAAGTTACTCATAATAAATATAATTTAAATTTAAAAAAAAATCTATTTTAGCTCATATGATTTTGGTCGTGGATCATTTAAGTTTTTATAGTTTTGCTCATGTGTAAAATAATTCATATATTTTCAAAAATATAATATATTATTGGGAAATCATGGGTCAGTATCTCATGCGCGCAACGGAAAACAAAAGACAAAATCAGATTTCCTAAAGTTAAGCACTTGGTCGTTGTGTGACGATTGGTGCACGAGAAAATCGTAAAAATTAAAAAATCACATATATCGTGTGAGAAGTGTTATTTGGGGAGATCGTATATCCCTGAAATTTTCAGATTCGATGGAATAGATGAAAGAGAACTCGCGTACTCCTCTCTGGCGGTGATCCACACAAGGGATGTAACACTCATATCGCTATGAGATCTCTCTCTCCACGCACACCGCAAGGCGACGACCACCAACAGTTCTACCTATGAATCTCATTAGATCTATATTCAATTATTCAATTAGAAGTCTAATTTGATCTCTATCGAATCGTCAAATTGGATCTTATCCAATTTGATTTGATCGATATGATTCAAATTGGGAGCTATGTGGATATCTTATATTCATACCTCTACTCGTCGTAATATCTATCATATGTGTGTGACTCTTTAGGTCTGATATTGTGTTAGTCGTGACTCGATCATATCAGAACTCCTTCTGATATAGTGAATTATTATCTTCATAATAATTCAGTCGACTCATTGACTATGTTCGTACCGAGCTGCTATGTCATAGTACCCAAATGGTACAGGAGATATAATCCATTGAACCTATCTATCGTTAGTTATCATGTGTCTATAATCCCTCATTCATCTAATATCTCAAAGATTATATATTGGGCATAGTAATGTTAGGCCCATATAAAATCTTATTCGAGTCTCGCTCTAATCGAATTCTCTAATCGGAACGATCCTGGCTAGAGATTTTGTTTGAATGAATATACATGGGATATTTCTCTCGCGATACTGAGAGTGGATGATCCTCTGTTGACACTCAATCGTCTTCGTAAAGTTAGCTATTATTCCCGAGAATCAATTGTACCATATCTGAAATTTTTAAACCTATAAGTCCAACATCAAAGAATAGAGTGCTCATATAAGACATTTTTGGTGTCTCAAGTTTAAGGACCAAATACACAATTTAGACTACAGAATCATTGTTTAACATCAGGTATCATTAACCATATAGTATTTTGTAAGCAGATCAATCAGTGAACTCATTTTTCAATGAGCACTTACACTATACATCTAGTGTTTATACACAAGCGACTATAAAACCAACCGCCTCCATTGTATGAATGAGTATACAATAAACCGATCCATCCGGTTATCTCGGTGTCCTTCTTAAATAACATATGACTATGATAACTTAAGGTTTGTGTTTAAAGATAAATCGATCTTATTATTATTCAATTCTTATTTCACATATTTAAAGACATTACGATATACATCTAATTAATATGTGATAAAATGTCAATAATAATAAGTAAAGATATTATCACAAGCGATTGGATCTTATGGCCCGAGGATGGTTTCGTCGTAACAGAAAAATACAAAGGTTTTATCTCACATGCCAGGAGTCGTCACTGACATAATCATGAAATGACTACATTGTCCTTTCAGTCATCGCGAAATCTCACCTAAAGTATGAAACTTGATGAGGGTAATTTGGTCAATGACAGATCGTAAAAGAAGAAAAAGAAAACACACCCTTTTCCTTTTTTTTTTTTTTTGTTATTTCGATGTGAAACATTAGTTTGATTTTATGTGCTAATTTACATCAAATATTTTTTTCAATATTTTACTATAATTAAAAGGAAAAAGTTCTTTACACATTGGTCTATTCAATTTGACTTCTTCTAATTAAAGAAAGGATTCTCCAGTTCCATTTTAATCAATGATTCTTTTTTGTCTTCCTACTACTAATCCTATATATATATATATATATATATATATATATATATATATAGAGAGAGAGAGAGAGAGAGAGAGAGAGAGAGAGGAGGAAGGAAGCTCTTTGAGTTTTGATGGGGTTTGTTGTTGGAGTTACTTCTCCTCCTGGAATTGCTCTGGCAGCAAGAAATATCGAAGAGGAAGAAGTCTTTTTTGCCCTGTTTCCTTCTTCTTCATCCTCTTAAGAGGAGAAGTTTCATATGACTTGATATGTTCTCAGATATGTGAATCGCTGTCACCAGACATGTTATTTATATTTGTTTAAGATGCGTCAAAGGTTTGAGTCCGGTTCACGCCACAGGAGTCGTCGCCTTGCGGCCGCAACCTCTCCTATAAAGCCCACCACCACCACCACTACCTCACCCACATCCCCACCCCCACCCACGCTCTCGCCCTCTCCACCTCCTTGTCCACTTACTCCCTGCACCTTCTTTCCGCTAACCGGACGAAGAAAAAGCATGAATCGACCTTAAGCTCGACAAAGAGAGACCTCGCTGTCGTTGTTGTTGCTGCTGGGTGCAGTAGTTTCTTTCCTCTGTTTCCTGGTTCGAGTTGCAGATGGACAGGAAGCCGGGTGCTGTTGCGAGGCATGGAGTGCTGAGGCTCCCACCTGGGTTAGGTTCCACCCCACCGACGAGGAGCTGGTGGTTCAGTACCTCAAGGAAGACCTTATGATTTATTCGTGTCTAAAATAACTCTTATATTTTTAAAAATATAGTATATAAGTCTCTCCCATGAATCTAAGTTAACAAATATTACTCAGGTGTCATGTTAACTCATAATAAATTATTAATGTAATGATATATATAATTTAAATTTTAAAAAAGATCTATTTTAGCTCATATGATTTTGGTCGCTTAAGCTTTTATAATTTTGCTCACGTGTAAAATAATACATATATTTTTAAAAATATAATATATTACTAAGAAATCATAAGTCAGTATCTCATGCGTAACGAAAAACAATAAACAAAATCAGATTTTTCAAATTTAAGTACTTGGTCGTTGTGTGATGATTGGTGCACGAGAAAACTGTAAAATCGTGTACTCTTCTCTAGCGATGATCCACACAAGGGATATAATGCTCATATCGCTATAGGATCTCCCTCTCCACGTACACCGCAAGGCGACGACCATCAACAGTTCTAGCCTATGAATCTCATTAGATCTATATTCGATTATTCAATTAGATCATATCCAATCATCTAATTTGATCTCTATCCAATCATCAAATTGGATCTTATCCACTTATCCAATGATCATATTTATACCTCTACTCATTGCAATATCTACCATATATTGCGACTCTTTAGGTCTGTTGGCCGTGAGTCGATCCTATTAGAACTCCTTTTGATATAGTGAATTATTATCTTCATAATAATTCACTCGACTCATCAACTATATTCGTACTGAGCTACTATGTCATAGTCCCCAAATGATATAGGGGATCTACTCCATTGAACATATCTATCGTTAGTTATCATGTGTCTATAACCGCTCGTTCATCTAATATCTCAAAAATTATATATCGGGCATGGTAATATTAGGCCCATATGAAATCTTATTTGAGTCTCGCTCTAATCGGATTTTCTAATCCGAACGACCCTAGCTAGAGATTTTGTTTGAATGAGTACACATGGGATATTCTTCTCGCGATACCGAGAGTGGATGATCCTTTATTGGCACTCAATCGTCTTCGTAAAGTTAGTTATTATTCTCGAGAATCAATTGTACCAGATCTGAAACTTTCAAACCTATAACTCCAACATCAAAGAATAGAGTACTCATATAAGATATTTTTGGTGTATTAAGTTTAAGGACTAGATACACAATTTAGACTAATCATTATCTAACATCAGGTATCATTAACCATATAGTATTTTGTAAGCGGATCAATCAGTGAACTCATTTTCCAATGAGCACTTGCACTATACATCTAATATTTATACACAAGTGATTATGAGACCAATCGCCTCCATTATATGAATGAGTATACAATGAACCGGTCTATCCGGTTATCTCGATGTCCTTCTTAAATAACCTATGACTATGATAACTTAGGGTCTGTGTTTAAAGATAAATCGATTTTATTATCATAATCTTATCATGATTCAATTCTTATTTCACAGATTTAAAGACATTATAATATACATCCAATTAATATGTGATAAAATGCCAGTAATAATAAGTAAAGATATTATCGCAATGTGTCATAAGTGTCATTATTCATGTGATTAGCTTGTAGGGCACCTATAACTAATATATATAAGCCCCTCCTATTAAGTCTCATTAACAGACGTTAGAGTTTGCTTACATGGTATACTGACTTATAATAAAATATTAATATAATAATACATATAATTTAAATTAAAAATTTGAGATCACCATCAATTGTGAGATGAGTCGTTGTTGCGGTGTTGTACACACGTGGCCTCTCCCGCATTGACGATAAGTTCAGGAGCTTCCGGTCCTACCTCAAGTGGATATGCATCGACCAGTCTAACATTGGCAATGCAATGGTCTCTTAATCTCTCTTCCTCATTTTGGGCATCTTCGTCTCCCGTTGCCTCTCACTTCGTACTCTCCTACACTTGCACCCATCGCGACATGGTGGTTCAGCTCTTTCTTATCTTAGCCTCCGGCCTCTCTTACTTTTGACTCTCTGCCTTCATATGTCATTGTAACCTTCATCGCTTCTTCTTCCTCGATAAGATAAATATTTTTTTAACTTAAATTACATATGTTATTATATTAATGATTTATTGTGAGTCAACATGTGAATTCAGACTCTAACATATGTCAACTCAAATTTAACATGAGGGACTTATATGCTATATTTTAAAAAATATAGAAGTTATTTTAGACACAAACTAAAATATAAGAGCCTAAACGGTTTATGACAAAAACCACAAGGGTTAAAATGGACTCTATTCTTTTACTTAAATTATATATGTCATTATATTAATAGTTTATTATGAGTTTGTTACGTAAGCAAACTCTAACGTATGTTAATTTAGACTTATATGTTATATTTTAAAAAATATAAAAATTATTTTAAACATGAATAAATTATAAAAACTTAAATGGTGCATTACAAAAAATGATAGAGCTATAGTCCACCTTTAATCCTATCTAAAATTTACTTATTATGGAATTCAAAATTATATCTTAAAACCTTTCTAACTATAAAAACGTTGGAGGACTCAAAACAATTTTTTTTTGGCTTAAAAAACGAAATTCTATCTTGAAATATTGAAAGGTCATCATTTAATTAAGAGTCATGCATGCACCATGCTCCTCCTTTCCATCACTTGATGGTGTGTGAGGTATCATATCAAATGATCAGTAACTTCTTAGGATGTTTACAATGGATTTCGTTTGCTTTTGAACTTTCTAAGACATTTATTTATTGCACTGGTACCCTCTCTATCACACATTCAATCATATTTGTCGGCACAACCTTTTTGAATAATTCTTTATCATATTTTTGTTTTGATATTATCATAATAAATTTTAATTATCCAAGTTGAAAATTAATTTAAATTCAACTTGATTCTTTTATTGAGGCGGTCTAAAGCAAACTCCTCCAAATAGTATTCAAAATCTTGTAATACTATATCGATAATATTCTTCTAAAATTTTACTAGTCTAATGGAATATATCAAACATAAATTGTTCTCTTTAGTTATACCTATGCATTCTTATTTATAGTGCAATTCATATAATAATGTGGGCATAAAGTTTGATTGTAATTGCAATAAACCTGTGTTGAATATAGAAAAATGACATGGCCACCATGAATAATCCATATCTCTTCGATGTGAAACCAATGGTGTTGATGATATGGAGTCAGCTCATTAGCCATACAACCCTATTATGTGGATTAACAAGGTTTTTTTTGTTGGTCAAGCGGAGCCAAGGTGGTAAAGTAGAGTTGATGGGTTAGGGTGAGGTGTTGACGATAGCAGATTAGATTAGAGGATTTGATAGCAGATAAGATTTTTTTAACTATACAAGAAAATCTCTTTATTCTGTTGAGGAAAATCATATATCGTCATTTGTCCTAACAGATATATTTTATATTTTTTATATAAATATTTATATTTAATTATTTTATAGAAGATATTTCCTAAACAGTAATCCTAATTTAATAAAATACCTAAAATATCTCTTAAAAAAGTTTTTTTTGTCAATATTGTTTTTAATCAGCATTCGAATGTTACAGTGCTTTTGTTTGTCTCAGGTTTTTCTAATAAAATATTATTTAAAAAAATTATAATTAATATCAAATTATGTATTTTTAATTGTAATTACTCATAAACTATTATAATGGCATATTTTTAAGTTTATAGTTTGTTTTATTGAGGTTAGAAGTCCCCACTTAAATTATTTATAATATTTTTATTATGGTAGTCAAAATACTCTAATAAACAAAAAAAATTTGAGGGATAATTTAAATATTTTAAATTAAAAATATTATTTTTTTTAAAAAAGAAAATAAGGGATATATATATATATATATATATTATAAAATATCATAGTATTTTTTAAGAAAACCATCTTTTATTTTACGTATTATTATTATTTTGTAACGGACATGTAAACGTTGGGAATCGGAGGCGCATATATATAACGATCTCGTTCTCGTGCGACGGAACGGCCGACTTCGACGCGCACTGCCCATTCGAATTCGAAGCTCGAAACCCTTCTGCAGTCGCTGGCGATGGAATCAAGCGGCGGAGAGGAAGTAGGGCTGGGGTCCCGGTGGTGGATCGCATCACGGCGAAGGCTTATGCCCGATGACCCCTTCTTCTCCGCCGGGAATATCGAACGCGAGCTCCTCGCCAAACAAGTAAGCCCTCTCCTTCTCTTTGTCTGCTCTACCCGGTCCTCCTTGCTTTCTTTAACGCTTATTTCTTATGCAGAAGCCCTCACGATGTCTGTTTGTTGTTTGCACATTTTTCGTTGATTCGTGGCAAAGTTTTAATCTTAGGGTTTGTGAAGGTCGGGATCTGACCGATTCATTGTATCTGAATACCGATTCGATTCAGGTTATAATTTGGGGGAAAATCCCTACAGAATTGTAGGGATCAAATAATCCCGTGTGTTTATAGCGGAGATCAACCGTTCAGAAGAAGAACAGGGGCTAAAGTGTAAACAAAGGGAGATAAATCCGTACAAACTCTTTGAAAAGCCGATACTATTTGCATCACAACTGAAGAATATATCTTCCTAGATGATTTGCTTCAGTGTATTAGGAACTCTCCAGGTAGCATGACTATCTCGTTCAGGCAAATACACGAATGAGATGAGCATTTGACAGCCTTGTTCGTCTGTTGATAGTAAAATTGGGCTTCAACTCTTCATTTATTATATTTAACAAGGTAAAAAATAACTTTTTCCAGATGCCCAAACTTTTACCTTTAGTAATATCCATTGTCAACTGAGTGTAAGTAGATCACGTGTTGTTCAGTAATCACTTAGGATTTTCCACTATAAGATTTGCTGTCTTCGGAGACTAGGCTTATGAGTCTAAGCACAATCATGGAGCAGATCTTTCCACTCCTTATTTTCCCTTTGACTGCCTTTGCTTATCTTCACCAATTCAAAATAAGCCTTAGAAGGTTCATTTCTGGTTGGTAAGGATTGGAGAATAATTTGTCAATGTCCTCCATGTAATTTGCACTATTTGATTTTACATAGATGGGAAAAGGCTAGGAAATGATGACTATTTAGCTTCTTTCCAGTACTTGTTTTGATTTTTTTTATGCATACATTTTGTTAGTCAATAGCATGTGTGCATATTTTTCTTGATTTCATCCATGATTTAAGATGCCACTAGCGCAATCTAACTTTTACATGTAACATGTTTTTCTTTCTTTGTGTGTCTCTTCATAATTCTTTTAGGTAGCATTGGATCTAACTGAAGATGAAAGATATCAGCTCCAGAAAATGGAAGTTGCAAACACTGAGTATGCACTTTTTTCTCAAAAGACTTCTACATTGTTTATGAATATTTTGAAATTTTCTTGGCATAATTTGGCCATTGTTGTGATCAAGTCTTGGAATTTAATGATAAGTTGTTTATATTTTTTACTGTGACTCTTTGCTAGTATCTTATTTTTGAGGTTTGCAGATTTCTTTACTGAACCTAGTAGTAGTACTAGTAGTATATATTGTTCTCAATGGTGTTTGTCCTGTTCCTGCTGGTCAATCTTATTTGAACCATTAAATTTTTTGTCTTGCTGCCTTACTTTGATATGGATACATTGCTTTAATTATCTGATTTATCCAATCAGATACTATGAGATGTAGCTTAGTGATTTTCCACTCCTGTACAGTTTCTTGTTGTTATTGTTATTGTTGTTGTGTATTTCATGACACAGGCCGAAAACAGCTACCATTTCAGAATAGGTCCACATGGCACGCACCAATAACTTTTGGCATGGTACATTCTGCCCTTTGCCTGATAATTTTATGTAGGTTTCAAATGGAACTTTGGAGGGTGCCTCTGTAGTTACATGAGCTTAAATGTCAATTTTCAAACCTTTTTTTATCCATCAACTTGTCCTGGATTAACAAGCAACTTCCATTTGGATAGGATTTTGAAACCAACTTTGTTGAGGCTGATGATAATTTTACATATCACAATTGATCCTACTAAATTTCCATAAGATATTACTAATCATGGATTGCTTGTACCTCTCATGTCAGTCTGTCCACCACCATATTTTTCTGTTGTTGTCGAGCTTGGGACTTCATACCATGCCAAAGGTATGCTTATCCACCATCTGCCCTGTGAGGTAGTACCAACTTGTTGTCACATCACTAGCTTGTTGTCGTGACATCAAACTATAAATCTTTGTTCTGGATCTTGGGTCTTTTATATAATCAATCCCATATTAGTGGAAATGGTATGGAACTCAGTAATTGTCTTCACAAGTAAATACTTCACATTCACCATGCTAATGTAGAGCAAACTCCTGTCTATGTTTGTAGATCAGAAGTAAAACTGCAATGTTTTGCACTTCTGCATCAGGATTCATATCTTCAGTAAAGAAAGTGTTATTTACTTTTTCTGAAACGTGAAAAGTTTTACTCATTTCGATTAATCAATGTATTGTGGGTTAACTTCTTATTGATTGCAGACCTGTTTTTTGCCCTATTGTTGGTTGTGCTGCTCGATTAGATTGTTTGGAGGACTTTGAAGATCACTACCATGCTCGTCACACTGCTTCATGTTCGGTGTGTTCGAGAGTTTTCCCAACGTCACGTTTACTTAGTATACATATCTCTGAAGCCCATGATTCATTCTTTCAGGCCAAAGTTGCACGCGGTTTTCTGATGGTAAGTCCCTTTCTGTTATCTTTAGTACAGCAAAAAGTTCCTACTGTCATGTGTAGCAATGGAAGAAAAGAAATCATTGTGCACTGCTTTTCTAGGAAAGAATAGATTTTGTAAATAGTTCTTACACAACAACAAGACCATAACGAAAACATTGTTGACAAAAAAAGGAAGAACAGTGAGCTCACAGGATCTAATTTCAGAATTTGAAAACCTAAGCATTGCTCTTAAAATGAAAGTTCAAAATTAAAAAATGAAGAGGGACTAATTATGTTAAATTTTTTACTTAATTTCAAGTTATTTAATAGCTGAATTGTGCATTGTTAATCTGAGAAGCTCTCATAATCAGGTTCTTGCTTCTTAGCAAAGTTTGACCCTTGCCAATCTAATTTAAGTGAAGTATGTGAATGGGATGAATGCTTTACTCTGTTGGGTTACTTGTGATGGTCGTTAAGAACTCTATAAAGGTTCTTTAACTAGGTGGTTGGAAAAGTGTAAATGCTTACTGATAATTGCATGATTTGATCACAAGTTATCGTTTGCGTACAGTTGACAACTGAACCTGAGGTTCCCTTGAAATTGCAAAGAGTAATATGTCTGCTATTAGATAAGGGACAGAGCAAATCAGGGAGGGGAAGGGAAAAACATTTTTTTCTGTAGAAAAATAGTTGAGATAAGAGGACTATTTTTCAGTTTTGAATATAAACTTACTTTTTTCTTAAAGCTGAGGTCCCTATAGTCTGATATTAACAATGTGTACCCCAAAAACAGACTTAACAACCCTGAAACTTTACCTATTTCTCTATCTAATCCTGCCTTTAGCTTCCTTGTGTTGTAGTTAATATAATTATCTTTGAATAGGAAACATTGTTTTCAATGCATTGCACCTAAAGAGCACAAGTACTAAGAAGAATTAGCAGGAAGGGGCCCTAAATCAATTTGAATCGAACCTATATGAATTTTCCATTTGTTAGACAGAAATCATCACTCAGAATAGACTCATTAACAGTCTATTTCAACTTCTAAAATAGCTGCTAGAAACAATACCAAAAATAGTTGAATTATCTAAAAGAAGGGGAAAGTGGCAACAAGACAGGATTTCTTTTATAGACCGGTTTTGGCTTGATGTTGTGTGCTGCGGTTTATAAATAAATGTGCTATGCTATTCTTGTTTATTGTAAAGAGTAGAACAGAAGTTGCCTTTCTTATATCCAATTGGAGTTTTCTCAATCACCTGATAGTAAGTTGACGTTAGTTGAATGTCAGTAAAGACATCACATATATGAATTTTCAATCATCAGTAACAGGAGATTCCTTTCTCCTGTCGAGCAAGTTGTGGTGCCTTGTCCTGTTGGCCCTGAGGGGGGAAGACTTCTTTTGGTTTCTGATATTGTCACATTGGTATTTTGCTGCAACATGCAATGTGTCCTATTTGGTAGCTTTTGTTCTCCTTCCTGAAGGACCTAATGCTTATCTCATCAGAAAAATAACTTGCAAGTTTATGGTTTTCATTTATACCTTCTTGTTATTGCTTAGTCATTTTGAAGCTACTAACTGCAGTTATATTTCTTGAACTTAAGACTTATGGATCATTAAATATTATGATTGATATGTAAATAATTATGTTTCTCATTTGTATGATTTTTTGAAGTAAAAGTATCATGTATGAATCAGTATGAATGTTTGGTCGAAGGCTGTGGAGTCAAGTTGAAGAGTTATAAGAGTCGACAGCAGCACCTTGTTGACAAACACAAGTTTCCTACTACATTTGAATTCTACAAAAGGGCACATCCTTCCAAGCACCAACGCCAAAAACATCTACGAAGGCAAGCTAGCTATCCAAAGGAGGCATCGAACAATACTGATATGGATGTTGATAGGAAAAGTTCGAAGCAAATTTACCAGAAGTATAGACCAAAAAAGGCTAGTCTCAAGGAGGGGAAGGAAATGGAAATGGAAGTTGAGGAGAGGAGGATGGATGATCTTGTTTCTGCTGTATCAAAGCTGAGCACATCGGATTCTTCTCCTTCGAGCATAAGCTTTGGTCATCGTAATGCTCGTGGCTTTGCTTTTGTCCCTCGGTCGATACATCATAACAGGAAGCAAACCTCTCAATCAGAAGTGATAAAAGAGCGAACGATGTAAGTCTCATGCGGAGAATCTCTCTCTCTATATGCTGAGATGAACCATTTAGTCAAAGAAACACAGTATTGAACTGTGGCCACGATGAACGATGTGTCTTTTGCTACTCTAGTGTTCTTAGCATCAGATTGGACAATGTGATTGGTTATTCCACCAGTATTGAACTGTGATGAATAAGTTTTCTCACATCGAAAAAAGTATGCGGCCTGATTTAGAAGGAAATGGATGTTGGTGTGAACCCATGCTCTTCTGGGTATTATAACAATGTGTTCCAGGCAACTCATGGTGTCACCATGTAATGTTGTATGTCTTGAGTGACCAGCTTCGAATGCATTCCAATCAAATACAATCTTGTTTTCTCTCTCTCCAAATTGAATATTTAGTTAAAGAGTATTGTCATGTTTATTAATCTTTGTTCTACTCGACTCACTGACAACAACTAGAAATCAATCAAAGACTGGAATTCACCACCAAATGCTGCCACTGGAGTTCCTCTTCATGCATTTGTGAGAAATATCTAGATACCATTTTTAATACCCCGACCCGAAGATGGATGCTGATATTATGTTGAAACTATGGATATTTGAAGATGGATCGAACGTCTCCGATCTTGATTATATTTGCACTTAATTTTATGATTGAGTAGGCCAATCGACATATTAAATGGTGTAATTGCGTCAAAGTAAATTGGATAGGAGATGAGGCTACCTTCTTCATGAACTATATTCAGATCAAGTAATTATGAGAGTGAGATTCAATCAATTGATTGATACACTCTTAAGCTCTCTCTCTCTCTCTCTCTCTCTCTCTCTCTCTTGTGATCCACACACGCGGCAGCTGTAGCTTCGGACATGCAAAGGCTATGAACAACCCAAACCAAAAGCTTTGTGTGTCTCTATCAGAACTCTGCATTTCCCCCATCTTTTTCGCAAGGAAAAGAAGGTTTGAGTTGACATATACTTCAAAGCTTCCATTCTTATACCATGTAGCCATGATGACACTGAAGGCCATTTTGGAGGCTGTTCATGCTTTGAGCTGTTCCATTTCTTAGAACAGGAGAATGAGTGGGGCTCCAAGCAGACACCAATCCATGGCTTCTCTGAAGAGATCTAATAATATGAGCAGGAGATGCTGGGATGTGAGAGTCTCACCATTGGAATTTACCTCCCCTTCCCTTTCCTTTGTAACCTTGGTCTTGCATTGCCCTATATCCAGTTCATCTTCTTCCTTCTTTCTTGCAGCCATGGATAGAGTTACATGGGCAGATGTAGCAGGAACCACTGCATGCCGATGCTACGTGTTGTGCTGGTTGGTCTGTTCATGTCGAGTCCCCACTGGCTCCCCACCATTTTCTCCTCTCTCAGGTTCTTCTTCTTCGTCTGTCTTCCACACATGGGCACCCTAGTCTCAAGTTCATATTCGTCGTCTCCAACGTCATCATCATCTTCCTCGTCGGGGAGTCGAGGCTCTTCGAGTCTTCTGCACAGCCCGACATTTACGACGACCACATGATGCGAAGCCAAGTCCCGCAGCTGGAGTGAAGGAGAAGGAAACCACCGTGACAAAGAGGAGGAGGAGGAAGAAGGTATGCCTGCAGAGGAGCTCAACCGAAGAGTCGAGGACTTGATTGCCAAGGTTACCATACAGAGGAGGCTCGTAGCCAAGACGCTCATGCGTTGTCAGTGAAGAGTGGTAGAAAGAGAGAGAGAGAGAGAGAGAGAGAGAGAGAGAGAGTGTGTGTTCTCATGCTTCCAACACAGAGGAAAACAGTGTTCTCATGCTTCCAACTGAGTTCAACAAAAGAATAGGGAGAGAGAGAGAGAGAGAGAGAGAGAGAGAGAGAGAGAAAGACAGAGGAAAACACAGTGTTCTCATGCTTCCAACTGAGTTCAACAAAAGAATAGAGAGAGAGAGAGAGAGAGAAAGAAAGACAGAGGAAAACACAGTGATCTCATGCTTCCAACTGAGTTCAACAAAAGAATAGAGAGAGAGAGAGAGAGAGAGAGAGAGAGAGAAAGACAGAGGAAAACACAGTGTTCTCATGCTTCCAACTGAGTTCAACAAAAGAACAGAGAGAGAGGGAGAGAGAGAGAGAAAAAGACAGAGGAAAACACAGTGTTCTCATGCTTCCAACTGAGTTCAACAAAAGAACAGAGAGAGAGGGAGAGAGAGAGAAAAAGACAGAGGAAAACACAGTGTTCTCATGCTTCCAACTGAGTTCAACAAAAGAATCCCTAATCTGATCGAAGCTGAACTGAGCTACTTTCTTCATGTGTGCGGTTTCTACTCGTAGATATCAATCACTGTTATATAGTTTCTCAATTTGAATGTTGATAGTATCGATCAATGAATCCGATCGGAGTTAGATTTAGTCTCCAACGTCGAGCCCGAGCCCGAGCCCATTGGACGAATCGAATGAGTCATGTGGGCCCGCCCATTAGGAGACGTGTTTTTGAGGCGAGTGAGGCGTGTAAGCAAGTCAACAGCACAAATGCGTGTCCATTTAGTTTTCTTCCCTTTTATTATCATCATCATGTGATGATACAATAATATAATAATTCGGATAAATTGTTGATGCTAATAATAACGTCTTCTCCTTTGGACAGCATAACCCTAAAACACCGACCAAATTGATCGTTCGATCGAGCAATTGGATGATTAAGTTAGGAAACCCTAACCCTAATTTAATCCCGAGGAAAGCTGCAGACACTCGCTCCCTCAACCCAAAACAATACCTGCCCCTTGCCGCTCTCCAAGTTTGTCCTCCGTGATGGATGGCTTCTTCCGAGAAAACAACCCTTCGATGCTTCCAAGGGTGGGGGGTGGCGCCTTCGGTGATTCGGGCCTAATCGGCGAACCAGTAGAGAGATCAGGACCGTTGGTTTACATGGGACCCGATGATGATGACACCGGTTTTGAATATGGACGGTCCGATCGGAACTGGAGGGCGTCTGGAAAAGTAATGGAGAGGATCTGGGCCCCACAGAGACGAACCCACGCTCTCCGCTGCTTCCGATGCCGTCCCCCGCCCTTCAAATGCCACTGCCTCTCTCGTCTGCTGTCTCTCTTCCGAGGAAAACCCTCGATTCATCTCTCTCTCTTGCTCTGTCTCTCTTTGCCGGAGGAGGAGAGATGGCACTTTCCGTCGCCAAATGCCCCTCTTCCTCCGCCGCCGCGCGTCTGGCACCCGATCACTCCCCTTTGAGATGGTCGACCCTCCTACGGCCCTTTCCTAGAACCGTTCTTGCGAGAAGTGTCGCGGTACCGTCGTCTAAAAATTGGAACTTGGGCGTTGCCTGCAAGCAAGAAGGTCCGGTCCCTTTTCTTTGCTCTGACCCTCACTTCGTTCGATCCGCCTCGCTTGACTTATATTTGGGATGGCTGATATGTTTTTTTCGAATCTTCTTTAGTGAATTTTGGTTGTTGATGCATCTACTGTCGATCTTTGGTTCTTGATTTCATGCCTCTGTTGTTGACCTTTTCCCCTGGTTCGTTCTCCTTATTGCACGGCAGTTGGCACTGTGGCTGCATCCAGCCCAAAAGAAGCTCCTTCCAAGAATGTGGAAATTGGTGGCTTGCTTGGTTTATCTTCGGAGGAATACAGAGATGTGATTGGTCCCAATTCAAGTGAAAGGGAGCATACAGTTAGTATCACTGTCGTTGGAGCCTCTGGGGACCTTGCCAAAAAGAAGATATTTCCTGCTCTTTTCGCACTTTATTATGAAGATTGCCTTCCAAAGGTCCGGTTCGTATAATTGTAGTGCAAGTCATTCCTTTATAGATTACTCTCGTGTTAAGGTGTGTAATTATGTTCTCAATGCAGCATTTCACTATATTCGGTTATGCTCGAAGTAAGATGACTGATGCTGAACTGAGAACTATGGTTAGCAAAACATTAACATGCAGAATTGATAAAAGGTGATTAATGTTTTTTTGTATTAATACTGAATTAGGTTATGCTAGTTTTTTTGTCATACAGTTCTGCTTTTGTTTCCTTCAAGATAATTGATTTGAGGACCATTTATTTTGATCTCTGCTGATGCTAAATGTTTCTGCTGATTTTTCCCAGGGAGAATTGTAATGAGAAGATGGAGCAATTTCTACAGAGATGTTTCTATCATTCAGGTCAATATGAATCCGAGGAAAACTTTGCAGATCTTGACAAGGAACTCAAAGAACATGAGGTAATATTTGTATCTATGAGATGAGGAAATCTTTACAACTTTACAAGCTCAAAATTGGGAGCTCCAGCCTCCTTTTCCAACAATAATCATGTCTTGTTTTACATAATGTAATTATTGTTATGTTGTAGTTCAATGGTGCTTCTCTGTGATCTTTTTTTTTTTTTTTCATTTTTGAGGGAAAATGGGAAGATTCCTCAAACAGACTGAAGGATAAGAAGAGATGCAAAGTCAAGAAGTTAGGAAAAGAACAAAAAATAATAATAAAAGAACAAAGACACAGAAAAGAAGACACAAAAGGAAAAGCAAAAAAAAAACATGGCAGCTATGTCACAGAAGTGTTCCGCGGACTTTTGCTTGTCTTCCAAACTTTGTCACCTTTGAAAGCTACGTAAAACTTTGAGTCTCATGCCAGATAATTATGTAAAATTATAGGAACTCAAAATTTTTAGTTCTTTGGACAAGAAATCTGATGATGCTAGTTCGTGGGGAATTGTTTTGATTCGCAAAAAAACTGAAGCATTTTTTGTCTTAAGTTTGCTAGTGATATAACTGAGGCTTCTAACTAGGGATCATATATGGTGGTGAAGCTTGAGTTTTTTGTTTTGACAGACAAAAACCTCGAGAGTCTCTTGGGATTTGACATTTTTTATTAAAATGATATTTCAGGTAGCCTGACGATATTTCAACTTCATGTGACAAATGACTTCTTTTACTTTAGTTGAATTTGAGATCCTCTTCTTTCACTTAAGTGCAGCTAGTGCAAAAGAATTTTGAATCAAGTCTTTAACCTATGTGAAACGACTTTTATGTTAACCTTTTTTAACTTGCAAGACATTTATGTGAACCTTGAATAAGAAGTGACATTGTTGCTTTGATGAAGGTCATGATGATGACGATTAGCATAGCTTGAATATGTTTGGATCGTCAAATATATAATTTGGTTAAGCTTCTCCTCTGCTAAAAATATATTTCATAATTAAAGAAAACATTTATTAAACTGTAAATACCTGGATTTTTCAATTGGGCTTACAGGGTGGGAGATTATCAAACCGGCTATTTTATTTGTCAATTCCACCAAACATATTTATAGATGTTGTAAAATCTGCAAGCAAGTCAGCTTCTTCTAAGAATGGCTGGACCAGGGTGATAGTTGAAAAACCATTCGGTCGGGATTCTGAATCTTCTGCTGCTTTGACAAGAGGCCTGAAACAATACCTTGATGAAGATCAAATTTTCAGGTGACATGACATCCTACATGAAGATATTCATGTTCGATATCCCATGAAAACATCTTCCTTACAATGATTGTTTAACATTCTACAGAATAGACCACTATTTGGGAAAGGAACTTGTCGAAAATCTGTCCATTCTTCGTTTCTCGAATCTTGTATTTGAACCGTTGTGGTCTAGGCAATATATTAGGAATGTGCAGCTGATTTTCTCTGAAGACTTCGGTACAGAAGGACGGGGAGGGTAAGGTTTAGATGATGTTATTATCCATTGAAGTTATGTCATCTATTGATGAGCTTTCCAGTAACCTGTGTCTTGTACTGTGCAGGTACTTTGATAACTATGGTATTATTAGAGATATCATGCAGAATCATCTGCTCCAAATTTTAGCCTTATTTGCAATGGAAACTCCTGTCAGTTTGGATGCAGAAGATATCAGGAACGAAAAGGTTTGTACAAGGAAATATGACAAGACCTTTTTTTAAGTTATAGTCCTAGATGTGATCCATTGGATTCAGACTCATAACTAGTGCATTGTTCTCTTATTGGATGAAACTCAATATTATTGGTTTCTGTCTCTTAGATAAATTTCTCCATCACTTCAGGTGAAAGTCCTCCGTTCCATGAAGCCATTGCAATTGGAAAATGTGGCGATAGGTCAGTATAGGAGCCACACGAAGGGTGGAGTTGCATACCCCGGATACACAGACGATAAGACTGTACCCAAAGGCAGCCTTACTCCAACATTCGCTGCAGCTGCCCTTTTCATAGATAATGCAAGATGGG
Source organism: Musa acuminata AAA Group (assembly GCF_036884655.1). Taxonomy (NCBI): domain Eukaryota; kingdom Viridiplantae; phylum Streptophyta; class Magnoliopsida; order Zingiberales; family Musaceae; genus Musa; species Musa acuminata. The sequence goes on along the minus strand of NC_088332.1, from coordinate 13,436,985 downwards.
ATGGAGTTCCATTCCTCATGAAGGCTGGGAAAGCACTGGAAACTCGACGGTAGGTTGTAAATGAGTATTTATGCATTTCTTTTGTGATTTTTGTAAGTTTCAATTGAAATTCAACATCTTTAATAAATGTTGTTGTGTTGGAAATTTCCATTTGCAGAACAGAGATTAGAGTTCAGTTTCGCCATGTCCCTGGTAATCTATATAAGCGGAGCTTTGGAACTGATCTTGATCGAGCTACAAACGAGCTCGTCATCAGGGTACAACCCGATGAAGCTATTTACTTAAAGATCAATAACAAGATTCCTGGGTTGGGGATGAGATTGGACCGCAGTAACTTGAATCTTCTTTATGCTTCAAGGTACAAGTTTTTGTTTTTCTTACAAGGAAAGAAGATTATGCCAATCTCAAGAATGCATAATATCTGATGACAAATGACAATCCCTAGATTGTCATAGCTATTCCGGTGACGTTGGAACCTTGGTCGAAATCATCCTTTTTAAACCAATGACACATCCATCCATGCTTGATAAGCTAGTGTGAAAATGCCCCAGATAATGGCCCTTACATGCTACACATCAGATTCTATGATGACTAGTACATGCTTAATAGTAGACTGGGCTAAGAGAAATGCTCTGACACATAATTGTTATGGTTATTAACTGTCATCATCATCATCATCATCAAGAATAATGTCATATTTACTTGCTTGTTGTATAAAGTTGGTAGTTCAGAGCCGTGTCATCACCCATCATCTGAAACTCTTTTGGCTTTTGGTAGATACTCGAAAGAGATACCAGATGCATATGAGAGGCTGCTTCTTGATGCCATTGAGGGTGAACGAAGGCTGTTCATTCGTTCCGATGAACTGGATGCTGCTTGGGAGCTGTTCACGCCGCTGCTCAAAGAGTTGGAGGAGAATAAGATAGCCCCCGAATTGTACCCTTACGGGAGTTGCGGGCCAGCAGGAGCACACTACCTTGCCGCGAATTACAACGTCCGTTGGGGAGACACTGCTTCAGATGCGTAAACAATTGCTTTTGCTGTCATTTGAGCAGAACCTCCCAATAAATAATTTAGAGATTCACAGTAGTGCAATAATATTTGGCGAGAATTCTCATGAATAGCGAGGAATGTCTGCGTGTGTGTTGGAGAGAGAGAAAAATATGTTGGTAATCTGCAATTTTGACAGCACAAGGGAACTGTGTTTTATAGGTTGGTTAGAATCTTCAAGCGTTGTAGTTGGGTTTCTTCCTCTAGTGTGAGATTTCTTGTGATTTATAGATGAGAAGGCCATCGATGCAGCTGGGCTGAACATTCCTATCATGTTTATTTTGTTCTTTCTTTAGTGCTGATCACTTTGAGGAAGTTTAGTTTGCGTTTACAAAGGTTATGTGTCAATTGGATATATCATGATGCCTTGTCAGTATGACATATAGAAAGAATATTTTATCTTACTCAATAGTTAGAAAATAATCTCTAGACATGCTTTCATTCCAAATTCCAGACTACTCCTAAACTCCTCTCGAATTCCTTCAGTCAATCACTGTGTCATCATATACGCATCTCCTATGTTTCTATGTGGTGCATGCATCATATGTCTACTTCTCACGTCCCAAAAATCCATGCGATTACGTGTCACAATGTGACGCTGTATGTTTTGCCTCTTATACTTCCAAGTCACAGGCAAAACTGGGTTTGGCCTCCCTCCTCCTCTACTCTCTCGACCTCGTACCCTCTTCCCAAATGGGTCTCATCCGAGTGTCCTGCCCAACAACATACGTGGAGGCATATCCACGCATCCATTCATGGAAGACTCGTAACAGAATCAACAAGAGCAGTCAAAAAAGTCTTCCCCTTAACAGAAACAAAGAAATGGAATACCTCGCAACGAAATCTATTCGATGAAGCTTCTGCCACAGTTCAGAAAGATGCGACAGTCATCACATTCATTTGCCTTGATGCTCCAATATAGGGCTGAAGACCATCCAATTAATTAGCGATCATAAAAGCCCAAAACACGAGTCATCTACCAGATACTAGTTCAAAAGATCTAAAATAATAGAACAACGAAAGCAGATATGATCCTGCCCGGTGCATGATAAAACGGTATTCTTTCACTCAGACCGATGGAAGCTCGCCGCAGTCACTAATGACGACATTCTTTTTAGGGCGATCACCACGGTCAGTCTCCTGTGACTCGATTTGCCTTACCACTTCCATTCCCTCCAGAACTTGACCAAACACAACATGCCGCTTGTCCAACCATGGTGTCTGCACGGAAATCAGTAATTACAGAGGTCATACTCAGATTTCTTTGCATTAGAATCAGAAATATGCTGTCTCACTTCTAATGGAACAAGCACAGGTAGGAGGAACAAAGCAGAAAAGATTATTGCTTTGACTTAGATAATCTTTTTTTTTTTTAACGTGGATGATATTTTTGAACTTAACTATCCAGATCAGTGCCTGAAAACCTTTATTAACTGCAGATAATAATCAAAATTTCAATATTTACTTTCTTTCAGTAAACCGCCCGACAGCTATCCAATGACCTAACCATGAATTTTGCTATGGTGTTTCCCTTGTATAGTTGAAGGACCACGTATATGGACAGATGAGTTTGGGTGGTTCACGAGGTGACTAATTGTCCACCCCAAACAACAACAGTTATGGCAGCAGTGACAAACATCAAATTAAGGGGAAAAGAAAACGAAGATCATGAATATATTACCTAGCAAAGTGTGTAAATAGGTATAAAGCTGGAATTCGTTCACCAAATAAAAAAGAATCATCAACAATAGACCAAATGGTTTTTTAAAGAGTGAAACATTTTAGACTTCGATGAATGTGAAGATAGAGGAGGATTTTAAAACTTTAAAGTCCTGTTGGATCATGTCCTGTTGAAAAAGCAACAACTTTGTGCACAGTTTGAGACCTTAACTGTAAACTAAATTCAACTTATAAACTAGATTGCTATGATAAAATAAAATGCATCAACAGTTTCATAAGGCCAGAACCAGATGCTGGAATCAGTTTCAATAATTAAGCTGAGTTACCTTGACAGTGCAAATGAAGAACTGGCTTCCATTGGTGTCAGGTCCTGCATTTGCCATACTCACAATTCCAGGTCCCAAATGAGTCACTACAAAAGTTTTTCTTAGATTAGAAAAATTTTTGTTTTGGTTAACTTTGAGTACAAACAGTTGAATAAATTTAACTTACATTTGAAGTTCTCATCCTTAAATGTTCGGCCATATATGCTTTTGCCACCAGTTCCCTGAAGTCCGATAAACAAATTTTAAGAATAAAAAAGATGATATGTCACTTTTTAGGTATAACCACTACTAAATTTTCAACTAAAACTGTTGAAAATCATTCATGCATGACTTGTGCAATTGAATAAAACGCATAAAAAACATCATTAAAAAAAAATGATCAGACATGGTAATTTGAGACTTTAGCTTTATACCAGAGCAACATGGGAAGAAAAATAAATCAATTATGCAGCTATGTAATTGAACAAACAGACTACACTAACTTGTAGTTTACAGGGAACTAAATCAACTCAAAATGCATAAGATGGAAGACAGATCCCAAATAACAACTAAGCACAACACGAGATAATCTGTTGAACACAGAGCAAGGAAACCCATCTAATGTTTGATAATAAATTCATTCTAGCCTGAATTCTAATGTTCTTAATGAATAAAGCATAATAAGAAATCTCCAAAAAAAAAAAAAGAGAGAGAGAAAAAGCTCCACTGTAAATTCAATCTAAGATGATCATTCAAGCAAGTAGGAACTAGTCAAAACATACAAGAAAATAAGCAACTGTCATTCATTAATTAGCCAAAATTCATTTCGCCCCATCCTTCCCCCCTTTCTTCCCTCTTCTTCCTTATCACATCAAGAGGACTGATTATAATGCAACTCTACCCCTATTCTTTTGTTTGTTTCCAACTTACTTCGCTTGTCGATCTCTCTTTTGCATGTTAAAGTGAAGGAAACTTAGTAGTCCATGAGAAACAAACAAGATTTTTCACGTGTTTAGTTAAGCTTTCCCTTATCAAACAAATAATATGGCTTTTTTTATATAAACATACAGTGAATTATTTATCTGATTTCAATCTTCATCAAAGATTTCTCTGAATTCGTATAAAAACGCCAACTAAGTTCTTTGAAACTGAAAATGAACACCAGGAAGCAAATTTAAAATGATAAAATGTACAAATTCCCCAACTAGAAAATGCATTTTCCAACCACATGTCTCCTGATGATTCTTATCACAATCACATCGTGGAAGCAACTAGGTGATAAAAATAAATACTGCAAACCAATTAAGTCATACAAGGAACTGTTAATTGTTAAGGGAGGTTTCTATCATCATGTTATTCAGCTTCTCAAGAATCAAAATTTCAAATATGAAGCAACCAGGATAACTAACCACAGAATTACGATCCACTAAATAGTAACTTTATGCTCGCTCTCGTTGACAAAGGATATAAAAGTATTGATTAGAGAATATTCCTCCTCCAGTGAGCTCTGTTTAGGTAATCAAATCCAAAGATAGTTCCAGTTTCCATCAAAAGGCCTCAGAAAATAAAGTTTATGGAGGGAACACGAAAGCCAATAAATTGGTTCTCCCCAGTCTCCTAATCCATGACCAAAGGCCAAGTGAAATCATCCCAAGCTACCCGTAAATCAACAAAAAGCTATAACCAGAATGAACTTGATATTTACAGTCCACATACAGGCCAATTGGTGTCTCGACTAAGATGACCGCATCATCAATCAGCATGACTACTACCATGATTATCTAAGCATATGGTTGGCTTGCAGTAACCGTTAAGCTAGTAATTTTTCATGACTGAGTACCAACAAATGGATTTTTATTTGGAGAATCTTCTATATGTTCATCAAAGTAGCATTCACATGTTTATGAGGATTTCTGAATCAACATACAGAAGAAGATCACCAACACTATGTCAGTACTTTACCTTCAAACGTTGAAAGATCTTGTCGAACATCATCTAAGATCAAGAAATAGATAAAATGTTTGTTTGCTTGAGATATCCATTCAGAGAAGTGCTGATGTAGGATCAAATAAAATTATCTTCTTGATCCTCTTCAGCACTTGAATGTAGCTTCTGAATCCTTTATTCGACCGCAAAAATGCATTGTAGGATTGGGCTAAATATCTTTAGGTCCTCTCCACACCCTAAAAGCTGATAATCTTCATCTTGTATATTTTAAATTAACTTATTTTTGAATGAAAATTAGATTTGAATAACATCTATATTTTTAGACTTTGTACTTCTAAATGAAAATAGATAAAATTGGACCCCATTTAACTGGTCTTGAATAACATACATCTGAACTGACTTGTTTGCTAAGTTTTACTTGTACAAGCAACAAATGTTTTGATCCTCATCGTTGAATCTGACCAATGGAACCAAGATAGCAATTATAGACTAGAATAATTCAATTCAAAATTTGCTAGTTGTTCCTTATGGACCTTACCATTATTAAATTTATGCACAGCCGTCATATCAATACATCAAAGAAACCTAATCTAGTACCATTTTTCTGAAATGTCAATATGCCTAAACAACAATAACATCCTAGAGCTATCATGTGTCAAAAGAGAACTTCACATAAAAGTCATGGTAGAAGGTACAGAAGCACATACATTTCCCTGATCGAAGTCTCCCCCCTGAATCATGAAATCCTTGATGACACGATGAAATGCAGATCCCTTGTACCCAAAGCCCTTCTCGCCTGATGGAAACATAATTCTATAAGAAAATGCAAGGAAATTTTGGTCCATTGTAGAAAGAACTATGAACAGAAGGTACAAGTGATTTACCGGTACATAAAGCACGGAAGTTCTCTGCCGTCTGGGGCACATCATCCCCATAGAGACCTATCACGATACGTCCAACAGGACCCCCAATGCTAATATCAAAGAACACTTTGGTGGTAACCTTCGACTGCAAGTCAGAAACCTGCAAACGAAATCCAACGATGCCGAAACACCGCCGTCATGAAATCAAAATAATTCCAATCAAGAACCCATTCCGTTTAGTGCAATATAAGCCAATACCCCTATGACCTCAATCCCAGTCCAATTAAACTTAACCGTGACTTGTGATTATAGCATGGAACCAAAATGGGGCGCATCGACTGCAATGCAAGGTTACAGGAAGCTCGAAGAAAAAGCCCAATTCCAACTGGAACAAAGAGAAAGAAGAACAAAAGCCCTGATATCGATTGGCGGACCTTCAGTTCGGCACGAGGGGAGGTGGAGAAGCGGGCGGTGGACCGCGAGGAGGGAGAGGGGAACAAGCCAGCGGGGCAGGAGAGAGCGGTGGCGGACGAGAATTTCCGGGAATCGAGAAAGGCTCGGTACGGGCTCAACAGAGGCGTCCGTCCTAAGGACCTCGACCCAGCGACGATCGCCGGACGGACGCTCGCCTGCGAAGTAGAAGATAAAAGAGAGAGAGAGAACACTTAGTAATACACGAAGGAGGAAGAAGAACTGGGGTGTGGGAGAGAGCGCTTACGAGGAATGGGAGGGAAGCCGCCATTAACAGAGACAGAGTGAAGCCGATGGAGATGAATGAGCACGTCCTCTTCGCTATAAAGGGTTTCCTTGCATTTTATATACAGACACAAAACCCTCGGCAAACTATGGCATAACGGAAGACCTAATCCCCACCCATGAAATGAAACTCGAGTGATGGCCCATTAAAAGAAGCCCAACCCAACACAAAAGAGATTTATCGTAACGGAATCAAGAATTTGTCGTTTAGTAAGTAGATCAATTAATAAACTGATATATTCAATATTAAAACAATTATAGTTACATAATATTCGATAAAATTAATTTTATAATATAATGAAAAGATTATTTTTCTTCGATCCGATAAGACAGTTTGATTTGGGTTTTATAACTATGATAAAATAATAATAATACAAAAAGGTAGAAACAGAATATGACATTCACACCCACCAAGAAAAGCATGAAATATACATTGAAAGGCTCTGCGCGGAAGAAAGCTCTCGTCGATGAGGTCCTTCTGAAGTCAAAAGGCCGGCCGAAGCTTGAACGCTTGCGGACATGCGCTGCGTTGTGTTGATGAAGAAGCTTATCACAGCAGGTGAGGAAGACTCTAGTTCTGCTACAAGTACTAGCAAACAGAAAAGAATCTGTAAACCTATGGAAGGCACGAGATATGAAAGAAACACTAAGTTCTCCGTAGAACTAACACTTCATAATGTACAGACACAGAGCAACTAGAAATCCCCAAGTTGGGTGTCGAGAATAAACATATAACTTAGATAAGTAATCAGCAATCGGTCCGTCTACACCGATGACAATTTTTCACTGATATCGTTTCAACTATTTCCTACCAGTAATATCTAGAAAGTAAAATGAGTTCAGTTTCAGCAGCACAGCGTTTGATCAAAGCACAAAAGCAGTTAAAAGGTATGACCTTGTTAACTTTCTGGTCGTGCTGCCGGAAAACTATCTCCAAGATAAAAACAGCTGCTCGAAATGAAATCGAATCAGATCCAGCGGTCGAGCCACACTCTTGCTTGGGAAGAGGTAATCTTTCTTTTCACAAACGTAGTCTAAGAACTCCATAAACAAACAGATCTGATCATGTCAAGTTAGCGACTTTGTAACCCTCTGTGCATAAGCTACTAAATGCAAACTGGAAAGTAGCCAGGATTTTATCCTATCATCACCTAGTGTTCAAGTCCAGCTCCCCAGCTTCTCGCCATTCACCTTGTTCTCCGGTGTCTCCATTCTCAGGTTCATTCTCATCATTCAAAAAATCCTCTGATGGCTCTTCATCCTCTCTTTGAGCATTTCCCCACCCATGAATTTCGTCCATGTTACCTGCCTGTTCTTGCCCCATATCATGGCCAGAAACCTCGTCACCAAGGGAACCAGCAGCGCCAGCCCTCACTGGGGCACGAACATACATTTCTGCATGGGCCTGGGCATCTGCTCTAGCATGTTCAGCCTGAACCATTGCCATCCGCATCTTGGCCTCTGCTGCTTCCCTACCAGCCTTCTCTCTGGATTCGATTTCTGCTCTTATTCCTAACAGAGCTTGCTTCTCTTCTTGCATTAAAAACTGCTCCATCATAAGCCTCTCCTCTGACCTGAATTCTCCTTGTGCTCTCTTTCTTGACATTATGTTGAAAGCAAGGACTTGTTTCTCAAATGTAGTGGTAAACTCTGCAATCTTTGTGAGAACGTTGTGGTCCCATTGCTGGATCCGTGAAAATATATGACCAGTGGTATCACTATCAAGGATCCTGTCATCTTCTTCAGCTTCATAATCAGATACCACATGGTATGGCAGCAGCCTAGAAAGTCAGAAGCAAACGATCAAATGAGTCCTATTTCTGGACTGCAAAATCAATTGATCCAAAGTCATGCAGTTTCCACATAATAAGCTATATGCTAGTAGTCGATGAAATGGTCCACAACAATAAAGAGCTCAGCAGCAAAAACTATTCTCAAAAAAGAAAAAAAAAAAAGAAGAAGTGACAGATGTAAGTAGAATGCAAGTGCAATGAACACCTTAGAAGCTATGCAAAGTTATTAATTTACTGTTTTCTCAATCTCAGGTCTTAGAGCAACATAAACCAGTCATACAGAAGACTTTAGTGCAAGACAGTAATCTGATCTGTCAAAGACTTGATCATGGTAAAGATCAATAAAAAACACCTTTCACATAATGAGAATTCCAATTTATCTAGTCTTGTGGTTTCCTCAACAAAATGCTACAAGTCACTATATAAAAATAGTATATGACAAGTATTATAAAAATGAAAAACTAATAAAGTTAAAACAATATAATCCACATGCAAGTATAAATACTACCAACGGTATTATAAACACCAAGTAATCCTTAAGAACACAACAAAAGTGTAAAGCTTCCCAGATAGTGATGCTGGAGAAAGCTGCAAGAAATGGATCCGCCGTATTAAAGTACTGAAACAACATTTAAGCTTGCCTTAATATCTTCCAATATCCCAAATATTTCTACTTAGCAGTTTAAACTATGGACCAATTACATATTAAACCTTGTGCCCTTTGTCTCTTACAAAGGTTTCTTCTCATGAATCTCTCTTTTTTATATAGCCTAGTATCTTTAATCTAATTTGTATTAGCCACAATACAAGGTGATTTTATCAAAGTTGAAGTAGAACAGTTGTAAATGCATCTTACTCTCATTCCATGCTTCAATCTCACCTTTTATTTCAGTGCCTTAAGTCCATAATTCATTAGTGAAATCATGTATATATCTCAGTGAAGACTGGCATCATCATTGGACTTAATGAGAAAGACCTTTTTTTTCCCCGAAATATACATAGCTTGAGGTTAAGGTATATATGTGAACCATTTGCACTCATTTACAAAGCAAAATTTCTAGTTGTTAACATGCAGTATAGTCTGGGGAGAACAACCTAGATCTAGGTGCCCAACTAAATGCCTACAGAATACCTTGGGTTCACATACCTACTTAATCTCAAACACTTAAAATTATGTTAGTACATAATCATTTTCAGTAACTGAAGAAGTAATTATTGGAATACTACAGAACACTGACAGTAGAAGTCACTTTGGTGGCCAGTTATCCATGCAAACAACTTAGCCATGGTCTCTCCATATTTTTGGATAATGTCAAACTCTCAACAAACATGTGATACAGGAGTTAAGCAACAAGAAAAAAAGAGATAGGGAATGGAAGAGGCACACTAGATTGCTTTTGATCAAACATGTAGACTATAAAAACTTAACCAAACAACCAAACATTTATATATTATAATGCAGCCTGCTTGCTTTACCAAAAAAAATTTGTTATTTGCTTTCTTAACCAATATTTCATTTGTTACGGTTCCAATAATGAATGTAAGAAAGTTTTTTCCTTCTTTTTGTTCTAACGACAAAAAGTAAGAAAGCAAGTGAATCCCGTAATTCCTCATCATCCAATCAAACCTCCCTATCGTACTGTCTCAATTAATAAGCAATTTGTATACAGACACTAAATTTAATCTTGCACAAAGTTGACAAATGTGGAACTTAACACTCAACACTTGACAGTGGTACTATGGAGATACTTGTTCAAAGAAGATACTAGAAAGATTAAATTTCAGAAATGAAGCAGCAAGATAAACCCTGAAGGTATTCTTTAATGTCAAAGATAACTATAAAGGTTAAAGAAGATTAACATGATGAAGCTCACTGTCAAGAGATGTTTTGCATGAAAGATCATCTTAATGTAGTAACCATGCCCGGCACTCATATTATCTAAAAAAAATACCATGGTGTTCGAGCAATCTATTAATTTCCTAGGCAACACTGAGGATGTTGGATAAACAAGCTGAACCCAAACCCCAAAATTTACATCATAACAAGAGATCTTTTGCATGAAAGATCATCTTAATGTAGTAACCATGCCAGGCACTCATATTATCTAAAAAAAATACCATGGTGTTCGAGCAATCTATTAATTTCCTAGGCAACACTGAGGATGTTGGATAAACAAGCTGAACCCAAACCCCAAAATTTACATCATAACAAGAGATGTTTTGCATGAAAGATCATCTTAATGTAGTATCCATGCCAGGCACTCATATTATCTAAAAAAAATACCATGGTGTTTGAGCAATCTATTAATTTCCTAGGCAACACTGAGGATGTTGGATAAACAATCTGAACCCAAACCCCAAGATTTACATCATAACCAACAAGAAAGGACATGATTTCTACGACAAAAGTAGCTTCACTAGAACATAAAGGATTCCCTATAATCTGGATCAGTTTATCACCCTAGTTTGGCCAGCTGTGTCTAATCCATAATTTCTTACTAGATTGGCCATAAAGATGCCACTAGCTTCCTTGTGGTACAAAAGATTGTCATCGTTGGTTAGAACAAGAAAAATAGCTGCTTTCCTGGAATTTAGAGAAATGCCTAGTTCTTGCAGTCTGGCTTGATTGTTACCTCCCGATCTGGCTACCTCTCAGTAAACAAGATGCAAATATTGCTGCTAATTAAGCAAAATTCAGGAGACAGATGTTGAGTTCCAGTAGAGCCACCAACACTCTCTGCAGATGCCCCACCTATTCCTCCGTTATATCGATCTGTAGATCCTAATTTCCCCCAACCCTTTTAAAACCTAGCTATAAACCGTAATTATTTCCTCTACCAACATCAAACTCCAAAATCCTCCTTTTAGAAGAAAAAGGCGAACAGGCAACGAAACCCTAAGATCGCAAGGGAGCTACAGATCTAAGATCCAACAGAAGAAGGAAAAGAAACGAAACCCTAGAAAGGGGGCATACCTGAGCACGGCATCCTCAACGGAGGCGAAGGGGCGTTTGAAGTCGGGGTTGCAAACCATCAAGGCGTCCTTCTGCGCCATCTCAATCTCCAAGGGGTTCCCAGGCCTCCCGACGCCGACCCCGACCCCGACCCCTGTCGCCGCTGGCCTCGCCGGCTGGGACTGCGAAGCATGGTGGTGGAGGTTGGAGGAGGTAGGCGGCTGTGAGGAGGAGGGCTGCGCCGGCGGAGGAGTAGGGGCCTGGAACTGGAGGGATCGGAGGCCGGGGGCGCGGAGGTGGGCGTCGATGTTGGAGGGGAAGCGAGACATGGCCTGCTGCTGCTGCAGGAGATTATAAGGCGATTGGTGGTGGGCAGATGGCTGCGATTGCTGCTGCTGCTGTTGCTGCTGCTGCTGTTGTTGCCGTTGCAGTTGTTGCTGTTGTTGGAGCTGGAGTTGCTGCTGCTGCATCAGGAAGAGCTGTTGCTGGTGCTGCTGCAAAAGGAGCTGTTGCTGATGTTGTTGATGATGCTGCTGCTGCTGCTGCTGCTGCGCTATGGAATTGGCATTGTTGTTGCTGTTGTTGTTGGCCTCCGCCATGTCTCTTGGTCACGCTCGGTGCGGGATGCTTGTTTGCCACCGAGCGAGAAGGCCACAAGGGTAATGGGGGGTAAGGGGCTAAGGCACAATAGTAGGTGAAGGGACGGCTGGGATGATGGGATCCGTGCTGGAACGGACAGGATTTGATATGGTGGCGCCACATGAAGGGTGGATTAGCCGATGTAATAATGTCTTGGGGTGTTCATATTGGATACCACAGCCTCCACCGTTCTTTTGTTCTTGATTTGTGATTGGAATCCCCGTCTGAAATTAAAACTTATTGCAAAAAAAATAATTAATAAGTGAAATTAAGTATTTAAGATGATAACAGATATCGTATTTTGTTTGTTAGTTTGACGCGCACATGATCTCGTGAATACCGAACACCGCAAATGCTCGAACCACCGTTCTCCCCTCGTCTTTTAAATGCCATCGCCTGGGACGACCTTTCCCTCCTTACATCAGATTCCATGGCGCTCAAGGCCGTGCATATCGACGACGTTACGCTCGACCAGCCACCGGAGCCGCCGCCGTCGCCCTCTCCTCCTCCGCGTCCTTCCGCCTCCACAAACGTTGATCCCACTCGTCTCCCTCACTCGCCCTGTCACTTGGAAGTTGGAACGTCAATGGGATGAGTGGGGGCGGAGTGGGAGAATAAGGCGGAGAGTCTGGAGGTGATCGGGCACCGTGGGAAGGGGATCAACGCGCTGGCTTAGACGGACCCACGGCTGAGGGAGGTGAAGGAGAACTCGCTCCGCTCCTTCAACGAGGCCGCTCGATTCCCCCATCGACTTCGTGGAGTAACCATACCTCTATTGATCCAACCGACTTCGTAGGATTCTTTCGGGTGGTGATCGAGCAGCTTTCCTTGTCCACGAGAACCCTAAACAGAATAAAGCTCAAGGCACTGAGTAAAGCAGTTGATGCGGAGTAAGACAACCTTGACGAGCAGCCGGGGGAGGCGTAGGTCGTCCGGGAACGGGCGGTGGCGTGACCGCTTGGAGGGTCACGGCCTCCGACGACATCGGGCCATGGAGAGCTTGGCAACGAAGAAAGCATGGGCGAGACCGGTCGATGAGGCTTTTTTGAAGGCCTCAAAGAACCGGGCCGGGCCGGACTAAACTTTGAGACCTTCAGACCACCTTGACAACCGGATTGTTGTGAGGACTCTGGCCCACGGCGACGACTAACCACGAGGGAGAGAAGAGGCGGTGCACTGGGCAACGGCAGGGAGAGGAGGTGACGTGCTGGGTGGTAGTGGCGAGACGAGGTTGAGGGAGACAGCTACAACGAGATCGATGTTGCATTGGTACTATTGGAACATTAAATTTATCTTTTTATTCTTTTTATTTTTATTAATAAAACTAATATTATTAAGATAAATAAATATAAATATTTTATATTTATAACTATAAGGATGTTAATATAATTTTTTTAAATATAAAGATCAAAAAACTAAATATGACATAATTAATATGTAATTAGTCCATCAAAATTTATGTGCACATTTGGGTCAAGTAGAATTTGCCCTTAGATTCAGTTCATAGTTCTTGTGACCTTCCAAGTTTCTGGTCCAAACCTACTGATTGAAGCTTTTGTTGTTCTATCTGTTATTTATCTTGGTCAAGTCACTCATATCCAAACAAGTTATTATTTGACATGGATTGATGGCCCAAGTTGTGTCACTGCAAGAGCCACACAAATAGCAGATTGTTTTCTTCTGCAAAGAATAATTCATCAACTGTTATTATCTTTCCCTAAGAGAAATTGACAGGTTGATGAGATCCATCACATTATAGCTCACAACTGTTGCTCATCCTCCTGAGCAAGGAACCTTTATGCTTGTATGCATGTGCTGCTTAGATCATGGGGACAGGGTGGTAGTAAATCCAGAAGCATTGACCCAAGTTGCATTGTGAGCTTCATTTAGTTATAAGAAATGCCTTGTTTTGTCAAACAAGCAAGCACAAGAAGCTTTTGAACACCAAGTTCTTAGTGGGAAGACTTGAGATATCTCCTTTACCTTTGTTGTAAACTATATCATCTCCCCAGTCTCTTTGAAGGTTGGATCCACATTTGGTCAATGGTTTTAAGGGAAATTACTTTGCAAGATTGGGCAAAAGAAGATGAAAGTGACTTAGGAGAGAGCTTGCAATGACAAAGTACACTTATGTAGAATGAAACATCATGATAATTAAGATTACTGAGTCACTTCTCATTTTGTGACAGGAATAATAGCTCAAACATAGTAGCAAAAAAATTAGCTGAGGCAGGTTAAATGAACAATATTATTTCAATGGCCATGAAATTTTGTGATAATGCCAATTCACAATTTTTGAGTGCAAGGTGATAAAGGCTCCTAATGCAATACTGCAAATTCTAATAGATGTGGAAGGGAAAAAAAAATTCTTAGCTATAAATTGTTCAAAACAGTTTGTCCTAATATGTAGCCTGCTTAATTTAAAAAAAAAAACTATTCACAGATTCGGCTGACGTTTACAAATAAAGAATGTTGTTTTTCTTCTCAATTACTTTTTCTGTATTTTACCAAAATATTGTACAATCTAGTCATCAAAGTTCAATCAATTCAAGATATTTGTAATTCCTCTTATTTGTTTTGGCAAGTCTATCATTCATGTCAAAAAGAGTTTTGAATACCTAACTGGCTGCTGTTCACTTTCAGCTGTATAAAGATAAAGAAGGTTTGGATTTTTATTTAGATTTTTTAGACTAACAGTGCATGATTTAAATTCCAATACAAAAAAAAAAAAAAACTTAGGCTCACAGGCAAACCAAGAAATCGAATAATGTTAGTGTTACTTGTCACTGAAAAATCTAAGTTCTGATTTGTGGCGCTACCAATCCTTGATTTTTGTTATGAAATCAATCAAAGATCAAGAAAAAAATATCAACACACTTTGATGGGTAACACAGAAATGCACACTATAGTTATCCCGAAAATCCATCTCTGTTTCCAATTAAAGTTATTTCAAATATAGAATCATGATTCTCTGAGAGTTCCTTTTCTTTATGAGCCAAGACATGAGGGTCTGATGCTAGTGTTGCCCAACACGGAACACTAAAGAAAACCGAGAAGCACTACAGTAAATTTTAATCAAGTTTCATATTCTTCTGAAGATTCATGCATTCCCCTAAAAGTCATGCAACCAAGGCTAATTATCACAAAAGCATAGGGGAATGATGTCATTTGTGGAAGTAGTTAGTCAAACTTGGGAGGAGGAGAGACATGAGAAACATGTCGCATAATCTGCAATGCCAGTCACCATCATGAATTCTGTCTTCCCTTATAATTCCAATTTTATGTTTGTCTTTTATCGCAAAGAAAGGCATTTTGATATGTGTTCCTTCCAAGGAAGAGACTCAAGGATAACTCCGACATCCAACATCACAAACACATGAACACACAGAAATCACAATTCCACTCTTCCAACTCTTCTCTGATACCCACAAGTGGGACTGTGACGTTAGATGCTTCCCCAAAGGAGTAATCAAGAAAGTGAGAGCCATTGAAGCAGAGACTGAGAACCATAAAATGACTAAGACTTTAGGTAGCATAACAGTCACTAATTGATCACGAGAGTATCACCCTTTTCCGACAATGGCAGATCTGCTATCTCAGGTTGCTTGGCTGATTCAACTAATGCCCACATCACTTTGGTTGATTCAACTACATGCTTGCTGCTTGCTGACTCATTCAACTGTAGATGGCTTGTGGATGGTGAATTGTGAGGTTGCAGAGGGGTAGCACCTTAACTTATCATGACACCTGATCCTGATATCTATCTATGCATTAAGCATGCCTCCTCTGTAATCAAGTTGTACTCAAGTCCCAGCAGATGTTCCACTTTAAGACTTGGACATGCTTCGATCCCTATCGAAAATTGTGATGCTTCTCTATGTAGGATGATGAAACAAGCCAACCTATTCATATGTTCATGTAGCCATGTAGGTAGGTAAGCTAGCCCTAAATTCCTTATGGGACAGCAGATGCTAGGTCCAAATTTTGACTCCGTGGAACACAAGAAATGCCCAATAGGGTTGATTTCACTTGCTTGCTTCAGTGGGAAAAAAAAGGACCCATTAGGTACTTGTTTGTTGTTAAGTACAAGAAACAAGAACAAACAGATATTTCTGAAGCAGAAATGCTTATCTGTGAAGCCCTATGACCCCATGCCCTATGTTACTTGCTGCCCCTCGTCCCACCATGTGCAATGCTCTACCCAATTCTCCCCTCAATGTATGAGCTTCTCCGGCTCTATCAATTGAAATAAACAAAGCAAGGGCAAGGCAAGCAAGAGAACACATAAAAACGGATCTTGTACCTCGTTGACGTCCTCTCTTCTTCTTCCTCCTCGGCCCCTCTTCGATCCCTGCACGCAAACCCCCTTGACCAGAAATAATAATAATAACAAGTTGTGAATTATCTAATGAGAAGAAAACATCAGTAGCTACACTCATGTTTTACACGGCCGCATGTTGGCTGTAGATAGCACACCTCGAGCGCACTTGTTCTTCCCGTATCTCCACATTGCAAGTGGGACATGACATCTCTCCCTTTCCTCCCCTTCGTCTCTCTCTTGGCAAATGAACGGGATTGCCTTCCCCCTACGGCAGCAGCTGAGGCCATGCGATGTCAATGCCGCAGTTTCCTCCACACACGCATGTCGTTGCCTTGCGCTGCCACAGCTTTTCCCCTTTGATCATGTCGATTTCTGGTGGAAGTTAATGCCCTTTCTTCCACTGTGGTATTAGATATGTGGTTGGGTTAGCGTCATTTCCACGGTAGTGGCAAATTTGTCATTTTGCCCCTGTTGTCTGCGGTTTCGGAAGCAAGTAGGTCCACTAGTCCGTGGCCAACGCGCATCCGAATCACCATTTATGCCCTCTCCAAGCTGCATATAACTACGCTTTGTGATGCGCGGGGATGTCTGATCACGGAAGATGGACGGGCGCGATTGGATCTTATGGCCCGAGGATGGTTTCGTCATAACAGAAAAATACACAGGTTTTATCTCAGGCCAGGATGAGTCGTCGTAAGACTGACGTAATAATGAAATGACTACATTGCCCTTTCAGTCATCGCGAAACCTCACCTAAAAGTATGAAACTTGGTGAGGGTAATTTGGTCAATGATAGATCGTAAAAGAAGAAAAAGAAAACACACCCTTTTCCTTTTTTTTTTTTTTTGTTATTTCGATGTGAAACATTAGTCTGATTTGATGTGCTAATTTACATCAAATATTTTTTTCAATATTTTACTATAATTAAAAGGAAAAAGTTCTTTATACATTGGTCTATTCAATTTGACTTCTTCTAATTAAAGAAAGCATTCTCCAGTTCCATTTTAATCAATGATTCTTTTTGTCTTCCTACTCCTAATCCTATATATACATATATATATACATATATACATATATATATACATATATACATATATATATACATATATACATATATACATATATATATATATATATATATATATATATATATATATATATAGAGAGAGAGAGAGAGAGAGAGAGAGAGAGAGAGAGGAGGAGGAGGAGGAAACTCTTTTGAGTTATGATGGGGTTTGTTGTTGGAGTTACTTCTCCTCCTGGAATTGCTCTGGCAGCAAGAAATATAGAAGAGGAAGAAGTCTTTTTTGCCCTGTTTCCTTCTTCTTCAACCTCTTAAGAGGAGAAGTTTCATATGACTTGATATGTTCTCAGATATGTGAATCGCTGTCACCAGACATGTTATTTATATTTGTTTAAGATGCGTCAAAGGTTTGAGTCCGGTTCACGCCACAGGAGTCGTCGCCTTGCGGCCGCAACCTCTCCTATAAAGCCCACCACCACCACCACCACTACCTCACCCACATCCCCACCCCCACCCACGCTCTCGCCCTCTCCACCTCCTTGTCCACTTGCTCCCTGCACCTTCTTTCCGCTAACCGGACGAAGAAAAAGCATGAATCGACCTTAAGCTCGACAAAGAGAGACCTCGCTGTCGTTGGTGTTGCTGCTGGGTGCAGTAGTTTCTTTCCTCTGTTTCCTGGTTCGAGTTGCAGATGGACAGGAAGCCGAGTGCTGTTGCGAGGCATGGAGTGCTGAGGCTCCCACCTGGGTTCAGGTTCCACCCCACCGACGAGGAGCTGGTGGTTCAGTACCTTAAGAGGAAGGCCTTCTCCTGCCCATTGCCTGCCGCCATCATCCCTGAGATCAATCTCGCAAGACTCGATCCGTGGGACTTACCAGGTGCGTCCTATAGCGATCCTTACTGTACCTGTAGCGGTGACTGAAGCCTTGTCCTCGCGGTGCTCAGGTGGGTGCGAGGAGGAGAGGTACTTCTTCAATCTGAGGGAGGCGAAGTACCCCAGGGGTAGCCGGTCGAACCGGGCGGCGAGGTCCGGGTACTGGAAGGCCACAGGGAAGGACAAGCAAATCACGTCTTCCCGGTGCAGCCAGGTGGTCGTCGGGATGAGGAAGGTTTTGGTCTTCTACCGGGGAAAGCCCCCGACGGGGACCAAGACCGACTGGATCATGCATGAGTACCGGCTCGCCGGACCTGAGACTAGACCCTGCATCTTCCCCCAAAGAAAGAACTCGACTCATGTGAGCTCTCCGTCTTCTTCCTCTTCGAGAATCTACGGTTTACCGGTAACTGTGTCATCTTTGCTGAGTCCTATGATGCTTATGATCACGCAGAGTTCGGTAGATCCGAGCGGCGACTGGGTGCTCTGTCGCATTTTTAGGAAGAAGAGGGCTACCAAGATGGAGGTCGGAACCGATGAAGCTGGTGAAGAAGACGAAGACCCCATCACACGTGATGGCTTCATTGATTTCATGGGGCAGAGAGGTGGCGATCAAAGTCATTCCACATCATGTTCATCCGGCTCGAGCTGCGTCACAGATCACTCCGATGGATCCAGCAGTACCGGAGAGGAGACCAGCTCTAGCAGATCACTTCCATAGGGACGAGAGGACTATCAAAATTCTCTGTATCAGTGTACAAAACCTCGAGTCTCCTCTTTTTTTTTCTTCGGAAGCCAAAGTCTAAATAATCTTTGAGCTATTGACTCTAGGATCTCTAGTCTTCTCATCCACTTGTAAGTGAGCTTTACGGAGCAGATGAACTGATGGTTAATGTGGAAGAAGTGTTCAGTGTTGATGCTGCCATGTGTCCCATTTTCTCCCATATTTGATATTCCCTCACTGTGGATGGCATCTGCCATGAACAGAGGATCCTATGCTGCAGCAGAGAGAGAGAAAGAGGAAGGAAAGGTGAGCAAGAAAGAGGAGGCATGATTCCATTTGGCTTGTGAAAGAGATGCCATGGGCCTCCGGGACCAGCTGGAAGAAGAGGGAGGGTGTGTGAGCTCAGATGCTAGTCAATGGCATCTGGGTCCCAACTTGGCCAAGAATATTTTGCTCAAGATTTTGCTTTGACATGAGGGAGGTGGAGCTCACATCAGATTGAGACCCATGATTAGTATTGTGTTTAATGTCCATCTCCACTCCTGACTTGGTCAGATGGGGGCATCTGTATCAGAGTCTGTAGAACAGTGGCCTCACAAGTGACAACTATTCTTCTACAGTCACAATATTAATTGTGGAAGAGCTGCTCCAAATCAACCAAATAGTACAGAGTCATGAGATGCTGTATTGTATGTCTGGCTATACATTTGGGTTACTCTCTCTCTCTCTCTCTCTACCTCTTCCATGGACCACTCTTGTGATAACTTCTTCTTCTCCAGTCATCTGTGCTGATTCAAAAGCTTGGAACGGTCTGGATGAGGACATGGAGTGGACAATCATTTGGATGGTGTGAGCTACTGCTACTTTTAGTGATCTGATGGAACATTTATCCTGTGGATGACTCAATGATGCAACTCTCCTTGGTCCACAAACAGCTCCAATTTAAGGTCATATCCACTCTATTCAAGAGCTAATGGTGAAACTGTTGATGATCATATATCTCCATATAACTTCTGACACTGTGCTAGTTTGCTGAATTCTGCAAACTTGGATAGACAATGATACTGCATTCACAGAACGCAACACAGTAAAAGGCTGGAACTGCTCCATGAAGGACATCCATGAGTGTTTGCTAGCTTCACGAACACACAACACGATCAAGCTGTGGTGGCAGCATGGGACAAGTAGCAAAGCTCCAAGCTTGCAGAAGGTGGAGGCACATGGGAGACTGATGCAGAATTCATTGCAGGCTGCCCAATACATTTGGCAAAGGCATCCATTGATTGCCACAACCAAAGTTTACAGAGATGAGGCAATTCTTAGCCAATCTCAACTTAATGACCCTAAAAAGTAGACACCACCCTCCTTTACAGGGATGAACAAAGAGTTCATGTGTCAGAACCTGACAAAAGCTGATCTGCAACCTCGATGACATGGTATCCCAGCTTACCTTGACTGCAACAATGGATGGTGTTGCAGTATTTTAAGGTCACACGACGAAGGAAACAAGATGTTCTGGAGGCTGCAATATTTTACTCAGACATGGCACAGATAAGAAGAACAAGGAGGGCAAGCAATAATACATAAGCTAACCTATGAAGGTGGGCAGAAGAAGAAGAAGATGGAGGGGATCTGAAGCTGCCATGAACAATGCATGAGCAGTATAATTAATTGCTTACGTGATTCCCACGACATGAGGCTGAGATGTGCTGCCGCTTAGGGTTTCTTGTGTGTGTGGGTTTGGGATCAACATCCCACTAAGGGTTTGGGAGTTCGTCCACGACACTACCTGTGTGTTTCCTTTCTCCCATCCCCGGTTCAATGAACGCTCTCTTGTACCCTTGCAATCCTCCTTGTCCCTTTCCTACCATGATAGCCAGATGATCTCACATCCTTATTCAACTGAATCACCTTTTGGTTTCGGCTTCTTCGTTCTAGAGGTTCTCGTGAAGCAGTCAATCCATTAAACATCAGGCTGGAGTTCTTTTATTGTCTTGTATTTGTCTTTGTCTGTACTGACCACCACCTGATGAGGGACTCTGAGCTGAACAAGAAAGAGAAGCATCACACTGCATGCCTTCATCATCCAGTTGAGAATTAAATGAATGGTGGTTGTAATAGCCATCATCAGTATGCTGAAGAAAGGAAAAGAAGAAGAAGAAGGTGTAAGCATAAAATATGTAATTATGCTATATCTAAAATATGAAAATAATTTATATTCCATGATTGAAATCAAATGTATAGATCTAATTTAACGCGGAATCTGTGACTATATCATTTCTTTTCTCTTCTTATGCTTTTCACATGACTCATTGAGATTGGTAGATTTTTTGGGAGAAAGGGTTTCTGGGGAGAGAAACTGAAATCCCTCGATGAAGAGGTGCGTCTGTATGTAATGTGTCAATGCTCTCTCAACCCCCTAGAGGTCCTGTCCTTTTATATGCGAGAACAGAGGGTCTACGATAAGATATAAAAAGATTTCCTCGGAACCCAATTAGTTATTATATTATATTATATATCTTGTTCAATTATAAAAAGGTCACAAAAACCTAACATAAGGTACCCATAAAATTAGAGACATGGGAGTATAGAGATCCTGTCGAGCTTTGCCTTCTGCTTGAATGTACCCATAAAATTAGGTTATCATTTGTATCATGACGAATGAATTGCGATGAGGATTATGGAATTGATGAGCCTAATTCATCTTATTTCAAAAGTTTAGGATTGAATAGTTCTATACAACATTAGGAACAATTTGAGGCAGGCTTTATTATAGGAATCCAATCCCAAATCAACCACAAGGCTCAGTTATACTTACCATGAATCTTGATATAGAGGAACATGTTTGACTTTTGAATGGGAAACAAATCATTAACATTCTTTTTCCTATTGGTGTAATTTTTTTAGGAAGATTAGAAAGTTGGTAAATTTATTTTTATTTTTTTGAGAAAAAAGTCTCTTGGAAAAAAAAAAGATAAATATAATAATCATCGTAATTTCGTCGAATTAGGTATATATATGTCACTCTCATGGGTCATATAACCTTACTAAACCCTTTTTTAAAGCCCTAATATTAATTAGTGGAATATTCATAACTTGCCAAAAAATTGTGATCTAAACCCACAAATTTACATTATATCTAATTTGTAAATCAGCTAATCCTAAATTCCATGACTTCATGTGTTCATCTCTCCTCAACTTTATATTATAATATATATATATATATATTAATTTTATAAATTAATTTTCTTAAATATCTCATCAATAAAAAAATCATAAACCCAATCAATCGAGTCTAGACAGCTCTTGGCCTAACCTTCATATTGACATCTACCTCAAGAAATATTCTTTAAATCCCTTTGAGTCAAACACTGATCATCGTTAGTATTATTCATAAAAAATCTCAAGAACTCCTCATTAGTTATATTTTTTTTGCTGCGAACATTAAGACTTAGTGATGATATTATCATTAAAAGAATTTTAATGATAATAAATATTTTATCATTAAAATATCATAACCAAATCTTTTAAATTTACAGATTAGTCTTTTTTTTTGCTAATATTATTATGAATATTTTGGATTCTGTAATTATAAATTATGATTATGATAAATAATATTTTCATGGACAAACAATATATTTATTGTCACTAAAATAATCAGTGGTAATGTTTATTTTATAATATTTTAAAATTTTAGATTTAAATATCTATTAAATTTAAAGAGATAAACGATCTGAACCGTCGACTCATATGTAATCTGGACCTAGAATTGCTTGATCAACGATTGAGATGAGTGTTACACGGAGACCTGCGTCTTATTCGTGGGTGAAACCTAAACCTAATTCGAGCGAACGACGACGTCTTCCTCCGACGATTGGCGAGCAGCTTCCCTGCACAGGCGAACCTACGGCGCTGTATTCTACTCACGGTAACTCTCTCTATATCTCTCCTTCCCCTTCACGACAACCTCTCTCACCCTCCTCCTCTCCGCTGTCCTCGCTATCTCCTTCTCCGTTGTCGTCCCTCAAGTTCTCCTCCGCTGTCTCGTTCTTCCCCTCCTCCACTTCTCGCCTTCTCCCCGGCAACTCTCTCCCCAATAGCAACAGCGCTCAATGGCTAGTGCGCACTAGTCAGGTAGTCTATTCTATCTCCCAGATAACCCTCGTTGGTTTTCTTGCACTTCCATACTTTTCACCCTCTCCAGGTAGAGATCAACAATTAGACTTCGTTCTAGTTTTTGTTTTCGATTCAATATGTATGCTTGACTTAGTGTGGTGCTAATTGACCAGATGGTGGCGAATCAAGAAATCATGGATAAAGATCGATTGGTTACTGCAACCGAGCAGGTAAAAGTTGAATCTTAACGCCTTTGTTGGTCATGTTTGATTGTTTCTGTCTAAATCGTGGGGCTGATGATTAACGGAGGCCTGTATTTCCAGTGAAGTCCTCGGCTGATAATAAAAGAATGATTATTTATGTATTTGTCCTCAATCTTTGGTCTAAATTGAGGTTGATTTTTTGTGATAGCTGCAAATTATGTTCTTTAGATGTCATTGGTACCAGTCCTTTTCTCATTTAACATGTTTTGTTGCACCTTTAAATCACGCCTTCTTGTTGGAATCAATGTGCAAAATTTTCTTTTGCGGAGAGTGTTTGTGAATATTCATGAATCTTTGGTTAGCTGCTTGTTGATTGTAGAACTTACGGATATACATTGCTATAAGTTCTTCAAACAAGGAGTTACTTATTATTCTTTCTTAATTTACAGGATATGTCTGATGAGTTGAACTTGAAAACAAGAAAATATTTACGTGGTGATGGTGCTAACTTGGAGGTATGTTATTCTTATCATTTAATTTGAAGCTTGTTTTCTTCTCATATGTAGATTTTGCTATATTGACTTTTCATCTTTTTTTTCTTTATGCTTCAGACTTTACGAGATAAAAAGTTGAAGGGCCAGCTTGCTGTTAGGGAAAAATTATATAGCCAGTCTGCAAAAGCTGCTGCCAAGGCAGAGAAGGTTCAACTGCGATATTTGTTTCTTTCACTAGATTACAACTTAATGCCAATGATTTTGTAGCTACATCTAGTGAACTACTTGGTGCTCTACAGTACATATATCATTTTGAAATTTAGCAGATTGTGAGGCATTAATGATTGCTAATGAGCTATGTTTTCTTATAGATTAGTTTAAATTAACTTAGGTTGCATGACTTGACACATAAGCAGCTTGACTACCATGCCATGTTTCTATTGTGCATTTGCTTTGGTAGTGACCTAGTTTATTCCATGAATTTTGAAATTTTACTTGCCATTTTGTTTTTTCTCCTTTTCCCAAGATTGCTATCTCCTACCATTTGCTGCTGGAAGATGTTAGTATAAATTTCTTTTTGCTACAGAATCATGAATGATTTTCTGTGTTCTATTTCTTTCAGTGGCTAATGCCTACAGATGAAGGCTATTTGGAACCTGAGGGTTTAGAGAAAACATGGATGGTCAAGCAGGAGTCTATAATTCGTGAAGTGGATGTTATAAGTTCAAGAAAGCCATTCGATATGATTTTACCTGGTAAAATTTTCTTTTTCTTGTTTGGAACTAAAAGTCAATCTGGTACTGAAATACTTTCAACCCTTGGATTACACAACTGTTTGTGACATCTCTAATTCGGGTGTCATCTGTCTTTCCTTTTATTATATTGGTTATATGACATGTCTGTTGTTATTCTGATTTTCTTTCGCCTCTTAGAATAGCCTTTGTTGGATAATATGTTATGCCCAAGTTGTCTTTTGCTTGATGATGTCCAGAATTAGGTCCATATAACCTCCAATATGCATCAAGCGGACGCTATATGTTGGTGGGAGGACGTAAAGGCCACCTTGCTATGATGGATATGATGAGTATGGATCTGATCAAAGAGTTTCAGGTTTGTGTTTGGTCAAGATTGCCCTCAATCTTTCATTGATAAAGAACCCAAACTGATATGCATGCATCTAATATGTTTGGAGTTTGATTTCATGTATGTAATATGAGATAGGGAAGATTAGAATATATTATCTTCTTTCTTCGGCAATACTACTTGTGAGGTTTGCAAACTGAGAAAGAATGACTAATGGAAGTTGTCTTATAATTCTGTGATACTTCTTTAACTTCATAAAAAACATACTCAAGCAAAGAATTATCCACTTCATCACCATTGATAAGTATTATTTGAATATACCTTGAAATGGACACAAAAATGTGTATGATCTTGTTTCCCGAGGGAAGCAAAAACAGGTGTCTGAGATACATATGTGATATTTACTTTAAACATGTCGAATGTAATTCACTACTTCACTCAGGCAAGCTGCATTTAGGCGTACATATAATGAACATCAGTTTGAATTTGTGATTTAATTATTATTATATAATTTCTACTGAGCCTTAGGTTGATAAATTTTCTCTTTTTCAGGTTAGGGAGACTGTTCGTGATGTTGTTTTCTTACACAATGAGCAATTTTTTGCAGTGGCTCAGAAAAAGTAATCTCTCTTGAAGTTTCAAATTTAAGAATAATGTACTTGCTTACCTCATTTGGATGATTATTTTTTCTTTTGTAATAATTCTTTTACTTTCTGAGATCCAGATAGTGACAAAATAAGCTTGATCACTCTGATAAACCTTCCACAAGCTTATTATATCAGGGAAAGTTACAGTGAACAAATTCTTTGAAACCCATTTTATTTATGAGAGAATCTAGACTGTTATATTTGAGTTGCAATATTTTCACAACAGAAGTTTTTAAATTTTAAGAGTAAAGATAAATCTAGATTGTAGATCTGTCATGCAAGAATTATTACCATGGGGGTGAAATGGATAATAGGAATTGATCTTTAATTCATTTAGAAAACAACTATTGAATGGATGGTTTTCTGAAATCTTAATTTCTTTAGTCAGCATCATGAATATGTTGCCTCTAGAAACTTGGATAGGATATCTGCATCTGATACGAGCAATGTATGTTGCACGGTATTGAGGTTCCACTTGTTAAAAAAAGTGTCAAGGTTGCATAAATCCTGATTTAGATTGTTGATTAATCTGTATAAATTATTAGATGGAGATACTGGTGCAGTTTGAGAACATGAGATTTCTCAAATCAGGGTGTATTAATTGATATGTATAGTGTGATAGATCAGGTTCCACCTGTTATTGGCATAGATGCATAATCTGTGAACAGAATGCACAAATATAGGGAAATGCCACTAATTTTTAAGCTATAGAGAGTATGAAGATCCTGCATAGCATCTCATTGAAGGCAAATTTCAATCTTGAGAGAAAAATGGTCAATTACTTGCAATTCCTAGGTAAATTGGCCAATCTATACATTAATTTTGATGTGATGTAAATCAAGATATTATTTTTTTGATCTATCATGAACTTATTAAAAACAATTGAGTTATGATTGATCATTTAAATGTCTTGCATGGTGTGCATGCATTTGCGCATGTGTTTGCTAAAGTTTCAACACAATTATCACAAAATATACAGACCTCAAAATCAGTACTATAATTAAGCAGTTGTTAAGTGCCTTGAGTGATGCATGGTCTATACATTTATATTTTGAGTGTGCAACGAAAGGATCAAACTAGTTTGTGTTGCTTTCCTGTTTGTGTAAATCAAGTAAATATTTGTTTAAGATGTTCACATCTTACTAAGATTCAATTTGCTCACATGCTTAGGACAAACACTAGTTGCAAAAGTTTCATTGACAATAATTTTCTCGGTATCATCACAAGCCATGTAAATTTGTTTATATATAGATTCTTCCAAGTATAACTGCCCAAGGCTTTGTCATCCTGTTTTTTTGCATTCGCTGGCTACTGTAAGATAATATCAAGTAAACATCCTTGTCAATTTGTCAATGCAGAACTGTTGGCTTGGAAATCTGCACTTTTGCTTTCGGTGTTTACTATGGTGTTTGTGTTTATGTTACTGTTACCATCTGAACTAGTGATATTAATTATCAATATGCTGGTCTTAAATTTGGCAGGTATCCGTATATATACAACAGACATGGTACTGAAATACACTGTTTAGAGGTAAGGCTTTGTGAACATGGATTATTGTTTTGACTTCTATTCCGAGGGGCAAAGTTTGTGTTTTTTTCTCGTAAACCTTTAACAACTTAAATTTCAGTAATTTCAGTTGCATTGAGGTTGTAACTTTCAGTCAACAGATTTTATTGCTTCTGCAGCTCTTGTTCATCTAGATAATGCTAAAGCATGACATAATGTTAGTCAACAGATTTTATTGCTTTTGCAGCTCTTGTCCATCTAGATAATGCTAAAGAATGACACGATGACTGAGATATAATTTGGCTATTTTTAGCAGAACTTCCAACACTAGTCGTGAATGCAACTGTTTAGTGATACTTGCCTTCACATTCTAAATGAAAATTTGTCTATTATATTTTAATACAGTGCTTATCTTTTTGGTTGATACTATGATAGGACTTCACTCATTAACCACAAAATGCCTGCTGTTCATTTAGTATATTGTTTTGTTGGTTGATGGAAGTTACTAACTGTTGTTTTGAATCTTAGGAGCATGGTGCACCTTTAAAGCTTCAATTTTTGGACAAGCATTTCCTCCTGGCATCAGTAAACAAGTTTGCACAACTTCATTACCAAGATGTGAGCACGGGTGTGATAGTTGCCAATTACCGGACGGGTCTTGGCCGTACTGACGTTATGCGGGTGAACCCTTATAATGCTGTCATTGGATTGGGCCACTCAGGTGGTAAAGTCACCATGTGGAAGCCCACAAGTGTGAAACCCCTCGTCACTATGCTGTGCCATCATGGTCCTGTCACTGCAGTTGCCTTCCACAGTGGAGGCCAACTAATGGCCACAGCTGGTATGGACCGCAAGATCAAGTTGTGGGACCTCAGGAAGTTTGGTGTAGTCAATACATACTCGGGGCATGCTCAGACCATGGACTTCAGCCAGAAGGGCTTACTTGCCATTGGAAATGGATCTCGAGTTCAAGTATGGAGAGACTCAGGGAATCAGGAATATGAGAAGTATATGAGCCATGCTATGGTGAAGGGATATCAAATAGGAAAGGTCTCTTTCCGACCATATGAAGATGTCTTGGGTATTGGTCACTCAATGGGCATCTCTTCCATACTTATTCCAGGATCTGGTGAGCCTAACTTTGATACTTGGGTTGCAAACCCGTATGAGACCACGAAGCAAAGGAGAGAGAAAGAGGTTCATGCTCTTCTCGACAAGCTTCAGCCAGAGACCATCATGTTGGAGCCAAGCAAGATCGGCACTGTGAGGCCACCAAGGAGAAAAGAAAGACCGACCAAAAAGGAGACTGAGGAGGAGATGGAGAATGCGGTTGAGGCTGCCAAGAGCATTACGTTCAAGAAGAAGACCAAGGGCAGGAACAAGCCAAGTAAGAGGGCAGCAAAGAAGGAGGAAGAGGTTTTCAAGGCGAAGAGGCCGTTCTTGGACCAACAAATGAACAATGATAGACCCTTGAAGAAACAACGAATAGCGGAGGCTGAATTGCCGAAAGCACTGCAGCGGTTTTCTCGGAAAAAGGCGTCATGATTTTGGGACGGGCATTTCACTTGCGGCAATCAATAGCAACTTCGATCGAACCCTGTTGGCAGTTCTGAATTTGAGTTGATAATGGTTCCAATCGCGATTTGAATTGGATGGCCAATCATACCAGACTCTCGATCCACCTGCATTTGGAAATTTGGTTTTCCTTTTGATCTTTGTAATTTAATCAGCTCTGAGGCAGCCGGAAACTCTTATTACCATTTTGCTAGATTTTAATTAGAATCATCTCTTTTTTGGAAAAAAAAATCTAAGATATGGATCTTGAAGGATGACCCTCTGATGTGAGGACAATGGTTGGGGAAGAGATGGTGGGATGTAGATGGGCGGGCTCCTCTTTTCGGTGTTATGATGCAGCTTAAATTTCTTTTAGGGTTTTCCTGAGTCAAATGTGTTTATACTTATAAAGCTTCTGAGTTCTGATCATGAGTTATTTTCTTCTGTCATTTTTGTACATAGTATGCCTTTCTACTTTTCATCATTAGAATGCACTTAAATTTTGTAGTTTGTATGTCCTGGCTGGTTCTCCTCATTGCAAGTAGTGCTAGACATGTCCAGCACTTGAGCCATCATATGCATCCAGGTGATTTTTCTATATATCACAATTGCACTTCATCGTAATAGTCACGACAATCTCACATCATATATTTTTTCAGGTGGCTCGGTGTGCTCGAAGCCTACGAGGTTAGCTCTTGAGAGGGGCCTTTTTGGTTTTCTGATATTACCTTCATATTTAATTAGTGGTCTCATGGTTTTCTTTGCTTCAACTCAATTTGTATTTTTCTGTTATAGATGAAGTGCTTATGTTGTGAATGTTACTTGTTTGTGTTCTTTAACATCATGCATAAGTGAAAATTGCAGGGAACTTAAGGCTGCTCCTAAGGGCCTCTCCTTATCAAATGTGGAGTAGGTCATTTGCTTCTGAGAATGGTACACACTTGCATATGCTTATCTTGCCTGCTTTTGCAGCATTAGAAACTATCTCCATTCTCCTGTGACTTGTTTGGAAACGAAGTATGTTAATTGGAGAAAAAAAAAAGCTCCAGGGGACTTGGTTGATGCTATTGTTCCCTTCATGGGTGAATCTATTACTGATGGGACTTTAGCTACCTTCATGAAAAGTATGTACTTCGCTCTTTGCTTCATGCATATAAACATGGTTGTTGATGCTTATGCAGGCATCCCGTCACGCATATACTTATGTTGTCAACCTCAAAGTTTCCTGAAATAATTGGTTAAGTTTGATAAACAAAGTCAAAAAATCATATTTTTTTGGTTCTGTGATATCTAATTGTTCCTATCCGAAACATTTAGGGGCAAGTTCTCGAAATGCATGTAATGTGCTTGTCTTTTTACATTCCAAATGTGCTAATTGTCTAATGGGCATGATATCTGGCACAGAGCCTGGTGATAGGGGTTGAAGTTGATGAACCGGTTGCCCAGATTGAGACTGATAAGGTTTTATTGTTTGATTTTTATAGTATAGCTGGTTACTAGAACTGTTTTCATTATGGATCTTTGTTTCAGGTGACAATTCATGTAAATAGTCCTGAAGTTGGGATTATTTAAAAGGTCAGATGTAATCTTAATTTGGCTTCCGATAATTTTCTCCTATATAGTTGATTCTTCCTTCTTGCAGTTGATACAAAATTCAGTGCTTTTCGCCGTTGACAGTTTGTAGCCAAGGAAGGTGATACTGTGACACCTGGGACTAAGGTTTCTGTGGTATCCAAGTCTTCTCCTAGTGGCACGCATGTTGTCCCATCAGATGATAAAGATGCTCGACCACGATCACCTCCTGCTGGTGCTCCCCAACCAACTCCTTCAACAGAGAAGATTGACAAACTGAGTGCTTAAAGAAGAAGGTTCAACCAAAGAAAAGCCTAAAGTAACCTCAGATGCAACCCCCAAAACCTCACCTTCAGAACCTCAGTTACCTCATTAAGGAAAGGGAAAGAGTAAGTCTCTTGGGTTTGCCTATCAGAATTATGTTGTGTCCAATTAAGACCTTGATATATTCTTCAATTGTTGTTAAAATACACAGCTTCAGTCTTTTGAACTTTTCTGGTAAATATGCAAATTCTAGTACTTTTAAAGTCATGAACTCTATATTGTAGGACAAATCTGATGAAGCTTCAGTCTGAATATTAAGATACATTTTCGTCGATGACTCGCAACTTTATATTTTTGTGATTTCTGTGTACTCAGGCTGCTTTGTTTCTGGACTCCAAAACCAGCCAATCATCAATGCGATCATCAATGGGGATCCGATGTTATATATAGAAACTGCATCCGAATCAGTACAGCTGTTGGCACAACCAAGGTATGTTGATTGATATCAGAGAAGTTTTCTGCCTTGTTGAATTCCTAGAACTCGAGTGTTCCATCAAGATTGAAGGGAATATGGTTGGGTGATCAATTCTTAAATTATTTTCAGGGCGTTGTGGTTCCACACATCAGGAATGGATAGAGAAAGAGATGAAGCAACCTTGCAAAGAAGAAGATTCCTGAAGACGACTCCGTTGGAAATCCGACTGATATTGTCCCATTGTTTGCAAAGAAAGAGCTATCTTTCCATATCTTGTGACTCCACCTAACTCCATAGTGTCTTCCTCTTTTCTGTAATCTGCCATCTTGGGCATGCACTCACTCCATAGTGTCTCGTCCGATGGTGTCCATTGCTCCGACTTATGATCAACCGTCTTCTTCTTGCGATACAGTAAGATGTGGTGAAAGACTCGTCGGCTACTTCTTCATTTATAGTCGCATTCAATACGGATATCAATAGCAATAACAAAATCATGAGTTTTAATTATTTAAAATCGATTATATAGATCTTTCATGATCATTAAAATATATAAAAAAATTATATATTTAATAAAATTTAATAGCAATGACCGATTTAAAAGAGCACAGTAGAAACCACACCAACAGAATTTCTAGGTTAAACATCTTTTCTAGGTTAAACATCTTTTACTCTGATTTTTTTTTTTAAGGGGTCAAACAAAGAGTACTTACTACATCCAAAGAGTAACACATGGGTTTCGTGAACCACAGAGGTAGGTATTGATGCACTCACTACATGGGTTTGATGTAACTTGGATGATCCATCAAATGCGTGAAATCATATTTTAATTCTACAAGCAGGTTCAAGTAGGAAAAGATAATAAAAAGACAACATCTGAATAAGTCATATCTCACCCTTATGCATCAATCCTTTGCTCTTCTGCTTTTGCTGTGATGCTTGGATCTCTTTTCTGTCCCTTTTCTTTTTCCTAGTTTCTCTTCCCTTGATCTCCTTTTCTTGGAATGGCATTTCCTTGAGCTACTTGTATGGCACACCCTAGTTTCTGTATCGGAATCATCACAAAGTGCACTGTCAAGCTTCAGAAAGCTTGGTTTCTCAGGGCCAAGAATACGGTTTTCCCATTCTTCCTTCACCCGCACATCATGACTTGGCGAGTGACCATCTTGATCAGAACATGTCTGTGAAAGAAATGGACCAGCTTCATCCATTCTTGAACCTACAGCACCTCTGCCCCGCTTCGCCCTGCATACAGTCATGAGAAATTGGTCAAAATGTGCCAGAAAGAGCAGAAACACTAATTATGTACGTGCGAAGGCAAATGCTTCAGGTACCTATGCACCTAGGTACTACCATAAATATCTAGAATGCTCTTAACCATATTGAGGTTAACAACTACGAGGCCTACGGTAAAAACATTTATAACCTCGAGTGAAGAAACTCTTCAACATCTTCGTCTCTTAGACCGTCATCTTCATATGAGCAGCAGTCTTCTAGATCTTGTTTGCTTGTCGAGCATGAGATGGTGGTTTCCATGTTCTTCTTCTTCCTCGAACTAGAACCCGTATGTGGTGAATTGGTGTGATGCTTCTCACCCCTGCTTTTATGTCTGTGTTTATTTGATCTATCCTCAAGCTTAGCTTCCAACTCCAATTCCTTCTCCCGAGCTCGCCACATTTCAGTAACCTCAACAGTTCGATTTGCTGATGAAGAACAGAGGGCATCGATAAAATTAATGAAGATAAATGAAGTAAAGATATATTAGATCAAAGTAAACCTTCAGGTATTTCTTTGAAAATAAAATGGCAGTACATTGGCATATAAAAAATAGCACTTGCAGTTCCACTACATGGTTTGCTAAGTGGTTGGTCATGGTTTCTCAGAATCATGATTTTATTAGACACCAGTTGATTTTTTCTCCATGAAACTTTTTGGCCTAACAAGAACCAGTGACATCTTTTTTGGTATCATTTTCCTAGAAGACACTAGAAGCTCATATCTCAAGCACTAAAGGATAGTTTGCACCCTGCTGCAGTTCAAGAAGATAAAATGGGGTAATAGAAACATTGGACACTAATTCACAATTTAACTGAATGGACTTTATCAGTTTGCTACTGGAAGAATACACACACACACACACATATATATATATATATATATATATATATATATATATATGTTTCAATAATTTTACAATAATTTACAACATCCATGCTGTCCTTCGAGTCAGCTGCATATATGTATTGTCACATACATGCAATGCATGCAGATACCAATGATTTAAAAAACGTTAGGCGCCAAGGTCCCAAAATGCTCGAGGTGCTAGGTGATTGCTCAAACAAAATGAGACACTATAATATATTAAAATATAAAAAAATATATAATATAATTGATAAATATGATTATATAAATAAAAAAATTATATTAAATTAAAAAGATCCAATAATAATTTTAAATAAACAAAGATTAGGAGTGTTAAAATCTAAATAGTATATTATCAATCTAGTAAATAGAGATTACTTTGTACAGTAGTTAACAATCAATTGTTAATAGTATATTATTTACTGCTAACAATAGTTAGAGGGGGAGAAAAGAACTATTAACAGTAGCAAAGGAGGATAAAAGTGTCACCGATAATGGAAAGCGGGGAAGGAGAAGGCAGGGGTGACAAAGGAAGCTTCGGATGACAACAGTAGCAACGGAGGATTCAGTTTAAGACAACCGCGACAATGGAGGAAGTTGCGAACGACAATAGCAGCGACAGCAGCGAAAGCTCCAGAGGGCATCCATTGGTGCCGGAGGAACCTACGATCCTCTCCCTCGACGGTGGAAGGAACTGCACACGGAGTGACGACAGGAATAAGCTACGAGCTCTTGCTAGGCCGTCGGACTCGTCCCTCGGTGATAAAGGGCTCAATCTGCTACGTTTGCGATGGAAGCAGCGGCAGAAAGCGTCGGCGGTAGAGGCAGAAGTATGCTAGGGTCGGCTTGGGGTTGCATGGGTGTGCAAGGGTGGCTTTTGCAAGTAAAATACTGGTTATTTGGTTCAATTGAACCAACCAACTACTGTTGAATCGACCAGACTTAAAAGTCTAGTTCGGTTGCTTTATTTGAACCGGGCACTTGCTCGAGGCACCCGACGCTTGGGTTCAGGCGAGTGCCCAGGCGGCGCCTCATTGAAGCGCGCTGCCTGGTCCACCCACGAGACGCTCGGGCCTCGTCTCGCCTCGCTCGAGCGCCTAAGTGAGCACCCGAGCGCCTATTTTAATCACTGGCAAACACAACAACCATGCATGCATATCCATACACCCACATGCTAGCACATACATGAACTTTCATGTATAAAAGAATATCACAATGCACGAGGCTCACATTAGCAAGGTCTGAGGGTCAATGTACGCCGCCTTACTCTTGCAAACAAAAAGACTATTTTCATGGTCGAACCTTGGTTTCATAAGTCGTAAAGAATCAACCTTGAAGTGACAACAAGGCTGCCAATTTGTGCCTCATGAAAGATACATGGCTATGCAAATTGCAAGATTAATTGCCTAAAATTATTTTCTGAAACTTCCATCATTAAGAATAAGAACATCAAAAACAAAACAACATCAAAAGACGTAATAAAAACAACCAACATGTATTCTCTATTTAACAAAAACACCATGGAATCAAGAACTATTAATAAATGTATTCTACATGTTGCTAAACTTGGTTTTCTATTTATCAACCAACCTGTCATTTGAAATATTATATAGAATCCAATCCTTTTTATTCTTCTCAAGGAAGAGGGTGGAGTTCGAGATGAAGTATAAGTTCTTAATGTTTGATAGATTTGTTCTGAGATAACTACTACAAAACTACAGTGGCGACAGACTGATTCAAGAGTCACAATCTAGGGAATCAGTCAAATTCCAAGTATCTTTCAGTTTAATAATCCAAGTAAAATGCACCAGGAGATGATCCATTATATCAAAGGAACATGTCTCTTTCTGTTTGAAAGATATAGAGCCTATCCATCTAATTAGCTACTTTAATGTAGACTTTGACAGCTAATATAATTTATCAAGTAATTAAATATTCAATTAGCTCAAGCAAAAGAAGATTTGAATGTTTTAATTGATATAAATTATTCCAATTAAAACTTATATTTTGAAAATTTCCAGATCCTTTACTAATTCTATTTTCCCTTTTCTTTAAAATACTGTGATCAATGGTTTTATATACTTAACAAGAGTCTGTTCATTTTTAATAAAATTTACTAGCCTTGGGCCATGAAAAGGCAGCCATGAATATGACAACTCTTTCCTTCCCCAAAGATAAGATTATTATAAAGAATCCATTCAGTTATTACTGATTATGTTTAACTTGGACAAGTTTTGCAATAAACCGAAGCCATACACCAAATGTGGTCACCCAATATTGAAAATGAAAATCCAAATAGAAAGAAGCTATGCAACAAACCTTGCTGCACTCCAAGAACAGTAGCTGTCAAAAATCGTGAATTCGGTCGACCTCTAACATTAGGCTGGTGGAGATAAACATGAACGCCTTCTTTTTCAGCTTCCAAGCGCAATCTCCTGGCCTCTTCCATCAGTAAAGCAGCAAGCCGATTCTCAGTCTCCAGATCCATATCAGGCATTCAGTCTATAGTACATTATTGTATTAGATATAAGCAAAGCAGAGAATTCAAATAAAAAAGTTAGCATTGAATGCATAATAGAGCATTTAAAATTTTCAGCCAGCCAAAAATATATAAATATAAAAAAGCACATCAGAGTTGTCACAGCTAACATCATGGATTCATATGCTAGATTCATGAGAAGCAAGGTTGTCAAACTTTCCTACATAGGATTGTAAAGGGGGTCAACAAACTTGGATTGTAGGATCAAATTGTAAGATCCTACAATTTAGAAAATAATAAATTTAAGATAATATATATACTTATAGAAATTTATGAATATTTTTTGTTATGATTTACTGATTTAGTAACTCTCAAATATTGTTAAATTAATAATTGTATTTTTAATAAAGTGATTGCATAGTTTAATAATAATATCTCTTATTTGAATTAATAATAATTTTATTGTTTTTGTCTTTTTTTTTTCAGGTTTACAAGGATTCAATTGGTCTCTCTACTCGAGAATGATACCCAAGAGTGTTTGTATATTGGTATTGGTGACGAGATTTCTATTGTAATAATCAAAGAACATTCTATTTATTAGCTTTGTTTTGGAGATATTCTGATTCTTGAGTTGTGACCTTGACCGAATGCTTCTTTCATGACTGGAAAAAGGCACACAATAACCTTTTTTTGCAAATAAGAGGTGTTATATAAGCAATGCTCATTGTCGAAACCACGATTGTCCAACTCGTGACCTCTCATAAGATCACCTGATCCTATGGCCCACATCGGGCCTGGCAAGTTGAGATGGTCCTTGAAATGGAAATATATTGATTTTATTGAGTGGACTCACAAGTCGGCCCGAGCTCACTATATTTCCGTTTCAAGGACCGGTCCAATGCACTAGGCCTGATTAGGGCCAAAGGATCAAACAATTTTACAGTCGTTATTATGAATGACAACCATGGTTGTCCATCACAACTTTTCAAGCTTGATATGAGTTAGCTTCACATGACACAATATTTTGTCTTGTCTTCAGCAACTCAAAGGTGTAAAATTGGCCACTGATGACGTCAAGCTATAGAACTAATATCTAAGACTGGAATGTCGAATCCATTTGCAACTTTTAAGAGAAACATGAGGAACAAAGTAAGATTTCTCCATAGTCTTATAAAAAAAGAATCAAATTCCATCACAAACTAAATTTATCATGATTCACAACCTATATGACATTTACTACAGAATAATTCTTTTTATCTTAAAAAAAAGTGCAGGAAACAACAATATTCATGATGTCAAACTTAACTTTCTAAAGGGTTCTTGACTAGGATATCAAAAGTGTTTGTATGAAGTCATTGTTCATACCATTAATTATGCTAGGCATTTAATATTACATCAAGTAAACAACTATACAAAAGGAAAAGCCCATTAAATGATGAATACATTGTTTGATCACTGGGGTTTAACAATTGATCCAACAACAAAGATCAAATTTAATCTTTACATAGCTAAATTTGGCATTCAGTGTTATGCAGTGTTCACAAATGCATTGATAAGGTTCCAAAATGGCTGAGGTGCCAGGAGTTTGCCCGAGCAAAGTAAGACATTCATCGATATAAAATTATAAACATATAATTAAGAAGAAAGACAATTATTAAAATAAAAATTAGTTAATACATGAGTTTCATGTCATCGTATATTCAAGATTTTACTATTAAGATATCAAAATACATTCATTTAATCATCTATAAAGCAGTGGAAATTGAAAAAAATACCATTGACAATGACAATTTTAGTCTTTTAAACAGTTTATAAACTAGTATGAACAAAAATTAACCATTATTAATGATAATTAAAACTGATATTAAATTCAAAGTTTGCCGGATGGGGCCTGTCCGGGCGAGATAGAAGAGGAGAAGGGGAACCTGCCAGGAGAAGCAAGATCGTCGGTGAAAGAGGCAGAGAGAGAGGAGTTGTGGAGGCTCGGCGAGGGGCAGCGGCTCTGCTGGGAAGAAGGGAGCTGTCGAGGTGGCTCGGCAAGGGGCGGGGAAGGAGGAGGAGAAAGAGGGAGAGGGGCGCGAGGAGGGGAAAAGAGGAGGGAGGGGGTAGAAGCACAGAGGAGGAGGAGGAGGGTAGGGGGCTGTCAGGGAGGCTCAGCTGGGGGCGGCCAGGAGGAGGAGGAGAAAGAGGGAGCGCAACAGCGGGAGGGAAGAAGAGGAAGGGAAGGGGGAGGTGCAAACGCGCCGTCAGGAGGGGGACAGGCGAACCGTCGGCTGCCTTTGCACGCAGAGACAAAGGAGAGAGAGCAACGTCGATCTAGGGTTAAATCCATTCTCCTTCCATCCATATAACGATACGCGTTCCCAATTTACTCAATTCAGCACTCAACTCTCGCCCTTCTCAACATCTCCCGACTCCTCTCTCGTTCACAGCCCAGTTCAAGACCCGTAAACCTCGTCTTCACACCGTTCCGTCGATGAAACCCCAACCGATGCTCGAAACAGGCAAAGATTGGGCCACCGTGTTCGAACGACGAAAAGAAGAAATCGATCGAGATAAGGGAAGAGCCGAAAGAAGGAGAGTGGGAATCGCACCTGATATACGACGACGGGAGCGGAGGAGACGATCGCCTCGGCGTTCACGACTGCCGTTTCGGTGGCTTCGACGACCCTAATCACCCCTTTCTACTCGTCCGTAGAGCCGACGCTCGCCCATCCCACTTGGTGTAGAACCCGGCTCAGGCCGCTTCGACTTAAGGTCATGGGCCGAACCCAACACGCACCTATATAGTGAACCGTGGAAACCCAACACGCCACGTATTATTAATAACCCGACTCGTTCTCTAGTCCGGTTAACCGGACCCATTTTAAACCCGGTTCGAGAGCCTAGTCAGCCGCGGGGACGACCGAGTGGGACCTAACTACAGTAGGAATTGACGAGTCAACGCAATGCGAACAATGACATCGAGGGAAACTTCACCGAGCGACTACCGTTCGACAGACCCAAAAGCTTCCATGTACTCTGCCACTTCCGTCGAGCCTCTAATCTTGTTCCTTTGACATTGCCCATCCCATCAGCAGCGCTGTGATGTGGGAAACTTAGAACACTGGTTCATCGGATCAAACAACATGTAGATTTTCCTGGCTTTCTCATCCTTCACTTCTGCATCGATTTGAGGTGAAGAACTGCATCAGCAGCAGAGACAAGCGTAGCTAATTACGTGTGGTGAGGCAAAGATAGCATGGCTGGTTCTGTTGCTCCATCCCTGTCTTAATTGTCTGAGAAAAATACATGCCTGGTAATTAAGTGTGGTGAGGAAAGATCGCATCTCCAATCCAAACGAAGAACATAACAAAGAGACTTGTAAGACTGCAATGTCCTGCAACCATGCCAGGCACAACTCCATTCATTCACCACAGTGGAGGAGCAGAGATAAGCACGTGGAAAGAACTCCCATCAGTTTCTGCTGAGGAGGAGACCAAAAGCCAACAGTGGATGGAATCATGAGTTCAATGGCAGGTGCTGCAAGAGAAGGCAAAAATTGGAGCTTTCTTCTACACACACCAAAGATGATGTGTGACAATACTAAGAGAAAAGCAATCCATGTTTGAGGCTGCATGTGTTGATTGCCATGGTGGTGGGTGTCACAAGAACATAGAGAGTGAAGTTATAGACAATTTCGAAAGAAGGTAATCTCATTTCCTTCATTTGAGTTAAATGGATATCAACAGGCAAGACAATAGATCCAAGGAAATGAAATCCATATTCTGAAACTGTACAAGAAGTTATAAATGCTTCATACTTTCGACACAAAAGATATAAAACTACCAAGTGAAAGCAAATCCAAGAAGAAAAAACCGAAATGCCGATGACTGTTAATCTTTTTCATCTACCATTAAAGAGAGAAAACAGCTACAAAGATTACATAAGAGCAAATCCACAAACTCGGGCTTCGATCTACAAAGCCAACCAAGCTAAACAGAGTATTGACAAGTAACACTTTCTCAATGTTAAAACAAACAAAACATCAGACGGACTTACAAATACAGGGCTGTTGTGTCTGATACTACAATGTCCAAACAAAATCTGGTGCATCATTTCTCGGCCCAGCAACAGTTCGATAAACATAAATCTTCTCCAACTTGTGGAGATCACTAAGATTTTCTTCAAACTCATAGGTTTCTTCATTTTCATTTATGATCTCCACGTTCAGCCTTGGCATCTTTGCCGCAAGAGCCTTGCAACCTCCCAGGGTGATGTCGCAGGACGACATCCAAAGGGATCGCATTGTTTCATATTTTGCCACATTTTTCAAGAGCGCAATATCGCCAAACGGGCAATCCCTTATTTCAAGTTTCCTGAGATTTTTGCATCCATTGAGCACGTAAATCATCCCCTTATCACTATCACCAGCAAATGCAATTGACAGCATCTCGAGACGTTCTGCGTACATGCCAATGTACAAGAAAACCTGGTCTGTTAAACGACCTGACAACGACAACCTTCTGAGGTTTTTACATGAACGCACGATTGCACCAAAACCTTCATCGAGTGGCTGATCAGTGACAGGGTCTGGCTTTCCAGGATCAAGGATGCATAATCTGAATCGTGTGAAATGTGGGCAATTTTTTGCGATGGTTATTAGTGCAGCATTTGTCATTTGGTAGCAAAAGTAAAGCAATGAGTTAAGTTTAGGACATCCTGAAGATACAGCAAGCAAACCTTCTTCAGTCACAGAAGTAGTTCCAGCACCATAGATGTCACACGGAAATACCCGCAACTCCTGCAACTCTTTACAAGTGGAGGCCACAACGGCTAATCCTTTATCCCCTATGCTATCCAACACCTGTGAAATGATCGGCCTATAGTTAGCATATGTTTCAGAGAGAAATTTCCATCATCTCAAAAATGAATTGACAAAATCTCACCCAGAGCTTTTGAAGCTTAAAACAAAGGCAAATTATCTTGATAAGGTCATCACCCTGAATTGCAGGAGCGTAGCTCAAGTTAAGAACAGTCAAGCTTGTGCAGACAGGATAGACTGCTCTAAGGCAGCAAGGAGAAGCATCCCAGAACCCTGACAAGTTCCTCAATGACTTGAATTTGGGGAAGGAATTCATGAGCATGTGATAAACATCGGTTCGGTGGTCAACTGCAAAAGATCCAGTTCCAAGGTCGACCAAGTGAGATGCCCGAGCAAGGATCTTGTTTAGTGACTCCACAGATACTGCAGGGCTAAGCTTCAAGCTCCTGAGATTTGGGCACCTAGCAACTAGCCTCTCCAGAGCACCTCCATTGACCTCCCCTTTAAGGCAACCAAAGTTTAGGGAGACCAGAGAAGTACAGGAATCAGGGAAGAAGCTGAGCCATTGGCACCCATGGTCTTCCACCTCATTTTCCTGTAAATCCAACTCCCTCAGACCTCTGATAAGCAGCAACAAAGCAAAAAACAAAAGAAAATGTTACCACCTTCAAGGATGCACTTTAATCAAATGGAAAGGCTAAATTTACTTCATAGTCACAAGAATTTAAGCCTAACACGTTGGCAGGTGATCACTTGTATATGCATCAACACATCTCAGGCTCACAAATGCAGCCGATTTGGATTCAAGGGAGCAAAGAAAGCAACTAATAATCAATTTAAATGCCTAAACAGCAACGGATAATCCAGATAAATTTCTGCATGAAGCAAAGATGAAAGCTTAGCAGCACAATATAGAAAAGCTCGGCAAAAATGCCGCTGCTTGAGAAAATGAATCCTTCAAATTCAACTCAACCAAAACACAGCAACGGGCTTATAAACCTTAGTATAGATGGAGATGCATCTGCGAAACATAGTAAAGATTCAACCTTGAACTACAGCAGCTTATAACATACAATCCCGAAGAACAATTCCAGCAGAGAGTACAGTTTCGAGATATGCTTGTTAAGGTAGACATTCGAATGAAACGAAGTCGAACACAGATAGGCAGCTCACCTGCAATATGTGGCAATCGCAGCAAGCCCATCCGTACTAAATCCTTCACAGCTAATGAGAACAAGTGACTTGAAGTTGGGAAAGGAGCGCGCAAGGAGCTCAAGGCCATCATCGGTGACCACCATTCTCTTCAGCCGCAGCTCCTCCAGACCAGGACAGAGACGCGCCGCGGCTACAATCCAGGGGAGCGCGAAGCCGCCCCAATCGTAGGGAACCAAGTTGAAGTCAGCGAAATGGGGCTTCCCCTTGACGCTCAGCGACTTTATCCCGGGGAACCTCGCCATCACTCGCTCGGGTCCGATGGCATAGCAGTTGCCAACAAACACAGTCCGGCGGCTGAGCCGCTCCACCTGATACCACGCCTTGCACACCGTCGACACCGTGTTCCGGTCGCGGTGTGACCCGACGAAGTCGAATATGTGCTCCACCACCTCCTCCGGGAAGTAAGTCATGGCTGAAGACTTCAACTAACGCAATCCTTCCTCACTTCTCCTCCCCCATTACGGAAGAACAAGAAACCGAAGAGATTTGGAGATAAACACTACCATAACTAGCGGAAACACTATAAACGAAGCAACAAAGCTTCCACCTTTTCACTGCCGATCCCCTTGACCACAATTTAACTTGGAAGCAAGCTCGGATCTACCCAAAAATGACAGAAAGGACAGTCCTTTCTTGAACAAACACATAGAAGATAAGTTTAGAGGGCGCTAAATCAAGCAAAAAACACTCTTTATTTTTCTCACTCAAATCACATCGGATAGAAACAAGGAGAAGATTTGGGGGGAAAACTCACTCGAATCACATGGAAAAACCCCAAAAGAAGAGAAAATCTAACGAATCATGAAAGAACAACACATGGAAAAACACCCAGCAACAAGTCTAAACTACTACGTAAAGGATAAAACCTAGACAGAGATCTAAAGAATGATGCAAAGGAAGAGGACAACTTCCGCTTCTCTTCTCTTTTCGTCTCATTTTTTTCTCGCTTTGCACGCTCCTTTAACCGGCGTTGAGAATCCGACGGTCAATATGTTTTGTCAGATTCCGTGGACAAGTACAAACCGTTCGATCTCGGTCTCCGGTCCTTCACCCACCGCTAGCGGATAAGGAGAGAAAGGAAAAAGATTAATGAAATTTAAAATATAAAAATTACTATATTATTGTTTTTTTATTTTTAATGATTAGGCGTGTCAGCGAAAAATAATTATTTAAATGGGTTTCTATTATTTTGAGGAGCGAATATTTCGGAGGGGGTGCAGAAGAATGGACGGCAGTGATCCGTTGTACCTGGTGATAACGAGAGATCGGACGGTGGAGATGCACGCCATCCCTCTCTACGATCCCTGCTGTCCTGGCAATAATTCCCCACTAATTGACCCAACGGTCACGTGGCAGACGTCGACGGTGCGTGATGTGACGCGCAGGGCGCCTGATGGACGGGTGCTGATTGCTGGTGGGAAGCGGACGAGTTGGTGGGGCCACCGGCCTTGTCGTTTGGCGAGGAGGAGTGAGCGTATGGGTGGGTCTGCCACCGGTGCCGTCTCGTCGGCAGCCGCAACGTGAGGGCGCGTACCCACGGTCACACCCACCTTGTGGTAGTGGTGGGGCCAACTAGTGGCATGGGCGGTGATTGGGTCGTGCCGTGGCTCCATTTCTGGTTGTGGTTTGGGCTGACAAGACGTGCACTCCATTGAAAATAGGGCGAATTTTCGGATTTTTGGAAAGTATTCTCATTTTCAAAAAAATAATAATAACATTTTTATTTAATATCTGAAATATTTTGATGTAACAGTCAGATACTTATCCTTTTTTTATATAGATCGATCTATATGATAAATTGATTTAATTACAATATTTTTTATATTAAATTATAATATTTTTAATAATAAAAATTATAACTAGACAAGTTCAACTTATCCATAATAAAAGTGAGAGAAAATAAATAGATGATTGAGGGTATTTTAGGTATTATATAAAAAAGTGTTATTAAAAAAATTGAAAATGGACACTTTTCAGAAAAAAAAAGAAAAAAAAAGAGAACCCACTCTAGAAATATTATTACATTTTATGCATGAAAAGTATGATTAGATGTTCAATTAAAAGATGATGGAGAGTGAGTGTGAAAGGCATCGCATTGCATTGCAGCACTGAAAACACCATTTGCTACAATTGCTAAGAGCAAGAAACAAGTGAAGGAGAATGTGATATCATTTGCACTACCAAAACATTGAGTCTGATGAACTATTGCTTCCACTGACATGGAAGAGTTTGGGAATCCCATCTTTGTTCATCTTGGTCTTATCTTTTAGTGCAGTGCAATGCAATGCAGAGGAGCAGTGAGTTGCAGGCTTTAGCTTTTGGAGATTTTTCTTTTGCTGATGTGATTGAAGTCAAAAGGGGCTTTATGACCTCTGGGAGTCTCTAAATCCTGTCTTTCATAACTTCCAAGGTATTGAAGGAGAGCTTTTCATATTCCTGTGCAAGAAAGTCATCAAAAATCTTCAACCAATGTCCCAAATTCTAAATAATAATAATAATAATAATTATTATTATTATTATTATTATTATTATTTTGCCATATTCTATGTTTTGTTTCTCTCTATAGTTCTTATCATTGTTGCTGCATCTATATTGTACATGAAGTATTTTGTATAATAAAAATATATGCATTAGAGTTCTTTTAGAAAAACTCCTTTCTAAACATTGGAAGCGTATGTCA
Source organism: Musa acuminata AAA Group (assembly GCF_036884655.1). NCBI lineage: Eukaryota > Viridiplantae > Streptophyta > Magnoliopsida > Zingiberales > Musaceae > Musa > Musa acuminata. The sequence goes on along the minus strand of NC_088332.1, from coordinate 13,392,825 downwards.
TGATTTAGTATTATATATATATATATATATATATATATATATATATATATATATATATATATATATATATATATATATATATAATCTGTGCAAAAAACTATAAATTGTGGTTCTCGAAAGACAGTCGGGACTGAATTATTAGATGATTATCTATCTTTAAAATTAAGTTAAATATTTGATATAAATAAAAATATTTACATCGATTGTCTGATGTCATATGGATCTCGAATCGATGAAAATATTTTATAATACAAAAAAAATATTTATTATTATAGTTAGAACACATTTTCGCTTAAAGTATTAGAGGAACTTTCATCGAATATGGTTCTACAATTAGTTTAATTATACAAAGTGTATTTGACCCTCAATTTGTATTTCAAATATGAATCGATATTTGAGAATTTGTTTTCAAATCACATCAAGCCTGAATGGTGGATTGAAAATATTCAGTTGCTAATGTCAATATTTATAGGATGATAATATATATATTTTTAATTTTTTTATGATTTTTATTTTAAAATGTAATATTATCAAAATGATTTAGTAAAAAAATAATATGATTTATAATTTCTATAAAAAAATTTATATTTATTTATATGATTCTATCTTTTATTTTTTTTATAAGATTATATATACTTATTAATTTAAATAAAATGTATTTATTTATTAGAATAAATAATAAACATATTAAAAGAATAAATTTATCACAAAAAATATTTAATATATTCAAAATATAATTTTATCAAACAACACCTATTATATTTATTACAATATAATTTTCATTTAGTGTTTATCAAACACTTAAAATATATAATCGATATTTTCTCCCAACTACATATTAACAATATAAATATATAATCGAACGCAGCAACAATCATCACTCAACTCATAGAAAGAACACATCAGCAAAACGAAACCACTTCCGATTTCTAGAAAGTTCCTCCGTCCAAGCAACCACGTCTGTCCGTAGGGTCGACGTGAAGCCTCAGTAGTTGCAAGAGTCAACCAAGTGTTCCCTGTCTTTAAGACGGCCGGTTCCAAAGTCAACCTTTCCATCCTAATGCTTCGGTAGATTGCAACTCAACTGACTAATTACTGCTTCACGTCCAAATGATGTTTGGTTTCTTAATTCATCCGAGAATTATCGTTTAACACAAAATTAATGATCGGAAAGGATCTTGCAGTCATCGAGAGAGACGATTGACCAAATGACATGGTTGACCGAGACCGGTTCGTGCAGGATTGGATCTTGGAAGGCGGCTTCGTTGGTTTACGTGCCGGCTTTGACCAAGTCGGGCGTATTGAATAGGTTAGATGGGATGCAGCATTGGATTTGACTGATGGAACCACTGACCTGCTTCGTAGCGTTGACTTACTCGAGTTCGACACCGTTGGGTCAACTCCTATGAGCTGAAAGTTTAATGCAGCCAGACGAGAACAGAAGAAAGACGGTCAATATTTGTGGTAGGTTTGAAGAGTATTCTCCCGCTTCACCTGTCAACAGTACCCCTCTCTCTCTCTCTCTCTCTCTTTCTCTCTTCTTACCGTCCACCCTACGTTTCAACGCGCGCTTTCTCCCTCTCTCTCTAAAATCCACGACGCCATTGATGACCGTACGCTCCATATAAACCCCACCGCCTCGCGCTCGTCATCCCCACATTGCCTTCGTCGCACCATCGAATCTGTAGTTCGCGCTCTCTTGTGAAGTCACTGCCGGATTTGGGAGCCGAACACCGGCGTTGGAAGGATGGTGAGACTACCGTACCTGACCGCGCTCACCACCCTCTTCAGTTACGGCCTCCTCTTCGCGTTCGGCCAGATGAGAGATTTCTTTCGGAAGCTCATCGATTGGTCCAAATCCAAGGGCAAGGACCTCAAGGTCTGTTCTTTGATCCATGACCCCCTTGTTTCGCAGCCCATTGCTGCGGTCTTGCCCTTTTTTTCTTTTGATCTTACGTTGGGTTTTTTTCGTTGTAATTGGGAATCCGGTTCGTTTTATTTTTGTGACAGGGGTATGCGCCCATCTGCTTAGGGCTCGAAGATTTCTACACCCGCCGGCTCTATCTCCGGATTCAGGTTTGTCCTTTCGGTTTCTCTTTCAATTCCTGAGTGTTCTTTCCTCTTCAAAACTTCGATTTGGGACGTTCTAGGGTTAAATGTTACATTGGATATTCTGACAAACATTTCCATGCTCACTTGATTTCCTGATAATATAAAACTTGCTGAGGGAAAACGAATTTAAGAACTGCTGAAAGCGCTAGGGTTTCATTTGCACGTTGCAGCAGTAAACTGCATTCCATGATGAAATTAATGACGGAAACAAATGGTAATTTTTGTTTCACCGCTAAAATTTGATAACTTTAGCATAAATATTTAAGAACGTAAAGAAAACACCTGAGAAAGCTTGATTGTTTTTCGAACTATATTGAAGATGATAGGATCTTGTTGTAACCTAGGCGCATGGTTTGTGAAGGAGATAAGTCTAAGTAGTTGACTAAATAAAGCCTATCTTGTCTAACAACACTTGCTTTAGAGTTTTGGCACCAACATAACATGACCAGAACAGTTTATCTGTATCTATGTTCCAACTTTTACTTATTTTGGCTTTCATTATAAGTAGCTATGAAAGCAAACTAGCAAGACATAGTGCTTCATTTCAAATATGAGATGACACACTCCTGAGCTACATGAGATTTTTTGCAAGCGTGCTGCAATCTTTACAATATAGGCAACATAAACATTCTTTAAATTTTAGCTTACTATGTGAATTTTGACATCCAGTATTTTGAATTAACCTCGTGTCCATCAACCAAGCTCATTACATGTTTTGAAGGATCCAAGTGTAAGAATTAGCTTGCATCGAGTCATTGTTTCTTTTTCTATTAGTGTTGTTCCTGATCTACTCTATCGAGGCTTTTAAGCCGGACGATATAAGCAAACTAGGATATCCAGTCTCCTATATTAGCCACCTCAAAACAAGGTTGATCTGCTGCAAATGAGTTGTTCATGCACATCATTTAATCAGCATGTCCTACTAAGGTTTTTGTTGGTAAGCTTCTAGTCTTTGAACAATTTGTTGATACCATTCTAATTTGGCAGGATTGTTTTAGCCGACCAATTGCGAGTGCACCAGATGCTTGGATCGATGTAGTTGAGCGTTACTCTAATGACCATAACAAGACGCTACAGTAAGTATTTTAATAGGTTTTTGAACTGTCAGAGACATGCAAGCTATTGTTATATAGAAAGCAGAGGTGGACCATGCATCTTATCTGAAACATACAGCATTTAGTCTCTCTTCTAAGGATATGGGAACTACAAATCCTTTTCTGAAAATAACATAGATGAGCAGACTTACAATTTGCTTATATTAGCAAGCATTTGAAAAGCTTTTTTGTAATTGAAATAGAAATGTGTTAAGATTTGATTATTTTTGTTACCTGATGCAGCCGGACCTCAAATACTACCAAGTGCCTAAATCTGGGATCATACAACTACCTTGGATTTGCAGCAGCAGATGAATACTGTACACCCCTTGTTATCGAGTCTCTGAAGAAATACTCAGCCAGTACCTGCAGCGTTCGTGTTGATGGCGGTAAGAATATTCTGCAGGTTATGTCAATTAGAAAAAAACAAATATTTAAAATTTTGGATTAATTTTATTATGCTTTGTTTGATACCAGGGACGACAAACCTTCACACCGAGCTGGAGGAACTAGTTGCAAGATTTGTGGGAAAACCAGCTGCTATACTTTTTGGTATGGGTTATGTGACAAACTCTGCAATTATTCCCGCTCTGGTAGGGAAGGTATGTCTAATTCCTTGAGTAACCAGATGGTTAAAAGCACTGGACTTGCAGTGATGAGATTCATATAGATTTTGCTATCCCACTAACACCAATCATGGCCATTCTCAGGGGGGACTGATCATTAGTGATTCTTTGAACCATAACTCTATTGTCAATGGTGCCCGAGGATCTGGTGCATCAGTGCGTGTTTTCCAGCACAATAGTAAGTTTAAAATGGTCAAATGTTATATTACCTCATTTTTCCTTGCTCTTAACTTACTTTTAAATGTTGTCTAGGCCCCTCACATTTGGAAGAGGTGCTGAGAGAGCAGATAGCTGAGGGTCAGCCGCGGACGCATAGACCCTGGAAAAAGATAATTGTTATTGTTGAGGGCATCTATAGCATGGAAGGAGAACTCTGCAATCTTCCTGAAATCATAGCAGTCTGCAAAAAATATAAGGTTTGATGTGTTACATGCTAATATTAGTTTCTGGTCTTTAATTCATATGCATCTCGAGAGAAACAGATACGAGAAGCGGATTTCTTTGCTTAAGCATTAGAAAGACTAAACTAATGGTTAAGAGTTCAAGAAACAAATTAAACAACGCTGAACAAACTTTTGTATGGAAACAGGCATACACCTACTTGGATGAGGCCCACAGCATTGGTGCTGTTGGAAAATCAGGCAGAGGGGTGTGTGAACTCCTAGGAGTCGATACAGCTGACGTGGACATCATGATGGGAACATTTACAAAATCATTTGGATCTTGTGGGGGCTACATTGCAGCATCAAAGGTAATCTTCTTGTTGGACCAAATTTCACAGAATCACAGATAAGAGTCGGGCCAGATTATAATGTAGTTCCTAAATCCTTACGTCTTATGCAGGAAATCATTCAGTATCTGAAGCACACGTGTCCTGCTCATCTCTATGCTACTTCCATGTCACCACCTGCTGTGCAGCAAGTTATATCTGCAATTAAGGTTATCCTTGGTGAAGATGGTTCAAATAGAGGTACTTAATTTTATCACATGTGATGAATATATATTTATTTATTTTATTTTGTTACAGGCATCTTTTTTTACATTTATTGAAGCATAAAAAATTCTTACATGTGGTTTGTACGACCATACCAGGAGCCCAGAAACTTGCAAGCATCCGTCAAAATAGCAACTTCTTCAGGTCAGAACTTCAGAAAATGGGATTTGAGGTTCTTGGTGATAATGATTCTCCAGTAATGCCAATAATGCTTTACAACCCAGCAAAGATCCCAGCATTTTCAAGGGAATGCCTTAGACGGAATGTAAGTGTCATGCGATTTCTTGATGGTTTAATCATGATTGATAGTGGTATACTCAAACTTCAGTATGTGATTTTTTTCTTCGATGAGTCGTATATATATGTTGTGCTTGTGCTTGTGTCGTTTCCAATACTTTAAAGCTATATTTTCATCAAGGATATGTTGACACATGGAGTTAGTTCTTCAGGTAGAAATATCAGTTGAATGCACAATTAGATGCCCATATGGGCATTAAGGTGGTTTTGCATGCAACAGTTGCAACTTTAATATCATTTACTAGAGGGAATTAGCCTTTAAGCACCTGTATGTTTAATACCTTTTCTCGTTAATGAGATGGCACTTTGATGTGTATGCACATTCAGCTTCAGGTTCTCTTCGCCGTAGTATTCTATGTTCAAATTTTCTTGCTCTTTTTCATGGCATTAGTTATAAATTGCCCCTTTTTTCCTTTCAACTGGTGGATAACAATTATTCCGACAACATTGTAGGTTGCGGTTGTGACCGTTGCATTCCCTGCAACGCCTCTTCTTCTTGCAAGAGCTCGAATCTGCATATCTGCTTCACACACCAGAGAAGACCTGATGAAAGGGCTGGATGTAAGCAAATATCATACACAATCTTCCTTCGAATGATCAAATTTCTTGAATAAATAGTTGCCTCTGTTATATTCATATCTTCGTTATGCAACTCCAGGTTATCAGCAAAGTTGGAGACCTCGTGGGCATCAAGTACTTCCCTGCAGAACCTCCCAAGCATGTGGAGCAGGACAAGAAGACACTGTAGTAGAAGAAGACTCAGTTGTTGATCCACTGGAAATCATGCCACCGGCGACATCTTGGGTCGCATCAACCTTGTGCCTTGTCCAATTTTCTTTAAAGTGGGTCTACTTCTTGGGTTGTTTTCCGGAAGTTGAGTTTATTTGTCCAGCTGAAATTGCTTGTTTGAGTCTCTAATATGATCCATGTACAGGTTTAGTAAGTTGAGTGTGTTGTTTTTCTTATGATGTGGTCAATATCATCTCAATTTTTTGATGTAATAGTCTAGTAATCTAAGCTACAGATTATTTTCAATGTACTCTAATAAAAAATTGGTGGAATTCAAAGATATATATTTCGACCCGAATTATGTTTGAGAAATAGTACTGTCTGGATCAAGGAATTTGCCTTTTCTATGCTATTATTATTCATTGAATGTCAGGTGAGAAATCTGTATACATATCAAGGTTCGTTGTACCATATCATTTCGGTATTTCGACCCGGGCTCGGTATGGTACGGTACCGATGTACTGGGTAGTAAATCAGGGCGTATCAAACGGTACACCCTGGTATAGTATCAAGTAATTTTATACGTTTTTCATATTGTAGCAGTGTAGAGTACTGTAGCACTATAGCGATGCCGGACGATCCGCATACCGGTAACCTGTTGGACCGGTACGTACCGCCTGATATGGGCGGTATACTTCGGTATGAGATACATATAATCATGATTTGTATTCGAGAAATTAGATGTTACTAAATGATTATAAATTGTTAAAGCTTCGAAAAGGAAGTTTTTGAGGAATTAGTATTACATCTTTTCAGAGATGACTGATACTCCAATTTGTCCTTCATCTGCAGGACTAGCAATGGACTGCAATTCCACAGTCACCCAACTCCATATCTCCTTTGCTCATATGGGTTGGTAACTGAGCCCCATTTGCATTCAATTAAATTACAGGCATCTGAGGTTTCAGTGCCGAAGGAAAAATGAATCCATAATTGTTCTCAGTCAATAAAGATCAAACCAGTCAAGCCAAGTCTCTGTAGGTGCTATTAATGGCCATCCTCTCCCACCCACTACCCATTGGCTTTATAAGGACTCAATTGCTCACATCTGTGGATGCTCTCCTCTTCCTCTCACGGAAACCCACCTTGCTTCACCGCTGCCACTGACCTCTGATCTATTTCCTTTCTTCTTCTTCTTCTTCTTCTCTCCCATACGTCGGCATCATTTCGCAGCTCTACACAATGGCATTCTCATACCATGAGCATAATCACCCTTCCTTTGTGGAGTTTGCCCATCTTCCATGCACGCCCACCGAGATTCCCTTCCTCCCACAGCAATTGGGAGACGTGACGACAAGTGCTTCCTCTTGCTTTCTCGACTGCTACTCGCAGCTGCCGGTAGCCGATGCCACTGGCTTCGGTAGCAGCGGTTCTCTTGACATTGCCGGTTTAAAGCCTCCTTCGGTTGCTAACCAAGTTGGTCACGCACCAATGGTGGGCGAACCCAGTGACGGCGTGGCCCCGCAGCCACAAGGATCTGGAGAAAAGAAGAGAAAGATCGACAAAGATGAGACCAGCTTGATCACCGGTCGAGCCAAGGTAATAATAGCATCAGGAATCATCTGCTGTGCTGTGGGTTTTCGTTGATGGCGAACTGAGCTGTGGTTTTCTTTTGTGTTGTCGTGCGAATTAGGAAGGCAAGATTTGCAAGCAGAGAAGGCTAAGGGAAACCGACGACAAGAAACCTAAAGCCGACGACACGAAAGCTTCGAAGACTTGCGGGGAGTCTCCCGCGGGGTATATTCATGTAAGAGCAAGGAGAGGTGAAGCCACGGATAGCCACAGTCTCGCCGAAAGGGTACGTACACAGGGTCTCTTCAACAGCATCCTCTCGCCAATTTGGATATCGTTCTTGCAATGGTAATGGCTTCGTTCACGGTGCTTGGCTTTCAGGTGAGAAGAGAGAAGATAAGCGAGAGGATGAAGGTGTTGCAGAGTCTCGTTCCCGGCTGCGAGAAGGTGCGGATGTTGAATCTTCTTCTCCTCATATGCTTTCTTTAACCTCTGTTCTATCATCATTACCGAGTAGGTTACTGGGAAGGCACTCATGCTGGATGAGATCATCAATTATGTGCAGTCCTTACAGAACCAGGTCGAGGTAAGCCAAGGTCAACAATGAGTTGACAGCAGCCTCCTCCTTCCACGGCATAAGCTAACCCAATCCGATCACCTGTCTCCAGTTTCTCTCGATGAAGCTCGCTTCTCTCAACCCCATGCTATACTTTGATGCAGACTCTGATGAGTACATGAGCCAACCAGAGGTAGGCTAATCAAGGAGCACATCGATCTCTGTGCTCTGTTGCTGGACACAAGTCTAACATGTTGGTTTCATGTTGATGGGTAATTGGTAGAAGATGATGAAGCTGCAGAGATCAGTGGGAAGCATGCCACTGCCAATGTCATCATCTACTGTGCAAGCCAATCAACTTCAACCCATAGCTCTAGAGAATGGTGAAGTGATGAGACAGTCAGCACATTTTTTCCTGCAGGGCCAAGGGACCACTCCCTTTCCTCAGGTTTGATGATCCTTTCATCCGAAAGCTCATATATGGTTTGGTTTGACACATTATATGAGAACAGAAGTCATGTCCCCAATTACCAAAGTCAAGACCATCTTTTTCCAGGGTCGTAGCAGTTACATGATGCAGGCCATGGGCGACCAAAGAGAGGACACCAACTCTTCTTCCTTCCAGTAGTCAGTTGCTCGGTGAGAGAGAGAGTTGATGGGTCTTCGTTCCTCAATGGAGATTGCAAAGTAGGTGTCTGAAGAAGAGGAAGAAGAAGAAGGTGAAGCTGGGGAGAGAAAGGAGAGCCGACACAAAATAAAGAGCAGATCTTGGGAGGATCTTTGCTGTTGGCCTATTGGACCACTGGGATGATTCACAGATTCCGAGAGAGGTAGCTGATGTAGGTGGAAAATAGTAAAAACTATGTTTACAACATTGTCTGTCAGTAATCTTACAGTGTTACAGTATGTGAGAGGAGATGAGAAGAGAGAGAGAGAGAGAGAGAGAGAAGGAGAGGGTGGTCATTTGCATCATAGGATGCTGACATGACAGCCGTAGAGTTTGCCTTTGGTCTCTGTGAATAATAAGTTCCACCTTTTGCTCTGAAGTCAGTGACTTCCTTCTGCAACTATTTGGCTCGGTTTGAGCTGCCGAAATCCATGTGAGGTCTCATCGAGCAAATGAAATCTTCAGAGAAACTTGGAAACGAGAACAGATCACATCACAAAAACTATTCCTAGTCAATGAGCTTTGTCGAGGAGACAACAACGTCAACTTAATTGCTTTGTTTGCCGACAAAACATCATTCAACCCATCCACAAACGCGAACGCACTTTACGATTGAGATCCATGCATGCTTGATTGGAGCCATGGATGTTGGGGTTTTCGTCCTTCCTTGCGTGTCATGCAGCAGAGGAGTCGAGTCTGGAGGAATGAATGCAGTGCGCAAGGAAATGATATCTACTTGAAAGGAGCCTACGCTGAAGAAGAATCGACTCGTTGTTTAGGTCACACGTCAATCCGATGGACTGCGACGCGTATCCTTCGACGTGCTTCCATAAGCATCTCTGCGTCGGCATCGTTTGAGCTTTCCACCCATCAGAATCATCAACGCCAAAGCAGGGAGTCATGATCTCCATGGCCAGCGATGGCAACCTCACCGTGACACCGCAACAGGCTCTCTGGGTGTGGATTACTTGCACCATTCAATGCTTCTGCTGTTTCCCGGGACCGGAGGATGGGATGGTGGGGGGAACTCGGGCTGCGGCCCGGCCGACATGGGTCGGTGGCCGATCCGGGTTCGGTAGCGACCGATGGGGCCGGGAACCGAAGCGGCGGCCGAGGTGGAGCAAGCCGGCAGGCGGCATGGCGTGGAGTGTGGCGTTGTCCATAAGAGGAAGAGGTCTCCGCTTGGGGAAGACGACAGAAGGTCGTAAATGTCGGATGATGTCCTTATGCGAGCCTCCCTTCTTGTCCATGAAACTGCACGCCCCTCTCATCCCCCACATGTCCATGTTCTTGATTTGTCCTTCCATCCCTCGTTGGCGTCCGTCGTCTCTAAACCACACCACACCACTCCACTCCACTCCACACCAATCAATCTCTCTCTCTCTCTCTCTCTCTCTAGGAAGCCTTAAACTCAGTATACAGTAATATGCTCTAACTTCTATTTCATTCTAAATTAAGTATCTTATAGATCATATAAAGGTTAACGTTCTGAAAGAGATTGAGTGCATTGTCGCTGCATTGAGATCATATAAAGGTAGGCAGAGTGCATTGTAGATGAACGACGCGTGCATTTTGTCTGTCCGATATCCATTTAGATTTCTGGCCTGAAGCCCTAAAACTGGCTGACTTATATTTGGATGCGATGAGAGGTGTCGCTGTAGGTTTGTGGAGTCCATTCACTTTTGGACTGTCATAGATAGTGTCACGTTCGGAGCCTATAAGAAGTAGTTAATTGGTTCATCAATTTTGTTTGATGATAATTATATGTTAAGTTAAACTCACAAAGTATATGAATCAGAGATCGTTTCTTGGGATTATGTTCAGGTAAACTCACAAAGTATATGAATCAGAGATCGTTTCTTGGGATGACTCACTATCGAGTCATCTCCGAAGAGGAGGATTAGTAAGTCGATATAAATGAAGAACCATCGGAAACTGGGTGGAAAGCATTGTTGCACAGTTGGTGGATTCCAAGTAATTATTTCATGTAATGAAAACACATTAATAGGAAGGAAAGGCCAGCAGATACAGATGTATGAGAACATGAATCACACAAAAGTGTCACAGCCAGTTTTGGCTAAAACAATTAAATTTGGTCCAAACTATTTAAATCTTTTGAAGACAACCTGCCATCTGGTTTTTGTCGAAAATTTTTTTCCTATTAGTGCCCTGCCATACGAACGGCAACTGGATGTCGTAAACATGAAGATCAAACGGTGTAAGAAATTGAGCAGCAACACTTTACCTGCTGCTTCTACAAGGATTAGTAACCTGCAGCTTGGCATTTCACCACAGAGATGCAGATGATGTTGTCGATTCTATCTGGGAATGGCTTCAGGTGTTGATTCCGGCGCGCCACTCCCACCACTGAGAACTGTAACGTTCCCATCGAAGTCGACATCCACAATTGCCGAGTCTCCCTCCTTAATCTCCCTGGCTAGCATTTTCTCAGCCAAGCTATCCTCCAGTAGTCTCATTATGGCTCTTCTAAGGGGCCTAGCCCCATAACTTGGGTTGTAACCTTCCTCCACCACCCTATCCTTAAATCTCTCCGTCACTTGAAGTTTTATATCCTTCCCTTTCAGCCTGTCAAATACCTCCTCGAGCATTATATCAGCAATCTCCTTGACCTCCAGTTTTGTAAGCTGTCGGAAGACGATCATTTCGTCTAGCCTGTTCAGGAATTCTGGCCGGAAGTACTGCTTCAACTCTTCCGTGACAAGGCTCTTGATTCGGTTGTAGCTGCTGTCCTTCTCATCATAGTCGAGATCAAAACCAATTCTACGCCCTCCCTTCTCGATCACACTACTCCCGACATTGGAGGTCATGATCAGGAGGGTACTCTTAAAATATACTGTTCGCCCTTTGCTATCGGTCAACCTCCCATCCTCTAAAATCTGAAGCATCATATTGAAAACATCAGGATGGGCTTTCTCTATCTCGTCAAAGAGAACAACTGTATAAGGGCGACGACGAACAGATTCAGTAAGTTGACCACCCTCGGTGTAACCAACATAACCAGGTGGGGATCCGATGAGTTTGGATACGGTGTGCCTCTCCATGAATTCACTCATGTCCAGTCGGATCATGGCTTCCTCAGAGCCAAAATAATAGGAAGCTAGTGACTTTGCCAACTCTGATTTACCAACACCAGTTGGACCAGAAAATATGAAGCTGGCAATTGGACGGTTGGGATTCTTGAGACCGACACGAGCTCGCCGGATGGCACGGCTTATAGCTTTGACAGCCTCGTCCTGGCCAATGACACGCTTGTGGAGGGTTTCTTCCATCTTGAGGAGGCGGTCAGACTCGTCGGTGGAGACTTTCTCCACAGGAATTCCAGTCCAGGAAGACACAATGTGCTGGATGTCTGCTTCTGTCACCACAGGACCTGACTCACCAGCCTCGCTCTCCGCTTTGCTTCTCTCTTTCCCCTTGTCAATTAGGGCTGAGATCTGAGCCTTAAGCTCCATCTCCCGATCACGCAGCACCCCTGCCTGTCAAAAAAACCGAATCAGATAGATACTTTAGGATCACATATCTAGGAGCAGCTACAGGATACACAAACGTTACCAGGTATTGTTCAGTTATACTACTTAAAATACACGAATAAGATGTACTCTTAGCGCAATCAAATGATAATATTCAAAAATAAATTGAAACAATTGATGTACCTTTTCAAAATATTGGCAGCGGACCGCCTCATTTTTTTCTTTTGTAATCTGCCTTAGCTCTCTGTCAAGTTCTCTGGCGTCCTCAGGAAGCTGTCAAGAACTAGTTTTGCTTAAAACACAATTGGCAGAACATCAAACTAGAGAGTATAATACCTTACCTTTGCATGACGAAGCCGAACACGAGAACCAGCTTCATCGATCAAGTCAATTGCTTTATCAGGCAAGAAGCGGTCACTGAAGGCACAGCAAAATGTATAAGAAATGTTTAAGTGTATAAGAATAACCGTTGCATTAGTGACAGAATATGAAGTCTTCTGAAAATAGAAAGGGTTTGCACTGTTCCATGGTCATTTCTTTTCATCTGTTAAACCAAGACGAATGAAGAAGACTAGAATACTCAAAACACTCATAGGATAGCACAGTAAAGCACAAGGGAAGAACTACTGACTTCAGAAAATGTCACTAGGAGAAAAAAAATATAGCAGTGAATATCAAAAGAAGGTGTTGTGCAATCATCAAAGTTCATCAAGAGTCAATTAGACACATCAAAGCTAAATCAATGAAGAGTCATTAAAATTCCACCATGGATGATATTTTTCTTCTCCAACATCAAAGAAAAAAAATAAAGAGAGAACAATACCAGTGGAGTCATTAAAAACTATCATCCATCATTTGGGTGTTAAATCTCCATGCTTCTAATACATACATAAATCTTCAACCATTTACTTGCTTGTTTTTTAATCAAGCTTAAGAACCAGAATCTTCTAGTACTTGTTATTTTTTTTATACTTCTGTTATAATTGTTCTAGGCTCAACTTGCACTAGTATCTTCTAGTGTCATATAAGTAAATTATATGACACTAACAGCAAAATGAACATTTGTTAGGAAATTAATTAGATCACTACATTTCAATTCATTCTCATAGGCAATAAATGCCTCATATCTAAAGAAACCGAATCCAATAACAAGATAGTATTAGTTTGAATCAACTAGAATATTATTATTCTAGCATTAGAATAGACAATTCATGTGCACACTGAACAAAACATGTAAATGTTGAGGCTCCAGAATTTCACTGTTTTACTCATCAAGCTAGCAAAAAAAGTTCTTATCCAATGAATCCTCATCACCTTCTTCTTTTAAAGAATCTTACAACCACTCCATCTAATTTTTTGTTTTTCAGTTGGAGATTTCACCAGTACAAAACAAGAGGTTAGCAAAAATATAACAACAAAAGAAAAGAACTATATGAAATATTTACAATCCATTCCAAGTACCCAATGAAGTAAACAATGAGTAAAGAACAAAAGTAGAACAGTATTATTTAGGCATTCATGCTTCCATCCATAGAGATAAGGGGAAGAAAATAGAAGTTACAAAACATCCAAAATATTTAGTTGCGTAAAACAAGTAGAGATAATGATTGTAAGATTTGGATAAGTAAAAAGGACTGTTAAAACATAGCTCACAGACCTAATATATTGATAGGACAACTGAGCAGCAGCAACTATAGCTTCATCAGTGTAACAGAGTTTGTGGTGAATCTCATATCTTTCACGAAGCCCTCTAAGAATTTGAATTGCTTCATCTACTGTTGGTTCCGGTACTTTTACAGGTTGAAAACGTCTTTCCAGAGCAGGATCTTTCTCAATATGTTTCCTGTATTCATCGAGTGTTGTCGCTCCAACACACTGAAACAAATTAGCCAAGGAATCACTGCCTTAAGTCATTAAAAGCTTAAAGCTTTCCATGAATGAAAACAACTGGTTCATAACATATGAAGAGAGATCATAGATGATGAAACAAAGGAAAAAAAAAACACAAATGCATACACTATACCTGCAGTTCACCTCTTGCAAGAGCTGGTTTCAAGATATTGGCAGCATCTATAGCACCTTCTGCTGCTCCTGCTCCAATTAATGTATGTACTTCATCAATGAAGAGTATTATGTCATCACTTTGTTTAATTTCATCCATCAACTTCTTTAATCTTTCTTCAAACTCTCCACGATATTTAGTACCAGCGACAAGAAGCCCCATATCAAGGGTAATCACCTACATTTAAAGTTAGTGTTAATTATAACAAATTTAAAGACAACAGTGATACAGACAGGACAGTCTTGCAACCAACATGAAATATTCTTCAGCTAACCAGACATATGCTATTAAACAAGGACAACGTCATACTGAAGCACAGATGAAAATTTTGACAAGAAGAAGCAATCTCAATAAAGGAAGCACGATGAAGCCTATGGCACAAGGAATCAAGATATACGAGCTGACGATATGAGGCAAGGGCTTAGATGAACCTCAACCTACAACTACAAGGATACATTATGCATATAAGTATAAAATGAAGAGAAAAAAATCCAACAAACCTTTTTTCCTTCGATTGTTTCTGGAACATCTCCATTAGCTATACGCTGGGCAAGTCCTTCTGCAATGGCGGTCTTTCCAACACCGGGCTCCCCAATAAGGCAAGGATTGTTCTTCGTACGCCTTCCAAGAATTTGTGTAACACGTTCTATCTGCTCCTGCCTGCCAACAACTGGATCAAGTTTGCCCTGCAGTGTAATTATCTGACTTAGATGATTGTTTTGTAATAACAACCAGGACGAAACAGAGTGGATGGCAAGAAAGAATACCTCCTCAGCCAACTTTGTCAAATTAGTTCCATACTCCTCAAGAGTAGGCATTTTATTGCCACTGCTTCCCCCCCCAACCCCAGCACCTACAGCTTCAGTGCTTTCACCAACCATTCGAATTACCTATTCCATAATGAGCTCAAAATTCACATCACTATTAAAAATTTACAGCAACGAAGAACATGGACTAAACAAAAATTTGCCTGGGTTCGTATGTTGCTTGGATCAGCTCCGAGACTCTCAAGCACACGAGCAGCTACACCTTCACCCTCATGAAGAAGCCCAAGAAGCAAATGCTCAGATCCTATATAATTATGACCTGAAAATTCACCAAAATATGTGAATCAGTCAAACTTAACACACAGGGAAAAGAAGAAATGCATTCATGTGATCATGCTTGTTAACAGCGTCTATCTGCAGAATTCATGGATAAATGTTGCCGGAGTGATTCAGAAGGCATGAGAACAAACATCCCCTTAGGAAACAACAAGCATTCTGTGGGGAGACAGTTAATCCGTTCTAGTCAGGGTTTTGGGGACAGCTAAAATTAGAGGTTACCACAGTGGTTCTTAGCATGCACATATGTATCGAAGGCAATGATGTCCTTGTAGAGATGCTGGGTTATCCAGAAATTCCAGAAATCTTTGTATAAATAAATGAAGTATACCACCACAGAAATCAAACACATTGCTGAAAAGCTCATAATGTATATGACACCGTCTATGTTGCCAGAAACTGGTCACAAATGGGTGAGATGCTGGTGCAGGTGCAGAAAATGGCAAAATTTAAAAACATAGGTGCACTCGTTTGGTTCAGTGGCTGAAGTGGCATTGTGACATATTGGCAACAGTAAGAGTGAGTGCGGGCAAAGCACCATATGGCTGGAGGAATCCAGGCCGGCTAAGGCAGAAATGCAATGCAATGGCAACAGTGATGGTAGTGTGGCAGTACACCGTATGGCCACAGTTATCCATTGGTTTTGTTCGGTGGGAAGTTCAAAATTCCATTGGTTTTGTTCCAATGAAGTGAACCAGAAAACACCCTACTTATATAAGTCCATTTCCTAGATTAAAGGGAGTGGAAATTGTATCAATCAGTTAACAGATTCAAATTATGTTGTCAGTCATTTAAAGCTTTTGCTTTGAAGTTGATGGTATTTCAATGCTGAATTATATATTTTATTATGTTTCACCTCTTACTTTGACTGCAAACTAAACAAAAGTGCACTATATTCACGTATAGTAAACTGCATTTCTAACATGTCCTGAGTTACATGAAAAAACAAGGGCACTAAGATTGCATGGTCATTTGAAAGGGAAATTTGAAATGAACTAGAAACAGAGCAGCATATATTTACATTAGCAAATCAGAAGATAGGTGATCATCAGTATAATGCTTTCAACAAAGTATTACAAGTTTATAGAAACAGGAGTTAAATGACAGGTTTAAGACAAAACTGTCTGCAGGACAGTTTAAGTACCAAGTTGACGAGCTTCCTCTAAAGATAGTTCTAAAACACGCTTTGCACGTGGTGTAAAAGGTATCTCGACAGCAACAAATCCACTTCCCCTTCCAATAATCTTTTCCACTTCCACACGGGCATCCTTAAGATTAATTCCCATTGATTTCAAAACTTTTGCGGCAATACCAGTCCCTTCACCAATAAGGCCTAACAATATTTGCTCTGTTCCAACAAAGTTGTGGCCTAGACGTCTTGCCTCTTCTTGAGCAAGCATGATAACTTTAATTGCCTTCTCCGTGAATCGCTCAAACATAGCTTTAGTGACTAATCGAGTGGGTCTTCCCCGTGGGTTAGTTATATATCCTGAAACCACTGAATGAAAATCCTGTCGATGTCTTGAAGAGAACAAGTTATCTGCAACTCGCAAGCCTGCAAACCCTTGCAGTCTTAAGGGATGCATTCGCAGCTGGCATATCATTCTGTCACCCCTTTTAGCCTTTCCAGAACCTTGAAGCTGACTGTGGCTCCTGTTCATGATGACAGCAGGAAGAACTGCCGACTGAACCAAAGAACCAGCCATCTCTTCTTCTAATAATTAATAGGAGACAAATAAACTTAGGTGGTGGCAGTACCTGCAGGCAACAAGATATTGTTAGACATGAATATTAGCACCTTCTTATATCAACAAATTATTATCTCAGATAATTGACCACATAGTGACTAGTACTATTGGAGATCTCAAGCTTAATGCCTGAAGGTAAAAGGTAAAAGGAAAAAGGAAATGCCATAAGGTGACAGGTAAAATTTAGACAAACAAGAATGGTAACTTGTGATTTTTTTTCCCAATCTCTACCACACTCACTCCTTTTGCATATGATAACTTATGATCTGTCTCCATACTCTTTCAATCTTTTGAAATTATTTCAAAATTACAATTTACCAAACAAACTTTTGTTTATGTTCTCAAGAATATTTTTTGAGGAATACTTTCTTAGGAATGCATCCGTCGGATTGAGAATAAGTATGGATCGATAACAATGCTAAATAATATTTTCTCTAGTTTGAGATGAATTAGTGCCACGATTTAGAAAGAGAGAAAATCAGAAGAAGCTCAATCCAAGCTTTCTGGCACCTCAAAAAACATAACCTTTTCCTTGAAAAGTCTTGAACAAACATTAAGCGACCTAGAATGACATTGTCGCTAAAAACCTAATACACGATACATGTAATCATTAACCAAAAAAATGCCCTGATGCTCCCAAAGCCTCCCAAGTTCTACGCCAACCAGACACTTGAATTCATTGTCTACACTATATATCATCCAAGAAGAGATATTGGTATAAACCATGTGCAAGACAACAATTTCAACTACAAAATAGCTACATCGCATGAGTTAAATGCTATTTACAGAACATCGTTGCGTCCGATCACATGTAAATCTAGATTCCCAAGAGCAACCCAATGCAAAATAAGGAAATGGGAGATCAACAAGATGATGGAAGCAGAAACATAACAACCCAAGAACAGAATCGCCGGAATGCCTCCGCGAGGATCAATCGACACAACGACGACTCATCACCGACATTGGCAATCTTTGAGCTAAACAAGCAGATGAAATCATAGACGCGATGAAATCTGGCGCTGACCGAGTAAACGAACCCTAAGAGCAGATGTAAGGGAAGGTGAGGAGAAGCGGACCACCCGTCACCCGTCCTTTCGTGACGAGGGGACGAAGGGAGAGGAGGCGGCGGCGAGGACGCCGAGAGGAGCGCGGCACATTTATATCTCTTCCCAGAAGACCTTCTCTGGACCACTAAAACCGTACACAATTTGTACCTTCTTAGTGATTGGATCTACCAATGATCTATACGATGCACGAGGAGGTCGCGTCGTGGGTACAAAAACCGTGTTGGACGTCATCAATGATACGGTGAAAGAAAGCGATCGGTTGCGTGACGATTCGCGTGACGAGGAAATCGGGTCTTCCCATGGCCCGCTCAAGTGGATCCCATTACTTGACGGATGGCAGTGATGAATCCGAATCCGCTAACCCGTTAAAAAGGCTATTTTTTACCTGTCAAAATAATTGAGCTCACACCAAATCCAATTCATACACATTTGGTTAAATTATGATGGCTCAACATTTTGTTTGAGATATTATTTCTCTATTTAATTAAGAAATCATTGACATAATCATCCAATTAACTTACATCTTTTTTATATATTTCTATAATATTTTTAATATTATTTGTTTTGTTTCCCTTATCACAACTCATTTTATATGCTATCGCTCCCAACATTGCAACTCGTGTGGGTTTGAAGGCCTAATGGGCCGATTAATGACACCATTTAATTCGGGCCACATAGCGGCCCAACAATTCAAACACCAGAGACCATTAGGAGCCCAATGGATACAAATCCAATTCAATTGAATCCATCTTTTATGTCCCTTAATTCCACCCGACTTTGGCAATTCTGATATATAGTTAGCTAAAAGATAATGTTACTTTGGATTATTAGAATTTGGACATGGAGATCTGTTTTGGAGGTCAATTAGTGTAGAATTGAAGAATATGTTATGAAAGGGATGATTCTATTCATTGAAATGATAAGTATTTATGCAGGTCTTAATTGAAAGATTTCCCATGATCAAACACTCAAATCAGGTAATCAGATTACCTATTCAAATCTATGATTAATCTTCAAATCATAGATTGATTGAGGATATAAGGAAGCAGAGATGTTATTCCATTTGTGTTTCTATCATGATCTTCTATTAAGCCCCTGTAAGATTAATCTTCTACCAATGATGTTAATCTTGGACCGATGTAATTGAAATGTTTTACAGGGGAGAGGCTTTGTGAGGAAGTCTGCTAGTTGATCAGAAGTATGTACATAAAAAATATGTAATTGATGATTGATAACTTGATCTCTAACGAAGCAAAAAATCGATGATAATATGTTTCATGCATGAGTGGAACACTAGATTGGCTCATAGATAGGTGGCACCGACATTATCATAGTATATTATAAGAGTTGATTTGGAGGTAATGTTAAGTTTCTACATTAGATTGGTGACCCAATTGAGTTATGCAGTGGTGGCAATGGCTTAGTATTCAGTTTCAGTGATTGATCTTATGATTTTTTTTCTCTTAAAACTTAAACTAATTGGACTTACCTTAAGGAAGACAATATAGGATAACGTAAACACCCTATCATCAATGTTGTTTGCTCAATCATCGATGAATGTATGAAGATGAAGTGATGAGTGTTTATGAAGAAAAAGTCTATGATTGAGAGTCTTATTTAGATACCGTGAGACTCGTTTTACTACAGACCAATGTATAGTGGAGGATTGATATATAAATTATGATAATTTATCAGCTACAAATGAGATATAGGAATGTGTGAGAGATACGTAATATAAAAAGCCAAGTACTTGTTGGTACTATGTAGGATCCGTAGTAAGGCTACCATCATATAATTTGAGTGATTCAAAAGTGGAGAGTGGGGTGACAACTTCTTTGGCATTCTACATGTTCATTTTTTATAGTAAATTTTGAACACACTTCTTTTGAGATAAGAAAAGTCTAGAAGATATGAACATTGCTTCTACTCTCAAAAAGTAGCTTAAGGTTCCTAGATCTTTGTTGAAGAATCGATTTGCCAATTGCTTAAGGAATTTCTTTATCGCCATAAGATTATTACATGTAATAATAATGTCATTTACTAACACTAATAGATATATAGTATTTCCCTTTTGTTACCGTACAAATAATAAGGTATCAAACTTAGAGTTGATTAAGTAAGTTGATGCCCAAAAAAGCCAATTTTGATATACCAAACTCTTTGGCGATAAATAGATTTTTGTAGTTTACAAATATGGCTTGGATATATATGGTGGATAAAGTCAAGAGATTGTTACATAAAGACATCTTCAGTTAAGGTCTCCCGTAAAAAAGCATTGTTAATATCTAATTGACGTAACTGTTAGCCTTGAGTGACAGCTAAACTTAAGATAAGTAGAATTGTTGTTAGTTTAACAATTGGACTAAATATTTATGAGAAGTCAACATCTGGTCATTAGTGAAACCCTTTAGCTTTTAGACATGTTTTGTATTTGGCAACGAATCCATTTGGGTTCTACTTAATTCAAAAAATCTACTTACATCCGATGATATTTTGTGTATGATGAAATAGTATAAGGGTCTATTTGTCATTATAGAGTATGGCATCATATTCTTCAGGTATGGCTTTATGCTAGTGTGGAGATTTTTAGGCTTAAGTGATAATTGTGAGTTCAATAGGTTCACATGAAGAGCTTGTAATAGCATGAAGGTCAAGTATTTAATATGGTTTAAAAATGTTATTTTTTGAGCGTATTATTATTGGAAAATTTAGAATAGCATCATATGCATAGTGGAAGGGTAGAAAATAAAAATCTCATACTTTCACAGAAAATAAGAAGGTTCCGTCTTCGTGCGAAGATTAGTGTGTAAAAACCCACAAAATCAAAAATTACGCATATAAGAAAGATGTGTTACCTAGGGATCTCATATATCTCTGAAAACCTATAGATCTATGGGAGAGGATGAAGAAGTCAATTGTTCTCCTCTCTAACAGTGATCTACATAGTATGAGCTGCGAAGACGCTCTTCAAATCACAGCACAATCCTCCTTTCCATACGCACCATGTGATCAAGAAGGGATAAGCTCTTCTTGCTTTCTACGTGCCCCAAGTAGAGGTTGTTGGCTGAGAAGGAGAGGGAGAGAGGAGAATAGGAGGTGGTAGGTAAAAAAAGTCTAGCTTATGACCATTTGGTTTCCTTCTATTTATAGAGGTCCCTATAAACTTACCCTAATGGATCTTGCCTATTGGGTATTAGATCTTCATCCAACTACCCAAGTCACTTAGATTAATAGATCTTTACCCAATAATCTCTCATTGACACTTATTAGATCTCATCCATAAGATACAATAATTTAAATGTTTATTGGATATCCAATAAGATAGAGGCTTTGACGGATATCTCATATCCGAACCTTTACTCGTCGCAACACCTACCATATGCATGTGACCCTCTAGGCCTAAAAATGAACTGGTCATAATTTATACCTATCAGAACTTTTTTTGGTTCAGTGAATTATTATCTTTTTAATAATTTACTCGACTCATCGACTATGGACGTATTAGGCCACTAAGTCGCAGTCCCAAATAATACAGGGGAATCCAATCTATTGGATATGTCTGTCCTCAATTACTGTATATCTATAGTCTATCATCCACCTAATATCCTAGATACTGTATTTTGGGCATGATGTTATTAGGCTCATACGGTTTCTATTTGAATCTCGCTCTAATCAGATTCTCCAGAATAACTCTCTCTCTCTCTCAATCTGAATGACCCTAGCTAAATATTTTTCTGAACAAGAACACATAGGATATTTCTCTTATGACATCGAGAGAGAATGATCCTTTATCGACACTCAATTGCCCTTGTAAGGTTGGCTACCACCCTTGATAACTGGTTGTGTTATATTTAAAATTTTCATGCTTGTAAGTCTAGTATCAAATAGTGGAGTATTTATATAGGACATCCTCGGTGTCTCAAGTTTAAGAACTAAATACACAACTGAGATGACAAAATTACTATCTGATAATAAGGTATCATCAACTATCCAACATTCTATGAGCGGATCAATAAATGAACTCGTTCTCTAATGAGCACCTACACTGTACCCCTATTGTCCCCACACGAGTAATTATGAGACCAACCACCTCCATTATATGGACAAATATATAGTACACCAATCTATCTGGTTACCTCGATGTCTCTCTCGAGTAACCTATGACCCATATTATTTAGAGTATGTGTTTAATGGCAAATCAATCTCATTATCGCTATCTCATCATAATCCGATTTTCACTAGATAGATCCATAAATATCATAATTTATGTAATGAATAATATAAAATGAGACAAATATCAAATAAATAATATGTAAAAAGAGTATATATCATATTACAAGTGTCATCACTCACGTGATTGGCTTGTAAGGTACCTATGACTAGTATGTGTCATGTGATGTTCAAGCATAATGGCATTATTATGTTGTGTTAGACATATGAGAATTAGTTAAGAGTTATTGACACATACCTGACTAAGCTGATGTACTTCGGTATCATTTGATCGAGGAGAGGATAAAAAAAATCATTTTTAGTGCTAAGGGTATTGCTTCATCGGGGAGAAGTTATAGAGGGTGTGAGGTGTTGCTGAACTAGAGTGATAAGGGAGTGTATGTCTTGAGGAAAACTACTAATTGACAGAGTAAGAGGTATGTTTGAGGGGGTCTGAAGTATACTCATATGAATCTAATATGTATGGTTGTTGAAGTGGCTCGCGTAACTAAAGACCTATGATTTTGGAATTGAAAAGTAGACTTAACTGTTGAATCTCGTATTTTGATGATGAAACCAATTGATAAGTGTTTATGATTTGATCTGCATTTTGAGTGACGTAGGATGTTTCGATCAGGATGAGACAATTAAAGCAGGAAGAATCATGTTGGGCCGGAGAAAAACATGTCATAAGATTGGACATCGGGTCGGAGGATCGGTCGACGTATCAACAGAAGGTTTCGGGCCATGGATTTGGGCATCGGGCCAAGAAGAGTGGATATTACACTAAGGATATCGGAGTTGCGGAGTCAACTGACCGATTGGGTAATAGGCCGCAAGAGAGGACGATGCGCCGAAGAATCAGACGAAATGTCGAGGGACTAATGACATGCCGGACAACATGATTAATGCTTAGTATTAATTATATAGATCGAAGTATATTTTACATGTGTAGGATTAACTACGATAGCAAGGCATAAAGCAAAATGAAGTCCCGGAGTCAATGACGCGATTTCGTTGAGAGTTCGAGAGTTCGTCGGAAGTTCTGCAGGAACTAGTTGAGAAGTCTCGGAGCTTGCTAGAGAAGCTCGTCGGAACTCACCAAGAAGATTGTTGTGAAGTCCAGGAGCTTGCCGAGAGTCCGCTAGAACATTGCCGAGAGATTGTCGGAAGTTTGTCGGAAGATCGCCGGAAGAAACTAGACATACGAACTTGTTTAGCTTAGGAAATGTCTTAGAATTCGTAGTTAGCACGTAATTGGGATTAGATTTGGGTCAAACCAATTAGGGGCCAATTGGGCCCATGTAAGAATTGTGTTGGGCCCAATGAAAAGGCCTAAATAGTATCCCAATAGATGACACCGTCGTGGCACAGTCTCCTAGACTGTGTCAGGCGGTGATACCACCCAGACACAACCTCCGAGAGGCTGCAGGCGGTGGTACCACCCAGTGTTAGGTGGTGGTACCACTAGACTAGGCGATGGTATCACCCAGTGTTATGTCAGTGTCAGACTGACACTGGCGGTGGTACCGCCCGGACCCAGGAAACCCGGGATGAGATGTTTTTAGGCTCCAAGTTTGAATCAACTTGAGGCCTATAAATATCTCTCTCATCCCTGATTAAAAAACACAAGCACAGAGAATTTAAAAAGGGAAAAACACTGTAGAAATCTCTTGTGAGAATCCTCCTCTAGTCTAAGTGTTAAAATAGTTTGAGAGAGGACTGAGTGCTTGTAAGGATTGTCTCCTAAACTCGGTAAAAGGAAAAGATGGGTGTAAGAATGAGGTTGATCTTCGCCTATTAAAGGAAGATCGATAGTAGATGCCAATGGCCTCGACGGAAGAGGAATCGACGGAGTGGATGTATGTCACGACGACCAAACCACTATAAAATTGGCGTGTTCTCTGGGTTGCATTTACTTCCTACAATTTATATTAAATGCAAATAGCCTTCAATACGCTCTTACTTCGCTTTCAAAGTTAAGCATTTTTTAGTTCGATTTTATCGTACGAAAGGATTTTTTGAAACCGACGTTTTTATCCACTGCATTAATTCCCCCCCTCTTAGTGCCGACCCCTGTTCCTAACATTAACAAAATTAACATGACATAATATAAAGACTTTTTAAGTTTGAGGATTATAGCATCGAAAAACATTATGTTCAATAGAGTCTTTATGAAGATACAAGGCTTGGATCTTCAGGTTAACTTATATGAAGCATAGGGATAACATAAATAACCCAATACTTTGATTTTTTTAAGTTTGGAATGTGAGGTTTGTCACCAAGGAAGAAACCATTGAGGATAGAGCACTTAGAGTAAAGATAGACAAGATGCGATGATTTGAGAAACAAGTGGGGATGCTTCACTAAAGTTCCACGAGATCTGGGGGTAGGGAATGCCACAAGAGAAGGAGGAAGCAAAGCTGGTCTTGTCAAAGCATAGTAGGGTAGTGGTGTCATTGACGCTTCGGAGGAAGAAGAGAGAGTCTAACGACCTGAGCGAGAACCAGTAAGGGGTCCGATTTATGAGCAGGACAACAAAATCACCAGAGAGGAGTAGTATTAGCAAATTAAATGAAGCAGGGCAATCATAACCGCTGCGGAAACGTTGTCGTATCAATTCGGAAGAGGGAGGAGGCTGTTGTTGGCATAGGGAGGAAGGGGGAAGACAACTGCAACAATGTGGAGAAGAGGGGCACTAACGATGGGTGGAAAGGAAGAGAGGGAGGGGAGACGTTAGATCAATCAAGGGTACCACAACTTTCGATGACTGAAGTCGTAGCAATGACAGCAAAGATAATAAGATGTCGAGGTTTGAGAAAGATCATTATGATAGTAGATGAGATTTCCCTAACTGTTTGAGGAAATCTCTCTACTCTGTTGAGGGAAATCCTCTAACCTGTTGAGGAAAATTCTCTCTTCTAACCTATATAAAAGGAAGAGGGATATGTTAATAACAATCAACTTCTTCTATAACTTGTTTATCTATTTATTTTCTAACATGGTATCAGAGCAGTTCCTCCTTGGCGACAGCAGTATCATCGTGTGTTAGCCAAGCGGCCACAGTAACACGTTGCCTCAAGCGGAGTCATTGAAGAAGCACCAAGACACGGATTCAGAGCCAGTGCTAACGAGCACCTTCTTGGCTTTGCTCATCCACTCCCTCTCTTCCTTCATCGCTGGTCTTGCTTTTCTTCGTCGGCCTTGCTCCCTCTCCTATTTGCTGCCTACAGCAGACACTCTCCGTTGCCGCCACGCAAGGAGGAAAAGATCCTCTCACTGCCTCCTCAATAGCGGCGAACGACGAACAGTGGTGTCTTCCTCGCTTCCTAGCCAGTAGCAGTCGCAACTGCTGCATCTTCCTTCCTCTACCGCAGTAGCTTTCGCTGTCGCTTCCCTCTACACAACGACGCCTCCTCAACGATGGTGTCTTCCTTGCTCAGTCTTCCTTGCTTAACGACGGCTGTCGCGTCTTCCTCCTTCGCTGTCGCAGCCGCTTCCCGGCCAGCAGCAGCCGCAACCGCTGCATCTTCCTTCCTCTACCGCAGTAGCTTTCGCTGTCGCTTTGCTCTATACACCTAATTGCTGCAGATTTCTCTCACTGCAGTTTCCTTGAGTAACGCTGCAGATTTTCGCGGCCATTTCCCAGCGAACCGCAGTCTTGAGTATCGCTACAGTTTTTGCGGCCAACTTCCTCATTCTCCACCTTGTGTGACCTGAGTATCACACAAGGTTCACTGCATTACTTCTTCTAAAAAAAAAAAATGTCTTCGTTCACTTCTTTTGATGTTTCAGTTCCTGTAGGGACTCCCACTTCTTGTTCTTCTACAGGGCTTATCCCCATCAATGCTGCCACGTTGATCCCCTTTAAGTTATCAAAGGGTAGCAACTATGCATCCTGGCGAGCTCAATTTTTTAATCTTTTATTTGGATACGACTTTTAGGTTACATTGATGGCTCCTTCAGTTGTCCTTCGGCCATGCTCAACATCCCCGAAGATCCCAGTCCAGTACCCAATCCAACTCACAAACTATGGCTACGTCAAGATCGTCTCATCCTCCAAGCTATTCAAGTGTCAATTGCTGGATCCGTTGCTCTCTTGATATCTTCATGTGTGACAGCTGCCGATGCATGGTCTAACCTGCAAACCACCCTGACAAATTATTCGCGTACTCGCAAGCTCAATCTTCTATCCAAGCTTATGGTGACAAAACAAGAGGGAAGTACTATCTCTGATTATCTACAACATATCAAGGTTATCATCGATGACTTGGCTTTGATAGGTTATTCCCTATGTGACGAAGAGGTTGTCATTCATACCCTCAATGGTCTCGACACCGACTACAAGGAATTGGCTGCTGCAATTCAGGCACGCGACTCGCCAGTCTCTTTTGAAGATCTCTATGATAAGCTGACTGACTATGAGATGTACTTGAAGCGTGCGGACAAACTGCCTGGATCGACTGTCACAGCTTAAGTCAGTCACAAGTCTAAACGGAAGAGCACTCGGTACTCGCCGAACATCACCCAAGGTTTGGCTAATGCGCCTCTTGCTTCTGTGAGTTCCATGCAACACCCCTCATATCCTCATAGTCATCACTTCTCGCAAAGTAGCAACTCCAGCCATCATCCGTCTTGGCATCCTGCCCTACCGAGCCATCAAAGACGGGTTGTTTGCCAACTGTGTGACAAAGTCGCCCACTCCGCTAAAGTTTGCCTGTCTCGTCCCTGCCTCCCTGCTCCGTCACACTGGCCTCAGGCAAATCTCCTGACTACTCCGACACCTAGCCAATCCAACTGGATTGTTGACTCTGGTGCCTATCATCATATCACCGCTGATCTTCAGAATTTGTCTCTTCACAATCCCTATGGCGGCGATGAAGATATCATCATCGGTGATGGTAAAGGACTTCCTATAACTCATACTGGTTCCACAACACTTAATTCCGACTCTACTATATTTACCCTCGATGATGTTTTATGCGCCCCTCATATTAAACGCAACCTCATTTCTGTTTCTTAATTTTGCAAACATAACAATACATCCATTGAATTATTTTCTGATTCATTTCTTGTTAAGGACTTGAGCACGGGGGCATCATTGGTCCAAGGCCCGAATAAAGACAACATCTACGAATGGCCGTCAGCCTCTCAAATAACCCAGCCCACTGTTCATTCTTCTGTTGCGGCTCCAGTTGATGTGTGGCATCGTTGGCTTGGTCATCCCTCGTCCTTTATTCAACAGAAATTATTTTCTCGTCACTCTCTTCCTCTTTTTAAGTCCACTAATTCTATGATGCATTGTGATGCATGTCTTAGTAATAAGAGTCATCGGCAGCCTTTTGGCTCATCTTCCATTTCCTCCTCTAAACCTTTTGAAATTATATATACCGATGTTTGGGGTCCTGCTCCAATCTTATCTTTTGATAAGTTCCGATTTTATGTTATTTTTGTAGATCACTTTTCTAAGTACACATGGATATATCCACTTTCCCATAAATCTGACGTTTCTCGTATTTTTCCACTTTCCAGAAGTTGGTCGAAAACTATTTTCAGTCTACCATTAAAATGGTCTACTCTGATGGTGGCGGTGAATATCAAGCCCTAGCATCCCATCTCTCAGCTTGTGGCATTCAACACCTCAAGTCTCCCCCACGTACTCCTCAACTAGTTGGTTCTACCGAACACAAACATCGGCATATAGTAGAAACTGAACTCACACTTCTACATCAGGCTTCCATGCCTTCAACTTTTTGGACAGCAGCCTTTCAAACTGCTGTCTACCTTATTAATCGAATGCCTACACCAGTCCTACAATACTAGTCCCCCTTTGACACACTATTTCGCAAACCCCCTAACCTTCGTAAACTCCGAGTGTTTGGTTGTTTATGTTATCCTTAGTTACGTCCCTATGCCTCTCATAAGTTAACATCTCGATCTACTCCTTGCGTCTTTATTGGTTACTCACTTGAACATAATGCTTTCCGCTGCTACAATCTCCACACTTACAAAATCTTCATATCACGTCACGTTGTCTTTGTTGAGTCTAACTTTTCTTTCCAAACCCTTCCATATCCTGCCATACGGACTACTTCACCCATCTCACTGGAGTATACCTTCGGACCAATCGGACGAGCCTCCCATGCCTTCGTCTACTTCCTCCCCTTCTGATCCGCACTATATCACTCCAGTTCAACACTTGCCCTTTAAACCTCGTCAGGTACTTAACCTACAAGCTATCATGAATTCCTCATCCCCCAACGTTGAACCCACCACATTCACTCAAGCCCAAAAATCTCCGCATTGGCGTACTGCCATGAGTGAGGAATATAATGGCCTCGTCCATAATTCAACATGGGATCTCATTCCTTTTTATCCTTCCCAAAATATCATCGGGTGTAAGTGGGTCTTTAGAATTAAGCGGAACCCAGATGGCTCTGTTGCCCGATATAAGGCACGCCTGGTCGCCAAAGGGTTTTATCAACGACCTGGAGTTGATTTTACTGAGACGTTTAGTCCTGTTGTTAAACCCACTATAATCCGGCTTATCTTGAGTCTGGCTATTACTAAAGGCTGGCAATTACGACAATTGGATGTTAATAATGCATTTCTACAGGGATCTCTAACCTACGATGTTTTTATGCAACAACCTCCTGGTTTTACTCATCCTCGGTATCCACAGCATGTTTGCAAACTTCGGAAAGCCATTTATGGACTTCGTTAGGCTCCAAGAGCTTGGTACACTGAACTTAGCTCATTTTTTACTTCTGTCGGCTTTCTTAACTCCGAATCTGACACTTCGTTGTTTCTGCGACATTATCATGGAAACATTCTAGTATATGTGGATGATATTATTGTCACAGGCAACAATCCTATCAGAATCCAAGCGTTCATCAAATAGCTGACATCTTGATTGTCACTTAAGGATCTTGGACCCTTGAGCTACTTTCTAGACGTCGAAGCTACCTTCACATCTTCCGGTCTCCTTTTATCACAACGCAAGTACATTCAAGATTTGTTATTAAAGACAAATGCTGTTGGGAAATCATAGGGGGGGCGACATCATATGCGCAGCGGAAGAACAAGAAAACAAAAATCCCCGATTCCCAAAAAGATGTTCATCGTCGTGCGAAGATTGGTGCGCAAAATCCGCAAAAACACAAAACTGCGTATAGAGATTGTGTTACCTAGGGAGATCGTATATCCCTGTTTCCTTGCAGATCCTTAGGAGAGGGTGAAGGAGGTCAAGCGTCCTCCTCTCTAGCGGTGATCCACACAGCAGGGTTGCGACGACGCTCCTCAAAAATCCAGGCCTACTCTGAGGTGGAGAGGGAGAGGAGAATAGGAAGGGCAAGCAAAGACTCTAGCCTATGAGGCTGTGAATCCCTCCTATTTATAGAGATCCCGTGTCAAAACCCTAATGGGTCCTTTCCCTAGTGGGTATTGGATCTGCATCCAATAAGACAAGGGCTCCGTCGGATATCTCATATCCGAACCTCTACTCATCGCAATGCCTACCATATGTGTGTGACCCTCTAGGCCCAATATCGAGCTGGCCGTGAGTCATACCTGTCAGAACTCCTTCTGACTGAGTGAATTATTATCTCTGTAATAATTCACTCGACTCATCGACTACGGAAGTACTAGGCCACTACGCCGTAGTCCCCAGACGATACAGGGGAATCCAATCCATTGGACCTGTCTGTCCTCAGTTACCATGTACCTATAGCCCCTCATCCATCTAATATCCCAGAGACCGTATATCGAGCATGGTGTTGTCAGACCCATACGGTTTCTACTCGAGTCTCGCTCTAATCGGATTCTCCCGGAGAACTCTTTCTCTCTCAACCCGAATGACCCTGGCCAGGGATTTGTCTGAGCAAGAACACATAGGATATTCCTCTCATGACGCCGAGAGTGGATGATCCTCTGTCGACACTCAATAGCCCTCGTAAGGTCGACTACCACTCCCAATGACCAGCTGTACTAGATCTGAGAACAGTCAAACCTATAAGTCTGGTATCAAAGAGTGGAGCACTCATACAGGACATCCTTGGTGTCTCAAGTCTAAGGACCAGATACACCACTAGGACTATGGAATCGCTGTCTGACAATAAGGCATCATCAACCATCCAGCATTCCGTATGCGGATCAATCAGTGAACTCATTCTCCAATGAGCACCTGTACTGTATCCCTAGTGTCCCTACACGAGCAGCTATGAGACCAGCTGCATCCATCATATGGACGGGTATACAGCACACCAGTCTATCCGGTTATCACGATGTTCCTCTCGAGTAACCTATGACCGGGATTATTTAGGATATGTGTTTAAAGGTGAATCGATCTCATTATCGTGATCTCATCACGATCCGATTCCCATTGCACAAATCCAAGGACATCACAATATATATGCATTTATGCAATAGTTATAAAGTGATATACGCCAAAATATAATAAGCAAAAAGATTCTGTATCAAGTCACACGTGCCATCACTCACGTGATTGGCTTGTTGGGCACTTATGACTAGCAAATGCATGATGCAAATGCAGTTACAACCCCCATCTCTACTAGTGGTTCTCTCAAATTATCGGATGGAAGTCCTGCTACGGAACCACTCAATACCGCCAAGTTGTTGGCTCTTTACAATACTTAGCTCTCACGCATCCAGACATCTCATTTGCTGTCAACAAATTATCACAGTTTACGCAGCAACCATCTACTCTACACTGGTCTGCGGTCAAGAGACTTCTGCGATATCTTAAAGGGACCATAAATCATGGACTCTTTTTTCGTAAACGCTCTCCACTTCATCTTCATGCCTTTGCCGATGCTGATTGGGCAGGTAACCTTGATGATAGAACATCCACATCGGGGTATATTATCTTCCTTGGTGCTCATCCAATCAGTTGGAGTTCTAAGAAGCAAAAGACAATCGCCCGGTCTACAACTGAAGCTGAATACCGTGCCATTGCCGCTACCGCTGTAGAACTCAATTGGATCACGAATATACTCTAGGAACTCAACATCGATTCCACCCCTATAATATATTGTGATAATATTAGAGCTACCTATATGTGCGCTAATCCGGTATTTCACTCCCGTATGAAACATATTGCTATCGACTTCCACTTTGTACACGATTAAGTTGTCCGTCGTCAACTTCGCGTTTCTCATGTTCATACGGCTGATCAATTGGCCGACTTATTCACGAAGCCTCTAGCTCGTAAACTTTTTGCATTACATTAATCCAAGATTGACCTCCTTGATAGGAGCACCATCTTGCGGGGGCATGATAGTAGATGAGATTTCCCTAACTGTTTGAGGAAATCTCTCTACTCTGTTGAGGGAAATCCTCTAACCTGTTGAGGAAAATTCTCCCTTCTAACCTGTATAAAATAAAGGGGATATGTGAATAATAATCAACTTCTTCTACAATTTATTTATCTATTTATTTTCTAACACATCGAGAAATCGTCAATAACATATCAACGAAGAAGAGGGGTTAGTATCATTGGACAACGATGAAGGAAAAGTCTTCTTCAAGACGAGAAAAGCTATGAGACCGTGTAGAATTGAGAAATATATTATAAAATAGATGATTCTATTCATTGAAATGATAAGTATTTGTATAGATTTTGATTCTGATATTTTCCTCAATCAAACACTTAAATCGTAATAAGAACAACTACTTAAAGATATTATATTAATGCCACATGCTAAAAGGAAATAAAAAATAAAAGATATTATTTCATGTGTATCTCTATCACGTGCCTTTATCAATTAACATATCTATGTGTGTTTTGTATTAATGCCACATGCTAAAAGGACAATGAGAGAGACACCAAGAAGCTTGCATGATAAAGTAATATACCATAATAATTAAGCAAAGATGTGAAGCTTCATGCATGGCCAGCTTGTTCGCTTCTTATTTTATACTTGGCAGTACACATTATCTCCTTCTATTAATCGAATGAAGCCGTCGGCGAAGAGCCGCAAATTAAATGATTTCAGCCTATTCTAATCCTTCTCGCAACAACAAGTAGCTAATGCGTGCCTAAATTGCAAGCTATCTCTTGGATCGTCCCAAAGGTTGAAGTCGACAAGAACAAAGCTTTCCTTTTACTTAAAGAAACCTGCGGCTACTCAACGTGAAAGGTGGGAGTTAAATGACACCATTAATCCGGCGACCAACCAAATAACGACAGCGGCGGCGGCGGAGGCAGTAATGATCCGAATCGAGGGCCGTCCGATTGCGATCATGCGGTTCGGCCAGCCCGTCATCATTGCTTGGCACAAGCATTAATGAAAGCCACACCCTGTTGTTAATAGTGTGGCGTACACGTACAGCAGCAACAGGGGAGGCCAGCTGGGGATGTCTCCCCACCCTGATGAAAGAGACAACATGGGAATTCCATCAAATGATCGCAGGGAGGGGTGGAACACAACTGCATGGGGGATAAAAGGAGGCGAAGAAGATGATGGGGGAGAGAGGGGTTGCTTTTTGGATGTAGTGCAATTAGGGGCACCAGCTTTTTGGAGTTCATGGCAGCAGTCATCCACTGCAGAGTCAAAACACAGCACGATTGGACCCTTTTTCCCTGCAGTTAGCTGATGCCACGCCATGGATGATGGTCCAGAAGACCGACCAGCCATGGCCAACACATTAATAATACAGACAAGAGAAGGGAGAAGGTGAGTGAGCTGTGCTTGTCATGCCAGCTTCTTCGAGCCGAAACCATGTGTTCTGTGTCCTCTTGAAACTGGAATGTCATCACCTGTATTCATAGCTTTTATTGCCATAGACGTGATGGTTCATCTGATGTCTTGGCTCTCTGATTCCTCCGGTCAAAGAATCGGGGAGGTTTTACCCCTCAAAGGAACGAAACGAGGTGAAGCTGCTGCTGCGGAGATCTTTTCTCCACCTGCTTTTGGAAAATCTGGGAGCAGCTTTTATGGCTGAAACCTAAGAGCCTCCTCGCTCACCTGCTCTGCAATTAATTTCAACTCAGCTGAGACCGAGCACGCCGGGCCATCATTTTCTTACCCCCTCTCTCTCTCTCTCTCTCTCTATCTCTCTACCTGCCTCTGTTTCTGCTATCCCGAAAGCAGCAACAACGATGATACAGCACACCAAACCCTCCCCTTATACGTTGACGAGACCACTCGTTGCCTGTCACACGGTGACCTTCTGCGTCCCCTCCTCTCCCTCTGGCGGGAAGACAAAAGCCGACGCGAATATTAAAGCAAACGGCACGGGTTTTCCTGCCGTACGTGGCCCACCATGCAGCAACGCGCAGTTCCAAAGCATGGGCGCCACCCGATTGGGGGGACACGCGTCGATAAACCGGTGGCTGACAGGGCTTTGCGTTACGAGGCGAGTTGCAGCGAGGAGGGGCCCAACGGGTCCTCCCCTGTTTTGCGGTATGAAGTCATCGGAAGGGGGCGACATCTCGTGCTGTGTAAACAATGGTTTCCCTGCGAGGGGGTCTGCTGCGAGTTAACGTGTAACAGAAGCATCGATAGGCTCTTCTCGACGTGATTTCTTGGCAGGGCTTATGTTTTCCATTTTATCCATCCCAAATTGGCCTTTTCGGATCCAAAAAGCAGATCTACTCTTTTTTTTTTTTATCGCAGATAATATTATATCGGCAAGCGGGTTGCATGGGGAAGCGAGCTCGTCGTCGTTATATAGTGGAGGAAGGTGAGAGACCGCAGACCGAAGGAGCTGCGAAGGCAATAGAAATATAAGCGAGCTTCCGTGGTCCAAGGATCGTGTCCCACCCTGCCTTCACCTTCACCGTTGTTAGGATGCTCCGACTTGTCTCCAGGCACGTACTCTCCGTTTCTTTGGCTTCCACCTTTTTGGTTTTACGTGGTTTCTTGCCCTCCGGGATTGAGATTAAAGGTGTGGAGGCTGTCGATTGTTCTCCAATTGTGATCACTGTGGGTTGTGAAACGGAGCAGGAGAGTGGCCGTGGCCGGAAGGAAGGATGGCTCGTGGCAGAAGCGGGTGAAGTTCTCGACGGCGGTGCGGAGCGGCAGGTGAGTCTAAGAGTCGGTCTTGGCTTCATGCGAGGCGAAGTTCTTATTGGGATGCGACAGTCGTTTGATGACTGTTTCGCTGTTCTAAATGCACCGCCGCAGGTTGGAGGGTAA
This sequence comes from Musa acuminata AAA Group, assembly GCF_036884655.1. Lineage (NCBI taxonomy): Eukaryota > Viridiplantae > Streptophyta > Magnoliopsida > Zingiberales > Musaceae > Musa > Musa acuminata. The sequence continues at coordinate 13,358,340 of NC_088332.1, read as the reverse complement.
GGTGGCTTTGGTGACCGGCGGAGCAAGCGGGTTGGGCAAGGCGACGGCCCTCGAGTTCATCCAGGAGGGTGCGAGCGTCGTCCTCGCGGACGTCAATGCGCAGTTGGGCCGGCAAGCAGCCCAACAGCTCGGCGCGAAAGCCGAATTCGTCGAATGCGACGTGACCGTGGAGCCGCAGGTAGCCGAGGCCGTCGACTTCGCCGTGGCCCGCCACGGCCGGCTTGATATCATGCACAACAGCGCCGGCATCGCTGGGCCGCCGACGGCTACCGACGTCGCCCGCCTCGACCTCGCTAGCTTCGACCTCGTCATGGGCGTCAACGTCCGGGGGACACTGGCGGGGGTCAAGCACGCTGCCCGCGTGATGGGCCCGGCGGGCGCCGGCTCCATCATCTGCGTCTCCAGCATCAGCGGCCTCATGGGCGGCCTCGGCACGCACCCGTACGCCATCTCCAAGTTCGCGGTGGCGGGCATGGTGAGGTCGCTGGCCGGCGACCTGTGCCGCCGCGGGGTCCGAATCAACTGCATCTCGCCGTTCGTGACCCTGACGCCCCTGGTGGTGGATCAGTTCACCCAGTTGTACGGCGACGTGGGAAGGCAAAGGATGGAGCAGATCGTGGATAGTGTGAGCGAGCTGAGGGGAGCAAGGAGTGAGGAGATGGATGTGGCGAAGGCGGCCGTTTACTTGGCGTCTGATGAGTCCAAGTACGTCTCAGGTCATAATCTCGTGGTGGATGGGGGGTTCACAAGCTACAAGCACCTTAATTTGCCGATGCCGGAGGGGATTAAGCCATGACAGAGTTGGTCACAACTGGTTTACATGTGTGTGCATGGACCCAAACTGTAGTGGAGATGGTGCATTCACGATGATCTTATCTTAGTTCATTAGTTGGAGGCAGTGCAAGGAATGGAGGTCCATTTCATGAAAGACGATATAAACCATACCAATCTGGCTTTGAAAGGAGCCACCGCTCAGGTAGGGAGTGGACTTTATCATTGTCTCTGGAATTAATGGTGATGGGTGGTAGCCATGTGGGCTGTCCTGGGGACGCTGGTCCTACGTGTTAGAATGTTTCGAGCTTTGTCCAAAATGCTTCTTCGATCAATGGAATTAGGATCATATTACCAACTCCTATCCTCTTAAGTCACTTTGTGTCTTCGAACACCCCATTGTATGTATGTATGTATGGCAATAGAGTAGATGATTCCAGGCAGTGAAGCAACAATGTTTTCTCTGCTAATGACCAAGTTAAGACAATAATAAATTGAGTTCTTGCCTTAATATTCATAAGAATTCCTGCTTAAACATCAAAATCCATACCCTCTTCAATACAACTAACCAAACATCCAAGTACAGTTCAAGTGGCAGCATTCTCTTTAGCCGAGTGATCCATCCATATGTTTTTGTATGCCATACATATCAATAAACGACTACATTCTCTTTCTTAACACAGTAACGGTTCGATTTGGTCTTAATAGCCCATCAACCCATTTGTGCTCTGACCGACTAGTCACAATCTGCCGGAATGACATCTTATTAAGTTCACACAAAACTCCCCTATTTATAACAATCTTGAGTGCAGGTACGTTTGCCAATTTGCTAAACACAGAAACTCTGCAGTCTGATGCAACTTTCTGACAACGAAAATTGCAATATTACCAATAGTTAAACTTCACATAAGGTCTCAAACAAACGAGAAGATTTAGCAAGCCTTGGTAACAGGTAAAAATCACTGCATTGTACGTACACATGCACGTCAATTCTCAGACAAGAGGAAATTGAACAGAAAGGGGTTCCACTTAGTGGGCGTACCTCGAACAGACGGGCATTGAAGGCAAATGCTATTGATTGATCTCAATTTACATCTCCCCCTCTCCGCATTATTGTTCACGTATGGGGCCAGACTGCCTGCCACAAGCGCCAGCAGCGTTCATGACATGTCCCAACAGCACAGCAGTAGCTTGTCATATGTATACTAGCAGAAACCCTGCACGGAAAGGTGAGGAAAAATACTTCCCCATACGGTTTAAAACTGCTTTGACAGAAGATTTTGGAAATTGATACTCTCTTCCTCCTTTCAAACTGCAAGTCATGTTCTACCAGCCTTTGAGATACATTTATACACAATTCTGAAGACATTTCAAAACAATGATTTTCTCAACTCATGGCCTGGACATTTATAAGAAAAAAAAAAAACATGGCTGCAATTAATTGATTCAATTCAATGAAATGCATTGTCTAACCTAAACCCTGGTAGGTTTTTTACCCACAAAGGTCGGGTGTCCATATCTGACCTGCATGTAGCACTGGAGTTCATATGAAGCCACAATTGTTGGCGAAGACATGAGATCCACAAACAACGTTTGGCTGACTACCAAGTATAAACTAGGAACGGTGAGAAATTTCACTGTTCATCCATCGTTCCTGTACCATGATCCACATCATGCCAAATCTGTGCAGTAGTGACACAGCATAGGTTGTAAGCTGGGACACGACACAAGCTCCAATAACTTTCCTGTCAACTTAGGGTTTTCTTGAGAATCAGAGGATAGGCGCTCAGTTGCAAATATTTGATCAGAAATTTAGAGTGAACAATATACAAAATGAAACTGCAAACTAGAACTATCTATCAATTTTCTTAAACCGAGTATGATTTTGAGCAATCCAGAGAATATAATCACGCTCCATGTTCATTCCAAGAAGAAAATTACCGTGGCATGGAGAAGAGGGCAAAAGGATGGGGGATGAGAGTTATAATTACTATAATAGACGGATGGGCTATTCACATGGTAGGCGCAAAAGATCAAGCCCTACCTTACCTATCCGGTATATATACCACAAGGGATTTTGTAAGCAAAAAATTACAGCACCACCAAAACTGTAGGAAATAAGAAAGGTTCCAAGCCCCCAGCAGCAAGCACAAGGACAAAGATGGGGGCTTACCAAAGCATAAAGCATTTCATAAGTTGGACCCACCACAAAAAGCTATCTTCAACGTTCCAGTTTTTTTGGCTTAACATCTTCATAAAGCCTGCACAGTGCAATAGACAGACAAGAAAGATGAGTCCCTTTCAGTTCTAATCATCCGAAACCCAAAAAGATGATCCAAAGTATGTCATATATGGGGGTATCTTTTGTCATCGTCATGATATATAATGATCGATCAATGAGGTGGAGTTTTTAGTATGATATTAAAGCTCAAAGAGCAAGGAAAACACTACTGCACCTTAAACTAACTTCAAATATTTAATGGAACTACTTTAATTCTGAGAACCGAAAGGTAGGGATGGCCCCACGTTATTTGATAAAAGGTAAGTTCTGAAAGGACCACACTTTGTTTTGGCAGACGCTCAGAAATCCACTTACCGTGCCAATACTTGGACACCTTTCAGAATTCTCAAAATTAGCAGCAGGCACAGGGCCCTTCGGTTCTTTGCCAGCTATTCTTCCGTCAGAAGTGGCTGGACTCTCTTCAACTCTAGAACTTAGTGTTCCTGGGTTCATCCGGTGGACCTCCTCTCGAGTGTAGATGTATATCTTATGAACCATATTACAGAACTCTCTGCAATCAGCAGCAAGTGAGCTTCCTAGAAATTAAGCTCTTCCAAAATGAAGAAAAGCCGAAAAAAGAGTAAATACGAATACTTACTTCCAAGGATCATCTCCAACAAGCATCATATCACCTTCATTGTCAGTGTACACAACCAACCAGCTTTTGTTGGGAGACACTAGTGCACCCTCAAATTCAAACATGCGATCTAATTCGGCAATCAATTCATCATAACCATTGAACTTAGTGAGATCAACAGATCTACCAAGAGCAATACCTTGCTTATGCACCTGAAATGTAAACACTTGGTCAAAGCCCTTGCTATATCAAACTTCTGACTTACAGTGATCTTCATAAATGTTAAATCAAAATCTAAAGATCCTTAAGCCCCAGAACTTGTTTCATGAAGCAGACTGTTGGTGCAAAGAGACCAGTCTTTTGAAGAAAATTAACCTTTTGCCATTGTCAATATAAGCAAATTGTAACCTAAAAGATAGATATAATGCACGGTAGAAATCAACTAGGCAACACACTATGTCAAGGGTGATGACGGTAGCCAAAAGATGACTAGAAGCATGATCTAACATTGATTAAGAAGAAAAAAAGATACTACATTTGTGCAATTCAAAAGGATTACCTTTGTGCAACTCCTAGTTGAACCATTTTGCAGTTTGTTCTGGAAATCTTGAGGAGTCCGTGGAGAAACGTGGATAAGTTTTTCAGTTTCACCATTTGTTGGTGCTGCACCAACCAACCTTTCAGTTACAGTTGACTCAGAGTGTTTGTCAACCTCTAAGCCTTGCTGATGGGGCAATGCTGCTTCTGGATGGCTATGTGGCATCAGGATGTCTGCTGAGTTGCTCCGTGGCATAACTGATTCAGATATTACTGGATTGCTGTTCAGATGAAACCCAAATAGCTTGTACCCACTATTTGCTTTCGGCTTTGCCACATCAGTTTGTGATGGTAACAGAGGTAGAGGTTTCATAACCCTAGGTTGTGCCATGTTCTCTATTTGAGAATCTGGCAGCAAATGTGTAAACCAATTAGGTGAATTTTGAATGCTTCCTAAACTTTGAAGTTCAGAAAAAAATCCCCGTGTGCCATATCTACAATTTCCAGCTTTCTGATAAGACACCTCACCAATTTGTGCAGTTGTCTTAAAGTTGTGGTCACTCATTCCAAAGTTCGAATTTGGAGGAATCAAGGACCATGAGCCAGGAGAATAGTTATGTTTGGCCTCTTGAACTTGAAAGTGAGGCTTTAAAATATTCTTATCGCCTGGAGTCTGCTCAAAAAATGGTGTCTGAAATCCACTTGAATCAGGAGGGCAGTATCCTGAAAATATCCCATTATATGTTTGCTCATGTCTTTTTATAAGCATCCGGCTATCTGATCCCAATCTTCTCCGAGTAGGAACATCATTTTTCTCTTCATCATTCATTGACCATACTACTGGCTTGTGAGTTGCACCTGACTCATTACTATCAGCATAAGAACTTCTCAAGGTCATCATCTCTGGACCTTGCAAGACCCTTGGTGCTCCATATGATTGGGAAGGCTCTGCAGTGACTTTAGGAGCAGCATCTAAGTAGCATGTCACATTATTTAATTTCGTTTTACATGCATCATGATAGTTGTAATATTGAAGTCCTACCAATCATTCTTTACCTTCTCTTTTAGGAACAGATGAGTCAGGGGAACAAGGAAATGAGGTTGTTCGTGGCTTTTTTGTCCTAGGCATGGGAAGGGGATTGAGGGGAGGTGTAAGAACAGGCTCAATTTTCCAGGGAGAAACCCTCTCTGGACGAGGAATTGAAGATGGCTCATCCCACCGCACCTAAAATTTGAAATGCAGTCAGTCAATTTAGTACAAGGAATAATATCAACAGTCATAATAAGTTACCTTGAGGCTTTTCCATTTTGAACCAGGCCACCTACTTGGATCAGCATCTCCTATGCCGACAATAGTTCCCGTGAACCTTTAGGCACAAAAAATTGTGTAGATCAGAAAAGATTATATCATCTAACTCGAGATACTGCTAAAGTAACCTTATGCCTAGAGTAAATTGAAAATATAGATTATTGATACCTCTGTTCTGGGGCCTCTTCACCTTCAAATCTCATTTTGAACCTCATCCCTACAGAATGGTTACTCTTGATAGACTCCACATATTGATCAAAAGGAACAATAAACTCTGATGGACTAGTCCTGTCACATAAACAAAAGGAACATGTAGCTGAAGTACCTTATTGGTTCGTACTACAATCACCAGAAGTTGTTAGAAAGGTAATGAGTTTTTTCCCACCCTCGTAAAATTTCTTTCCAAGATCCAAATTAATGTTTTACATTGTATGCCTTATTATGAGTGAAATAATGCAATGAAAAAAAAAACATAGGCGACAAACCGTGGTTTGTAGTACACTGTAAACATCGTCCCAGTGTTGACAGCATGCCATGCTGTTGCAAGGACTCCCAGGTGCATGCTGTGACTTGATATAACCGAAGATGGAACATTAGTTTGTTGTCTCATTGCACGTCTCACTCCAACACGAAGTTCACCATTCTCCCCTCTGCTAACCATGTAGCAATTACTTAGTGCATGATACTAGGAGTTGAATATGTCAGGTAGGGCAGGAACAATAAAAGACCTTAGAAAGATAAAGGCATCCCCAGCAACAAGCCTCTTAGAACTAACAAAGACACTCCATCCACTCTGAAGCAGGTGTCTTCGTGGTTGACCTGTTTAAAGACAATGGAGCAGATTATCAGGTCCGCAGATATTATGTCTTATCAGGTGGACAAGGTAACGACCATAAGATTAAAAAAACAGATATATTTAGCTTTCAGATTAACCATACATTGTTTAACAAAAATATACATTTCATTGCGATATAGTTTACAATGTACAAATCTCAATAATCCAACATATTGGCCATCTACAAAATTTAGTTGAAAGAAGACCAGTTCATGACAATCCAATAGCATGCCACCTTTGCAGTATGCACATTTTCAAATAATTAATTATGGATATATACTTCTGAGACAAAGCCCATGACTATTTGGTAACCAAGGCGGGCAAAAACATTTTTTATGATATACAGAGCGATTTAGAAGTCGATGAGCCATAAATTCAGAAGAATTATCAACAAAAAGAGGATACAAAAGCCATAACCAAACTACAAATAGGACCAAGTGTACATGCTATAAAATTAGGATACCCCGAAAAATGTGGCGGAAGCGCCATTCCACTCTATGCAAATCCTTCGCCACCAGCTCTTGACTTGGCGGCTGCCTGCTCATGTCCTGATCACCAACCAAATAATCAACAAAAAGTCAAAACATACTCGAGGGGAAAAGACAGTCTTAAAACCTTACCAGCGGAGGAAGGCACTCATCAGCATGCCGTCTTAACACCGAGAACCCACCATGGGTGCTCGTGTCCGATGCGGTCAGCGTCTTGCAGAAAGAATACACATGAGGCCGTGGCGGAGGAGTCGAAAGCATCTCCTTCTCCACGGTGTTTTCATCTAGCTGAAGTAACAGCCGTTTTGTTAAAATTCAACTAATTACTCTCTTCAAGGCTTAACAGTATCCACAGTGAACAATTTGGAGTTAGCCAAAATGCTTAAGCTTTGAAGAGATACCTTTGAAACAGGGAGCAAAGTCACCTGAGCAAATACTTCATCGGTGTCCGGCTCAGCCTATTAACAGAGTTTCACTCTTTAAAGATGAGAATCAGAAAAAAGGGGAGAAATCTGTAGTTCTCCGTATACGTCACAAACACACGACAAAAAAAAAAAAGAGGGATTTCATGAGAGCACCTTCAGGTCGACATTCATCACTCGGCAAAGGATCTTCCATGGTAGATTGTACACTGGCATCTGCTGGTCCGCCCCTTGATTTGTGGACGCTTCCACCTACAACATCAAAAAAGAGCAGCAAAAATTGAACACAATGAGAACCTTCACGAGAACGCAAACAAAGATGGAGAAATAAGGAGAACGATAAGGAGGAAGCCGATTCAGAAATTTTGGGACGAATTCGAGCAAAATATTGGAGCTTTCATGAAAATTCCCATCGCGAACCTGCTCTATATGCCCCTGTGGGAAGTAGAAGACCTTCTCTCCAACTCTGGGAATCGTCACCAGAGGACCGGCGCATGCGAGCCATAGCTCAGTGTACAACGCATCTTCTGAATGTACAATAAAAATCACGTCATAATCAAAACCAAAACCTTACACCAATAACCAGAATAATTACATTACCTCCGGCCACATCCGGAGATCAGGGATGATACCCACCTTTCCCGCACACAGCACCGCCCGAAAATCCCAGGCTCCCCTCGGCGTCTCCGCCGACCTTGACCGACGTACCCTCGTGCATCTCGCTGCACCCCGATGACAAACTCTGCCCTTGTCCTCCGCTGCTCCCCTTCACCGACAACTCCGACGACGCCATCAGCCCCCCTCCGAGCTCACCGGAATCCATCTCAACTCCACAATTGCGTCATCCACCACCGATCCAACCCAAGTAACCCATCATAAACCCTAATCGAAGCCCCCCGAACAACACCCACGATCCCAGACCGACAGAGACGCGGACGACCTAATCAAAGAGATCACCGCCCCCCCTCAATAACCCTTCTACTTCCCCTTCCACTTACTCCACCGATCGCTTCTCCCCAATATTACTCCCCCCCTGTGTCTCTCTTTTATCTCCCCTTCTTTTCTTTCGAGCCAAGAGACCAAAGAAGAGAGCAGAGAAACTTCGTACTATCGTCGACCGCGGTATAAATGATCCTGTCCATCTACCAAAGTACAAATCAGCCGTCCGCTCGCTCTACCGAATGCACTGAGAGCAGAATTCACGGGAATGGAGGGTGGTGATCCGAATTGGAAGTTAGTAGTTGCAGGGATGTCCTGCGCTAGAACGTACGAGGTAGCTTAACCCGGTTCCCCCGGGGGCCGTCAGGGCGCCGTTAGTTGAGCCCCTCCACAGATGTGGAAATGAGGAGACGGCGTCGCCCTTGCCCGTCTCGCCCCCGATGCCGCTGCTTCCATGTCGTGCTATTATCGGACAGCCTCCTGAAATTAAAAATAATACCACCTTTTACTCCCGTCACAGTTATATTAAAATTAAATCGTATATTCCTCCCCCGTGGTCCCCGCCTCCGAGGAGGACACGTTTCGAGAAGCCACTGGGTGGTAGTGGAGCCCGCGAGGGCGTCATAAGAAGGTGGTGCTGATACCGGGAAGGTGAGCGTAACGCGGCCCGCGAGCTCATGATGTGCCGAAAGTAACCCCCGCCACGTTTCGTCGGGCTATTCGCCCGAGATAACGGACCGCTTCCGCGTTCTCGTGCCTTTGCTGCCCCAGATCAGACAGCGTCCTTCCAATCTCGTAACGTCTTCGCGTTCGGAAACCGTCGAGCGGCGCGATTGCGTGTTATGCGTACTGTATGCTGTGTCGTTCGACGCAGCTGATTGGGAAGGCCATGGAGTAGGTCGCGGCGGCCGACTGCGAGGGCTGTAGCATGTGACTCTGTGGCCGTGGGCGCGTCACGAGACTTTTCGCGCAACGGGGATGGGAACCATGTGGTCTGACCTCAGCCGTCCATCGGGCGGTGGGTTGCCGATACCCGTGGGAAGACCTTTTTGCAAGTAAAAACGATGGGCGGGTTGGTGGGGGGTAAGGCCTGTAATAAACAATAATAATAATAATAATAATAATAATAATAGATCGAAGCCGTGGTCGAGGACGGTGGGTCAGCGAGGGCGGGCCCCACGCGTGCTACTTCCCGAGCCGACAGCTCTCGCGCACTGCCCAAGCCAGGTGGGCCCCGCTTCCCTGACCTCGGCCAATGGAGCGCGCCAGGACCGGGTCCCACGCCAACCCCACCACCGCCCAGCACCCAGGGTTCAGTTAACCCCCCCCCCCCCCCCCCCCGCCCTTTTTTCCCACCCGGGACCGGATCGGGTTAAAGCTGATAACGGTAACGGGATCCGTGTCAGACGTTTACGGGGTTTGGTGGGTCGCTGCAGCGGAAGCAAGCAAACAACGCCGGCGTGATGGCGTTTGCCTCCAGGCTGCTGGTAGGTAATTATAGGACAATGATGGAGATTATACGTTAATGATTAAGTAAGTCTACCTTCTCAAATCACAAGTTAATCGTTGCTTCATTATTTTATTCTGCTGGTCATTACGGAGACAAACAAAATAAAGTCCTCGGATCGGTTAATTTAGGCGGCTAATCAGTGTCATGGTATCCTCGTCCATTATTTTAATGGTGCATGATTTGACTGACTCAATTAAATAGATACGTGGACTGTAAGCAGCATGATACGCCGATCGCGCCCGGTCAAAGCGCCATCGTAATTAAGAGGCTTGCTTTTGTTGGGTCGGTTCGCGGGAGAAAAGACGACGATTCACGTGTGCGCGAATGGTGCGAAGAGAAGGGGGGGCACGCAAAACAATGATGTAGCATCCCGGGGCCACCCACCGAACCAACGTGGATGGAGTCCGGCCCACTTCCTCGTGTCGTACGTGCATGTGGCAGCCTTCATGTGAAGACGTAATAGTGATATTAATTCTGCGTGATATGAGTGTGCTTCGTGTGCTGGTGGCCTCAGGGGCGGATGAGTACGTCCGACTTAAGGAACATAGTGGGACGGTAGGGATATGGTCCGACCCGGTTTGACACTTGGATTCGGGTGACGTGCATATCCTTAACCAGCATGGGTTGGGGACGGGCGGTGGTAAGTCCGCCACGTCCAAGCAGGGGCGATGGAGCTTTGCTTGGTGGCGAGACAAGACAGCTGATGATGGTGAGGAGGACGGATGTGAGCGTGGTCGCGTACAGGGGGAGGACGATGAGGATGAGGGAGACGGTGGTGGTGCGGGGTGGAGGACCACCAGCAGGCGCACCTGGTTGGATTCAAGTGCCGGGGCCCGCCGGCCCGGCTGCTGCTGCTGCTGCTCCTTCCTCCTCCCCCTCCCCCTCTGCTGCTGCTGCTGTGGAAGAAGAGCCCACGTTGAGGGGAGCAAAGACCGCAGGTGCCCCTGTAATGGCGCTGCTCCCCCGTACATGGATCATCGAACCCACCGCTGACACCAATGTGCGCTCCTCAGACCCTCTGGAGAACCACTGACCACCCCCCCCCCCCTCTCTCTCTCTTTTTCTGCAGGGACGTTGGTTCTGCTGAAAAGGAAATCAATCGAGCAGGTCATGAGATTGCTGACAGAGTTGCTGTCAGACGGATTGATTCACCTTTTAGTAGGAAAAGAAATGAAGAGTTGCTTCACTTTTCCAAAAGAGAGCCTGCAACTCTAGTGGCATTTGGTGTGGCTGGTGGATGATACTTGAGGGAGACAATAAATAAGATCATGAGAGAGTGGTTGGCACCCAGATGATGATGATGATGAAACGGACGTGTGAGAGCAGTCTTGCCGGGAGAGACACCATGGTGACACTGAGATGAAGAATATATGTGTGTGGGTTGCATTCCTCGATCAACTCTCATCCAAACATTAGGGTTTTCTGTTGGTTTATGCTGATGAGGCAGAAGATGTATATATTCTTCCTACTGACAAGCCGAGGAAAAAGGTATACTATCTGCAAAATATATATGATTTAGGATCCTGAATTGGATACAGGTTGGCTAACAGCATGAATTGAAGTCCAAAAAGAATAACAGTGGGACGTACGGTAGGCCTTGTGATTCACGCAATTCACGAGTTTGGACTTTCTTCATATATTGTATTTATTGGTGAGTTGCATCTTCCATATGTGTCACGTAGCTTCGTAATTAAACTCATTCGATTACATTAAATAACATATGTGAGACGCTCTTATATTGATAACTTAATGTGACCGAAATGTGCATTGCCGTCACATCAAGAGACGATGAAACGTGTCCTCGATTGGAAGAATAATACGAGTCAAGTATCATAAGGTGAAAGGGTTTAAAGAGGTCACGTCACCATCACCCGTTGTCGACGTTCCCTATCGATCGAGTAAGATGCTAATGCAAAACGGGTCAAATGAATGGCCTCACGATGTCGCCTAATGAGAGCTTGACATGATCAACTCTGAATCACGCGACTGGTTACACCTTGCTTAGATAATATATAAATTGGATGATGCGTCAGGATTCGGATAGGATGATTGATTCATGGTGTATGCGAGACATAAAAATTTATGATGAAGAGATTTTTTTTTTCTTTGTGATTTGAATTTGATCACTTAAGACTTATGGCGATTAGGTTCATCACTTAAGTAGTACATTTATAAAAATATTTATTTTGAAAGATGTATCTAAATTAAATTTAGGTGTCGTTGGATTGAAATGACTGGGATTGGCTACACAGAAGCCTTCTATGATGTTAGGGTAAGAAGCACAGGTTATATGAGAAGTTCAACACTTAAGGTTCTCATGATTCATTAGGTAACTCATGAGAGAAGAAACCACAACGAAATTGTTTATTCTTTTTTTGCTCTCTATTGTTGACTTGATGATGTTAGGGTCGATATGGTTTGGTTCCATTCCAAAGACATGAGATTGAAGAAGGGAGCATACTCAACTGATAAAAATATGAGGCATCACTTGATTGTCGTAGGTAGATTTGCCATTGTCTCGAGGTGCATTTTAATCTCGCTAAGATTTCTGTACAAATGGTCAGCATTAGGGGATGCTCCCAATCCGATCCCTCCGATGGTAAAATTAATTGAAAATTAAAAAAATGATCAAGCTGCCTCGTTTTTAAGCTTTGAGGGTTGGCTTTTATATTTGAGTGGCTGATGGAGTGAGATTGACCATTGGTTAGTGTCCCCCGTTGTGTCCTATAGGGGCACATTTATGTCGACATCGATGGGCACACATTTCTATGGGTAGTGTCAGAAAAGGATGATTGCAGGGGTGTCGTTTGCAAGAGTTGAAGCCTATCTAGGATAAGTAGGGGATGGTCCCCTGTGCTCGGCATCCGGAAAGAGGAAAAATGGGAACTAGGCTACACCACCTAGGATTTAAGCCTTCTATCGGACCTTCCTGAAATCATGGTCAATAGGGGATGATAGATCACTTACGACAAGTGGCCCAGCAAGGGGGGAAAGGGGGATTGGCCTTACTGCCAGGGATTATGCACCCTGCAGTTGGCTCATGTGACCTTCCCAGAGATTGAGGTGGACAAGAGTCGGTAGATCATGCTCTTGTCGATGCCCGTAAGAACGTCTCAGCTACTTTATGCAGTTATCTAGTTTTGTCATTTTTTAGTTTTTTACTCCTAATCTTTGCATGATGATTTAATAAATCTGTTTTGGGAAACCAATTTCAATTTTTATTTTTAACTATACATGTAATGCTCTATGCGGTTTCTTAACAGTGGTATTAGAGTCAGGTTACTCGTGTGAAGATTGATAATTAAGTGCATCTTGTGTTGAATCACATAGAATCGATTTTTGCATAAAGTAGTTGCATTTTTTACCGATCGCATATTTAAACTGCATTTGGTCTAGCACTTAACAAGTTCCATCGCTCATTAGTTTGTCATCAAAACAGTTGATAGAAAACTAGGAAAAAGGGTAGCAAGTGTTGCAACCCTACAGCATTGGTCGAGAATAGTACTTGTTGTTCTCAGTTAGGCTGAGCACAACCTTGTGGCTAGCAAGGGAGACCCTGGAGACCAGGGTTTCCTATCCGACCAGGGATTCCTTGGCCGCCCAAGGAAGCTAGGCTGTTAGGGGCACTTTGCCGTAGTAGATACTGTAGAATTTTCAAATTAAATTAGAGTTAATTCAATTATTAATTAAATAATTTAATTAATTTTACCTAATTAGTCTTATATATGCATATACATGTGATGTATGATATAGAAACATGATCATGGGCCATGTGTGATGATGTTATGTGATTATTATTATGGTCCGCAAGCCTCCCTCTCTCTCTCTCTCTTATTATATCTAACATATATTTTTATCTCCCTTGGTGATATACCTCCCTTTGATAAGATCAATGTTTCTCATTTATGTGATATATATATATTTTTGGGCTTGCGTGCCTATTAATTAGTTGTAATTGCATGAGATAGCGTAGTGAGAGTGTAGAGGTGCTAGCAGAACTCGCGCGGATGAGACAGATGTTTGTCGAGCATGGAGATACATCGAGATGCCAACAGGACCAATGAGACAAGATTGATGATCACTAGGCATAGAGATACATTAAGACACACATAGATTTTTATGTACATGATCATGTCTTTTGGCTCAGGCCTAATTACACTAGGTTATGGTCCGTGATCATTTAGTGTGGATGTGTATTTATATATATGATATATATTTCTATATCTACTAGATATATATATTTGTGTGCGATGTAAATATATGTGTGTGGCATGATATATTTAACTACAAGACCATGTTAAATACAAAAACGCCTCTAATAATAATATTAAGTTAGTAAACACAAGTGATTAAATTAACCCATGTGACTTTCCATCATTATATGTAAAAATTATTTTTCGAAATAGGTTGAGTTGGTCGAGTCACTTGAAACTCACATATGTTGAGATTTGAGATCTTGCCTATGACACGTTATGCTTGATCGAGTCCCTCGAGAGTATATCATCAAATCAAACTTATCTTATAATGATGATGTTAACTTAATCGAACATCATGGTTGGTCGAGTCCCTCAAGGCCATGATAGTTTGGAGGTCGAATAGGACAAGAATCATAAGAAGTTATGATTGGCAAACGTTACCTACCATTTGGGCTTAGTATGATTAGTCGAGTCTCTCAAGATCGTACTAAGATGCCAATTGGATCTCGATCTCCATTAGAAGTCCGTCGAAAATTTTCAATTCACATGTTAAAGGATGTCGTGTGCGAGAAAATAGTGGGAGCAGATTAAGACAAAAGAGGAAAAAGGGGAATTGGGCCACGCCGTATGAGATTAATGCCTTTTGTCACCAAGCGTGCAAACCTTCTTGAAATCATGATCGATAAGGGATGATAGATTACTCGTGACAAGTAATCCATGAAGGGGAGAAGGGAGGATAGGCTTTCTTGCGTGGGATTAATGCACCCTATGATTGGCTCGTGCGACCCTCCCGAAGATTGAGGCAAGTAGGGGTCAATGGATCATGCTCCTGATGACTTCCGCATGGGATGGGTGCAGGTTCTTCTACTCACATCATTGTCTAGGTAGTCTCGAGTTAGGTGACTTGGTAGTATAATGTTTATCTCATTACTTTCCCCGTTAATCTCTATTTAAAAGATAATGATTTCGATGCTTGCCTTTTTTTGTTTATCATATGTAAATTATTTTTAAAATAATTACTTAAGTGTCACTGGGCTTTTACGGGTAATTCTTAAATTTATGATTATGATGGTGTTTAAGATAAGATTTGAGTTCATGAATTATCAATTTTTATCGACTAAGCTAATTAATAATTTTAATACGTTGAATAAGGTTTCGAACCTTAAACCTTTCGTAAATAAATTTGACACAACATCATTTAATATATATATATATATATATATATATATATATATGTATATATATAATATTTAAAATTAGAAGTAGTTGTTTATTATGATTTAATGGTTAGATTGAATTTTCTTGAATGAATGTCTGATAGAAGGGATAAATTGAGGATCTTATTATATATGGATAATATATACATATATATATATATATATATATATATTTCGTCATCATTCATGCTAATTCCATATGCACACATCAATATTGAATTTCATTTACACAATATTTTTATGAATGCTACTTGAGAGTCCAACAATTGGCTTTGTAAAGCAACTTAACAATTGTGTTTTATTTTTGTATAAAAAAATAACATCATAATTTAATTTAATAATATGATTGATCCATGAATCTTGTTAAGCCATTTTTACAAGTCGAGTTTAAAATTCATAATATTTAAGTTATCAATTAAAATAATATTATAAGCAAATAGCATATTAAATGAAGGTCTATCATCAATGTCAAAGAGGTAATTATATAACTTTAATTCTTAATATTATATTATATATTATGTAAAAAGAACACCTTATTGGATCCACTATTGCCACCTGCCACCGCTATTGATAAATATAGTATGGTTATTTTAAAAAAATATATTTTACAAGAATTTTTTTTAAGTTATGAAAGAAAACTTTTAAAATTATGATTTTTTTAAAAATTCGCTCTATATATATATATATATACATATATATAATTTGGAAAAAAGACTATATATATATATATAATTTTGTTAAATGTTTGAGGTTGCCAAGTCTTTTTAAATTCGTTATATATATATATATATATATATATATATATAATTTGGTAAAAAGATTATATATATATAAATATATATATATATATATACATGCATATATGTGTGTGTATATATGCATGTATATGTATATATATATGTATATGTATATATATATATATGTATGTATATATATACATGTATGTATATATGTATATGTATGTATATATACATATACATATACATACATATATATATACATATACATATATACATATATATATACATATACATATATATACATATACATATACATATACATATACATATACATATATATATATACATATACATACATATATATATATATATATATATATATATATATATATATATATATATATATAATTTTGTCAAATGTTTGAGGTTGACGGGTCTTTTTAATCGTCTCTATTCGAACGGTTCTCGGCGTCGATTCCTCTTGGACGACGCGTGGCGGAGTCGAAGGGGAACGGACGAGGAGGGAGGATGGGGACGGGCACGGAGGAGCCGAGCAGCAGCGGGGGCGGGTCCGCAAGCCGCGCGCGAGGGCTCGCCGTGAAGGCGCTCGTACTGCTGGGCGGCGCATTGCTGCTTAAGTGGCTGAGGAAGTCCACCACCCGATGGGATCACGCCCGCGCCGTCGCCGATTCCCTCATCGGAGAGAAGGTTCTTCTCGTCTTCGATTCCCTCTTTCTTTTTCTTGCTTTGGGTTTGCGGGTTTATTAGATGTAGCGAGGGGGATACTAACCAGTTGGTCTGTGTGAAGTTCTCTCGAGAGCAGGCTCGCAGGGATCCCGCTGGCTATTTCAATATGAGGTGCGACTTCTCCGATCATTATTTCTTCTTGCGCTACTTTTTATTATTGTCTTGGCAGCAAATAGGACGAATAGGCTCAGAACTTTAGCCGAATTGTATCACTCGTTTTCATCTGAAAGATTGTCGAGTTCTCTGAATACCTATTAAATTTGAGCTGTATGTGTTTTGAATTTGTTTGTCACGTATGCGTCTCGGCAATCAGTAATCGTGATTGATTTTTTTGTTACGATCACAAAGAGTTATCTTGGACATAGGGTTTGGTGTCTGGAATCAGAAATTGTCATGATTATTGCAGTATTAAGCATAATCAATAAGCTGTGGTCTGCTGGCGGAGAAAAAATAAGTTTGTCAAACTGTTGTGTTTGTTATGCTCCAATTGCCTATCTAGTTTAGCTTTGTGCTATCTTGCTAGGATAGATTCGTAGATGAACCTTCCAGTGCACACCAGCGAGAATCCAATTTTGCTCTTTGAAATTGATTTGTTTGTTTGTTTTTCTTGTAATTTGTCAGCATACCTTTCTGTTGCATGCAGTATTGTCTAACAGTTTTACTTACAAACAGAACGCTCACATGCCCAGCGACAGAGATGGTAGATGGCTCAAGGGTTTTATACTTTGAGCAGGTTCCCTTTTAGCTTTTCCTCAACGTTTTAGAATCTATTTTCTTTATGTTTTATTTATGTTTTTTTCTATCTTTTTTGTAGGCATTTTGGAGAACTCATCAGAAACCTTTTCGACAAGTATGATAATTATGAACAACAACTCATGCACTGTGTTCCTTTACTATGGTTTTGACCTTTAACACGTGTGTTTACCTGTCCTGCTTATCAAGATGTTTTCAAAACTGATTCTAGCAGTTTTTACCAGTGGTGGCAAATTGTGGTAAATGGATGCCATAGGTTGTATCTAAAGAGATCCTTGACTTAAAAGCCTTTATAAGAATGTACAAGACCTTTTAATATTTTAATTAAACATGTTAGAATGTGGAGTCCACTTTTGGAAGACCATCATTATCTTGCTTTCTGCCTTTAATTTTTCTTCAAGCCTGGTTGTGTGTCTCGTGACCTCTTTCCAAAATTTGACTGATAATATTTGACGACTTTAGAAGACCTATTGGTTTACAAACAAGAATAGAATAAGCTAATAATTAACATCTTTAGATCCAGTGAGTCTGCTATCCCATCATGGACGAGTTTGCCCTGAATCGTAGGTTTGGTACTCATGCATTGAGTTTCTGTTAGACTGTTTTGTTTTTTTGAGGGATCACTAGATGCTTGTTTAAAACTATGATATTGTGCTTGTGCTCCGACATATTATTATCGCCTCGTTTGATTTGCTTTTCTTTTGACCGGTTATCTTCTAGGGCATGGAGAAATGTAAAATGGTGTCTGGATGGTAATTTATTGGAAGTACATGGGAAAGGGTTTGTGGTTGTGGTCACAGTTATTCTCATTCTTTAGGTCCAAGAAACCTGTAAATATGTTAAATAAATTAAAAGGTTATGTATGGCATGTCATGTTCGGGCTGTGTGCTTCATGGATTGAAACTAATCACTGTTGTCATCATTGCAGAGATTTTATATGGTGAAGCCTTGCCCAAAAGAGATGAAATGTGATGTTCAGGTAAAAAAAGACCTTGTCCAAACTAATCATTATTTTTCATTTTGACTTCTTATGATAAGTTAGAACTCGATCTTGTTTTATCTTTTTCTTTCTCAATGTACGATTATCAATGCTGCTACCGTAGTTCATCATATTTTACCATTTCATCTTTTTGAGAATACGTAGAAGTTATAATATCCATGATTTTTTCTTGCTATTTTTTGTGTTATCAGACTGCCTATAATTGTTTAATACATATGTGAATATCATTGCATGATATAGCCCCATTTAGTTGAGAATATATCAGTTAGTTGTGACTCCTGCATCTTTTTACCTGGACTTTGGAAACCTGTATGCTTTCTAATACTTTTCATTACCTTTAATCAAGTCACTTGCTGATCTTGAATTGTAACTCTTAAGATATTTTTTAATGGACAGTTGAGTTCTTATGCAATAAGAGATGTGGAAGAGTACAAAAACTTTTGTGACCGTCCGAAGGATCAGAGACCACAGCCTGAGGAGGTTATTGGGGTATGTCTTAGTTTACAAGGGAACTTTAGATGATTTTTAGTCTCTGACATGTTTTTTATTTGGATATGCTTGTGTCTTGGTCTATATAAGTGATATTCCTTCGACAAATTAAAATGCAACAGAAATCACAGCCAAATACCATATTCTCACCTGTTTTTGGTCTCTGGATTGCTTTAGTTTCTTATCATTTGCTTCAAACTGTGGATTATTAATTAACAGTACTGTTGGCAGTTTTAAGTATCTTGCGATAAAATAATGCTGATCTTTGGGTGTTGTAGCATTTGAACGAGATAAACCACCATGTTTTTTTTATTACATTGTAACACTAATAATATGAGTTTTGGTAAGCCACTTCTCGAATCAGTCGGCAAATACTCATGAACATACTGATTTCTTCATGGTCATAGTGATTTACTTGTGGATTTAGAAAAGGTTGGAATAACTGAGAAAGATGGAGTAAATGATTATTGCAGTATGAACATGTAGAAATTGCTCCAAGGAGTGCCTCTTGGAATTAATAGGTGTTACTAGCTCAAGAGTTCTGCATGCTGATATTTCTGAAGAAATAATGCAAAATTCTGCAGTATAATTATTGGGCCCAGGTTTTCCTTTGGTCACAATACAAGTCACAAGTAACTCGTGACATATTTGTTGATTCCTGCTCAAGGTTACTTAGACTTTATTATGGTTAGTTGACATTTTGACTCAGGAAAAATACTTATGGTTTTAAAAAATTGAATTTCCATATTTTTAACTTGGAATTTGGATAAAGCAAAACAATTCATGATGGTCCGAACATATCTCAAAAGATCTTTGGGCGCATGGTGGGGAAAGCTGAGTTTGGTTCATGCTTGACATTTCCTTTGGCCATAGGAACTCTATAAAAGTCAGCCAAAAGTAATGATCGCTAATTCCTAATAGAGGGTACCTAGGAGTTCATGTATTAGCTAATAGCTAGCTAGTTGCTATCCAAGACTGATATTAGATCTGCCATCTTTGTGGCCATCCTTCCAATTTGACCTGTAAAATTATGTTTTAGGATCAGAACAAGGAAAACAAGAAAGTAGGGAATGCATATCTAAGGTGTGCTACAGATTTAACAGGTTACTTAATTGACTCCTGAGCTCATTTGTTTTCATGTTTCTTAATCCTTGTAAACACAACTCATGAGAAACCGGCATACTGCAATCAGCATGGTTGCTCGTGACTCTAATCCCAAACTCCCTTTTCTAAATTAGTATAAAAGGTGCACTCATCTGTCTTCCTGCCCTTAATTTTTTCTTATCCCTTTATCATTTTAGTAGAGTAAGCCTCCTGGAAACTTACATGTAGGATTATCAGACCGCTGGTGTTCTAGACTGGGAAGATCATGTGATCTTGGGAAATTTCAGACCTAAGTGTCAGAAGAAAAAGAAAAACTCAGTAGCAGATGAGCTGTTGGATTATTTTCAGTTGGTCATTTATTAATGACTCATTCCATCATTTCTATATCCATTCATCAGTTGTTTGAATGATATCCAGAACTTCTACCAGTATACTATTGTTATTTGAGGCTATTTTTGGACATCTGCAATATGTTCTGAGATTCTTCTATTGCAATTGAAGGAACGGTAAACAATTGCAAACTGCTGATTTAGCTCCTTCACTGTTTGCTTCATATTATGTACTCCAACAGCCAAGCCATTTCTCATTGTAAAAGTTACTTGCCATAAAAAGAATTTTTTTTCCTTTGGGAGTGAAGTTAAAGCAGGTTCCTTGTTTCATTTTATGCTTTATTATGGTTTGGTGTTCAGGATATCACAGAACATCTAACAACTGTTCATCTATCACGATGTGAACGTGGAAAGCGCTGTTTATACGAAGGTTCAACTCCACCCAGCGGCTATCCCAATTCATGGGTATCCTTCTCTGAACTCTTCCTTATATTGTACGCCTTGCTTTCAGCTACTATCAGCAGCACCATGAACTGGCCTTTGTTCATCGCTCATCATTCTCACTAAAAAGAATTTATCTGTTTAATGTTCCTGAGTAGAATGGCGCATCATACTGTACGTCTGAGCTTATAGTTCACAAGAACGGTGAAGTGCATACTTGGGACAGAGGCTATGATGATGAAGGCAATCAGGTGTAGTGTTCAAAATTGGCCGCCATTGTTACCTCCACAATATATTTATGATCTTGATCGAATCATTTGCTAATAATATCTGCATTCAAGTGTCGATGTAATTGCTTATCATTTCATGTATCCAGGTCTGGGGTCCAAAGGCAGGTCCTTACGAATTCAAACCTGCAACACCACCGTCAAGCTACGACTACATGTTTTCACCTTTGAACTTACCCTCTGTGTTGGCATTGGAGAAGACATGCTTTCACCTTTGAACTTACCCTCTGCATTGGCATCCGAGAAGACGAGGGAGATCTCTTTTACAGTCGGGTTCATGATGTAATCCTGTTGGCATTTAAAATTTTATTCTATTTTTCAAATATTTGTTCTCCTCACGAACGAAAGAACGTTCCCGAGAACACCGTTGAGTTAACCGCTCAGCATGAGTGAGAGATGCCCAGTTTGGCAGAATCTCCACCTCACAGCAAGAAGAAACCCGAACTCTTTGGGCGTACTGTTTTCTTGGATGCTGTGGTCCATTGGACTTTGGTTCCTGTTGTCACGCTAGAGGACGAAGGTCAGCAGTCAAGACAGGAATGCTTATACAAATGATCGATTATGCCCTGTCAAAGGAGAATTTGGCCTATAATGAAGAAGATGGTGGAGGATTGTACATAGCACAGCAGTTGCTTCAAGATGAGCCAGAGAAATTTATATGGGGCATGATAAAAGTGAAGGGTAGAGAGATTAGTGAGCGAAGAAATGGGAAGACTGTCCTTCGCTTCCTTTTTCTGTTCATGTTTCCTCGCTTTTCATCTCTACCATCATATAATTCTCAAGAGATTGGAGCAAACTACAACAATTAATTACTTTTGCATTAGTTAATCAATCAGCTGCTCTGTCGGGTTATGGTTTATGATGAATATTGTCTAAAGCCTTCCACACACGAAGAAGGCCAATCCATAAGCATCATCAGTGCTTGATAAGAGTTCAGATAGGCGTCAGAACAACTCGGCCCCTTAATAATTTTCAAGAAGACGAACGATTCCATTTTTACTCTTTTGTCCGCACGCACGCGCCGGCACACGCATGCACGCTCGTGCGGACGATAACCATGAGACTGCCATTTATTCACATTTTTGGAGCAATGATTCATACAGAGGCTGTTATACTTTGTTTATCAAAAGAAAAAAAAAAGACATCATATTTGGACACAAAATGTTTGTTCCACAGAAACCTATAGACACCCACCCAGTCCTTCAACCAATCATGAATCATATGCCTGAAACGATCATCATGTTCTTAACTATAACGCATCACTCAAATACGGAGTAGTGTTGTCACCAATACGGAGGACATTGCCATTGTTATGAACTTGAGGCATTGCATTCCCAGACCGCTGCTCTTTAACTGCGTATCGATGCTTGAGGCACAGTAGGTAAGCCTAGTTCATCCTCCGTCTGTATCAGATCAAACAAACAGGTTACTTACACAGTGATTACTTGAGAGCAAAAAAATATTATCCAAGAGGCATTAGAAGATTCATATAGGGAAGTGGAAATACTATCCCTCAAGCATAAGAATGTCAAATCACCAGCTCAGGTTTTTGTTCCTCTTGGGTTTTATTTTTATCATTAACATGAAAGAGGAAGAGATCACAACACTACACAAAAAATTCTTTTAGTGGATTGTTCTCGTGAACACAAGACAGTACACAACTATCACTGCTGTACCATATCCAGAAGTTACTGTTGTATTAGCAACGGCTTAATGAACCATTCAAAAGAATGCATAGTAAAAAAATTACCACTACATAAGCATGGCACTAACGCAAAACAAGATCATCTTTCAAAGATAACAATACATATCTGATATTTCATGGCATGTTAGACGTTAAAGGTGAGAAATTCTCCACAAATGATCCTAGAAAATCATCATTCATGTCCAATGTTCATGCGTTTTACACAATTTTAATACCAATCAAGCGATGGATATACCTGGGGCCTCACTCTGTTGGGCACTGCAGAATTGCCTGTTGGAGCTGCAGGAAAGTTGAGTTCTGCATCCAGATCGGGTTCCTTGTCTGGTTGAAGATAAGATGGAATTGCATCGGATTCTGTCTCTGCTCCCATGTCAGATTCCAGAGCATCTAGCTCTGCATTATCCAAACCAACAAACAAAAATTTGACATGATAAATTACACAAAGAATCATGCAGAAAATAACTCTGCCTTCAATAAAGTACCAAGACAACTTTAAAAAGTAAGCCAAGATATCTAATGTAATATTATCGTACTATCATACCACCCAAGAGTTCTTCCTCATCAATGTCATCAGGGACATTGTAGCTTCTCCCAAGAGATTCTTGGATTTCTGTACTCATGTCCATCATATCCATCATCTCGTCCTGTAAACTCTGTGCATTCCAAAAAATGATTTCAGATATAAAAAGTACCAAATACTGCATTTTCACATTCTTACAGTAAACATACATCTATGCCTGAGATATTCACAGTTTTCATCATCCCTTTCAACTCCTTGTTAGCCGACTTCAATACTGACATCTGAAGAAGTCAAATGGTTTATTTGTGTATCAGCAAAAGCAAATGCTCTTAGAACAATTAAATTCTAAAAGGAAGCCTGTACAACATACAGTCTGTTGAGCATCTTTAATTCCCTCAGTAGCAAAGGCAACTTGATCAAGGTTGAATGTCTGGTTATATATCATATCACGCTGTCCCTCATACCTGGGAAAAAGGAATTGAAAATTGTCAATCAGCAAATAGATAAAGCACTAATGTGTGCAACATAATAAAATACTGGAAGTAATGCAACAGAGTTATCAGCCAGCCCTTATATTGTACTTTATAAGATGATGCAAATTATTGATTCCATTTATAAAACAAACTTTGTTTCAACGGTGCATACGCAATATGTAAAACATGCCCAGAAGTCATGTTGAGCTTCAAGAGGAGATTGTAGTTGAATATAAGGTCATGACATCCATGATAAACTTTAAAGCTTCAAATTAATCTATTACTATGCAATTGCAGATATCTGTATACCTATAATTCATATAGGATGCAATCCACCAGAACATTGATCGTTAACAACATATATACAATGCTGGAGCAATAATTAGTGACACTCTAACTTTGTGGCAAACAATTCTCAACACACTGCCATATAAAAGATAGACAAAGGAGATCATTGCAGTACAACTACAAGTAACAGGTTTTTTTCAGTATACTCATATTATATAATAGCAACAGCTTTGAGAGGAAAATTACACATCATTAAGCTATAGACGATATGTCCTAGAAGATATGCCACCAGCATGAATGGACAAAAAGTTGAGCAAACATAAGCACATTAAATAATAAAAAAATACACAAGCATATAGTGATCAAAGTCACTAACCAAGGAATAAATTCATAATAAGAAAACCTGAATTTTCATATAAAAACTGAAAGGCTCAGGGAAAAAAAGGTTCCTTCTCATTAAGAAACCTCGTAAAATTAAAAGAAAAGCCAATCTAACATGACAGAGAAATAAAGTTGGAGATACTAAAAAACATAGAAAAGGAGTCAAGTTTTTTTGCATGCATAGACTATGTAAAAGATATATTCAATAAATGTTATCAGGTGAAATGCGACCTAATGGCAGTAATAATCCATCACATGTAATCACCATTTGGACATCGGGTTTGGCTAACTCATGATGATAATTAAATCTTTGGCATCGAAAAGTGTATGATGATGATATTTACTATAAAATATAAAATAAAATTTCAGTGGTCAAAGCTACAAGCCTACAATGGAATCGTATAAGGATAGAGTGGATTGTAGTAGATCCATAAAATCCAGAAATGGGATGCAGGTCAACGATAGGAGTTATGTAATCAAAAGCACCGATATAAGAGAAGCCTTCTAATGCATGAAAAAAGATGCCAAACTAGGGACAATTTACCCTAAATCAGTAGATGCTCTTAGAATGATGTTAAAGAATAGTAATGCCAGACAACATACACCAAAACTATCCATAGTATGGACACAAGCATGCCAGACAAAATCAATAAACATTGAACAGATAATAAACAAACAAATACCTATGCAAGTTAGTTTGGAGTTGATAAAAAACCCCTACATATTATATAAATCTGAAAATCACCACTGCAAAAGGAAAAAAAAAGACCTACATCCTCTTTTGCTTAAGAACCCTCATTGCTCGAGCTTTAACAGCTTCTTGAGCTGGACCTGGTCGCGTCTTCTTTATCTGCTCCTTATATCTAGCTAATTCAGCATCAAGTTTCTTGATTTTCTCATCAACAGTTTCCCCCCTTTTATTTATCTGAAACAAGGCCATTATTAATGAAGAATAATAGGAAGCACAAGAAATGATATTTACCAAACCTCCATTCAGCATGACTAAGAAATATAATAAACTACATAGTAGATTAAATTCACATTCAAGAACATCCAGAACTTAAATAGGGGACAAGTGCCTGCCAACTGACACAAGTCTGAAAGAAGAACAAGGCATGCATGAATCAGATACAGTATTGAAGATTAGGAACCTATAAGTGATAATCAAAGTTGTTCAAAAGCAGTGGGAAATTATAACTGAGTGAAGCACAGTGGCTACTGAATTATCTTGAGAAATCAAACATCTCATTTATCACCAAGCTCACTATCTACATGCTGTAGACAAAATCCGGACTGGCTTTATGTATTACACCAAATATAGTGTAGGATCATAAAATATAATGTAGGATCATAAGGAATGTACAAAACAGAAACAAAAATCAAAATAAGTAATTATATGCTCCCATTTAAACTAATACATATATTAGATCGTTCTTTCCAAACGTGATGATTGGGTAGAGAAAACCTGAAAGAGAGGATATCAAAAAAGATTGGGCATCTAAGAGTTTCTTTAAAGGGAACAGAATCGTTCTGGCAGCAATTTCTTTAACTTATATTATCTCGTCTGTTCTCCAAATTCATTAGTCATCTATCAAACAGACGTCTGTTTACGGGCTCTGTTCATCTCCCTGTTAGATCATAAACAATCCTAATTCCCATCATCAGTGCAATTGCTAGGTATTAAAGAGGACAGCGCCTTGCGACCATGGAGATCGTAGGACTTATCATAAGATCCCGTCAAATCACGAGCGCCGTCACACGGATCGGTAAAAGAGAGATCTTTAAAGGGCAGGAATAAGATAAAGGGATCAAAAAGTAAAACCCTATCGGTCGCGTCCTGGATCGTCGGCGGCGGCTCCTTGTTCTTCTTGGCGCCAAAGACCCGCTTCATCTCTAAGCGATTCCAGAAGAGCCTTATGCTGCGGCGACCTAGTTGAGGGTTTTGCAGGCGGGACGAAGGCTAGCAGGCGACGGAGACGGGATGAGATCGAAGGGGAGGTCAATAAGATCTTGAGGCTTCTTCACGCGGAAGCCCACCGGGACCGCGTCGAAGTGGTTCCGACTGTTCGAATCCTCTCCAAATTATGCGCATCCACATAGCTTCTTCAAATGCTCTACATCGCCCTTCATCCTCCATTCCTCACATCTGAACCGTCCGTCTCCAAATGTTCCGTCCCATCAACCGTCCAATGAGAGAAAATGGAAGTTGTAGAGGATCCAACCCTTACCTTTTCCTTGAGTTGGCCAAATGGGGGATACTTAACTTAGAAGGCTTTAAGACATTAACAATAAATATAAAATAATGTGCTAAAATAAAGATATATTAAAGAAAAGATTTAGTTTCTAAAAAGGTTAGAAAAAAATTGCCTTGGAAAATAAGAAGAACCCTAACTAGGCATCAAGTGATTCACACAATAAATCTAATGAACAATACATCAATGATGAGAATAATACTAATCCATTGCTAAGATAAGTCTATTGCAGTTTAGTGGGTGCTAATAAGATATGTTTTTTGAAATAGTGACAAGTGTTGATAAGATTAAACACCAAAAGAATGAGAAATCTTAATAATTCTCATCAAATTTAAATTTCCACCCCAAGTCTGCTTGCCATGAACTAATTTGTTAAGCAGAAAATGCAAGCAATTATCAATCTGATACAATTACTTGTATAAATTCCAAGCAAAGAAAAATACTCAAAATCTACAAGCAGTATGACTCTTCTTGAAGTATATTTCCAAAAATAATCTGCTGCTACAATTTCAACTTCCATAGTTTTATCCAATAAACTTCAAATCAGTGATTTTAGATCATAAGAAAGCAATTGGCAGCAGCCAAATCTCTCCTCTCTCTGTAAGTTTCAGTTATCACCCTATCAACCCTATCACTCCCTGAAAGGTAAAGAAAAAAAAAGCTTTACATTCCAATGACCAATTCACAAACTAGTTTGTACAAACAATAGGAAATAGATTCTCGATACACCCTCATCAAGATCCACAGAGTCATGAGCATAATTAGCAGAATGGAGTCCTCGGATGACCTTGGCGCCAACTCATCCGGAAGTTGCTATAACTTGTCAGCTATTCGGCCAAGAGCATCTGCAAGTTTGCCCAGAACAGCGAGCAAGCTGTTAGTTTGGTCCTTCCTCTGGTCTCTGTCCAATTGGCAATTAATGTTTTGAGCTTCTAGTTGGGCTGTCAGCATTCTACTGTTCATCTCTAGGACTCTAATTAGTCGATTCTGTAGATCGCTGTCTTCAGCTCCTTCTGGTGATGTTCGTCTTCGTTTTTGTCCTACTCGTAGCGGGGAGCCCTTCTCAGGGTTATAATCTTGTTGTTTATCTTTTGTTGTAGCTGCATAGTTAAAACAAATTAAATAGTTTCTAAAGGCCCATATAAATAGTATGAGCCAATTCTCAAAAGGGCAAATTTCAGCGTCAAATATGCAACCATAGATTAAGCATTCAATGTTATATTCTAAAACTTGACTATTCATGTAAAAAATGGAGAACATTCAATTAAAAAAAAAGTATTGTTTACCGTGCGCATCAGTGTTTCATGAAATCCACTTGAAGTTGTTAAGGAACTCAGAACCCAAAGCACCTTTTGGCTTGGTTGTGACAATGAAGTATGCTATTATGATTGAAAAAGGATTTATTTCATTGTCAGCTTGTAATGTGGTTCACTTTAGTTTGTTTAGATTTCCTTGAAGATTCTATCTATTTGGCCCCGAGGAATGGTAAGGAAGATAACAAATACTATAAGCTGATAATAAGAAAAACGATCCTAAAGACTGATAAAGGCACAAAAAACTTCAATTGCTAATGTCCTCTAGTATGATTGTTGTTTTAAAAGTGAAATTAGTACGATAACTAGGGCATCATAAAATAAATATACAAAAGTTATCGCACATGTAAATTGAAATATACCAAAGAGAATAATATGAAGAAAGCATCCTTTGTCTCAAGTACAGATTCTTGGCTGCAACAAGACCATTATACCTGCTGTGGTTGCTATAATAACTTGGCATTATCAAATAAATAGATCCAGCTTATCTTGCATGTCAATTGATAGATCATAGTTAATAATATGAGAAAATAAAACAACATGATGAATCATTCACGATAATACTACATAATCTTAGCATAAAGAAGAAGCCTTAAAAAATGGTAGAATATAATTTTTGTTTCGTCAACATATGTAATCAGATTTGAGTTGAGTTGGGATGTTAGGAGAGTATAACAGGAAATAAGACAGCTGCGGAGATATATATGACGACACTATC
Organism: Musa acuminata AAA Group; assembly: GCF_036884655.1. NCBI lineage: Eukaryota > Viridiplantae > Streptophyta > Magnoliopsida > Zingiberales > Musaceae > Musa > Musa acuminata. The sequence continues at coordinate 13,329,718 of NC_088332.1, read as the reverse complement.
TGCTTATCACATTTCAGATAAATTTTCTTCCGAAACAGTTGCAGAGATTCATTGCTCGAACTCTTTAGGGAACTCTGGGAAGAAACATATGTATACTGCTTTATATTACATTATAAAGAGAAAAACCTCTAGTCATTAAACCTTGAAATATGCAAAGGTCATGGATTCTGCACCCCTAAATGATTCACTCAACTCTATGTTGCATTACCAAAAGGAAAACATTAATTCTCTTTTGCCCCCTTCGCACTGTGCGTGTCCTATAATTCCCAAGTTTTTCACTGTTATCTACTTCTCCCCATCACCGATATCATGAAAATTTCTACTTCTCTCGCATTAATCACTCGAAATTGGGTACCAGTTAATACTAAAGATAAAAGAACATACACACCAAGCAAATAAGATAGACACAGTCAACAGAAAAAAAATTATGCTATTCCATGAAATACCATTTAAAGAGCATGGAATGTGCTAAAACAATGAAATTTAGCAATTCAAGCATCTACAAGTGATGAAAAGGACTGACAAAAGCTAATAGAATTGCCAACCAAAGAGAGCAAAATCCATTACCTCGGTCAGACCCCCCCTGTTGAGATGATTCGCACTTCTTTTCTGCACAAAGGAGCAATGCAACGAAAAGAAAGATCAACAAAACAAGAAGACCTAAATGTATGAGAAAAAGCTCAAATCTTTATCGGCAAAGAGATGGCTTTTAGGCCAAACAATACTAATCATACGAATCGAACTCGAGGATGCCATCAACATCCATTTACCCGATATTGGTACAGCAGCCACCGGCTGCAGGGGCGGCGCCGAATCCTCCTCCTCATCCTCCTCTGCCTCCTTCTCCTCATCGAAGTCTGAGAACAATCCATCCTCGGCTGCGGTCCGCCCGCTATCAAAGACCACCTCTTCCTCCTCAGCCCCCGCGGCCGCCGCCGGCCCGCTTCCGTTTTTCCCCTCTTCCTCCGCCACGACCGCCACGGCTGCACCGTCGAGGATATCGTACACCTCTCGATCAAAGAATCCCGGCAGCCTCTTTTCCCTCCTGAGATCGCTCCTCATCGTCCAAAACGACTCCTTTCCCTTCCCTTCCCACTCCTTTATCTTCTTAAAGTCGCCAGCGAGGTTGCTCCACCGCTTCCGGCACTGCACCGGCCCCCGGTTCACCCCGTGCAACCGGCAGTAAGACGACACCGACGCCCACTTGGGCTCCACCGGCGCGGCTGCCCCTTCCTCCCCGCCACCGCCGCCGCCGCCGCCGCCAACTCCCCGCCCCACCCCGCGCCCTCTCCCTCGGCTCTCCACCACCCTCTTCCCCTGTATTAGCACCAGTATCTCCTGCCTCGTCCACCGCGGCAGTCGCGGGGCCCTCCCTCCCCCTCCTCCGTCACCGCCGCCGCCGTTGTGGCCATTGGAACCACCGGCTTCGACGGCGTTAACCATCACCGAGACCGGCAACAGCCAAAACAAAAAGATCACAACTTCCTCGTAAAACCCACGTGAAGACTTAACGGCGGGTCAACGGAATTGGGAGGGCGCCGTTACGGCCCTCCATGCATACATACCCTTAAGAAAGGAAGAAACAGAGAGACAGAGAGAAGGTGAGAGAGAGAGAGAGAGAGGGGAAAGGCAGGGAAATGAGTGCAAGAAGGGGAGGGGAAGACTTGATTAGGCCCTAATTAACATTGGTCCTTCAAATCCCTGTCTATATCTAAGGTGTCATTTAGTAGTTAATGAGCAATAGAATAACAGGCATGGGGGAGGGGTGAGTAATTCTACACCATTAAAGATTAATTATGGGAAAGGCAGGGAGGGAGGGGGATATCCCTTTCCTAGTTTAAGGGTTGAAAAGGCATTCCCACCATCCTCTCTTGTGTTGTTGCCTTCTCCCAATCCAACCTCCTCCTTTATCCTTGTTCCTTTGCCAGGGGAAGGAAGATTTTGTCATGTGATTCTTCTCAATCAGCTTGATCTTATATTGTCCTTTTCTTCTCTCTGTGATCTCTCTCTCATCTTTTTCTCTTTCTATCTTCCAAATATCCCTCACTTAATATTGAGTCCTAATTTAAGACATTAAAAAATATTTTATATATTTTTTTAAAGATTTCAAATCTCAAATATATAATATTTAGACTCATAGTCTAAATTTATATCTGATCTGAAAGATTAAGAGTTCAAAATATCTAAAATATTAGTCCGATGCGTAAAACTTGAGAATTTAATCAATAAATTTAGACTCATACTCTAAATTTATATCTATCTAAAAAATGAAAGATTAAGAGTTCAAAATATCTAAAATATTAGTCTGATACGTAAAACTATTTACGAAGGTTAAAGACTTGAGAATTTAATCGATAAATCTAAAAATATTAGCTAGTAAATTTATTTATTTTTATTTTATAAAAAATTATGATATAATAATAATAATATATCAACTCTGAGCTTCATAATATAATTTTTAATCAATATAAAATAATCTTAAAAATTTTTGATTATGAGCTATATGGATCCGTAAATTTAATCATTATTGATAGGAATTAAGTGATAGAAATATTAGCTAGAAATCCGTAAAAAATAATCTAAAATAATTTTAATTGATAGAAATATTAGCTAGTAAATTTAATCATTATTGAACAAATATTGAGTCATACTAAAAAAATTAAGTGAAGTAAAATAATTTTGAAAAACTTAATTTATGAAGTACAATGATTACCAAATTATTCTAGATTTTATTATTTATTGAAATTAGTAGGGTAAACCATAGGCGACCTATGATGGGAGGGAGGGGTGGGACCGGGAGATGCTGTTATGTCTACAAGCGACACGTGGAGAGCCGTGCCATTGACGTCGAAACTCCGTATAATATGAAGTGTTGTTTTCAGGTGCATTAATCTAAAAGACTAGTGTGTGTGGATTGGATTCATTGGAGACCACTGTAAGGGGAGATGGAGATGGAGTTGGATTAAGGGGGATGGAAAGAGGCATCCCTTTCTTTCCCTTCGTTGCAATGCAATAAACAATGTGGAAGAAGAAGAAGAGATAGAGGTTGGCTCTCTTCTTCATGGAGGACTCGTGATAAAGATATTGGAGGAACCCAATCCTATGTATTGGCCTATCTATAGGCAACAACACTTGTATTTTTGTGTTGGGTGGAGGATCAGATAGGTCTGATCAACTTAGTCATGGTCTCTTTTTGGTTTATCTTTGAGGGAGAAGATAAGAAGGATTAAGGCTCTCACAATCCAGTCAGGCTAAAAAAAAAATGATGCATTTTTTTCCTAAAAAAAAATTAGCATTCTTGTTTCGAAAATAAAAAGAAGAAGAAAGCTAAATTCATAGATATTGTAAATATCTATTTTTTTTTTTTGAGTCGAGCTAATTGATGCTTATTTCATAGATATCGATATTGTTGCTTTTTCAGAAATGAAGTTTGTAATCGATAAACTTTTGATATTAACATGATATTATTTTATGAGACTTTCGGTTATTACTAAAAATTTCTCATTGTTATCTTCGATAAGAGTCTTAATTGTATCTTAATCTCAGTGTAATTTGTTCTTCTTTCGTACTAACTATTGATTCTTGATAAGTTATCACCTCACTAACTAACTAATTAGGCACAAGTTGTTTTCAATAGAGCATATCATTTTTTCAATAATATAAAAGTTTCGTCAAATTATAAATAAGACTGGTTTTGATGGGAAAAAAAGAAATATAATATTAGAACATTTATTAAAGATAAGAAAAACTAAGTGTCCGATGAGAAATTACAAAAAAAAAAATATCTATGATTAAAGGTGAAAAAGATAGATTTTTTTTTTTCTAAAAAAATTATCTCGAAAAAATATCTATCAAAAATCTGTACATTGACCCCAATGAACTTCAGGGTTGACCTTAATGGTCAATATCCTTATTTAATTTTTCAATAATATAAAAGATTCATTAAATTAAAAATAAGACTAGTTTTGATGGGAAAAAAATTAGAACATTTATTAAAAGTAAAAAAAAACTAAGTGTTCGATGAGAAATTACAAAAAAAAAAATTCTATGATTAAAAGTGAAAAAGATAGATTTTTTCTAAAAATTTATATCGAAAAAATATCTATAGAAAATCCATACATTGACCCCAATAAATTTCAGGGTTGACCTTAATAATCAATATCCTTATTCAAATTTTTCAATAATATAAAAGATTCCTCAAATTATAAATAAGACTAGTTTTCATGGAAAAGAAAAGAAATATAGTATTAGACTATTTATTAAAAATAAAAAAAAACTAAGCGTCCAATGAGAAATTACAAAAAAAAAAAATCTATAAAGGTGAAAAATATAGATCTTTTTATAAAAAATTATCTCAAAAGAAATATCTATAGAAAATCCATACATTGACCCTAATGAATTTTAGGATTGACCTTAATGATCAATATCCTTATTCAAATAAAAAATATAATTTTTATAAAATATCTTATTTTCTAAAATTTCTTATAGAGTGACTTTATTTTTTTTGTTTGAATAATACAAAAAATAGGAAGATAGTATAAGAACATTTCGAATAAAATTAGAAAAAGAGGAACTTTTTGTAATAAAAATGCATAAAGAAATAGACCTTTTTTTGTTGTTGTTGTTGTTGGAGTAATTCATCCTCAAAGAAATGCGTATGAAACATCTTATAGGTTGACCCCAAGGAATTCTAGAAGTTTGACCTTTATGACGTCAATGGTTCTTGATTTGAGGCAGTTTAGTTGGAAGATACGATTCCATGCTCACTAAAACTAATATTACACAGCACAACAAAGTAAGTGCGACTTTCTCATCCCATCCGATGCCAATATGCCCTCCTCCTGTCAAAGGTGTCATGGGATAGATGGATTAGATCCACCCAATCACACATGACATATTGGATTTGTTGTGAGAGGATTTGGAAACATGCATCTGCCAATGATCACAATAGTCAAAGAGGACGACTTTTTCTTCACCCACTTGGGAGTAATCAAATGGGAAAGGATAGCACAGCCAATGGCCCTTCGATTCAGTGCTCGAGTCACCATTGCTCTTTGGGGGCGGGGAGAGAGAGGGATCGATCAAAAGTGAATGGAATCTGTGATAGATATCAGCAAAAATAGAGACTCCTTTGGCCGATCTTTAAGCTGTGGAGTGCTCCAAAGGTGTCCTTTTCGTTTGGGTGAGTGCAAAGATTTGGCTTCATTGATATGGTGATGGCAGGAACGGAGTGTCAATAGTTAATGGAGGACAGTCGCTAGTGGAAGGTTTGGCTCGGAGAATCACACCACCAAGCTTTCACCCTGGCATCATCAGAGGTAGGTTAGTAGAGTCATGCCTCATCCCTCCCAAGCTCTATGCTTCCCTTTTTCGCTGTTGATTTCTGGAGAGCAGCGTCTGTAGAGTGCGTGCCATGGGATCCGCACCGGAAACCATAGAAACCTTGAACCATTTAGCTTGATCGATCTTTCACCATCGTAAAATGGACAGGTACCAGAAACCATTGGCAGACTCCACAACTTGCAGATATTGAATGCCAAGTGTTTGAGTTTATGTCGATTTCAGAAGCTCTCCTAGAATTCTTTGCAGGATTTGGTAGCGGGCTTCATTGGTGCATCGACGAGATGATGTCTGCGTGCGTGTGTAAACTGCTGCAAAAATATAAATGGTTGAAGGAAAATAATAATAATAATAATAATATAAGGGGCATTCCGAGAATTGAACTCGGGACCTCTCGCACCCTAAGCGAGAATCATACCACTAGACCAAATGCCCTTTGTTGTTGATCTTTTCAATTATACTAATTTATGTACATTTCTTGCCAAAGAAAACAATGCAACGAGATGATTCACAAAGTCAACACGGTGAAATAGGTGATAGATTTGCGTTCGATCAATCACGATACACTTCGATCAATCACAAAGTTTCGGATGATCGAGGAAGATCAACTTAAAATGGTTTAGCAATTTTTATTTTTATTTTAGGTTTCCAAATGCCAAAAAAATAAAAAAAATCATTGTCATTAATAAATAAAGCCCTCGGTTTATAGTTTACAGAATTATGATTTTTCTCTGCATCACATGTCTTATTATTATATTCTAAAAGAGATCAAGTTGTATAAATCTCGCTAAAAATTTCCAATTAAGTCAATATTTCAATAGAAAATCATATCGAGAAACTGAAGAGTTGTTTTAATAAATAATATTATTATCATGAATGATAAAACAATGTATGAGGTTTAGCTCAATGGATACTATTAATGAGGGCCTCTATCTTTGACATCACACAAACTTAATACATACAACAACTATCAGAATCAAGAAACAGGCGGCTCAAGATTCTCACCTTCCCCTGCCTCTTCTTCAATGTTTTTGTTTCAGATGTTCCATACTCCTGGTAAGGATATACTTACATGAATCGGGCCACAAAAATGTTACAACATACTCGTTTTGAGTGTGCCAAGCTAAGTGTAGAATTTTGAGACACTGATATGACAAATCTTCAATAGAAAGGTGATGGCATTTCTCTGTTCTGGGTTGTAAGCCTGAACATCAGAAAATTTTATGATGAATTGTCAGACTTCGCACTTTAATCCCTTGGCACATGGCTGATTGGATGACCAAATGGACTAGAAATCATGATACATCTGAGAGAATTCATGCTGATTATCAAGTTGGTCATCACCTCCATCCGTAAATGATGTAGTTGCCAACATGGGGTTTTGCCGAGGGAATAACAACTTTAGGCGAAAAGCATCCACGCCATTCAGATAGTATCTGAACAGCCTTTTTGCCCTTATAAATCCTAGACGGCCATATAATGCAAGGGCTCCCTTGTTCGTCACTTCCGCTTCAAGTGTTACCTATATATTATCATACACATTCACACGTCAGCATAATGACTCCCAGGCACAAACAGAGAACACAGCTGAAGTAAGAAGATTAATACATTCACTTCTGTTCCCCATAAGCAGGGTTGCACAGCGAGAAGAAGATATATCAGACAAATCGAAATTTATGTAACAAGCAACAATGAGAAGAAAAAGTCATAAACCAGACCAGAAAAGTATCGTTGCAAGGTTAGAGCCATGATAACAGTCACTCTTATTTGTTGCACCTATTACTTTATAATGGATAATTACTGGAAGTAGTTACCTTAAAATTCTACTGCAACTGATGTTCATCGTTCCTTCTTTATATGTAAGCCTATCAATGTGTCAACTAGATGCCATATATACATATGTATATGTACATGTATACAAATATGTATATGTACATAACAACTAGAAACTATCCTTCTGGTAAAACAGCACCCTGTTTTCAAATGTCCTTGTGAAGGATTGGCTAATTTTAGCTGTTGCAAATAACAAAAAAGCAGAGGGGGAGAAAAAGTGAGAAGAAGCAAGGAGAAAAGGACAACTAAAATAGAGGAAAGATGAAAATAAACTGGTAATTATTACCACAAAATGGACGAAAAGATTTCTATTACTATTTCTTTTACTACTCACTGCAACCTTTGCATTACCGCCTACCATCAGTGTTGCAATCTTTGTCACAACCACATACATTAGGAAATAATATAAGAAGAAGAAAAAGGAGGATAGGTAGCTCTTAACCACTTGAGGAAATTGGGATGTCATTAAGGAGGAGAAGATGACATCAGTTTCAAGATTAATCACAAATCCCTTGTGCTCATTACAAAGATATGTTTTCCTTTATTTGTTTTGAGACACATCCTTATCTTCTAAGCTGCAGGTGAATAGGTTTGGATCCTTTTATACATATATAACACCTAATAAATAGTAGCTTCATAATGATGTCATTATATTTTTAAAATAAATGCAACAATTATTCTTCAATATGATTCATTGTTATCTCTTATATAATTATTTATTTCATATATTAGTCTCTTTTTTCAATTTACACATCCTATAGAATATGAAGGTAGAAAACATTTTACAATATACTGTTTATTCTCTAAAATTTATTTAATTTTTCTGTATTGATTTTGTGAACTATGCTTGTGATCTAATAATAGAGGAAGAATCTATAGTTCAACCAACTCGCCCATTCAGATGAGATTTAGACATCTTTAAAAACCCCATAGAACCCAGTACAATGAAAAAAAAGGAAACCCAATTGTCTTTGATCCTCTTACTCATCTGTTAAATGACTTCGCATCTTCCATCTTGGTCAAGCAATAACAATTATTTAAACAGGCTTGCAGAAGGACATATGGAAGAGAGCACCGAATTTAATCATAAAATTAGGTATGGGGAGAATCTGTGCCTTTGACTGAAGTGAGCCAGCTGGCAATGAAACCCAACAAAGCTGGGTTAAATAGTCTCTTTTGATCTAAAATGTGGTTCATAAATGCATTTGGATCCTAATCATACAAATGTTAAAGCCTGGGAAAAAATTTCTGAGAAGAGAAAGGTAATAGTTTGAGTAAGACAAGCAACATTCGTGTAGACTTAAGTCTGATGGAACAAAGGACAAAAAGAGTGACGCTAATATATGTTTTGCAGCATAAAATTAAGTGTGCAGAACAATTAGAAAGATATAGAATAATCATTAGTGTCAGATCATATTTATGAGATGAATCTTAACATAACTGCATTTGATTTGGTTACAGAAATGCTTCCATCTTCTACATCTATAGAATCGTTAACAGCATAATGCTAAAATCATAATAAAAGCAATTTACCTCATCGCACCCTGATTCCATCATCACTCTGATAGATCTAGTAACAAGTTCAGTTGCTGTAGCATAAAAAATTGTACAATGAGTTGCAGTATTAAAACCAGTAAAACATATTCACCAAAAGATGGTAACATAAACTATAAAAGAAAACATAAAGAAGTGTTGTGTAAGATACTTCCAAGAATGATATTAATTCCAAAGAATATCACACTAGCATCTACATCTAGTCATTCAACTTCAAGAGGTCCAAAGGAGAAAATTCATTTGACTCCTCAAAGGTCAATTCCTATTCATGCTTTGTGGAACTCAATATGCAAGAGGAAACTGTATATTGAAGGAACATGACCCCTAAGACAAGTATCAGGCTCCTAAACAGTTTTGATAGAGTTTTATCACTATCTTCCGCTGCTAGATCCTCCACATATGACAAGTCTCCATCAATAGCCCCCTCAAGATCTCTACAGGGACCAGGGCCAGCCAATAAGATTATCTAACACTGACCAACAGACTTACGTACTGCCACACCAATGGACATTTTGTGATTACCAAAAGGTGCAGCAGCAAATTAGATCAAAATTTGAGCCCTTGCACCATGTCAACCATCGCAACAATATGCCAGCTTAGCCTACATGTAGGCTAAGCATTCTCCAATTGCGTAAAGATGCTAAGTGATGCAAAGTGGTTCTAGCAGCTTTCCACCGAAATGACCAAGCATGCCACTGATACAAGTAGTGCCGCACACGAGATATGGAACCCATCAAAGCAGATTTTCAAGGTGGTGATGATGCAAATTCCTTGTTTGATCGGGTAAACAAAGGCCATTGCATCCTAGCAGTAATACAAGACAGACAGGCCAAAGACTTCACTTATGGGTGTTCAGCCAGGCATAAACTGGATTGACAACATCAACAATTCAAGGTTATTTTCAATTCTAAATAGATATTGGTCTATCAAGATTAGATTTAGGCAACAGACTTTCTATAAATAAGGACTTAAAGAACAACACGATAACATCTAGGGGTATCATTAACTATCTTCCCGCAATTTATATCTGCGATAAGTCTTTAGTTCTAGTTAGATTAATCATTGAGATGCTTCTTTTCTTGCTCAAACTAGAGAAGTGGAGGTGAGGACGTTAAACTCCTAATATAACTTTTCAGAACGCCAAGAAAGTTTATTTGGGTCTTAGTTTTATCGACAATGCCTTCAAGAACTCTAATGCCGCATCATGATTAGAAAGTGCTCCCTTTTCCATCACCAACCAAGAAACAGGTCAAAGTTACTTACAATTAATAGCTAACATTAGTTTTTATCAAGCAGTAGCAAACACCAAATCAACAACCCAAAAACATTGACCAAATTTGCATATTTTTCATCTGAATCAGGCCAAAGAAACAATGTACATCACTAAGCAGCTAAAAATGTTAGATTACGGTTGTTTTACCAATGCCTCTGCCCCTGTAGGGCTTGATGACAACCAGCATCGCGATGTACCCCCGGAAGGTGTTCCTATGATCCCCCATCTTGCACACCACCGTCCCCACGCACTTCTCCTTGTGGAACGCCTGGATTTCGCCACAAAATCAAAGAAATCGTCGCTCATCCGACCCAAACAGCGTAAAAACCATAGAAAGAAAGAGAACAGCTGGGAAATTACGAGGAAAGTGAGGTTGGGCCACAGGTAGACGAAGTAGCGGTAGGTGAAGATGGAGTAGGGCTCGCTAAGCTCGTCATCGACAAGCCCCATGATGAGCGGCAGGTGGTGCTCACCGCCATAGCTCACGTACTCGATCTCCGAGGGCGAGAACACCGCTGCTTCCTCTCCCCCTCCTCCTCCGCCGTCGCTCTCCGCTGCCGCTGCCTCCTCCTCCATCGCCCCGTTCCAAAACCCTTATTCTACGATTTTACCCACTTAATCTGACCCGGTCCAAACCGGCCCGAATGGCTGTCGGTTCGTGCCTTCATCGCCGGCAGGTCCGGTTCGTATGGACCGGACGTGACCCACGTACAATTACTTGTATCGGTGATGTGGTTTCCATGGCATTGTGATCAGACAAAAATAAGAAGAAATAAAACAAAATAAAAATTATACGATGATATTTATATGACGTATCTCCAGTCTCCATTCTCACACTGCGGGTTTCGTGAGCGGCGTCGTCAAGTAGCAGAGCTCGGTGGGAGAATGGATTGGAACTTGAAACGATATGATCGATATGATGCAGGCGCCTTTAATGCTTTCGAGACCCTGTTTGCTGCAGGCTCGGCAGCTGCTGCTCCCGTACAGATGATGAAAGGGCATGCGGAGTTCGCAGTCGCAAGTCCAATTTCGAACGTCATCTGAGGCTCATCTTCGACTGCAGCAACAAGAGCTTGGACTCTTCGTTGTGATCAATCAGGTTGGCATCTGATCTCCGGTCGTCTCTCGCTCTCCTTCCTGTGTAATCTGTTTGGTTTTGTGCGTGTCAGTAGAAGGGAAAGGAATTAGAATATTTTACACGGCCACTGAGATGCATGCAAATTGCCATGCCACATGTTCGACGAAATGCCTCAGAGAAAGACGCTACCTCCGTCACTTCAATTCCATCATCCGTGCTTCGTTGGAAAAGGGTGTCCCCAATAAAGCGCTCTCCCAATTCAAGGTCTTCCTCCTATCGACGCCCTTTCGGCCCGACCGCTGGACATTTGCTCTTATCCTCACGGCATGCCTCCGGTCATCCAACCTCGACACCGCAATGGAAGCTCACGCTAGAGTCGTAAAGCATGGCATCATGACTGGAGCCTCCATAGCTACTCCGCTGTTTCACTTGTATCTGAAGCATGACCGTGTAGCCGAAGCGCTACTGCTGCTCGATGAGATGTTGGATGAGAAGGTTGATGCTGTGCATGGGAATTTAGTGATCGTCAAGCTCCTGAAGAGCGGAGAGTTCGAGAGGGCAAACCGGGTGTTCAAGAAAATGCCGGTCAAGGACTTGGTTTCTTGGAACTCCATGATCGCAGGGTGTGTGCAGAACTCACGTCCGAAAGAGGCCATGAGCTTCTTCGACCGGATGATGGGCTCCGGGTTCGAACCCGATGGTTTCTCGTTCTCATCGGTGCTTTCGGCGTGCGCTCGCGTCGGTGCTCGTGGGTACGGCGAAAGAGTGCACCGATTGATGCTGGAGAAGAGGATTCAGCTTAATTTTATACTCTGCTCGGCTTTGATCGACATGTACGCAAAATGCGGAAGCATCGATGCGGCTGAGGCAGTTTTCAACAGCATTGCAAGGGATAATGTTTCCATTTGGAATTCGATGATCACCGGGATGGCAATCCACGGGCACGGATCTGATGCCGTCGCATTGTTCTCTCGGATGGAGAGTGAGGGCTTGGCACCCGATGGAGTGACGTTCCTGGCGCTGCTGACAGCGTGCAGCCATGCCGGCATGGTTGAAGAGGCTCGTAAACACTTCAGGATGATGACACAAGTGCACGGAATCGAACCAGGAATCGAGCATTATGGTGCAATTGTGGACGCCACAGCTCGAGCTGGGCTGTTGGACCAAGCCTACGAGACGATACGAGGAATGGCTGTAGAGCCTGATGGCATCATATGGAGGATACTGCTGAGCGCTTGCAAGAGGCACCACCGGCCCGACCTAGGTGAAGTGGCAATCAATCACATGGCAAGCCGCGGAAGCGGAGACTATGTGCTGCTTTCGAGCATCTACTCGTCGGCGAGAAGATGGAATCGTGCTGCGCAAGTGTGGGATTCCATGAAGGCGAATAAAGTCCGGAAGAAACGAGGGATGAGCTGGGTGGAAGTCGGTGGAAACGTGCACCGGTTCAAAGCTGGAGATCGATCGCATCCCGAAACGCATGATATCTACAGAGTCTTGGATAGCTTGGCGAAGAGAGCAAAGATGGAGGGTTTCCTGCCGATGACGGAGCTCGTGTCCATGGACGTCTTGGAGGAGGAAAGGGAGGAGAATCTCAATGTCCACAGTGAGAAGGTAGCTGTCGGTTACTGTGTGCTCAAAACTGGCCCTGGCACAGAGATCAGGGTGTCGAAGAATCTCCAGACATGCGAGGACTGCCATGAATGGATGAAGGTGGTCTCGAAGGTGCTGTCCCGTGTGATCTTAGTTAGAGATAGAATTCGCTTTCACAAGTTCGAGAAAGGTGCTTGTTCCTGCAACGACTATTGGTAGTGTTGCAGTCTGCGGCCGATCGATCTCCGAGAAAGATAATATTTTCTTGCTGCCTGGAACCGAAAGCAAAACCTTCGTGATGAATTCAACAGGATCTCATATGATGCTGCTACATCTTTGATTCTGAATTCAGAGGAAGAAGCCAGCCTTTTAAAACATAAGCTAGACTTGTTGCATTGGAAGCATTTGCCACAGAAGAAGTTCGTAACAGAGGCCTAGAACATTGGTGGCGGCGCCGGGAGACCATCGGATGTCGCGGCCAAGACAGAGCTGGAGGAGGCGTTGGCGTTGCTGCGTGCAAGGTGGCAGAGCTGGCGGAGCTTGGTGGGGACGTACCAGATGGAGAGGCGGGGGTGGGCGTTGAAGACGGCGTCGATGTCCCAACCATGCCTCGCCGAGATGGCCACCAGGGGCTTGTAACAGGCTTGCCTCCAGGCTCCCACGTTCTCGCCCCGCTCCTTGAAGGCTCTCCGCAGCGCGTTGGACGCCTCCTCGTCGAGGCAGTGGAGGGCGTAGCAGTGCACGTAGTGCCTCATCTTTGGCTTGTTGATGTAGCTGGCCCCGACCTTCTTGGCATATCGGAATACTTGGTTGGTCACCTGTTATGTTCAAGCAAATTAAGAGATCACATGTGGTTTCCGATGGGCTGATGAACATAATCCGTATCGGTTATTTGCCGGTGGTAATTTTCGTCCAAGTGGGGGAACGGTGGCCGGCACGAATCTCGACGTGCTCGAGAGGACGTACGCTTTCGTGGCGCTGGACCAGACGCCCGCTCTTTGCTGTACCGTGTCGGACGGCGACCGGGGGTACAGCCCTGAGCAGTGGTCAAGTCGATATCCAACCCCCGACAAGACAAGTCGTCCTACGGTAGATATCAAACAAGAGGGTCCCGACGCGTGGTACGGTCAACGGTAAGACCAACATGGCGGCCCCACACATGGCATGCTCGACTAAGGCTCACGAGACGGGGGGGGGGGCACGGTGGTGCTACGTGGAGGGAGGGGGGGCATACCTTGGTGGGGCACTTGTGGCCGTGCTCGCGGGCGAGGGCCTGCACCTGGAGGAGGAAGTGGCGGCACTGGTCGTAGAGGTGGAAGAGGTAGTCCAAACCGTTCTTCTTGGCGCGCGCCACCTCCCCCGGCTCCGTCACGATGAACGGGTGCTCCCGCTGCCGCTCCGCCCGCTGGCTCTTCTCCGACGTCTCCGAGCCGGACCCCCAGTCGTCGTTGTCGTCGTCGTCGTCGTCTTCGTCTTCCTCGTCTCCCTCTTGGAACGACCTCCTTTTATTGCTCTTCTTGTTGTGGCCGTTGCTCTTGTGCTTCTTCGAGCTCCGCTGTTGCCTGCCGTTGCTGTCCTTCTTAGCCACCCCCGCGGCTGCCTCTCCGCCGCTCCCTGCTGCTTCCTTGTCGTGCTGCACCGGCTCCTCTGACAGCCCTATTAAGTTTCCGGGGTCACCAAGGACACGCAGGAGAGAAAACGTGTATCCAAGATATCGTTCTTGAAGCCTCAGCAAGGTAATTTGTGGTACGGCAGACCTAAAGATAGCTAAGCTTAACGTGCTGCGATGTGAAGCGAGCAGAACGGCGCACCTTCTTGGGAGAGAGCGTCGAGGGCGTTGTTGTTGCCGTGGAGATGGTCGCTTGGGAGGAGGAGGCGGCGACGCGGGTCGCCGTCGCCGTTGTCGTCGTGGCGGTGGTGGCGGAGGAGCCGGGAGTCGACGAGGCGGCGGCGCTCGGCGCGGAGGGCCGCCTTGATGCCGTAGCGCTCGCCGAGGAGGAGATCCCACCGGAAGAGGTGCGCGAGGGTCGCCATCATGTCGTCCACCTCCGCCTCCGTCATCCCCACCAGCGTCGACGCCGTGAACCCCAGCTCCCCGATCCGCGCCACCGTCGCGTACCGCACCCCGTACCCCGAGAACACCTCTTCCAGTTCCCGAGGCCGCTGCTCCTCTACCTGCGCCGCCGCCATTGGCGGCTGAGGGGGCGGAGGCGGCGGCGGGGGAAGTGGCTGGAGGAGCCGGCACGGGTGAGGCGGTGCCTCTCGCGGCTCCCACTTGTAAACGTTGGCCGAGAAGGCGTCGCCCGGGTCCATCGGCTTGCCTCCTGTCGGTGTTCTTCCTATCTTTCGTGTCATCCTTTCTCCGGTTCTTCGTAGCTTCCTTTATAGCGAGGCAACGTAGGAGACGGGAGCAAATTTACATGCTTACCCTCACCGAAACGCTTTTTACCTTTGTTTCGCCAACATATATCACTGTCCTCTCTTCATGTCTAATAATCCTTTTAAGTCTACAGTTAATCAAACTCCAAAGTGAAGTCAACACACACAACAAAAGTTAATCTACTTAGCAAGAAAATTAATCTTAGAAAAAGGTCATTATGTTTATCGCAAGAAGTTTCCAAGAATAAATAGAACCTTATCTAATATGCTTAATTAATTAGAATTAAACAGCGTGGAGTCCTACGAAGGATGCCCTGCAAAACATATACTTTGGAGTTCACATCACCAACATTGGATGGACTGATTTGATGGACGCAGGACCTACATTATAGGAGAGAACCCAAACTTGCAAAGCTATGATGAAACTGAGGATGACTCAATTCTGGGTTTTGGCTCTCTTATCAAGAAAGAGGAAAAATAGTTTTCATGTTCTGAAGTCCGGAATTAATTTGCTGAGTATTTAATATTAGGGTAAATTTCCGAATTTTTTTTATTTTTTCGAGAAACGTTCTTTATTTTTTATTTTTTTTAAATAATATATTCCTTTTACCTAATAAATAAGAATTTAATATGTTAATTATATTTTTAGTAATATAAAATATATTATAATATAATATGTTTTTGATATTGATGAAAATATTGGACTGTATAATATGAGAATACTATAATTGAAGTGGTTTATATATCCTATGGATAAAAAAAAAAGAGAGAAATGGAGAAATAGATTTGTAAAAAAAGAGAGAATATTGTTTTGAGAATTTAATAAAAAAAGAAAAAGAAAAATTGCTATTAATATTATATAAGAAATTATTTTCTGTAGTAACAACTCAAGAAGTCCCTAAGGCCTCATGAACGGCAGGTGGAGAGAGGAGGGGGGAGATGCCAATGAGGTAAAGATCACACATCCAATCCATCTCTTTAAGACCATGGTCTTTTGTGTCTGACTGATTCCTGCTCTGAAATTTTTGACCATTGACCACTCCGCAGGGTCCAAAACACTGTCCTGAGGTTGAAGCCACTCGACTACTCCATGGCCATAAAATATACAGGGGGGTGGGGAGGGGGAGGGGGAGGGGGAGGCATGGTGGAGTTGTTGGGGGGAGGGGATCTGCTGCTCCTCAGAGGGGAGGGGCTCAAATCCAAAGTGGCGGGAGGAGCACGTGAAATGATGAGCTGCCACCATCATCGCCGTCGGTGGTAAACGACAACCATGCACCTGCGGTGGCTTTGAGGAGGTACGACGACGTCCAGCTTCCCTCGTGTGGCGAACCAAAGAATATGATCTCTCTCTTTAGCTGCTGTTTCATAAAGACTGCAGTTTTATGTGCTTTGAAATGCTGCGTGTCAGGCTATTTTTTGTACTCCTTTTTCTCCCATTATCTATTTCTTTTGATTTCTTCCTCTTTCTCTCTCTCTCTCTCTCTCTCTCTCGTGGTTATGCTTGGGTTAGCTTTCTGCTAGAACAAGAGCTTTGATCCAGAGGGAAGCAATTCACAGAGCGCCTGCAATTTGGGCTGCAGCATTTGACCGAGCCATGGACAGAGCACCTGCAAACCATCTGAGGAAGAGTACCATGAAAACCCTTCCACTAATCTCTTCTGTTCGTTATTGGCGTACGAAATTGTTGGATTGACAACAGTGATCAAGAACATGATTAGAAAAGAAGATTCAAACGAGTTGTTTATTCTGATCAGGATTTTGCAACCAAGCTCCAAAAGAAAGCGGACAACAGGGGAGAATTGTAGAGAGAGAGAGAGAGAGAGAGAGAGGGAGGAGGCACTTACAACGAGAATAGAGCTGAGAAAGGCTGCCCAATGTACTTCGCCACAGTCTTCTGTTTTGTCTCATCCTCCATTAAATCTTTACACAACAGCTTCCTGTTTCGGGGCGCAGAAGAGAGCAGTGTGAGAAATGAGGCATAAAAGCTTCACACTGTTTGCGTAGATAGATATAAAGAACATGTCGTCTTCGGGTACGTCGACGAGGCGGACAACCGAGGGGGATCGGCCACAGTGAACAGAGCCGATGCACGCCGACGTACGCCATGAATGGAGGTGGCGCTGGAGGAGCTACAGTAGATTTTTACGTACGTGTACAGTGTGCAGGAGGAGAGGAGGGGTAGCCAATCTCCGCCACGACGTCGAATCATCCTCTCATGCGTCTTGTTGCCGTCGGCAAAACCTTGATCCCCGGCTTCCGCTTTATTGTACGGCACGCTTTGAACAGTCACCATCACGTCTTGTATTTACAGATCTGATGCGGGGTTTGGGTCTGAAAAGATAAACAGGACGAATCATTGGCGGTCGCAACAAAAAAGTTTTCTTCTTTCTTGGATTTACGCATCATAAAACAACAAGGTTAAGCTCTCTATGATCACAAAGCATCCACCTGTTGTGTTCGGATCAACGATGAACTTTAAGCTCAAGTATCACAGAGTAGAGAGACCGTTTTATAGTTTAATCGAGCTTAGGTTTTCCTCTGATGCTTTCATGTGCTGCTCTCAAAGGAAGACAAAGTAAGTAGAGTGAACTCGTAATCTAAAAGAATTCATGGCGTAAACAGGAAAAGTAAAGGAGCAGAAAAGAGATAAGCAGCAGGAGAGATTAGTGTGGCAACCAAGCTTCCACGTTCCCATGCGCTTCACAATTGGCCTGCGATCGCCACACTTCTATTACCTTCTCTCTTATCCCCTCGTCTCATGTAACGAGAGAGAGAGAGAGAGAGAGATGGCCCTTCAAGCAGTGGCAGGGCTGAGATCCACCATCGCGGCTTCGCGGGGGACCAATCCACCCAGCCATCCAGGCCTGCGCGGCCCCGCCGACCGCTACGCCCTCCGGTCAGCCGCCTTCTCTCCCTCCCTGCACCTCCTGCTGCCGCCACCGAGCCGATGCCCCGCCACGGCGCCGAGGTTCTCCATGCGCATGGTGTCCAAGCAGGCCTACATCTGCCGCGACTGCGGGTTTCCCTTCCTTCCTTCTGTTGCGTCTGTTCTCTCTATAACGTTGATGGCTAACATACTCGTCTGCTTCGGTGCTTTCCATGACAATGTACTTGCAGCTATAACTACAATGACAGGACGCCATTTGAGAAGCTGCCTGATAAGTACTTCTGTCCCGGCGAGTTCAACCTTTTCATCAGCACATTCAATTAGCGCCTGCAAACGGAGTTCAATCATTAAACCGAGTTCAGTAATCATCAAAATGCTTGCTCAAGGAATTTTCTACCACCTGCAGTTTGTGGTGCCCCTAAAAGAAGATTCGGGCCTTACGAACCAGCCGTAGCCAAGAACTCTAATGACACCGACGTCCGTCAAGCAAGGAAGGCACAGATCAAGAGAGATGAAGCTATCGGGTAACTTTCTACAACAACAAGCTGAATCTATTGTACCACCTAATTAGAGATGAGCAAAGATCCTGTAGATTTGTCATCCTCCTGACTGTGTTCTGCAGGCGAGCATTACCTGTTGCTGTTGTGCTTGGAGTTGCAGGATTGGCTGGTCTTTACTTCTATCTCAACAATGTCTACTAGTCTGTCTATGCAGGAGCAGCTCCTAGTTTGAGCCAGAAGCAATTCACTGGAGAACTCCCGAACCTCTTTTTCCTGGTCCAATTAGAGGTCCTGTGTTATCGAATCTCTTTACCTGCACAAATGGTCAAAAGCATTGTGCTTCTACATTTAAGATTTTGTTTGTCAAAACAGTGAGATAAGGAAGTGATGGTAATAGTTGTTTTGTAAAGGCAAAACTGTTCAGATGCAGCCATGAATCAGTATATATTGGTATGTCCAGCTTACAATATAGCAGCAGTCTTTGGAATGAATGAGATATGAAGCAAAATTATTTGATGCAACACTCTTTCTAGTCAGTGATACAGTGAAAGTATACCTTCCCAGGAATTATAGATGCACACTATGTTCATTGGCTTTTATTGGCTTCAACAAACACTATGTTCAGACATGGTAGATGCATGCAGTGGAAACTGTAGCTGAAGAAAGCATGATACTAGCTGTAGCATCAAGATTCAACAGCAGCATGATACAGAAAGCAACAATGCAGGACCAGAAGAGAGAAAGCTATGAGAAAAATAGGAGTAATTTGTCTTCACCAAATGACATACAAGTTGCTTTGATAATTCAACTACACATGTATATGATGGATAAGCAAAGAACTCTGATTGGAACTCATGCAGTAACAAAATTTTGTTTTGATTGATACAATACCTAGCTATAAGTTGCTTTAAGTGATACAACAAGTATTTTTCTGAAATCAAAATAAATATAAGACAAGTGGCATAGCATCACTTGGCTATTTTATGCACCCATTCATCATCTTGAATTTTATTGGCACATGATGAGCACTTAGCATAGTTCAGCAGTCTTTTCATGGTTCAAATATGAGTTGCCTTGGTAACAGAGTTGATGATTGTTGACTGTGAAACTGTGAAGTGTCTCCATTAATATACAAATAAAAGCATCTCAGAGAAGTTAGTTCTTCAAACAAATGGTCTATTTATGTTCACTTTTCCCCTTCACTTCTCTCTAAAAACCCTCTGTTTCTATTTTTCTACCTAGTTGCTTCTGCTACATCAGATCTGTTGGACATCACTGTATATCACGGATAGGTACAAGCCCATTAACTGCAGATTCGAATACAGGGTGTTTTGCAACTGATATATGTGTGTTTTACCATCACAGCAAAGGAGACCTGCAACTTTCTGCGGTTGAGGATGTTTGGTTGCAAATTGAAAAGACCCAAGCAAGCAAGATCACTGGGCCATATCAGAATTATCAATTTGAGACCTTTCTAAAACTGAAAAAGAAGAATACAATAAGCTAAATTAGGACAATGTGACAGTGAGCAAATTGAAAATGATATAGGCAAGTGAGAGGAATAGGAAAAGGCTCTGAAGAAAAGTTGTTTCAAATTTGCTTTGCACTAAAGTTTTCATAATGAGCTAGACAAGCTAAATCAAATAGAAAGTGACTAGGATCAACAGAACTTCTGTTTTATTCCTCTCTGATTTAGTAGCATAAATGTACTTGCAATGCAAATTGGCATGCCCAGAATGCTTGAATCAACAGCTAATTAATTGAAATTTCAACCAGTTCTGGGCTAGGGCAGATATGCACACAGTGAGATGGATTGCAAGATAATGGACAGAAATGAGAGATGTACTTTCTAATGCATTTTTATGCCTTCATGAACATATCCTTGAATATACTACAATAAGAATGATGTGGTATCCTTCTGTTCATCTGATCGCAATTAGGAGTGTGTAGTTGAACAAAAATTAATCTTGCACATAATGCAATAGATTCTCTCTAGTCTGTTTAGGATTGCTCATCATCAAATATCTAGACAACAACTAGGTGTCCACATCAAATATCACTATTGTTTTCTATAACATGTACATTAGCATTGAGGAAAACATCGACTTGTTCCCTTGGTCATTTTTCCAATTGATGTATCTTGTTATGTTGGTTCAAACATTACAGCATATAAAGATACTTATGTTTTTTAATGTTTTAATTCAAACATGGAAGTTTATAAAGATTCATGGAAGCTAAAGTGATAGCATTATGTTCTCCGTTGCACATTGCATCATCATGAAATCTGAATCACGAAATCAACTTTAAACAGGCTTTCAACAGAAACGAAATCAACACCCGATAGCTTTCTGTGATAAAGAAAAAGAATCCAAAACCTCCAACGAAAACCCTGGATTCCAAAAGTGTACCAGGGATAAGAAGACCACGACATCGAAATCTCTCGACGCCTCGAAAAGATGCTTCTTTGGATATCGATCGACGAAAAGATTGCACCTTTTTTGGAATTCTGAAGCACGAATCCAGTGGTTGAGGAATTCCGTCGAACAGGTGGTGCTGATTCATGGAACCGACCAGTGTATGAAACCCAACCGCACGGGCCTCCTGGTGTCTGGTGTGGAGGGACGCCTTGTTTGCTCCTCCTTCCTGCAACAGCTGCCGGTGGTGGTGGTGAAGAAGCTGAAGAGGAGATCGGAAAGATGAAGAGGCGTTGAGCAGCACTGGAGAGTTGGATAAAATCTTGGAGCTCTATTAGTGGAAAAGATTTTGCTGTGCATGCCCATAATAGATAAGATATATTTTTTATATATATAATTTTTCATTATTTTACAATCTTTTTTTATTTTTAAATTATTTTATTTTATAAATAAACATAAATATCTTTCTCTTCCTTTCTTTTTAAACATAAACATAAACATTTTCACCATAAAAATAAACATAAACATAAATATTTTATAAATATCTTTCTCATTCGATAAATTTTTACTAAAAGGATTCAAAACTTTTTTCAACAAATCTTTGAAAGTGCCAACTAATTTTAATTGTCGATAATAGGATTATGATTTCAAATCCATGTTTTCACCATTATTATTATTTTATTTGTTCGCTGACAAGAATCATGAAAGCTTGAGATGGTTAGAAATAAGCACGTAAAGAAATAAACTATATGGTGTAAAACCAAATAAAAATGTTGTACTACTTAAATATTTTTAATTAAACACTGAGTGAAATGAAAAGGATAGATTGTATAGGGCACAATTTGGTAGCACTCTCGCTGTTGCCCGATCGCAGCCACCTCAACGCCAATGAAAAGTTTCAAAGTTGGTGTGGCACACCACGTCAATACAACGCCGTCCTGCGAAGAGTGGAATAGCGTCGCTCGAGTACGATGTCGTCCCGCGAAGAGTGGAATGGCGCCACTCGGGTATGACGACGGTGCCGCTCGAATATAACATCGTCCCACAAAGGGTAGAATGACGCCGTTCGAGCATGACAACAACACCGCTCGAGTACGATGTCGCCCTGCGGAGGTTAGAATGACGCTGCTAGAGTACGACGTCATCTCGCAAAGAGTGGAATGACGTCGCTCAGGTGTGACGACGCTGTCGCCGCAAAGAATGGAATGGCGTCGCTCGAGTATGCCTCTGCCCGACAAAGGCAAGGATAGCTCCACTTAGGTGCGACGCCGCACAGGACAACAGGTGTCAGCGTGAAAGGCATGGGTTCACCGCTTAAGAGGGCGGCGACCATTAAGAGACTGGAAACAATCAAACCTCATAGGTAGGCATAAAAGCCCATCGCTTGGCCAACACGGGGGAGGCTTTTTTACTCATGCATTCTACTCTCACTTATTTAATGAAAAGCTAACTTAAATATCGGAGGGATCGGATCGGGAAACTTCCCTCCTGACCTCGACCTATGTGCAGGAGCCCGACGACAGAAAAGGCCACCCTCGGGATACAAGATTTCAACCCAACCCGACGCACGAGCGGAGACACGGAAGACCTTGCGCATCGAGGACCTTGAGACAAAGGGTTGCACCGGACACGAGATGATCGACGGTAGCTTCTGAGACCCGAGTGCTATACCAGATGACCTTACATATTTGGAATAGACTTCAGCTGTGCTGACTCCCCGGCCACGACATAAAGAGATCCTATCATATACTGGATATATTCTAAATTTGATGATCAATAATTTTCAAGTTAAGTTGTTAAGGAAAGAAGAGTGTTCTAATATTTCTACTTCACCGTTTTTCCATCGCAATAAGATAAGCCACGCTGGTTCATTCCCCACGTTTAGGTAGTTCGGTGGCCACCTTTTCTCCCCACATAATCATTATCATGAATTAATTTTTACTTATTCTCGATAATTACTAAAGCATACTGTAAAATATCTCATTTAGGTTACTAAGAATATTTAATATAACACTAGTTATTAAATTTTAATTCAATAGGTCGAACAATAAGCATATATAATAATACCATTATATTATTATTATTTTCATTATATTCGAGGGTGTATATGACGTTCAGTCCGAATGTCTCAATAGAAATATCATATTAGGCATATTGATATAGATTTTTGATCTATAAACATCAATTATCACATTAATTATAATCTATGCTTATAAATTATGATTATAATTAAAGTTTTGATAGGTAGGTATACCACACTAAGCTCGCAGCTCCAATTAACACGTCGATCGAAGCACGTGCCGACCGAGAGGACCAGCCGCCACGTAGTTGTCACCGTATCGTCTGACTCGACTGCGAGTGACATGCAGTGAATTGATTACGTCCTCATGGCAGTATTTGCTTAGCCCATTTATGTGCTTATGTAAGCTGCCACGTGGTCAATACTAGAAGATGGGTTCAACCCATGTCGACCGTTGCCGTGCAATGCGTCGGCTTGGAATGGTCGGACAACAAAGTATAACGAGAAGAGATGTGTAAGCGCCACGAAACATGCACAGACGAGTACATTTATTTATGTGTATATAGATAGATACATTACGTCATAGCATGAAGGAGAGATTCCCGTGACAGCAGCGGGAAAAGCTAGCTTGGATGCATGGCAGGCTCTCTCGTCCTTTCATCGGGCGGCAATGGGGATGCTGTGCAAGACTACCGTCTCCACCGTCAGCCCCGGGCCGAACCCGAAGAGCACCCCCCACTCCAGCCCCTCCCCGGTGGTCGCCTTTCCGTCCTCGGCGGATCGCTTCCTCATCTCGTCGAGGATGAAGAGCACGCATGCGCTGGACATGTTCCCGTACTCGCTCAGCACCTGCCGCGTCGCCTTCATCTTCTCCTTCTCAAGGCCCAGCTTGGCCTCTACCTGGTCGAGGATCGCTGGTCCGCCGGGGTGCACGATCCAGAACATGGAGTTCCAGTCGCTGATACCCAGCGGCTTGAACGCCTCCACTAGGCTCCTCTCGATGTTCTTGGAGATGAGGCCGGGCACGTCCTTGAGCAGGTGGAAGGTGAGGCCGACCTCCAGCAGGTGGCCGTCGATGGCGCCTTCGGAGTCGGGGAGGATGGTCTGGCTGGCGGAGACGAGCTGGAAAATAGGGCGCTCCGTGACGGGGTCTGGGTCGGCGCCGACGATGATGGCGGCGGCGCCGTCGCCGAACAGAGCCTGCCCCACGAGGCTGTCGAGGTGAGACTCCGAGGGCCCGCGGAAGGTGACAGCAGTGATCTCGGAGCAGACCA
This sequence comes from Musa acuminata AAA Group, assembly GCF_036884655.1. Classification (NCBI taxonomy): domain Eukaryota; kingdom Viridiplantae; phylum Streptophyta; class Magnoliopsida; order Zingiberales; family Musaceae; genus Musa; species Musa acuminata. The sequence goes on along the minus strand of NC_088332.1, from coordinate 13,305,573 downwards.
CGAGCACCCGGGCGCCGCGGCTGTTCTCCGCCAGGTCCTTGGCCAGGCGGAGCACCGTGCCGCCCGCGAAACAGCCCTGCTGGTACATCATGAACCGGTTGACGGATGGGCGGAGGCCGAGGAGCTTGGTGAGCTGGTAGTCGGCCCCGGGCATGTCGACCCCGCTGGTGGTGCAGAAGACCAGGTGGGTGATCTTGGACTTGGGCTGCCCCCACTCCTTGATGGCGTTGGCTGCCGCCTCCTTCCCGAGCTTCGGCACCTCCACCACCACGATGTCCTGGCGGGCGTCCAGCGACGGCGCCATGTACGCGCACATGTTAGGGTTCTCTTGCAGGATCTCCTCGTTGAGGTGCATGTAACGTTTGCGGATCATAGACTTGTCACCTGAACAACCATGCAGTCAAAAGACACGAAACCAGGTCACTTGCATCAGCATGCGTGCGATACAAAGATCACAACCACACGCCTTTACCTCCGTCCTTCTTCCTAGCTAGTTTCAGAGAAGAAGAACAGTCTCTAGATGTATGTCTTTTGTTCTCAGGAAATAGTAGTTTTCTTTTTCTTAAGGCTTTTGTCATCTTCTATGTTCATAGAAATGACAAAAGCAGCTTTAATCAAGCAATGGTACTTTAGATAGTAAAGAGATCAATAGTACAAAGAGAAATAGGAGCACCCACACATCCTCTTAAACTTCTCCTTGAGCTCAGTGAGGTGCTCGCTCTTGGTGATGCGGAAGTAGTAGTCCGGGTAGTCGGCCTGGTACACGACGTTGGCAGGGGTGGCGGTGCCGATGGCGAGCACCGTGGCAGGCCCCTCGGCCCTCTGCGAACGTCTGATCTCCTGCACCTTGGCCATGGATGTTCCTGCGCTCGCTACCCTCACCGACAGCCACAAGCGAGCTGCAGCAGCAGTAGCGAGTAGTAGCTCAAGGTGTAGCGCTGGTTAGTCCTGCAGATGATACGGTGCGGCGACGGATGGAGCCGGGAGATTTATAGTCGGGGCACGTCGAATGGAGACGGACAGATGAGAAGCCACGAGAAGCAGGGAAAGTTTGGTGGGAGACGTGGCACATTGCATGTTAGAGCTAGCCCCAGGATATTTACCAAAGGATAATTTTGGCAACACAACAAAGACAATAAAGCGGAAATAATAAAAGCGACAAGAACAAACAAAACACCAGAACACCAGATATACGTGGTTCGGTCAAATGACTTTGACCTACATCCACGGAAGAAAGAGGAGCAAACTACTATTATAAAAGAGGGACACTTACAAATGCCTTAGGAAATGTTCCTAGGCCATAAAACACCTTCAGCTTCCTAAACAAGAAGACTTCAAACCATAAGCAGGTTTTCTTATGATGCCTGCTGTACTTCTTGTGGTATCTGTGATACTTCTCGTGGTGTGTCTAACATCAAAGCTCAGGCCCTTATTTATAGTTCCAAGACGAGACAACAAGTCTGATTTTCCCGATGTGGGACTATGGGACTTGCCAAACTAACAAATCTCCACCTTGGCATGTCCCAACAAAACTTGCTCCACCTTCTTCACAAAAGCCCCAACGGGCAATCACCAACAATGAACACCAACCAAGTCCAAGCACTGCTTGAACTTGTAAACCGGAAGAGGCTTCGTAAATATATCAGTTGGATTGTCCTTCGTATGAATTTTCTGAACAAGGACTTTTCCTTCAGCAATCAACCACTTAGCGGAATTATCACAAGAAACTGCATCTGAATAGGAAGTAGGCTCACCAACTTCACTTGTTTCTTCTGCAACAGACAAAGCATATGCAACCAAATTTGCATACCTTTGTGGTGGTCGAATATTTCTCATATGACGCATATACCATAATTTGGTGATGTCAGAATCAGACAATGATGATGACGAAACTGCAACTGAACTTGTGACAGTAGTTCCCTGCAGAATATACAAGCTACCAGACCTACAAGCTTTCATAACAATAAGAGCACTTCTAGAAACTTTCATAACTCCACCTTCAGCTGTGTATTTACACCCAAGGGCCTCTAGGGTGCCTAAAGAGATGAGATTCTTTTTTAAATCAGGAACATGTCTAACATTAGTGAGCGTCCTCACAATACCATCATGCATTTTAATTCGGATTGTGCCTCTACCAACAACATCACATGCGGCATTATTGCCCATCAAAACAATTCCACCATTACAAGATTCATATGTGGAAAACAAATCCCTATTGGGACACATGTGATAAGAACAACCTGAATCTAAAATCCATTCATTTTTAGACTTTGTCCTGTCATCAGTAGCAAAGAAAATATTTCCAAAATTCTCATCAGATGCTACACTAGCTTCAGCGGATTCAATAGTTTTCTCAACAAATTTTTCCTTTTGCTTTAATTTATTTTTCAATTTAAAGCAATCAGATTTAATGTGCCCCATTTTATGACAATATCTGCATTCCAAATTTCTATGTCTGGATTTAGATCTAGATTTAGATCTACTACTGTCAAATTCTCTTTTATCCATTTTATTTCCTCTACTTTCCCCAGTAATATTCCTGTCTATTTGCTCCTTAGATTTTAGTGCAGATTTAATTTCCTGATACGAAACTGTTTCTTTTCCATAAATCAAAGTATCACGGAAATGCTTAAAAGATTGGGGAAGAGAACACAAGAGCAACAAAGCCTTATCCTCATCATCAATTTTTGCATCTATATTCTCCAAATCCATAACCAAAGAATCAAACTTATCAAGATGCGAGAGTATAGATGTACCTTCAACCATCCGAAGCATATACAGACTCTGCTTCAAGTAGAGACGATTCTCCACTGTCCTCTTCATGTACAAGGCTTTAAGTTTGTCCCACATGCTCTTAGCCGTAGTCTCCGTAGCTACCTCCCGTAAAACCTCATCAGAGAGATTTAGAATGATACTGGATCGGGCCTTCTTATCCATACCCGCAAGATCTTCCTTTGACGTACCATCTGGAATGTTCTCAGCACCCTGAAGTGTCAAATCAACTCCGTCTTGAACCAGAATGGCCTCCATCTTGAGTTGCCACATGCCGAAGTTGACATTTCTGTCGAATTTCTCGACAACAATCTTTGTTATTGTCATCGTTGCCAAAAGATCCCAAAACCAGGCTCTGATACCAGTTTGTTAGAGCTAGCCCCAGGATATTTACCAAAGGATAATTTTGGCAACACAACAAAGACAATAAAGCGGAAATAATAAAAGCGACAAGAACAAACAAAACACCAGAACACCAGATATACGTGGTTCGGTCAAATGACTTTGACCTACATCCACGGAAGAAAGAGGAGCAAACTACTATTATAAAAGAGGGACACTTACAAATGCCTTAGGAAATGTTCCTAGGCCATAAAACACCTTCAGCTTCCTAAACAAGAAGACTTCAAACCATAAGCAGGTTTTCTTATGATGCCTGCTGTACTTCTTGTGGTATCTGTGATACTTCTCGTGGTGTGTCTAACATCAAAGCTCAGGCCCTTATTTATAGTTCCAAGACGAGACAACAAGTCTGATTTTCCCGATGTGGGACTATGGGACTTGCCAAACTAACATTGCACGCCACGCCACCGTCACCCTTCCACCGGCTGAAGTCCGGTGACCCGTGAAAGAAACAACTAACTTCAATTTCTATTGAAAGTAACAATGAATTCATACACATAATTATATAATTATTTAATTAACAATAAATATATAAAAATATATAAATTAAATAAAATGTATATAATTTAAAATTATGATAATATATTATCAAAATATTAAAAGAATCATAAAAACATCCTTTTTAATAGGCAGAGTATCTTCTCGTTCACTTCATGGCCTGCGAGTAGCACGTGCAGAGGCGTTGCGTTCGGGGCCAGCGATGATGGCGTGGCGGCGGATCACCTGAGGAGCCGTCGCTGTCTCCGACCGCAGGTCTTGAGGCAACCAAAGAAACAGGTAGGAGGAGGAGCAGGGAAGGCCGCGGGACCATGACTTGAGGCACGAGTGGTGTTACGAAAGGCCGAACCGCACGTCTCTCTCCGCGCCGCCTTCGTCGGTCCTGCCTTGAGTCGTGGGTATCAATAACGACACGTTGAACTCATCGAATCCTCTGCCGAACAAATCTGAAGATGCGAATCTAGCTGTTGTCACCATCCACATTTTTATCTCAATTTCATATCCGATTTTTCTAAAGTATTCGTCGGTGTCATCACGTTGAGATCAGTGCTCTATATGATTATGTAAAAGACTCTCCAACATCAAAGGTGTTGGTGTCAACAACTTTAAGCCGTAGTTTCAGGGCTAACACGACTGGGTTCGGATCCGAATGATTGGGGATCTTCCTGAGCGACCCTTGAGACTGTTGAGATGGCCGACTGCGGTGGTCCAATTGCGACGGGACAGTCGTTTCCTCTGGAAGGGAACTCCTCGCCCGGGCACATGGTTGGAGGCGCTCCGTCTTTGTCCTTGCACATAGGTCGGGTCGGGAGGCTCGACCCAACCCCTTCGACGATCAAGTCAGTTGATAGTCACAGGAGGTTTTTTGCCCTCCTCCACCCTCGAGTTGAACGCGAGGGTTTTTATAGGAAAGTTTACTATTTTCTGATGTGCCCACTTGCAGGGGGCAGGCTCGTACTTTCGATAGCGTCCGACACCAACGTGGGCATTGCGTGAAGAACCTGGCTTACGCAAGATGTGGCGTGCCCCGATCGTCGTCCTGTTCTGCCTCGGTCAGGCGCATCAAGTCAAACCGAGGCGCGGATCATTATCTTGGAGGAGCTGACGTCAACGCACTGTCACGGACAAACTTCTAAACAAGATGTTGGATGTAATTCTTATGTGTGTCCGTGTCTTTTGGCATGTTCATGCCTTGTACAACATGTAGAGGGGCGGCCGAAGGCTTAATAGTCTCATTTTAGTTGGGTTGGTGGCCTCTTTAGGCCTGTAAATAAAGGTTGTGTCATGTGGACACACGCAAGAGCTTTTCGGTCTGTAATGGACCATTTCACCCTTTGTTGTGCCACTGTTCAGAGCTTGTAAAGTCTGTTTGTAATTTGCATTGTCTATGAAGTGTTTTTCAGATATGTTTGCTTGTGGATCCCGATTGTGGCGTTCTTTCTAACCCGTTCTCTCTTTTGTTGGTCCTAAGGGACAATAGGAGGCTTCGGGGAGGCTGACCTTTGCGGACGGACACGCAAGGGTGCCGCACGACTTAGGCAAAACCAGCTAAGTTCGTGACAGATGGTATCAGAGCGGGACAAGCACTCATAGAAACACTTGACATGCAAACGTGGGGGACCTAGCGGGGCTGCGTTGAGGGCAGTCAACAACGCGCGACCGTTTGAGGGAAAACGGGCATGGAGATGTAGGGAAAAGAGTCGCTCAGAGGAGCGAGCGTCTAACATTGGCATTCAAAGGAATGACCAACCCTTCGCGCAAGAGGCACCACGAGAACAGGCAAGCTTGGAAGAATGCGGAGCGCACAAAGGTTGGGATGGCTGAGTTTGAGCTACGGCTCAACGTTGACAACTATACTTGATGGTGCTCAAGGCAAGCGAGGCGCTTGGCAAAGGATGAGACCATGCAAAGTGGAATGAGTTGCTTAGCGACCGAAAGAGTTGTGCAAAGCTCAAAGAGGTGAGGGGAATTGCTAACTTAAAGAATTCGGTACTTATGCATGGGCTTGCATGCGGACGATGGAATGTTCATGGCCATCCCAAGGCGGTTGAGACTCGGCGCCATGGAGCATTGAAACTTTCTCTTCGGCATGCGAAGGATACGTCCGGAGGAGGCTGAAGTGTGCAACGAGTTCAGCATGTTGCTAGGCCTTGAGGGGTGCAGCGGTGGCTGTATTGACGTGGAGGCGCAATCTAGCAAGTGCGTTTGCAAGAGGCAGAACAATGCATAGTTTGTTCAGTAGATCAGAGTAGTCCAAGGGGATGGTGGTCTCCGAAACGAACAGAGATGTTGCTCCAACGGGATAGTTATCCAGGAGGGATAAGTCTCGGCTCTCCAGAGGGAGAATCATGTGAGACAGACTTCACATGTTGAGGAGGAGTACCTCACAAACAACAACTCCACGAAGCTCAATGGACCGAGCAAGCAGCGAGGAGTTGTCGCATGATCTCGCTCGAGAGAATGCATTGGTGGATGCATTGCGAGATCTGTTAGGATCGAGAGCACTAAGAGGGGGGGGGGGGGGGGGGGGGGTGAATTAGTGCAGCGGAAATCTTACAGCGATTAAAAACCAAAAGCTGCGTTCGTTCAATAAAAACAGTTATGATGCAAAAGCTAATTCTCAGTTTGTATCTAAGTGCAGTTTGCGTCTAAGCGCAGATTGCGTCTAAGCACAGTTTGCGTCTAAGCGCAGTTTGCGTCTAAGTGCAGATTTACGTCTAAACTCAGATTTACGTCTAAACTCAGATTTACGTCTAAACGCAGTTTTACGTCTAAACGCAGATTTACGTCTAAACGCAGATTTACGTCTAAACGCAGTTTTACGTCTAGACGCAGATTTACGTCTAAACTTTGAAACTCGTTTGTATACTCGCAGAAGGCAGTATGCAGTTGAAATCAAGACGTAAACGTGAACTGAGATCTGATGATTGTGAGAGGAAAGCCGATTTACGTCTAAATGTTGAAACTCGTTCGTAAAATTGTAGAGGACAGTTTGCAGTTATCAATAGAATCAAAATGTAGGTGTAAACTGCAAAGAAACTTGTTCGTAAAAGCGCAGAAGACAGTTCTGCAGAATCAAACGTAAACGTAAACTGTAAAGTACGAAAAACTCAAATTTACGTCTGAATGCAGATTCGGAAGAACAGCACTTAGAACTTGTTCGTGAAAGCGCAGAGAGCAGTAGTAATGAAGGAGGTTTGCAGTAATGATAACGTGCTCAAAAATAAACGCAAACCAGAGATTTAGAGTGGTTCGGTCAGTCTTGACCTACTCCACTTTTGGCTTCCTCCACCGACGAGGTCACCGACGTCAACTAGGGGCCTTCCTTCAATAGGCGAAGGCCAAACTGCCCTTTTACAGTTTCTCTCCTTTTGACAGGCTCAGGAGACAACCTTTACAGACCTTTCTCTCCTCACTTTACAACTGAAAACTTGAAGAACAGAAGGAGGAGACTTAAAGGCTTTACAACACTTTTGAGCTCTTAGAATCACAGAAAAGATCAAGATTTCGGTGTAGGTCTGTATCTTTTCAGTGCTGAATGGGTGGGGTATTTATAGGCCCCAACCCAATTCAAATTTCGAGCTCAAAACGATCAAATCCCGGAATTCCGGGATCAGGCGGTTGCACCTCTTGACTGGAGAGGTTGCACCGCCTGGCAGAGCTCGAAGACCGAGCTCAGGCGGTGCCACCTCTCTGTCAGGGAGGTTGCACCGCCCAGTCTAGCTCGAAGACTGAGCTCAAGCGGTGCCACCTCTCGAAGACTGAGCTCAAGCGGTGCCACCTCTCTGTCAGGGAGGTTGCACCGCCCAGTCTAGCTCGAAGACTGAGCTCAGGCGGTGCCACCTCTCTGTCAGGGAGGTTGCACCGCCCAGTCTAGCTCGAAGACTGAGCTCAGGCGGTGCCACCTCCCGGCTGGGGAGGTTGCACCGCCCAGTCTCGCTGGAAAGCCTAGCCCAGGCGGTGCCACCTCCTGGCCTAGGCGGTTGCACCTCCTGGTGCAATCAGGGTCCGAATGGTTCATTCTATTCGGCCCAATTTCAGTCTTTCAGGGGCCCAATTGCCCCAAGATTAAGCCAATGGGATCACCTCCCATTTTCCAACTTAATCAACGTGCTAACTACGATTAAATCTAAGACAACTTCTGCAGCTTTGCTTCGGTGCGTCAATCGCTCCTTCCGGCGAGTTTCCGGCGAACTTCCGTCGATCATCCGATGAACCCTCGGTGATGCTCCTGCGGACTTCCGGCAAACTCCTGGACTTTGCGACGATCCACTTGGCAAGTTCCGACGAGCTTCGCTTGGCAAGCTTCTGGACTTCTCGGATCTGTTCTCGTAGAACCTCCGACGACCGTCCGAACTTCCGTCGAACTCTCGAACTCCCAACGTGATCATGAACTTGACTCCGGCGCAACTCCTGCTGCTTGTCTATCTTTTATCGTAGTTAATCCTGCACACTTAAAACAAAACTTCGATCGAGACAATTAATCCTAAGCGATTAACCAAGTTGTCCGGCATGTCATTGGTCCCTCGACGCTTCGTCCGATTCTTCGGCGCATCGTCATTTCCTGCGGCCTATTGCCCAATCGGCCAGTTGGCTCCGCAACTCCGATATCCTTGGCACAATACCCGCTCTTCTTGGCCCGATGCCCGAGTCCACGGCCCGAAGCCTTCTGTCGATACGTCGACCGATCCACCGGCCCGACGTCCAATCTTCTGACATGTTCCTCCGGCACAACATGATTTTCCTGCTTTAATTGTCTCATCCTGATCGAGGCATCCTGCGTCACTCAAAACGCAGATTAAATCATAAACATATATCAAGTAGTTTCATCATCAAAATACGAGATTCAACAATCTCCCCCTTTTTGATGATGACAACCACTTGATGACGGAGTTAAACTTAACTCCCGGAGTTTAAACAAACTCCCCCTATCAATATGTCATATTGATAGAAACTCTTAGATTCAAAAATCCAAGCAACATATCATCATAAACGGAGTTAACCTTAACTCCCAGAGTTTAAACAAACTCCCCCTATCAATATACCATATTGATAGAACCTTGAATTCAAGTCATTGCAATATTCATCATGAATACTTGCAACACGTCAACATGAACATATGCATAAACTTATGCATCACATGTCATGTCATCAACATACTTTCATCAACATACTTCTCCCCCTTTGTCATCAACAAAAAGGAGAAGTATCGCAATCAAGTGTTTGTAATATAAGTTCAACTTATTGCATGAAAAACATATTATCAAGTTTTATCATCATGCAGTTTTGAAGCCAAAAAATTTAGCAAATGTTACATCATGCTTAGAATATTCAGGCTATCAAGTTTTAGATATGCAAGTTTTACAGCATACAAGATAGCACTTTTAGAACATGCAAGCTAGCAGTTTTGAGATGTTCAAGAAAGCAACTCTTGCTTCTTGAGATATGCAAATTTGTCAAGTTTTGCTAGATGTGCAAGTTAGCATTTTTGCCTCATGAGATAGGCAAGATAGCACATATGCTTCTTTTGAGATAGCAACTTTTCGCTTCTCTTTAGACTACAAGCTAGCAATTTTTACGATATACGAGTTTCGCAATATACAGGCTAGCAAAAACTTCGAAAGCAAATGCAAGATAACTTTCTTGTGTAGGCTCATGATTATTGCTTCCTATTGTAATGTGCAGGTTGCAAGTCTTGCTTCTTGAGATATTCAAGATAGTGATTTTCAAGAAGACAATTTTTGCTTCTTGAAATAAGCAAGTTAGCAATCAAGTTTTTGCATCTTCTTGACTTGTGCAAGCTAGCTATCTTCCCCTTTGTCATTGTCAAAAAGAAAGGAAGAATACAGTTTTGTAGTTCTTTTTCCTTTTACAACGATTTCAAAATCATGACAAAGGATGAATAATCAAGTTATGAATGTCAAGACAATTTTTCATCATGAATATTTTATCATTCCATAATTGAGATAAACCTTGAATTCAAATCAAAGCAATTTTAATCAAGTTTCATATCATATGCAATACATTACGTAGAAAGCATAAGTATTGCATGCATCATTTTAGCAACAAATCGTAGCATTTCATCACATGACAAGATATCATCAAGTAGAATTATGATGCAAGTTCTTGATATCTTAACATGATGAAAATTCAAATATGGCACTTATAGTATCAATTCATATATTTCTCCCCCTTTATCATCAACAAAAGGAGAAGTAGCTCTAGCTATTTTAAAAGATATGCAAGTTTTTATAACATGAAGCTATATTTTCATCACAACATATATGCACAAAAGCATAGCAAGATTCTTAGGTTCAATCATGGCAATTCAACACTTGCTTCATGTGCAAGATTGCACTTGCTTTTCTTTGCATGTTCTAACTAGCAAAAGCTTTCTCCTCTTTGTTTTTGTCGAAAAGAAGGGAGAAATCAATGGCCAAAATTTTTTAATTATTATACAGGCCATATTACAAAATCTTGTCATGATATCAAGAAAGTTCAAGAAGGACATGATCCATTCAACAAATCCTTTTAATAGGCCAAAGGAATTATATAACCAAGAATCATGATTGAAATATTTCAATATCATAGATCAAGTCATGATTCGTGATTCATCATAAAGCAAATTAATTTTCAGTCATCACATAAGGCATTTAAAGAATTTTTGAAACATAGAAGAATGATTAATTTAAGCATGTAATGTTTCAATCAAAATCAAGTCATGAATACCAATACTTTCATATTGTGAGTATCAATTCATGAATACCAAAAGATATTATTTGTGATTTCAATTTTGCAAGATCATGATTATGATTTAGACATAACTTATTCAAATCAAATCGTCAACTTGAAACTCATAATCAAGTCATTAAAATTAATTTCGAAATTCATAAAATATCATGAAATCAAAAGACAAGTTGCATTTCATTTGAAGAACTCCTTTTTGATAAATGTAGGGAGCATAATGAACGATCTTGATTTATAAAGAGCTTCATGTTATAATTATCAAGATCATGATTTTAATGATTATTCTCTTTAGCAAAGAATCACAAAAGCACTTTATTTTTGCATAAGAAATCTCATTGTATTATGATTTATAAATTCTTTTTCTGCACATGGATCATAGGAGATATGTATGTGAAACAAATCTTTGCAAGCAAAGATACTATCATTCATATTTCAAGATGGAATTTATAAGCAGGAATCATTTCATCAAATCCATTTTAGAAAAAATATTTTTCATAAGTGTATGAGAAAATCCGATTGTTAGGATACCAATTGTTAAGTGAATCCGAAAATGAAATTAGTACTTTCATGCATTCGGATAAGATTTTGCTATAGATTTTCAAGTTCAATTATGAAGATAAAACATGCTCAGGATCATAAAAATTTATGTATCCAAAACATATAATTTCCAACATGTTATAGTGTAAAATCATTATGGCAATTAAGTGTTTTGAACATTGAATCAAGAATGTCCGAAAAATAACATGTTCATGCATTCGAGCACATTTTTGCCATAGTTTTTCAAATATACTCATGAGAATAACACATGCTTATCATCGGCTTAAAATCTCATGCATAAAATTGTTAATCAAAATATTTAATTTCATCATTATGCATTTCTTCAAATCAAACATGATCTTTAATCAAAATCGAGAAATAACAATGGAAATCAACGTAATACACATGATTTCATATTTTCAATCAAGATCATTCTATTTGTTTATCATAAAATATGCAATATTATCATTTTCGAAATTACTTAGTATGATCATAATAATTTTTTTTTTAACATGTAATTTTTAAGAAAATTAATTCTAAACTAAAAGAGAAAAATACATCATGAAAGCATCAAGTAATTTCAAAATAAATTAGGGGGATTTCGATTACCTCATCATTGTAGGCTGTTAAGGCGTAGTTTGCCGTCTTGCTTTTGTTGACTTTTTCTTCTTCGGAGGAGCTCGATTCATCCCAATTTTTGTTCTTCTTCTTGCGTTTAAAGCAAGTAGTTCGATTCTTTTTGCTTTTTAATTTTCGTTTCATTTGTAGTTTAAGTTCACCATCACTTGAGCTTATGCTCGAGTGGTCTTCAAATGTTCTATGTCCCAAATCCTTCCTGTTCTTTGGAAGGTTGTTCTGTTCATCATTGTCCTCATCACTTGAGTCATCGCTCAAGTGGCATTCATTTGTCCAGAGTTCCAAATCCTTCCTGTTCTTTGGAAGGTGATTGTGTTCAACATGTTCATCATGTGCATTGTGCACCATTTCATATGTCATCAATGAACCAATTAGTTCTTCAAGTGGTAAGTTGTTTAGGTTTTTAGCTTCTTGTATTGCAGTTACTTTTGAATCCCACTTCTTAGAAAGAGAACGCAAAATCTTGTTTACGAGTTCAAAATCCGAAAAACATTTTCCAAGAGCTCTTAAACTATTGACGACATCCGTGAAACGGGTGTACATGTCGCCTATAGTCTCGCTTGGTTGCATTCGAAAAAGCTCGAAATCATGCAATAAAAAGTTAACTTTCGAGTCTTTGACACTACTAGTTCCCTCGTGCGTGATTTCAAGTGTTCACCAAATGTCAAAAGCTGTTTCACACGTAGAAATCCGATTGAACTCATTTTTGTCCAAAGCGCAAAATAAGGCATTCATAGCCTTTGCGTTTAAAGAGAAATACTTCTTCTCCAAATCCGACCATTCGTTCGTCGGTTTAGAGGGAAGTTGAAAACTGTTTTCAACGATATTCCATAAATCCAGATTTAGAGAAATCAAGAAAACTCTCATTCGAGTTTTCCAATAAGTGTAGTCCAATCCGTTAAAGAACGGTGGATGAAAGACCGAAAAGCCCTCTTGAAGAGCCATTTCTCTCGGGTGTAAATCCGAAATGAGAAATACCCCGCTCTGATACCAATTGTTAGGATCGAGAGCACTAAGAGGGGGGGGGGGGGGGGGGGGGTGAATTAGTGCAGCGGAAATCTTACAGCGATTAAAAACCAAAAGCTGCGTTCGTTCAATAAAAACAGTTATGATGCAAAAGCTAATTCTCAGTTTGTATCTAAGTGCAGTTTGCGTCTAAGCGCAGATTGCGTCTAAGCACAGTTTGCGTCTAAGCGCAGTTTGCGTCTAAGTGCAGATTTACGTCTAAACTCAGATTTACGTCTAAACTCATATTTACGTCTAAACGCAGTTTTACGTCTAAACGCAGATTTACGTCTAAACGCAGATTTACGTCTAAACGCAGTTTTACGTCTAGACGCAGATTTACGTCTAAACTTTGAAACTCGTTTGTATACTCGCAGAAGGCAGTATGCAGTTGAAATCAAGACGTAAACGTGAACTGAGATCTGATGATTGTGAGAGGAAAGCCGATTTACGTCTAAATGTTGAAACTCATTCGTAAAATTGTAGAGGACAGTTTGCAGTTATCAATAGAATCAAAATGTAGGTGTAAACTGCAAAGAAACTTGTTCGTAAAAGCGCAGAAGACAGTTCTGCAGAATCAAACGTAAACGTAAACTGTAAAGTACGAAAAACTCGAATTTACGTCTGAATGCAGATTCGGAAGAACAGCACTTAGAACTTGTTCGTGAAAGCGTAGAGAGCAGTAGTAATGAAGGAGGTTTGCAGTAATGATAACGTGCTCAAAAATAAACGCAAACCAGAGATTTAGAGTGGTTCGGTCAGTCTTGACCTACTCCACTTTTGGCTTCCTCCACCGACGAGGTCACCGACGTCAACTAGGGGCCTTCCTTCAATAGGCGAAGGCCAAACTGCCCTTTTACAGTTTCTCTCCTTTTGACAGGCTCAGGAGACAACCTTTACAGACCTTTCTCTCCTCACTTTACAACTGAAAACTTGAAAACAGAAGGAGGAGACTTAAAGGCTTTACAACACTTTTGAGCTCTTAGAATCACAGAAAAGATCAAGATTTCGGTGTAGGTTTGTATCTTTTCAGTGCTGAATGGGTGGGGTATTTATAGGCCCCAACCCAATTCAAATTTCGAGCTCAAAACGATCAAATCCCGGAATTCCGGGATCAGGCGGTTGCACCTCTTGACTGGAGAGGTTGCACCGCCTGGCAGAGCTCGAAGACCGAGCTCAGGCGGTGCCACCTCTCTGTCAGGGAGGTTGCACCGCCCAGTCTAGCTCGAAGACTGAGCTCAGGCGGTGCCACCTCTCTGTCAGGGAGGTTGCACCGCCCAGTCTAGCTCGAAGACTGAGCTCAGGCGGTGCCACCTCTCTGTCAGGGAGGTTGCACCGCCCAGTCTAGCTCGAAGACTGAGCTCAGGCGGTGCCACCTCCCGGCTGGGGAGGTTGCACCGCCCAGTCTCGCTGGAAAGCCTAGCCCAGGTGGTGCCACCTCCTGGCCTAGGCGGTTGCACCTCCTGGTGCAATCAGGGTCCGAATGGTTCATTCTATTCGGCCCAATTTCAGTCTTTCAGGGGCCCAATTGCCCCAAGATTAAGCCAATGGGATCACCTCCCATTTTCCAACTTAATCAACGTGCTAACTACGATTAAATCTAAGACAACTTCTGCAGCTTTGCTTCGGTGCGTCAATCGCTCCTTCCGGCGAGTTTCCGGCGAACTTCCGTCGATCATCCGATGAACCCTCGGTGATGCTCCTGCGGACTTCCGGCAAACTCCTGGACTTTGCGACGATCCACTTGGCAAGTTCCGACGAGCTTCGCTTGGCAAGCTTCTGGACTTCTCGGATCTGTTCTCGTAGAACCTCCGACGACCGTCCGAACTTCCGTCGAACTCTCGAACTCCCAACGTGATCATGAACTTGACTCCGGCGCAACTCCTGCTACTTGTCTATCTTTTATCGTAGTTAATCCTGCACACTTAAAACAAAACTTCGATCGAGACAATTAATCCTAAGCGATTAACCAAGTTGTCCGGCATGTCATTGGTCCCTCGACGCTTCGTCCGATTCTTCGGCGCATCGTCCTTTCCTGCGGCCTATTGCCCAATCGGCCAGTTGGCTCCGCAACTCCGATATCCTTGGCACAATACCCGCTCTTCTTGGCCCGATGCCCGAGTCCACGGCCCGAAGCCTTCTGTCGATACGTCGACCGATCCACCGGCCCGACGTCCAATCTTCTGACATGTTCCTCCGGCACAACATGATTTTCCTGCTTTAATTGTCTCATCCTGATCGAGGCATCCTGCGTCACTCAAAACGCAGATTAAATCATAAACATATATCAAGTAGTTTCATCATCAAAATACGAGATTCAACAAGATCAAGTGGGGGGAGCGACCTAAAGCAACTTAAATGAAGGCACACTTGGAGTCGATATAGAGATCAGACTCAAGGGAGGGCTAACCCGTGGAATGGTGGGCACGAGGGCCACCATCGACTCAATGCGAAAACGAGGAGCGGAGCAACTTGGGTGTAACTTGGCGAAGTACCCAAGCCGCATGAAGGGAGCCAGCAGAGAAGTTGGAACATGGAGCAGAAGCACAGTGCTTTCCTTAGACAGAGGTCAAAGACATGAACTCTTGCAGAGGCAAGGGTAGGATCATGTTGTTCCATGGGTCCTTCATTCTGATGGAGCAGACTCATCTTGCATGGTGCCAAAGACGAAGGGAGCTTCTGGGCACATGCACCTTATCTCGGAGGAGCATTTAATGGAGGAACTAAGGCGACTCAATTTGCGGAGGCGAAGTTGGGTTCAGAAGGCCTTAGCACAGGGCAAGAGGACGCAGAGGCAGGTACTCTTGAAGAATATGCCACAGTGTTTCCATTCAAGTTGCCATGAAGGAAGCGGTGCGTAGCGGAGATTGTGCTGGTAGGGGCAGAGGCCTAGGATCCAGACAATGGTGCACAAATTACAGTAAAGTCGGTGGACTTCGGGAGCTACTAGGCGACGGACTGTCCTAGAGCGGTGCTTCATCTATGTGTGACCCAAGAGTGGGTGGATGAAGATCGATTGCCAAGGAGCGAACAAAATCGAAGGTGGAAGAGACCCTGCAATGTATTGGTAGAGGCCACACATGGAGGGTTCACAATTCGAGTTCATCCCACAAGGATCAGAATGCAACAGAGATGTCACCAGGAGGCGACATGGTGCAGCGGATCATGGTGGAACAGTTCGTGGCAATGCGATACACACGACATAGTCCCGTGAGGGATGAGATCATATGGAGGTATGATCGGGAGCTACTGGGAGTTTCGCTTTGGTGAACAATACGAGATAGGAAGGGCTATGGATTCAAGGAGTGAAGGCCATGGTGTAACATCCCCCATTTTTAAAAATTTAGTAAAAGGTTTGTTTGTAAAAATAAGGATTATTTAATAATTATTTTATATTAAATGATATTATATTAAAGGTTTATGGCTAGGGACCTAAGAGTAAATATTAGAAGTTTGATATAATTTATTAAAAGATTCAGATTTAAGTTTAAAAAAAAAAGAAAAAAAAATAGTGGACATGTGTCACTAACTAACATAAGGTTGGTGCCACTTACCTTTGCTCTAAAGATGACACCTAGCCCCTTTCATGCATGCATGACACCTTGCAACTTTTGCATTAGCCAAAACCCAAATAATTAGATGAAGGGTTAAAGAAAACAAACCTGAAGAGTAGCAACCAACATGAGTTTGAGAGAAGAAGAAGAAGAAGAAGAAGAAGAAGAAGAAGAAGAAGAAGAAGAAGAAGAAAAAGAGGAGCTTGAGGTTTTTCATCAATTTTCTCACATTTGGGATTCAAATAATTTTAAGGCAAGTGTTCTAACCTCTTCCTACAGAATTCCTAATCTTTGTTTTCCTTTTAATTCTTCATAATGCAAAAGATTTCAGCTTAGTACCAAACCGTTCTTTCCTTTTGATACAAATCCATGAATCTGAAATTTTTCGGTAATCTGACCTCTATTCAATGTTTCGGTCATAACATTTTGTAATAAACTCTGATTTAGACAAAACCTATTCCATTTGAAAGTAGACTCAAATATCTTTATTTTGACACTAATATTGAATGATTCGGAGTTTAAATGCCTACTAAGACTTCTGTTTCAATTAACCCTATAGATTCTACAAAATAGGGACTGAAATTTCTGACCTTCTGTTACTAAATTGCTCATAACTCTCTAGAGAAAATTCTGAACTAAGCAAAACTTAGTTCTTTGGAAACTAGATTCGTGTATCTTTCTTTTGACACCTAGTTGGAAATTTTGAAGTATGTTTGCCTTCTGAAACTTCTGTTTAAATCGATTCTATCAAGTTTGCAAAACAGGGATGATCATTTCTGACCTTCCTTTACTCTATTTGGTGTAACTTCCTGTTAAGAAATCAAAAAATTATAAATCTGAGTTCATCGGAAAATAGATTGATACAGCTTTCCAATGACACCTATTTTTAGTGATTTAGAGCATATTTGGTCACTCAAACAATTCAGAAACTATACCATTCAAATCTTGTCATAATTGAAAACTTTGTTGGGATTTGCCTATTCAATTTTCATCCTATTGGAAAATTGATTTCTGCTAAATTCTTCTTCAATTGAGCTTTATATTAGTCCTTTGAAGTTCTTGTATTGTTCATCCTGAAATTATTGTATAACTGAAATTTATTATGTAATGCTTTGTTTGCATTTCCTTGTTTGATAAGGCACATGCATATCTTCGTTGTTCCGCATGTGTTTCTGATATGTGTCAATGTTATTGTTCATACTACCCTTTTGTACTCTGGTGTCTTGTGGGATATTGTGAACCTTTGCCAGAAATGGTAAAGGGAGTTATGCTTAGAGCCCGCGATTGCTCTGCCGGCCCCATTGACTTCACTCAGACGTGGGTGGATGGAGCTCCCAGACGTGGGAGACTTATGCTTGGTGGTCATCCAGAAATGGATGAATCACATTATGTATGTGGTCCCACAGCGCCATCTATGCTCATTGATATGATATCCAAAGTTTTGTTTATGAGTTCATATTATGCTTTGGATAAAAATGGAATGCATGCTACATCAAGAATGACATACAAGCTTGTGTTTATTATTCGGTTCACTTGTTATACTTTGAAGTGTTTCGTTTGTCATTATTATGCCCCCAAACACTCTTATACCTTAGGATATGCACCTAAATACTTCATGTGCCATTTGATACATGCCTAAATGCTCCCTTTGCCAATGATATGCTCCAATTACCTTTCCTCGATTGTATGAACAAAACGTGCTTCGAACGAAATGACATCGTAATTCTGCATTCATGATATCCAAAATGCTCCTTACGTCTTTGCTATGCCTTGAAATTCCCATATGTCATCGATATGCTCCTTATGCCAATGATATGCTCCAATTATCTTTCCTCGATTGTATAAACAAAACGTGCTTCGAACGAAATGACATCGTAATTCTGCATTCATGGTATCCAAAATGCTCCTTACGTCTTTATTATGCCTTGAAATTACCATATGTCATCGATATGCTCCTTATGCCAATGATATGCTCCAATTTCCTTTCCTCAATTGTATGAATAAAACGTGCTTCGAATGATATGATATTGTAATTCTGCATTCAAACAAAACATGCTACTATTTCATCCTGTATCTCTGCTTTGTATTTTGATACCTCATTTGTTTGAAAACTGTCCTCTTTGCTATGGATATGTTAGTCATTTGCTGAGCTTTATATGCTCACCCCGTTGCTATATAAATTTTTCAGGATAGCTTATTGCTCACTAAAATGTGTAAATTGGGTTGAGGCAGTGGAAGACTAGAAGATTTTGGGGCAAATATTTTGTACTTGATAGGTTGAGGTTGTATAAGTTCTTTTTGGGTGTAATGAAATATCAATGACAAATCTAGATTGATGTATCTTGTAAATATTTGAAAAGTACCTCTTATGTCAGGATTTTGGAAATGTTAAGTCTAAATTGTGTACTTATATAAATATGTAGTACATGTTGGTTTTGTGATTGCATTAATTGCCGTGCTTATGGATTTATGATATAGTTATGGTTTAGTTAAGTTGAGTTTTGGATTTTAAGAATCATCTAGTGACATGATGTATGATTATAAACTGCACAGGTCTTGTGAATTGTGGATTGTAGAGGTGAATGACTTGAATGTTTTTCTTAGTGACCTCAAATGTGTGATTGGATCCTGGATTGTTTGTTGAATTAAATATTATTAATCTTGAATTAGGTTCACACCTCCTAAATGAGAATTAAATTCGGGGGGGGGGGGGGGGGGGCGTGACAGAGTGGTATCAGAGCATGGTTTGAGGATCACTGAAATATTCAATATGTTGACGTGCAAAATATATTGAGGTCTTGTAAACTATATTGATTGGTGAAAATTAACTTTGATGCATTTTAGGAATCTAGGATGACGAGGACATTTAGTCCTCCTACTTCGTCTGCTTTTGATTAATTATGTGTGATAAAAGGGTTGATCAGGGATATTAAATCAGAGTGGCGCAGCGGAAGCTGTTGTTAAGTGGGAAGTACCAACAAACGTGACAGAAGTTAGAAGCTTCTTGGGCATGACGGGTTATTATAGGAGGTTTGTGGAGGGATTTTCTTGAATCACTCAACCTCTCGCCAAACTCACTCAAAAGAATGTGAAATTTGTATGGGGTAATGATTGTGAGCAAAGTTTTCAAGAGTTAAAAAGGAGATTGACTAGTGCCCCTATTCTCACTATTCCAAGTGGTGATGAGGGATTTATGGTTTACAATGATGCCTCAAGAAAGGGCCTTGGATGTGTTTTGCTGCAAGAAAGGAAAGTGATTGCTTATGCTTCTAGACAACTAAAGAGTTATGAACTGAATTATCCAACTCATGATTTGGAATTGGCAGCAATTGTTTTTGCTCTAAAGATTTGGAGGCATTACTTGTATGGACGAACATTTGAAATCTTTACTGATCATAAGAGTTTAAAGTATATTTTTACTCAAAAAGAGTTAAACATGAGACAGCGGAGATGGATAGAACTTTTAAAGGATTATGATTGTACCATTCGTTATCACCCGGGTAAAGCTAATGTTGTAGCATAGGCCCTTAGTAGAAAATCTACAAGTTTTATAGCGACTTTGGTTGTGAAGCAATGGAAGTTATTAGAAGAGAATTATGATTTGAATGTTGAGAAAAGGGCAAGACTCAATGATATTAATGGCCTCCATCCAAGTGCAATCTGATCTCATTCAACAAATTAAAGGAGGAAAACTACGTGATCGACGCTTGATCCGCTTAAGGAATGAAGTAGAAAAGGGATTGAAACTGAATTTTTGAGTTTCAGAGGATGACCTATTGAGATTAGGGAATAGAATATATGTTTCAAATGACTTAGATATCAAAAATCAAATCCTGAGAGATGGCCATAATTTAAAGTACACCATGCATCCTGGTAGCACTAAGATGTATAGAGATCTCCAAAGTCATTATTGGTGAGAAGGCATGAAGAAAGAGATTGTAATATATGTTTCAAAGTGTTTGACTTGTCAGCAAGTCAAAGCAGAACACCAAAGACCTGGAGGTTTGTTGCAACCTTTAGATATTCCTGAATGGAAATGGGAATGTATTACCATGGACTTTATTTCAGGACTACCATGAACTTCTAGAAAGCATGATGCTATTTGGATTATCATTGATAGGTTAAGGAAATCTGCACATTTCCTATCGATCAATATAACTTATTCTCTTGATAGGCTTGCAGATTTATATATAAATGAAATAGTAAGACTTCATGATGTTCCAAAGGAGATAATCTCTGACAGAGACTCCAGACTTCTATCTAGATTGGCACTAGAGTCAAGTTTAGCACTACTTATCACCCTCAAACTGATGGTCAATCAGAAAGAACCATTCAAACACTTGAGGATTTGCTTCGAGCCTATGTTATGGATTGGAAAGGTGAATGGGATAAAAATATCTCTCTTATTGAGTTCACTTACAATAATAGTTATCATTCAAGTATTCAGATGGCTCCTTATGAAGCTTTATATGGGCGAAAGTGCAGGACGCCTATATGTTGGGAAGAAATTGGCGGCAGAAAGTTATTAGCACCAGAAAAAGTACAAGAGACTACTGAGAAAATTCAACTTATAAGAAAAAGGTTAAAGACTACTTAGAGTCGTCAAAAGAGTTATGCTGATAACATAAGACGAAATATTGAGTTCAAATCGGGGATTTTGTATTCCTAAAGGTCTCCCCTTCTAAAGGCATTGTAAGATTTGGGAAGAAAGGAAAGTTAAGCCCAAGATTTATTGGACCTTTTGAGATTCTTGAGAGGGTTGGTTCTGTCGCTTACAGGATTGCCTTGCCACCATCATTGTGCCATATCCATGATATGTTTCAAATTTCAATGATCAGAAAGTATATACCTGATCCCTCTCATATCATTAAGTATGAGCCGATGGTGATTGATAAAGACTTGTCTTATGTGGAAGAGCCCACTCAGATTGTTGATAAAAAAGAAAAGATCTTGAGGAATTGAGTTATCCCTCTAGTTAAAGTGATCTGGAGATATCATTCTGGAGAGGAAACAACATGGGAGCTTGAGGAAGAAATGATGAAAGCTTATCCTCATCTTTTCGTTGAATGAGGTATGATAAATTTAGAGGACTAAATTTTTTTTTTAAGGAGGGGAGAGTGTAACATCCCCCATTTTTAAAAATTTAGTAAAATGTTTGTTTGTAAAAATAAGGATTATTTAATAATTATTTTATATTAAATGATATTATATTAAAGGTTTATGGCTAGGGACCTAAGAGTAAATATTAGAAGTTTGATATAATTTATTAAAAGATTCAGATTTAAGTTTAAAAAAAAAAGAAAAAAAAAATAGTGGACATGTGTCACTAACTAACATAAGGTTGGTGCCACTTACCTTTGCTCTAAAGATGACACCTAGCCCCTTTCATGCATGCATGACACCTTGCAACTTTTGCATTAGCCAAAACCCAAATAATTAGATGAAGGGTTAAAGAAAACAAACCTGAAGAGTAGCAACCAACATGAGTTTGAGAGAAGAAGAAGAAGAAGAAGAAGAAGAAGAAGAAGAAGAAGAAGAAGAAAAAGAGGAGCTTGAGGTTTTTCATCAATTTTCTCACATTTGGGATTCAAATAATTTTAAGGCAAGTGTTCTAACCTCTTCCTACAGAATTCCTAATCTTTGTTTTCCTTTTAATTCTTCATAATGCAAAAGATTTCAGCTTAGTACCAAACCGTTCTTTCCTTTTGATACAAATCCATGAATCTGAAATTTTTCGGTAATCTGACCTCTATTCAATGTTTCGGTCATAACATTTTGTAATAAACTCTGATTTAGACAAAACCTATTCCATTTGAAAGTAGACTCAAATATCTTTATTTTGACACTAAGATTGAATGATTCGGAGTTTAAATGCCTACTAAGACTTCTGTTTCAATTAACCCTATAGATTCTACAAAATAGGGACTGAAATTTCTGACCTTCTGTTACTAAATTGCTCATAACTCTCTAGAGAAAATTCTGAACTAAGCAAAACTTAGTTCTTTGGAAACTAGATTCGTGTATCTTTCTTTTGACACCTAGTTGGAAATTTTGAAGTATGTTTGCCTTCTGAAACTTCTGTTTAAATCGATTCTATCAAGTTTGCAAAACAGGGATGATCATTTCTGACCTTCCTTTACTCTATTTGGTGTAACTTCCTGTTAAGAAATCAAAAAATTATAAATCTGAGTTCATCGGAAAATAGATTGATACAACTTTCCAATGACACCTATTTTTAGTGATTTAGAGCATATTTGGTCACTCAAACAATTCAGAAACTATACCATTCAAATCTTGTCATAATTGAAAACTTTGTTGGGATTTGCCTATTCAATTTTCATCCTATTGGAAAATTGATTTCTGCTAAATTCTTCTTCAATTGAGCTTTATATTAGTCCTTTGAAGTTCTTGTATTGTTCATCCTGAAATTATTGTATAACTGAAATTTATTATGTAATGCTTTGTTTGCATTTCCTTGTTTGATAAGGCACATGCATATCTTCGTTGTTCCGCATGTGTTTCTGATATGTGTCAATGTTATTGTTCATACTACCCTTTTGTACTCTGGTGTCTTGTGGGATATTGTGAACCTTTGCCAGAAATGGTAAAGGGAGTTATGCTTAGAGCCCGCGATTGCTCTGCCGGCCCCATTGACTTCACTCAGACGTGGGTGGATGGAGCTCCCAGACGTGGGAGACTTATGCTTGGTGGTCATCCAGAAATGGATGAATCACATTATGTATGTGGTCCCACAGCGCCATCTATGCTCATTGATATGATATCCAAAGTTTTGTTTATGAGTTCATATTATGCTTTGGATAAAAATGGAATGCATGCTACATCAAGAATGACATACAAGCTTGTGTTTATTATTCGGTTCACTTGTTATACTTTGAAGTGTTTCGTTTGTTATTATTATGCCCCCAAACACTCTTATACCTTAGGATATGCACCTAAATACTTCATGTGCCATTTGATACATGCCTAAATGCTCCCTTTGCCAATGATATGCTCCAATTACCTTTCCTCGATTGTATGAACAAAACGTGCTTCGAACGAAATGACATCGTAATTCTGCATTCATGATATCCAAAATGCTCCTTACATCTTTGCTATGCCTTGAAATTACCATATGTCATCGATATGCTCCTTATGCCAATGATATGCTCCAATTATCTTTCCTCGATTGTATAAACAAAACGTGCTTCGAACGAAATGACATCGTAATTCTGCATTCATGGTATCCAAAATGCTCCTTACGTCTTTATTATGCCTTGAAATTACCATATGTCATCGATATGCTCCTTATGCCAATGATATGCTCCAATTTCCTTTCCTCAATTGTATGAATAAAACGTGCTTCGAACGATATGATATTGTAATTCTGCATTCAAACAAAATATGCTACTATTTCATCCTGTATCTCTGCTTTGTATTTTGATACCTCATTTGTTTGAAAACTGTCCTCTTTGCTATGGATATGTTAGTCATTTGCTGAGCTTTATATGCTCACCCCGTTGCTATATAAATTTTTCAGGATAGCTTATTGCTCACTAAAATGTGTAAATTGGGTTGAGGCAGTGGAAGACTAGAAGATTTTGGGGCAAATATTTTGTACTTGATAGGTTGAGGTTGTATAAGTTCTTTTTGGGTGTAATGAAATATCAATGACAAATCTAGATTGATGTATCTTGTAAATATTTGAAAAGTACCTCTTATGTCAGGATTTTGGAAATGTTAAGTCTAAATTGTGTACTTATATAAATATGTAGTACATGTTGGTTTTGTGATTGCATTAATTGCCGTGCTTATGGATTTATGATATAGTTATGGTTTAGTTAAGTTGAGTTTTGGATTTTAAGAATCATCTAGTGACATGATGTATGATTATAAACTGCACAGGTCTTGTGAATTGTGGATTGTAGAGGTGAATGACTTGAATGTTTTTCTTAGTGACCTCAAATGTGTGATTGGATCCTGGATTGTTTGTTGAATTAAATATTATTAATCTTGAATTAGGTTCACACCTCCTAAATGAGAATTAAATTCGGGGGGGGGGGGCGTGACACATGGTACCGCAGAGGCGGGTCTTCCGGGCGTGCACCGAATTTTGCATCGGATGAAAACCTTGGTCATCAGCATATGGGGGCTGGGTTCCACCAAGGGAAAAGTTCGAATGCAAGTACCAGTGAGTCCCATGGGAGGGACTTGATCATGCAGAGGTATGATCGAAGCAGCTGGAGAGTTGGACTGCTCCAGAGTTCATATTCGCTTAAGGGAGCCCGACAAGTCAGAGGACAAGGTCGAGTAAGCGAACGTTGCTACCAAGGAAGCTAAGGAGAACAGAATCGGTGCAAACTCTACAACGTGATGGCAGAGGCCATGCATGGGAGTTGCAGTCTGTCTTTCCATCGACAAAACGGACTGCTTGGAAAACACAGAGGTGTTGAAGCAGGGGGTCGAAAGGGGCGAGGAAGCGACGATGAGTCCAGAGGGACTTAGCTACCCAAAATCAAGTATCAGTTAGAATGGAGGTGGACTCTGAAGAGTGCCACAAAGACATCTCTACTGATTGTGAAGAAAAGGGATGCAAATGCGAGGCGACGGATAGTAGGGCCATGGTACCGCAGAGGCGGGACTTCCGTGCAAGTCATTGATCCCTTGCTCTCACGGAGGGAGAGCGCTTGGTCGTGAAAGGGGCCGAGGAGGTGGAGCATGCAGAGGCAATCTCCAAGTACCAAGACAAGGCTGAAGGGCAGAGGCCAAGAAACTTCGTAAGACCGGTGTCAACAAGTTTCTCATCAAGATTACCGTAAGTGAAGGACTTCGGGTCATGCAAGAGTGCACGACCAAGGAACGAAGCAGGCAGTACGCGGTGCTGTACCTTTGTAACTCAGTGGAGTAGGCGGCAGGGTTGATGGAGAAGACGGTACAATCCCAGAGGTGACCTCATCTATCAGAGAATTACTCCAAGTTGGGGTGAAAACTTCCTGCATTCCAGAAGTCCAATGGCATTGAGAAGGTGAATCACAGTAACTAACTCTACGCAAGGAGTGCAAACACTTCAAGTGCTTCAGAAGTGTAAGCAAAGAGCAGGCGAAGGCCAGTAACCAGCTCGATGCATGAAGTACAACCTCGAGGAGGCGGGCGAAGTCAAGTAACCTTTGCCTTCTTAACTCTTAAGAGAATGGGCGAAACCGAGTACCCCAATTCTCTTATCTATCCAGCAGAGGAGCTCTGCACAAGTTCAAAGACCCTTCAAAGAGAATGGAAGACAATAGTTGTCAAATCCTCACCAACGGTGATCAGTGCTATTGAGAGTAGATTATCCGCTTCATTTCCCAACGAAATGCCAATCGAAAGCGGAAGTGATGCGAACCTACTTGGATGTGACAACTAACTGAAAGAAGAGTCAATGAGCAGATGTTGTGGAGGAAGGACCCAAAACTTCAGAAGTTTGCGAGGCGATGCTCGTTAAAGCTCCAACAAGCATCCACCCAGTTCAAGCAGCATGTGGAATTTTTGAGAGACTGGCGCAGTAAGGATGGTCTTTTCCTTCATTTGGTGGATCCGCAGGAATCAACAAGGATAAACACAACTCAGCCAACCCCACACTAGAGTCAGAGTCATTGGCGAGTTGAAGCAGCATGGCGGATCAAAGGTTCGACTACTCAAAAACAGCAGCGGAGAGCAGTTGGGAGCCAGGAGGCGCATTGCAGTTGGAGCAGAAGATTGAAGACTCAGCAAAGGCGAAGAGTTGCAGTGTTTATAAAGGCTTCGACGAGGACGTCGAAGGGATAAGTGGGGGAGAATGTCATAGACAAACTTCTAAACAAGATGTTGGATGTAATGCTTATGTGTGTCCGTGTCTTTTGGCATGTTCATGCCTTGTACAACATGTAGAGGGGCGGCCAAAGGCTTAATAGTCCCATTTTAGTTGGGTTGGTGGCCTCTTTAGGCTTGTAAATAAAGGTTGTGTCATGTGGATATGCGCAAGAGCTTTTCGGTCTGTAATGGATCATTTTACCCTTTGTTGTGCCACTGTTCGGAGCTTGTAAAGTCTGTTTGTAATTTGCATTGTCTATGAAGTGTTTTTCGGACATGTTTGCTTGTGGATCCCGATTGTGGCGTTCTTTCTAACCCGTTCTCTCTTTTGTTGGTCCTGAGGGACAATGGGAGGCTTCGGGGAGGCTGACCTTTGCGGACGGACACGCAAGGGTGCCGCACGACTTAGGCAAAACCAGCTAAGTCCGTGACAGCACGTCCCATCGTTATTACCACTATCAATTACCACTATCAAAAGGTAATATATCAACTGATGTATTGCTCATCTCTCTCACGCAATTGAACTCATTAATTGCTTAGTTGCAACATTTTGTTCCTGTGCTTCATTTACTGGTTGAAGTGTTTGGGAGACTCGATGGAGGCCACAGCTTGAGCTGCCAACGCACGCTGTGCGAGCTACCTAATTCACATCAACAACCAGTTCTCTTCGGCTGAGTTAGCTTCATCTTCATCCATCTATGTGGTATGGAATTCATGCATGAACTCGTTAGAATCAAACTCTATGTCTTAGTCTTCAGCACCCATTTCTGCTCTGTCAACTACAGTTATGAGGGCAATGGTTCAAGCATTAGTTTGGCATGGGTGAGAGCCACAAGCTGAGCTATCAACTCAATGAGCCGTCACGTTTGGGCACCTATTTCACTATTGCTGGCGGTTGAACCTCTTCTTCTTCTTCTCGCTCAGGAGAGGAAAACTTAGGTTCCACTGTTATCTGACTACTTTTTGTCTGCAACGTCGCCTGAGGAGCCATGAAGCAGCTGCGATGTCTCGGTCCGCTTCAAATGCCGCAGGTACCATAGTCTTGTGGGAATGTACTCTTGCAGCTGAGATATTTCTTTTTGCCTTTCGTCTCTCTATGTTCTTTTGTTTCTCATCACTAAATGAAGAATCAGGATGCCACTCCAAATCAATGGAGGAAATCGATTCATTGTAAGATACATAGTTAAGAGACAGTGTAGTTATCATCATCTCCACTTCCGTGAAAGTTTCAATGCTCCCCTCAATATATCAGACAAGTTTGCCTGCATAGAGCTTCCACATTTCTAACTCAAATTTAAATATGATTCGATTCATCAAACTTGTGGAAACAGATGGTAATAGTACATGGTGGGACTCTTCGATACAATAACCAAATGTCACAAATAGGAACCTCTTGGAAGAACAGGAAAAAGGAACATTTCTAGCAGTAGCATATCCAAACAAAATGGATGATAAATACTAGCCAAAACTAGACATGCAAAAGAGTATCAGCAAATGCGAGAAATGCAAAAGGTTATGCAGAATGCTTGCTTTGAAGAATAAAGATTCTCCAAGTCAATGAGTCGATTCAGCTTTATTTGCTAGGACTCTTTCGGCTGTTTTTCTCCTCGATCCCCGATTGTGAGAACCTTTTTCTGAGGAGTTCAAGGACCTCTTCCATTTTGACATCCTTCAGCTTAAGCAATACCATGGCATGGTATAGCAAATCGGCCATTTCAGATGCGGCACGAGTCTTGTCCTCGTTCTCAAGCAATGTCTGGACAAGTTCCCCTGCCTCTTCTCTGCACAATGCATAATCAAAGGGAAGAAATAGATTAAATCCATCGTTTAGAAACAAACTACAGAAAGGGCAAGAGTTTAGCTGGTATTAAATTATTCCATGGATTATTAACACAGTACTGATAATGAAATTGTCTCCATTCACATGAATTATTTATACATATTTCCTTACTGGTTTTTGAACTTTTCACAATTAACTATATAGTGATATAAGTGAAACAAACTCCACCACCGTGCCAAATTGTGGCTTATCAGTACAGCCATAGTAAAAGGGATCTGGAGCAGAGATCCATCACCAATGCCTCACAACTGGAGTCTACGGGATTTCTCATAAGCCTCTGATGCAAATTGCTTAACCATCAGCCTAACGATGCAACCTTTTTCAATTCATGGGCCTTGTATAATTGTGTCCAAACTCCTGTTGTATTCTTTCCTAACACATGTTGCTGTTTTCCAGTTCAACAAATCAACTTATCAAGTCACTGACATAATATGATACACTTAGTTCAACAAATCAACAAAATCTTATTATACCCCTCACCTCTCCCTCTCTACCCTTTTAACACATCTTTAACGCCTTTCCCTCAAAATTCCTCTATCAGATCATACTATAACAATGCATGAATTAGATCAGTTTGGTCTATTGTTAACCAAAGAATAATAAAAAAATAAATAAATACCACATGAAAGTATTAACAAGAGACAAGCATAAACCAAAAAAGTCTACCAAAACCACTTGAAAATATATAAAAATAAATTATGATATAATTTTTGGGTATTAATGATTCTTATACAAAAATTTTAATTGTCATCTGCTCATACTGGGAAATAAATTCTCTTCACAGTTGATTGTCATAAAGTTATATTTTTCTCTTTTTCTTTAGACAAATAAATTCAGGCATGCTAAAACATATAAATGTCAGGATACGAGAGTTATCCCTGGGGTTTCCAAAAGATCGGTTGGGTCTTGATCTGTGGCATAAAGTAGGTTTAGAAGCTTATATCGATCAGCTATAGTGTGTCTCTGCTGCAATCAGGTTATATATGTTAAGATAGAGAAGAATATTAGATAACAACAAGATAATCAGGATGTACATGTCATAGAAAACTGTCAATGCTAGTCAACCATGTTCAGAACAAACAAATCATATATTCTAAAATGCACCTGGTCCGCTTATAAATTAATTCAGAAACTTACTCGGGAATCAAACACAGATTCCCAGTGAATAATAATTGAACTTTTACTTGGAAGCACAGTCAATTGACAGAAGTGAAATATGTTGGTACATAAACTGTTACCCAAGTCTCTTGTATTAAAGCATGATGACCAATAATACATAACATGTTATATATAATACATAACAAATTATATATTAAAGCATGACTATTAAGACTTCATAATAACTTATCTGTCCCCTATATTATATATAATACTTCCACATTATTACTAAATTAACAAAATCAAACACCTGTCCTGCATCACACCCCTCCCCAAAAGAGAACACACATGATTTATCTCATAATTCTCATATTTTCTTTCATTGAGTGAGCTGCTTCTTACATTTCCGTAACACTTGGCTAATGAAAGCCAACTCAACTCATTCCATATTTATTCTCATTTAAGCTACTCAGAAAATAAGAATACAAATAACACACACACACACACACACACATAGAGAGAGAGAGAGAGAGAGAGAGAGAGAGAAGTCTGTCACCACTAAATCAGAAACTACTAATCCATTTGGTCCTTAATATTAGCTAGAAGCTAAAATTAAATCCACAACAACTGCAAAATAATCAACAATTTCTCATGGTCTACTCCTTTTTTTCTTCTTTTTTGCAATAGTAATGACATATATAGATCAAAGGAAAAGCACAAATTAACAGCATATTCAATCAAACAACTAGCAGGTTCCTTACTACTTTAAACTAGGTCAAAACTTTTCAAGTCAGCTTGCTTTCACATTCTGAAAGTGAATCAACCACTTGACAGACACAGAAATGACAGTTTGGTCACAGTGTAGCCGATGTGAATAAATTTTAACGTCACACAAAATACTAATAAGAAAAGACAACAACCAGCCATGGTGCCTTGACTATTTGCAGTTGGCTACAGAGATTTTTTTCCTGCAATCAATTCAGGGAAATATAACTGGTCAAACTAAGATGAGTTTGTAAAGTACTAGTCTTTGTTCCAGAATTAAGTTAAAACTTATTCCCAAGCATGGCAGCATGTACACACTGTATACTCAATTTTACAGGACCTTTAGGAGCTGTGTATTTGAGAGTAGTCAACACATGCCAATGCGATTGAAACAACGAAATCTCATCCATACCTGACTTTGGAGCAAAGCAACTGTTCATCAAGAAATAGCTTCTTTGTCCATGATGGTTTCCCATTAGGCAATGAATCAATTTCAAGTTTACGCTGTGAAATTGTAGCCTCCAGCGAATACAATGTCGTAGATGCTAGCCGATCTTGTTTGGACTATCACAAACCTTTTAGTTAGATAAAATTTGATGACCATATGCCAAGAACTATGAGAGAGCAGATTGCAACCTCTTCTTGAATTGCTTTAACTAAAATAAAAAACTAAAGGACAAACTAAATGCAGGATATAATAAATCACAAGGAAGATCAAGATCACAAACCTCTGGTTCATCCAAAAGATCATAAACTGATGAATAGTAACAGGTCTCAGCTCCAGTGTGGCAAGTTGGTCCAACAGGCTTCCCTAGATATATAATCTCAACAATGGCAGCAAATGTTAGACCTCGATAAAATCCGAAATCAAGAAAATTAACAATAGATCTTTTCTTTTCTATCAGAAGCTTACTGAGTCACGATCACAATCTAGAAAAATGTCATGGACATTGATGAAGTTCATCGAGGTCTCTCCCTTTGTCCACAAAGATGATCTCGACCGGCTGTAGAAAGTTGCCTTCTGAGATGCAATGGTCAATGCAAGCGCTTCTCTATTAGCAAACCCCTGCATCAAAATGGCTCCAGTGTCCACATTCTGTGCAATAGCGACTACCAATCCTTTGCTGTCCCACTTTACGCTGTCCAATAAGCTCTCCACCTAATAGATTTGTGGCCACACCAATAAATCAATGTAACATTTTCTTGGGTTGAAGAAACCTAAAATTCATGCTTATTATTACCAAAAATGTATTTTTTTAGTCTTTTCCTTTTCTTTGTGCGCAAATTAAGCTGCAACGAAACAAAACGAAAGACTCTCCAAGTTTCCTACTACTGAGAATGGAAGATTCAATTTTTACTTAAAAACAAAACAAAAGAATGAAAATTCGAAAGGCATATCTAACAACCCAAGAGATAGTCACACAACATAAGATACCGAGATCAAATAACAAAAGAATGAAAATTCGAACGGCTAAAACCTAAAGATAGCTCTCAACCTGAAGCGATTGAGACCACTAGCGTTGGATCCTAAAACTGAAATTCTACTAGGAGGAGGGTATGGAAATCAATGGTTCCAGTGATTACCTTAGGGGTAAGCTTTTCGGCTGCAAATTGAGACAATCGCTCGGACGACGAAGCGGCGATCTTCAAGCAACTCTTCTGGTTCCAGCAATACCTCCGATTCGAGAGGCGGCGATCTCCCGCGCCACAGCTCAAGGAAGAGAGACGGACGAGAGAAGCAGCCGCCATGGCAGCTCCTCCCCGACCAAAAAGATTGGGCAGAACACGAGACCGGAAATGGGACCTAAAGAAGCGCTATAGTCGAGCCCCCCTCCGACGTATGCTCCGCACATCGTCGACGCACGAATCTTCATATCAACATCGTTATCATACGCGAAGCCGACGGTTACCCGTAATCTTGATGATCCCAGCGCGCATGGACATCGAACGGTGGTCTATTTAGGTTTAATCCGGGTCGAACCCGAATCAATTAAAGAGTCGGGTTTGATTAAGATTAGTAGGTCATCTATCGCACCTGTCGACCCGAATCGATTTGCAGATCGGAGACTCGAATCAATTTAAGCGGTCCGGTTTGGTTCGAATGTCACGCACGTCGCAAAGATTAGTGGGCCACTTACCGCACCCGTCGAACCAAAATTGCGGTTCGGATACCCTTCTTGGGCTAGTGATGAAATATGCCAATCAACGCATTAGATCGAACGCAGGTCGATCCTACGGCCGATGCTTGTTCAGATTTCCTATAAAGGCCGTTTAATATAATGACCCCCTTCCTCCTTTGCTGCCGCAATCAGACGCGCGGTCCAAGAGTCAGACTCCGGTTCTAGGGTTCGTGGTGTTGCCGTCGCCGCCGAAGGCTTCGACGAGATGGTGAGTTCTTCTCGACGTCTTCACTCTTGTATCTGGTGAATTTTCTTTGCTTGTATTAGTGGCTTAAATTTCAGCATCAGTGTCGACTTCTCTGATTCGTTCTTGATCGTTAGGTTCTACCGAACGACGTCGATCTGCTCAATCCCCCCGCGGAGCTTGAGAAGAGGAGGCACAAGCTCAAGCGTCTCGTTCAATCTCCCAATTCCTTCTTCATGGTGATCCCCAATTTTTTTTCGTGAAGTTCCTCAATTTCTCCTTCCTTCACGTAATCTTAGCTTCTGATACATGTTTTTCGTTTCTCGTTTATTTTGTTGAAGGATGTGAAGTGTCAAGGATGCTTCAACATGTAAGTTCTGCATCTATTAAGTGTAGTTGATGGTGTATCTTGTATCCGTTTGACCATTATGGTTATGCGTCGTTCTTGAACCGATCGTTGCTTGAATGTTGCAGAACTACGGTGTTTAGCCACTCGCAGACTGTGGTGGTTTGCGGAAACTGCCAGACCGTTCTGTGCCAGCCAACCGGCGGGCGCGCCAGGCTCACTGAGGGTTGCTCTTTCCGGCGGAAGGGCGACTGAGCCTTCTCTGTAATCTTTCTTTGTTTCTTATGGCAAAATTTTTTACCAAACTTGGAATTAAAATTATGCTACGTTTTGGTATTATCTTTATCTAAGTGGTCAGCAAGGACAAGATATAATGCATATGATGTTTTATTGGAGTGCAGAGTAGAATTTGTTTGTTCCTTTTTCATATAGTAACTTGAATGTGCTTGCAGAATTATGGTCGTCATGATTGGATTGCTACAACAATTGTTAGCTTTTATTATTTGTCTTAGTTGAATGAGTAAAACCAACATGTCACCATATATTTATTTTGTATGCTCAAAAGTTATAAGCTACTTTTTTCCCGTAGTATATACTGCATTCATCATTAATTTTCTTAATTTTGAAAGCAGTAAGTGTTAGTCCCTCTTATTTGACCATTCGTCTTCTGATATCTGCATAACTACACTGCATGGTGGTGGTAATTTCTAGGGACCACTTACAAAAAAAGATGTTACTGGGTTAAAAAAGATGATATAACTTCTAGGTCTCAGTTTGTAATGTGTATAGTAATATAATATGTACTTCTGGCCTATAATTAGTTGGGTTTGGGTGTTCCCTATTAATATTCTTCTATGGAGTTTCATATATTGGTAATAATGTCTTTTTCTGCTGTTCAATTGAACATGCTTTATTGTTAGCCTAAGCAATAGCGTCCTGCTCGTTTAGGAGATTGGATTTGCTAGATTTATCTGCCCTGGAAATTAGTGTATTTTATGTGCAATGAATGGAATTGCTTGATGTTAATGACATCAGGAAGTATGACTATGACTACAAGAGATCTCATGTTCTCAAAATATATAGTTATAGTTGAAATTGTGTTTTAGACAGTTGGTATCACATTATCCTTAGAATCGATTGGCTGGCCAAGTGGTGTTAGGTTTATTATCTGTTTTTCTATTGGTATAGCTCGTGCCTTGCATTAGGATGAGTGCATGTTTATATTGGTTGATTAGCCACATTTGTTTATGCTTGATTCAATGATAAAGTCAACTATAATTTCTGACTTGGACAGATACTGGTATGAAGTAATTAGTTGGAGTCTTGTAAAACAATGACTCATCTGGAACATGGGAAGTAGTGCATTTTATTATATTAAAGCTGAAAATGGTGTTGTCTTGGGATCTCTGAAATAGCCCTATGATTTGGCAGACCTCAGCCTATTGTTTGCCAATCTGTCGTCTAATTGAATATAGTGGAGAATGTGCTTAATTGATCCTTGGTCTTATTGTTACACAGTTTCATGGTGGTTCCTTCTTGGGTTTCCAAAGCTAAACATATCATCAAAGAAGCTTTAGGAAACTTACTACAATGTAAAATTTTCATGTTAGTTTCTTTGAGACTTTATGTCTCCATTACATTGATCTTAACCAAGGTTTATGGGATGAGGGTCCTAGCATGGCTAGGTTATGCTGTTGTAATCTTGTGCTGAATTCTAATGTCAACTTATTTTAGGAATGTATCAGTAGTTAGGAATATCATGTTGCATATAATTAGAAATTCTGCTTGTTTGTGTTTCTTTTAGCTTTAAATTTATTAGGACTTCTCTTGAATTCAACAATAGTAAATTGCATCTTAGTCATATTATAACTCAATCCCTGGTTTTTGTGGAAAGTTTATAATGCTTCTTTGGTTAGGACATGTCTTTGGACTGGTTTATGATTTATATAAAAAGGGTGGATGATTTAATGAATGGTTAAACTATATTTTTTGTATAATTTTATATTCATTTTGTTGGTTTCAGATACCAACAAATTTCTTATAGCCTATTGTTTCTTTTTCCTCTTATATTTATTCTCTACATAGAACTTTTCAAAGCATTTCTCGTGATTTATTTGCATTATTATGTAAATTCTTGAACCCACCTGAATCCAGGTGGGAAACTGATTGGCTGTGGATAAACCTGAATACCAACAAACAAATTTTTTTTGTTGCAAAAGGGTAAGGGGAGTATATATATTTAAAGAAAGATAATTTATAATGTACAACAGCGGTACTGAATGGATAGTACCAAGGGCTAGTAATTGGTTTAGATTTGGTATTGTTTCTATTCTTTAGTTACGTGAGCTCACAGTTCTGTTTAGGTAGATTTAATCTAATGCAACAAGGTTGGCCGAGGCAGGCCACAGCTGTTAGTGTCTTATAGGCCATTTTGTGTGGCACTGAAGTAACAGGAACATTGTTGGCTGAAGAATGGAAGGTGATTTAGAAGATATGATGATCTTGGTCGTTCTTATTCACTAGTTATGAGGTTTAATTGGTTAAATGGGGATATAGGCTACCTTTGGGAATGTATTTATATTTTTAATAATATTTGTATTTTAATATTTCGAGTGTTTGATAAATAACATATTCAAAAGTATATTGAATATTATGTGATAAATTTATCTTTTTAATATATTAATATAAAAGTGAACATATATTTTTATTTAAATTAATAAAATAAATAAATTCTTCTTACAAAAAATTTATATAGTCCAGATATATAATAAATGTAAAATATAATTATATAAATAAATATAAAATAATTTTTAAAAATAAAGAAGTAAGATTTTATTTTATAAATAATGTCGATTGTTTTTATTAAATCATGTTGGTAATTTTATTATGTTAGATGATGTCATAAGGTACTTTAATCATTTTAAAAAAAATATATTAGTATATCATCATAAATATTAAAATGTTAATACCACCGTGAGATAATATTAGTATTTGTGAATTTGTAATGCACCATCCAGCTTAAATATGATTTTAAAAAATATTAAATATATATTTATATTTGTAATATGCATTTGAGTCTTTAATGCATATTTTAAATATGTTTTCAAATGCATGGGCTCTTGAACATTTCAAATCTGTTTTCAAATAAAACATGCATTGAAATGTGTTTCCAAATACCAGTGATTTAAATTTTATTATGTTAGATGATAGTGGGGATTCAAATCACAGTGATTTAAATGTGCTCTCAAATGCTGCACGCATAAAGGATAGGAGCGATATCATCAATTATAGAAAATGATCCCCACCATCCTATCCTTTTATGCGTGCAGCATTTGAAATCACATTTAAATCACTGTGATATCTAGTAATCCAACATCCAGAAACATAGGAGCGATATCATCAACTAGAGAAAATGGTCCCCACCATCCTATGTTTCTGGATGTTGGATTACTAGATATCGATAGAAAGCCGAGGGTATCAAAGAACTAATGACACTTCAAATCGAGGCTGAGCTGGGTGGGCCAGGAGTGATGGGTCAGCCCCAAGTCCGTGGTCGGTTGCTAGCTATTAATGGACCTTGTTTTGTATAGTCGTCGGAACGAACGATGCCGCACGGTCCACAAGGTTAGAGCTGGATATTGGAGACAAACAAGTGAAACCAAATAGTAACCTAGCCTTTTCGTAAGCAACAACCATGTGTATGATGGGTATAATCAGCAATGTCACGAGCTAACAAAGGTGTCAGGCTGTAGAACAACAAACGAAATAGCTGCATCCCCTTAAACGCATCAGATGGATGGAGTGTTTCGAGCCAATAGGCGCGTCATCTCTTTTCTCTTGGATACGATCATCAACGTGGATCCAGACAGCATACGACGCGGCCAGCGACTAGTGTAGACACACTCACCACCCCCACGCACTCATCCTTCCACGTCTGGCTTGCGGCCCGCGACGGAAATGGATCGTTCTTGAAGGGTCCCACTCGGCGCGCGTGTCGTGACAACCCTGGCACCATCACAAATGTCTTGCAACGGCGCACGCAACTTGAGGGCCCCGCAGGCTTTCACGTGGTTGGACTTGTGAACCTCATCCGCATCAGCGACCGGCAAGTGGAGGGCGGAGACGGAGACGGAGACGGAGACGGAGACGGAGACGGAGACGGAGACGGACGACGGTGACGGCGAGATTAGGATGGAATGGACTACCTTCTCTTTTGTTGTTTGGCTCTGCGACGAGGCCAACGAGCGAGGTGAGGAAGGCAAGTCACCTGCACACACTCGTGATACCTCGAGTCCTTCCAAAGAGTACAGCGGACGTTGACCTCAACTACAAGAGCTGCTCAGCTCGTCATGTCATCCCAGTTACATCACGTCCCTGTATGCATCCCCATGACACTGCTGACGCTTCTTCGCCTGCTCCAGCGATTAAAGCGAGAAAAAAAACCAAGAACAAACTTGTGACCGGGGAGTCAATCTTGGCAGCCACTCCCTGGGTCGGACGAGAGCACGCTGTGATTCGAACCGTGCAATAAGTGCCCCTCCCTCCTGGGCAGTCGGACGACCCCTCTTAACTCTCGAGTGCCCCACTTACCATTATTCCTTGGGGCCGACCAAGTGTCAAAGTGGTAGCCTCGGAATGCTTCAGACTTTGAGCTGCACCATAGGATAGGTTTACGGTTTAGTGAGTTAATGAATAAATCAATTATGTCGGAATCGTAACAGTGTAGATGTGAGCAGATGAATACAACGTAATTGCTAGTTTGCATTCTTTTTTTTATCTTTGTTGAGGTCATAAAAATTCTATGACCCGATAAATTCTCTCTCTCTCTCTCTCTCTCTCATGTTTAAGTTAATTTGGATTTAGAAATTTGACAAGATGCTAAAGTTTTATGAGAGCAAATTTACTAAGGGATTTTGGGTTTTAGAGGTCCTTTTTTTTTTTATAGCAAGGTATAGGGACTGTTGTATTTGAAATTATGGATAAATTATGGATACACGTTTACTAGCTTCCTCTCTTATATTAGATAAGATGATATAGCATTAATTCCGGAGAACATGACATAACAACAAATTAAATGAGATCCTTTGTACTAGTTTCTGTAGGATTGGAATCGATTACCATTTCATTCGAAAAGTGATCACGTATCGATTTCATCATCATATGATGATGAGGCAGGCATCATCTTTCACCTGCTAGCACACCCACGACATGCGATGTGGTAGATCATGACTCTGATATGTCTTTTTATAATTAACTTGCCACCTACCTTATGGGTGAGCTCCATTTTTAGACATAGAAGAAAGTTGAATAATTGCTTCTAGAACCAATATTAAAGTTTGCTAATGGAACATGATGAACACACACAATGAAATGTTTTATTATATTGATCTAATTTAATGAAGATAGATGATAAAATATTTTTTTAAAAAAATTTCATTACAACCATATATGATATTCAAATATAGACTAGATATATTACTTAATAATATACTAATCAATTCAGATGTCTCAATAGAGATAATTGACAAAAAATAATTAGAATCTTCAAACCATAATATAATTCTCGATTCTCATCAGATCTAACATCATGAAATAGCAAAACGATTTGACATGTCATATGACCGCATTTAGTTGGTCAATAGGAGCGTCGTCCCACTTGGAGGAGTATTGCCTCAGTAAAAGCCTTCTTCGAGTCAATAAAAAGAATACAAAATATAAGGAATAGAAAAGATTAGTTAAGTATCACTGCGATAACTATAGTGGAAAATATTGTTTGTGGCATCAATCATTCATCAAATGATTCCGAAATAATAACTTGGATGTAAATCGATTTAGGAAGCTTAATAACTTGGAAGCGTATGAAAGCGTAGGGACTAAGTAAAGTAGTTTGTAGTATGTAAATGATAATAATAAAATGTAAACCAGAGAACACAGCAATTTTAGAGTGGTTCGGTCAACATGACCTACATCCACTTTTGACGAACTCCTCCGACGAGATCACCGGCGGCCACTAAAGGCCTTCCTTCAATAGGCGAAGGCCAATCACCTTATACACCCCTCTTCTCGTTTTACTAGGTTTGGGAGACAACCCTTACAAACACTTACTTTCTGTTGGGAAGAAACCTGTTAATGCGGAATAATTCTTTTCCCTCTTTGTGTATCAAAATAGGTTCCTCATCAAAATACCAACTTGATATCAAAATGCTAATATCAATCAACACAGCATAAACAATAGAGCAATAAATCAATCACACAGTGAGACCAAATCTTTTTAACGTGGAAAACCCAATGTGGGAAAAACCACGGGACCGTAGTCTACCTCAAACTTCCACTATTATTATTAATAATGATAACAGGTTTACAGTAGGTCTTCTCTAGAATAACTAGAGGATCATAATAATATCAAGATCATAGATCTTGGCTCAACGATAGCATATCTTCATCACGTAGGATGGATCTCCTCAAAAGAGAATTCTATGTCTCACAGAGTGGATATCGCAGGAAAATACCTTAGAGAGGGTAAACTGCAGATCAACACCGTTAGGATTGTAGAGTTTGCTGCAAGGATTCTCCACATAAAATTTGGGCCAAAACTGATAACGTTTGGCCACCGATCGTCAAGCAGAAAAACTCAGAAACCTTACTTTCTCTCTCTATTTCTCTTTCCTCTCTCCTCTGCACGCCGCAGGCTGCACGCTGCAATCTCACTGTGCACACACACACTGCACGCACACTTCCCAATTTTGCCCTTTCTCTCTTAATTACTGATTTGGGCTCAATAGACCCAATTGTCCAAGCTCACATATGGGTTGGACCCAACAATTCTCCCCCTCCAGCTCATATGATGGGCTGTACCAAGCCCGCTCTTCGCCTACATGCTTCAAGCTTCTCCTTAGGCAAAGACTTTGTCAACATATCTGAACCATTCTCATTGGTATGTACATTTTTCAACTGTAATTCTTTCATCTCAAGCACATCACGAATCCAGTGATATCTCACATCAATATGCTTGGATCTAGAATGATATGTTGAATTCTTAGAGAGGTGAATAACGCTCTGACTGTCACAGTAAACAGTATATCCTTCCTGTTTCAAGCCCAATTCCTGTAGAAACTTTTTCATCCATAAAGCTTCCTTGCAGGCTTCAGTAACTGCTATGTATTCTGCTTCTGTGGTTGATAGAGCAACACACTTCTGTAACTTAGACTGCCAAGAGACTGCTCCTCCTGCAAATGTCATCAAGAATCCCGAAGTGGACTTCCTGGAATCAATATCACCTGCCATGTCTGCATCTGTGTACCCTTCTAACACAAGTTCATCATCACCAAAACATAAACACAGCCTGGAAGTACCTCTTAGATATCTTAATATCCATTTCACTGCTGCCCAATGTTCCTTTCCAGGATTTGAGAGAAATCGGCTAACAACTCCAACTGCATGAGCTATATCCGGCCTAGTACAAACCATAGCATACATCAAACTGCCTACTGCAGATGAGTAAGGCACTCTGAATATTTCTTCTTTTTCTTTCTCACTTGTAGGACATTGTTTTGAACTCAGCTTGAAATGACCTGCAAGTGGAGAACAAACTGTTTTGGCTTTACTCATGTTGAATCTTTCAAGAACCTTTTCAATGTAAGTCTCCTGAGATAGCCAAATCTTCCTTTTCTTCCTATCACGAAGAATCTTCATGCCAAGTATTTGTCTCACCGATCCTAAGTCTTTCATGGCAAAAGACTTACTTAGCTCTCTTTTAAGCTTTTCAATTTTTCCAACATCATGGCCAACAATCAACATATCATCAACATATAGCAGTAAAATAATAAAATCATCATCTGAAAATTTCTTCATAAACACACAATGATCAGATGTGGTTCTATCATACCCTTGGCTCATCATAAAGGAATCAAACTTCTTGTACCACTCTCTAGGTCACCATGAAGAAATGCTGTTTTTACATCAAGTTGCTCAACTTCTAAATTCAAGCGGGCAGCCAAACCAAGAACAACTCGGATAGAGGACATTTTCACAACCGGAGAAAATATTTCTTCAAAGTCAATACCTTTCTTCTGACTGAATCCTTTCACAACTAGTCGTGCCTTGTATCTTTGTTGTGAGCTATTGTTTTCAGTCTTCAATTTATAAACCCACTTATTCTTGAGAGCTTTCTTCTCTTTGGGCAACTTTACCAAGTCATAGGTGTGGTTCTCAAGCAAGGATCTCATCTCTTCTTGCATGGCTTTAACCCACTCACTCTTATTCTCATGTAGAATAGCTTCTTAGTAAGTTTCTGGCTCTCCCCCGTCAGTAAGCATAACATACTCATGTGGAGGATATCTGGTAGAGGGTTGTCGCTCTCTAGTGGATCTTCTCAATGGAATCTCAACTGGTGGTGGAGGTGCCTGTTCAGTTGGTTCAGCATCATCAACTGTAGGTGTATCATCACTAGTATTCTCACCACAATCTTCTTGTTCATCTCCCCCATGATCATCATGAACTACA
Source organism: Musa acuminata AAA Group (assembly GCF_036884655.1). Lineage (NCBI taxonomy): Eukaryota > Viridiplantae > Streptophyta > Magnoliopsida > Zingiberales > Musaceae > Musa > Musa acuminata. The sequence continues at coordinate 13,264,682 of NC_088332.1, read as the reverse complement.
GGTGAAGGAACTGGACCCAAACTCCAAGGAATATAAACAGAGGTTTCTGGCTTCTCAACATTATCACCATCATCAAACAATTGGTCTTCAAGAAACACAACATCTCTGCTTCTAATAATCTTCTTGTTCACTGGATCCCATAATCTGTACCCAAACTCTTCATGACCATATCCCAAGAAGATACATGCTTTTGCCTTATTATCAAGCTTGGACCTCTCATCTTTGGGAATATGAACAAATGCTTTACACCCAAAGACTCTCAAATGATTATAAGATATATCTTTTCCTCTCCATACTCTCTCTGGAACATCACCTTGCAGAGGAACTGATGGAGAAAGATTTATCAGGTCAACTGTAGTTCTCATAGCCTCCCCCCAAAATGACTTTGGTAACTTGGCGTGGGAAAGCATACACCTAATCCTTTCTTCAATGGTTCTGTTCATCCTTTCTGCCACACCGTTCTGCTGAGGAGTTTTAGGAACTGTTTTCTCAAGCCTGATACCATGGAACCTGCAATAATTTTCAAAAGGACCCCTGTACTCGCCACCATTATCTGATCGAACACACTTTAGCTTTCTGCTAGTTTCTCTTTCAACATTGACATGAAACTCCTTGAAAGCATCGAGTACCTGGTCTTTAGATTTCAAAGCAAAAGCCCAAACTTTTCTAGAATGGTCATCAATAAAAGTAACAAAATAAAGAGCACCTCCAAGAGTTCTAGTTTGCATAGTACAAACATCAGTATGAAATAAATCAATAACATCAGATCTTCTAGATGATGGATATGTCTGAAATGCAACTCTATGTGTTTTTCCAACTAAGCAATGATCACAAGATTTAAGAGATGTACCTTGCAACTCTGGTAAGAACTGCTTTCTAGCAAGAGTTTGAAGTCCCTTCTCGCTAATATGTCCAAGTCTCTTATGCCAAAGATCTATACTTTCACCTTTTCGAATTGCATTAATCTCTCCTTTGTGTAGCTTAGCTTCCATGACATAAAAAGAGTTAATCTTCTTTCCTTTTGCCACAATTAGAGAACCTTTAGTGAGTTTCCATTTACTTTCACCAAAATAATATGCAAAGCCCTCATCATCAAGTCTACCTGTAGATATCAAGTTAAGACGAATATCTAGAACATGCCTTACATCTTTGAGTATCAATTTGCTCCCAATACTGGTCTCCAAGCAAATATCTCCAATACCCACAATCTTAGATGTACCATTGTTTCCCATTCTGACATTACCAAAATCACCAGCACTGTAAGATCTAAAGAAATCACCATGAGAAGTAACATGAAATGAAGCACCAGAGTCAATTACCCAATTACTGTCCTGAGCTACAAGGCTAACACAACCTTCATCACAGACAATAGTGATATTACCTTCAGCAGCAACTGTATTGGTCTCTTTCTCATTTTTCTTCATTTCATTCTGTTCTCGCTTCCAAAACCTACACTCTTTCTTCATGTGACCTAGCCTATTACAGTGAAAACATTTGATATCTCTTCTAGACTTGGATCTTCCTCTATAACCATATGGATTTCTACTATGACTTCTTCCACGTCTTTCTTGTTTTTCAGTAACAAATGCACCAGAAGAAGATTCACCCTGTTCTTTCCTTCTTGCATCTTCATTTAGCAAACTGTCTTTAACCATATCTATGGTTAGAGTCCCCTCTGGCGTGGAGTTACAAATAGTCACCACATACGTTTCCCAACTTTCTAGTAAAGAGCTGAGAAGTAATAATCCCTGCATCTCATCATCTATATTCATTTTCATAGCAATCAACTTGTTTGCAAGACTCTGAAATAGGCTTATGTGCTCAACAATATTACCACCATTTTTATACTTCAAATTTACAAGCCTTCTGAGGAGAGAAATTCTATTTCCCATTGTCTTTTTCGTAAAGAGGTTTTCTAACCTTTGCCAAACAACATCAGCTCTGATTTCATCTGAAATATGCTCATGCAAGTTTATATCCATCCATCTTCTAATATAGGCAATAGCTTTTCTATGTTGAACTTCCCATTCTTCATCGTCCATAATAGAAGGTTTATCTTTAACCTTGATAGGCTTATACAAATCTTTGCAATAGAGCAAATCTTCCATCAGACGCCTCCAAGTGGAATAATTTGATGAGTTCAATTTAATCATACCATCTGACTCCATTTCAATCACACAAGAAAACTAGCACCAAACAACCTGATGCTCTGATACCACTTGTTGGGAAGAAACCTATTAATGCGGAATAATTCTTTTCCCTCTTTGTGTATCAAAATAGGTTCCTCATCAAAATACCAACTTGATATCAAAATGCTAATATCAATCAGCATAGCATAAACAATAGAGCCATAAATCAATCACACAGTGAGATCAAATCTTTTTAACGTGGAAAACCCAATGTGGGAAAAACCACGGGACCGTAGTCCACCTCAAACTTCCACTATCAATAATAATGATAACAGGTTTACAGTAGGTCTTCTCTAGAATAACTAGAGGATCATAATAACATCAAGATCATAGATCTTGGCTCAACGATAGCATATCTTCATCACGTAGGATGGATCTCCTCAAAAGAGAATTCTATGTCTCACAGAGTGGATATCGCAGGAAAGTACCTTAGAGAGGGCAAACTGCAGATCAACACCGTTAGGATTGTAGAGTTTGCTGCAAGGATTCTCCACATAAAATTTGGGCCGAAATTGATAACGTTTGGCCACCGATCGTCAAGCAGAAAAACTCAGAAACCTTACTTTCTCTCCTCTGCACGCCGCAGGCTGCACGCTGCAATCTCACTGTCCGCGCGCACACACACACTGCACGCACACTGCCCAATTTTGCCATTTCTCTCTTAATTACTGATTTGGGCTCAATAGACCCAATTGTCCAAGCCCACATATGGGCTGGACCCAACACTTTCTGTGCTTGTATGCTTTAACAAGAGATGAGAGGGGTATTTATAGGTCTGGTGATACCACCGCTTGGTACCCTACCAGGGGCAGTACAACTGCCCAGACTGGCGGTACCATCACCAGACACAGTCTCGAAGATTGTGCCATGACGGTGAGACTTCTTGGGATACTATTTGAGCTTCTTATTGGGCTCAACATAGTCCTTATATGGGCCTAGCTGACCACTAATTGGGTTGACCCAAATCTAAACCTAATTACGTGCTAACTACGATTCCTAATATATAATTTGAGCTAAATGAGTACGTAAGTCTATTCTTCCGGCAAGCTTCCGGCGATCTTCCGGCAAGCTTCCGGCGAACTTCCGACGATCTCTCGATAATGTTCCGGCGGACTCTCGGCAAGCTCCTGGACTTCACGACGATCTTCTTTGCGAGTTTCAACAAGCTTTTCTGGCAAGCTCCGAGACTTCTCGGTTGGTTCCGATAGAACTTCCGACGAACGTCCGGACTTCCGACGAACTCTCGAACTCCCAATGTAATCGCGTCCTTGACTCCGGGACTTCATTTTGCTTCATGCCTTGCTATCGTAGTTAATCTTGCACATGTAAAACATACTTCGATCTAGACAATTAATACTAAGCATTAATCAAGTTGTCCGGCATGTCATTGGTCCCTCGACGCTTCGTTCGATTCTTTGGCGCATCGTCTTCTCTTGCGGCCTGTTGCCTAATCGGCCAGTTGACTCCACAACTCCGATATCCTTGGAGCAATATCCGCTCTTCTTGGCCCGATGCCCGAATCCATGACCCAAAGCCTTCTGTTGATACGTCAACCGATTCACCGGCCCGACGTCCAATCTTCTGATATGTTCCTCCTACCCAACATGATTTTTCCTGCTTGAAGCATCCTGCGTCACTCAAAACATAGATTAAAACATAAACACATATTGATTGGTTTCATCATCAAAATGTGAGATTCAACATGATAACCTTGATGGATTTGGCCCTTAAGTCATTGAAAAAATAAAAAATAAAAAATTAATAATTAGCCTTAATTATTATGACATGATAATTTTTTATATTAGGTTTAATCAAGAAAATATTTTAAGAAACAGAAAAAATATTCTCTAACCATTCATACGGGGTGAAATATTATTTTTATTTTTTATTTTAGAGTAATATGACGATGACCCAATTGTTGATCGAGACCCATTCTGATTGAGTAGCTTCAGTTCAATATAATTAAACAAGTTTGCATGAGACCACACCAAATTATTATATTATCTCTCTTAATAAAATTGACTTGGAGAGCAGTAATATTGTTGAATTGACGTCCAAGTTTATATATATATATATATATATATATATACCAAATAGATTTTGGCATCTCATATCTAATTTAAGATGCGAGTCTCACTTTGTTTTGTGAAAAAATATATACTAAATCAACTAATAAACCAACTCAAATTGTGATCTATCCATTGCATGATAGATTGCAAAGATTGGAGTCGCTATCAACTTTACGGTGTTGATATGGACAGGTGGTGATGCACTTTAGGACATCTTCTTCGTTGTCGGCACATATTGGATGATCCCACCGGTTTTCTCCATGTAATACCCATAGAATGGCCACTTCCAGCATTTAAATTAATCTCCATCTTTCTTTTAATCCAAAATCGTCTCCATCTTTAGGACTTTTTTGAGTTAACTTTTCTTGACTAATGGATTATTGTATGCTTCTAACACTTCAAATTATCATCATCTTCTTTTCTTAATCAGTAATTATTATATTTTTAAAATTTTGGCACGTTTATAATTGTGTAAGCATAAAATCTATAATATGTTATGTGTAATACGGAAAAAATTTTAGATCAATTTTGATTTTATATATTTTTTTGACGCCATCTCTAAGATTCGAGCATCATTTGTAAATCTAATTCTTTCACATGTCCACTTAGATTGATGGTTCAGAGAGATTAAGAGAGAAACTATAATTTCTCAACTGCATCTTGTCGTTTAACCCATAGAGGTCCTATCTATTTATATACAAGAATAGAGGATCTAGGATAATTATTATGAGAGTTTCTCGCATTAAAGAAATCTTATTATAATATAATTTTTTTTTATTAGTTAATATTTATTATTAGAATCTAATTAATTATATTATATATCTTATCCAATTATAAAAAGTCATATTTTTGTAACATTTGGTTCTAACTTCTCTTAGCAATACTATAAGCTGATATCATAGGCAATAATGTGAGTAGATGATATCATAGGCAACATGTGGTCGTCATGGTGGATGGACCGAACTCCACATAAAGCATAAGGTTAGTAGACACCCACCGAGGTGCGAGCTAAAATAAATGATGGAGAAAAATGTGATATCACGTGGCATTGAATGGGCATGTGGATAGGACTTTCGCCACCGTGGTTATCCATTTCTCTCGTCCTCAATAGTTTCTCCGTGTCTTTTGTGGTGGGCTGAATTGGATTGACATCAATTGATGTCAACAGAGTAGAAGAATAGCGACACTACAATGCAAATAACTTTTCTTCTATCTCGCTCTTATCTTCTATGATATCTTATCGAATCATAAAGTTCGATTTAATATTTTAATGGTGTTGCATAAGAGTGATCCGATCATTTGACTGACTAATGGTACCGAGGATTTGAGTAATAGAAGAATTAGGGAGGAAGTGGATGATGACCATTGTTGCTTTAGATTTAATATGACATCTAATGTAGGTATATAAAGGTGGTGAAATTGGAATGGTGAGGCAATCATTCGATCGTCACATCATACGTTGGGTGTAAGGTGTGCTGACAGTGGTGTCGAAGGTCGAGTCACGCACACACCTCACGAAGTTTCCTTCTCGGAAGAATAGGAGTCGCTTGTTAATGACTTCGATCCAATGGAGGTCAATTCGACCGCTCAAAACAATGATTGAGGTGTTGGATTCTGATCCAATCTACATGGATGTATTTTCTTTTTTAATACCGCCTAATTGCATTAGTTTGAATAGTTCAAATCCTCACGGCTAATAACATTTTTAGTTATTTTATTATTTTTGCTAAACAAAATAGGATGATTTTAAAAAAAAAATCTTTCTTTTTTGGCTTTTCTGATTCCTTTTTTTTTTTTTTCTCATATGATATCTCTATGATCTCGTAAATACCTCTCGTCATCATCCGTTGCTCGCTACCTTCATCGCCTTCGCTTCGTCACCTTTGTCCTCACCTCTCGCTCCTCCCCCTCCATCGAAGTTCGACACCATCGACTCCCTCTTTATTAGATCTTTATTAGATCTTAGTATCATCGATTCTTCATCGAGCTAATAATCATATCTTTACCATCATGATAGAAGCAACCCCATCATCATTGACGAGTTTTATCACATTATCACGGACAAAGATGTAAACAATATATTTGATATAATACTTGTGTATGTTTGTATCTTTCGATTTTATTAATGCTTTACACGGTATGCAAAGGACTTGTAGAAAGCTTGACAATCTTATTTTAGTTGACTTTTGTGGTCGTTTCAAGCTTATAAACATAGGTTGTGTGTACTCATTGTTCAAAGGCAAAACTGCCTAGAAACACAACGTCTAAGAAATTATTTGTGTATAGCCGTCGAGCGAAGTGTTAGCCAGCACAACATCTCGAAGCTACCCGAGTAGCACAAGACCAGATGTGCCTTTAGGGTAGTCTCCAAAGTTGGTTCGTCGCTTTGTTCCATAGTAGAATCATGCAGGCACTTGTAGGGATATTTGTTTGCAGCAGACTACCTTAAACCCTTTGTCACGTGATCGTTCAAAACTTGCGAAGTTTATATTTATAACTTATATTGTCTATTAAGTGTTTACTGAAATGACTACTTATAGATCCCGAGTTGAATACTTTCTTTAACTCATTTTCTCTTTTGTAGGTACTTAAGAGACCATAAGAGGTTTTGGAAAGATTGACTGTTTGCGTATGGACACACAACAGTACCGCACGACTCATGCAAAGCCAACTAAATTCGTGATAGCATGTCGAAACCCGCTAGACCTCCACTACCCATATGTCAACGGAGAGTCGATAGTGCCATGATCCAATGAGGGAGAGGTTACATATAAAGAGTGAGGGTAGAGTAGTGGGGCAGAGGTGGTGGCGTCTTGCGATAAGTAAAAGTAGTGAGGATAGAGTAGTGGTGTCTCGCGATAGGGTAGAGGTGGAGGTCACTTCGACCACTCAAAACAATGCTTGTGGTGTTGGATTCTGATCCACTTAATTGATGAATTTTACTTTTTAATACCGCTTAATTGATGTATTTTACTTCTATCCTTACCCATCACTACTCTATCCTCTCGCTCCTTCCCCTCCATTGAAGCTTGACACCATCGGCTCCCCTCCATGTGTTCTCCCTCTTTGTTAGATCTTGGTATCATCGATTCTCCATCGAGCTAATAGTTATATCTTTACCGTCATGATAGAAGCAACCTCATCATCATTGATGAGCTTTATCATACTATCATGGACAAAGATCTAAACAATGTGTTTGATATAATGTTCGTGTATGTCTGTATCTTTCGATTTTATTCATACTTTACACGGCATGTAAAGGACTTGTAGGAGGCGTGACAATCTTATTTTAGTTGGCTTTTGTGATTGTTTTAGACTTATAAATGTAGGTTGTGTGTACTCATTATTCAAAGGCAAAACTGCCTAGAAACATGTTGTCCAAAAAATTATTTGTGTATAGTCGTTATTCGGAGTGTTAGCCAGCACAACATCTCGAAGTTATCCGAATAGCACAAGACTAGATGGGCCTTTGGGGTAGTCTCCAAAGTTAGTTCTTCGCTTTGTTCCATTATAGTATCATGTGGGCACTTGTAGGAATATTTGGTTGCAGCAAACTACCTTAAACCCTTTGTCGCGTGATCGTTCAAAACTTACGAAGTTTATATTTATAACATGCATTGTCTATCAGGTGTTTACTGAAATGATTATTTATAGATCCCGAGTTGAATGCTTTCTTTAACTCATTTTCTCTTTTATAGGTTTTTAAGGAACCATAAGAGGTTTTTGAAAGATTGACCCTTACACAAAAGGGTGTCGCATGACGTATGCAAAATCAGCTAAGTCCGTAATAGTATATTGAAACCCGATAGACCTCCACTACTCATATGTCAATGAAGAGTCGATAGTGTCATGATCCAATAAGGGAAAGGTTGTATGTAGAGACTGAGGATAGAGTAGTGGGGTAGAGGTGTCGCGATGGGATAAATGTGACAAGTTTATGATGGTACGAGAGGTATTACAGGAGATATATATATATATATATATATATATATATATATAGATATATATATATATATATATATATATATATATATATATATAAAAAGAGAAAAAAGTCCAACAATAGATTGCAGGCGAGTATTGCTGCATATATCGAAGCAAATTGAGGAGAGAGAGAAGTAAAGGGCTATTTACATCGTACAAAAATGATTGATAATCAATCGTTTGACCACCCAATTATCTTTACAATAAACATGAATTATAAAAACAATTATTTGTTTTCATGTGAGTTGAATTTGATGTGTATCTGACTCACACCCTATGAAGCTAGAAGAAGCCCTACTCCCTCGGCAATTTGTTTATGGAGTTTATTAATATTCAAACTCATTTTACTTCCTTTTATTTTTTTGAACAAAATGTTTAGCTAATTGGATACATCTAATAAGAAAATCTTTTCTTCTTCTATTTTATTTTTTCAAATTTCTATTATTTCCAATAGACCCCTCCTTCCCTCTTTTTTTTTCCCAATTATTTCTATTATTTTTTCTCTCTCTTCTTCCTTGATTTAAAAAAAAAAGCTGATTAGTTTTTATCAGTGATGAAGGAAAGTGCACAGTATGATCAATAAAAGACTCTCTCCCTTTCTCTCTCATCTCTTCCATTTTTTTTTTCTCAAAAATAAATAAAAAAAAGGAGTCTTATCAAACTCCATGTGCATAACCATAGGAGGAGGATAATAAGATCATCTTTTGTCCTCACATCCATCCCACACAAAAAATTCATTTTTTATCGCCGTCTCCTTCAAGATGTGATTTGGTGTCGCCCCTCGAATCCAAATCTCTCTCTCTCTCTCTCTCTCTCTGTTTGTCTGTATGCAGGCAGAGCGGGCTTCGCTGAAAGATCCCAACCACTTCTCGTGTTGGAGCTATATAGTTTAAACGAGTCTTCGTTGCTGGGCGCGCGGGCTCTGATCTGCTCCTGTCTCCTCCCACCGTCGGTGTTGGGCTCGAGACTCGTCGCGTAAAAATAGGGTCTTTGGGCGGGTTGGTTGACCCCAGAGGCATTATATTCGGCGGCAAGAAGAGGCAGCAGCGGCTCCTTCACATGGCGGTCGGTTTGGAATCTACAGTGCCCCTTTCCTCTCTTCTCCAATCCACCTAGCGTTGGAGATCCTCGAATGCGACGGCGAGGAAGGTTCGGAGAGCAAGCGAGGGTGGTTGGGAGAAGAAAGATGCGATTTTTGCCTCTGAGTGGGACTTCTACGAGGGGTTTATGACGGTGCTGTTGTTCTGCTCGAGACGGTCTCAGGTGAGATGGAAGGTGTTCATGTTGCATTTTTGGCTTATCTTTCGCAACAAGTTGATGTCTTTTAGCCTTTACCGGACTCTTCTGATCCGTTTGGTGCCCTTTTTGTTGGTTAAAGTTAGGAGCTCGTTTGTCGTGGAAGCATGTCCTCTCCTCTGCTCGCTCGCAAGGGCCGCCAGCAACAGCGGTATGACAACCAGCTCCGGCTTGTCGCAGGGTACCTTGCACTTCTATCCTTTCCTATATATTCTTCTTAAAGCTCTCAGTTTTGGAGTGGATGAGCTTCGACTTACTGTAGTAATGCTCCAGTGAGAAGGACAAAGATGATTTTGTTCCACCTACTGCTAGATGGTCGTGTATAGTATTCTTGAGGTAAGCAGATGTGGCTGAGAACACAAAGCATCCAGCCCACCTATGAAAGTTACCTTCAGATACCTAAATAAATCACCAGTGGAATTGTTGTTCTAATCTGTGATCGGAACAACAATTTGTAGTGTGTCTATGTCTGTCCTACATCCAACCAGAAGCAAAAGTGTTCCCAATTCCAAGCTGTGGAGTGAAAATTGGTTTTGGATTGGAAGTGACAACACTAGAAGCAGTCGTAGCAACATGGCTGCTCCAGATCTATCATGTAAAGCGTTTGTGTGATGTTCTGATGTGGATTCTGCTTCATCTGAACCAAGTGTCAAGGTTGCATGCCAAGGAAATGACTGATCCATGTATATACAATATGATAGATCGATGTTCAGTTTCTTACTCGTGTTCCTTTTGATCTGACCAGATGTATTCCTTACAAGCTAAACAACATAGACGGGGATAACCAATCCTGTGATTTGCTAGATAGAGTGGAAGTCCTCATGGTCACTTCTCCAGGTCGACTTGATCTCGTCTTCCCAAAGGTGAGAAATCCTTGTTCTCCTTTGGCAGTCAGCTCTCACAGAAAAGTTATTCTGGCTTGGGATTTCTGTGTCTGATACATCTGCTGTGACAGGGTGGATGGGAGAATGATGAGACTGCAGGTGAAGCAGCATGCCGTGAAGCTTTGGAAGAAGCAGGAGTGAGGGGAACTTTGAATGTGAGTATACATCAAACCATTTCGTTTGATGAGATAAAATTTGTGATCATGGACTTCTTAGATTTCCATTTCCCTAGCTTCATTTCAAAGAAAATAGATTAGCCATTATTTGAAGGCAATGAGGCACTGTGCAAGAGAACTTTGAGAAAATTCTTTTTCAAGTTATTATTCACATTCATGCATTTGATTTCTAAGAAATCAGGTGCTCTTCTCATCAGTCTACTTTCATTAGTGTGATCAGATCAACCCAATGGGTACAGTTTTCTCATATATCTGATATATGTTATATCAAGAACAATTTTTTACTCCTGTAATCTGCGTGGACCCTCAAGTCAGCTGGATTTTAGTAAGATTAATGTGCTACTCGATCCAACTACCATGCATGTGATGTGTTTCTTGTCTCCCCAACTATTGCACTTCCGGTCTGCTGGTAATGGGAGGCTAATACTCATGCAAGGTTTTTTACAGGTGACTGTGGTTGTTGTCGGTCATATTCACTGTAATCACTTCCCAAATAACATTTCCTCGATAGATTTACAGGAATTTATGTCTATGGACATACTGATCGACCATTTGAATCACTATGAAGTTGTCATTGATCTCTTTCTTCACTTGTTGCTCCAGGACACTGCTCTTGGTGTTTGGGAGTTCAGAAGCAAGAGCACACAGAAGGCCTGTAGTCTGGAAGGAACTTGCAAAGGCTACATGTTTGCCTTGGAGGTCACTGAGGAGCTCGACTGCTACCCCGAAAAGGACAGCCGTGACAGGAAATGGGTGAGTCTCTGATCACAAACGACATACTGTGATCATCTTCATCATCTGACAAACTCCGTGCTTCCTTTCTTTCCCCTAAAGGTGCCTGTGGGAGAAGCCTATAAGCTCTGTCGATATGATTGGATGCGCAAAGCTCTCGATTCGTTCAAAGATCTTCTCAGAGGAAGACGCATACCTACTGTTCCTGAGTTATCCGAGCCACCGAGCTTGTGCATCGTGAAGCCTTCCGCAGCTGATCATGCCATCGCACTGTGCTGATGGTCTCCCTCGACCCTTCAGGGTGGAGGAGAAGCTAGGCTTTGTGCCATGGCGACCTGTAACCCGGTGAAGTGATTGCTGTGTGGAGTCTCAGTTGCAGGCATTTCTGTGACAACACTACTTTATGCTGTAAAGTAGTGTCGTCAGAATGAATCAGAGGACCGCGATAAATATTTCAATTTTAATTTTCCTCTCTCTCTCTCTCTCTCTCTCTCTCTCTCTGTGGTTCTTTGAAAAGAGATCTCCCTGTAGTATACTAAACCCTAAATATCTTTTTACTATTCATAACGGCACAACTCCTTCCTATTGATAATCCTTTAAAAAATAAAAAAAATATATATTATTTTACTATTTATAACTTTAGTATTATTATCATGCTCACTTGCTATTAATGTCGTTTATTATTGACATCACTCGTTATCATCGACCGCTTGATATTGTCCTCTCGATAAGAAAGAAGAAGAGTATCGAGAAAATAAGAAAGAAGATGATATTTATATTTATCTATAAAGAGATAGTTTAAAAATATGATTATAAATAGTAAAGAGGGGGTTATAAATAATAATTTTCTTATATTAATATGTTTGGATATATTTTCTAAAAAAGTTCTCACTTTGAACTTTGGCCCAATAACGCTCCAATAATTGATTTTTACCTAAGGTTATTGTTTTTTTTATCAATTTGATAAAAATATCATTCTATCCTCCATCATCAACTTATAATCGTCGTTGCCTCCACAACCAAACCTTGTGACTAAAGCTTGTGACTAAAGCTAAAGGGTTTCCTATCTTCGATCATGAGGAAGATGAAGCAATGGAGGGTAACGTAGGAGGTTTCCTATCTTAGTCTTTGATTGTGAAGGAGGAGCGACGATTGTAATGGTTGTAGTGAGTCTTTATAACTTTACACATATACTAGTTAGATTATGAAAATTTTACTTATTTTAATTTTATTATAGTAAAATTTAAATGAGACAAATTAAGAAGAAATAGAATTAAGATTAAAGTATACAAGAGATGAGTTAACTATATTTATGGCCAATGTTCTTAAGCTTATAGTTTTGTCAAGAATTTTGAGGATATAATATTGAATTCCTCAAATACTATTATACTAAATTTTAGTTAGTTCTTTTATTAAGATGACATTGTTGAATCTCGGAATTTGATGATGAAGTCGATTATCATTTGTTATCTAATCTATATGTTGAGATAAGTGTGCAGGATTAACTACGATGAAAGTAAGATATGCAGCAGGAGTTGCGCCGGAATCAAGACAAAGATCACGTTGGGAGTTCGAGAGTTCGACGGAAGTTCGGACAGTCGTCGGAGGTTCTGCGGGAACAAATCCGAGAAGTCCATAAGCTTACCAAAGAAGCTCGTCGGAACTCGCCAAGTGGATCGTCGCAAGTCCAGGAGTTTGCTGGAAGTCCGCAGGAGCATCACCGAGGGTTCATCGGATGATCGACGAAAGTTCACTAGAAACTCGCCGGAAGAAGCGATTGACGCACCGGAGCAAGTTGCAGTAAATGTCTTAGGAAATATCGTAGTTAACACAATGATTAAGTTGAAAATGGGAGGTGATCCCATTAACTTAATCTTGGGGCAATTGAGCCCCTGAAAAACCCAAATTGGGTTGAATGGATCAACCCATTCGGACCCTGATTTCTGCCAGGCGGTTGAACCGCCCCAGCTAGGAGGTTGCACCGCCTGAGCTTGGTCTTCGAGCTCTGGCAGGAGGTGCAACCGCCTCAGTCAGGCGATGGCACCGCTTGAGCTCGGTCTTCGAGCTCTGGCAGGAGGTGCAATCGCCCCTGACAGGAGGTGGCACCGCCGAGAGGCTCAGTCTTCTAGCTCTGCCAGGCGGTGCAACCGCCTCAGTCAGGAGGTGCAACCACCAGATCCCGGAATTCCGGGAATTGACAGTTTTGAGATCGAAATTCAAACTGGGTTGGGGCCTATAAATACCCCACCCTTTCAGCACTGAAAGAGCACCAAAAACACACCGAAATCCTGATCTTATTCTGTGATTTTTAGAGCTCAAAATTGTTGTTAAGGCCAAAAGTTCTTCTCTCTCTTTTCTTCCAAGTTCTGATCTTTAAAGAGAGGAGAGAAAATTCTGTAAGGGTTGTCTCCTAAGCCCGTCAAAAGGAGTGAAACTGTAAAAGGGTGGTTGGCCTTCGCCTATTGAAGAAAGGCCTCTAGTAGACGTCAGTGACCTCGTCGGTGGAGGAAGCCAAAAGTGGATGTAGGTCAAGATTGACCGAACCACTCTAAATCTCGGTTTGCATTTACTTTGAGCATCTTATCCTTACTGCAAACCTCCTTAATAGCTTACTGCCTTCTGCACATTTACGATCGTGTTTTAAAGTTCAGTATTTTCTGAATCGACGTTTAAACGTAAATCAGTTTTATCGTACGAACATCATATTTCAGTTTGCGCTTATATTTTAACTTTCATCATAACTGCAAACTGCCTTCATAGATTTCCTTTAACTACATTTCGCTTGATTACAAGTTAAAGAGATTTACGAATCGGCTTTTCTATCGAAATCGCTTTTATCGTACGAACACCTTTTTAATTGTCGAAAGTTTTCCGCTGCACTAATTCACCCCCCCCCCCCTCTCCTCTTAGTGCTCTTGATCCAAACAGGCATCTAATGAATTGTTAATAAATTTAAATTAATTTTTAAATATTCTAATATACTAGTTATAACTTGTAATGAAATATAAATATTATTAGTAATTATCATAAAATTAAATCCTTTAGACATTTCTTGATCATTTATTTTAATTATTAGCTTCATAGAACTTTCATTAATTATGTCTATGATTTTTTTAATTAGTCTGATCAAGGTCTAACATACCTAATATAAATAATACATGCTCAGACTATTTATAATAATTTAATACAAAAAATATATGAATATTTATTAGAATGTATTGAAGAAAGTGCCATTGTAATAAAATAAAACAACATTAATGCTTTAAGTTTTTTAATAAATATTAAACTATTGATATCATCTCTATGTATATTTTACCTTATGATGAAATATTAACATATCTAGTATTCACATAAAATTATTTATGTATGATTGATACCATCCTCATAGAATAATATTACTATATGTGAATATACAACAAACACTAAACTAGAAAGATATCCAAAATAATATCATTCTATTCTATCACATAATTATTTAAAGTAGATTATTTTTAATAATTATCTAAATCTCTTAATTATGTATGTCATTATGAATATTTTTTTAATATTATTTATGATTAATTTTTTATGTAATTTTATAAGTTATTAGTCTAGTCTACTTTGGTTGCTATAAGACCAATATAATACTTTAAAAATTTTATAAATGATAAAATTTTTATTGTAATTCACATCCAATAAGTTTATCATCTCATGCTACTTTGTCAGTTACTAATTAGATGAAATTTAGGGATGTGAGTTACAAATAATATTTATCAAATTTCTTTAATCTAATTTATGTTGAAACAATTCAATAGTAACAAAATAATAATTGTAATAATTATCAAATATTAATTAATATTAAAAAAAACTCATATAATAAATACAATTATGATAAATCATAAATCATGCTTTTATATAAAAATAAATATTATTTCATAATTTCAAACATATATATGTGAATAACCAAGTAAATATCCAAAAGTAATAATTAGATTTTTAATTATCATATATAAAATTTTATTAATATCTCATATGAGAAAATTATAAAAAATCATAATTTATAGTTTTCTTAAATTAGATCAGTCAACCATATTTAATTGGGTAGGACTAAAATTGAGCTACCCAAATTGAGCTCAAAGATTTGAGATAACCATTTGCTCAATTAGACTTCTCAAAATTAAAATTGATCAAAGTAAAAAATTGATTAAGATTTAACTTTTTCCCAAATTCAATCAAAACTAGATTGATTTAAATCTAATTGAGTAACCAAAATACCATCATGATTAGGTCATATCGAAGTATTTGATTAAAATAAATTAAATTAGTCAATTCTATAATTGAAGACTGTTCGACATATACTTCTTCGGAAATAAAACCATTCAAGAAAGCACTTTTAACATCCATTTGAAATAGTTTAAAATTATTACTACTAGCATAGGCAAGGAGCATCCTTATGGCTTCTAATCGAGCCACGGGAGCGAAGGTTTCTTCGTAATCGATACCTTTTTCTTGGTTGAAACCTTTGGCCACTAATCTAGCCTTGTTTCTAACCACGATACCATTTTCGTCTTGCTTGTTTCTAAAGACCCACTTAGTACCTATGACTAAGTGGTCACTTGGTCTAGGAACAAGCTTCCATACCTCATTCCTCTCAAATTGGTTCAATTCTTCTTGCATTGCAATGACCCAAAAATCATCTTTTAAGGCTTCGTCAATGCATTTAGGTTCAATTTGAGAAAGGAAAGCGGCGTTAGCACAAAAATTCTTGAAGGAAGAACGAGTTTGAACTCCTTTTGTTGTATCTCCTATAATTAGCTCCTTTCGATGAGCATCTACATACTTCCATCCTTTGGGTAAAGAAATTTCGGAAGAAGATGCTCAAATGGCTATTTTGAGGAGGGGGTTCGTTTAAATTCAAATTATCAAAACCAAGATCATCATCAAAATCATTTTTCTTTAAATCAGAAATTTCATTAAAAACTACATGAATAGACTCTTCTATTACTAAGGTCCTTTTGTTTAAGACACGAAAGGCCTTAGAAACGGAGGAGTAACCAAGAAAAATGCCTTCATCGGATTTAGCATCAAATTTACCTAGGGCATCATTTTCATTTAAAATGAAGCATTTACAACCAAAAACTTTAAAATAAGAAATATTTGGTTTTTTATTATTCCATAATTCATAGGGAGTTTTTGATAGAGATGGTCTTATTAGGACCCTATTCATGATGCAACAAGCCGTATTTACGGCTTCGGCCCAAAAATATTTGGGTAAACTATGTTCATTTAACATAGTTCTTGCCATTTCTTATAGGTTTCTATTTTTCCTTTCAACTACTCCATTTTGTTGAGGATTTCTTGGAGTTGAGAAGTTGTGATTGTACCCATTAACTTCGCAAAAATTTTGAAAGTCACGGTTTTGGAATTCACCACCGTGATCACTCCGAATTGATGAAATCATGAAGCCTTTTTCGTTTTGAGTGAGTTTACAAAATTTAGAGAAACACTTGAAGCAATCACTTTTGTGAGCTAAGAAATAGGTCCAAGTGTATCTAGAGTAGTCATCCACAATCACAAAAGCATATTTGCTTCCACCTAGACTTGTTGTATCAATTGGTCCAAATAAGTCCAAATGGATCAATTGTAATGGTCTAGTGGTGCTAATTTGATTTTTTGGTTTGAAGCTTGTTTTTATTTGTTTGCCTAGTTGACATGCATCGCATATCTTATCCTTAATAAACTTCATATTCAGAATCCCTCGTACTAATTCTTGAGATGAGATTTTAGATATTGTTTTCATGCTTGCATGACCTAATCTCCTATGTCAAAGCCAAGCGTCATCATTTACGGCGGAGAAACACATTTCATGACCTAGTTCATCAAGATTGATGGTATAGACATTATTTTGTTTTAAAGCAATCATAGTCATGTTATGATTTAGTTTTTCAATAATGCACATATTTGATTCAAATCTAACGATATAACCTTTATCGCATAGTTGACTAATACTTAAGAGATTGTATTTCAATCCATCAACTAGTAAAACATCATGGAAAAACTAAATTTGTTACCAATAGTTCCCTTGCCAATGATTTTGCCTTTGTTGTTGTCTCCGAAGGTGACGTACCCTTTTTCTTTGCTAGTGAGCATAGAGAAATGAGATGGATCTCCAGTCATATGTCTTGAGCATCCACTATCGAGATACCATCTCTTGCTCCTAGCTTGTGGGTTTGTCTACAAAAGAGGATGATTTTTAGGTACCCATTTGATTTTGGGTGCCTCAAAAATTGACCCACTAAATTTTTTATTTATTATTGAATCCTTTATAGTTCCTTTAGGAACCCATATTAATTTTTGTGAACTAATTTTCCTAAATGGACATTTGTAGGCAATATGTCCGGATTTGCAACAGAAGTTGCATTTCATATAAGAGGAAACATGTAATGTAGGTCCTTTTATGAAAGTTGTAGGATTTTGATGTAATCTTTTTACAAATCCAATTCCATTTCTATTTGCGATGTGACCCTTGTGTGCAATGATCATATCTAATCCTTTGCTACCAACCTTAAACTTGTTTAAGGTTTCTTTAAGAAGCAAATTTTCATTTTTTATTGCTTCTAAATTCTCACACTTAGAGCATGGAGGAGTTTGAAGATTCTCAAACTTATCTTGTAGCAAAGCATGCTCTTTCTTTAAGATACTTAACTTCTTGCTAACAATTATACATTCATCAAATAATTCATGAAAAGTGATAGAGAGTTCTTCAAAAGATAAATCTTCATTAAATAAATCACATACCTCTTCTCCTAAAGCCATTAGCGCGTAATGAGCAACTTGCTCGGTGTTGGACTCTTCTTCTTCGGACGCGCTTGAATCATCCCACGTTGCCTTGAGCGCCTTCTTCTTTGATGTTCTCTTTTTGGCTTGAGGACAATCGTTCTTGTAGTGTCCCGGTTTTTTGCATTCATAGCAAATCACTTAGTCCTTCTTTTGTTCAAATTTATTTTTTATATTATTTTTAAATTTGTTCTTTCTTAAATATTTTTAAAATTTTTGAGTCAAAAGTGTAATGTCATTGTCACTGTCCTCATCACTTGATGTTCCTTTCAAGTGGTCTTCTTGTGATTTGAGTGCCATATCCTTCCTGTTCTTTGGAAGGGGGTTCTCGAGCTCGTCATGAGCTTGACATGTCATTTCGTAGGTCATTAGAGACCCAATGAGTTCTTCAAGAGGGAATGCTTTAAGGTCTTTGGCCTCTTGAATGGCCGTAACTTTTGGATCCCAACTTTTAGGGAGGGATCTTAAGATTTTAGTTACTAGTTCAAAGTTAGTAAATTCTTTACCAAGAGCTTTGAGTCCATTGATGACATCCGTAAACCGGGTGTACATGTCTCCGATGGACTCACTTGGTTTCATTCGAAAAATTTCGTAAGAGTGCACAAGGATGTTGATTTTGGACTCTTTCACTCGGCTAGTGCCTTCATGAGTGACCTCAAGAGTTCTCCAAATATCAAAAGCCGAATCACAAATTGAAACACGATTAAATTCGTTTTTGTCTAGTGCACAAAACAAGGCATTCATAGCCTTTGCATTTAAAGCAAAAACCTTCTTCTCCGATTCATTCCATTCGCTCATCGGAAGAGAAGATTTTTGAAATCCATTCTCGACAATAGACCAAAGCTCAAAGTCCATAGAAATGAGGAAGATCCTCATGCGAGTCTTCCAATATGTGTAATCCGACCCATTAAACAAAGGTGGTCGTGCAATAGAATGACCCTCTTGCATGCCGGAGTAAGCCATCTCTCTTGGGTATTAAACCAAATATGAGAGATAACCTTGCTCTGATACCACTTGTTAGGATCGGAGCGGCACTAAGAGGGGGGGGGGGGTGAATTAGTGCAGCGGATTAAAACTTCGGTTTTAGAAAAATCTTTCGTACGATAAGAACGGAACTTGAAAGGCTTAACTTGAAAGCGTATTCTTGAAGTTACGCAGCAAAGGTAATAAGGAACTAAAGCATGTAAGAAGGTTTGCAGTAATGTAAATAGCAATAATGAAATGCAAACCAGAGATTACGCCGATTTTAGAGTGGTTCGGTCAAATGACCTACATCCACTTGCGAGGCTCCCACCTTCCACTAGCAAATCTCTTGAAATGGAAGGGTAAATACCCCTCTTACAACCTTTTACAAGCAGTTCAACCTCTTACAAATTTTCAATAAGAAAGAATGAGGAGAACTCTCTAGCAAATTGAAAACAAGACTTTGTAAGACTTTCTAAGACTTTTCTCTCAATCAAATGCTTCTCAAAAGTTGTAATCTCAGCTGAGATTTGAGGGGTATTTATAGGCCTCAAGAGGATTCAAATTTTGGGCTCCAAAATTTGAATTCTCTTTGGGTTCCCGGTGCTGGCGGTGCCACCGCTTGGCTCTCCGGTTCACTGGTTTGGCTTAATTTTAGCCCAAACCAAATCTAACTTTGAACCCAGTTGGCCCCTAACCAGGATATAGGATTATCTCTTAATCCCGATGCTGGCGGTGCCACCGCCCAGTGCTCGGGTGCTGGACGGTGCAATCGCCCAGCCCAGGAGGTGTCACCGCCCAGCTCTCGGGTGCTGGGCGGTGCCACTGCTTGGCTCTCCGGTTCACTGGTTTGGCTTAATTTTAGCCCAAACCAAATCTGACTTTGGACCCAGTTGGCCCCTAACCTGGATATAGGATTATCTCTTAATCCTAATCCTAATTACAAGTGAACTACATAACAAAACACATCCTAAGCAAGTTTTCAACCGCGAACGTCGAGTCTTGTTCCGGCGAGCTTTCCGACGAACATTCTTCTGACGGACTCCCATCAAGCTCCCGATCTTGTGATGACTTTAACGAGTAGCTGAGCCTTCTCGGTGATCTCCGTGAACCTCCGACGATCTCTTCGACGAACTTCCGAAAATTCCGATAGGTTCCCGATTTCTTCTCGGTTGGTTCCGGCAGCATCTCCGATGATTCTTCGGACTCTTAAACGTCCATCGATCTTGACTCTGGTATTCTTGCTTTGTGTTTTCTGGTTATCGTAGTTAATCATGCACACTTAACTCAATAATATGGATTAGATCAATTAACCCATCAATTGATTTCATCATCAAAATCCGAGATTCAACTTCGGACTCTTAAACCTCCCGGATTTGAAAACTCTCTTCTTCCTAATCATGTATTCAAATTGACTAAAGCTCTCTATGGCTTGAAACAAGCTCCTAGAGCTTGGTATGAAAGGCTTAGTTCCTTTCTTATTTTAAATAATTTTACCAAAGGCAAGGTTGATACTACATTGTTTATTAAACATTTTGAAAATAATTTTCTTATTGTGCAAATTTATGTTGACGATATTATTTTTGGCTCTTCGGATGAATCACTATGTGAATCATTTGCCAAATGTATGAGTCATGAATTTGAAATGAGTTTAATGGGTGAATTAACTTTCTTTTTAGGATTACAAATCAAACAACTTAGTGATGGTATATTTCTTAACCAATCCAAATATACATTAGAATTGTTAAAACGATTTAACATGGATAATTCAAAAGCAATAAACACCCCTATGAGTACTACAACTAAGTTAGATATGGATGAAAATAGTGCAAATTTCGATCAAAAAACATATAGGGGAATGATAGGTAGTCTACTCTACCTCACATCGACTAGACCAGATATTATGTTTAGTGTAGGACTTTGCGCTAGGTTTCAATCTAATCCTAAATTATCTCATCTAAAGAGTGTTAAAAGAATATTTAGGTATCTTAAAGGAACTCCAAATTTAGGATTGTGGTATCCAAAATCTGAAAAATTCGATCTAATAGCTTATGCAGATGCCAATTTTGGCGGATGCAGGATAGATAAAAAAAGTACATCCGGAACATGCCAATTTTTAGGACATGCACTTGTTTCTTGGACTTCCAAGAAACAAAATTCAGTTGCATTATCTACGGCGGAAGCCGAATACATTGCTGCAAGTGCATGTTGTGCACAAGTCATTTGGATGAAAAATACATTAGAAGACTATGGAATTCACTTTAAAAACATTCCCATAAAATGTGATAATACTAGTGCCATATGTCTTACTAAAAATCCAATTCTGCACTCTAGAACTAAGCACATCGACGTTAGGCATCATTTCATACGCGATCATGTCCTTAACAATGATATTGTTCTAGAATTCATTGACACAAAGCATCAATTAGCAGATATATTTACAAAAGCTTTGAATGAAGATCAATTTGAATTCATTAGAAGGGAATTAGGCATGTTAAATTGTCCCTAAAATGAGCTTCACGAAAAATGACTTGTCCTTTTCCTTTCTTTTGTGGATTTTATTTCTTCCTTCTTCTTCAATTCAAAATGATCCATTAAAGTATAACTTATGATCTTGAGAGAATAAGCTAAACAAGAGGAAGAAAAAAAAATTTTCTTTCCTCCGCGGGATGCCAACGGTGGCATCGCCAGATCCGGCGGTTGCACCGCCTGGTGCTTGGGCGCTAGGCGGTGACACCGCTCGGTTTGGCGGTGGCATCGACCGAGCGACCCTTATTAACCCGAGGGGTTAGGGCCGGCGGTGACATCGCCCCCAACCCGAAAAAAAAGGCTCTCAAAACCCTCTCCCATTCCCTCTAAACCTCATTCTAACTCTTAGAAGCATTGGAGAAGGATTCTTGGTGGTCCAAGCTTTCCATCTCTCAACATAATCTCCATAAGGTAACACTTGAAATCCCTCTTTTTGATATCTCATTCCCTCTTTTCTTTCCTCTTTCCCTTGCTTATTTTTCACAATTTCATCATCATCTTGTCTAGATAATGGCTCCTAAGAGATCAAAAGGAAAAAAGATTGAAGGAGATTCATTTGACCATGATCTTTTTAGATCAAAAGATGTAGCCCTTAGCTTTCCAAAATTTGAAACACGATATATCCATAAGGGAAAATACGTTGATCTGGATGAACTAGAGGACTTAGAACCCATTAGGTGGTTTGCACACCTAGAAGCTCTACCTCTACTACAAATAGATGAACCAATCTATCCGCGATTAGTTAGATTGTTCTATGCCAACCTATATGAGGACAACGATAGCCTAAGCACTTACCTTCTAGGAACACCCATTAGAATATTTGATAGCACTATTTGTGAGCTAATTGACATAACTGAAAAAGATAGGGGATGCTATTTTAAAGGTAAATGGGACGTCAACACAATAGGAGCAACCTATACCGAAGCCGTAGAAACAATTTTTGCAAATCCAAACCTTGACTTCCTACCCAAGAGCTGTGAACACTTACTGCCTTTCAACTCTAAAATTCTTCATCACATTATCACAAGCATCATATTCCCCAAACAATTTCATCTTGACGAAATAAGTCAAATAGAGATAGGAACCATGTATTGGATTATGACCGGTCAGCATAATTGTTTTGGGTACTTAATTCGCCAACACATGCAGGATATTATGGCTAAAGATACTATATTGCCATATGGGAGGTTAATCACTAGATTTCTTCATGCCTGTAACATTTGCATTCCACCCGATGAAGAATCTATTCAAAATGATCGATATAACATAATAAATAAAAACCTACTGAAAAGACTTAGGTGCACTTTTAGCAATGGCATATGGGTTAGGCAGCCTAGAAGGACGGATCCAATTCCTCAACCAATAGAACACCCCGAAACACCAATTCTTATGGGAAATGAATCTCCTCCTCCTAGTCCCTTTGGCGCAGCACCTTCAGCTCCTATTTCCTCCTCTGAAGATCTCATTATGGCGGAACTATCTCAGATCAAATCTCAGCAAGTACAAATTCAGAATCAACAAGTTGAAATTTTGAAGACACTATGACAAATGAATGAAAAAATAGATATCCTGTATCAGCACTATGGATTATCTCCTAAGGATTAAATTGATGTATCTTTTTATTCTGTTCTGTTTGCTTTTAACAACAAGTTCAAAGTTTGTCATTGTTGGGAAATCATAGGGGGGGGCGACATCATATGCGCAGCGGAAGAACAAGAAAACAAAAATCCCCGATTCCCAAAAAGATGTTCATCGTCGTGCGAAGATTGGTGCGCAAAATCCGCAAAAACACAAAACTGCGTATAGAGATTGTGTTACCTAGGGAGATCGTATATCCCTGTTTCCTTGCAGATCCTTAGGAGAGGGTGAAGGAGGTCAAGCGTCCTCCTCTCTAGCGGTGATCCACACAGCAGGGTTGCGACGACGCTCCTCAAAACTCCAGGCCTTCTCTGAGGTGGAGAGGGAGAGGAGAATAGGAAGGGCAAGCAAAGACTCTAGCCTATGAGGCTGTGAATCCCTCCTATTTATAGAGATCCCGTGTCAAAACCCTAATGGGTCCTTTCCCTAGTGGGTATTGGATCTGCATCCAATAAGACAGGGCTCCGTCGGATATCTCATATCCGAACCTCTACTCATCGCAATGCCTACCATATGTGTGTGACCCTCTAGGCCCAATATCGAGCTGGCCGTGAGTCATACCTGTCAGAACTCCTTCTGACTGAGTGAATTATTATCTCTGTAATAATTCACTCGACTCATCGACTACGGAAGTACTAGGCCACTACGCCGTAGTCCCCAGACGATACAGGGGAATCCAATCCATTGGACCTGTCTGTCCTCAGTTACCATGTACCTATAGTCTCTCATCCATCTAATATCCCAGAGACCGTATATCGAGCATGGTGCTGTCAGACCCATACGGTTTCTACTCGAGTCTCGCTCTAATCGGATTCTCCCGGAGAACTCTTTCTCTCTCAACCCGAATGACCCTGGCCAGGGATTTGTCTGAGCAAGAACACATAGGATATTCCTCTCATGACGCCGAGAGTGGATGATCCTCTGTCGACACTCAATAGCCCTCGTAAGGTCGACTACCACTCCCAATGACCAGCTGTACTAGATCTGAGAACAGTCAAACCTATAAGTCTGGTATCAAAGAGTGGAGCACTCATACAGGACATCCTTGGTGTCTCAAGTCTAAGGACCAGATACACCACTAGGACTATGGAATCGCTGTCTGACAATAAGGCATCATCAACCATCCAGCATTCCGTAAACGGATCAATCAGTGAACTCATTCTCCAATGAGCACCTGTACTGTATCCCTAGTGTCCCTACACGAGCAGCTATGAGACCAGCTGCATCCATCATATGGACGGGTATACAGCACACCAGTCTATCCGGTTATCACGATGTCCCTCTCGAGTAACCTATGACCGGGATTATTTAGGATATGTGTTTAAAGGTGAATCGATCTCATTATCGTGATCTCATCACGATCCGATTCCCATTGCACAAATCCAAGGACATCACAATATATATGCATTTATGCAATAGTTATAAAGTGATATACGCCAAAATATAATAAGCAAAAAGATTCTGTATCAAGTCACACGTACCATCACTCACGTGATTGGCTTGCTGGGCACCTATGACTAGCAATCTCCCACTTGACCTAAAGCCAATCACCTATGTGTCTGATCCCCATCAGACTCCTGTGACGCTCATAGACAATTTGAGACAACGGCTTTGTTAGTGGATCTGCAATGTTATCTTCGGATGGAACTCTTTCCACTATTACATCTCCTCGGGTTACGATCTCTCTTATAAGCTGGAACCTTCTCAGAACACTTCTGATGAGACCCGGGTTCCCTTATTTGAGTAATCACCCCATAGTTGTCGCAATATAAGGAAGTCGACTTGTCGCTATCTGTATCGACTCCCAAATATGTGATGAACTTCTTCACCCAGACTCCCTCCTTTGCTGCATCTGATGCAGCAATGTACTCCGCCTCTGTGGTCGAGTCAGCAGTGGTATCTTGCTTGGAACTCTTCCAGCACACTGCTCCTCCATTCAAGGTGTACACATACCCTGAATTCGACTTGCTATCATCGACATCAGACTGAAAACTTGAGTCAGTGTAGCCTTCAACCTTAAGGCTATTACCTCCATATACTAGTAAAAGATCCTTAGTCCTTCTCAAGTACTTAAGGATACACTTTACTGCTTTCCAGTGCTCCAAGCCTGGATCCGCCTGATACCTGCTCGTGACACTCAGAGCATGCGCTATATCAGGCCTAGTACATAGCATGGCATACATGATAGACCCTATTGCTGAGGCATAAGGTATCATATTCATGTTTGCCCTTTGGAATTTTCCATGCCAAACCTTTTAACAATGGTTTCTATGTACCTGGACTGGGACAAGCCAAGCATCCTCTTGGATCTATCTCTATAGATTCTAATCCCCAAGATATAGGATGCTTCCCCTAAGTCCTTTATGGAGAAGTGTCTAGATAACCATGTCTTTACTGTGGATAGCATTCCTACGTCATTCCCAATGATGAGGATGTCATCCACATATAACACCAAAAAGGTGATAGCGCTCCCACTTACCTTCCTGTACACACAAGGCTCATCTTCGTTCTTAACGAAGTTATAAGATCTGATTGACTCATCAAATCTTATGTTCCAACTTCGGGAAGCTTGCTTTAGTCCATAAATGGATTTAAGCAACCTACACACTTTATCTGGGCAGTTCTTGGACACGAATCCCTCAGGTTGCATCATATACACCTCCTCCTCGAGGTTCCCATTGAGGAATGCGGTTTTTACATCCATCTGCCAGATCTCATAATCATAGTGTGCTGCAATAGCCAATAGAATTCTGATGGATTTTAGCATTGCTACGGGTGAGAAGGTTTCGTCGTAGTCAACACCTTGTCTTTGACGATACCCTTTAGCCACTAGCCTTGCTTTATAGGTCTCTACCTTTCCATCTACTCCGATCTTTTTCTTAAAGATCCATTTGCAACCGATGGGTACAATACCTTCGGGTGCATCAACTAGGTTCCAAACCTTATTGGAGTACATAGAATCCATCTCAGAATTCATGACTTCTTGCCACTTCCCGGAGTCTATACTCATAATAGCCTCCTCGTAGGTCTGAGGATCAATATCCTCAGCATCCTCTCCTCTAATATGTCCCACATATCTCTCAGGAGGATGAGATACTCTATCAGACCTGCGTCAAGTTGAAACTTGTGTATTAGGTACCTGAACAGACTCGGGCTGTAGAGTGGTGCTTGAGCTTGGTTCTCTAACTTCGCTCAACTCTATCATTCTCCCACTGTCTCCGCCAAGAATGTGTTCCTTCTCAAGGAACACTGCTCTCTTAGCTACAAAGACCTTTTTGTTCTCGAGATGATAGAAATAATACCCACAAGTTTCCTTGGGGTATCCCACAAATATGCATCGCTCTGTCCTTGATTCTAACTTATCGGGGTTGTGTCTTTTAACGTGGGCTGGGCAGCCCCAAATCTTAACAACCTTAAGATCAGACTTCTTCCCTTTCCATATCTCATATGGTATAGACACTACCGACTTAGTTGGAACTCTGTTCAGAAGGTAAGCTGCGGTTTCTAGGGCATATCCCCAGAATGAGATGGGTAGGTCAGCGAAACTCATCATGGATCGTACCATATCTAATAATGTACGATTTCTCCTTTCAGAGACACCATTGAGCTGAGGTGTATAAGGAGGTGTCCATTGGGATAATATCCCATGGTCCTTGAGGAACTAAGTAAACTCTGTACTTAAGTACTCACCTCCTCGATCTGATCGAAGAGTTTTGATACTCTTTCCAGTCTGGTTCTCCACCTCATTCTTATACTCTCTGAATTTCTCAAAGGCCTCGGACTTGTACTTCATTAAGTACACATATTCATACCTTGAGAAATCATCAGTAAATGTAATGAAGTAGGAGTAACCTCCAATGGCATGAGTCGACATGGATCCACATACATCACTATGTATGAGTTCCAACAACTCAGTGGCTCTCTCTCCAGTTCCACTAAATGGAGAGTTGGTCAATTTTCCACGAATGCAAGGCTCACAAGTTGCATAAGACACATAGTCGAATGGATCTAGATATCCATTATTTAGCAACTTTTGAATCCTTCTTTCATGGATGTGACCTAGCCTACAATGCCACAGGTATGCACTGTTCACCTCATCTCGTTTCCTCTTAGACACATTTACATTCATGATATGTGGAGTAGTGTCTAACATAAACCATTATGCAATGTTCCTTTCGTGATGATCTTATCATCTAATAATATCGAACAACCATTGTTCTCAAAAACAAATTTATATCCACTAACTGTTAAACATGAAATGGAAATAATGTTTTTGATAATAGAAGGAACAAAATAACATGCATCTAATGCAATAAAAGCTCCACTAGGCAGATGTAGAGCGACCTCGCCAACAGCTAATACAGCAACTTTTGCTCCATTACCCATCTTGAGGTCCATCTCGCCTCTCTCTAGTCTCCTAGGCCTTGCCAGAACCTGCAACGAATTGCATATATGATAAGCACTACCGGTATCTAATACCCATGTGTTATCATAAGAGTCTGACAAATGGAGACTGATCATGAATGTACCTGAAGCTTCATCAAGCTTTTGTTTCGCCATTTCTGCAAGGTACTCTTTGCAGTTTCTCTTCCAGTGCCCATCTTTACCACAGTGGAAGCACTGGCCTTTGTCCTTTGTTGGGTCTTTCTTAGCAACCTTTGCTTTACCTTGTTTGCCCTTGCCCTTTCCCTTCTTAAGGGACCTTTCTGCTTTCCTTTTCTTTCTGGTCTCACCAGTGTAGAGAACTGGCTTCTCTTTCTTAATAGTACTCTCTGCCTCCCTCAACATATTGAGGAGCTCTGGGAGAGTCACTTCAAGCTTGTTCATATTAAAATTCATTATGAACTGTGAAAAGGAATCTGGTAGGGACTGAAGCACAATGTCCACACACAAGTTATCCTCTAGGACCATTCCTAGACCTGTGAGTTTCTCTATCCACTCAATCATCTTTAGGACATGGTTCTGAACCGGTGTCCCCTCAGTCATCCTAGCGCGGAAAAGGCTCTTGGATATCTCATATCGTTGAGTCCTTCCCTGTTCCTCAAACAATTTACGGACATGTAGGAGAATGGATCTGGCATCCATCTTTTCATGTTGTCTCTGTAACTCTGGAGTCATAGAGCCCAACATATAGCACTGAGCAAGAGTGGAGTCATCAATGTACTTCACGTAGCGAGCGATCTCATCCTCGCTTGCCCCTTCTTCGGGCGTAGGCATCACTGTATCAAGGACGTACACGATTTTCTCCGCTGTGAGAACAATTCTCAAGTTACGGAGCCAATCCGTATAATTTGGACCAGTGAGGCGGTTGACATCAAGTATGCCACGTAAGGGATTTGAAAGCGACATTTTCTGAAAATAAAGATGTAACAAAAAATGAATAACATGCAGATTTTGCAAGAAATAAACTATCAAGATATGGACTTCTATCTTAATATGCTCCCACTATTTTACTAACGAGTCACACGACACCCTCAGCACGTGAAACGGAAGTCTCCAGTAGACTTCTAGTGGGGATCAGGATCCAATCAGCGTCTTAGTGTAACCTCGAGAGACTCGACCAATCACACTAAGCCTAAAAGGTAGGCAACTCTTGCCGATCACAACTCCTTATGATTCCCGTCCTGTTTGGCCTCCGAATCACCATGGCCTCAAGGGACTCGACCAACCATGATGCTCGGTTAAGTCAACACCTTCGTTACAAGATGAGTCTGATTTGATGATATACCCTCGAGGGACTCGACCAAGCATACCATGCCCTCAGGTTACCGGTGACATCTCTATGTCGTAAGCAAGATAGCGAATCGCGATATAGGTGAGTCTCGAGGGACTCGACTAACTCAACCTACACCGGGATTCGGTTCCTACTCATAACGATGGAAGGCCACGTGGGTCAATCTAATTGCCTCACGTTTACCGACTTAATATTATCGAGAGATGTTTCTATAATTTGGTCTCCTAATATGACATGTCACACATATACATATTTAATATATATCTACATCGCATGCAAATATATATACTTATCTAGTATGTGTATAAGCAATCACATCAGATGATCATGGACCACAACCTAATATGATTAGGCCCGAGCCAGTAGGCCTAATCACTCACATCAAGATCTATGTGTGCAACGGTGCATCTCCATGCCCTGTGATCGTCCATCTCGTCCTCGTCGGTTTCGTCGACATCTTGATGCATCTCCATGCATCACGATCGTCCGTCTCGTGGGTCCCGCTGTCGCATCCACGCTCCCGCTGCGCCTCCTCATGTGATTACAACTTAATCATAGGCACGCAGGCCCGACAATAAACGAGAAATATAATGGAGGTTCGCAGACCTCAATAATAATAATCACAAGTACACACATCACACGGTCCATGATCATCCGTCCACACATCATACATCACATGTATAAATAATCATCATCATGTAGGACTACTAGATAATAAAAAAATAATAATCAACTAAACCTTTTAATTAATTAATATTTTTCTGAAATCAGGGACATGTAGGGAATTTCTCAATTCCTAAGGGTATTTTCGTAATTTGGACAAAAGACAGAAACTGGAATTTCTCAAATTCCGAGGGGCAAAACTGTCTTTTTCCCAGAAAACCCTAATGCCCTTTCCCCTTTTCGCTGCTGCCGCCGCCGCCACCCTGCCGGCGGCAGCCTGTGCGGCGAGGGGCGGGGCGCTGCCCTCGCCTACGGGCGTCGCCGCCTCCGCGGGCAGTTCTGCCGGCGAGGCAGCGCCCGCAGGCGGTGCTGCCTCGCTGGCGGCCGCCCCTGCGGGGTTTTTGCCCGTGGGAGCAGCGGCCACAGGCGCCGCTGCCCTGCGGTGCCTCAGCCCGCGCTGCCAGCCCCGCCGGCCGCAAGCCTGCTGCAAGCAGGCCGCCGGCCGGCTGCTGCAGGCACAGCGCTTGCGCATGCGCCGGCGCTGTGCTGCCTGGCTGCGACTGCGGCTGCCGCTGCAGGTGGCTGCAGGCATGCAGATCGAGGGCAGCAACTGTTGCTGCCCTTCCTCGCTTTTGCGTCAACGATTTTGACGTCAATATTCTTCCTAAACACAATACACGCAGTTCAAAACCAATCATTCGCACGAACAACCTGGCTCTGATACCACTGTTGGGAAATCATAGGGGGGGGCGACATCATATGCGCAGCGGAAGAACAAGAAAACAAAAATCCCCGATTCCCAAAAAGATGTTCATCGTCGTGCGAAGATTGGTGCGCAAAATCCGCAAAAACACAAAACTGCGTATAGAGATTGTGTTACCTAGGGAGATCGTATATCCCTGTTTCCTTGCAGATCCTTAGGAGAGGGTGAAGGAGGTCAAGCGTCCTCCTCTCTAGCGGTGATCCACACAGCAGGGTTGCGACGACGCTCCTCAAAACTCCAGGCCTTCTCTGAGGTGGAGAGGGAGAGGAGAATAGGAAGGGCAAGCAAAGACTCTAGCCTATGAGGCTGTGAATCCCTCCTATTTATAGAGATCCCGTGTCAAAACCCTAATGGGTCCTTTCCCTAGTGGGTATTGGATCTGCATCCAATAAGACAGGGCTCCGTCGGATATCTCATATCCGAACCTCTACTCATCGCAATGCCTACCATATGTGTGTGACCCTCTAGGCCCAATATCGAGCTGGCCGTGAGTCATACCTGTCAGAACTCCTTCTGACTGAGTGAATTATTATCTCTGTAATAATTCACTCGACTCATCGACTACGGAAGTACTAGGCCACTACGCCGTAGTCCCCAGACGATACAGGGGAATCCAATCCATTGGACCTGTCTGTCCTCAGTTACCATGTACCTATAGTCCCTCATCCATCTAATATCTCAGAGACCGTATATCGAGCATGGTGCTGTCAGACCCATACGGTTTCTACTCGAGTCTCGCTCTAATCGGATTCTCCCGGAGAACTCTTTCTCTCTCAACCCGAATGACCCTGGCCAGGGATTTGTCTGAGCAAGAACACATAGGATATTCCTCTCATGACGCCGAGAGTGGATGATCCTCTGTCGACACTCAATAGCCCTCGTAAGGTCGACTACCACTCCCAATGACCAGCTGTACTAGATCTGAGAACAGTCAAACCTATAAGTCTGGTATCAAAGAGTGGAGCACTCATACAGGACATCCTTGGTGTCTCAAGTCTAAGGACCAGATACACCACTAGGACTATGGAATCGCTGTCTGACAATAAGGCATCATCAACCATCCAGCATTCCGTAAGCGGATCAATCAGTGAACTCATTCTCCAATGAGCACCTGTACTGTATCCCTAGTGTCCCTACACGAGCAGCTATGAGACCAGCTGCATCCATCATATGGACGGGTATACAGCACACCAGTCTATCCGGTTATCACGATGTCCCTCTCGAGTAACCTATGACCGGGATTATTTAGGATATGTGTTTAAAGGTGAATCGATCTCATTATCGTGATCTCATCACGATCCGATTCCATTGCACAAATCCAAGGACATCACAATATATATGCATTTATGCAATAGTTATAAAGTGATATACGCCAAAATATAATAAGCAAAAAGATTCTGTATCAAGTCATACGTACCATCACTCACGTGATTGGCTTGCTGGGCACCTATGACTAGCAGTCATCGATTGAACGATAACTGATCCTTCCTTTTAGATAACTACTGTTTTGATCTGCATAAATGATGATGTCTTTTGGATAAACTATTTCTGGCAAATTTGAATAATGAACTTTGGTTCCTATTAAATGCTAAACCTTTTTTTTTTCTATGATCATCAATTAGCTGGCTTGTCTCTTTTTGTTGATGACAAAGGGGGAGAAGTGATGACTTACACCATAACGATAGCATGACTTATATGAATTACAAAAACTTGTGTGATATGAATGTCTTATATGCCTTGCAAAATCCTTGAAAATATCGCAAGATTGTTTGATCGTATTGAAGGCATGCCTTACATTTACATCATGAAATTCATGTTGAAAATCTTTATTTCTATCGTAGTAAAAATTGTCTCTTATCATGATTTTCATCGAAGTTTTGTATTTACTATTGCTTAACGAGAATGACGATAAGTTCTATGGTTAGAACTTATCGGTTTATGCTTGAATTCTATGGATGGAATTCAAGTGTTTTCATCTTCTCATAATATGGCATATAGATAGGGGGAGTTATGTTTAACTCCGTCATCAATTGATTTGTCATCATCAAAAAGGAGGAGATTGTTGAATCTCGGATTTTGATGATGAAATCAATTGATGGGTTAATTGATCTAATCCATATTATTGAGTTAAGTATGCAGGATTAACTACGATAACCAGAAAACACAAAGCAAGAATACCGGAGTCAAGATCGATGGACGTTTAAGAGTCCGAAGAATCGTCGGAGATGCTGCCAGAACCAACCGAGAAGAAATCGGGAACCTATCGGAATTTTCAGAAGTTCGTCGAAGAGATCGTCAGAGGTTCACGGAGATCACCGAGAAGGCTCGGCTACTCGTTAAAGTCATCACAAGATCGGGAGCTTGATGGGAGTCCGTCAGAAGAAAGTTCGTCGGAAAGCTCGTCGGAACAAGACTTGACGTTCGCGGTTGAAAACTTGCTTAGGATGTGTTTTGTTATGTAGTTCATTTGTAATTAGGATTAGGATTAAGAGATAATCCTATATCCTGGTTAGGGGCCAACTGGGTCCAAAGTCAGATTTGGTTTGGGCTAAAATTAAGCCAAACCAGTGAACCGGAGAGCCAGGCGGTGGCACCGCCTGGCTGGGCGGTGGCACCGCCCAGCACCCGAGAGCTGGGCGGTGACACCTCCTGGGCTGGGCGGTGGCACCGCTTGGCTGGGCGGTGGCACCGCCAGCATCGGGAACCCAAAGAGAATTCAAATTTTGGAGCCCAAAATTTGAATCCTCTTGAGGCCTATAAATACCCCTCAAATCTCAGCTGAGATTACAACTTTTGAGAAGCATTTGATTGAGAGAAAAGTCTTAGAAAGTCTTACCAAGTCTTGTTTTCAATTTGCTAGAGAGTTCTCCTCATTCTTTCTTATTGAAAATTTGTAAGAGGTTGAACTGCTTGTAAAAGGTTGTAAGAGGGGTATTTACCTTTCTATTTCAAGAGATTTGCTAGTGGAAGGTGGGAGCCTCATCGAAGAGAGGCCTCGCAAGTGGATGTAGGTCATTTGACCGAACCACTCTAAAATCGGCGTAATCTCTGGTTTGCATTTCATTATTGCTATTTACATTACTGCAAACCTTCTTACATGCTTTAGTTCCTTATTACCTTTGCTGCGCAACTTCAAGAATACGCTTTCAAGTTAAGCCTTTCAAGTTCCGTTCTTATCGTACGAAAGATTTTTCTAAAACCGAAGTTTTAATCCGCTGCACTAATTCACCCCCCCCCCCCCCCCCTCTTAGTGCCGCTCCGATCCTAACAAAGACAATTTAAAAAAATTTAATTTCTGAAGAGTGAAACTATAATTTTACTTGGGATATATAATAGAAATATATATATATATTTTTAAGAGCAGAACTATTAAAAGGACATATGTTGGAATTAAAAGATCAAAACTATAATTTTAATAAAGCACTACCGACGGATCATCCCATCACGTAGCTGTGCACATGTGTATACTAATGACAGCCCATAGTCATCGCGGTGTGTTGCTATGCCAACTTGTTCGCTATACAACTATTGGATACTACAACCTTTGGCACCAACTACAACCAACAAACGCTGTCGCGACGACTCTACTATAGTTGCTACACATAACGACTCTATTGTAGCCACCACACGCAACGACACTATTGTAACAATCACAAGCAACGGTGTGGACAGTGACATGCGGTGCTACTATAGTCGCCTATGACCAAGGCAAGCCAACCACAATAAGATTGCTGCACACAAGCAACTGTGTATGCAACCACTATCGATTGTCATAGTCTACAACACTTTCGTTCCATTCGTAGTCACTACTCATGACTGGGCTGGCAACCATCACCCTCAACAATACTATCATCGATAGTAAGCTGTCAAATGTGATCCACCAATCAAACATGAGGAATCTCGTGTCGCCTACAAGCAAGCAATAAGATGAACCGAATATGAACACGAATCAACGACACAAGCAGATCATTAAGTATTGTAAATCAAAATCGGATAATACCTTTTCACAAGTGAATGGTACTAGTAAATAGAGCTACATATAAAATAGATATAAAATACTTATACTATCTAAAGTGTTTGATTTCAAAATGTGAGTCTAATACCAATTGTAAACATAAAAACTGTGATTATGTTATTTTTATGCATAAAACTTTAATGTCAGAAATTAAAATTAAATAATGATATATCATATTTACAATGCGACATCAATTTGTAAAGAAAACTAGACTCGTCTTCTCATCTCTTCTTATCCAGGACCATAGAACCACTATAAGTAATAAATTAAGAATGTCTATAATCTAATTATGTTATTTTGTCTTTAAGAGATTTTATCACTTTATAGACAAAAGCAGAAGATCTAGGATAAGTAATTAGGAGAGTCCCTCCCATCATCTCCTAAAAAATCCTATAATAATTAATTTTTTTTTTATTAGTCTTCTTTAACCGTAATCAAAATCTAATTATATTTATAATATATCTTATACATAATCTAACATAAATTCTATTTTTCTTTGAAAAGATGGTGTTTATTATTATTATTATTATTATTATTATTATTATTATTATTATTATTATTATTATTATTCATTGCTTCCTAACAGCATGAATATGTAGATAAATTAATCCTCCTCCTTTAAATGCCATATATGTTTTTCATGTCTTCTTTGCTGTTCCAAAATATCCGTTGTCACGCGTGGCATCCAATTACGCGTTGATTTATCAGAGAAGATATTAATCATACACCTATCGCATCATCAATAACTTCTTTCTTTTTGTCCAAATGAGATTGTGGATTTCGTTGTTTTAGCACCTACCAAATGTATTCATAGTGATCGCCATAACAGTGTTAGAATAATCTCATATGTGTAATCTTGTCATAGAAGCAATTTGGTGGAGATTCGTGTTGATAGCTATTGGCATTTAATCGCACAAGGCAGTAGTAGTATGTTTATCTTGTCTTGGAAGCAACTGTGGAACAAGAGGAATAATTTTTTGCCAGTGCTTTGTTCCATCATATCTGGACCCTCATTCCTTCTCTTTGGTGCAGATCCTTGCCATCATCACCTCTTCTAAAGACCTGCTCTGGTGCATCAAATGGAGGTGGTGTCGAAGTTTGAGAGTCGCGCACTTCATGGGTGCTCTAGACCTGACCGTAAAGGTGTCAAATGTTTCCCCTAAGACAAGTCGAGCGGATCTTATTTTCTTCTTCTCGTACTGTGGTACTGTCGATGAAATCCAGCTGCAGAGGTAACTCGCCACCCTCTTCCTTTCTTCATGCTCTACGTGCTGACTTCAATGACTTGCTGCTGCTGATCTTTTGGCCATCGTCAGAGATGGAGATCAGTCCCAAACGGCTCTTGTGACCTTTCGGCAGCCATATGCCTTTGAAACTGCTCTTCTATTGAGTGTAAGATAAACGATAGATTCCTATTTATTTTCCAAATATTTTACTTGATTCTATTATCAATCTTTGAATCATTTTACATTTTCCAAAAGGATTAACCTATGTTTCACGGGCCTATACTGATCTGATCTTACATTAGGTGGCTTGGAAAAGTTGAATTGCGTTTTTCTGGCTTTGTTTCATTAGGTTAGAGAGCATGGTTGGGTGAAAGAACCAAGTCTATGACCATATTTTGTTGGATTTCTTGTGCAGGGAGCATCCATACTGGATCGCTCTGTTCTCATATTGCCTGCGGGGAACTGGAAAGACATACCAGTAGATTGATGCTTCAGTATCTTACATGGAGGAGCTCTTCTGCATTGGATTTCTGAGGCACTCCAGAGGAAACATTAGTGATGCTTCGATTTGGATGGATTAGTAGATTAATATCAGAGTCTGTAAACCGCTTGCTTTGAACAATCAGCTCAATTCTAAATTATATATATTAATAAAAGAGAAAAAAGTATATATATATATATATATATATATACATACATATATACATACATATATACATATATGTATAAAATATTTTTTTTAATGACTTAAGGGCCAAATGGATCACATGAAGAAATCCATCGAATCTAGATAGATTGATCACAAAACAAACGTTCAAGCAACCTTTAGTCATCGAACGAGCGAGCATTCGAGCATCTAGTTCAACCTCATCAAATTTTTTATATGCTTCAAAACTTTAATTGAGTCGGGATGTTCAAACATCACTGGCCCCTAAACACTAAAGATTCAAAAGCATTTAGGCAAGCTTGAACCATTATATATAATGTGGAGGACTAATAATGTGTCTATATCAAAAGTTTCTCCATTAAAGATATGGTGTGGAGTCAGAAAAAAGACAACCCTAACATAGGAACATTACAGTCATCTCTGCACCGAGAAAGAAAAGAAACGTTGGAGAAGGAAAATGGCAAACACATGGGGCTTTGGAATACATGTGTGGAGGCATACTAAAGCACCAAAGCCTTTAATTTTGCTACACCCATCTCCTCCCTCTATCCACCCAACAATTCCTCCTATACTCCAAAAGGAGAGAGACCAACACAACTGTACTCCATAGGAATATTTTCCTTCACATGCAATGGTTGCTTTCTCCCACTTTTGCTTCCTACTTTAGCTTTCACTTTCCTGCCTATGCATTGTGCTCACTACTTAGCCATTAAGTTTCCCTCGTCAAGTCCCAATCAAGCTATCCTCCAGTGTTGTATGATTATATATACCCATGATATCCCACCAGACAAAGCCCATGCAACAGCGGTCACTTTGAGTTCCTCGTGTTCGGCTCTGTCGCTTCTGTTGCTGAGAACCGATCTCAACTCTCTACAATTCATTTCCTCCCAAATCGCTCTTTCTAGATCAACATTTCATGCTCGCACATTGCCACTTTGTCCACTGATCGATCCTTCGTCCACAACTTTGTTCGCATCTCCTGCCGTGGGTTCTACACGTCCTCAGCCGTCCAAAGATGAAGATCCGGGCTTCCTCCGCCTTGAAGCGGATATACTCCGTTGTGGTGGCCATGGTGAAGGCCAAGTCGATGGCGGTGAAGAGCAAAACCAGTGCCCTGAAGACCAGGCTCCTGGTCTTGGGGCTGCTTCATAACAAGAAGGTCCTGATGAAGGCAATCAACCACAAGATCCATGCGCTGATGGGCCAAGAGAGAGGTGAAGGAGGTGCCCATTCCGCCGAGGAACAGAACAAGGCGATCGTGCTCTACGATGCTGCTAAGAACGAAGCCCTGCCGAGTCCAACGAGCGCGGAACCTTCGTACTGTGACGACGACGATAACTATCCAGATCTGAGGCATTCTCTCTTCGACGTGGAGGACGAAGATGATGAGGAGCTTGTGAACACCACTGGATCCGTCGTTGATCTCGTCAGGAACTCCAGGGAGGATGGCTCTGAGTTCAGTCTGGAGGACGAGATCGACCACGTAGCGGACGTGTTCATTAGGAGATTTCACAGGCAGATGAGGCTGCAGAAGCTGGAATCCTTCAAGCGGTATCAGGAGATGTTGCAGAGGAGCGTGTAAGAGCACCAACAAAGGTCTCAGAATTGTCTCGAGTGTGGAACTGCATAAATAATGCTATTTGGATCTGTGCTCCATATTTTTACTATTACATCAAGTTATCAGTCATTCTTTCTCATACAACTGTAACACCGGAAAGATCATACAAGATAGTATATGGGTGGGAGAATGCTTTGTACTATGATCTAAAGATGCTATGTCAACAAGGACACTCTGTTCTTTGTAGTATGTATGACACACCAGTAGTTTCAACCATTGCAGAAGAAGAAAAGATTCATAAAACAAATCATTTTATCAACATAGTGTAAGAGTTGTAACATATAGTTGGATATAAGATGGTTGTGTTCACGCATGCCTTATCATTACATCCACCACTGGGCTATCAGGAAGTGATCTCTCATGTCTGTGATGCTAAAAGCTCATTCTTGAAGGCACAAAGAGTCAGGAGTTTATCTGCTACGTTGACATTGCAGAAATGATGGAAGGGGAGTATGTTACCAAAAGAATTACTGAATGGGAGCTACCTGCAGTTGCCTTGGATTTGTTCTTCCTGATCGCTTTGACCATCTCAGCAACTTTTGATCCTACAGAGACTTGATCACCTTTACTTTGGTCGTTGTTTACGTCTTGTTGAGCTCGGTACACCGTGTGGAAGAATTGTAGAACTAGCTATGTTATGGTTGCCCAGTATCTCTACAGATTTGTGTTTCTCCACATTTTGCTCCAGCCTATCACTTGGGCCAACTGGTTTTCTTTCATCCATATAACCATTCAAATTCTGAAAGCTTCTCACAATGCTTTCTTTAATTCCTTCTGTCATGACTCTCTCTGGAAAAATGGCACTGCCATATACTTCACATTTTGGGCTCCTCTGATACTTTTCCTTGGTTGAAGCTAGTTTGCTTTCATCTCCAGTGGCTGCAGAAGCATATCTCCAGCTGTAGCCATTATTGTTGTTGTTCACATTGAGCTCAAGCATATGCAGGTCACTGTCTTCCGAGTCTGTTCCATCGCTCTCTTCTTGATCCTCTTCTTCACCAGCAACTCTTCTGTCCATAGTTGGATAAGTCGCCATGTTGCTTCTGCTTGGATGAACCATTCGTCTTTGGCAATCACTGTCCAAGCTATCTGCAGCATCCCGTTGCGCATTCACAAGATCCTCTCTTCCCGTAGCTGCAAGAAATGCTTCAAGCTCAAATCTCAATTGGTCAACGGCTGCATTTTTCTCTTCGAATTGATGTTTGGCTTCAGAGAGCTTCATCTGAACTCTTTCCTCACGCCATTCATCAGCAAGTTGAAGCATTTCTCTCTCCTTCTGCAACTCTTCTCGTATCTTGGCAGACTCTCTTTTCATTTCCTCTACTTCAGTTTTGTTGTCACCAATTCCCCTTAGCATTTCACTGCAGACTTGTTCAATCATTTCTCTTGTTCTCCTCTCGCTTTCAAGTTCTTTACCTGCATTCGCCAGCGAAGCTTTCATCTGCGCCATCTCCATTATGAGCTTTTCATTCATCCTCTCTGCTTTTCTTCTCAACTTCTTTTCGTTCTTGACTTCCTCAATCATGGATTGAACTGCAACTCTGATCCCTTCCTGTTTTTTGCCATTCCACGCTTCCTTTTCTTCAACAAACTGCCTCACTAGATGGCTATTCTCACCGTGATCAGAATTTTTTGCTTGGATAAGCTGAACAACCTGCACGAGTGCCTGATCTAGCTCGCAGTAAAGGGCTGTAGCAAGAGAGATTGCTGATGTTTGCTGCTTCCCTATCCCACCGAAACGGATCAATATCTTCACAAGCTCTTTTGATGTCACCAAACCATTTTGCAAGTCCTTCAAACAATTCTTGCTTCCTACAAGTGAACTTCTTGGTGCCCGGCCTTGAAAACATGCTTCGTTCTGCGACAAATAAAAGCATGCCAATTAGCATGCAGCAAAGGAAGGGAAAGTAAGAGATAATGCGAAAACATTAGTTTTGGATTGCATTATGTAGGCAAATTGTTGAAGATGAGGGGTTACTTCAACTCTTTAGCAAAGCAGTACCTTCCCATCCTAAAATCTTGGAAGGATGGTAGTTGATTGAATAAGCTTAAATGATATCTAGAAATTTGACATTAAATTTGGAGAGTTAACACCAGATTACTTTACACCCACCAGCAAATTTCTATTGATCTTTTACAGATCCATTTTTGACTAATCTAGTAGTCATCGATTATAATCAAAAAAGTTCTCCGGTTAGTATCATCAAGCAAAGCTTTCACAACAGGGAAAGAAACACCTTTTACACATTAAAGTAGTAAATCTACCTCCAAATTGCACAAGAATAGTTTCCAATTACCAAGTTGTGCAGAAATTGATCACATAGCAAATACAAAACAACTGCTTCCTATTTATGGTGGATTATGCTATCCATGAGATGTCTACATCCATCAAGAGTTGCAAAGAAGAAAGGAAAAGAAAACTGGGAGGAGCCATTTAACGCTGTTGCTCTCTTATTCTCAAGGTACTCCAAGATCATGGAATCCAATATTGCTCCTAAAAAATTGGAATTTGCAGCTTAAGATTGGAATAACCTCCAAAAGAACTTAAGCCAGCCATGACATCTTTTAGGCATTTTATTCATGCTACCGAGCTTTCTGTTACCTATCTTAGATCTTGATGAAGACAACTGGACATTTGTTAGACAGGTATTTTCACAATCATTTTACGAGGGGAAATTAGAATACTATCCAACAATTTGATTAAGACTTGTTCATGCAATAATTATTGAATCATATGAATTGAAATGTTTTGTTTATTGGATTTTTATGCACCGATGCAAATGAGTCTAAAATTGATTAGTCATAATGGTCTGAAATGTGTGTCTTGTTGAAGATAAAGCAGGTTGAGTGTTGTCCAATAGAATTTGGAATTCAGACTATAAGAATTACTCAACTTTCTTACCACTGTGTTACTTAAACTAGTCAAGTACATCAGCTAAACAACAATTAGCCGCCTCCAAGATCCCTGCCATGTCTTGGTGTTGTTTATGCAACCATAATGATACTCATGTGAAATCTTCGATCAACTATAGATTGCACTTTAAACAACTCAATGCACCAATTCCTCTCTGTTTTCTCCTAACAAAGAGCTCTTTGACCTCCCAAG
Organism: Musa acuminata AAA Group; assembly: GCF_036884655.1. Taxonomy (NCBI): domain Eukaryota; kingdom Viridiplantae; phylum Streptophyta; class Magnoliopsida; order Zingiberales; family Musaceae; genus Musa; species Musa acuminata. The sequence goes on along the minus strand of NC_088332.1, from coordinate 13,223,614 downwards.
TTTGTGTTCAATAGAAAAGGTCAATAGGATTCTGCTTCTTAAGATCTCGATAACCAAGAAAGATTCAATTTTGTGTGTATGATCTCCTATTAACTGCTTATCAACCACAAGTACAATATACCAATCAAAACAATGAGATGGAAACAACTAGCTGCAAGTAAAAGAAGTGACGACAAGAGTCGGCTTACCTCCATTAAGCTGCCCTTGCTCTGAGAATCCACAGCTGCATGAATCTTGTCCCGGCAATGAAACTTATGATGAACCAGTGGCAGCATTCTCCTGTGACCACTTGTTCGTGATCGATTACACAACTACAGAACAACCAATCAAAGACATATGACCAAAAGAATGGATGAACAGAACTTCATAGAAGCTGACACACAAATTGAGGAATCACATACTCACTTCTGAGATTGGATTGTGCGCCGAATCGGATAACCGATGAAGCAGACGACCAGCCATGGATGACCCTGATGTCCTGTCTCTGGTGTTGATCTCTGTCATCAACCTTCTCTCCTGTAAATCTTTAGGAATCCTCGGTGAAGCTGTATTGTTCAGTTCCCAAAGAGCATTGCCCAGCTTCCGAGCTGACACTGATGCTCGGGTATCTTTGACAACATCTTGGATTTTCTGGTGACGGGATGCTTCAGAAAACCCTGCGGCCGAATGTGGCGATAGAGCACGCAACCTCCAACAGGGAACCGGTGTGGTTGAAGGCCCCTTCTTTGGGACAAAGATCTCCCTCTTAATGCGGTGATTCTTCGAAGCAAAGGATGCCGACGAAGGCGATGAGCAGACTCGCTTTCGGATGTTGCAATGTCCATGGAGGAATTTGTTCCCACCTGAATTATGCCTCGGCATTCTGCATAAGCGATTCTGCTTCCCTCAGAAACAACATACAAAGCCCAGGTTTTGTAGGATCTTCCAGTTGCAGGAACAGCAGAGATGGGAGTTACGAAGGCAAGGCGAAGTTGGCACAAGTAAAGAAGGCTTCTTTAACTCGTGATAAGCATTTCTGCGACGGAAAAATGGGTTCTATCAAGAAAATCTCAAGGTGGAATGATAAGCCAATGATCTTTCAACAGGGATGTCAAGCGACCGAAGGCTCAGGATCTTCACCTCTTGGACGAGTTATATATTTATATATATAACTTCTTGGGCGAAGGATTACAACCAGGATAAAGGGCGGGGTTTGATCAAAGGGCGAGACCTCGAGTCCTGCGAAGAACCCTCAAGAACTGTTAAAGATGGCATCTTTGGATCAGGAAACCTTCGATTCCCGCCAAAGAGACACGACAACCAACATTCTTTCGCTTTCTCCTCGCGTCGCCTTTTGCTACAGCGCAGCGGCTGATGACATGGGGGAAGCAGGTGAAGGCTCGGCTTCTTAAAGACGATTCCGGAAAGGAGAAGGGACTACCGGACGAAGGGGGAGAGAGAGAGAGAGGGAGCGCACACGGATGGAGGCCGATTCGACTCCTCGAACCCCTCGCTATCCTTCGATTACAAACAGGAGGAGGGGAGGAAGAAGATGCAATTAAAATAGAGTTGCAGGGGAATTTATTGACAGTTCCTTTGTAATTAAAATAGAGTTTTTTTTTTTTGGCAATGGTGATGACATTTTGATTCCTTTCCAAACAGTGATGCTTAGAGAGAGAGAGAGAGAGAGAGTCTATGATCATGCAAATCCATCGCTACCTTGTTGTCAACTTAGGAGTAAATATGGAAGACCATGGTATTGATGATTGTTTCAGTTCTTTATTATTCTTTAGAAGCTCTTTACCATTAAATATGGAAGACCATGATATTAATTATTCTTTAGAAGATTGATAAGCAAGTGTTGTTGGATTGGTAAATAATTTTGGATTCTTGAAGGATAATGAACTCAAACATAAAAAAAAAAATTCTATGTATAAAAAAAATGATAGAGAATTAAGATTTGATTATTCTATAAATATCTTAATATATCTCTATTTCTTAGTGCTTCCAAAATTTCTCACTAGTAAATCTAGAAAAATGTAAGATAATTCTATTGTTCTTACATTGAGAGAATATACAACAAGATTTACATCGGACTTTATATTAGTTTTACAAAATTATAATTTATATTTTGCTTTCGTATTATCAAAAAAATTATTTTATCAAAGAAGATTTTAATAAAAATTATAAATAAAAAAATTAAATATTCTTAGCTAATTAATGTCTCTTTTTGGATCTCATTAATGACCGCAGAAGATTCATGCAATCGATTTTAAATTATTAATAATAATTATTATTATTATATTTATTATTAATTTTCGAAATCAACGATGATAGAAGATTCATAGAGTCGATTTCAAATAATTAATTGTCATCGTATTTTATTATTAATTCTTTGAGTTAGTGATAGTAGAAGATTTGTGTCGTCGATTTCAAATAATTAATTATCGTTGTTGTATTCTATTATTAATTCTCTGAATTATTCCTTTTGACATACCGTCTTTGTTCCACAATAATTATTGGATAGGAAGGTGTGTGATTGTGAAGAAAAAAAGAAATAAAAAAATAAGAATTATTAGTGTAGGTTATTACTCTCTACTTTGTTTGCTACCACTGTGTCCACATCGAATAACATCGCATGATGGTTATCGATCAAACCTAATCGACTCGGAGCCATCAAAGCACGACAACAAGAACAAGAACAAAAAAAAAAAAAGAGCCAAAAATGTCAAAAGAAAAAAAATAAGAGAATCATTTTTAATGATAAGATTTAGGTATGAGAGACAAGCTAATATCATGTCATCATCTTGTTTTAAGTCCAAAACAAACATCTTTCAGCGACCAAACCGTTGTAGTTTTGCAAAGGATGAGATGTGATGCAACGACAAGAGAGCGAAGGAGTTTTGGTGGTGTCGATAGGTATGAGGAGGCTATTACTACACATGGGGGGAGTTGCACCGAGGAAGCACTCCTATCCCCACTTCACGTTGCACACTAATGGTCAGCTTATCACCAACGTCGATGAGGCCAAAAACACGCTTGTCCACCGGTCAATTCTCGAGGTGGCAAGGAACTGTCGAGTTAGTGTGCATGATGGAGATGGTGGTGGTGGTGGTGGTGGTAGCAGCGGTGATGGTGAGATCATTCATGAATTCTAAGTTTTTTTCTTTTCTCTCTCTCTCTCTCTCCGATGATTTATTGCAATGAATTGATGTATAGTAGTAATTGACAAGGGCAAAAACATTAATTCATTGGTATTTTACGAAGAATATTTTTCTAATTTTTTCTTGACTCGATTGAATTTTGATTCTTCCTATGAACACAAATTCGACGTTACATTTTATTATAAAAAGAGATTCATGATATATTTAACTTTTTATTTTTTTAGAAGAATTATTCTTTGTCTTTCTCCTCTCAAATATCTTTAGGATCGACATCGAAAGCATCTTCGACTTTTATGTTAATCTCGACTTCGAATCGAATCGAGTTGACTCTTGTTTATATGGATAATTAATAAGAAGATTAACGGTAGTGTATGTTTCATTTCACCTCTAATAACCTATATATAAGCCAACAATCATTGAGTATCCATACACGATACACTCTATATCAGCTTTCACATCCTTCGTGTCATTAGCAAATTAATTTGAGGAATATAATATTACGAACCGATTGAGAATATATGTTTTTGATAGGATATGATCCAAATGTATGCCTAATGAAGCGGGATACGTGATATCGATGAATCTACAAAAGACAAGACATGTTTTGGTTTGAAGTAATAGTTTACCTTAATGTTATAATCCGATCAACATAAACCAAAATATGTCCAATGGATTGTCAGCCTCACCTAATTGGAATAGCTTGGCATCGATCGAAGGGTACTTCTCATGTCGAGGACCACATTCCATCAAATCTCACTCAAACCAATGAAGAGATATGTCGGGTGTGCATCAAGATAAAAGGATGGAAGAAGAATAAATAAATTTTAAATTTAAAAACTCATATCAAGCATGACTCTCTCTCTCTCTCTCTCTCTCCCTTATCTCAAAGATCTAAGATCTTGAATGTCTACATCTCTACGAGGCTATCTCATTTCTCTTCAATTCTTCTATCCAAAGCATTACATTAGCCTTGATCCATATAGTATTGATTTTGATTTTAACTATGACAAAAACTCATATCTTAACTAAAATTTTCAAGTCAAAATCTTATCAAATCATAAAGTTTACTAATATTCCAACATTTAAATTATATCTTACTAAAAGAAGATGTACATTTTTGTTGATGCAATTTTTAGCATTACATAATGGGGTTTATAAGTATTTTTAGATTCACGAAGAAAGTGTCTTAGGACGATTTCATGGTTTTGAAATCATATGCAACTCTATGTATTGGTAGGAATATAAGGACATATTTGGAGTATTCTTGAGTTACTCTCTAACTAAAATAAAGAGGGTTAGAAATATATATATATATATATATATATATATATATATATATATATATATTAAAAATATATATATATGCGTGATCGCCATGAATCCTACGTGGGTGTGAACATTTGCATGGGGAATGACATGGGCCGATTCGAAACAGTGTTGGGCCGGATCTATTCATTCACAAAACTCGAAGAATCCCAATCAATCTCGATTTATCCTTTTTTTTCCTTTCACATCACTTTTACTGAAATTATAATCGATATGAAGGATGATAATGAGGTGACTGTCCGTGATTTTATTTTTGGTTTAGTAGTCTGGTTTGGTTTGAATTTGACCCTTTGGTCTCGCCCAACATCTTAATCTCTCGTGTCGATCTCAAGATATCCTTCATTTCATACAAGAAGGAAGATAATGATCGATGTCGCGAAAGAAGAACTATTGTAATCTCTTGGATGCTTTCTTGAAATGGGATCGACATACATTAACATCCGATCACACATCTTCTTCTACTTACTACTCGAGAGCGTTGGATGTCGTCAATTATCGATCGTCACACTATACCATCGAAGGCGGTGACGGATATCATCTCCATCCAAATCTAACCTAATGTGTGTCGAGATTAAGATCACCAACTTTGACTTTTATTTGATCGTCTCCCGAGTTGGAGTGAGAATACTCCTCGTTGGAGTCCCACTGGTAGCAATTCTTTAGTGGGTGAGCTGCGCACTGCCGCACCGCCAACAACTCCTCCTTTCACCAAATGTCACATTGACTTTGGACACTACACGAAGGATGATAATTAGGTGACTGTCGGTGTTTTTTTTTTTTTTTTTTTTTTTTTTTATAGTAGTACGACTTGATTCGAGTTCGACTCATGCGACTAATTTTGGTTTCGTTCAACATCTTGATTTCTCGTATTAATTTTAAGACATCTTTCGTATATGAAAATCGATATTACGAGAGAACTATTATCGTAATCCCTTAGATGTTTTCTTGAAATAGGATTAGAATATAAATAAAGTAAAATAGAATTTGAACTCATTAATCTATCTTCATGTCTACCTTTTATCTATTTTATTTATATTTTTATATTATATAAATATTTTTAAAAAATATTTTCTATTCGAATTCTACCGACGTTAAGAAGATATCGATTGAGATCTTTTATTATTTTTTCTATAATATGGCTATCGGATACATAATTAGAGAACAAAAACAAATTTTGGCTCAAAAGAATCCTCCAAACAAGTGGGAGTTGACTATATGAAGCTAAAGAAAGCCTCAGCTTTCCTATAAATTAGATAAATCTCATTTATATAACCATAACAAGCTTAATCATATTCACATAAAGTTTCATGTGACACACCTGAAATGCTAACAGATATGATTCATTGCCTTGTCCAATCAATAACCCACCCATCTTCTGTGACACCATTACCTTATTGTATGTGCATGTGAATTATATGATTTATTATCATGAGAAACCAGATCCAAACATGGTTGATTAATCAAAAGATATCAAGATCTACAAAGCATGCATGTTGAATTGTCTTCTATCATGATGTGCAGTTAATCAAGCATTTTTACAATTTACAAGACATTTTTTTTGTAGCACAAAAGAAAGAAAAAAAAAGTAGGTTTTTTTTTTATGTTTTTATTTCATTTTTACAAACACAGGAGAGTTAGCTGCTGCTGCTACTGCCAAACTCAAAGACTACCCTTCTTCTTCTTCCTCCTCTTGAAGCCACCGAATGGGTTGACTCCTCTGCTTCTCCTCTCGGATTCCCTAATAGTCTCCAGCTTCGGCTTCCACTGACTCGATCTGCACCTCACCAACGTCCTGTATTCCTTCTCCAACGCGTCTGTGGTGACGAGTCTGCTGGTACCGTCACGGCTCTCTTCTTCGAGGAATTCATCGGCGACTCTGATCTGAAGCGTCCCCGACGCCGTCTTCTGGATGTCGAAGGGCCTGAGGAGAGCACGCTTCCCGGCGCCGCTGGGGGCGAGGAGGGAGGTGGCGAGGGTGACGAAGGAGAGGACGGAGTGGAAGAAGTGCGAGGGGAGGAGGAAGTAGGAGTGGCCGGGCTGGAGCTGGTCGCCGGCAGCGAGCGGCGGGACCTTCTGGCCGATAAAGAAGGCGTCAGAGCGGCAGACGAGGTGGCAGGGGTGCTCCTTCATGAGCTCCGCCGCCGCCACTGGTCTGTGGTACACCCTTACCCGGCCGTCGCTGCCGATGAGCCGGACCCCTTCCGCCTGGACCGGAGGAGTCGGGCTAGTCCGGCTGGAGGCCGCCGGCCGGCACGCCAAGCCCACCACGTGGAAGCACCACGGGATCATCTGCAGATCGAGCGACTTCAACCGCATCTACGCAGCTACGATCTTTCTCCTCGTACGCACGCTGTATCGATGCAACACGACTGACACAACCCACCGTGGAGTAAGAGAACAGAGACGAGATGAGAGGAGACTGGACGAACAGTGTGAGGGGATGATAAGGATGAGATCAGAGGGGAGGAGGGATTTATACAAGGCAGATTTGGGCATCGTTTTTTGTGGGCACGAGGGGAGGACCGCGTGAGATGTGGGAATAGCTTTTTGTTTGGCTGTCTGACCGGAGACTGTGCACGGTTCCACATCTTTTTCGCTTTGCCACAGTAGGCTTTTGTTCTTTAGGACCGCTCGTCGAGGTTTGGTGGCAGGTTTGACGCTTTGACCGACCTCTCCAAAGTCTCTATCTCCCTCTCCTCCTCCTCCTCCTGCTTTCAACCGGCGGCCTTTGGTTTTGCCTTCTTCTCTGTGTCTCGATTCACGTGATGAAGACGAGAATGGACTCACGAGCTAACATGAACTCAGAAAGGCATATTTCTGACGACGGATTGGATTCAACTCGGACACCTACCGGTACTTGTTGGTGAGTCAGGTCAGGAGCAGGTCAAACGCCACCCATTGTTGATTCAAAATAGGGTGTTTGACCACTGGAGAAGTTTGGAGTAGCCCAAGATAAGTAAAACCCGGATGTGAAGCTTTATGCACCCAATACACTGCACGAGGGGACCTCAATACTTACTACTGCTCCTTCTTCCCCTCCCCCTACCCTTTGAAATAAAGTGGGGATGTGACCACAACCCTAGACAAAGTCTTATTTTAAGTGTTCAAAAGCTTCAGAGGCAGATGGCATCTTTTTTTAGGCACTCTTCTCCTCTTCTTTTTATCGGTCTGATGAGACGACGACAGCGATGACAAGTCTGTGGACCTCATCGTCACTCTGGCCAACGTGTTCATATCAGAAAAAAAAAAGGGAAAAAGACACATCTATATCATACAATCCATCCATGTATACTTAATGGGTGCCATTAGTAATTTAATATTTAGTATTATTTAGTCGGTTCTGTAATTTATTATTATGAGTCGATTAAATGGGATAATCGATATATTATTTTCATTAAGTCTGAATTATTGACTCAAAAATATTTAAGTTTAAGTTAATAATTATATATTCATCATGCCCCTATAAATAAATCTTAATTTATTTTTGATGTGAGAATAAATCGAAATGTTATATTTATTTTCTACCCGAAGAAGTGAAGCATGAACTGATAGAACCAACCACCAAAGCAGCTGCTTTCATTGGTTTGATGTGTTGTTGTGTTCTATGTCTGATTTCGCCATTAAAGGCGCAGGCTTGTGCTTATAATGATGGATGAAGATGATGTAGCTTAAATTATTTAGGATTTCTTTTTTTGCTCTCAGTAATTTCAAATTCGACCAAATTGAATGGGCTCACTTTCTTTGTTTTCAGATTTGGGCCAATGGGCCGACAGTTCCGATCGCTTTATCCTGTGGGCGTAGGCATGATCAAAGTAGCAAACTTCATATATCTTTAGTTCGAACCCATATAACAAACAGTATGAAATTATGTTTTAGCAAAAAATAATTTTGTTGATTTCGTCTTTTGATGATGGATAAGGATATATGTGGGAGTCCTTAGTGGAATCAACGCCCTTATTCGGTTCGACCTTGATCACCACTATGACTATTTTAATTGGAGGCGTACTTCCTTCGGACCACCGGGCTTTGAATTAAAGTCATGGCACTTAAGAACACTTGTCACATTCATGCATATGAAAATACAATAATTTGATGCACATAGGATACGTGTCTTTGTTACACATCACAATAACTTGATGCTACCGATGCCAAGTACGTACAACCGGGCAAAATAAAAATAAATAAATAAATCGATTAAGTAGTATCATTAAAATATCTCATCCTACGATCTCTGGGGTTTTTGCAGTTGTCGTGGTGATGAACTCTTGGGATTGTTTTCTGGAGGTGGAACCAGTAGGCGAACAACTGTACAAAAGGCAGGAAGGTGGTGTACGGTGGCTGTGTGACGACGGATGATATACTGAGATGGGGAACGGGTGACTATTAGAAGTTCTCCTTGTGGAAGTCGAACTTGGTGCTTGTCTTCCTCGAGAAATCCGTGGCCAGCTGGCGCAACTCTTTAGTCAGGGTCGGGGCTCCACAGTAGAACACACCTGCGAGGACGACGAAGCAATACTAAGACAATGTTCTTTCTGATAGATGGTTTATAGCAACTGCCCCACATGCGTCTTAATTACATGGGCAATGACACAGACGCACATGCTTATCATGATTATACTCTGTAAGGTGCAATCATCGAACTGTTGTGATGGAAAATGGCATATAACGCTAAATTTTTTGGGCGTAATGATATGTATGCATGTAGTTATAGATGTAACGGAAGATGTTGAGAAGGAACGCACCGATTCGTTGGTCGCGGTGGTTGAGCGCGATGCGCTTGTAGACGTTGCGCCAGTTGGGGCGGGCGAAGTGGGACTTGACGCGGGTCCCCGACACGATGTCCACCCCGTGCTTGGCGTGGTTCAGCGACTGCAGCATCACGATGAGGGCCGACCGGGCGTCGCCCTCCTCGTACACGCTGGTGCAGAAGTTGTGCAGCTCGATCACCCCCTTCTTGTCCGCCTCCGCCACCTCGTTCATCACCCCACGGAACCACTCGAACGAACCCTGCTCCCGCGTCACCCAGTAGAAGTAGGCCCTCCTCGTCCTGAACGATGAGGACGGCGACGATGTCAGCTTCCTCTGGTGGCTGCTGCTGCCGCCGCCGCTGCCATCCTCTTCCGACCTGCCATCGTCAGACGACTCCTCGTCGGGGTCCAATTGCTTCATGTTGTTGACGATGTCCTTCACGATGCTGATGAAGGGGGTGGCGCCGATGCCCAGCCCCACCAGCAGCACCACCTCGTACTTCTTGTATTCTTGGGCGGGCGCACCATACGGACCATCAATCAGCACCCTCGGGAAGCTGTTTGTTCACTAACTCGTTAGGGGAGGCAGATGAGAACATTTTCTGCGTGTAGTGGTGCGGTTGCAATTGGCGTGTGCAAGTGAGACTCGTGTGAGATATTATAAGCAGCATCCTCCTAATGGTTACGATAAGATTGTTTGGATAACGAGGGGACGGCAGGCAAAGCCTCCTACCGTTCCTACTAACATCATGCCATGGAAGAATAATTCAATTTGAACTTACGCGAGGCTGCTGCGGCTCTCGTGGTCTGATCTGAGAAGACCGCTTTGCCCGCTCGTCGGTGGCTGACATACCTACACACACCAAATCCACGTTTATCTTGGAGCCCAAAGAAAAAGAAGATGGTACCCTGGTTCATGTAAAATATTCGCCAAACCACTAACTAACGAGCTTAATCGTGCCGAATCCACTTTACCACAGAGTTGACAGACACAAACGGCAGAGAAATATACCTCCGAGAAAACAGCTTTGAGCTGCCTGGTCCAGTCACCCAGCGTCCGTATATGAACACTGATGTAATCATCTTGCGGAGCCGACGTGATGGAGAATGGGTGCCTGTTCTCAATTATTTTTCTCTATTGGTAAGAACGTTGAATCATCATGGCAAGGTACCAAGCAATTAAATGTGGGTAATTACCATTGGAAGGGGGAAACAGCGGCACAGTTGACGAAGATGTATTGGCCGCTTCTGCACTTGAAGCCTTGAGGCTTGGACATTTGAAGAGTCAAGACGTTGCCTGGGTACACCGCCACTTTCAAGATCTTGACCGCCCTTACGCTCGATCGGAGCGCTCGGATCAATCGTTCGCTGCCGTAGAGAATGACCGGGATCGCCAAGTACATCCACGTCTGGTGCGAGTAAACATGGACAGCGTCGTGGTCGATCAGTGACGGAGGAAGAGGAAGGGCAAAGCTGCATCATGTATTTGCGGGATGGTTCTGACTACGTACCGTCTTCTTGTACCATTTCTTGGTGAGGTAGAGGAAGGTGCCGTGGATGATGAGGAGGATGTAGACGACGACGAAGAGGTGGTGGGAGTACCAGAAAGCGTTGAACCCGGTGAGCCGTTTCAAGGGCGTGGGCAGGTTGAGCCGGTTGCGGCGGAACCAGGGGGAGGCCAGCGTGAAGGCGATGGCCATCAGGACGACCATCACCACCCCCGTCCACCCCTCCGTGCCCTTCACGAACCACCAGTAGTCGTCGGGCCGGGTGTCGCCGAAGAAACGCTTCATGGGCACGTACTCTTGGTCCGTCGCATGAAGAAGGCGCGGGAAGTCGCAGGTCAAGTGCGAGATGGCATGTAGCCCAACGCCAATAGCCACGCCCACTGCAATCACCTGTGTCACGCAGCCAACGACACAGGAGGAGGAAATGAGGTTGGAGTCCCAAGAGACGCAGGCCACAGGGCTTACAGTTGTGTACCTTGTGGAAATTGAGGTTGTCGTCGAAGGGCAGGACCTTGCCGAGCCTGGTCTTGGTGCGGAGGCAGGTGATGGTGTTGCGGCAGACAGGGAGGAGGATGAGGGCCATGTTGAACTTGAGCGTCTCGGCGCCGCCCTTGGCGACGCAGACGCAGTAGCCCATGACATGGAACACAGCGCGGCGCCGGTACTGGACAAACTTCCACGCGAAGAGGCCGGCGCAGACGCCCAGCCACAGCGCCATCACCCACGCCCGCTTCCAGTGGTCCTCCAGGAAGTAGCGCGCCTCGTGGTACCACCGCACCAGTGGGTTGGGCTCCCGCGTCGGCCTCAGCTTCTGGCTCAGCATCTGGCTCAGGTTCCGGCTGTTGGTGGTGCCGATTTGCGCGGAGTAGGCCGGCGCCTGCAGCAGCAGCATCTCCAGGTTGTATATCTGAGGCCACGATCACCGTCACTTAGTTACCCGCGAGACTCAGATCGCCGAAGTCCACACGACCCAACTCTGCCAAGCAATTTCTCCAGCGCACCAACAAGACTTCTCTTACCTCAATGTAGCCGACATTTTCCGGGTCCAGTTCCTCCATGATAAGCGCGGCGTACTCCTCCGCCTGCTCTTGAATGTTGGAGAGATTATTGGCCGAAGCGCTCAGCGAGATGATCTGTTTGCCAACCATGTGTTTGCTGAGCACGAATACTAGTATGATGTTCCAAAATTAAGTGATAATTAAGACGCCAATCTGCTCGTCTTCACTACAGAGCACTGAATCTCGAGCTCGATTACCTTTCGGACTTCTTCTTCTGTGATTCTTCCATCCGCGTTCTTATCCACCCTGTTTATGGGATGCCAAATTAATGACCGCGAACTTATTCCGAATTCTAATCTCTTATTCAAATTGCAAAGGAACAGAACGTATAATTAATCTAGTTTTTACATGTCGAAGAAGGTTTGGAGTCTGGAATCGAAGCTCTGGTCCGCAATCTGATCCCAAAACTCTCTCAGCTCAGCCTTTGTGACCTTATCCCCTCTGATGTGTCTTCTTCTGGACAATGCATCGAACAGCTCTCCTGCAAAATCCTTCGACTCCTTCATCCCTGTCAATCCCATTGTTGTCGATTTTAAATCTAATATCATAAAAATGTATGATGTTTTCGCTCCAAGGAAACAAGAAATTAAGTAACAAAAAAACGAAAAAATAAAAAGGAGAATCAGGAAAAATGGAAGAATTGGTGGAGGCTGAAGAGGGGAAACGAAAGGGAACAAACCGATGCACTGAGCGAAGCGAGATCGGTGGAGGTTGCCATCGACGGCGAGCTCGTCGAAGCGGCGCTCGACAGCAGCCCATCCGGCGGCACCGTCGGCCCTGCTGATGAACTTGAGGCCCTTGAGGGCGTGGGCTGCGGCAGACCTGGTCCGATCGAGCTTCCCCACCCCGCTGCGCCGACCGAACGACGCCAGCCGCCGGATCTCCTGCGACACCTGCCGGAACTTCAACGACGCCGTGCGCATGACCGACGATCCGAACGCCGCGGCCGCCGACCGCCTCTCCAGCTCCCGCGCCAGCGCCGCCACCTCCGGGTCCCCCTCCCCGTCCCCGTCGCCACCCGCCGCCTTCACGCTGTGCACCGCCACCGCGTCGTCGCGCACGTCCAGGGTGATCTCCACGTACGTCCCGTCCTCCTCCTCCTCCTCCGTCCCCTTCGCCGTCGCCGCGGAGGACGGCGAGTCCGGGACGCTGCATCGGGCGCCGTTCTTGTCCCCGAGCGGCCCGGTTAAGGGACCACTGAAGCTTATGCCGCCGGCGGTCTGCGCGCTGATAGCGTCCATTGGGCTTTCGCTGCCTGTTCCCTCTTCGTTCGATCCCGTCTTCTTCATCCCCGATTTGAGATCTGCGCTTCCAAATCTCCGATCCGACTCCAATAAAAACAAAAAAACTGGCACTAAAGATTTAGCCAAACCGAGAGAGGCGTCAAAGGACGACGAAGGGGGAGAAGAAGTACGCTTTTGGTTTCATTTTTGGGGACTGATCCAAAAACAAGTAGCGGTGGTGTGGGAGGAGCAAACCGGGAGTAATGCAGCTTTCCGACGAGGTGGTTGGGAATATAACCCTCCGCGTTCCGCGTTTCGAACATGCAGATCCAAAGAATTCATATCCCATGTGGCTCTCTCCAATCAAGTGCGACCCGCGGGACTAGGATATTTAATGCACTCTAATGTGCTAAGAAACATGCTGATGAACAACGATGTTGAAGTAAAAGGGTCCAACCGCGGTAAAAAAAAAGTCCAAATAAGCATTCCATCGAGTGGTACAGTTGCGGGTCGGAAAACGAGGGATCCTTTTTATTCCTGCTAAAAGGTTTCGTTGCGGTGTCGAAGCGATCGGAGTCATAAATCGGGAGGATCTGTGGCTGGCGATGGCAAAAGGACGTGGGCAGCACATGCTATCGATCTCTTCTCGTCTTGTTCGAGTGAGTAGGTCGCGACTGATATCATTCAGTCAACCAAATCGATGATGGCTTGGCTGGCGCAGATGAGTTGGGGGTTTGCTAAAGAAATGTGTGTCGGTGGCTGCCGCAGTGGCGATGCATTTCGTCGATCATGTGGAGTGCAAGCATCCATCGGGTGGCAGAAAACGACCACATGGCGAGGGACGAGCTAATGATCCCTCCCTCCCCCGCCTCCCCCGCCTCCGGGGAGAGTTTTCTTAGACATCAGTTGTTGCTTTCGCCGCATTACAAGTCAATGTTGAGGGTTTCTAATGAGGAACAACACACATCTTGTTGTTGTTCTGTGTGACAACAATGAGGAACTACACCTATCTTGTCGTTTAATACATCGAAGACTCGGTGTCGCAGATGACATCCTAACTAATGTCCAGCCGACAGTGAGGAGTGACATGCACTGCACGCACGAGGCTCGAGGTTGTGCAAAGAAGCAGTGTGTGTGTGTGTGGGCGCGCGCGCGCACGCGAGAGAGAGAGAGAGGACGACTCATCAATTATTTTGTGCATGCGAAAGAAACGTGAGAGATTAACAAGTGAAAGCCGGTCACAGTTTTCCGGCGTTCTATGCTGCATATTACATACAATATGCGAGATAACAGCAGTACAATAGATATATGTATCATTTGGAGTCTAATATTACATTATGATGTATATATATATCAAGGTAAAAAAAACATTATCATATGGTTGATATATGATTGTCCTCCAATTGATGCATCATGATCACTTGATCGATATCTCAAATCGACTAATATGTTATGTGGGGTAGACGTAACGAGGCATGAGGAAAGTAGATCATGTGGGATGGATGTATGGCGTGGGTTAATCACCACCTTTGAGGAAAAGATGTATGGAGAAGGAGGATGACCAATTTATGTCTTATGTTTTGAGCATTCGAAAAAACGATGGTTAGAGCAATAACACATATGTAATACGTTAAGAAGTGCTGTATTATTTCTCTCCGTGTTGATATATTCATATTTATAATTCGTTAAATTCCTAACATTAATGTCCTTTCTAAACCAACACAAAATCCTATTTCTTATCTTGTCGTCAAAGACTTTTGTATCGTGTTATATTGATATGGTGAGTATTATTTCGCCAATTCAGATTTGACATGTGGATCCTAATCACACTGATCATGATAAAACAAGTCAATGAAAGCACATCAAAATGATAAATATATTACAACTCAAATTTGATTAAGAGAATATAAAAAGACTTCTCTAGTATAAAATAATTTCTCTAACTTTCTTAAATCTATTTGGATATTACCTACGTTGAGTATATACTAACTCGAATATTGAAAGAATCTTATTGGTATGTTTCTCATGTCTTTCGCGAGACACTCGGGATGAGATTTTAAGTTGGATTTTTGGATTATAAGATTGAATTGACAATTAAATCAGAAAAAAATCATAATGAACTAAACTTCCGTAAAGGGTTAGTTTGAGACTTGTCACCCTCGAGACTCACATCAGAAGCTTAAGATTAGTAGCACACAATGGGTTCAACGGGTTCAGATATTTCAAAAGAGGCAAAACTTAGGAACAGATCATATTCGGAGAGATATATATAGAAAAAGTTAGTTAGAATCAATAATAATATATGTGTATATGATTAAAAAATTAATTAGAATGTACAAGGTTGCCAATGCAGGTTGCTCGGGTGGTGAGGGCGAGCATCGAGTCGGGTCAGGTTCGAGCCTCGTCTCCTAAGCGTTGTCTTCTCTCTTGACAAGTGATGTGCTCCTTCGTTGCTGGACTCCTGCACATAGGTTGAGGTCGGGAGGGGGATTTCCTGACTCAACCCCTCCGAAGCTTAAGTTAGCTTTTAATGAAAAAAGAGAGAGTTTAGTGTTCGAAGTATCTCTCCCTCCTGATTAAGGAGGGTTAGCTTTTATACCTGTGAGGATGAGTTGGTCTTACGGGGTCAATTAAATACGGCTGACTTAAGCTTCTATACAAGCGCTGATTGACCAGCACGGATCGACATCGCACGATGTCGCCCCGAGCTTTCCAGGATGGTTGTACCGTGATGATGTCATTCGTACAGAAGGGGCGGTAAGCAATTGCCTGCCTCGTGTGTGTTGTGCGCCACATCATACTTAAGGTTTCACAATCATCGTGTCTGCTTGCCTAGGTCCACATGGGCGATACCAAAATATACCCTATCATTCTCTCTCCCCCCCCCCCCCCCCCCCCCCCCCCCCCCACATGAGTCATGCTCCAGGGGCATCGCTTAGCTTCTTCGTGGTGGTTGGTCCGAACGTCTTGTTGGGGCTAATCGGTTCAGTTGTTGGTCGTGTGTGAACTAGTTCAACAAGGAGCGAGGTGATTTTGCTAATGCATGATTTAAATCATGACCGATTGAGATGCATGACTCGGACTAAGACTAGACCCGTCAGCCAAGATACCTAACTCGAGCATCGACTCGACTGGTCTACTGAGGCGTAGTTTGGGCAGCGATTGGCCAAGTTGCGTGACTCGGGCATGGATTTGACTGGTCCACTGAGGCGTGGCTCGAGCATCGGACTGGCCAAGATGTGACTTGAATATTGGACTAGCCGCGAGGCATAGATCGGGCATTAGACTGGTCGAGATGTGACTCAGACATTTGGACTCGCCACAAGGCGTGGCTCGGGCATTGGACTAGCCAAGATGCGACTCGGACATTAGACTGGTCACGAGGCGTGCCTCGGGCATTGGATTGGTTGTGAGGCGTAGCTCGAGTATTGGACTGGTCGAGATGTGACTCGAATATTTGGACTAGCTGCGAGGCGTGGCATGGGCATTGGATTGGCCTAGATATGACTTGAATATTGGACTGGCCGCATGGCATGGCTCAGGTATTGGACTGGCCGCTAGACGTGTTGAATCTCAAATTTTGATGATGAAACCAATTGATAGTGTTTATGATCTGATCTGCGTTTTGAGTGAAGCAAGAAGCTTCGATCAAGGAGAGACAATTAAAGTAGGAAGAATTATATGGGCTAGAGTGGAACATGTCAGAAGATTGGACATCGAACTAGAGGATCGATCGATGTATCAACAGAAGGCTTCGAGCCATGAGTTCGAGCATCAAGCCAAGAAGAGCAGAAATTACGCCAATAAAATCAGAGTTATAGAGGTTAACTGGTCGATTGGACAATAAGCTGTGAGAGAGAACGATGCGCCGAAGATTTTGACGAAGCGCCAATGAACAAATGATATGTCGAACAACATTTTATTTAGCTTTGTAATACTTGTCTAGATCGAAGTAGGTTTTAGGTGTAATTGGGTTGGAATTGGGCCAACTCAATTAGGGTCAATTAAGCTCAAGTTTGGGCTATGTTAGGTCAAGTGAAAAGCCTAAACAGTGACTAAACAAGTGGAACCATTAGTAGCATAGTCTCAAAGACTATGTTAGGTAGTGGTACCACCAGATTGGGCGGTGGTACTACCTAGTGGTAAGGTGTCAAGCGATTGTACCATTAGTTTGGACAATAGTATTGCCTAGACATAGTCTCCTATGAGGTGGTATTATCAGACTAAGCGATGGTACCGCTCAATGTTAATGCTATAGGCAATGGTACCACCAGTATCCCGAAAACTAGGGATAAGACACTTTTAGGCTCCAAGTTTTAATTCATTTGTAGCTTATAAATACCCCTCTCATCTCTGCTCAAATTATATAAGCATAGAGAACTTAAAAGTAAGAAAAATGCTATAGTAATCACTTAGAAAACTCATCCTCTAGTCCTAAAGTTTAAAATTCAGTTTAAGGAGGAGTGAGTGCTTATAAAAGATTATCTTCTAAACATGTAAAAAGAGAAAAGGGGTGTAAAATAATAGTTGATATTCGCTTATTGAAGAAAGATCGTTAGTGGATGCCGGTGGCCTTGATCGAAGAGGAATTGAGAATAGATATAGATCATGATAACCGAACCACTATAAAACTTGGTTTGTATTTTTGTTCTTACTATTTTTCTTTATTGCAAATTGTGTTACTTACTGCTTTCGTTATGCTTTCGTATGTTTTGAAAGTTAAACATTTTCGATATTGACTTTTATCATATGAAGTTTTTAAATCAACGAGATTTTATCGCTGTATTAATTCACCACCCTCCCCTCCTTTCTTAATACCGACTCGATCCTAACATATAGTATCTCAATCGACAAGGACTCAGTCGATACTCAACAGTAAGATAAGGAGGATAGAGTCAATAATCGAATCATGTGAATATCATCTTAATCTAAAATATTTAAAAAAAAATTATTCATAAGATAAAATATTCTTTCAACTGAACTCATCGTAAACGACCAACAAGACAATAGTAATAAAGGTTAATATAGATTGATACCTCTGACTTAGTTGGTAACTGCATAGCCATCACCAATATATATGCTAACTTAGTTGGTAACATATTGGCATGTGATTGGTTTCCAAATACCATTCCTTCCTTCAAAAATGCTATCAATGCGCCTCATGATGTGATGTTGTCTTTTCTCAAAGGTGGAGTTTATGCTTTATATTGTTGTGTCGGCCCTATGGATTATTCTGTTCTCTCATGACAATATTAAGTTGTGATGGGAGTAAGTTTACCACCGGATGAAGGTCATCGTCACTATGAGTTGTTTGGGAAGAAGTCTCAAGTCTATCAATGTCAAGAGCACAATCAAGGAAACCCAATGGTGAACATTGTTCTTCCTTATTTGGAGGGACAATTCCACGAGATAGATGCTAAAAGTTTGTGGATGCAACTCTTCCGATGATGTTCAAATTAGTGAGAAGCTTCCTAAGGTGTCGAGAGCTCTAATTAGATCGTTTTTATAACATATATACTTATTAATAATTTAATATTAATATACTCATTAAATTTTATAAGTTAATTTAAATTTGACCCGCTTATAATACGAGCTTAACGTTCTCATCAAGAACCAACATAGTTCATTCGCAAGTAAGTTTTTCTTTCTCGAACTCTTTCGTTATGTCTAATACTAGATAGATGGCTTAGCTTGATGTGATAATTGACATATTAAATTTGTTGGGCTTGGATTACTATCACAATAATGCAAGTGCTCAACTAAGTTACGAGGAAAATTTTGATTAGGTGCTCATTTAAGTAAAATAAGAGACTCTATTAACACTTTAATTGAAAATACACATCAAAGGTTCTTTTCTAATTGCAAACCAATCTGCCTCTTCAGAAATTAGAGTATGCAAGAACAAATCATTTTTACGGGAAATATTTTCTAATGAATGATCAATCATCTTAATCGCATCTTGATAATTAAGTCGAGATCGACGTTAATCCCTTCAGGACGCCGCAAAGGATAAACAAAAGATGATGGTTATGGGAAATATGAAAACTATCTAAGATTTCATATATGTCATGCAAACTGCCAATTGCATGCCCTTCATGAAACATTGGAAATGTAGAAATTAGTTATAGTGGGTTTTCATGAAGTCTATAAACATGAAAATGCTGGCCCAACTCATTGATTTGGGCTCTAATTGGGCCTTTCTAAGAACGTGATACCATCAGTAATTGGAAGTGTGCTGATCGTTTTGTCTAGCTTAAACCTCCTAATCCACAAGACATGGTGGGAAGAATCAGAGGAGACATTGCTACATTGCACCATGATAGGTTGGTGGTGTGTCCAAAGCAGCCAGATAGGATGTGTACAATGCGCAGACACAAGTGTGTGAAAGTGAAGAGATCTTTTGAATCCATTTATCCAAAGTGGCATGATGGGTGGCAACAAAGTGTGGGGAGAGGATAAATAGGAGTCCTTTTGTCCCAAAGGCTAAGTAACAAAGCTGAGGGGGGGCTAAAGTTTGAAGCTTTATGGATGGGGCTTTTTTGAATCTGATTCCATTCTGCAATCTATGATGTGTGGGGAGAAAAAAAATGAAATGGTATCATGAGTTTTATTGACTCTACCAGATTTGATCCTTCACATGAGTTGCATACCTCACAATTCTAGTAATCATGCATATTGAGATAACAATCTATTTATTCTCATCATACTCATTATATGTTGTAATATTTATTATCCAAATTATTTTGTTTTATTAATTATCTTGGTAAAGATGATAATAGTATATGACGCTTTTGCTAACGTACTCAACTTTACCTCTATAATTAAGGAGATTATTTATGATACTTAGATTTATCTCCTATGCTATAAGAGTATAAGACATAATATCAAACAAGATAAGATGATGACCTATTAGGTAGCTAATCGAGTTTAAATTATGTGATATATCATACCATCATCATCTTGCCCTATGTGCCTTGTTTAATATACCTTGTCATACTAACAAGTTTTATAGCATTAAGAAAACTTTTTTTTTTTTTTTATGTGTAGAATCATATTTATTAACTTAAGGATGAACTTGAATAAATTTATTTAAAAAATCAAATAAAAGTATTTTTAAAAATAAAAATTATTAAAGAATATAAAATTATTTTTGATGTTTCTTCAAAGAAAATCTTGTCCTCATGGGATGATAATGAAAAGAATAAATAAAACATTTTAAACAAAATTTCCATTACTCAATCCTAACACACATTATCTGTTCAAGCATACTTGTCTGCTTGCTTCAGGAATCAACCACTGGAATCACTAGCTGATGTTCCCAGTTTTGATCCATATGACCAATGAGGGCGGGCGACTCAGTGGAGGCACCGTTTCAAACAAGCCACCCTATTTCTTCATTAGAATAGTATCATGTCATGGAATATACACAGCTGCGTGCTCAAACCAACAGTATATGTCAGCTTCGTCTACATGCAACCATGGTTGGTGTATTGTACAGCATGATGTATCATATCCCTGACACCAGTAAGATGCTTTGGAGACGGAAGTGGATCGAGGACTATACGTCCATCTATCTATCTATCAACAGATAGGAACAACGATTGATTGATTCGACTCATGCCTCAGATTTAGAACAGAAGCGAGAGCTGGAGGCAGGTCTGCTGAGGTGACACGCAGTGGTGTTCGCCTGATTGGTAAGGGTTGGCCATGTGCCTCAGAATCTAGCGGCAAGGGCATCCACCACCGCCACTGCACCTGTTTCTTCCTTCTCGCAGTAATTTGTGTCACTGTACAGAGATGTGGAAGGGAAGAAGCTTGAGGTTCTTGGATCATGAGAGGTCTTTATCGGGAAGATCGTCTTCCTCAGTAGCATCTTTGTCAAAGCTTATGAATGGTCCACAGAGCTTATGATGCAGCGCAATGACAACAGGAGACATTGACAGCTTGTGGATGAAGAAGAGTATGGGGAAACCTCACCACTGATTACTGAGTTTTCTCTCACGAAGTCGTATCAGAAGTCTAAAAATCTACAGGGTCAAGATGAACTCGTAGAAGCCATAGTTAGGCTAAATAATTTGACCATCATATAGCAAGTCAAAACGTTTGACCATCATTTGCTCGAGACATTGTGATGATTTCAAGCCGAAGAATTCTTCGAACGATGGTCGAAGAAACTACACTGCTATTCTACGTTAGATTGTAAAGAATTCAAAGTCTAAATCGGGTGGGAGATGGGAAGGGGCCACTTGCAATGTTTGACATATTATATACCTTCCCATCTCGTGTCATTTCTCTGTCACATTGGAATCCAAATCTCTCATTTCTTCTTCTTCTCTCTCTCTCTCTCTCTCTCTCTTTTTATCCCCTTGATTTTTTTTCCTTTGGTTTTCAAGATCCTTCTCCTTTTCTCTCAAACATGTCCATCGTTTGTTGCACATCTTGAATGCCATGTTTCTGTCGTTTTCCTTCGTTCTCACGAGTAATTGATGGCTGCTTTCATGTGGACCGAGGATTGATGAAGAAGGCCAGGAAGAGAGAGAGAGAGAGAGAGAGAGAGATTTGCTGTAGAAAGCGACCGAAGGGGGTGGCATAATGCGTGATGATGGGGTTGGTCGAGAAGAGTTATTATTTGGCTTCTTTCTTCGAGTCTTATCTCATGGCTACGATAACCTCCGTGTAACCTAATCGTCAAAGGGTTTTGGTTCGATTTGATTAAAATATAATAAATCTCATTTATTAAGGCTTTTTAGTTTGATTTGACTAAAATTAGTTAGATTTAAATCGATTCTAGTTTGGATCTATCTATCTAGTCGAATCGATTAAAAATTAATTAATCCGGTTTAGTTAATCAAATTATAATTTTAATTAATTAAAAAACATATATATATTTTAAATGAATCGAACCGAATTAGAATATTGATCCAATTACATCAACATAATTAGATTTATGAAATTAAACTCATATTATTTGTGAAATTATGACATTAAAATTTATTTGAGTCAAAGAAATGTATCCTAAATTAAAATTAAATTATTAATGCATCGATAACCATAAGACTTTTGCATATATTATTTTAGCATGTGTATGTATGTATATAATATTTATACTTTTAATATTTACACTTTTTTTCATTTCATTTAGGAAAAGTGCAATAAATACGTGATAGGCATCATTAGAAGAAATCTATTTTATCCAAGAAGACGACGATTACAACCAAACAAGAAAATTGTATGATAGCGAAGCATGCACGACAAGTCATTTAGAATGTGGATATGATGTAATAGCAGCAACCCAATCATCTTTTGAAATATATGTTACGTATCGATGAGATGTAAAAGATGCTCTGTCCATCATCCGAATCTTTGTATTCTCTTGCACCTAAAAGTCATATCACATATTGTTCACATCAGTACTGCTCCCCATAGTTGTCGAAGTCCAATTTCACTGGTCCCGACTAAGGTAGATTGATGACATTTCCTTCATTTGTCTGTATGAAAACAAATAGTAGGGAGGTCAAAGTTCAATAAATTTCCTTCCAACATGTATCTAACTATGATAAGAATTTTTATCTAAATTAAAATCATATCTAACCGTAAAGTTTAATATAATAATTTTTTTTCTTTCTATTTGTAGCGTAATATTTCCGACAGTTCCATTAACAGCAAAGGTTAGACGTAATCTCATGCTTTAGACGATGATGTGAAATGTTGTAATGAGATGGTCATGCATGCCATAATGTCCCATCTACCTGTTGTTGACATGGGGGTCACCCTCGTGGGACCCAGCAATGAGCTCGATGGCAATTGTTCTTGCATGTGAGATGTTGTCGAATGTGCAGGCAGCCAACCTTGAATTATTTTGATGCCTCATAATGTTGACATCTCTTTCGTGCGATTAAACAAATGCTCGGTAATCGGCTTCGTAATGACCATATTTCGGAAAACACAGAATTCAAGCTTAAGCTAAATCGATGGCGAAGAAGAAGAAGAAGGGTGGTTGGAGCAGACGACTGATTCAACATGATGTCCCACCCGAACGATCCGAGCAGATTCTTCCTGTGTTTATGCTATGGTCAAAAGCAAACGTTGCATGTGATCTTCGTTTCCATCACTCGCCGTGTTCTTGGTTGCAAGAAATTTCTGGTTGATTCCCTCTCGGTCCTCAAGTCTGGAGATTCACATCAAGCGACAAGTTCAATGAATGCATGCGTGTCTTCGAAGCCATGGTTGTTCGTAACGTACCCAACACTTTGGTCATTGTCACTGCCATTCGTTTCTTTGATGTGTTCACCGATCATGATGATAGCACACGAGATAATCTACCTTTGATTACTACGTCTGTGGCCACTCGAAGCTACGTTCCAACAAATGCTGCAGGATGCGTATCAGGCCGAGAGGAACCAAGTCCAGATGGTAAATAAAGTAGCGCTCTCTCTCTCTCTCTCTCTCTCTCTCTCTCTCTCTCTTTGTGTTTTCCAAAGGACGGAAGCCACGAGGAAACCGACGGACATGTTGTCACTTTTAATCAAAGTAGGAAGCGGACCACTGCAAGTGCATGCCGGAGGAGGACTCCATCATCTCCATAGGACAAAGCAGACAGCCATGACCATCCCTTTCCTACTCAACCGTGCCCTCTGTGTGTGTATGAGAGAGAGAGAGAGAGAGAGAGAGAGAGGTTGAAATGGTGTGGTCATCTGTGACCCCTTGGAACGTGATAGGTGGTGGGATGCGCAAATTTAAAGCAGTAGAGGACAGATGACCACACCCTATCAACGTCTCTCTCTCTATCTGGGGCTGTCACCTTTCGAGAGAACCAATACATGGAAGGAAACAATGTATCGATTACTACTGAGGGGCCATTGTTTTGGCCGGTCTTCATGTGAACAGTGAAGGCAGAATGGCTCTCTCTATGTGCATACACGTCTGACAACATTTGTACTGCTAGTGGGAATATATTATACGTATATGTATACTGTTCACATTCATGGTTGGACCCTCAGGTCTCTTTCCACAGTGATGACTGTGTGATTATTCCAACCATGACAAGGAATTCGTGTGAATGATTTCAGAGAGGGACTTCCACGGTGGGTGTTCCTTTGCACCCCAGTGGAGGGCCCCTGAGATGTTATCCAGCGTGATTCGCCGACTGCAACTTCACTAAAGATCGGAGTCAAAAATTTTGATCCGATGCATCAACTTCACATATACCATTTCATGTTTTCTCTCCCTTCGAGATTGTTTTCCTTGATCCATAAATCATACCTGTAGAAAAGCTTAAACCTTATATGCATGCATGCATGCATGCACTTCTAATCCTTCCTGTAAAGTATGTCATATTCAATCGAGAGCAGCCCGAGCACGACAAAAACGGACCGTGGAAGGCAAAGCACAACTCATTTAAGAAGGAAGACATGGATATATGCAATCTTGTGCTTCACAGATATTTCACATGGAGGGCTGCTGATCCCCATGGAAACCTGTCCTTGTTTGGTGTGTTCTAATTGTGCTCGATCCCACCAAATGGCGCCCAAAGCAGAGGCTTACACGATTGGACAAACCATCTTAATCGAATCATCACGATGTAATTATCAACCCCAACGTGCTCCAACACTTGTTAAACAAGCCAGCATGCAATCTTACAACACTTGATCTATAGAATATTGTAGTCAATGGCTGTGAACAGTGTCCGAGAAGCACTGGTAAGTGGACCTAACACACAGCTAGCTTCATGAGCCTACCATCATCATTTGGTGGTAGAAAGGAAGATGATGAAGAAGAAGAACAACTTTTCAGGGGTTGGAGAAATGAAAATTAAAGGTGGGTGGTGGTCATCACAACTGGTCCTTCTTAATTGCTTGAACAACCATGTTTCTTCTACCCCAGGTCAATCTTGATCTCGCCTTCACGGCATTGGACCATGCAATGTGGTACTCAGTCCCTTGCAAGCCACACAAAGGGCCACTTCGCTCTGAATTCCCCAACTCCCCTCATGTCAAAGTCACACCAAGGTAATTTTCCTTCCTTGAACCGTTGGATCTCCGTGGGATGTTTCTTGAATTGAGTTGCGTTGGAAGATTCGACTCCCACGTCGTAGCACTCTTTCTTGCTTGGAGGAGGACGGAAGGGTTATGGAGTTGGCAAGCGTAAGCAACGTCCAGGGTTGGATTAATTAAGACAGGAAAGGGACAGGTGAGGTGGACAGATCTATAGACGTACATGTGAGCGACATCTTGAAGGCCATGTCGTCCACAAGTGATGGCGCGATCGATGCACAAGGAGAAAAGGGAGACGGGTAGATTTGTGGAAGAATGCAACGGGGAAAGGATGGCGACAGATTAAAGCCCTGGCACTAAGTCACGCAGCCCCATGGCTATCCATGGATCCATTCACCCCGAGAGAGATGTGAGAGGCTGTCGCCCAGAATAAACAATGTTGATGTCGTGTGGACGGGAGAATTATGAGAGAGAACACGACGATTTGGTGAAACTTCGTGATCCTCCAGACCGGATGATGTATGGATCGACAACGTTGGCTGCACGACTCACAGGAAGGCGAACTGATACTTCCTTCCAGGATTGCTTTATGTTGTCGCCATCGAGCAGTCGTCGCGATTCTCACATCACTAATTAATTAATCTTCAAACGCCTTCGTGCTGCAGTTACTGCAGCGGTATAGAGATGGAATTGCTACTGTACGGTGAGGACAAGAGCACCACCGATCGTGGTCCTCTTGCCCGGTCCCTCAGCCCCTACTGCCACACCGTCCTCGTACGCTGCAGATGCAAGGATGCCTATGGCCAGCACTTGTGATGACCGAGGGCGAACGGTAGATAGGAAAGCGTTAATATATGTACGCGGTGAAGAGAGATTGACCCTCTCTTTCTCTCTCTATTATATTACATACGTAGCGTTAATCATCATCACGCAGTGTTGTCAAAGAAAGAGGGGATTAAAAGGATTGGTGATGGGTGCAGCGGCAAACAACATCATCATCCATCCATCACCTAGACCACCACCCACTGGGCCCGCGATGCTGGGGATCGCGGACCCAAACACCGCCACGATTCCGTGGTGGCCAAGGCACGGACGTGCCCCCGCCGGCGACGTGACGTTGACGTGGCTGTGTTCTGTCAGACGACTTCAATTACCTTCACCCGTACACACAGAGTTGCCATCCTCTAATTGTTATCCTATATATATATATAATAATAATAATAATAATAATAATAATAATAATAATATCTTCCATTCCTTTAATTAATAAAATGAGTGGTAAAATGTCTCAATAAGTGATTTACTAATTTGACTTGAAATTAATCATAAATTTCACAGACTAAAAACAGTTGATTTTCCTTTTTATTATTATTCGTAGCCTTTTTTAACACGTAAATTGCTTTTTTTGCACCAAAGCCTTGCACGCCTTAATTATTGGATTCATGTATTAGTTGACAATTTGATATCCAGAAAAATTTGGATAGCTAAATTATGCTTCATTTTAAATACAATTAAATATAAAATCATGCAAGAATAATAATAACTTCTTTCTATTAGGGTAAGTGATGACGACGGTGGGATTCATTGTGGCAAGCTGGCAACTATAATTTGAAGTCACAATATAATATGATTGCGAGACAATTCGTCGAACAAAGCACAATAAGAACAGGTGGAACAAAATACTGTGACGATATGGAGAACAGTCCAAAACATGTTCCCGTCACTCGTAGAAAATTCGCGGCTAAGCATCCACAGACTGACTTTGTCGCGTTGATGCAAGCAAACGTTGGTTCACACCGTGTTACGAGACAAGAAGAACCAATCAAATACTCTCCCCCGACTTTTCCAGCACGGTCAGAGCGGTAAAAGAGATGTTCAATTCAATGTCATCTGCATGAACCTGACAAAAAGACGCAGCATGAATTCTAGTCTCCCCTCCCTGTGATTTCACCTTTTTTTCCTTCACGTTTACCGAGGGCGTCGTTGTCTTCTCTCCCTTCTTCCTTATCGGTTCTTGACCGCCTCTCCCCCACGCGTCGCCGTGCGACTCTCAGTGCCTATCGTCCACGCGATCGATGCGAAGTCCAAGAGAAGTTTTATGGCGTAAATAATTGTGTCATTAAACAATTGATCTGTCCGTTCTCTCTCGTCTTTACTCCTCCCTCTCATGTTATGTCGTCTTATAAATAGTGCACCGCAACACCTTCCTCTTGCCATTTCGTCATCCCTTGCCTTCCTCTCTCGAGTCTGTCCTCCTCCTGTGCCAACAGAGCAGCAGCGTGGTGGTGGTGGGAGGGCGAGATTTTTGGATTGGTTACGTGCGGAAAAGGGATATGGCCGTGCAAGCGCAGCATCCCTCCGGTTTTGCTTTCTCCCCGGATTTCCGCAACCGGTGAGCTCAGCTTACCTTCCTACTTCTACTTGCTCACGAGCGCTTCCTTCCTTTCGTGCATGGGATTCCTTATCTTGCATGTTGTCTACCTCTGCGCGGTTTAGGAAGGCTTTATTGCGTAATACGTTGATCGTATAATTCGAGGCGTTTCGGCTTTTGTCTCTTACCATTAGTTGTATATATGTGTGTTTGCAGGGGCGGAAGCTTTGCGATAGAAGATTTCCAGATGCTGCAGGACCAGGGCAATACGGTAGGGCTGTACGGCGGCCACCTCGGCGGCATTCACAATGCCACTGTGTTCAGCGATCCCCAGAGCGAGCTTACGTGCAACGCCTCCGGGAAGAGGAAGCGGCCGCTGGAGGAGCCGCCCATGGTGATGCCGCAACCTATCCCGGACTACGACAGCAACCTTGCCTCCGTCTTGTCCCCGATCTGCTACCCCGACATCACGGCATCAGCCGCCGGCTGTCAGCAGAGCCGCCTGCTCGAGTCCGCCGGTACCTCCACCAGCGGCCGGACCGCGTCCCCTCTTACCATGAACCTCGTCTCCCAGATCTTTCACCACGGCGTCGAGATCGACTCCCTCATCCGCCTTCAGGTACTGTATCGATCTGTTCCGCGCGCTCTATCCTTTTGCATGTGTTTGATTCGTGTTTGGTCTTCTCGGTGTCTAACTCGTCATATCCGTATCGCTAGCAGAACGAGCGGCTGCAGAGTGGGGTGGAAGAGGCGCGGAAGAAGTATTTTAAGGCGCTGCTGTGGGGCATGGAGCAGCGTGCGGCGAAGAGGCTGAGGGAGAAGGAGGCGGAGCTCGAGAAAGCACGGCGGAAGAACGCGGAGCTGGAGGAAAGGGTGCGGCAGTTGGCCACGGAGGGCGAGATGTGGTTCGCTGTGGCCAGAAACAACGAGTCCATCGCCGCCAGCCTGCGGGCTGATCTCGAGCAGATCCTCCTCCGTAACGCTGCGGCCGCCCAGGTCAAGGAGGGCTACGGCGACACAGACGACGACGCCCAGTCCTGCCGCTCGGTCGAGGCGACGGGGCGGAAGTCTATCGCGCCCGCGCCGGCACCGACTGACGAGGTCCGCCGGTGGCCCCGGGCTGCATGCAAGTCGTGCGCCGAGGGCGACGTGTGCGTTCTGCTACTCCCCTGCAAGCACCTCTGCTTATGCAAGAGCTGCGAATCCAAAACACACGCCTGCCCTTGCTGCGGCACCGTCAAGAACGCATGCCTTCAAATCTTTATGCCGTAGACAAACATTTCTTCGTTCGATGGCCTCCTCTTTCCTTCTTTCTTTGTAAGGCTCGCCGCCGCGAGTTGACTGAACAAATGGATTTGTTTCATGGTATAGATTTCGCATTATTTTCTGTGGTTTCCTCCTCACCAAATTAACGACTGCCTTAAATTTCTTGTCTGCAAAGTAAGATCTTTACCCTTCCTCAATGCTCGTTCTAAAGCGAGGAAGATCAGAGAATTAATGCTGGAGGATTCCTTTGGCTTGTCAAACCTGGTCAGATCTACTATAGCAAAGATACTCCACATTGTTTCCTCTCTTAATATTCACTGCCTACAGTTTAATATTATTTATCAGTTAGATGACTCCATTAATTAAAGAGGCAAAGAGGTGTAGCAGAGCATGCAAGGGAAAAGGAAAGATCTCGTGGAGCCCCTCTCGGTCTGTGTACTATATAGGCTTTGTAGGAGAGAATAATGACATGGGAGGAACACCAGGAGCGGCAGTATTGTATTGTTTATCGTGGTGATGCTGCCTCATGTGATTTGATGAATAGGTAATGGATGCTTAACGTCATGGCTAAGCTTTGCAGGCCAACCGATCGAGAAGATGCAATGCACTTTGCCGCTGTATGTATCTTTTTAGACAATCAAGGAGGAGGACTTCTCCACCTCATGCCATCGATTATTTCCACTCCCTCTTTTGTTTTTAGCTTTTGGTGGATGGAGGGAGCATCGATCAAAGCAGGGGATGGTGGAGGTGGTGGTGACTTAGGTGGCAGAGATGTCACGAACAGATCATCCCTCTGCGTCTAGTTGTCCTCATCTTGCAGCTGGAAGTTACCTTCAAACCCTGTGCGTAGAAGGAGGCTTTTCTTCTCTTCGCAATGGCGAAACTTAAGAGGAATTAAGCTTTGGGTGGACATGGACGGATGCCATAAGTGGCTACCGGTACATGTCGCACATGAAACATAAAACAACAGTGAGATCGTAGGCAACACGGGCTGCTGGTTTCATTCACTTCACACGCCTTGCGCGAATGCCTTCTTCCAGCCACAATTAATGTCATGTACTGGACATGAAGATTTGGGTACACACTGCTCGAACTCACAGGTCGATTGTTCTGACCGACGTTTACTGGCGCACAGTACAGCACGGTCTCGTAAAAATTGAGTGGTACTGGAATCGCGTTGGCAATTATTACTCACGCTGTGGATTGTTTTGGACTGTAGACGTTCGATCTCCTTGTGAACACTGACGAAAGATCCGCGTAAAGTTACGGTCAATGACTGTGCAGAAGCCTTTCGGAAGCCCTGTGGCAAAGTGGCTGCAGTGGGAGCAGGGATTTGACAGCATCCGTGGATGCCTCCATGATTTCAAGCTTCCTTTTCCTTTTCCTCGTCTCGTCTTCGTGGCTTCTCCGTTGAGCTCGAAGGTTACGGAGCAGGGCAAAAGGAAAAGCGACATGTATCTCATCGATGGCATCAGATGCCACCGGCAAAGCTCTCTCTCACATGCCCTGCTTTTACCCTACTGAACCCAGTTTCCTTTGCCCATCCATACGCTGGCTTTCTGTCATTTTCCACTGGAGTAATGGCCCATGGCATGTGAAGTGGTGAAACCATTAAGCCCACCTACTCTTCTTCCTCTTGTCCCCGGGTTCGGTGGAGAAAAAGGCAGGCCATCACCTCTTCCTTCCTTATCTTTACCGGCCCTCTCAGTGTCCTTGTGACAGTAGATTAAAGAAGCACCTCGCTCTTTCGTCCGACACTCTTCTGGCTGTTTCCATGGCGGAATAAAGCAGCGGTAATTGACCGAAGCCGAGCGGGTTACAAAGCGGATGTGGACAAGGTTTGGACAGCCTCCGCCATGGGGAATTGAGATAGATGCGTTGAGACGAAGACAGGTGAACAGTTCTGATCTCGGCCTCAGTGGGTGGGGCGTCAGTGCAGCAGTTAGAGAGCGAGAGAAATAGATCGACTAAGAGTCATAAACATTTTTATTTTTCACTTATAAAAATAAAATTTTAAATATATAAAATTAACTATTTATTTCTCTTAAAATATGATTTTTCTAAATAACTCTCTCTCTCTCTCTCTCTCTCAATCTTTTTTTTTAAACTTTTAATTTAAATAAAATTCTATCAACTAAATTTAAATATAATTATAATTCTTAAAAATATTTATCGATCATAATAATCTTCATCTCAATTTTTAATTTAATTAAGATTATATTTAATGAATTTAAATATAATTAAAATGTCTGAAAACACTACAATATCCATCGGCCCTATCAACGATTTTGGCTTGGTCTGGTGTGCGTGGTGGGGTATGGCTGAGGTTATTTGAACATGGACATCAGTTGACCTGTCTTGCTCCATGCTCTGTAGCTTCTCCAAGGTTTCTGTCCACTGAATCTTAGGCCACAGTGTGCTGGCTTTTCTTTATTGCCTCCTCGATCCACTTGGGTAGCTCTACCAACAAGGCTCCAAAATTTAATGCAATAGGTCTCCCTCGAATCTCACAACCTTGTCCACCAAAAAAAGTTGGTGACTTTTCCTCCCCTCCCAATGTCTCTGAGTTTTACTTGCATTGGCTTGCGAAATGTCTCCATCTCAATGGACCTTTTCTTATTTCTTCGGATGAGAACACTCATCTGGGGAGCCAGGGATGCCTTTCTGGTGCCTTCGAGGCAGCTTCCTCTTAGATCACCACACTTCTTACGAAGCATTTCTTGGTCCTCTCCATGATCATGTCATGAAATTTTGTTTAGATTTGAAGCATCAGACCTTATGAGCCACCCAACATTTCTTGTCAGAACATGGCTTCACGCCTGATGATCTGATCCTGAGCTGATACAGGGTGGTGTCCGTCCATGTGCAGAACATTTTATATGAATCCTTAGATCGGGTATCATGATGATCCATTGGTCAAAGAGAAAGCAAGACACGAGAAGAGATTTGGAGTGCACGTAGGGTTTTCGATTTCGAAGATGCATCTTGTAGAAAACAGAGCTGGTCTATCTACCCTCGGCTTCCACGCAGTAACTAGGTCAAATGCTGAAGGAGTAGGAGGAGGAAGGAGAAGTAAGATAGGATGCGCTTTTTCTACAGGAAGACAAATGTGTGCATGTGACGGAGGAGGAACCTTTTCGCCACTCTTCTTCAAGTGGCCATAATGGGAGCAGCGTGCATGCCAAGCAGTACTGTCCCTGAACGCATTCATCTCCCTCATGAATAATCATGCAGCAGAAGCCATCGGTCCTTTGACTACTCGGCGTTCAATCAGCCGGACTTGTCTGGCCTCATCGTCGATGTGCTCTCTCCATCGATGCTAACTCTTTAACCGGAGAATAAATGCATTAGAGTCGATCGGGACCAAACTGCGTCCCGTCTCTTGTCTCCCTCCTGCAAATTATAATCCCCACCAGTACTTGTACCTATTCACAGTCTGACACCCAGCATAATAAAAGAATGGGAGACCGGGGTAAACTCCATGGATACCATGAGCTACAGGGGAGAAAACATTGATGGAAACGGGTCATCAGGATAAATTAGGATAAGATGCAAGCTCACGGAGAGCGGACAACACAGACGTGCTACCTATAAAGAGTCGTTTGGACAGTAGCCGGGAAGACGGGCCACAGCTGCAGCTGCAGCACCAGAGGAAGAGGAGGTGCTGTATTGGGAGAAGAGGGACGACTCCCCAACCCACAACAGTTGGAAGGTTGCGTGATTAGATCGCAATAAATGGGCCGCCTGCCTGCACGAAAGGCTGATGCCAGGGACCACCATCTCCAAGGTCACGATTGGAGGCAGCAGCTGATCCTACGAGAGAGAGATGGTCCATGAGGGCTCTTAAAACTGTACAAAATTCTGCAAAGATTAATAACATTGGTCGGTGGGGTTGATATGAATCAGACTTCCACGAAGAAGACGAGCCATGCGGCCATCGTTGCCGGACTTGCCGTCGGTGGCACGCTACACACCGACATATAGGTCTTGATATGCATGGTTAACAGCACATTAATTATGGTTTCCCTAATGACATATAGGTCTCAGTATTTTCATGAATTAGTGCTAAACTCTCGAGTTTAAAGATCAAAGCTGCATTGGATCGATTGGGCTGCACAACAGAGAACCAGAATCAACATCTCTCTACCAGTTTGTGTTCATAGAATTGGGCTGATGTGTTTGATGGGCTTACTTCTGAGAACATATATTGGGTCTTCTTTGAACATATACAACTGAATGCGACTATTCTCTGCCTTCTAAAGCAGAACACGAAAACCACATGAAATTTACACGATATATATATTGCTGATAGCAGAAGTGGATAATATACCAAAAGATTGATAACAAATCGATTTTTGGGTGACTGTGTTTAGAAGAGCAGAAACTTCGAGACGACGAAGAAGAAGAAACAGAAAGGTTACAAACTTAATCGTCCTCTCTGATGCTTCCCGATCACTTCCACTGGTTGGCTACGATGTCAGCCAAGTCGACCACCCTCTGTGAGTAGCCCCATTCGTTGTCATACCATGCGATCACTTTCACCATGTCATCGCCCATCACCATGGTCAGTGACGAATCAACGGTCGACGACACGTCGGAGCAGCGGAAGTCCACGGATACGAGAGGCTCGTCGCAGACGGAGAGGATGCCCTTCAGCTCCTTCTCTGCAGCGTTCCGGAAAGCAGCGTTGACCTCCTCCGCCAGAGTCTTCTTGGATACTTGGACGACAAGGTCAACGACCGAGACATTTGGGGTTGGGACGCGGAGGGCGATCCCGTTGAGCTTGCCCTTGAGGGAGGGGAGGACGAGGGCCACGGCCTTGGCGGCGCCTGTGGAGGTCGGGACTATGTTTAGAGCAGCAGCTCGCGCACGTCGCAGGTCACGGTGGCTCGCGTCGAGCAGCCTTTGGTCGCCGGTGTAGGAGTGGGTGGTGGTCATCGTTCCCTTGATGATTCCTGTCGATTCATGGGGTTACGTTACTCTGCAACAGGAAAACCTGTAGATACCAAATCTTAACACTTGCATCTATATATCAGCTGCACTTCAAAGATCGAACAGCAACTGTGAATCCCACATCGACATCCACATGAAGATCACAAAAACGAAGTCGAATGCAATCAGCTTGGAGATCTCGCCAGTTTTGTATTTTTCGATCTCAAATACACCATCTACAGGAGTTCATCAGATGACTGTCATTTTCTTTGTATATATATATATATCTGATGTGCATGAGGCAGAATTTGAACTTATGTACTCTACTGAGCAATGTGTTACAAAGAGACTAAGTTTGACTTACTAACAAAGGAAATGCAAGTCAACGTTTGAGATTGGTTTGGTGAACTTATATTGGTTTGGTCACAAAGATTATTAACCTATGAATTCAAGTAACAGATCATAATGAGAAAATAGCAAGTTGGTTTTTGTTCTATAGAAAGTTGTGTTCAGCAGTCTATTCATATGGCAGATAGAAACAAATTGCAAAGCTCGATTAAAATCTCAGAGGTAAACAAAGATGCGATGCTCACCAAACTTCTGGTCGAGGACCTTGACGAAGGGGGCGAGGCAGTTGGTGGTGCAGGAGGCGTTGCTGATGATGGGCTCATCGGGGTTGTACGTGTCGGCGTTGACGCCCACCACGTAGGTGGGGATGTCGCCTTTGCCCGGGGCGGTGATGAGCACCTTCTTGGCGCCGGCCTGGATGTGCTTCCCTGCTCCTTCTCTGTCCACGAACACTCCCGTCCCCTCGATCACCAAATCCACGCCCAGCTCCCTACAACCCGAACAGATTTAGTTGGATTCGAGATGCTACGCGGCGGGACTCGAGGGAAGTGTCATGGGCGTGCACGTACCCCCAGGGAAGGTCGAGGGGATTGCGGTTGGAGACGACCTTGATGACCTTGCCGTCGACGGAAATGGCGGACTCGCCCTCGGGCTTGACGTCGGCATCGAAGATGCCGAGGGTGGAGTCGTACTTGAGGAGGTGGGAGGCCTGCTTGATGCCTCCGGTGTCGTTGATCGCCACCACGTCCAGGGGCGAGTCCTTGCGCCCGTGCCAGCACCGCAGGAAGTTGCGCCCGATGCGGCCGAACCCATTGATCGCCACCTTTATCTTCGCCTCCGCCGCTCCCTTTCGGTACCCGCCACTGCTGCTCACCTGCGCCGCCCGCTCGACCACCCAGGGGTGAAGCAGCGCCACCCGAAGACCCCACAACCACGTCAGGCTTCCGGATAAGAGAAAGTGCATGTTCAGGGCCGAAACAGTCCAACGAAGATCTCATGTTTGGCCCAATGCACACTTTTGGATTTAGCCTATTGGTGTTTAAAGCCCATTAAAAGCCACGAGCAGCTCACCGCGGCGGTTCTAAAGGCGACGGTGGAGAGGAAGCCATCAGAGGAGTGGATCTTTCGCAAGGGAATGGAACAGGAAGCACTCCTCAGTCCGGAGAAGTCAGAGAACCCCTTGCCGCTCGCCTGCCGCCACAGCCAAACAGAACCACTATCAGTTGTCTACGCTTAACGTTAGAGCTGAAGCAAGAAGGGAGGACCCCACCTGAAGACAGGCATTGGCCGCCGTGAGAGTCGCCGAAGCCATGGGAACAGAGCGGGAGAACAGAAGCGGCAGCGGCAGCGGCGGCGGCGGCGGCGGCGGCGGCGGCAGCAACAGCACGAGAGCTTATAAGCGGGGAAGATAGGAAGAGAGGGCAGGTTGTGGTGCATGGACGCATGAGGGAATCGAGAGGCGAGGAGGAGATGATATTTTGGATAGCTCATCCGGCAATGTATGGATGGAAGAGCTCCTTCATCACATCACCGTAGACATGGGCTTCGGCTTCGCCTTGGAGCTTGATGATTGGTGGTAAGTATAGCTTCATTCCATGGTGGGATCGCATCATCATACTCCTCGGCTCTCCTTTTCTGGTGTGGTAATGTTAGTGATTATAAGATTTCCTTCATATTA
Source organism: Musa acuminata AAA Group (assembly GCF_036884655.1). Lineage (NCBI taxonomy): Eukaryota > Viridiplantae > Streptophyta > Magnoliopsida > Zingiberales > Musaceae > Musa > Musa acuminata. The sequence goes on along the minus strand of NC_088332.1, from coordinate 13,188,020 downwards.
ATTACTATAGATGTATAGTATTCATATATTAATTACAAAGGATAAATACAAACCAATTAAAATAGCAAGGTTATTACAATCCGACCCATTCAAAAAATTGATTCATAGATTTGGTGAATTTATAGTTAAACGGCTTAAGATTCTTAATTCTAAATTAGATCATCATAAGTTTTCTCACTTTCTATTTGGGGGTCGATAATTTGGTATTAGATTCAAATGAGATATACCAAGGCGGTAATTCTCAGCAAGTTTTGGGGGCACTAAGGTAATTTACTGAGCGATACCGCAAATATACTCTACCCGCTCTACCCTTATCATTCCTCGAAGCGAAAGCTGCGGCGTCGGCGTTCTCCTCCTCGCCCTCCCCCTCTTTCTTCCTTCGCGTAATTTCCTCTCCCCGTTGCAAAGGTAATTCCCGTGATCCATCATAAATCCACTCATGCCGCTAGGTTCATGTGCTTCCAGAAAACTCGGGGGTTCCTCGTCGATTAGGGTTTAGGGGTTTCTCCTGTTTCCCTCGATGTTCCAGTGGTATTTAGCCGTTCGGGAAAGATTAGGGTTTAGGGGTTTTACCTGTTACACTCGATGTTGCGGAGTACGTAGACATTCCGGAAATGATTCTGATCGGGCTTGAAATTTGGTTTTTGGTTTTGGTGGCATCCTTTCTTTTAGGGTTACTATTTTTGATGTCATCTTGTAGATGGGAGATCTATGCTGATCTTTATCTGTTCATTTATGATGCTTACTTTTTTGCTACCTCTGAGTACAAGCTCTATCGAGATGTTGGATCCTAGATGGTTGGTGCTCCTCTAATGACCATTCTATCTTGTGTATGGGCCTATTGCGGTAAAGCGTCTTTCGAGTTTATTGCGGCAGGTTCTTGATGATCCACCAAATTATTGTTTTTGCAACAGATATATGTCTTCAGCTTTTAGGCGTTGGCAGTGTATAAGAATAGTGAAGAGGTAGCAGCAGAGATCCTCGTCCTTTTGATCTAATAGGATGAAGCAAACGGAGTTGTTATGAATGTTATTCTTATAGAAAACTCATATATGAGCTGTTTATGACAACTCTGAAATCGCTAGTTAACATCCAGACCCTGTTGTGAATAAACATTACCTTCAAGTTGTCGATGTTGAGAGCTTTGAGATTCAGCAACTTGAGATTTGTGCCTTTCGGGTTAAGAATTTTTGGATGCAATGGTAGCGGACATCAGGCTTGGTTCATGAAAGGAGAATAGCAGAAAATCTGCAGCTGTCATCTGCAGAGTTGCATATTGCAATTGTGAACGTTTTGAGGACTAGGAAATAGACCAGTTGTCTTTCTTCCCTGTTACACGATATATCAACAGAATTAAACCCTTACGTTTTTTGATGTGCAGATTGTAGTATTTTTGGGCTATTTGGTGCCTGATATCTCGCACTCTGATAGTGATCTGTTATTATGAGATATCTGAAGACATCAGTCCTTGGTGAAAAAGATCCAAAACTTATCTCCTTTTATGCATATGGGACCTATCTGATGTGCCCATGCTCAACTGAGGTTTTATACATGTGAAATATCTAATCCTGTAAATAAAAAGCTACAATGGGATTTTGGTTATGGTTTACAAGAATTGGAGTTTGCTATGATAACTCTTCAAAATGTTGGAGAAACTCAATATTTGATGTAATTCCAAACGAAATTAAATAGATAGATTGCACATTTTGCCTTGTTGTGTTGTATCATTGCAGCTTTCATTAGTTATTTGCTTTTGTTTGCTGGTGCTAAGTACTAAAATCTTTTATCAGATTATAATGTTTTCACCTGTGCTTAACTACAGTACTTTCTAATTCCATTTGATGTTTCTTTCCTGTGCAGATGAATGTGGAGAAGCTTATGAAGATGGCTGGTGCTGTTCGCACTGGTGGAAAGGGCAGTATGCGCAGGTTCAAAATTGTTCTATTGCCTTCTTACGAATAATAGTGCCTTGATTAGTTGGTTGTTTATTGTTAAAATTGGAGGGTACAACTTTTGCAAATGTGTGATTTGTAATGTTAATTTTAGAGGTCAACTGGAGCACACACTATAAATGCCTTAATCTGATACCTGCATTTTGATCAGGAAGAAGAAGGCAGTTCACAAGACTACAACAACAGATGACAAAAGGCTGCAGAGCACACTGAAAAGAATAGGCGTTAATGCCATTCCTGCTATAGAAGAAGTGAATATTTTTAAGGATGATCTCGTTATTCAGTTCGTTAATCCGAAGGGTAAAGAACATCATATGCATAAAATGAAACACTAATATATATGCTAAAGGGGCTACTCATTTTTTTTCCTTTTCCTTTTTTTTGCAGTCCAAGCTTCTATTGCAGCCAATACATGGGTTGTCAGTGGCTCTCCTCAGACAAAAAGTATGTAATTTCATGAATAACTATCAGAATATTATGATCTTGAATAACAATGTTAACAATATAGTTTATAACAATTTGATTTTGGATTTTATTGAATTCCATACCTGGATTCTTGAGTTGATACATCTCATGCACTGCATTTTCTGTTTGACAGAACTTCAGGATGTGCTACCTGGGATCATTAACCAACTTGGTACTTTTACTTCCATAAGCTCTTATTTGCTGTTTAGTGCCCTTGTTAGTTTGGCCTCCATCATGATCTCTCTGTTATTGATAATCTGCTAATTTGCAAATGCACATGCACCATTGCTTCGAGATTTATTTCTCTCATGTCTAATCTTCCTGCATCATTTTGTTCCATGTTTACTTCCAAAATGTTGAGTGCTAAGGTTGTCAAATTTTTTTCATCTACTAACTCGTATGCCATCGGTTTTACTTTGTTTGCATTTGTTTACATGGAATTGGTGAATAGCTAATGCAATTACTGCTCTTGGTAGCTTGCACTTTTAAAGGTTTCATATTTTTATGATTGTTTTGTATTGTATGACTTACTGATGATATTACTTTGAACATTATGTTATTCCATCATGACCTTTTTGTCATTGCTAATCTTCTAATTTGCAAACGCATATGCACCAGAACTTCAATATTTATATATCTAATGTCTAATTTTGCCGCATCATTTTGTTCCATGTTTACTATGTTTACTTCCAAATCGTTGAATGATAAGGTTATCAAATTTTCTTCATCTACCAGCTCATTGTATGCAGTTGTTTCTACTTTGTTTGCATTTGTTTCAATGGAATTGGTAAATAGCCAATGAAATTACTGCTCTTTGTAGCTTGCATTTATAATGGTTATATATTTTTCTGATTGTTTTGTATTTTATGACTTACTGATGATATTCTTTTCTTCAGGCCCTGATAACTTAGAGAACCTGAAGAGGCTTGCAGAACACTTGCAGAAACAGGCACCTGGCACTGGTGCCGCAGCCAAACAGGATAATGATAATGATGATGATGATGATGTCCCAGAACTGGTGCCTGGGGAGACATTTGAAGCAGCTGCTGACGAAAATCAAGCTTCATAGAGAATATATTCACCCAGATAAATTCTGGCTCCTTTCACGCTGTTGTTTTCTCATTTTGGATCATCTGGATGGAAGTAGATTGTGCCATTTATGTTAAGTGGAGTACGAAAAAAGCAAATCGTCATTCGTTGCTTCAATAGAATGATGGACAAATACTTATTTTTGGATTGCACGCATGATATGCACCTGGGCCAGTTTATGAATTGCCCAGAGGCATTATAAACCTGTCTTATTGCTTACCAAGTTTCAGGTTCCTGACCGAGTCAAAAGACAGATCTTGATGTCTTATTACTCGTACAAGCAGTTCTTTCGGGTTGTTTTTTGGGTTTCATGGATCCTGATGTTGAGGTGGACATTGCAAGTGGTAAGTGCTTATGCTATTGTTTAGTTCTAGTTGATTGGCATGAATACCTGACTTTATCTGAAAGGTTATTATTCTGGAAATTTTTCTAAAATTATTTATTGCTATATCATCCATTTTAGATCTGCATAATTGAAGATAAGATTATATCTGATGAGTGGTTGAAGGTTTTCAGATCTACCTACTACTTTGAGGTAGGTGGAAAGCGACGACAAGCCTGATGCAGTCAGTTTTACGACTCTGGCAAATCGAGTACGTCACTTTTGGTCTACCAAACGACGTTAGTTGCGACTCCATAATCCAACATCTGACTCGAGATTTCTGACGTGGATTTTTATTTTGGATAGATTAAAATGGTTATTTCCCATATGATTTATAGATTAATATTGGATAATAAATAATATACGTGAATCTGAAGTGTCGACTACATGGACGGATTCTCCTTATTCAATTGAAACCCCGTCATAGATCCGATCTGAAAAGCTACAAGATCTATTACAATAATAATACGTACGTGAGATCCAAGAAACATCGAACCGTACTGGTACAGGCAAGATGACGAGCTCGGATTCAGAGTGGTCCGTAGGAATCTGAACTCCGTGGATGCCACGCAGGGCAATAAATACCGAATAAAACAGTGGTCAATGTATCTTCGGCCGTCTTTTGCCATTAATTTCTTCACCAACATAAGTCAGTCCACTTGTTTAGCCACCAACCCATTCCGTTGCACACCGTAATCCAAGATTTCTACCTAACATTTATTGGTCCAAAGCCATGCAATGATCATCCCCAAATCCCTCTTGACTTTTCCTTCTTCCCGTTCTGATTGATAATGCATGCCTTCACTGGAATGCGGTCTAATAACGTACAGGATAGTTTGGAATGGTCGTCCTAGATTTTACGGATAGATGTTAGAGATGGAGAATCAATCTCTTGATTCTTGATGGATGGATCATTCATTATATATTAACAATTTATAATGGAAAGATATTTTATTTCCAAACTTCATAAGGATATTTATGTCAAAAAAAAAGATTTTTATTTAATCATCTCTACAATTATTAATTGGTAATATGAATATGCGCATCTTATAATACAGACGTCGTCTCAGATCTCGGCGACGACATCTCTGTCCTTGCGTTCCGGCCTCGAAACTCTCCGCCGCCGCTTCCGCATTACCACCTTTGGTCTCCGCCGAGGCGGCTGTGGACGGCGTCACTATTTCGGGATGACGACGGGTGAGGCCACGACGGCGTCTCCGCGGCGGAGTTTCGCGTCCTCGGACCACCTCCGGCACGTGGAGTCGATGGCCCAGCTGCCCTCCGGAGCTGGCAAGATCTCCCACCTCAACGCCGTCATCCTCGGCGAGACCCTCGCCTCCGAGGAGAACGATCTCGTCTTCCCCTCCCAGGACTTTTCTCGTCAGGCTCTCGTCTCCTCCCCCGAACAGGTGCGTTCCGTGTCTTCAGAGCCCCTGATCTGAACTCTCGTGGAAGCAATGGAATCTTCAACAAAAGATCTGGCTTTTGTTGAAGATTCCATTGCTTCCATAAGAAAAGATTCCATTACTTGCAATGTTAGCCAATGTTGTTTTCTTCAATTGATTAATTTGCTTATGATCTCTGCATTGATTTCGTAAATCATTAGTATCGAAAAATGTATGAGCGGTCGATTCAAGATCCTGCCGGATTCTGGTCTGAGATCGCTTCCCAGTTCTACTGGAAGGAGAAATGGGATCCGGAGGTCTACAACGAGAACATTGATGTGAGGAAGGGGACCGTTAAGTTTGAGGTCGGTTGTTTAATGTGTAAGCTTGATCTATTCGAAATGATGATCTGCACAGGACGCTGAATTCGTGTAGTACTATCGCTGATCGCAGTGGTTCAAAGGAGCCAGTACGAACATAAGCTACAATGCTTTGGATCGGAACATTGAGGCAGGGAATGGTGGAAAAGTTGCTATCTACTGGGAAGGCAACGAACCTGGTGACGATGAGCAGCTAACATATGCTGAGCTGTTGGAGAAGGTTTGCCAGGTATGCTTCGACCCATTCCAAATTGAATTTAAAGAACCATGAGTTTTTGTTGTTTAATTGATCATATAATTATTCTGCGATAGCTTGCCAATTACTTGAAACATGTTGGCGTTCGCAAAGGAGACGCAGTGGTGATCTACCTCCCTATGCTGATGGAGTTGCTGATCTCAATGTTAGCGTGTGCCCGTATTGGTGCGGTCCACTCGGTAAGCTGGTGAATTTTCTTGTCAGATCTGTGTTGTCGAGATCAGATTTAACAAGTGAGATGTTTACAAGCTCTGCTCAGGTTGTATTTGCGGGCTTCTCTGCTGAATCCCTTGCACAAAGGATCATTGACTGCAAACCCAAGGTTGTAATAACATGTAATGCTGTGAGGAGAGGCCCCAAAGCCATCCATCTCAAAGACATAGTTGACAGCGCTATCAATGAATCTGTCAAAAGTGGAGTCCCTGTAGGTATGTTAGTTTTTGCAATGATCAGTTTTAACATATTATTGAACAATATGCATATATCATTGTAGACCATTGAATTATCTGCCTCTGAATGTAGGCAGTCCTTTTTCATCCTTGACGACTTACATTCATATTTGATTTTTATTTTTTAATTTATTTAATTTTCTTTTGATTTGTTTTTTATTTTTTGGATGATATATATGTGGAATATTAAATATATGCTAATCAACTAGTTTATGCAGAATTAGAGATAGACGGAGCACGACATTCTCACATTTTCTTAATGTTCACTAAACTTCTCCATATGAAATCATAAAGTTCACTTGTAGTATGATAAAACATCTTTACATGTCGCAGAACCGGATCTTTTTTCTATTGTCAGCTTTTTCTATCTACTTCTGCATTGTTCACATTTGAACGATCTGATTACTTCTTTTTTCCTCCTGGTTAAACAGGCCTGTGTTTGACTTTTGAAAACCAGTCAGCTATGAAGAGAGAAGATACGAAGTGGCAGGAGGGAAGAGATGTATGGTGGCAGGTTAGTCCAATAATTTGTTCAGTGCTGGCATATCGCAGATGGAACTTTTAGTTATATGATTGGATCTCTGCCGTTGAACACTAGCAATAGAACTAGTATCTTGATTACATCTTTAATTTGCATTAAATGTTGCAATATTCAGGATGTAGTCCCACAATTTCCGACAAAGTGTGCTGTGGAATGGGTTGATGCAGAAGATCCACTATTTCTCCTGTACACAAGTGGTAGCACTGGAAAACCAAAGGTTACAGATATTTCTTGATTTTATTTTTTTTATTAATTCTTTGATTGATAAGTGATGGATACTTATGCTTCAATATGCAGGGAGTTCTACATACAACTGGGGGATATATGGTATATACTGCAACAACATTTAAGTATGCATTCGACCATAAGCCATCAGATATATATTGGTATGCTGGTGTTTATGTGGTCACGGGTTGTTCCAGAATGTGTTTTAAGTCATTTCTGTAAAACTTACCTGTTCTGCAATGCCTTCATATCATTTATTCTCCAAACTCAGGTGCACTGCCGATTGTGGCTGGATAACAGGACACAGCTATGTTACATATGGCCCTCTTTTGAATGGAGCTACTGTTGTGGTATTTGAAGGGGTAACGATCTGAAAATGTCTCTTCCTTGAACATTAACAATGTTTAAATGTGCTTTCTGACAACAACATTCAGAATTCTGATTTTTATATTGTTACATTCAGCAAATTGACAGATAAATAAAACTCAACTTTTTTTTCCCTTGTCCTTCGTATATAATTTTGTAATAGATGTTTTGTTCGTCAGGATTCTTTTTCTTTTTTCATGTCAATAAAATATTTTTATCTTGGTAATACCTTGTGAATGATACCTGTAGGCCCCAAACTATCCCAACTCTGGACGATGTTGGGATATTGTTGATAAATACAAGGTGACATTATTTTACACAGCCCCAACGCTAGTGCGTTCCCTAATGCGTGAAGGTGATGAGGTATGAGTCTTCATATATTTCCTTCATAATCATTGCAGTTTTCTTGCCTAGTTTCAATTTGAACTGTTTCATCTCCTGTTCGCAATATATGCTGATATCTGCTTAGTTTCAGAATGTGAAGAATGATTTATGTTTTCAGCACCTGTTCCAGTGGATGCTACATTTGTCTCAAGTACACTAAAGATGTGCCTTGTCACATATCAAACAAGTTTCATCCCTTATGCATATCCTTGACTTGTTTGTGCATGCAATACAAACTACAGGTTCCTGAGGATTTCATTGGTTCTCATTTGAACAAGTCTTCCTTGCCAAGACCTCTCACCTTAAATTGTCTTATGGAATTCTTGGACCTTAAACCATTGCCATCTACTGTGCATGTGTTTCCTTGTAACATCCTGGCATTATTTCACCAGCACTATAGCTTTATAAATTGCATTCCAGAAGCCCTTCTTTGTTTAATTCACCTTCATGAGGCACACCTTTTCATGTGTATCCATTATTTAGTGATAGATTAAGGGGTTGTTTGGTTGTTAATCTTGTGGTGGGACATGAACTTATCCTGCAATAACCTGCCAAATAACCCTATCATAGTACTAGCCAAAGGCATATGTTTATCGGGTCAATTGTTGCTTTACTTATCGGGTTAATTGTTGTTGCCAACAAAATAACCTATTCTACCAAAATGATATAGTTAGCTCTTCCTTTAAATTGTCCATTCCTAATCTTGTTCGATGCAAAAAAGGTAATGCTTTTTTTTTTTCTGACGTACTTACAAAACAAAAAGAATGGTATAACTTTTCTTTTTTTGGTATGGAACAACATACTTAATCTCTTAATACATATTCCTCAAATAAACTGGCCCTAAGATGATATTATGGCTTACTTGGAGAGAGCTATGAATAACCAATTCTATTATCTGTTTATCAATTTTTATTGACCCCTCGGTGCTTTGATGCAGTACGTCACTCGCTACCATCGAAAATCCCTGCGTGTTCTTGGTAGTGTAGGGGAGCCAATTAATCCTAGTGCATGGAGGTTGCCTGACTGTTTTTAGGCTAGCTTTTTGCATTTTGCTTTTGCAATTTAACAACTTCCTTAAATGTTTTATATACATTTACTAGGTGGTTTTACAATGTTGTCGGGGATTCACGATGCCCTATATCAGATACCTGGTGGCAAACAGAAACTGGTGGCTTCATGGTAAGTGAATGCTCCATACCTGTGTCCATGGATTTGCTAATTGCAGTAGCTGTTTTGGTATAAAACATATGTGGTAGTTTGGGTTCAGTTCCTAATATTAAATGTTCTTGGTCAATCTACAATGTTTTATCTTGAATAATTTATATACAGATTACACCTTTGCCTGGTGCTTGGCCTCAGAAGCCTGGTTCTGCTACCTTTCCTTTCTTTGGAGTTCAGGTATGTGTTGATGTGACAATAATAAATTTTCATTCAGATATGTACTAATGCAAGCAACTTAAGGAAATACATGTTGTAAATGTGAAATATCTTTTTTAGTTTTCTAATACTGTGAGAAAGTACTGCAGCCAGTCATAGTTGATGAGAAAGGGAATGAGATAGAAGGTGAATGCAGTGGGTATCTTTGCATCAAGAAGTCATGGCCTGGTGCATTCCGTACACTTTATGGTGATCATGAGAGATATCAAACCACCTATTTTAAACCATTTGCTGGTTATTATTTTACTGGAGATGGATGCAGCAGGTTACTTTCTTCAGAGCATCAACTGATCCAAAGTTCCTCTTTCATATTCACCAATATACATTTAATAAATGATTTTGCATTCAAGATATTTCAACTCTGACAAAAGGTCTCTATGCAATGCAATTAAGGAAAACTTGGATTTTGATGATTATAATGTTTTGTTATCATGTTGATTTGTTAGGGACAAGGATGGCTACTTTTGGCTTACTGGAAGAGTTGATGATGTCATTAATGTGAGGTACTTTAAAACTAACACATCCTTACCATATTGTTACAGTGGGAGATATCTTCATCAAAGCATGACATATGTCGACATTTTGGTTATTGCTTGAATCTTGTGGGCTTGATAGATTATAGCACATCAATTCTTTGCAGTGGACATCGTATTGGCACCGCCGAGGTAGAATCTGCCCTGGTCTCACATCCCCACTGTGCAGAGGCTGCCGTAGTTGGTGTTGAACATGAGGTATGACAGTGCTGGCTGTACCACTCTAGACAGTAAGTATCGGTCATCTGTCAAATTTGATCCGATGACCTTCCTTGTTTTCAGATCAAAGGACAGAGCATTTATGCTTTTGTCAGTCTAGTGGAGGGTGTTTCTTACAGTGAAGGAATCCGGAAAAGCCTCATTTTGGCAGTCAGAAACCAGGTGTGTTTTGCTTAGAGATGTTAGTATCTTATCAAAGTTATCTGATTAACCAGGCATCTTAAATGAATTGGCTTGATTTTTCAGCTTTATGTCGTGTTTTAATCCAGCTCCAATAGTCTGGCTATAAGTATACAATATCATGATAAAGTACTAGTTTAGACCTACTGCTAGTGCATGTATCAAGTTAAAAAACTCTAGATTCAGATCTGTGCTCCATCCACTCAACTGCATGCCCTTGTTTGGCAAGGCAGGACCTCTTTCTCCTGGCTTAAATTTGTATTCAGTCTGATGTAGTAAAGAATCGCTGAACCATTATAATATATATGGTGACAGAGAGTTAAAAGCACAGAGATGAGGGAAGACACATAAGAAAGGGTCTTAATAATGTTGGCTATAAAAGTCATTTCTAGTCATTAATTTAACTTAAAAAGGATTCGGAGTCCTGTAGAGTATTTGGCTGATAGCTTGTGTTTGGAGTTTAAGCATGATTAAGTTATTTTATATATTCAGTATTTTTACCAATTGATGATGAAGTATCAAGTCTATTTCCTGATCATGGTATCAGTTGCTCTATAGAACATCCATTTTTTGTTTAGTTTGTAGAACTATACCGTTTTAGTTGTGGTTCAACAAGTAATTGTAATTCTACATTTTCTATCTTTGTTATGGAAGTTAAACCATTCTTTTAAATTTGGATTCTTAACTCTTCATTGCCATGGATGGAGTTCTGCAAGTATGACAAGGATCTCACAGACCTTTTCTGAAAAAAAGAGGATAATTTTTGGTGAATTAAGTGCCAGTATCAGCTTGTCATCGTTTTGCATCTTAGCGTATAAAGTAATGAGTTTGAAGTTCAAGTAAACAATAAATACTTGATTGCCTGTCTGATTGGCATTTTTAGAAGATTGTGCTTTACTATTCATTGGACAATGATAGCATCACGTTGTTCACTCAATTACATATGGATGTAGATCATCATCTTGGTAGAACTACTACATATCAATTTTGTAATGGATTATTGTGTTCGACACGAAAACGAGTGAGCTCATTTGTCCATTGTACTAACTAAAGGAATTCCTCTTCAGATCGGTGCATTTGCTGCCCCAGACAAAATTCACTGGGCACCCGCACTGCCAAAGACGAGGAGCGGAAAGATCATGAGAAGGATTCTACGGAAAATTGCATCCGGGCAGCTGGATGAGCTTGGAGATACCAGTACGCTTGCTGACCCCAACGTTGTGGACCAACTAATTGCACTCGGTGAATGCTAGTAAAAGATTCTGATGATGATCATCCATTTCCTAAATGTCGATACATTTGTGGCGTGGTTTTATGTGATTCTAGAAATTTATTTATGCCTATTTTTTCATGCCCGGCCGGGGTATTTCAACATAGTCAAGAGATGTGTGGGAGGGAGTCGTCAATTGGGCCAAGTGTGATTCATGGTTCTGATGTTTTAGTGCTAGAATAGTTTAGCTGTCTGTATGCTACTTCAAATCATTCCAAGCATCAATTCTGTCTATTCCAACATTTGATGAATCAATCAGTAAAAGTGTGGAACTCAGGTTTCCATGATTTGGATTCAGGTTTGCATGATGCCCTGCTGCCACGCTATTTTCTCTTTGATGGATCTGAAAAGGGGTACTATATGTCAGGAACTCAAACTGGTTTTACATGACCATATGATGACTGCATCGTATTATCCTGTTTCATAAACCTTGAATTAGATCAATGAGTCTTACTGACAAATATACTTTCAGGTTAGAATCCCTAAAAGAGATCAATACATAGCAGAAAAGATGGAGACCCATAACTCCTTCCTCTGACATTGGTATATACACATTACGTACTGCATGCACGCAAATCAGATTCTGTGGTCTGCAACTTAACCACCTTTTCGCATAATTGGTGAGTAAGCCTCTCCACCATTGCAGCAGTCTCTCGAGACATGCTTGTGACCTCCTCTGCACAGAGCAATCGATGAAGACGAGGCCACTACGTGCATGCCTCACCATAATCCTCCGCAATAGTTAGGAAATGCCAATGACCTTCAACTGTTTTGGAAACAGAGACATCAGAAGTTGTGTTTAGCATCAGTGGAAGGGTTCATCAGATTAGGTTTACTCACGAGATTGTTCTGAGGCTCCCTCCAGTAGAACCCCTGGATGAAAACTGGCAAGATGTTGCAACCTATTAGAAGGTAGACCATGAGCGCATGCATCCCCAACCATTCCATGGCCAACACTGGCCTCCTGTAGCCATAGACATCAACCTGTCGACATCGAGAATGTTGAAGTCTGAGCAGTGTCGCAGATGCATATGGCCATGTCAAAGAAGAAAAAGGTTATGGATGTCCAACCAGCAGATACACTGCAGTAAATAGCACTCCAGCAGCTCCAGCAGTGACGCATGTGTAACTTATTGTGTATAGAGGCTTGTTCATATGCATTCCTACAACAAAGATGAAAGCAAGACATGAACCAAATTGACGTGAAGAAGAAGAAGAAGGGGTAATCTGGTGGATACCGAATAAGTCCAATGAAAAGGCTAATGCTAACAGGCAGAAGGAAGGAACCATCCACTGGATAACTCTATCCTTGTGAACCTGCATTTAGTTCAAGAGTGTTGAACATTGACACACACAGTGATTCCTCATACAAGAACAGATTGAAGGGAAGACCATCCATCACCTTAAAATGTATGATAACATGCCCGAATTGCAATCCAATCAAGCAAGTAACAGTTGCCATTACAGAGCTGCAGCATTGACTTCGTTTTAGTTGCAGCAACACACCCAAAGAAAAGGCCAATAGGATGAATCTCCCGAATTGTCGGCAGTGAGGCAGAGAGATAGCTGACCTGAGTAGTCCTTCAGGATCAAAAGGAGCTCGGCACCATGAAGGAGCATCAGGTGGAGGTGGGCCACTATCTGGTGAATTTATGCTGCATTGCTGAAGACAAGAGGAAGAAACTACAAGGTTATGGAGGAACAAGAATCCATGGATTGATCAATGAAGTAGATCCGGTACTACAAGTGATACCTTTGTTCTCTCATAAACAGGACGTCTATGTAGATGTTGGATGCCAAAGATCCGACGGTCGATCATTCCCACCGCATTGCAGGCAGGTCCTGTGTCACCCCTAACTCCACATCTGACCTAATTTTCGTATATATCAATATCAATGGGAATGCAGAAACTTGATCAGAGTTGACAAAGTAAGAAATCATAGTGTTTGGGCATCAGTTGAGTAGAAATCAATGTGTGTGTGATGCAAGGCATTTGACTCACTGATAAGGATTTCGACATGGAGCCTCCCACTGCTATCTGATACTCCCAATCAGGTACATATAAGCCATACAGAAGAAGCATGTAAATGGTTGTAAGAATCAAAGCCATCAACCTATTCAGACACAAGAATGTTGCAATTAATCTCTGGTTAATGCCTCTCTCCATTCATCTCTCTCTATGTATCAGTTCCTTTCTTTTTCTTATTTTTAGTGAAGCATTTTTATGTCTGTTAAACACAAACTTCAACAGTTGCCATGATGTCATGATTGAAGAGTAATCTAGAAATGATGACAAAATACACTTGATAATTTCCCAAATTCAGAGTCATACATACAATTGCAATCGGTATCGCCTGATTAAGGAATATCCATTATCAACATTATCATCAGTTTTAAGCCAGATCTCACATATTGCTGCCAACAGATAGGCTATTGCTATTCTCTGCAAGAACAGACACTTAGCTGATCAGATAACCTGTAGAAACATAGAAGTTCATTAATCAAATAAATAATGTTTAGTAGATAATAATACAGCTCTTTAATATTTGCAACAGAGAGGATATAATCTTTAGCGTCCAATCAGCAGCTATCTTGTATAAACTCTTCAGGATCATTTGGGTTTGATGATTATGTATTCTTTGGTAGCATGATTGGAGCATATAGTGATTATTAGGTTGTGGATGATAATTTCTTGATCACAATTTATTCATAGTTTCACTTGCTGATAGGTCTAGCTGACTCTGAGAAGGACCTGATGACTACAAGAACTTCTGATCTCCATGAAACAGATGCAGTTATACATATCAGAAGAAAAATTAAGGCATTTTAGATTGAAATCAACATGAGAGTTTGTAGGCAAACTTAGAACTATAAGCTCTGTTACAAATCATCATAAAGCTGAATGACAACAATCTATGTAGCATATGCAAGCATCATTGTGGATATCCTACCTGTAGCACTCCCATCCATCTTATTCCCAAAAGATCAACTCCATAAGTTAAATTGTGAAGGCCATGAAGAAAGCCACCTAAGAAAGTTGTGACAGTTCAGTAAGCAACCAAATATGAATTTAAGATAACTGAGAAAGGAACCAAATTTCCTCTAGTAAATGCAGTAGGAAAAGCTAAAAGAGTTGCATACCTTGAATCAGAAGACCTACAACAAAGAGCTTCAATGCTCGAAATACCGATTTCCTGGTTGCTACAACTTTGTTTGTGACTCCCTGAGCACAAAGCAAGTGTAAATTGCATCTTTCTTGCATTGAAATCCTTAACACACTTCTATGAAAAGTGACAAATTCCGCAACGGGATGAAGCATTTCGACAAGCAATTAGGCCTACCTTGTGTGTAATTGCAAGTGCAACTCCAACTATAAACAAGAAAAATGGCATCACAAAATCAGCAAGGGCTACACCATCCCATGGAGAATGGTTGATGGAAGGGAAAAGTGCTCCAGCATCGTCTACAAATATCATGAGCTGCAGTAAATGATGTGTAAATTATTAAGAGGTGATGAGACTAAAAGAAAAAATAGTATAATATGAGTCAAATGTTATACTATATATCAAATATGCATTACTATTTCACTGTTCTCCTAATGATTTTTTTCCGTAAAGAAGACTGAGTTTGAGATCTTCAGATTTCGATGAACAGAGGCCACCGGGCACAGGTCAAAGTTTTTGGCACTACCACATGTCTTCTCAGTGGCAAATGTAGCAAACTCATTACTTCTGTTGTACTCATCTTCTTCGGGGATGCAACACATCAAGTCACGCAAAAGTACAGGGATGGGAGCCCCGGAGGCCTTAATGGCAAATCCTGGTTCTGCCATCAAAAGAGATATATGCTGTTTGCTAGAACAGAATGCTTCCACTCTCTACCTGCTCATACTTTCTCGGCCCACCGAAGGCGGGTGTGATGCTGTCCACTACAGTAGCTGCTATTCTTGGTGGATTGCTCGTATGGTCATACTGGTGATCGATCTCCTCCACCGTCGGAACTCATACGAACCTCCAGTGTTGTCAAATCCTAGTGGGACTCACCGCTACGTTAATCCGTTCCGGTTAAAAGATGGTGTCTGTCGGCGGCAGAAAACACCTGCAACATTGCAAGGAAGTGGGAAACGACGCTGGTGCATCGCAGTGCACTTTGCAGCAAGCAAACTACCGTGTCCGTGTGCATCTTTTCGGCCATTTCTCCGGAAGCAATGGATTCAAAGCAAAGTGACTATGACCTTTCAATGTTGTGATGAGATTTGAGTTTAGGATCTTACGATAAACTATCAAAATCATTATAAATTATTCCAACAAAGTATTCTGTAAAATCACAACGACATCTATCCATATTTTAATTTGGGAGAGGAATAATGGAGAATCCAAGCGAATAATTACAGAATCCTTTATTATCCCAATTATTGATTGGGAAAACACAGTTACTAAATATAAGACCGAAGAAAAAGGCGTGAGGGAATACAGCAATGCGGAGTGGACGGCTGACGTACCGCGACGGTGAGTCCCCGGAAGACGTCGAGGGAGACGAGGCGCTGCCCCTGCTTCTGGCCGGCGAACGCCTCATCCTTCCGCGACGCTCTCCGGTTGTACTTGACGCCGGCCTCCAGGTCGTCCTTGTCCTTGATGAGCTCGTACGTCCTCATCTCTCTTCGATGGATCGAGGAGCGTTGGAGACCTTCAGGTTCCTACTCGCGGCTTCTTCTGTGTGTGTCGGACGCCGTGGCCTGTCTTCTCCTCCTGCATGAAATCTCTCTCTCTCTCTCTCTCTCTCTCTCTCTCTCTCTCTCTTATATCTTCTTTGGCTTCGTTGGGAGGAACGGGAGATGCACCGGAAGATACAGGTCATTATACAGCATATACACACTATTTCATACGACACGTGACAATCACGTGAATACATATCGTATGGCATCGATGTTTCCATATACATACACGCACACAAATAGTGAAATTATTATCAAGTTGGGGATTATACTCATTTAGACCTTATAACCATTCTTAAAATAATTAATATTCGGATAAGAGATTCATTCATTTAATCTAATTAATATTTACTTAAGCGATTCATTCATTTTTTATTTTACATGCAGTAGTAAAAAATATATATGATAAAATAATTAATGTTAATGATATGAATAGAGATAAAGAAAAAATTAAAAATACCATAATAGAATATATAAATAAAAAATGTAACTATTATAAACGTAATTAAATATATATATTTATATATTTCAATGATTAATGATAAATGATTAATGTAGTCGATCCTAAATAATTAAGATATTATATATATATATATATATATATATATATATATATATATATATATATATATATTGTTGTTTTTGTTATAGATTCCCATTTCGGTGGGAGGAGATTGAAAGTTTCTCTCTTAATTGATCTATTAAATATCATGATAGTATAAAATTTGGTATTGTATATTGTAGCACCTAATGAGATTTAATGCATGAGATTACTTCAAACTATCAATTTTATTTGGATAAAGACTCACTCACACGATCGATCGATCGATCTCTCCTACCAAAGTGAATGGAAATGAATCAACCTTGAACTTAATGAAAAACTAGGTGATACAAGATAATGACACGTACAAATGATCAACACCTCACTAATATATGATGGACATATTATTTCTTAACATATCTATCACTCGATGGACACATCAATATTACTCGGTTGATGTTTCATTGTAATATGATAAATACCTCAATCATAATATGAATGATACATCAATGAATATTTTCAGTTAATGAATCAATGACACATCAATGAATCATCATCACTCTTGAGGTTGTCCCCTTTCCCATGGTTCCCTTGTTGTTCATCACAGGAATGAACAATGCAATCATAAGAATTGTGACAATGGATATCCATCTCTTTATCTCAACTAGAGAGTGGAGAGCCCTAAGAGATCGACGATGTACAACGAAACCAATAGCTTAAGAGTCACGACATATACTAAACAATTAAAGAATAAAAGAGAGTAAAATAGAAGTGAAGGTCGCCATGACACCGGTAAAGAAGAGTATGTGAGGGGTGGATATTTATAGTCTCCCTAATGCACCTTTCTCTTCGTCTTCCTTATCAACGTTCTCTTTAATGTTTAACATAAGCCGATGAAGTTATGATAATTAGATTGGTCCATGACGGCTTATTCTTCTTAGGACACAACCATATAAGGCGTAAGGAATTTCATGTTAAGAATTAATTCATAAATAATTATCTAAGGTAGTTATCATATTTTAGATAGTTTTAATCATATTCTAGGTAATTCTACCTAAGTGTAATCTATGGTCTAAGAAGTTATTTTTATAGGGGTGGTTCCTATACCTAACTTAATCATAGGTGACGAGATGATGAGATAGTAATTATTAGGTTCTATAAATAGGACCATGGTTCATGAAGAAAAGAAAAGGTATACACACTTAAAAATATTTTATAAGTATTTTTAATTTTATCGCTTGTTTAATATTACTTTAATTTTCTTGCTTGAAAGTATTTTCTTTCAATTGCATCATAAAATTCTATTTGTATCATTTTGTTGCTCCTCCATCTTCAATATGGTATCAGAGCCGAGTTTAATATGAATTGGGTAGTAATCCCATTACTCAACCCCTTCTTCCTATTTTTTTAGATAAATATTATAAAATTTGAAGTATAAAAATAAAAACACTATTCAAAACATAGGATTTTTTTAGGTTTAATAAAGAATGAATATATAGATCTTGATGAAGAAACTAGTTTGAGAGAGAATAAATAAAATGACTCAAAATGACTCAAAATCATTATTATTCATTTAATAAGCTATACACGAGACAATCTTCTCAAGAATTATAGTAATTACAACTTCAAGGCAAGCTTGATTAACACTTCAAAATGAATTTCAAGACTCAGCAAAAATGATTGTAGTAAAACTTTAAACTTTTTATTATGAATTTAAAATTTTGTTTATAGAAAACAATGAATCAATGTAATATTTTTTTTCTTGAGTGACTAAAATTATCAATCAAATAAAATCTTATGGTAATCATTTTCATAATCATATTATTGTTGTAAAAAAATAAAAAGTTTAACTCTAAAATTTAAATATATTATTACTGCAATTGAAGAGTCAAAATATTTGTCTATTTTTTCATTTGATATACTAATGGGTTTTGAAAGCACGTGAAGTAAAGCTGAATAGATCGCTGAGAAAAGTAAAGAAAAAATATTTTAGATTAAAGGGGAATCTTCTACTTCATTGATAAAAAAAATCAATAGAAAAAGAATGTGATAGCGGAGAATTTCTTATTAGAGAAAATAGAAGAAGAAGAGGAAGAGGAAGAGAAACTTTGATTGATATGATAAATAAAAGTAATCAAATTATAATCACAAAAATTACAAGAGTAGAATTTAATGCTACTATTATAACAAGTTTAGTCACATTAAAGTAAATTGCTAGAAAATAAAAAAAAAGTTATTTGGAGAAAAATAAAAAAATAGTAAGTTATTTATGACTCATTCATAAGTTAATGATATCTCAAATGATATTAAATTTTTGAATAGTGGATATTCTAATCATATATTAGATATAAGAATAATGTTTAGTGATATTGATAAAGCTCACAAGTTGAAAGTTAGACTTAGAGATAACAAACAAATCTAAGTAGAAGGAAAAGGAATAATTGAGCTGAAGACAAGTCAAGAGAAGGTAAAATACCTTAATAATATTTTTTTTATTCCGGTTTATCATATAACTAGTTGAGTGTTAGCCAATTGATAAATAATAGATATTCAATTATTTTTAATAATAATTCTTGTATTATTAAAAATAAAAAATCTGGTCTAATTATAGTAAGTGTTTGCATAATTCAAAACAATATATTTTTACTTGATGTTATTGAAAAGTATACTCTTATTGTAACTTAAAAGAATGAGTTTAATTTATGATATTTAAGATATAGATATTTTAACAGTAAGGGTTTAAGGTTGTTAAGTAAATATAACATAATTTTTGAATTATCCAAAATTAATATACTTGATATATGTAAAGGATGTATTTATGATAAATAAAACAAGAAACCATTTGTTATTGGAAAAGCATTAAAGTATCTAATTATCTTGAATTAATTTATGCTGATTTATATAAACCTATGAATAAAACATTATTAGGTAGAAATTGATATTTTATATTATTTACTAATGATTATAGCCGTATGAGTTAGGTATATTTTCTAAAATTAAAATATAAAATATTTAATTTTTTTTTAAAATTCAAGGCACTTGTGAAAAGACAAAATGATAGATGTATATGTTAGAAACAAGTTGGCACTAAGAGGGGGGGTGAATTAGTGCAGTAGTAAAAATTACGTCGATTAGAAAAACCTTCGTACGATAAAATCTGATTTCGATGAAAATTATTTTGAAAAGATCTTTAAATTAAAAGCATATAGAAGTGTAGTTGATGTAAAGCAAGGAAGACAGTTTGCAGTTAAGATAAATGGTAAAATAAAAATGCAAACTGATTTATAGTGGTTCGGTCGTCGTGACCTATATCCACTCCTCCGATTCCTCTTCCGTCAAGGCCACTGGCATCTACTATCAATCTTCCTTTAATAGGCGAAGATCAACCTCCTTCTAACACCCCTCTTCTCCTTTTACCGGGTTTACGAGACAACCCTTACAAGCACACACTCCTCCTAAACAGAATTCTAAACTTAGACTATAGGAGGGGATTTCTCTAGTTATTGCAATAGTGTTTTCTCACTTTTAAATACTCTGTGCTTATATTTGTTAACCAGGGATGAGAAGGGCATTTATAGGCTTCAAGTTGATTCAAACTTGAAGCCTAAAAAGGTCTCATCCCAAGTTTCCTGGGTACTAGCGGTACCACCGTTGTTCCTGGGCGGTACAACCGCTGTAGGATCTGGTACTAGGTGGTACCACCGCCAAGCAGGGGTGGTACCACCGTTGGCAGCATTGCTACCGGTGGTACCACTGCTCAGGAATCCTAGGGTGTTGTTCCCTAGGCGGTGCCACCGCCGGCCAAGGATTCAGCACCCTGGTTGGGCCTTGAATCCGGCCCAAACCAGTCTAACTTCGGTCCCAGTTGGCCCTTAACAGAGTTGATGGGATTACCTCCCAATCCCAACTATAATTATATGCTAACTATGATTCTTAAGACATATTGTAAGCAAGATAAGTCTGATTTCTTCCGGTGAGCTTCCGCCGATCTTTTCGGCGAACTTCCGACGATCTCTCGGCAATGACTTCCGACAAGCTCCTGAACTTCACGATGATCTTCTTGGAGAGTTTCGACGAGCTTCTTTGGCAAGCTCCTGGACTTCTCGGTTGGTTCCAGCAGAACTTTCAACGAACGTCCGAACTTCCGACGAACTCTAGAACTCCAAACGAAATCGCGTTCTTGACTCCGAGACTTCATTTTATATTATGCCTTGCTATCGTAGTTAATCCCGCACACACAAAAAGACACTTCGATCTAGACAATTATTGCTAAGCATGAATTATGTTGTCTGGCATGTCATTGGTCCATCGACGCTTCATCCGATTCTTCGGCGTATAATCCTCTCTTGCGGCCTATTGCCCAATTAGCCAATTGACCTCCGTAACTCTGATATCCTTGGCGCAATATCTGCTCTTCTTGGCCCGATGCCCAAATCAATGGCCCGAAGCCTTCTGTCGATACGTCGACCGATCCTTCGACCCGACGTCCAATCCTTTGACATATTTTCCTCCGGCTCAACATGATTCTTCATGCTTTAATTGTCTCTCCCTGGTCGAAGCATCCTATGTCACTCAAAACGCAGATTAAATCATAAACACTTATAAGTTGGTTCATCATCAAAATCTGAGATTCAATAGTATAAATATATATCGGATAGATAAAGGTGATAATTTTTTAATATATATATTTTTTCATAAAGAAAATGATATTAATAAGGAATTGACAATAACGTATACACTAAAGTATATGTGATGTTGTTAATTAACAACACCACATACACTTCGGATAGATAGAGATCATGAATTTTTATCTAATGAGTTTAATTTTTTTTGAAGAAAATGATATTTATTGGGAATTGATAGCACCACATATACTGAAGTAAAATAGTATAGTTAAATGTAAGAATTAGACTATCATTGAAATGATAAGAAGTTTACTTAAGGGAAGGTATCTTCTAAATCAGTTTTGGATATAACAATATTTTTTGTGTGGAATATTTTACTAATAAAGACTATTATGAATTGAACTCCTTTTGAAGCCTGATATTGAATGAAGTTATCTTGAGGTTCAAAGAAAAAAATAATAATTATATTGTCAACATCGAAAGCAGAATATATAGTTGCAACATCATTAGCTTATCAAGCAATAAGATTTAGAAGACTTGACGAAGGTTTCATCAAGAACAAAAAGAAGTAACTAAATATTTTGTGACAATAAAACTATACTTACAATGATAAAAGTCCAACCTTTCATAGGAGAGTAAAGTATATAGAGATATGCTATCATTTTATCTAGAATCTTGTAGTAAGTGGAGCTATAACAATGAAGTATTATAGCATAAATGAATAAGTTACATATATTCTCATTCGGTCTCTTCCACTTTAGAAATATATTTATTTTAGGTCTCAAATTGATGTATGTAACTATGAATCAAAGAAGAGTATTAAAGATTGATTCATAAGTAATTATCTTAAGTAGTTACTATATTTTAGGTAAGGTTTGCAATACTGATGTGTACTGCTCGGTATGGGCGATCCGACATTGGACCAGTATGCAGACCATCCTCTAGTGAGCGATACCATAATATAACTCTATATCGAGCGATATGAGTTTTGTACCATATGGTAATGATTGAAATATGATCGTTATCGACTTGTATTGATCGGTAACTATCGAATTTCTATTGTTACCGATCAAGGGACATGATAGCCCTATTTCAAATGATCAAATTAATTGTTTGAACTATAGGAAAGAGTTTTTAAATCCTTTCCGCCCCTCTCTTTTAATTCATATCAGTATCTCAATCTTTTCGGCTCTCTCAAACTCATTTTCACTCATATTTTTCTCTCATTCTTACATTTTTATTCTTTTAAACTCAATAAAGTTATAATTTATGGATTGGATCAAATTTGAGAGGAATAAGAGGAAGATCCCCTCTAGTTAGAACGTGATGGAAGGAGTCGGACAACATCAAGTCAGATTACTTGAGGAACTAAAGACACTCAACTATCACAATCATTCATCTAGTGTGCAAAGGAAAAGACAAAGGGGAAGATAGTAGCATCGACCGTACTATTGAAAAGAATCGAGTCAAGTGATGAAATATTTTATCAATCACATTCAACAACCTACTTAATTTATAGACATGACAGTAACGTGGACAGTAATACCTCAATCGACGATGGCAACGGTGCCGAGAAATCAATGGTCTCATCTACACAATTTAAGGGTAGTGCATAGACTGAGGAGTAGTATTTTATATATGTCATCAAAAATTTAAATCGTGGAACTCAAGAAGGTACACCAAGTTTATAAACATAAGGGAAAGAGGAAGGAATTATATGATTTTGAGTAGATACAACATAAACTATACGACGTAGACATTAAAATCCTATTCTAACTTATTTTTATAAAAATTATACTAAATTTATATTTATTTATAATTTAAAAATTCTATTCTATTTTTTCTATTTCTAAGTGTTTTGAAGGCTTTAAGCTTATTTTGAGCAGTAATTGAGCGGCGCTTGTACATTGGATCAAAATAGTAAATCTTGATTTTAGATATTTCTAAATATAATCTAAGTAGTTTTACCCAAGTGACTAGAAGTTCTTATCATAGGGTAGTTCCTATACCTAATTTAATTATGGATAAGAAAGTTATCAATAGGTTCATGATTCATGAAGTAAATATGTGTCCACCGGACAATATTTCATAAGTGCTCTTAATTTTATCTCTTGTTTGATATTATTTTGATTTTCTTATTTGATATTATTCTCTTTTAATTTAATTTATTTTTATAATTTTCTTGTTCTTTTTATCCCGTAGCATTGGATTGATTTCCTATACCTTGCAAAGAAGATATTAGGAGGAGTAAGAGAGAGATGGAGAGAATAGAGAGACTATGACCTTTTATGCAAGGTATGTAATACCGTATCGTACCGGTGTTTCGAGATTGGCTCGGTACGGTATGGTACCGGCGTATCAAGCGGTACACCAAGGCGTACCGAACGGTACACAAGGGCTTACTAAGTGATTTCCTTTTACTATAGCACTGTAGCACGGTCCACGTATCGATATGTCGTTGGATCGATACGTACCGCCCGTACCGGACGGTACCATTCTAAATTACATATCATGCTTTTATGTTTCTTACTGTTACTTTATAGGGATAGGAAGGAGTCCTCCAAAAAAAATTACTTTCTTTCGCATGTGATCTGGTCTATCTATAAGGTGAGACGAAGAGACACATTAGAAGATATATTACATGTGCTAATGCGTAAGAAGATTTGTGCTGGTGAGAGATGACAATAAGAATATCTACCAATCGGCTCATTAATATCTATATCTAATGTAATCTTATGAATTATTTTGTAAATATACAATAATATATCCATCATTTCTTTCTCATTCAGATGAAATATCTTATTTTTTTCTTAAAAAAATTATAATTTATGATCTTTAGTGGATCTTTCAACATGATTTGAACCAAACATTATTTAATATCTTCCGAAAGTAGATGATTCTTCATCTACTTCTCATATTCCATGAATAGCTAAGACGTCGAGGAAGATCCAAATACACACTATTATATATATGACATTTACGTGAATGATACTAATGATATGTTCATATTATGAAAGGAATTACTATATTTGAGAGGAACAAAAAGTACTCCTAAAATTAGAATGGAACAAAAAGTCTAACCGAGAGGACTGCTTACTAACTAAAAAAGAAGAAGAGAGATTTATCTTCTTGAATACTTGGCCAACTAGTTGATCATTGCATTTCCCTCTCTCTCTCTCTAAAGACAGAGAAATTATATACATCAAAATTAACCAAAAGTGTTCAAGTTTTATCAACAATGGTTTGCAGCAACCAAAGGGATTGAAGACTTCTATGGCAAACCTTCTCTAATGATAATTTGCGAATCATATTCAATAAACACTCATTTGAATCCATCTGAACCACCATTTGATGTCCATTAGACGGTGAATATCCAGCCAACATATTAATAAAACATAATCTTCTTGATAGAAAAAATATTCTCTCGTAATAACGATTCAACATGTGGTGTGGTAGTACACATGACAACACAATCGATTGAGAGGATAAGATTTGATCGATAGCTAGACCACATGGATATCAGTTCAAAATATTAGTCAAGGATTATTTCACTCATGCCTATATATGACAATGGGAGGAACATTGTATGAAATATTTTCTTCTAGTAACCTACTACAAAATGCTATTATGGATATGATAATCAAAGTTAATTATTATTTATTATATATACTCTACTATTGTTAGTTACTAACTTAAGCGTCGGAAGGATTGAGTTAGAAAATCCACTCAATTTCACTCTTCATGCAGTCAATTATGGAGTACATGCTCGCTTGAATCCACCTAAACTCTCATAGAGCATTTAAGCCATGTTATATATTAAGTTTCTTATTAAGTTTCTTCCACACATGGGCTCGAATCGAGTTGGGTTGATTCGAATATTGTCGACTTTATCTCTGTCATTTTAGTACTAACAGGGCCCATAAGGCCTTGGTTCCCCTGCTGCTGAGACATTGATAGGTATATTTAATCATATAACAATTGAGAAACAAAGAAACTAATGTCTTATAAGCACCCGCATCATCCTCTACTCTTAGAGGCACTTATTGGGAGTAACCTGAAATGATAAAATCATGTGAATTCACTTAAAATGGACAATTCGTCGCGAGCTCTTATATTAATGATTGCAAATGATAGACCTAGATAATAGTATAATGGTATATCGATGTCTCTCTCTAATTTTTTCTATTATGATAAGAGAAAAATTCTATTTCAAAACAATTTAGTTAGGTTGACCAAACCTAAATAAACTATTTCGTAAAAAAAAAAAAATGAAATAGAAAGAAGATCTTTAAGCCAAAAAGAAGAATTTATAGATTCAATATTGAAATATAAATAAAAAAATAATCGACGTAAGACACATTATTATGAACTTCTCTATATCCATTTAGAAAAATAAATTTTTAATCAATAAATTATATTATATAAACAATATAAACTTATGCCCAAATCTCTATTTACATTCTCTCGTATAACAAATCAGGAAGAATTTTTATATATAAATAAATTTATACAAAATTCATAAATGAGACTGTTCATAAAACATAATATGAAGTCAACTTATGAGTCTCAACAAAGTTTTATCATCAAATTCGAGTTTGGATCAACAAATTTGGTGGGAGAGTTCGAGTGATCCTATTCTCCCAACCTATTGGAGGAGCAACCCGATGCATTGGGACCCAAGAAGAAGATGTGGAGCGATCCAAGCACAACTACACCACTCAAAAACGAGTCAGTGCATGAAAGAGAACGAATAGATTAATGACGATCTAAAAAGCACAATGGCATTGCTACCATGGAGTCATTCAAAACCTTGATTTGCAAGAGCCCAAGGAAGCAAGGATGGTCCTAACATCCACCATCCATCACATGTTCTTAAGATTAAGAAATAGAAAGATAGAGAGGAAGAGTAGAGGGAATTTTGTGCAAGAGAGAAAGAGAGAGAGAGAGAGAGAGAGAGAGAGAGAGAGAGAGAGAGAGAGAGATATTTATTTTCCTCTTCACCGACGAACTCTTCTCTCTCTTGTTCTTTGTTTGTTTCTCTTGTGCCACAGCCTTCAAGCAGCTGATGTGGTTCCACATACGTGTTACAATGGGATTCTTCCCTTCCAAATCAATATGGAGGAACAGACATCTGCTTGCGGCGGTTCTCACGATTCCTTGTTCTTTGCTCTTCGGCGGCATCAACCAACTTACGTCGAAGAGCAAAGACCAAGGAACTGCGACAACCGCGGCAACCAGATGTCTATCTCCCCACATTGGTTTGCTGAAAGGGAAAGAACCCCAGGGTACCATCGATGCGTAGCCACACAGCTGAATGAGAGTTGTGCTTGGCAAACCATGGTCCTCCGTCTCGCCGCCTGAGAAGCGTGCGTGGGGGAGTAGTTAGTTCATCGGAGAGGGTTTCGCCATCGGGTGCTGGTGTCACTCCGCTCTCTATGTTGGCATCAATCTATGTAGTGTCATCAATCTGCCTTCCTCTTTCGTGTGCTTGCATTGATGTCTTTTGTGAGTGGTGAAACCGCCGTGCTTGGACTCATCCACGACTTCTTCTAGGGACCCAACCATGGACTAGGAAGACAAGGAATGCATGCATTGGGTTGCATTCCTGTACGCGCACCCTGCACCATCGATGAGCTCCTATGTCCCCGTCGCTCTTCCATGGACCGAAGGACGAGAGGAGATGGAGAGAGAAAGGACCGTCGGCCTTGATCTGTGCTCTTAGCTTGTGGCCTTCCCTACTATTTATAGGGACAACAGGAAGGAGCGAGCTGACGCGAGATCTCTCTCGCGTTCTTCGTCCCCTTCTTTTCTAACATATCTGAAAAGGTAAGAAAGCAGGAGGATATGGGGGAACACTCGAGAAGATATGATGTGTGTGAGTGAGGTATGCCATTAATAGCTACTACACATACGACGCAATATTGTGAAATTTAATATTAATATATATTCAATTTCTAATATATTCTAAGAAGACTTTGAAATAATTGGAATTATATTTGTCTTTTTCTTTTTTTTTCTTGGGTGACGAATATTGCACTATCAGCAACTATTAATTTGGGCTGTTGTTTATTGTAGTCGAGAGAACATACTACGGGCCATCTCTTCCGCTCAGGTCTCCCTCACATCGCCGTGAGACTCGAGAGGAAACATGGACATCAGGTTACCGCGGTTGAACTTGAGCCTCTTGGCCTCGTCCCTGGAGATACGATACGAGTTGATGAGCACCTCCACCGGCATGCCTCGGAAAACCGATGCCTTCCCGACGATCTGACTCACCATGGGATTGTCGTTGGTCTTGAACGACACCCACTCGTAATGCTCGCTCCGGGTCTTTGTTATCACCACGAACTGCTGTGGGATCACCAAAAGCTGACCTTGACGGAGCTCGCCATCGAAGACGGTCCGCCCTCCGTGCCCCACCACCTGCATCTGGCAGCTTCCATTTAGGGCGTACGCTATGCCGTGAGTGTTGATGTTCCAATACGGTGCGCCGACGGTGTTCTGCGGGCAGACAAAGTCACATTACTCGATCGACACTTTTGAGATCATATGCATCGAAGATGACCTTACCGGGCGGAGAGATCCCCTCACGGCACTCATTTGCATGAATCTTAGCACGGGGAACTTGCGACTGTTGAGTACGGTGATCCTTCCGGCGTTCGGATCGTATTGGTCAGAGAGCGTCGTGTCCCCGATGTTCTGCTTGTAATCCATCGTGCAGAATGCCTCTTCCAATCCATTCGATTCACGTCGCCTTATATCGTCGCCATCTTGTCTCTCCTGCTCTTCGTTCCTCTGTAATGGCTGTAGCAGCTGTAGCCCTCTGTCGACGCGGACTATCTCACCCCTTCCGTCGTCTGGATTCTGGATTTTCCTCACCACCTCCTTGTCGACGCCGAGCGCCTCCGCCAGTAGCTCAAGCTCGAAACCATTAAGGAGGCTGACCCCCTTTTGCTGTTCTAATATCTCTTCTGTATGTGCACCTTGTTGTGCTCGTCTCTCCCTTCCAGCCAGTAGAAACTGCCATTGAAGACGTGAAGAATATGTTTGCTCACCAAATTAGTATGCTCTGTATGTTGCAGTAGAGAATTGGTTGGTGGATTCATCAGGACTCTCACCCTGTGCTGACGATCCAACTGGTTAGCACTGCTGCTCGTGTAGGAGACCGTAATGGCTACGACAGGTGCTTCGCCATTGTTGTAGCACCAATGAGCGACTCCAGCGGGCAACGCGATGATGTCTCCCTCGTGAAAGGAATGGATCCTCTGGTGTTCGTCTCCCCCCTCCCGTTGCTGTTGGAACGATTGGTACGTCTCTGGGCAACCAGGTATCACTGTTCCGGCAATACCCCTTCCTGCATGCAGGGACCAGCGACGACGAACTGTCACACCATAGTCAAACAGGACGACTGATGATCAACACGACCGAGGTGATGATCGAGCCTTGCACGACGTAGACGAGGCTGGGGCATTGGAGTAGGAAGGCAAGAGAAGGCCCCTCGGCAGGATGGTACGGCGATGAACGGCGACACCCGCACACCGGAACTGCTCGTGGTTCTGGTCGACGTACTCCGTGAAGCCAGCTTCCGAGGGCACGCGCATCGTGGGCTCCAGAGCGCTAAGCCTCTCGATTCGGCATCGGCTCCCCCCCGGTTGCCCTGTTGTTTCTTGCTGCCCGAAGCCAAGCTGCGCCTGAGCGCTGTGGAGCAGGAGTAGTGACACGCAAAGAGGGAAAGAGAGCATGATGAGTGCAGAGCTTGCCATGCATCAGGGTGGGTGCGAGGAAGGTTCTTATAGTCTCCCGATGTGGTTGGTCACGCGCATCTCTGGAACGCTCGCTCGCTCGCTCGCGTGTCGCTGCACCAGCTCGAAGGGAGGCACAGGTGGCCCGGGTTGGAAGAAGGCGAGGACATATGTTGAGAGAGCCCAATCGCTTGCTGCGATGCAAACAGTGGGTTGGGACAGCGGCATGCAGTTGGATGGTAGCGGTGAAGTGGTGCTTGCGGTGGTCTTCAGCAGCTACAGTGCGTTGGGTTGCTTCCCTGCAGCACCCTGCACAGCGTTTGCACCCGTTAAAGAATGGAACCGATCCAGACGAGACCAGACCACAAAACCTCCACCTTTGAGTCGGCACATGGATTGCCACTGTAGAAAACCTGGCCATGGAATCAACAGCGGAAGAGCAGCCAAGTTGTATGTTGAAATGCCTCACCAACTCCCTTGTAAACTTGCAAGAAGAAACCTAGCCACCACTAAATCAAAGTAGCAAACCATGTTCTCCTATGAGGAAGAAACCATACACAATTCACCATAACTTCCAAGAGTCAATTCTTGCAAGCATCAAACAGAAGATATCTGCGCTTATAAGAGAGATTGAGGAGTGTCGTAATATTAATTTGAGCTCAAACAATTTCATAAACCCAATTCTCATGGGCCTCGAGATACACACACTAATGGTGAAGCAGCTTCAGTATCTGCTGGAGATCTGTGGGAAGGAACCAACCGTGGTGTGGACTTGCAACAATTAAGAAACAATACATTTCTGATGATAATGAAAAGCAAATATAAAAACGAAAAGAGAGGAAAAGAAGAACAATGATTCATGGAACATTGCTGTGATCAAAATGTACCAGAGGTCGGTTTAAGCAGATTGTAAGTACAACATATTGCACCCACATTAGCATTTCTTCAAAAAGATTAACATTGAGATAGTCAAATATGAACCAAATCTAACAGTGAAACTAGTGCCATATAATGGTTTTTGACAAACGAAATTTAACCATCCAGATGATGATTCAATATACGGCAAGAGGATGATGATATAACATAATGATGGAGAAAGGAAGAATAAAGTTCAAACAAGAAAAGAAAAAGAATCAAACATTGGAAGATGCAGAAGTGAACAAAAATCAGCTTTCAGAATAAAACGCCGCTTTGAGGCTTCAGTTCATAAGAAGATGATCCTTCAGCTTTCTGAACATTTGGATCATAACTATTTGAAAAGAATCCTGGAAATGCAAGGAAGGTATCGACCAAACGAAGCCAAACATTTCCCTCTGTCGGTTCGGGCAAAACAACAGTCTCCAAATTATTGCTGGAATTAAAGCATATAAATAAGTCACCGCCATTTGAATTTAACATGTCAAAGTTCTTTTCTGACTTCAGAGCCAAAGCCAAAAATTTGCATGTTGGGTCATCCCATTTTGGCTCAGATTGATTATTTCCAAACAAAACAATGTTTTCTACTTTAAGAAAGTGCTTGCTCTGAAAAATATCACCTCTTCGGATTCTAAGTGAACCCAGATATGCAATAAATTTTGTAATTTGCTTACTGAAGTCGGTTCCTAGGCTATCCCAATTGATAGGCTTCCTGTCATCATACAATGGAGAACCACCAGTGGAGTAGCCACACTCATCCCCCATATTTAGAACAGGAACACCGAGTGACACAAACAAGACAAACAAGAAATTCCGTATCTGCTTTAGACGTGTCTCATGGACAGTATTATTGTTTGTTGGACCTTCGTCGCCACAGTTCCAGCTTAATTCCGAAGCAAGCTCAGCAGTGCTGAATTTGACCAAATCAACAAGAGGAAGTCCAAAGTTCTTTGCGACAAAATTAAAAGAAAATGCTGGGCCCGCGGAAGAAAATAGATCACCACTGCCACAAAGTCTAGTAGCAAGATCGCTTAGGAGCCCTTCACCTCTCAAAAAGTTCTTTGCATCACTGCAAAATCTCATGTTCATCTCTGCCCATGCTTTCCAATGAGGAAATTGGATTTCCATGTATGACATGTCAAGCGGGGACCAGCAGTCTGCGACAATCTTTGTCCTTGAAAGTACCGGATCAAATGCTATAGCTTCCACCAAAGGTGGGCGAGATAAATGATCCCCATTCTGTCCTCTAGCCATTGAAGAAGAATTAATAAAGCAAAAGCCATCTACATGGAACTCGACTACCCAATGCCGGAGGCTGTCTATTATTAATTGCTGAACAATGGGGTTATTGCATTTCAGGAGACTATTGGTTCCTGATCCTACATTTTTGTCAACAATGCAATAGGAAGAACTATCAATACCTCGGAATGATATCACATGGGAGTCCGCATCTCCACCTTCAACACTGAGTACAAACAACCTCCATCAAGACCTCTATACATTCGGAATGTAGCGTCTTGATCATCCCCTTCAAAGAATTGATTGCTGAAGCAGCATTATGTTCACGTCCATATTCATCCATTAACGAGAAGAAATGATAGGGGAAGTAAGGGCCTTTGTTAACATCAAAGGGAAATATTGGCTCTAGCAGGATTGCATTGACACCAAGTTCTTTAAAATGCTCTACTTTCTCACTCACACCACCGAAAGTCCCAGCAACATCTTCTGGGAGACCGATCGAGTTATCTCTTGTGAACTGCCCCACATTTAATCTGTAAACCACGAGCTTCTCTGTTGGCAACCGCGGATGAACATCACCACTCCAGTCAAATATAGGTTCTATTTCCAAAGAACCAAGATACTTGGTTGGAGTCATTGTCTCACTCTGAACAGAAAGAAGATTTCGAACCATTTTGGCATACGGATCCAACAGCACATGCTGCATATCGAATCCACCTCTTTATCTACTGGTCCTTTGCAACGATAACCGTAGCTCACATAGTCCACGATGCTCTCCAACGAGACGTGCCAGATATCACCTGTACGATTGACATAAGGATCCAGTTCGATCTCTAAAGATGGAACCTCTGTTTTCCCTTCATACAGGCAGAGGAAAACGCTCTCAGCATTCCTCAAAAACAAAGAGAAATTGACCATTCCATCATCGGAAACAGAAGCACCCAAGGACGCAGGATATCCTGGGCCAAAACCCACAGGCACACAAAATCTTGTCTTTCTGTGCGTTTTAATCTCCGAGGCAACAACACCAGCATCAGAACACAAATGCAGCATAAATGATAGATAAAAGGGAGCCTTTGCTGAATCAAAATCCAGATCCAACATATACCTTCCAGAATAATTGCGAACGAAGGGCATTATGACGGCACCAATCCCCTTTTCGATGTCTGCAACTAGTGATCCCGGAGGATCAGATCTCGACATTTCATAGATCAGCACCAACTCGTCCTGGGAGACAGACAAAACCTCAATGTGCACAGAAAAGTTCACACCTACGGCTCCCACCACCACCACCTTCACAAGGTCCGCCTTTTCGGACCTGAACATGTAGGGGAATTCCCTCCCCTCGAGTACTTGAGCTTTGCCACTCGCCACCGCCATCGGCCGCGATTGTCGGAGTGAGATCGGGGAGGTTGCACGGACCACTGAATTAAGGCATGTTGGGGGACCAAAAGATGCGCCTTTCGGCGAGAATTTCCGGTTGCAACTGCACCGTCCGTGCGTCACCGCATTCCGCCGCTGCCAGATGACGCCATTATGTGGATGGCCGCGAGTCTTCGCCGCCGCACTCGGAAACCAAATGCTCGCCATAGAGCAGCCTTTCAGGCCTCCTGCTGTGAGAAATGAGTCTGATTCGGGATTAATCAATAAGGGAAAGCATTGGGTGGCGGGGAGGGTGTGGGGAAGGGGTTTTACGTGGCTCTTTCGGAGGACGGAGATGGAGGCGAAGCGAAACGGTCTGAGGGACGGGAGATGGTGAAGGCAACAAAGCAGGAGGAGGAGGGATATGTTTGACGGAGACTGCTTTGCTCTCTCGTTCACAAAATAAGAATCTGGATTTTCTTTTATTTAAGAAGAGGATGGGGATGATTCGAAGGAGGAAGACAACGCACCTGGGAATCACGTGAACGAAGGGTGGTCGTTTCGTCGGTGGGACCCACAAGGTCGAGGATCACGTGTCTGTCTCACGACAGGGAGCCTTTTCCCATCGGCTCGCAGGAACACCACGGACCAGTAGAGGGCTACACTCATATCTAATTCCCTGTTCCCTGTCCGCAACCACCTCTCGATCGCGCAGGCCCCGCCACGAGTAGATAGCATAATATATCATATACCAACGGCTTATATATTTCTTCCCAATGAAAATACGATTCAAGTTGGATTACGTTTGCCATCACAGACATTCTCAACAACAATATATAGCAATCTTGGCAAGAATCGAAAGCAAAACCTGAGCAACTTGTTTATATCTTGACCTCACCATATGCAGAGAAATAGCTAGTGCAAGAAGTCCGTCAATCCTCACATAAAATAAAAGCATCGATTCTTCCCAAAGCAAAAAGAGAGAAAGAGAGAGGAACGATCCAAAAAGGATCATACTAAGATATTCCGGCAAAACCCAAGAATTATAAAGGGAGCATCTCTCACAAAGTAGTTCCAATGACCATCATGTTCTCTTGTAAGCAAACTAACTATGGGAGTCCAGTAGTGGGACTTAGCAGAGCTAGACTTTCATCAGTGAGCACCCTTGGTCCACTCCCAAGCCTGGTGCAGATGAAATAGCTGACCTTGCCGGGGAACTTTTGAGATGGATATTTGTCCTTGCTCTCAGGTGGTGGTGGCAGGGCTTCAACATCTTTCATGGACTGTAGACCAGCTTCATGCAGAATTGATTTGTCTCCTATTACATAACTGCAAGGAAGATACGCGATTAAATTTGACATCAGATCAAACCAATGTATCGGTGTTGCAGAACCTGAAAACCCAGTGACCTAGTCAATTCATTGTCTGCTGTTGGCGGGAAGCAGAATAGCAGGCGCTGAAGCAGAAGACCAGCGGATTTTCTGTTTGGTGCAATCAAGACGGCGTTGGGCCCCGCGTCGAAAGTGTAGGCTGCCTGAAATTTAGCCATCTCATAAAACATCAAGCTTTGATGAATTGGCACGCATGTAGCTTCTGTATCATACTTATTATTCTCTGAGATTTAATGCAATGTGCAAAGACGATATAGCGATAGTGAGAGATCAGTGGAGAAGTGATTTCCAGATGGCCTTACATAGGCCACCTTAACCCTTTTTTAAGAGACAAAGATGATTTTCTTACTTGATTAAACTTTCAAATTTCCTCAAGATATTTAGACTAAATTTAAGCAACATTCCTATTTAATTTAAGCCATCTTTGAAGAACCTAAGACGTGGGGATCATGTCAGAGTCTTAAAGATTCACTTTCAGATATATACTTTCTTATATTAACTTAACTTCTTTGGTTCCATGCTTGTGAAAAAACCAGTGTTACTCTAATTTCAGATCCCTTAGTCGTAAGTTCCTGAATAAATTCAATTAGATTCTAATATTCGTATCCTTTTAAGTAGAAAAATTGTTTATAATACAATATGACTTGGTCTTTCCACATTTAAGTAGTTTTACCTATTCTGAGACAAAATCTCCACAAATCCTCAATTTTTGAGTGATTTAATATTTAAAAATTTAGCCACCATCCTTCCATGTCCTAAAGCATGAACAATTAAGAGATTTGACTTCCTTAGTTGTGGTGCTTACTTTTCATAATTATCCTCCTTCCCTGTACTTTCCTATCTCTTATTCCCTTTTTCTTTCTCTTTTGCATGTTTTGAAATGTTAGGATTGAGAACATCATCCTTCAGAAGTCTGACAAGTGTTCCTCTTCTCACTTTATCAAAGACCCTACCCTATCCCTTATTCCCTTTTTTTTTTTCTCTTTTGCATCTTTTGAAATGTTAGGATTGAGAACATCATCCTTCAGAAGTCTGACAAGAGTTCCTCCTCTCACTTTATCAAAGACCCTATCTATTTCCAGATTTCATGAATGCAGAAGTCAATTTAGGATGGCTTCAGTCTGATAGAAACAATGTTCTCGTAATCATTTAATTCTTTTGAAACTAGGATACAGCTTATCATTAATTGCTACAGCACTTGAAATCAACATCTAGTTACTCACTTTTTTTAACAAGCAAATCCATCCATGTACAGATGCAAAACTTAAGTATCTAGCAGTAATTGTCAATAAAAAACGAAACTAACTAACAAAAATCAGGAACCAAAACATTTTTGTGCTCTGGTTAATCCAAATAGATGGTAGAACTTTATATTCAATTGTTTAGTGTTCATCATAGATCTCCCATGTAATTGCACGTGCATACCTGTGGTGTTCCTTCAGACCTGTTCCATCTTTCAACAAGACTGATTATCCTGAGATATGATTGATGCAAAACAGTCAGTCACAGTTAGTGCCAAGAAAATATAACTTAAATCACATATGACTATGCTTTCAATGGTGTTATCATTCAAATATAAATTGAGTATGAATGGTTTATCTTTATGGTAGAGAAGATCATGCCTGTGTGATGTATCATTCATGTAGAATATAGGGGGGCTAGTATCCAAGCAAACAGCATGAAACTGATTACTGTCTGCACAAGTCAACCTAGCAAAAGATGCAAAATCACGATTTCTGATAGAGTCTTCCATCTGCAAAATACGACCTGGGACAACAGTCTAGAATAGACAACAAAAGATTGTAAGTTGGCACTAATTCTTCTTGAACAAGTTGCAAAATATTGATGTCAGACTCGGGAAATAGTTGTACGAGCTCTAATAAGAATAAACACTTAACAATAAGGACAGCAAGTAATCTCAGCTGACATGCTACAAGAACTTTTAGTAACTGAACATAAAAAAGATGCAATTTTATCAATTGACTGACAAAAAGAATTAACTATAAAAAGACTAGTTCCATCAATTGACTGAAGAAGAGATTTAACTACAAAGAGAGTGCAAGGGAATGAAGTGTAACAAAACCTGGGCTCTATGTTGTAAGAGCGGACTTGTCTCAACACTGTCACGCATGCCAGTGGTGCTACTAGTTTCCTTCTGCTTTGAACTCACCTGGATTTGTGTTTAACAAAATGAGATATATATACTTGGCAAAACTGCACCCAGAGTGAAAAGCTGTAATTGGCGCATTCAACTTATTTTATGAATTGATGATTGTTCAGGGTCACCACTGCAGTCAAATTAAATGACAAATAATTTACCAGACTTACTAAGCTATACAAAATAAGACGAGCCAACAAGTGCCATTGTTCAGTATATTTATTTTAGTCATAATATGTTAGCATGTTTCATATTTCTGCAAAAGTATCAAATTATTGAACAGGCAT
Source organism: Musa acuminata AAA Group (assembly GCF_036884655.1). Lineage (NCBI taxonomy): Eukaryota > Viridiplantae > Streptophyta > Magnoliopsida > Zingiberales > Musaceae > Musa > Musa acuminata. The sequence goes on along the minus strand of NC_088332.1, from coordinate 13,151,533 downwards.
ATTCTGGCAAAATAATTTGCTCAAATCTATGTTTGTCCATATCATAAAAGGTTACAAGTTTGATGTAATTTCTCAACATAATGATAACGGAAATATTATGATATAGCATAAAATCTTTCAAAAATGAAAAAAGGGTGTTTCTTACCTTTGTTATCCTTCCTCAAAACATCAACTGAACAACAAATTAAATTTCAAATGTAATATAGTGAACAAAATCAACGTCCTTCAAAAAATAACTAGGCAAAGAAAGGATCCATAGTCCATAATGTATCCAACAAAAGAAAATTACCCTTAGAGAGTTTTCAAGGATATATAAAGTAAAATTTTTGGTTCTGGATGTTCAGAGATGGGAGAAGAAAGCTAGTAGCCCTAATAATCATATCTGAGTATCTGGAGAAATATTTTATTGGCTCTAGAAGACTCTGCAGCAATATATATCACAAGTATATAAAAAATTACCAAAGATGACCAAACTCATATCAGTGACCACTGTCTCACTATATGTTCTGAGTAGAAAAAAATGAGCTTGTGTATGAAAGAAGTCAAGCTTGTCCTCCATGAAAGAACAGATGTACACAATAACTACTTAAAAAAAGGTCTATCACCAAAGACTAAGATAATAAAAACATTTATCAATTCATGATGTCATTGATGTACGGTGACCACATACCACTGCTATGATAATAACAAGGTCATTCCAATGTGATTCTGAAGCAAGCTGAACTGCAATGCTGTCACTTCCACAGGCATCCTGATAATCAGCAAGATTAATTAATAATCATTAACCGTGCCTCTGGAACTATATATAGTGCTTTCAGGTTATATATGTTCTTTTCATAGTGTAAACTTACCTTACCCATGGTCCATTTGACAAAACCACCATACATACTGCGACATGCACTGCCTGACCCTTGCCTACATATGAGAATGTTACTTCAATTGGGATTCACTTATAGGTAGTAATATTATATGGTTAACCGCAGTGATTTATGAGACGATGCCTAAAAATATCAGTGTCTGACAAGTGGGATCAAAGAGAGTTAAAAGTGCAGAGTGAAAGGGCATGATTGTACAATGTAAGTGCAAGACACATTATTTCATCAGAATAAACACGCAGTTGAAGTAATATGCACAGACCTCGCAATGGATGAAAGCTTTCCACAATCTTCCTTCACATTCATTAGCTTTGCTAGAGTGAAAACTGTGAAGAAAAACACTCTATAAGATGATATCATGCAGATTATTTCATACAGTTTTTTGTCAGTATAACGAAACCAATACCGACTTATTAAGTGACAAAACTAGCTACAAAAAGTTAACAAATTTTATCAAAATGGGGCGTCGTAAGAATATCAGTCATGCAATATCCTTATTAAGAATATTAGTCATTTCTTATTAAGTAAGAAATGTTTAACTCTCGTGTACAAGGATCAAATACGACCAGTACTAACCAAAACAAGCAAGGCCAGCAGCCGAAGACGCCAATCCTGCAGCTGTGGGGAAATTGTTATAGGAAGCAATGTGGACATGCAATTTCTGCCAATCATCCTTCCGGATACGGATACCCTTCTTCTCATCCTCGACATCATCGGCAAGTTTCCTGATTTCCCTCAAACAGCTCTGGAATCTATCTCCAGAGAGTGGAATCTCCTACAGAAACCCGTAAATTTCAGACATCGAGCCAAACAAACACTATCGATGTACCAAAACGACCTTAATCTTCTTACCCTCAAAACCCCAAAAAGAAGGCGATCCATCGAAACCCAAAAAAATAAAGCAAACAAGAAAACACAGAAGCATAGGATCCGATCTACCTTGCCATTGAGCCACATCCGATCTCTGTCGAAGGTAGGGCTAACGACGACGGTGGTGGTGGCGGAGAGATGGTCAGGATCGAGGGTGACACTGATGCTGTCGTTGACGGGGAGGATGAGGGCCTCGTCGCGCTTCCCCCAATACTTGATCACCGCGATGTTGGTGGGAGTTCTTCCGGTCGCCGTCAGAATCCTGCTCTCGGTTCCCGACACCATCTCAACACCTTGGAACTACCTTGGTGGCACCATAGGGGATGGGGCTTCGGTATAGTGTCGGGAGTTGAACAATCTTTCGCAAGTTCGCACGTTACCTTGACGAGAACTTGTTGTCGCGCCCGGCACCCGGTGAGCAGTTGTTTGTGGACTTGCAGCTGTTCGTTCAACCTTCTAAAGTCCTTGTTTTCCTCCTCTCTCTCTTTTCTCTTGTGCAATGCAGGTGTTGCTTCCTCCCGCATTCAGTGCCCTTGTGAGCATGGTCACCCTGGAAGTGAGTTCCGCCACAACTTCGTGCAGATGTTGCACGGAGTCTTTGGTGTCGTCTGACAGTCGGTCAACTAGGGCCTCTACCTTGTCGATCTGGGATTCAACTTCTTCTGGTGAGCTCTCTACCCCAGAAAGCCTTCGTTGGCCATAGTAGAGTTCCTCCAAGCTCGCTCCAAGAACATCTAAGCGAGTTTGTGAGTCTCTCCTTATGGCTCCTTTTCCCAGTTGGCGCTCCAGATTGCACCTCCTCCGCTCGCGGAGAGTAGCCAACTTCTCGCTCATCATGTTCGTTGCCGCGCTCCTCTTGAGCGGCACCAACAGTATGAGAGTGAGTATGCACTTGCAGCCCACCTGCGACTGCTTGGGGCAAGGGTCAGACATGCCCCGTCTTGCTTGATTCGCCATGATGCTTTTCCATGGCGAAATTGCAAAGGTCCTTCGTTGCTTGCTCGAATTGCTTGCCCGCTCTGATACCACAATGTCACTGACTTAGTTGGAATTGCCTAAGCCGTGAAGCACCCTTGTGGCCAAGATGTAAACTTAGCTTGAGTTGCCTAAGTCGCGAAACGCCCTTGTGCCAACTTCTCGGACTTAGCTGGGATTGCCTAAGTCATGATGCGCCCTTGCGATATGCGTCCGCAAAGGTCAGCCAATTTACAACCTCACTCAGGTCCCGAAGGACCTGTAAAAGAGAAAGTTGATTAGTTCGAAGAATGAGCGACGGACAAGTCCAGACGTCTCGCGGAAAGGGAAGCTTTACAAGCAATTCAGCGAGCACTTGCGTGCATGAGAGAAAACAGAGAAAAGAGGAAAAACAAGGACATTAGAAGGTTGAACGAACAGATGCAAGTCCACAAACAGCTGTTCACCGGGTGTTGGGCGCGAAGACAAGTCCCTGTCAAGTTAACGTACGAATTTATGAAAGATTGTTCAACGCCCGACACTATATCGAAGCCCCATCCCCCATGGTGCCACCCGGGTGGTTCCAGGGTGCTGAGATGGCTGACGTTTCGCGTTCAGCAACGGGCTGCAGAAAATAGCCCGTGGGACGCGAAAATGGAGCCATTTAGGGGTTGTTTCGCTAGGCGCAGTGAGCGGTTGCACTGTAACGCTGCAACCTGTTCGAACTTACATTTTTACAAGCAAAAGCACACAAAACTATGGCAAAACATGCTGCTAAGAATCCGTACATATATGCAAAAGTGACGAATGGTTCATTGAACGAAGTTGCTGTGGGTGCGCGAAGACAGTTCGTGACAATACGAATCCAACAGCACATGCTGCATATCAAATCCACCTCTTTTCTCTACTGGTCCTTTTCAACGATAACCGTAGCTCACATAGTCCACGATGCTCTCCATCGAGACGTGCCAGATATCACCTATATGATTGACATAAGGATCCAATTCGATCTCTAAAGACGGAACCTCTGTTTTCCCTTCATACAAGCAGAGGACAACGCTCTCAACATTCCTCGAAAACAAAGAGAAATTGACCATTCCATCATCGAAAACAGAAGCACCCAAGGACGAAGGATATCCTGGGCCTAAACCCACAGGCACACAAAATCTTGTCTTTCTGTGCGTTTTAATCTCCGAGGCAACAACTCCAGCATCAGAACACAAATGCAGCATAAATGATAGATAAAAGGGAGCCTTTGCTGAATCAAAATCCAGATCCAACGTATACCTTCCAGAAGAATTGCGAACGAAGGGCATTATGACGGCACCAATCCCATTTTCAATAAATACTGTGTTATGTTATGAGATATTTTAGTTTGTTGCTTCTTGGTAACAATTGTAACATTTAGTACATCATCAGATTTTTGTTTGCAACAATGCTGGGTTGCCTTTTATTCTTCTAGCTTCAACAAAATTACTTTTTAATTTTTCATCGAATTCCAAATAGTTGACACTGTTAGTAAACTTTTGAGCTATATTTGATCTTGTCCAATTCTTTCTAAACAGTAGATTATGGGTCCCAAACCAAGGCTTAGTTTTAAACTGCTGAATATGTCATTATGAGCATTGACAGTCCATTAGAGCCAAACTTTGTAGTTCAGATTTATTGACACTTGAAATCCTTAGACAATCATTTTGGACTGTAACTATTATTGGCCTTGGTGGGTTTAACTGATTACTCTGTGGACTATATGGCTTGGCACTTTTAATTGATCAACTAGACAAGATTTAGTCAACATCCAGAGATAATTTTGGCAACACTATAGTTTTGTGGAAGATCCATTTAGCTGCCTTCTCTAGAATAGATATTATGCTTATGGGGTATTCTTCTGTATTTAATCTGGATGTCTTCTCTGTTACACTTGCTCTCTAGTCAATTCATAGTATTCTCAGATTAGTCAAGGGACTCCCAAGTATGGGCCAGGTTTCCTGAATTTCATATATGATGTTGTCTCGGCATAATATGGTCCAAGTTTTCCATCATAATGACCTAATTATCTTCTTGAATAAGATTTCTTTTAACTTCTTGTACTTCTAAAGTGGAAACTAACTCATAATCTGAGTTATGCTTGAACTACCAATAGCATGTAGAATAAAGCTCTCTACATGGTTCATGACTATTAGTAAAACAACAGTTTCCATTGGTGTTTAAATACTTGTTTTCGTTATTATGATTGCACTGTTGCTCCTCCTAATCTTTGGTTGAGCATGTCAAATAGGAACCAAATCTAACTGTAAAACTAGTGCCATATAACGGTTTTTGACAAACGAAATTTAACTATCCAAATGATGATTCAATAAACAGCAAGAGGATGATGATAGAACATAATGATGGAGAAAGGAAGAATCATGTTTTGCAAAATATACTATTAAGAAAGTTCAAACAAGAAGGGAAAAAGAATCAAACATTGGAAGTGAACAAAAATCAGTTTTCAGAATAAAACCATGCAGCTTTGAATTAAACACTGAAGTTTGGAATATGCTACTGATAAAGAAGAGCCTTAAGAAAATAGTTGGTTGTGTGGTAACACATAAAAATATCGACATATCATAAGATGTATTGCAAAAATCATACATTAAGAGACTGTACAAAAACAAGCATGCGAAATAAAATGGTTTAGAAAATTTTGCACTTATTCAGTGCTAACAGAAAGGATACTTCATTTTATTGATAACAGGAGACAATAGATACAGCAAGAAACTCCTGCCGTTATATAAGACAATAAGGCACAAAGTTCAATCCACAGTGGCTTCAAATAAGGCACAACTATGAGGCTTCAGTTCATAAGAAGATGATCCTTCAGCCTTCTGAACATTTGGATCACAACTATTTGAAAAGATTCCTGGAAATGCAAGGGAGGTATCGACCAAACGAAGCCAAACATTTCCCTCTGGCTGTTCGGGCAAAACAACAGTCTCTAAATTATTGCTGGCGTTAAAGCATATAAACAAGTCACCGCAGTTTGAATTTGACATGTCAAAGTTCTTTTCTGACTTCAGAGCCAAAGCCAAAAACTTGCATGTTGGGTCATCCCACTTTGGCTCAGATTGATTACTTCCAAACCAAACAATGTTTTCTACTTTAAGAAAGTGCTTGCTCTGAAAAATATCACCTCTTCGGATTCTAAGTGAACCTAGATATGCAATAAATTTTGTAATTTGCTTACTGAAGCCTGTTCCTAGGCTATCCCAATTGATAGGCTTCCTGTCATCATACAATGGAGAACCACCAGTGGAGTAGCCACACTCATCCCCCATATTTAGAACAGGAACACCGAGTGACACAAACAAGACAAACAAGAAATTCCGTATCTGCTTAAGACGTGTCTCAAGGACAGTATTATTGTTTGTTGGACCTTCGTCGCCACAGTTCCAGCTTAATTCCGAAGCAAGCTCAGCAGTACTGAAGCTGACCAAATCAACAAGAGGAAGTCCAAAGTTCTTTGTCACAAAATTAAAAGAAAATGCTGGGCCCCTGGAAGAAAATAGATCACCACTGCCACAAAGTCTAGTAGCAAGATCGCTTAGGAGCCCTTCACCTCTCAAAAAGTTCCTTACATCACTGCAAAATCTCATGTTCATCTCTGCCCATGCTTTCCAATGAGGAAATTGGATTTCCATGTATGACATGTCAAGCGGGGACCAGCAGTCTGCGACAATCTTTGTCCTAGAAAGTACTGGATCAAATGCTATAGCTTCCACCAAAGGTGGGCGAGATAAATGATCCCCATTCTGTCCTCTAGCCATTGAAGAAGAATTAATAAAGCAAAAGCCATCTACATGGAACTCGACCACCCAATGCCGGAGGCTGTCTATTATTAATTGCTGGACAATGGGGTTATTGCATTTCAGTAGACTATTGGTTCCTGATCCAACATTCTTGTCAACAATGTAATAGGAAGAACTATCAATACCTCGGAATGATATCACATGGGAGTCCGCATCTCCACCTTCAGCACTATGAGTAAAAACAACCTCCATCAAGACCTCTATACCTTCGGAATGTAGCGTCTTGATCATCTCCTTCATAGAATTGATTGCTGAAGCAGCATTATGTTCTTGTCCATATTCATCCATTACCGAGAAGAAATGATAGGGGAAGTAACGGCCTTTGTTAACATCAAAGGGAAATATTGGCTCTAGCAGGATTGCATTGACACCAAGTTCTTTAAAATGCTCTACTTTCTCACTCACACCACCGAAAGTCCCAGCAACATCTTCTGGGAGCCCACTCGAGTTATCAATTGTAAACTGCCCAACATTTAATCTGTAAACCACCAGCTTCTCTGTTGGCAACTGCGGATGAACATCACCACTCCAGTCAAATATAGGTTCCATTTCCAGAGAACCAAGACACTTGGTTGGATTCATTGTATCACCCTGAACAGAAAGAAGATTTCGAACCATTTTGGCATACGGATCCAACAGCACATGCTGCATATCAAATCCACCTCTTTTCTCTACTGGTCCTTTGCAACGATAACCGTAGCTCACATAGTCCTCGATGCTCTCCATCGAGACGTGCCAGATATCTCCTGTACGATTGACATAAGGATCCAGTTCGATCTCTAAAGACGGAACCTCTGTTTTCCCTTCATACAGGCAGAGTACAACGTTCTCAGCTTTCCTCGAAAACAAAGAGAAATTGACCATTCCATCATCGGAAACAGAAGCACCCAAGGGCGCAGGATATCCTGGGCCTAAACCCACAGGCACACAAAATCTTGTCTTTCTGTGCGTTTTAATCTCCGAGGCAACAACACCAGCATCAGAACACAAATGCAGCATAAATGATAGATAAAAGGGAGCCTTTGCTGAATCAAAATCCAGATCCAACGTATACCTTCCAGAAGAATTGCGAACGAAGGGCATTATGACGGCACCAATCCCCTTTTCGATGTCTGCAACTAGTGATCCCGGAGGATCAGATCTCGACATTTCATAGATCAGCACCAACTCGTCCTGGGAGACAGACAAAACCTCAATGTGCACAGAAAAGTTCACACCTACGGCTCCCACCACCACCACCTTCACAAGGTCCCCCTTTTCGGACCTGAACATGTAGGGGAATTCCCTCCCCTCGAGTACTTGAGCTTTGCCACTCGCCACCGCCATCGGCCGCGATTGTCGGAGTGAGATCGGGGAGGTTGCACGGACCACTGAATTAAGGCATGTTGGGGGACCAAATGATGCGCCTTTCGGCGAGAATTTCCGGTTGCAACTGCACCGTCCGTGCGTCACCGCATTCCGTCGCTGCCAGATGACGCCATTATGTGGATGGCCGCGAGTCTTCGCCGCCGCACTAGGAAACCAAATGCTCGCCATAGAGAAGCCTTTCAGGCCTCCTGCTGTGAGAAATGAGTCTGATTCGGGATTAATCAATAAGGGAAAGCATTGGGTGGAGGGGAGGTTGAGGGAAAGGGGTTTTACGTGGCTCTTTCGGAGGACGGAGATGGAGGCGAAGCGAAACGGTCTGAGGTACGGGAGATGGTGAAGGCAACAAAGCAGGAGGAGGAGGGATATGTTTGACGGAGACTGTTTTGCTCTCTCGTTCACAAAATAAGAATCTGGATTTTTTTTTATTTAAGAAGAGGATGGGGATGATTCGAAGGAGGAAGACAACGCACCTGGGAATCACGTGAACGAAGGGTGGTCGTTTCGTCGGTGGGACCCACAAGGTCGAGGATCACGTGTCTGTCTCATGACAGGGAGCCTTTTCCCATCGGGCTCACCGGAACACCACGGACCGGCAGAGGGCTACACTCATATCTAATTCCCTGTTCCCTGTCCGCAACCACCTCTCGATCGCGCAGGCCCCGCCACGAGTAGATAGCATAATATATCATATACCAACGGCTTCTATATTTCTTCCCAATGAAAATACGATTCAAGTTGGATTACGTTTGCCGTCACAAACATTCTCAACAACAATATATAGCAATCTTCGCAAGAATCGAAAGCAAAACCTGAGCAACTTGTTTATATCTTGACCTCACCATATGCAGAGAAATAGCTAGTGCAAGAAGTTCGTCAATCCTCACATAAAATAAAAGCATCGATTCTTCCCAAAGCAAAAAGAGAGAAAGAGAGAGGAACGATCCAAAAAGGATCATACTAAGATATTCCGGCAAAACCCAAGAATTATAGAGGGAGCATCTCTCACAAAGTAGTTCCAATGACCATCATGTTCTCTTGTAAGCAAACTCACTTTGGGAGTCCAGTAGTGGGACTTAGCAGAGCTAGACTTTCGTCAGTAAGCACCCTTGGTCCACTCCCAAGCCTGGTGCAGATGAAATAGCTGACCTTGCCGGGGAACTTTTGAGATGGATACTTGTCCTTGCTCTCAGGTGGTGGTGGCAGGGCTTCAAAATCTTTCATGGACTGTAGACCAGCTTCATGCAGAATTGATTTGTCTCCTATTACATAACTGCAAGGAAGATACGCGATTAAATTTGACATCAGATCAAACCAATGTATCGGTGTTGCAGAACCTGAAAACCCAGTGACCTAGTCAATTCATTGTCTGCTGGTGGCGGGAAGCAGAATAGCAGGCGCTGAAGCAGAAGACCAGCGGATTTTCTGTTTGGTGCAATCAAGACGGCGTTGGGCCCCGCGTCGAAAGTGTAGGCTGCCTGAAATTTAGCCATCTCATAAAACATCAAGCTTTGATGAATTGGCGCGCATATAGCTTCTGTATCATACTTATTATTCTCTGAGATTAAATGCAATGTGCAAAGACGATATAACGATAGTGAGAGATCAGTGGAGAAGTGATTTCCAGATGGCCTTACATAGGCCACCTTAACCCTTTTTTAAGAGACAAAGATGATTTTCTTCCTTGGTTAAACTTTCAAATTTCCTCAAGATATTTAGACTAAATTTAAGCAACATTCCTATTTAATTTAAGCCATCTTTGAAGAACCTAAGATGTGGGGATCATGTCAGAGTCCTAAAGATTCACTTTCAGATATATACTTTCTTATATTAACTTAACTTCTTTGGTTCCATGCTTGTGAAAAAACCAGTGTTACTCTAATTTCAGATCCCATAGTCGTAAGTTCCTGAATAAATTCAATTAGATTCTAATATTCATATCCTTTTAAGTAGAAAAATTGTTTATAATACAATATGACTTGGTCTTTCCACATTTAAGTAGTTTTACCTATTCTGAGACAAAATTTCCACAAATCCTCAATTTTTGAGTGATTTACTATTTAAAAATTTAGCCACCATCCTTCCATGTCCTAAATCATGAACAATTAAGAGATTCAACTTCCTTAGTTGTGGTACTTACTTTTCATAATTATCCTCTTTCCCTGTACTTTCCTATCTCTTATTCCCTTTTTCTTTATCTTTTGCATGTATTGAAATGTTAGGATTGAGAACATCATCCTTCAGAAGTCTGACAAGTGTTCCTCTTCTCACTTTATCAAAGACCCTACCCTATCCCTTATTCCCTTTTTCTTTCTCTTTTGCATCTTTTGAAATGTTAGGATTGAGAACATCATCCTTCAGAAGTCTGACAAGAGTTCCTCCTCTCACTTTATCAAAGACCCTATCTATTTCCAGATTTCATGAATGCAGAAGTCAATTTAGGATGGCTTCAGTCTGATGGAAACAATGTTCTCGTAATCATTTAATTCTTTTGAAACTAGGATACAGCTTATCATTAATTGCTACAGCACTTGAAATCAACATCTAGTTACTCACTTTTTTTAACAAGCAAATCCATCCATGTACAGATGCAAAACTTAAGCATCTAGCAGTAATTATTAATAAAAAACGAAACTAACCAACAAAAATCAGGAACCAAAACTTTTTTGTGCTCTGGTTAATCCAAATAGATGGTAGAACTTTATATTCAATTGTTTAGTGTTCATCATAGATCTCCCATGTAATTGCTCGTGCATACCTGTGGTGTTCCTTCAGACCTGTTCCATCTTTCAACAAGACTGATTATCCTGAGATACGATTGATGCAAAACAGTCAGTCACAGTTAGTGCCAAGAAAATATAACTTAAATCACATATGACTATGCTTTCAATGGTGTTATCATTCAAATATAAATTGAGTATGAATGGTTTATCTTTATGGTAGAGAAGATCATGCCTGTGTGATGTATCATTCATGTAGAATATAGGGGGGCTAGTATCCAAGCAAACAGCATGAAACTGATTACTGTCTGCACAAGTCAACCTAGCAAAAGATGCAAAATCACGATTTCTGATAGCTTCTTCCATCTGCAAAATACGACCTGGTACGACAGTCTAGAATAGACAACAAAAGATTGTAAGTTGGCACTAATTCTTCTTGAACAAGTTGCAAAATATTGATGTCAGACTCGGGAAATAGTTGTACGAGCTCTAATAAGAATAAACACTTAACAATAAGGACAGCAAGTAATCTCAGCTGACATGCTACAAGAACTTTTAGTAACTGAACATAAAAAAGATGCAATTTTATCAATTGACTGACAAAAAGAATTAACTATAAAAAGACTAGTTCCATCAATTGACTGAAGAAGAGATTTAACTACAAAGAGAGTGCAAGGGAATGAAGTGTAACAAAACCTGGGCTCTATGTTGTAAGAGCGGACTTGTCTCAACACTGTCACGCATGCCAGTGGTGCTACTAGTTTCCTTCTGCTTTGAACTCACCTGGATTTGTGTTTAACAAAATGAGATATATATACTTGGCAAAACTGCACCCAGAGTGAAAAGCTGTAATTGGTGCATTCAACTTATTTTATGAATTGATGATTGTTCAGGGTCACCACTGCAGTCAAATTAAATGACAAATAATTTACCAGACTTACTAAGCTATACAAAATAAGACGAGACAACAAGTGCCATTGTTCAGTATATTTATTTTAGTCATAATATGTTAGCATGTTTCATATTTCTGCAAAAGTATCAAATTATTGAACAGGAATATTCTGGCAAAATAATTTGGTCAAATCTATGTTTGTCCATATCATAAAAGGTTACAAGTTTGATGTAATTTCTCAACATAATGATAACAGAAATATTATGATCTAGCATAAAATCTTTCAAAAATGAAAAAAGGGTGTTTCTTACCTTTGTTATCCTTCCTCAAAACATCAACTGAACAACAAATTAAATTTCAAATGTAATATAGTGAACAAAATCAACGTCCTTCAAAAAATAACAAGGCAAAGAAAGGATCCATAGTCCATAATGTATCCAACAAAAGAAAATTACCCTTAGAGAGTTTTCAAGGATATATAAAGTAAAATTTTTGGTTCTGGATGTTCAGAGATGGGAGAAGAAAGCTAGTAGCCCTAATAATCATATCTGAGTATCTGGAGAAATTTTTTATTGGCTCTAGAAGACTCTGCAGCAATATATATCACAAGTATATAAAAAATTACCAAAGATGACCAAACTCATATCAGTGACCACTGTCTCACTATATGTTCTGAGTAGAAAAAAAATGAGCTTGTGTATGAAAGAAGTCAAGCTTGTCCTCCATGAAAGAACAGATGTACACAATAACTACTTAAAAAAAAGTCTATCACCAAAGACTAAGATAATAAAAACATTTATCAATTCACGATGTCATTGATGTACGGTGACCACATACCACTGCTATGATAATAACAAGGTCATTCCAATGTGATTCTGAAGCAAGCTGAACTGCAATGCTGTCACTTCCACAGGCATCCTGATAATCAGCAAGATTAATTAATAATCATTAACCGTGCCTCTGGAACTATATATAGTGCTTTCAGGTTATATATGTTCTTTTCATAGTGTAAACTTACCTTACCCATGGTCCATTTGACAAAACCACCATACATACTGCGACATGCACTGCCTGACCCTTGCCTACATATGAGAATGTTACTTCAATTGGGATTCACTTATAGGTAGTAATATTATATGGTTAACCGCAGTGATTTATGAGACGACGCCTAAAAATATCAGTGTCTGACAAGTGGGACCAAAGAGAGTTAAAAGTGCAGAGTGAAAGGGCATGATTATACACTGTAAGTGCAAGACACATTATTTCATCGGAATAAACACGCAGTTGAAGTAATATGCACAGACCTCGCAATGGATGAAAGCTTTCCACAATCTTCCTTCACATTCATTAGCTTTGCTAGAATGAAAACTGTGAAGAAAAACACTCTATAAGATGATCTCATGCAGATTATTTCATACAGTTTTTTGTCAGTATAACGAAACCAATACCGACTTATTAAGTGGCAAAACTAGCTACAAAAAGTTAACAAATTTTATCAAAATGGGGCGTCGTAAGAATATCAGTCATGCAATATCCTTATTAAGAATATTAGTCATTTCTTATTAAGTAAGAAATGTTTAACTCTCGTGTAAAGGATCAAATACGACCAGTACTAACCAAAACAAGCAAGGCCAGCAGCCGAAGACGCCAATCCTGCAGCTGTGGGGAAATTGTTATAGGAAGCAATGTGGACATGCAATTTCTGCCAATCATCCTTCCGTATACGGATACCCTTCTTCTCATCCTCGACATCATCGGCAAGTTTCCTGATTTCCCTCAAACAGCTCTGGAATCTATCTCCGGAGAGTGGAATCTCCTACAGAAACCCGTAAATTTCAGACATCGAGCCAAACAAACACTATCGATGTACCAAAACGACCTTAATCTTCTTACCCTCAAAACCCCAAACAGAAGGCGATCCATCGAAACCCAAAAAAATAAAGCAAACAAGGAAACACAGAAGCATAGGATCGGATCTACCTTGCCATTGAGCCACATCCGATCTCTGTCGAAGGTAGGGCTAACGGCGACGGTGGTGGTGGCGGAGAGATGGTCAGGATCGAGGGTGACGCTGATGCTGTCGTTGACGGGGAGGATGAGGGCCTCGTCGCGCTTCCCCCAGTACTTGATCACCGCGATGTTGGTGGGAGTTCTTCCGGTCGCCATCAGAATCCAGCTCCCGGTCCCCGATGCCATCCCCCTCCGATCCGACTCCAGCAGCAAACCTTGCTGGTGGGAGAAGGCAGCGAGCGACAGGAAGGGAGAGCCGGAGCCTCGTCTATATTTCGATCCCCAGAGAGAGAGAGAGGACGGAGTCACCAAGCAGCTGACTGTCCGCTTAACTGGACTGGCGCAACCCTTCTTATTTCTGAGGCATCCTTGATACATGTATCTCCATTTAATATATGCTGATCTCCTTCAAATAAGAATATATATGTATGTAATATATGATTAGTGTATATTTTAAATACATAAATGGTAACGATTTTGAAATTTTATCCACTCTATATATATATATATATATATAAGAAAATTAAATTGTACAATTTGCTTTGTCCATGTTATCATTTAAAGAGATGCATGAGGACACTGCAAGATTCGCTGTGTTCATAGAAGATATCTGACTCGTTCGGCGAAAAATGTGGGCATGCATAAAACGTGCGAACCTTACCTACCCGTCTGCTCATCTTCCTCTCTTAAAACAATCATGTATGTATAGAATCTAACAGTGAGGGGAACTCCCTCCCGATCGCTACAAAATAACAATTAGAAAAGGGCAGTCACAATTTATTTGGAAAGTTGAGAACACAAGAATCTATTTTGAAATAACCAACCTCGAGAAACTTACCAGTACTAGTCATAAGGAGGAGCTGTTCAAGGAAATTATACACCAAGAACTTGAATTAAGATCTACGCTAATGTTGCTTTTCCATATGTGGAGCCCTTGCAGTTTGTAAAAGGGACTTGTAAAACAGTAAATTAAAAAAGAGAGAAAAAGGAAAAGGAAGTCTTTGGTGGACATAAGTGCTATGATCCTTCTCGTCGGAATGTATAAAACTATCCGACTAAATCTACCATAAATAGATTGATACAAGACTGCCTACAGAGATGATGTGCCTCTGCCACAATTACTTGTTATGCCTCTGCATCTGCAGAATAATTCTAAAATAAATATTTACAAGGAGGCCGATCACTGGGCCCATCTTCCAGCAGGAAAGGGAAGAATCTCATATTCATCCAAAACAGATGAGTATTTCCGAAAAAAAAAAGGGATAACTCCAGGTTGCAAAAGTTGTTGAACCTACCACCTGCACTCTTATCTTGGTCTCCAGTAGCCACATGCTGCAAAATTAAATCAGAATACTGAATCTTCCACCACATAAAAGTCATTCCATTAAAAAAAATTGGAAATAGACTATAACATAGTCAAGATTAGATTATCTTTTTGTGTGTAAAGGTAAGTTATCCTACGACCTTACTATCAACAATGTAGATAAGATCTTTATCAGTTAAAACTAGTTGACATCTTTCGATTAGATGATTTTAATACCAGGTAGTGAGACATCTGATGAAACATTCAAGAAAGAAAAAAAAGAAAAGGTTGTATTCAAGTGTTTCACCTCCTGCCACTTTTGAAGTTGCACCCTCTATTGATGGTCTTGATGTAGGTATAGAGTAATTTGAAATCCTTGGAGGATGTGACCAGCCATTATTACATGTCACTGATGGGGGTTCTGACGTACAGCCATAGGGGGGAAGAGAAGCAGGTGATACTCCAACCTTGTCACCAAGAGATGAACCTATAATGGGGACAGAAGTTCCTGGTTGGTGATAACACATTTTTTTCATTTAAAAAAAAAAGTTGTCAGGGTAAATCATAATGCACTACCAGGCTGAAGCACTGGAGATAATCTGTTTCTTGCAACAACATCCTGATACAACTGCCCTGTAGCCACTTGATCACCATGCAAACTGCCCCTGTGGCTCTCATGTGCATACTGAAATCTCTCAGGAAATGGACAGTTACCCCAAGGATGTGCCCTTTGTTGAGGTTCAGCCTGTACATAAGAAAATTGATTTGAAACCGTTGGTGGAGGTGGCCGCAAGCGATAACCGGTGTCCATCAAAGAAGTGCTGGCTAATGGCTGAAAGTCATTCCGATACCGATTGCACGGATGAGAAGTAGTGACACCGCCATAGGGAACAGAAGCAGGTGGTGGCATCTCTCCAGGAAGACATCCATAACTGGGGCCATACTGTGGCGCAGGCTTACTGGACATCAAATGGGCATCTTGATTAGAAGGTTGTTGGCTAAAATAATGGGATTGTTGATTTTGCATGTTCTGCACATAACACAACAGAAATGCTTAAAACACAGGCAACTAAAAATCTGACAAAATCTCCTGCAATTTGTTTGAATGATACTCACAGGATCAGTTCTAGGCAGGTGCAAATCAATGGCATCAGCAAGGGCATGAACTCCTGATTGCCACTGTGGAACAACAGAATGTGTGGTTGAACAGGGGGAACCAAGAGGAGGTGGTGGTGGCGGAGGAGGAGGAGAAGATGGCAAAGGGGGTGGAGATGGTGGCCTGTCCTCCGGAAGTGGCGGAGCAAATGGTAATAAATGTTGCTGATCAGTCTGATGATGGGAGTGAATAGTATAAGATCCTGAAGAGTTCATTTTCACAGGAGGGGATACATCTTCCATCTCAAGTTCAACATCCACGTCTTCCAAGACATGGGGATTCTTTTCTATAGAAGTTTGAATTGTCCCCTTCTCACCATCCATTTCAGCACATCTTTCTGGAGTAACAGCCTCAAAACTCTTCCCATCAGAAGCATTTCCTTCTTCATCTTCTAGCACATTAGTATTCACCAGGAATGGAAGTTGAAAATTACTATTGCTGATGTTAACAAAGAAAAAAAAATCATGTAAATAAACAGTTGCTTATATCAAGAAACAACCAACATATCTAAATATAACCATGGATGTATAAACATAAGAACCATTTTGTTTACGTAAAAATAGTATCCTCAAAATCAACAGTCAACAGCATATATAGGGCAAAAAAGTACAAGATCAACTAAATTAGTGGAAATTAAGCAGAGGCAATTAAGATCACCTGAGAAAAGAGAGAGATGTCTCCTACATTAGTGAAAGTATTAACTGAATTTCAGCCATTCAGTCCAAATGCTACATGAAGAATAAAAGACAAATGATCGAATGGGGAGAGTAGGATGTAGAAGACTACAGCATGAGTGATTCAGTAGGTTTTGATTCATATATGTGAAAACTCACATCGCACTTCATCGTAGGGCTTATATAAGATCCATTTATCTAGATATAATCACATACGTCAAGAAATTTGTATGCCTTAGTAAAAGCTTGCACAGTTTGAGAAAGGATTTCCATTGATAAAAAAAAATATATTTCAATTAGGCTCGACCATACATAATACTAATCACACAGGGGTGGGCAATTAGCTAGTGCAGCAGGTGCCACAGTGAAACTGATTGAAATGAGGATAAATCAGCCACATTAAGATAACCATCTAAAGAGATTCATTTATCAACTGAAAACTGCTTAGTCGAACAAATGAATAGTGTCGGAGTAAACCAAAAAAGTTTAGGGTGCCCTAAGATTCCAAAAGCTATTTCATTATTATTGTCCATTGACCTTACACTCAATAATCCTCCTTTTCTCAGAGTATTGCCATTGTAATCTTAAAAAGTGTTTTTTTTCGACCAAGCTTCCGATAAACTTAGATTTTCGACTTGTTCAACACTAACTCTTCAATAAACTATTTGCTGAAGGTATCCCTGATTCCTTTAATAACAAGTGGGACCAAATAATACAATTATGGTATTTGCTGAACCATACCACATAGTTCGAGCAACAATGAAAACAGTTTATATTATAATCAACTAGCAATCTCTGTAGCTTGATGTCGATCAAAAATTTGTGTGAAGCCTATCCATTACAATACACCATCAAACCACAATATTATCCTCTTATAAGCATAAATTTAATTTACAACTTTGTTTACAATCATCACTGGGATCTTTAAGTGATATCTAATTGGCCCTAAATAAATAGAAAAATCAGAGCAATTGTTACTAAGAATGATGTTTCTCTAATGACTATTTTCTCACATGGTTTACAGCCAAAAATTTGCAAAAAAGGTCATGCACTGAAGTTCAATTTTAAGATGACCATTCATAATGCAATGTTGGAACTTCATCAAATCAGGATTCAAAATGCAACAAACTGAAGCAGACAAGTGATCCCATAAGCAAAGAATCACAAAAGAGAACAGCCTACTCTTTGTCAGTATGTACACGGTATGTCAGTCTGGCCATGGACCAGCACCAATCCAGTACTCCAACCTCCGTTCTTAGTGTTTGATGGTTGTTTAATGTAAGGTTCGCAATACCGTACCGTACCGGTGTTTCGACCTGGGCTCGGTACCGGTACGGTACGGTATACCGAGCAGTACATCCAGGTGTGTCGAGTACTGTAGCTATGCTACAGTGCTACAGTATACTGCTACAGTACACTCGGACCGGTAACAGATGACCCACGTACCGGCAACCTGTCGGACCGATACATACCGCCTGTACCGGGCGGTACAGTTCGGTACTGCAAACCATGGTTCAATGGCTAGCTGACAATGCAGATTATTCTACCAGGTTTTAGTTAATGTTGACTAATTGTGATCGAGTTTCAACCTTAACGATACAAAAGAAAATAGTTTCTTAATTTGTTTATTTGCAATTCAGTGCAATGGAGGAACCTGAATTTGTTAAGATATTTATATATTTCCAAAACAGCGAAAGGGTACATTGTACAGGCAGAAATACCAGTTTGGCTCCACACACTATGATCTGACGAACTACACAGAAGCAGCTAGTTAAACAAGCAAGCAAGAATATATACACATGTATACACACATTTAGAATGAGACAGAGTTTTCAGTTTTTGTCTTTATATTAGTTTTCGATTCACACTGCAACAGTGGGTATTATGTACCAGTGTCAGGTCACTGGTACTGTGTCCAGTACCAAAATCAAAAATCCATGCTGTCAGTACCATTAAAAGGGCAGCCACACAGGCAAATATTCGAGGCCAATTCTAGTAGCATCAGGACAAACATGTTTAAGAGCAAGAAACAAGGGAGCCAAGTATTGCTTTTCATGCTTTATAATCCCTTTTCCAAAAGGGTTGACTAAATTTTGCATGCATCACACATTAGAAAAAAGTAAGCAAGAGAAGAGTATGAACTGCACCTTCCATACTCGTCAACAAGCATTCCCTCCATTTCCCTGAGAGGATCATTAAGAGCCCGCTCTGTTCTTGATGGACGCCGAGAAGAACTACTACTATATGACAGTTCATTTGTGATGCCAAGTTCTCTCATGTGATGACGAACAATTGATTCTGGAAGGGTTTTCCTTTCGAGCCATAATCTCAAAACCTTATTCAATAAGTATAACTTGATAAGCATTAGCATTACACGGTAAACAGAAGTCGAAAGCAATTGCTTAATGTTCTTGCCTTAATGCATTGCCTGCGATTCTCGGATGCAGCATTTCCATGAGGTGCAGCAGCAGATAATAAACGTGAAAGCACTGATTGGACAAGAGAGAGGTAGACATCTCCCACTCCACCTAGAAATTAAAAGATGCAAATTTTGACTTATAACCTTAAAACCAAAGATAATGGTCTATATGAAACATATTTAATTATAGTACCTTTCTGACTCCTAGAACACTGAGTAATTGAATCTACAAGGAAGAAAAGATCTATCCTTTTGTGCAAGCTCTGTTCTTTTTCCAGGTTTTGAAGAAGAAGTTCAATTACCTAGTACCATCATATGGAATGTAAACAGACAAGAAATTGTCAATATTAATGCAAAATATATACCATGACAAAAATGCATTAAAAATTATCTCAAACAAATTCACATTATTCCATGAACATAATAACAATCTTTTGACACCAAAAGGCCTTGATATCAGATTGGCAACTAAGTTCCCACAATTGACTACGAGCCTGAAACAACTTGCACATTAGCTATGGATATGCACAGAGCAACATAATAGATGTAATTATACTAAAAGACTAGATAAGTTCCATGAAAACATAAACCAAAAGGCCACTTAATTTCGCCATCTTTGACGAACTAGCAAAATTATTATTCTTTTACACACTTGGCAACTGTTGTTGAAACACATAATTAAAAATAAGCACTCAAAATGACAACATAGAGAAGAATTTAACTCAGTAGAATTATTCCAATAGCAAGCAATAAAGTAACCTGCTCTTAATCAAAATGGAACTGAAGTTCCACAAACAAATGAAAAAGGAAAAGCATTCGCAGAACTAGTAAGACACTGGGCTTAGGTAAGGCTCAATAATTCTTCAATAAAGTTTCTTTTCCCCTGAAGGTGCTAGCTCACCGTAAGGTCCTGCTTTCACCATTAACCCTTTGGAAAAAAAAAGTTCTTTTTCCCATATTATAATGACAGGAACAACACCAATAACTTCTCAGCAATGTAGAGCTCTACCAATGCTAGACCACAGAAAAAACATCTTCCAAGATTCAGACATGGGAAGTATCCCAAGTGAAGAGCAATTCAAGCTGACATTGCCTTGCACCAACCTAAGTTCATAAGCATGCTCTGAAAGAAAATGAAGACTGTTTGGGTTTCCATTTACAGTAAAGGCTATATGAAAATAAATTAACAGCTCAACGAGCAGAATCATTTTCAATATCCAGCAAGTCTCAATTAAGTATGAACAAGAAAATGGTTAAAGAGTTCAGAAAAATAGGGTCTCAATTGCACGAAAGAACATTGTGGGACGAATCACCTTAATGTACTCTTCTCCTATTGATATCTATCTCCTTTTCGTAAATGATTATTCCTGCTTTTGTCTATATTTTTCTTCCTTATCAACTTTTATGATCATGTGTATGAATCATAGCTATTAAACAAACATTACTTGCTAACATTTGACGAATTTCAAGACAGCACTATATATGAGAATCAAAATATCAATTTAAGACACCCTTCTTGGCCACAGCAGAGTACTAACAGTAATCATATCAAGTTTAGCATCTTGGGAGAATTATTTTCTTTCAATGTTTTCTAAGTAAACTCCCACATCATTTTGTATCTATTTTATTCATGACTTAATAATTCATGTTAAATTAGATCATGATAATCACCATAGAAGGGATACTATATCTTGTCATCATAACCAAAGATTTGGAGGTGATGAAATGCAACTTCCAACTAAAATTTCATCAAGGGTCAACACAAATACAACATATTTAAGCCGAAGTGAATGGTACGAGACAATTATACAAGAACAGGCTAGCAACATGATGCCATGAAAAACAAACTCCATGGACTAAATAAAACTAAAGATCAAGGGCAGGGTTCAACCAAACATCATATTAGAAAGCAAAACTGGGCTCAGCTGTTTTATTTTTAGCCCTTAAAATGTTTAGCTTTGCCCATACCCCATGAACAAGGACCATGTCCAGACAATAATGAGACTCGTATCTGCTCTAAATATTTCCAATAAGGTCGTTATTCTGGTATTATACCAAAACTTCAACTAGCATGGACTGCAACCTGGCCTGAGTCTCAGGCTTGGTTTGACAGATAATGATTAGCATGCAAGTGGAACAAACCTAAGCTCAACCTTGCCAGATGGACGTTGAAACTCCAAAGGTAATAATAACATACTCTATAATGAATCTAATAAAGACATCTTATTAAGAACAATGAACAAAAATAAAGTACCTCATTTTTTATACTTAATCCAAAAGGTTAAGGTACACATTTTTAGAGCACAAATAAAAGAGGTAGAAGGTAATTTTTTAAAGCAATTAACCAAATGCAACAAAAATACATTTTGAATGAAAAGTTACATGCATAATTTTAATTTATCTAACTCTGAAGGGAACAATAAAGGGATCCTCCAGAGAATGCAGTGCAAGTTGACAAGTACACAAAGTAGTGATTAGGTAATAACTATTTGGCATATGTTGTTTGGCTTTTCACTAATTTTATGTAGGGTGTGTCCCTGAGATCAATCATTTTCCACTTCCTGATTCATAGTGGCAAAAAACTCAAATATTAAGCATGTGATTTTTTGGATTTTTCTAGCTTCTCTACCACCATTGTTCTCAAACAAAAGCTGGTCTACATCTGCTAAATTCCATTTAATTGAACCATATTTAAGAGCACAAAGGTGCACACACGTTCTTCAAGTAGGCTATGGCTCATGTAAATAACTTTACGACAATGTAAGAATCCGCTTATTATCAATAAACCACAAGCATATGCAATTAAAAACAAAAAAATGAACATCAAGTTACAAAATATTCAGAGAGAAAGCTTTTCCAAAAGCATAAAAATGGTAAAATTCTATCAGGTATAGGAGTGTCAGTTGAAATTTGATACCTATCTGCTATAAGAGAATGTAAATCTGCAGAAAGAAAAAGGTATTGCACTTCAAAAATTGAAATCCAATCTAACAAATAGCGATCACACAGACAGATAACAAGAATCATTCACTAAATTAGCTACACTGAAAAGAACCTGCTAGACTGTTCTGTTTGTTAACTGAATACTAAACCTTAATATTTTTCACCTGCGAACACACCAGTCCACAATCTGTTACAAATTGCTAAATTATCATGCTAGTGAAATGCATACAAAAAAACCAATTATTGAACAGTATAGCCTTAGCATAATATTTAGTTAAATTTTAATCAGCAAAACTCTTATATTTTCCCTTCAAACGAAAGGAATATTCAAAGCAAGAGTATAATTCATAAATAGATTAAACAATTATAGCAGGAAAGATTGGAACATAAATACAGAAAAAATGAGAAATGTTTAACAAGAAAACAAAAAAGTAAAGCGCAAATGACTCTGACCTCTGCAGCCAACCCGTATTTAGCACAATCAATTGCAAGCCGTGTTGCTCTGCCTATGCTCTCTTTTGTCCTAGTCAGTGTACAAAGTAAAGCTTCAAAAGTTTTCCATGCTGCATTTGCTTCTACATGGTTAGATCTGTTTGTGCATTTCAGTTGCAAACTAATGTGAGAAATTTTGCCGCCATTCTGGGATGAATTGCTCATATCATCGCCAGTAGATGTATTGTTGACCAAACTATTTGGAGGAAAACCTTGCCCACAAAAGTCTCCTTTATGGACTAGAGATGGGCTTACTATTGCATCTGGAACAATTTTACCATCTAAATAGCTGTGAGAAAAGGAAGTGGAGCGAGACAAAATTCGCTTGGCCTGAGCTGCAGCAATCAGTTCTTTCATGGGCATCAAATCAGGAGAAATACACCTACCTTTTGGAGTCTGTCTGTGTTGAATTTCTTTAACAGCACCTTGCCTGAATGCAATGACAAGAAATGTTTCCTCATAATTCAAATTTTCAAATCAAGATATACCAAATGATTAGTGTAAAAAAATGCAAACTGGACAACAGAATAAAAGCAGACAAAATAGCTAATGAACCAAAGGCACCCATAAACATATAAGTAAACTATGTCCTCTTTCTGATGTCCAGCTTAGAGGAAATATTGTTGAGAGCAATTTTACCACCTTGCCCTATAAAAATAATATCACAAGGATAAACTCACCATTACAATGTTAGCTTAAACATTGATGTTCTGATATCAGGCTCATTGCAAGATCAGATATAAATGTTCAAACTCATATCCTGATTTTTAAGTTTGGTGACATTGCTTCAGCTAATTTTTCTAACAGATCAAGCTTAAAAGAGGTGTTGAACTATGCATGTTATTCCTGGTTGATCAAGCTAGGAAGAAATGTACTGATCATGAGAAATTTGCCAGCCTGTGATGATGTTTTGTATCAAACTTGAGCTTTTCATTATAGTAATATTACATTTGCTTGATGTTTTCTTTTCCAGGCATACCTCATTACCAATTGTAGACCTACTTGAATTACAAGTGGGATCAGCTTAAAAGCTGGACTACTTCAAACATTAAACAGGTCTTTTGCTTAGTGTAAACTTGAAGATCAAGCTGTCTTTAGGTTCAAACAGAACAATAATAACTTATATGTGGAACCATCCCATGTATAGCTTCAGAACAAAGGAATCAGAACCAGACTAGAAAGCAACCCAACCAAAACCTGGGTCACTGGTGGGACCGGTGAGTCAACTGATCCAACTGCACATTTAATTCAAATATATTTTTCAAAACATATATAACAATTCAAATTTATATAGTACAAATCTAATATGCCAAAATTACTAATGAACAATGTTAGACAAATGAAAACAAAATTTCAGTTGAATAGAATATGATAAAATTATTAACATCAACCAACACTATAAACATAAACCTATATCCAAATTAAATAATATGTGATAAAATTTAAAAAGTTAAAGTGTGAATATGTAATTAAATTGCTGAACTAAGAATTTGGATATGGATGTGACATATGTTATGATGAAAATAAAGTAAAATTATATTAATAAAATGAAGTAGTGAAGTACAATAAAAGAGAAGACAATGAGACGATGACCACATGAACAAGAACGATTGGGAGAAGAGGAGCAGACCACAAATTATTGAAGAAAGAAAAATAAATAGAAAATACAAAAAGAAAAAAGAGTGATGCGAAGTAGTTGAGATGAAGAGAACACATGAGAGGGGAGGGGTAGAGGAGAAAGAGATCGAAAGCGTATATATGATCGCTTTTATTTAATCAATCGATTCATGCGTGTCATCCAACAAATGATCGGTTCAACTGATTCATTCCAGTTTTTCAACATAATAAATCCAATAAGGGAACCAAAACCGGTTAATGGTCTGATTCTCAGTTTTTTCGATTCAACCAACCAGTTTGTCGGGTTCTGATAAGTATGCTTCAAAAATAAAATGTTCAAGACCAACTTATTACATAATTTCACAAAATAATAGTAAACTACTTGAAGCCAAACAAAAAAAAAAGAGAGATAACAACTTATTATCTAATTATGAAGCACAAACAGATAACAAGTGAAGAATAGACTGTTGTCTCCTGATATGCTTCTGCTTCTTTTAGGAGTCTTTTTGTTGTAGCATGGTCCGTTAGAAGTTTTCTACAACACATGTTTCAGGATATATGGTGATTAAAAACAACTAATGACAACCAGCAGAAGCATCTGAAAACAAACTGACATGAACCTGAGATAGTTTGCTCAATCTTGGATTCATCCAGGTTAGTTACTATGTTAACCCAATTAGACTCTTGAGAGAGAATGGCAATGCTCTTAGCAGTTTCAATATGTGAAGATTAAGGATTTTACAACCACTCATAAATGAGTTTTGACCAGAATTAAGCTAGATCAACTTTACCTAAAAATTCATGTAAACTAAATTTAAAAAAAAAATCATATCTAAAGTGGAAAAGCGAGAGTTTTTATTTGGGATTAACAAGCAAATCTTAAGTATGCACTGAATGTGAATATTTCTAGATCATCCTAAGCTCGTTAGTAAATTTTTCTTATCTAAAAGCATTTTTGAAATGTCCTACTGCACAATTTTTCTTCTTTTATATACTAAAAAATCTTGAACACGACCTAACCCAATGATTAAACTTTAATACAAAATAAATTAGTATATAATTGAAATATTTACAACTAAGAGCAGTTATAATTAAACAACGCAAACTAAATAACACAATAATTACTAAAAGCTTACATGTTGACAGTTTGACTGTCTTCATCAGATTGAAAAGAAGACATTGTGGCCCCGGATGTGCTGCTTGCTATTGAAACCATATCTGCAGCTGATACAGTTAGAACAGCTTCATCAGGAGGCACAAAGTGAATACCCCCATCAGCATTTAAAAAAGCATCCTGCTTATGTACAACAAGTTCTACACTTTCATCTCTATTAATGTGGTCCATGCAAACATGGTGGTTTCCATCCTTGTCTTCCATCATATCCTTATTTGTTTTATCCAATGATAGACGTGCCTTATCAGCCAAATTATCAGAGGGTGTGACATTAACCTCTTCGGTGAACTTTGAAGAACATGGCTGTGGACTTTCCTTCTGAGTAATACCAACAACAGCTTTGGATACACTAAATCCATTGCATTCAGCAACATTCTGTAGAATTTTATTGCAATCCTTATTTTGTGGGCTCCTAACAATTTCAATGTCGGCAAGAATGTCATGTGTTTTTACTTCTGAAGAAGATAAAGAAGGAATGTCTAAATTCTGTGTGACTGACCCTGATTGACTAATTGCATGTGTGTCACAGTCAGATGAGCATATGCTCCGCAATCTTATAGGGTTTCCGAACTTTGCATCAGAAGCCATGAAGATATTAGCTTCTATAGCCCTTGTAGATTCAGTACAACTTTCTGTAGCTTCAGTAGCATTAGCAGACATAGCTTCCAAAGCACGATGTAGGCGCTTTGATGGAGGCAAAGCGGCTTCGACATCTAGCATGGAATTCTTTAATTGATAATTTTTGGCCTTCCAAAACATAAGGACCTTTCCTGAAGGTGGAGAGCAATTATTTAGTAAAGACGAATTTAAGTCTTCTTTACCTGTTAACAATGTCCCTTCAAGAAGACTAGTATTTGTAAAAGTAGGGGATGTATGCTGCTCGTCACAACTAGTCACCACGGTTAATGTTTCCAATTTTTCATCACCACAGATGAGCTCACCATGCTGTGCCTCCACTGCAACCGGTTTGCCCATCCGGACCCTAGCTCTCTTCACCAGAGGAAGGTGTTCATCTCCATCTGCCTTCTGATTTATTTCCTTCATTGCGTTGAAAGAATTTGGTGGACTGTAACCAGACACAACTTGTAAATCATCATCCTTGTTCAACACAGCACATTCTGCAGCATCATTTACTTGTTTTCTATTTGATTTTATTTTCTTATGCACAGAAGATTTTGTGGGGAGTTCAATATTTCGATTCAACTTATCTTTGTCACCCAAGCATCCATTTGTAGAGGCTTCATGAAGACAACTGGATTCTACAACACTTATGTTCAGTTGACATGCCTCATAATCTTTTGCTACAATTTCAGTACCAGTTTCCTCTCTGCAACCATTTGAAGGCATACTAGCAGTACAAGGCACATCCGTGACATGAAAATTAGATGTATGAGATGCATGCTGCTTAGTCTTGCTTTCTGCATTCACACCAAGATTCACATCAGGAATCAAATCACCTGATAGATCAGAATCATATACTGTGGACTCCTGAGTTATTGAGGAATCAGCAACCAATGAACTCTTAAACCCCCTACGTGATGGCACACTTTTCCGTAAAAATGAGCTATCCTGGGAATCATCCCTAAATCTTTTCTTCTTTGAAGTAATACTAGCACCTAATGAGTTTTGTCTAAGTTGATCAAGAACGGTTACCATTTGAAGTGCCTCATCAATCACTAAATCCTTTTGAGAATCATCTGCAGTTGAGGTTGCAGAAACTTCTTCAGAACCCACCGTATCATTGGTTTCTTCCATGTCACAGGCAGTTTCTAACTTACGGTCAGAATCTACATGTGAGCCAAGTTCCAAACGGTTCCTAAAGCTAAAAGAATTGCTTCTAGTTCCTACAAGTTTCAGATTTTCAGCACATGGCTCGACTTTATCATTGCTTGTATTAGATTCATACAGATCCTGCTTCTTTAAAGTTTCATAAATATCAATTATCTCATCAACAGCTCGCACAAAATCAACCCCTTTGCCCTGGCGCTTAAGCAAAAGAGATTTCTTCTTCTCCTCGGTGAAAGCTTCAATATCAGCATAATTGCAGAAGGCGCTACACAGAAGATCACAACAAAAAAGAATATCTATTCAAAAAAGTGAAAAAAGAGACATAGTAAAGAGCTACAAGCAACAAGGTACCTTAAGAACATATCATAAACATGAACTTATCTAACAGAATAAAGTGGAATAAACCCTGAGCAGCAAGTCAGATGCTTGAAGAAAAAAAGAATAAAAGTAAGCTAAAGTTGGAATATTACATAACAGAAAACATGTAAATGACTAGAAAATATTTGATGTCTGTAAAAATTGTTAAACATTATATTGCTCCAGATTCATAAAATTGGCTTTGTAGTCATTTGTGACTTAAAAACTGCCATTGCTCTATATCAATACTTCCCATTACGAGTCTCTAAGATATTTTCAGTACAAGAGAATAAAACAGCAGAATGACCTGCAGGTTCATATAGGCTGAGAAACAACCACAAGGCAGGTTCTTTAACCACTTAACTAGCCTTCAGTACTAAAATCTATCTCTTGTTCAAATGTGGTGTGTCGTCTAATGTGGTAGGTAGTTCTTTAAAATTTGAGAACAGGCTGCTAGCCATCCAGTAAGATCTGTTTTTATATTCCATAGAGTTCTCTCTTCCTAGAATTGTGTGGTATATAGAATGATCTGCAGAAAATGGCAACAGGAAGTATTCGGTTGAATCCACATACTCAGCTGGATAGCCAAAGCTTAGGGATGCTAATTAGCACTACTATCCTACACATCTGAAATACTTTCCAGCTAACTAAACAATCGCCATTCAGATAAGGTGATGAATGCCTGTATTGTGAATTGGTTACAGCAATGATGAATGCCTAAAACCCATTATACTCTATACTACAAATAACATGAATATCATATGGGTTGCACCTGTAAGTTTTAATTATTTTGAACATTACAACCCAAATAAATTCACAGTTACAAGTGACAAATTATGAAATTTCTCCCTGGCAAGATTAGATCCATATTACAGTTAAAATTTACACAACTCCAACTAGGGTTATAGAGCGCAAACTTATAATCTTGTTATCCTATCAACCTCAGGTTGATGTCAACTACTGGCAGTTTATTGTTGGCTGCTCAAGGTCTTTGGATCAACTCTGGGATTTCATGGCCTCTAAGCTGCAACATTAATTATCCTTCTTCTAATGAATGCCATTCCAGAGCATGGGTGCAGGAGGGGACAGACTTAGACAGAAATATTACTTGGCAAATCAGAAGTCTTATTTGTATCTCCTTATGGTCCTTTGGCTTATTGATGAAACTTTCACAACCGCCAAGGCAACATCATCTCTATTTGGACTAAGGTGGTTACTGGTTACTACCACCAACGAATTCACCAAGAGTATATTTAAAAACGAGAGAATTGTTCAGACCAAGGTTATAAATATTATACTATACCGGTGTACCAATCAGCTGTCGGTACGGTACGTATCGAGCTGCACCAAGCATACTGACACATAGTACACTAAGGTGTACCAATGTACTGCCCATACCAATCCTGTATCGGATTGGTACGTACCACTCGTACCGAGCGGTATGGTATGGTATTGCAAACCATGGTTCAAACACAACACATTGGAGAGGAATGCTCTCTATCTGATTATATAATGCGATGTGATGGATCTTTCCACACAATCTAATTTTTCAGGTACAGGTTTTGTCATCAAAATGAGGCGAAGCAGGTCAGCAGCAGCTCGATGCAATTTTGGATGTGCCTAAACCACCCTGCATGTTGAATATAAGGTGATTTTGGAAGGCCCAAACTATGTTAGACGGGAGGGGCTCAGCAATGTTTGGGTGCAGTCAGACACCCTGCATGTTGAATACAAGGCAATTTTGGAAGGCCTGAAATATGTTAGACGGGAAGGGCTCAGCAATGTCTGGGTGCAATCAGATTCGTCGGAGGAGGTGAACTTTCTATATGGTTTCTCTGTCGTAACTTGGCAAGTTCAATCCATTGTAAAGGACATTTTGAAATTTGTTAATTTAGTTAGAATGGTTAAATTCAGCCACATTCACAGAACAACATTACCCATCAATTGGCCAATGTTAGATGCATCAAATGTAAAAAATCTTTAAGCCAGGGAGAGGAACTCCACATTACTCTATTCCTGAAGATGTTCTTTACCTTCTTTGACTGAATAGGTTTTCACTTTTTTTAAAGAAAAAGGCCTATCGTCTTTAGTCAATTTAGTTCACCCCCATATGGGAAATCCAACCAGATAGCTTCATTACTCTAACCCAAAATCATTCACAGAAGTTCAAGTCTATTAATTGGGATGTGGGAATATCATGGGATATTGCATTCCTATATCTTAGAACACAAAATAGCTTTGGGCAAGTTGACTTACATCAAATTATCCTAAGAATTTTCCCCACTACAACTACATTGATGAGGTAATTTACCACTCAGGTATGTGCTTAAAGTTTGGCAATCTTTGTAAAAATGAAATAAAAATATGTCTTCATAGTTCATAGTAAAAAAGACAAACACAATACAGTCAGAAAAAAGTTGGTCTAAAATAAAAAAGTTTCAGACTGAAACTGAAATTAGAACCTAACCAAATTATAGGATTCAATGATCTTTTAAAACACCAGAAGCCAAAAGATAAAGCCTTCATTTGTAACAGCATGACCTCGAGAAGACAACTCTAAGAATACCATGCTATGATATGCAGAAAAATATTCAGTCGCTGCCTTGATATATCAGCTTCAAAATCAATGTGCAATTCTCTCTACTCATTTTCACAAACCTCTAAGAAAAAATAAATTGGAGAGTGATCTATTAAAGCACCCAATTCCATATCTAGCTAAAGATGTCTATACATTGTATTTTTAGTAATTACCTTAGTATGATATTGTTAGTATAACAAAGTAGTGAATGAATTAGGTATTAATCAACAAAAATGTTACAATATAGAAAAGACTGACAACAAATATTTTGATGTCTAGCTCGAGCATAATTTGACAACGTCAAGGAAATAATATAAAAAAACTTCAGCTCTATAAGTAAGCTACTAGATGTACATATGCTATTTATCATAATGAGGTAATATGAACAAGGAAAGAAAGGTAGACAAAAGATAAGGAACGTCAATGGGTAGGGAAAAAGAGGAGATGAAGCCAAAGTATAAAAATAGGACTGACCAGTCAGAATAATGGAAAAGCAGCGACCAAAAGAAAAATAAGATGAATATCCCGAAGTTGTTAATTGTTGAAGAGGGTCTCCATGATTTGCATCTAGTGATTCTATTCCAACACCTCCCCTAAGCCTCTGATATGCAAAGGTCTTTAGACCAAGGATATTAATTTCGAATAATTCTGCCAATACCGGACAGTCCTCCCCTAAGCCTCTGATATGCAAAGGTCTTTAGACTTAAGGATATTAATTTTGAATAATTCTGCCAATACCATACAGTACGTACCGGTACATAGATCGCCAGCTACTGGGCAGTACCATCGAATGGGGCTGTCTTCGTCCTGTCACCACCCTAAATCGGTCAAAGATGATCGATTTCGACCGTCGCTGCCTGCTACCTAGTGGTATTAGCCGAGGGAGAAGAAAGAAGAGGGAGAAGAAAAGGGAGAACATGGAGATCCAACACCGCTTTCCATTGATGATCTCGATCCGTCGCCGCCCTCCCTCGTCGAACGCGGTAGATGAGATGTCATCCCCTCCTCGTATGAGGCGATGAGGTCTTAGTGTCATCGACGACTTCTCATCCGCATGGGGAGAAGAAGACTCGGCAATGTCACGGGGAATTTAACTCCAACTTAAATTATGAATTTAACGCC
The DNA here is from genome assembly GCF_036884655.1 of Musa acuminata AAA Group. NCBI lineage: Eukaryota > Viridiplantae > Streptophyta > Magnoliopsida > Zingiberales > Musaceae > Musa > Musa acuminata. The sequence goes on along the minus strand of NC_088332.1, from coordinate 13,120,376 downwards.
TAACCCTCTCATATTATGAATTTTCATCTGAAACTCCAACTTAAGAAGTTCCTTTTCATAAACCAATTAGCAGCTGGAATTTAACTGGAAACACCTTGGCATTGAACTAAAACTATGCAAATTTTAAAAATATAACATTTAGATTTTTACAGAAGCACTGGTACCTAAGATCTCACATTTCAGACATATCGATAGACATTGAATTGCCATCCGACAGATATTTCCATATCTGCTGCTTCCACTGATTCAGTGATGTATCAAATGGATCCCTATAGATTCTAAAATTAGCTCCCCTCTCTATCACTCTACAAACTTGATCACATTGTTAACTGGATCTTCTTATAAGTTGCAAGTGGCAACACACATTAGCATAGCCAAAATTTCCTATGAGACATGGGGAATCTTTGATAGTTGAACTCTAAGAATCCTCTAATATCTTAAAGAAGAAAGCTCTTCCAACCATCAATTCTAAAAATAAATATATAATAAAATTCAAAATAAAAAACAGTATATAGTTTTTAATAGAAGATCCTACATAATTAGTTCAGATAATTATAAAAAAAAAATCAAACAATCTGACAACAAATCCCCTAGCCACCATGATTGAACAATCAATAAGTGACAGTCTGTAATGTCTGAGATGGGAAGGAACGGCTAAGAGTGAAACATAATTCATCATCAACTAAGTTATTAATTACCACAATGCAAGTAGTATTATGATTACATCAGGAACATCATTTATACTTGAGATTCATAAAATGTTAGATCTGTATGTCATTGTTTGCTTCATACACCAAAGTTATATATAATTTTACAAAGGTTTATGCATGAAACTAGCCTCTAGGCTCTATGATCCTCGAAAAAGGGTATTGTACCCGCCTTAATTTTTTAGATGTGTAATTAAATCAACATATAAAAAGATGCCATCAAAATGTGAGAGATGATTGAAGAACAAAAAAATAATCAAATAAACAAAATTATTTTAATTTTAAAATTTTAAAATTCTGAAATTAAGTCATGGAGTAGTTATGCTTTAGGAAAATATAATGTTTTGTATGTAATGAAATGTTGTCTTTAGCCTTGTTGGTTGATATATTATGGTTATTGTATAAGCATATTTTATATGTAATGAAATGTTGTCGACAGATTTGAATTGATATATCGTATAAAAGTTTTAAAAGACCTCTCACGTTTGAAATTTTGAAATATTTATTTTACGATGATATGAACTTATGGTAAATCATTAGAGTTCTGATTATATAAATTCTTACGTTTATGGATTTATAAGTGTGGTTAATATTTTGTTAATTAATTTAGGTTTTCATAAAAGTTTGAGTGATGTGATATATGATTATAAACTATACAGGTTTTATGGATGTGAATTTTGACTTGAATGTGTCTCAGTTTTTCTCAGTTTCTCAGTGTGTAATGTTTTGGTTCAAAGCTTCTGCCAAACTCTGAAAATCATTCTACAAAAAAAGCAATAATTAAACACCTTGTCCCACTTTTTCCACCAAAACATGGCTTGTATTGCACACTGCAAATTATCATCCAAAGACAAGACATCAGAACATAACACCAAGTTTAAAGCTCACTGGTAGTGATAAACCATGTGTATGACATCTAGCAACTTTAAACTGCCAGAAAATTCGTTGAAAAGTTCAACCTTAAATGGACAGAACCATGACTACAAAACCCAAGCCAAGGTCTCAAAAAATATAGAATGAGATTGTTGCATCTGATCGTGATATATTTCACATTGCTTTTCCATGAAAGTTACATGTTGCTCTTAGAACAAAAAAGGGACATTCTAACGTAAGTTTGCATGTACGAAACCTAGAAAAATATAGCATCTTAAACCTTAATTTCTCTAGCAGTAGAAGCTATCCAAAAAAAACACACAAATTAGAAAACCTCTGTAGTAGTCTCTAGCGGCACAAATTATATAAAAGATGCTTCACATGTAAATGAAAAACACATATGAAACCATTTTTTTCCAGTAAACTTCTGTCAAATCATTTGAGGGCATATATAAAATAAGCATCCAACGCTAAAGTACTCACATTTGTTTAGTTCCATAGAAGTAAACAAACAATTTCTTACGCACAGCAGAGAAGCCCCACTTCTCTGGTTCACTAATCTGCCAACCATCAAAAATATCAATGAGCAAAGTCTGTCAAAGTCCACAACCCAGAAAAGGCAAAGAAAATTCAAATTTACTGGAAGATTTACAGCATATATATATCCCTGTGCACTTCAAGATAAAAAAGGAATAGAAAAAATCAGGCTCCGCAACAACAGAGAGGTATTTAAATCAAACAAGAAACAACGTTTATAGATATTTACAGCATAATCTTCAGAGTGCATTTCGTGGTCACAAAATCAAAGAGTAAATCAGGTTTCGCCTAGGTTACACAATAAACAATGGTTCATATCCATATCAACAGAAAAGCAAGCACACAGCATCGCGTAGGGCAACCGAAGCAATTTCTTCTCAAGCCCAGATCTCTAATTGAAACTGAAGTAGCCCGAAAGATGATCTCTCTTTTGCTTCACTTACTTCGATCAAGAAAGTCAAGAAAAAGATGCGTAATAGTTACAGAATCAAACGAGGGGAGCCAGCAAAACAAAAGGGGAGAGAAAAATAAACAAAGTCAAGAAAAGATTAATAACCGGTACGAAATCAAGAAAGGACAGCGCAGCAAAGCAAAAGAAGAGAGTTAAACTCCGTTGCAGAAGTTAGGATGGATCGAAGGACCAAGAGGATACCATGGCCGGCCACGCCGGAAAGCCCCTCATCTTGGCGAGGACGAGATCACCGACCTTCCACTGCTGCTGCTGTGAGACGGCGGCGGCGGCTCTACCAGATCCCTTCCTCCGAGAGGTCCCCATCGCGAGAACGAGAGCCGCCGACCCGACCGCCTAGTGCTAGGTCATGCGATTCCCGGATCTGAACAAGGGACCGAGGGGCTGCCCAGGGAGATCTCCCCTCCTCTCTTCGCAAAGAAAAGGAGAGCTTACTACGGGCGACAGGGCTCGGCAGTCGGCGGAGGGGCGCGCAGGCATCGAATCGGCGGCACCGGAGGAGAGGGGCGGTTCCGGTGGCGATGTGGCCTCTCAAGCAACAAGAACCCCTCTATTATTATGTCTACAAGAGAAGCGGAGCGGCGACGGGATCTTTATGATGGTGTGCGGAAGTCCGTTCATATCCCTATTTCTCCCGTCACTCGATATGTCAATGCACGCTGGAAATACATACGCTCGCACATACACCGTATAAACAAACGTATGCAATCAATATGTAATGGCGACTAGATAAAATAAATAATTAAATCATCATGGTGAGATGAGCCCAACCCAGCCCATGGTCAACCTGTCGTCATCCTTCGCCTTAGTGCCACCAAAATTCCAACGGACACAACCAGAACATGCGTGAAACTGAACGCGGTGGTGCCCAAGTCTCGTTTCAATTGCCTGTCATCATCCGATACGAGTTCTTCACCCACCTTTAGCATCTTCCTTCTGATTGGAGAAGCTAATGCTCTATAGGTGGGCCCGAGTGGGTTTTACCAATCAAACGGAAGATACGAAACGCTGGTGCGTTTGTATACGAGTAGCAAATGAATCGGTCCTTGCCCAACTCCAACCCTGGAGAACACATTAATGGCCGCACCTTCCCCTCTTTGCCGATTTCTTCCCTCTTTCTTCCCCCGATCTCCAACGCCCCACGCCGATCCCGAGTCTTAACCCTGGGAGATCTCCATCGCTCGATCTCTCAGAGCAAAGCCCCAGGTCAATTCGACCCCGAGGCCCCGCGACGCGCCTCGCCGTGCCCTCCTCGAAGATCCGTCCTTCCGAGATCGATTCCGCTTGCCGATCGAATCGATCTGCGCTCATCGAGATGGGTAGCGGTAGGGTATGCGGAGGAGGAACCTTCGCCCGGCCGTTCTCGTCCTCATCCTCGTCGCCGCACCTCTCGGCCCCTCCCGGGCCGCCGACGGAGACGGCGTCGACGTCAGTTACCGACACGGTGAACGGCTCGCACCACTTCAAGATCGATGGGTATTCGCTGCTCAAGGGGATGGGCATCGGCAAGTACACGGCGTCGGACACGTTCACGGTGGGCGGTTATGACTGGGCCATCTACTTCTACCCCGACGGGAAAAGCTTGGAGGACGGCGCCACGTACGTGTCGCTGTTCATCGCGCTGGCGAGCGAGGGGACCGACGTCAGGGCGCTTTTCGAGTTGACGCTTCTGGATCAAAGCGGGAAGGAGCAGCACAAGGTCCATAGCCACTTCGGGAGGACGCTCGAGGGTGGCCCCTACACTCTCAAGTACCGCGGCAGCATGTGGTAAGTGAAGCTCATGTGAATTGGCTATTTACAAGTTTTTAATAGTTTCTTTGATCGTTGATTATTAGTTATTTTTATATTTTGCATCTCCGGGGCATGTGATTTGATTTTGTCTATGAGTTGCCACATAACATTCGTTGAGATGGCATCGTAACCAAGTAATCGATCTCTGAAAATATTCCTATGGTTAGTGGATGGTGATTTTTTGTTTCTCCGATGTAAAATGACCATGTTTTAAAATATGTATTATGTCTTTTCTTTTCAAAATTTAGTTTCAATTGATTGTGTTGTGGAAAAAATTATGTCCTTGTAGAAGGTGTGTGGAGGGTTCAATTGACCTAAGAGGAGTTCACAAGTGAGGAAGTTTGTTGATCAAATTTGATTGTTAAGATATTTGTTTGTCTCTTTCCAAATTTGTGGTCATATTGCCTTTATTTGCTTATCAGAGATTCATTCTTTGGGCAACAATATTTAGTGTATTACTTGAACAAAGTTGGCAATAAATACTGTGTTATGTTATGAGATGTTTTAGATTGTTGCTTCTTGGTAACAATTGTACACATTTAGTACACCATCAGATTTTTGTTTGCAACAATGCTGGGTTACCTTTTATTCTGCTAGCTTCAACAAAATTAATGTTTAATTTTTCATCGAATTCCCAAATAGTTGACTCTGTTAGTAAACTTTTGAGCTATATTTGATCTTGTCCAATTGTTTCTAAACAGTAGATTACGGGTCCCAAACCAAGGCCTAGTTTTAAACTGCTGAATATGTCATTATGAGCTTTGACAGTCCATTAGAGCCAAACTTGGTAGTTCAGATTTATTGACAATTGAAATCCTTAGACAATCATTTTGGACTATAACTATTATTGGCCTTGGTGGGTTTAACTGATTACTCTGTGGACCATATGGCTTCGCACTTTTAATTGATCAACTAGACAAGATTTAGTCAACATCCTGAGAAAATTTTGGCAACACTATAGTTTTGTGGAAGATCCATTTAGCTGCCGTCTCTAGAATAGATATTACGCTTATGGGGTATTGTTCTGTATCTGGATGTCTTCTCTGTTACACTTGCTCTCTAGTCAATTCATAGTATTTTCAGATTAGTTATTTCAGTCCCAAGTATGGGCCAGGTTGCCTGAATCTCATATATGATGTTGTCTCAGCATAATATGGTCCAATTTTGCCATCATAATGACCTAATTATCTTCTTGAATAAGATTTCTTTTAACTCCTCGTACTTCTAAAGTGGAAACTAACTCATAATCTGAGTTATGCTCGAACTACCAATAGCATGTAGAATAAAGCTTTCTCCATGGTTCATGACTATCAGTAAAACTGCAGTTTCCATTGGACACTTGATTTGGTTATTACGATTGCACTGTTGCTCCTCCTAATCTTTGGTTGAGCATGTCACTGTAAATTTTATTTAGCTGATGTCATGTGGGTAGTTTTGAATAATTCAAATGGTTATTCAGAATCAAAGATATGCACATGAGGGGGAAGGAAACTATCAAGAGTATCAACTATCATACAGCTTAACAGCTAAAGTGGGTTGGATCAGAAATTGATTCTGTGCCTTAAACATGACAACTGTTGGTTTTGTTGTCTGATTCTCTTTTTTATTGTTTTTCATAACCAATAATGGGATAGTGGTTCTTTTTTTCTTCAAAAGTAGCTTTTAATAAGGTAATGTACTTTTCTGTTTTTCATTGCTTGGATTTGTAATTTGTACATTTTGGAATTTATTACTATGTGCCTTCTGTGCATAAAAATTTCTGCAAGGAATGAGTATTACGAGTGACCTTACACATGGATATTACACTTTAAATGTTGCAGGGGCTATAAGCGTTTCTTCAGAAGAACTGCTTTGGAGACATCAGAGTATCTTAAAGATGATTGTCTTCTGGTTAATTGTAGCGTTGGTGTTGTTAGATCACGCACCGAAGGACCCAAGGTTTACACCATAGCAGTGCCACCACCTAATATAGCTCAGCATTTTGGACAGCTTTTAGAGAGTGGAAGGGGAACTGATATAAGTTTTGAAGTTGATGGTGAGATTTTCAATGCCCACAAGTTGGTACTTGCAGCTCGATCACCTGTGTTCAGGGCACAATTATTTGGTCCAATGAAAGACAGCAACACGCATTGCATAAAGATTGAAGATATGGAAGCTCCAGTTTTTAAGGTAGTGTAGTTTTAATATGATGTCGGGTTTTGCTACTATTTTACTTAGATTAACCTGATTTTCTAATTTAATCCTTGCCTCCTTTGTTTAAGCTCTTATAATTATTTTTTTCTTCTAGAGATGGGAGTATATACTCTCTTGTTGCATCTCTATAACTTCCATTTCCAATAGTATCAGACTATCAGTTTACTTCACTTTGGTCTTGCCAGTTGCTTCTTGGGCTCGTAGCACGCCACTTTCTACTATAGTTACTTTTTGCAATAAGGGAATAACTTCTGTTGTTGTTGCCAAATTTTCATTTGTTCATAGTAAAATTTTTCATAGAGCTTACCTTTACCACTAGCACCATAATGTATGGTTTCAGCCGAAATTGATTTATTGCTACATGCTGATGATGATCATTATGAATAAGGCATGAAGATTTTTTAAATTTTGATATGTAGATGGATTTTCTAAGGACACATAGATGGTTAACTGTGTGACTTCACTTTCTATAGGGAGCAAGGTTAAGAAGAAAAAAATTAACGACCAGTTTGTGTAATGAAAGTGAAACCTAAGCTTATCATCAACTGAAACAATATTATTAAATATGGAGGCTGGTGATTGGCTGTGCCCTTTTCTTTTGGTGCTAAGCCTTTTTTTTTTCTGGTTTTATTTGACACAAGAAACACTAATCCTGATGGATGTTGAAGCAATAATATAATTATCTGCATTTCTATTTTTATTTATTTTCACGTGCCATTGAGGATCCACTAAACCTGAGATTCTGCGACATTGCAATTACTCTCGACACATACACATTATTGAACACTCAACGTAGGAAGATACCCTTAAATGAGTTCTGAATTAAAAAAAAATCAGTCCAAGATCTTTCTACAACCCAAATGGGTTTGTGGAACTTACTTTTCATAATTTTGGGACTTATTGTTTATAATTTATCTTCCCAAAGGTCTAAAGTCAACACCCTTTATATTACACATTTTTTAAGTGTCTCTTTCACTTGATATTGGCTGGATAAAACACATGTTCATAATTGTAGGCATTTCATTCACAAGCTATTCTGCAGTCAGTTTAACTTGGATTATCATCTCTGACAGTGACATCCACTTTTTACTCCATCGTTATTGCTACTCTAATTCTATATGCTTCTCCATGTTGTTTAAGTTATCTAATGCCCAGCATGTCTTTGTCCAGAAAACATTGGAATCTCATATTAGGCAGTGACTGTGATGAACAGAAACAGCACAAGTTGTTTGGTAATATTGCTTGCAATAGTGAGCTTTCCGTTTCATAGAAATTTGTTATCTTTGAGCATGCCTGAGGGCTTGTTACATGGAATTCAATCTATAAGACGGGAAATTATTTGATAATGTTATCTATTTTTCCTATTACTATAATTTTCAGTAAGGAAAATGTGGAATTTGTTACTTTTAAAATCATTTATTGTGTATTGTAGCATAAGTGATATGCTTGCACATTATTATCATCATCATCAATTTAGCGCCAAAAAAATTGCTTATTCTTATTTTCAGGCTCTACTCCATTTCATATACTGGGATTCTCTACCTGACATGGAAGAATTTACTGGTCTGAATGCAAAGTGTGCTTCCACTTTGATGTCTCAACATTTGCTTGCTGCTGCTGACTGCTATGCGTTGGATAGGCTTAAATTACTATGTGAAGTCAAGTTATGTGAGGATGTTGCTATAAATACAGTGGCCACTACCTTAGCTCTGGCTGAGCAGCACCACTGTATTCAGCTCAAATCTGTTTGTCTCAAATTTGTTGCATTGCCTGAAAATTTGAGAGGTATAATCAGCATTCTATCTTGAGGGTTCCATTTTGCTAAATACACTTTGATAGTGGCACCTTTAGTATACCAGTATCAACACACTATACTTATAGACAGGCACAAGTGCTGGTTCGCCATCATCTAGTGGCATGAATCGCACAGGTGATCTTTTGATTGGAGTATGAATTTCCATGGGACTCTTCTTAAAAGTTCTCTTTCCATTTTGTACTATTTATCTTATTCATTGTTATAAAACTAGCTTTAGTTCTTTCAACATAAGAACTGCTATGTTTATAGTGCTTTAGAGGTCAATTTAAAACTGCATCTCCATAACAGGGTATTTGCAATTAATTTCTAATTATGAGATATGTACAAGCAATATAAAAAATCGAAAGGTGCACACAGACATGGTAAACAGACAAATTCTGCTAGCAAGATAATTTGATTGAAACTTATCATATTTTTTAATACAGGCTTGCTGTATCATAAGGTACACACTGTTGATTGAAACAATTTTTTTTGCATGCTTAAAATTGTTCGACATAGTTATCTTACTGTTGATATGGGCATGAATTTTAGATGTACGTACATGTCTCCCTCTATGGCATCACAAAACCATTTTGCCAGAGCATCTCATGGTCAGATTTTTATTCTCATCCACTATTTGCTGTGTCCTTTTTTCGGTAACCAGGCAAATATGGCCCCCTCTGAACAATGGGCTTTTCATGCATTTCCTTGGCATACATCATGTTTAGTTAGAGTGTATGCTCTGATGGATCCCATTTCAATTTTATTCTGATGCATGTCGATCTCTGAAATTTGAAAATTGTAAGGTCACAGCCTATTTTTCCAATCATTTGACGCGAGTGATTGATTATAACTTTTTATGCCTACTTTCTGAAATATCTTCTGTTTTTCTAGTTGTGTGTTGGTTTGACTAGAATCCGTGTACCATCATCATCCAATGTATTTCTGGCTTTTCATATCTACTGTAGTACCATGTATCACAAGTGGTATAGTAAGAACAAACACTGTATCGCCTTGTTACATGATGTTTTCTTTTCAGACTTAAATGCCTTGTTTTTGTTTTGGTCCAAGGTCAGTGAGAAGCCAAGCATTTTGCACACATATATAACTGCACATAGTAAAAATTCCATTGATACATTTAATCATTGTTTGGGCGACCATATGTAGTCTAGAAGTTCCTTAACCGTTGATGTTCCTCCTAATTCTGGTAATATTTTGGTTGTGCTGCATTTTGCAGCTGTGATGCAAACCGAGGGATTTGAATACTTGAAGGTCAGTTGTCCATCTATTCTGACGGAGCTCTTGCAGTATGTTGCTAGGATTGGTGAAATTTCATCAGTTTCCAATGTATGTGCAAATGATGCACTTGACGGCTGTGATATAACGGGTAGACGGGTCAAGCCTCGGATCTGATATATGCAATGACTAATTTGTTATGGCTGTAAGTTCATTGTTTGTTGTGCTATGTAGTAAACTTTTGCTTTCAACTTATAATTTCCTAATTCAAATACACTTGTATCTTTGTTGAACCGTAACAAGATAAATGTCAATATAGCATAGCAAGAACCATGAAACACCGGATGTATTGTGAGCTATGATGGGATCCTACAGCTTTCTGGTAATAATTGTCACCTTTTGAAAATTTGATGTTGGACAAAATGGACAGCGTGATTCAGATTATTTGTTTGCATCAATTTGTAAAGAACTGCATTGCTATTGTGGCCCCTTCAGATACACCATTGATGCGTGCGGCCAGCCATTAGCATGCAAGTTGTCTTCAGGTTCTTGTGAGATTTTTCCTTCTCCTTCGATTGTAGTTGATTGAATTATATTTGTGGTGATTGTGCATTACTAAACCGTATTTTACTTCAATCTCTGCAGATGTTTAGTCTCTGATGTAATCTGACATTTTATCTTGTTTCAGAGAATAATTATACATATTTATCTTTCAACTGAAAGGAAGCAAATCCTGTTGATTAACACACAATCTTCTCCCTTGTCTTTTAATTTTCATCATTTTCCTATCTTGGTCTGGCAATGTATCGATTAAAGAACAGATGATGGATGCCATGTCCATTTTATGTTGCAAAAATGTTTTCTATTGTTTCCTCAGCTTTGATTCACAATACCTTCTATGTGCTATTATTAGACTTAAAAGACTAATAAGATCATGATTTAATGATGCCATATAAATCCGAGCGGTTCCTTCCCCACCACTTGATGTGATCACGCTGCAACCCTTGTCGGCGCTCACAAGCCACCGCTCCTCGTGTTCATGCTACTCTTGTGGAGACTCAATCTTCCATAGGAGCGTTACTAACCATAAAATCTTATTATTATAAATTGGAATTGTGATGAGTTGTTGCGTAGGGTAGTTAGAGATCACATTAGTGTATCATTGAAGAAACTATTGAGCAAAAAGGAAACATCTTCCTAAAATTGTTGAACTTGTCATTTCGAATCTTATTTGCCATGTATTGAAAGAATAGTGCTAACTGGTTAGCGCATTTTACTTTTTTTTTATTCTTTAATCTAAATCCATTTAATTTTGGAGGTTTACATGACCAAAAAATTGACTTATTCAGTAATATATTTTCTGCTTTTTAATAAAAATAAATAAACAACAGCACGGAGGACGGAGGATGGAGCGATGCTCCTACCTGCCTTCTTATTGGCGGGCGAAGTGGGACCCGTTCGTTTTCTTTGTTTCGTTAGATACGTAAATTTCTCATACATATTCCCGTTGCGTGCGGATCTACCTTCAGGGTTCTCTATGCAACACCGGTTCCGGTAGCCCGCGGTTGCGCCGTCCTTATATTGTTCCTTGCTTATTGTATAGCGGTCCCGGCAGCGTGATCGGAGGAGAATGTGTAGTTAGCGGGTGATGCCCAGTTAGCGATGCACATCCGACGGAGGATTTCCGTATGATCCGACCCGATCACCTTGAGGGTGCACTTGTTTAACGACTACCAGCGGTTCAGCGGAACCAGATTCACCATCATTAATTAGGAGGGAGGGATAAGCGAACACGAAAGCGAGAGAACAGCGAGGAGAGAGGAGAGAGAAGAGATAAATAATAATAATAATAATAATAAAAGGCCGACGGAGAGGGTTGGGTTGGTTTTAGTTTGCTGGTTGTGAGTTGGGGCGAGTCGTGAACGTGAGAGAGACGATGATCACGATGGAGATGAAGTCAAACCTTGAGGGTAGGAGGTGAAAGAATAGGAAGAATAGATTGTTGGGAGGAGGATGAGGAGGAGGAGGGCGGCGTGCGCTGGAGTCGGATGGTATTGATCATCGGCGGTGGGAGTCGGCGATGGGCGGCGGGGCGGCGGTGGGTGGTTGTTGGTAGAGAAGAAGAAGGAGGAGGAGACAGAGGAGGAGGTGCAAGGTGGGAAGGTTGGGAGGATGAGGAAGGGGAGAGTTAAGAGCGGGCTGCTGCCGAGCTCGCTGCGGATCATCTCGTCGTGCCTCAAAACCGTGTCTTCCAACGCTGGGTCCGTCGCGAGCAGCGTCCGATCCGCCGGGGCGTCCGTCGCCGCATCCATCGCCGTGCCGGCCGAGGATGAGAAGGACCAGGTTGCTATCGAAAATACATATCTCCCCTTTTGCTTGCTTTTGGACGGAAGAGAGGCGTTATGGCATGTTGATTTCCGTGTTGGATGACAGTCTTGTTTTCAATTTGGCTTGCGATGACATTACTGCTGTGTGATTACTTTTTTTCATGGAATGAACTGTGATGCATGATAGGTACTTGATAGGACTTAGGTCTATGGCTCTCTCAAGCTTCTTGATTCTCTAGGTTTGTTGCTCAGGCTTCTTAATATCAACTGCTGGGTTTGTCAATGCTTCCGTGGAACAGTTTTTCCTACCTAGAGTTTAATTAGGAACGACGACCCAGGAGGATGGAAGAGTTTATGGTTCATTTTTGTGAACAAGTAAAAAATAATTGAAGGGAGAATGTAAATGATTATCCATCTTAAATAGGTAATTTTGTTGGCCAAAAGCATCTTGTTTCGTGTCAGGGAAACTAAACACTTGTATGCTGCTCATTCTTGATGCTGTTTTCAAATTCTTGAGCCTTATGGCACATAAGGAGCCAACTTGCACAGTTTAAACACTGACATGTATATTCAGTAAAAGAATCTTGAGATCTTTTACTTTTTCCTGGGAAACTTACATGTACAATAACTTTAACCCTTGGGTTAAAGCACAGTGGAGGCTAAGCTTGGGTTATGAGTAACAGGTTTCAGTCCAAACAATATATAGGTTACATTTTTTTATCATTGTTTGTTTAGATAAATACTATTACTGGCTTTAGAACCACATTCTGAGTAATAGATAACAGATCCTAGTTCAGGGGAGTTTTTGGATTAGTTATCTTGTTGGTATTCTGAGTAATAGATTACAGATCCTAAATCAGGGGAGTTTTTGGATTAGTTATATTGCTGGGTCAATGGGATTTGAGTTTGAAAAGATCTAGATGTTCCTCCAGATGAGAATTTTTATGAATTTTTTAGAAGAAAAGTCCTGTTTTACTAGTTTAAATTATTCTAGTCTTATTTGAGTTAGGATCTCGGTCTTGATGAAGTTTATTAATGCAAGAGTAGGTGATATTTTTACTCTGAACTATTGGAATCTTAGTGCCTCACATCCTGGTTGAAAAACCATAGTAATTACTTTGATTTGGTTGTAGGATTACAGGTAGGTCCAGTTTCCAATGAGAATAGGATCACTGGTTGCTTGCCCGTTCTTTTCAAAATTCTTTACTAGGCATGTGGCACTATGAATACAACTTGTCAAGTTGGAACTTATTGTCATCTTGAGTTTTGGTGGTGGTGCTGCTGCTACTGTTTTGGTATATATAAGCTGGTGGGTATAAACTCATTTTTCTATGTTATAGTATTGCCAAAGTACTTTTGCATGTTTTTACAATTAAAAGTTGGTGTATATTAACCACAAGAGGAGATTAAGGGCAGTTGTAACCAAGTGGTCATGGTAGTGGAGTGTCAATCCACCATGCACTGGCTTAATTTTCACTGTTCACCCTATATATTTAATTAATTAATTATAAAAAAAGTACTCCATGAAGTGGATTTCTCATAACCTTTTTACTGCCATCAAAAAGCAAAAGTTTCACTATATTTTTTCCTAGCTTTGACAAAGAGGTTCCACAACAAACTGGCCTAGTTAACTTGGTAACTAAAGATATACATAGCGGCCTTCCATATGCAAAAGCAGATTTACACAGGAACTTATTTGTGCTGGTAATTTGCTTCGGAAAGTAAAGAGAGTGAGGGATATTAGGGAGGCTTGTGAAGGTGCACTTAGTTTGAATAGTTTGATTATATTAACTATTTAAATTGTGCATAAGAAAATGAACTATGAGGCATATGTAACTGTGGTTACGTAGTTTTGACTAGTTTACCTTATTTATGCTATATTTGGTTAGTAAACATATTTCATTTATTGGGCATTATTAAGCCGTTTTTGTATAACAAATTTTCACCAGAATCATCCACAACATCGTCCATATATTTTCTGTGTTTCATTTTGATCATAATCAATTATTTCTCTAACAGGTTTTATGGGCTGGCTTCGATAAACTAGAGCTTAGTCCATCTTCCTTCAAGAATGTTCTACTTCTTGGTTATTCTAATGGATTTCAAGTGCTTGATGTGGAGGATGCCTCTAATGTCTGCGAACTGGTATCCAAGCGTGATGGCCCAGCTACTTTTTTACAGATGCAGCCCACGCCAATGATGTCTGAAGCTACTGAAGGATTCAGAGCCTCACATCCTTTGCTCTTGATTGTTGCTGGTGATGAGACCAATGGCACAGGTATGGTCCAAGGTGGCCGTCTGAGTGCATTAATTAGAGAGAGCGTCAATGAACCTCAGGCAGGAAATAGTATCACTACTCCTTCAGTTGTTAGGTTCTACTCACTCAAATATCATAGCTATGTTCATGTTCTGAGATTCCGCTCTGCTGTATATATGATTCGGTGCAGTCCTAGAATAGTTGCTGTGGCGCTTGCTGCACAAGTAAGCAAGAAATGTACTATATTTTTTAGTATCATGTTGATATGGGATTCAACATAATGATTTATCTTTTCTGATTGCTTGAATTTTGTTTTGGCAGATATACTGCTTTGATGCTGTTACTCTCGAGAACAAGTTCAGTGTTCTGACCTATCCTTTACAAGGAACAGCTGGTGTTAACATTGGTTATGGTCCGATGGCTGTTGGTCCTAGGTGGTTAGCTTACGCTTCCAATAACCCTCTTGTACCAAGTACAGGCCGCCTTAGTCCTCAAAATCTTACTCCCTCTCCAAGCGTAAGCCCATCAACTTCACCCAGCAGTGGAAATTTAGTTGCTCGTTATGCAATGGAATCTAGTAAAACGTTGGCTGCTGGAATTCTTAATCTGGGAGATGTAGGTTACAAAACTCTCTCAAAATATTGTCAGGAGTTACTTCCTGATGGTTCTAGTTCTCCTTTGTCACCACATTCCAACAGGTCCGGAAGATTTCCACCAACAGGACTTCCAACTGAACCTGACAATGCAGGAACGGTGTGTATATTATCAAAGTTGGATATGTTCCTCTTATATTAATGCAGATGGATTTGAAATCATATGGTCTTTTTTTTGGATAAATTAATTATTTGTAATGGTTCTATGCAGGTTGTTATAAAAGATTTCATTTCGAAGGATGTCATTTCACAATTTAGGGCTCACACCAGTCCAATATCTGCTCTCTGTTTTAACCCAAGTGGTACCCTTTTGGTTACAGCTTCAATACATGGGCACAATATAAACATTTTCCGGATTATGCCTACCCGTGTACATAATGGTTCTATCTCAGCACATTATGATTGGACATCATCACATGCTCATCTTTACAAACTATATCGTGGGCTAACAGCGGCTGTATGAATCTAAGAGTTATCTTTATAATGTTTTGTAGGGCAACTGACATGTCAGTTGTTTAGTATATTTGATGGATTTCTTTTTTCCTTGTACCAGGTCATACAGGATATCTCATTTAGTCATTATAGTCAGTGGATTTCAATTATTTCATCCCGGGGAACTTGTCACATATATGTTATATCGCCTTTCGGTGGTGATGCTAGCCTTCAACCG
Organism: Musa acuminata AAA Group; assembly: GCF_036884655.1. Classification (NCBI taxonomy): domain Eukaryota; kingdom Viridiplantae; phylum Streptophyta; class Magnoliopsida; order Zingiberales; family Musaceae; genus Musa; species Musa acuminata. The sequence goes on along the minus strand of NC_088332.1, from coordinate 13,104,868 downwards.
CAAAATATCCATGATGGACCGATTCTTACTCCTAATCTCACGTCGCCATGGTGGGCAGCTTCCTGTTGCATGATCCATCAACAGTTACAACAACCACCACCTCCAATTACATATTCTGTAGTTAGTAGGATTAAAAATGCTAATTCTGGTTGGCTAAGCACTGTTAGCAATGTTGCTGCTTCTGCAGCAGGCAAGATATCTGTACCATCAGGTGCCGTTGCTGCTGTGTTTCATAATTCTCTGTATCATGACACTCCACGGGGTCCCTCCAAGGCCAACTCGTTGGAGCATCTTCTAGTTTACTCTCCATCTGGTCATGTCATACAACACAAACTTCTTCCATCTTCTTTTGTGGAGCCTTGTGATAGAAGCTCGAAAACAATACCTACTTCTGTGTTGCAACTTCAAGATGATGATTTACGTGTAAATGCTGAGCCAGTTCAATGGTGGGATGTCTGCAGAAGATTGAATTGGCATGAGAGAGAGGAAGATATTTCCAGAATATTCTGTAATGATCAGCAAACTAGTGAGACAGTTATGGATTCCGGAGATAGTGAAGATAATGAAACTTCATGTTCCATGTCGACTACTGGCAGTGTACCTGGAGCAGAGTCGGCAAGAAGTGAAAGATTCCACTGGTACCTTTCAAATGCAGAGGTACAGATTAACTCGGGAAAGATCCCGATATGGCAAAAATCAAAGGTGGTCATTTTTTCTGTTTCTGAGCTGTTCATAAAAACGACTAATTTCTCCAAGTTGTTTGATGATGTATCTAATCTTTTTTTTTTATCGTAGATTTGTTTTTGTGTGTTGAATCCACCAAGAGCTAGTGAAGGTTTTACAGAAGATGGTGGAGAGATTGAGATTGAAAATTTATTTTTTGATGAGATAGAAATAAGGCGAAAGGATCTACTTCCTGTTTTTGAGCAATTTCGCTGTATCCAATCCAGCTGGAATGATAGGTACAGACTTTATCCCATTCATTTTTTCAAATTGCCAATCATGTTCAATAGTTTGAGTTTCTGAGTCTTGTTTCTGTTATTTGTTACTCGTCTACATATTTGACACCATTTTGGTAGTTTGGGTTGAGCGTTGACTCTTGAAGAACCCAACAAAATGGAAAATAATTGAAGTCAATATCAGAATAAGCAATGAGTACTAACCAAGGATACAACCTGGCCATTACATGATCTACATTTTCAGGGTTGGAGGTAGATATCAAACTTCATCATCAGGGGTTTTCCAAGCTACAGATGAGTTTAAGCCTGTATCTTTTGCATGTGGATCGGATTTTGGTAAGTAAAAGTTTTGAATTTGAAGAAACTTTGATATGGAATTTGGTAATCAGAAACTTACTAATCCCTAAATGTTTATTCTAGGGTCAGGAACTACACAAAGTTTGCTCGATTTTGATGAAACAGGATCTTGTGAACCTGTTAGCTTGCAGGCGATAGAGAAGACTACAGCTGATGAATCTGGTCACAGTTCGCCTTCAATCATCAGCAAAGGTATTCCTGCATTATCAGAATCCAAAGCATCCACTACACTGCCAATAAAGGACTCCATTAAAGATTGCACCCGACTTCATTCAGAAGACACCAATAGCTATTCTGTCAAGGATGACTCTGTCACTGATGGTGTGTCGACAAGATCAAGTAGCCTGTCATGTAGTGGTAGATTACTGGTTGTAGATAATGACTTTATGAACGATAAAGGAAGTGGTAAAGTTCAAAAGGCATGTTCTACAAACACCCACATGGAACACGCTGAAAGATCTGATTCCCACAATTCAGTGGAGTTTGCCCAATATTTCAATGAGGGTTATTGCCAAGTATCGGAACGCGATGACTGCCGCGAGTTGACTGAAGCTGTAACAGATGCAGACAGCAACAGCAGCCACTGCGAGAGAGAAAAGCCCGAGGAAGATGGGGACGACGACAACATGGTGGGAGGTATATTTGCCTTCAGCGAAGAAGGTGAACCTAAACTCGCAAGATCTTTTGTTCAGCACTGAATCTAAATTTTCTGTGTCAATTATTTTACCTTTTGATGATGTGGAACAGGTTGATGATGTGGAAGTTGGTGGCTTCATCATACGATGTCTTTCTACAAGCAAATTTCTATCTTGGATGGCTGAAACAACCTACAAACCGGAAGCTATCGACATGTACTTCTACAGCTACACTTGCTCCTTCTATTTGATTCTCATTTTGCAATCAAAGGTAGATAATGCATTTTTAGTTATGGAGATGGAAGCAAAAGGTCTGCCAATCCAACCACCTAGACCACCACGGTCACTGTACATTCTGTAGATATGGATTTTTAGTTCATGTAGTTGGACGTGCTTCCCACATGAGCTCTCCTTCCTGTTTACATTTACACAAGTATTCACCATTAATTAGTTTCAAGGGCGATTCACTTTCCTCTTCGTGGTGAAATAAACTTCAAACTAGTTTTCTATGTTTACAAGCTGGACTTTGTTGCTTATCAAGACTTGTGTGCTTTATGTTACTCGTTTCTGTGACAACACACTGTGTGGTAACTTAAGATTCGCATTCGCTGGCCAGGAATCCTCAGAACGAGAAAGGGAATCAATCCTTGGCCAGGAATCAGTCGGCCCCAAAGACGAACCATACTTGACAAGGCCTTCCTGACATCTGAAACACGATGGGAACGAAGAAGTAAAGCCACTCTCTTTCAAGGAAACTGGCTGCCTTACGTCGAACAGTTAGTTTTCTGCGTGCTACCCGACGCACATATCATGGACCATCTTCCCGGGGGCAAATTGCCAGTGGCGCGTACAAGCTTAGACCCTCCCCCCGCAAACATGGCCACCGCATCGACGTGACACTCTATTGTCGTCTTCTCGGTCGGCTGATCTGATCACCAGGTTTGCCTTAGCCCCACATTCGTCACATGACATGTCTCAGAGTTGCAGTCAGTCGAACGAAGAAGACATCTCCCACCTGAGATGAGGGCCTTTCTGTACCAATTGAGCGCAACCGGCACGTGGCGTTCCAAGGACGACTCCGACATGGCCGCCACGCCCTTGTCTGACGTGGCCACTGAGGTGTCCTTCCCTCTGTTCCCCGTACCGCACCACCGACCCCCGAACCACTTGCCTCGGACAGCCGTTTATTGTTCCGGACCAAAACCACCAGTAAGATGACAATAATTAGAAGGCAAAACCCCGCACCACGCTTATAATGACGATGATGATGACGACGACGATAAAGAACCGTCCGCTCGCTGCAGAGGCGGGAGGAGGCATCGAGTACCCACATCGATTTCCCCTTCCTCCTCAAGCCAGCATCGATTACTACCATCTTCTGGGACACGAGACCCTCGCCGGCAACCAACCCACCGCAGAATAGAAAAGAGAGGGAGGCTTCTCCCCCACGTCTTCGCTCTTTACGGTTTCCGCCATTAAAGTGCTCACGCCCTTCCCCACGAGAAAGCCAGCAGGCCAACGTAGAAAGGGTGTACCGTGAACCCTCCGTCTTCTCTATTAAAACCCCCTCTTTTCCCCTTTGCAGCTCAAGGAAAGAAAGGAAAGGAGCGGTCGAAAGGAGGGGAGCCAAGGAAAGCAGAGCAGACTTTGTACAGAGCCGATGCGGTGATGGTTGTGACGATGGCGTTGCGGTGCTGCTTCTTGGGGGGTCTCTTACTTCTGCTACTGCTGCTGGCGTCGTCGAAGGGCGTGGTGGGGATATTGGACCCGGTGGACTTCCTGGCGCTGCAGGCTGTGCGGAAGCGACTGGAGGACATGCCCGGGTCCGACTTCTTCTCCGCGTGGGACTTCACCGACGACCCTTGCGGTTTCCCGGGCGTCTTCTGCGCCGGGGACCGCGTGGTGGCGCTCGCCCTGGGTGACCCCCGCGCGGGCTCCCCGGGCTTGCAAGGCCGCCTCGACCCCGCCCTCGGCCGCCTCTCCGCGCTCGCCGAGCTGTCCCTCGTCCCCGGCCGCGTCACCGGCCCTATCCCCGACGCCCTTGCCCGCTGCAGCGGCCTGCGATTCCTCGCCCTCAGCAAGAACCTCCTCTCCGGCCCCCTCCCCGCCGGCTTCGGCTCCCTCCGCCGTATCCGCACCCTCGACCTCAGCTACAACCAGCTCTCCGGACCTGTTCCCCCCGCCCTGACCGCCGCTTCCGCACTCTCCAACCTCATCCTCTGCCACAACCAGCTCTCCGGCCCAATCCCGCGCTTCCCGCGCTCCGCCGCCCTCCTCCGCCTCGACCTCAAGCACAACCAGCTCTCCGGCCCCATCCCGCCGCTGCCGTCTTCCCTGCAGTACCTCGCCCTCGGCTCCAACGCGCTCACCGGCAGCGTGGACGCCGTGCTCCCCCGCCTCACCCGCCTCAACTTCCTGGACCTCAGCTCCAACCTGCTCGAGGGCCCCATCCCCGGATGCGTGTTCCGACTCCGGCTCGAGGCTCTCCAACTCCAGCGCAACGCCTTCTCCGGGCGAGTGGTGCCCCAGGGAGACGTGGTCATCCCGGTGGTAGACCTGAGCTACAACCGGCTGTGGGGATCCGTTCCGCCGCAGCTGGCCGGCGTGGACCGCCTGTACCTCAACAACAACCGGTTCACCGGGGAGGTTCCGAGCCGCCTGGTGCAGCGGCTCAGCAACGGGATGCAACTGCTCTACCTCCAGCACAACTTCCTGACAGGGATCGAGTTCGGCCCTGCGGCAGCTGCCATCCCCGTTGGCGCGGCCCTGTGCCTGCAGTACAATTGCATGGTTCCGCCCTTCGACACGCCCTGCCCGCTCAAGGCCGGCACGCAGAAGATGCGCCCCGTCGACCAGTGCCCCAACTGGAGAAGCTAATCCGCCCCTTCGTGACCACCATCACCACCTGTTCCACGCAAGCACGATCGAGTCAGCCGAAGACTTACAGAGAATTACTACGATAAAAAAAAGTAGCTTATTAACATACGGTAATAATAAAATTCTTTTATTAATTTTAGGTTGTGGAAGAAGAGCACGAACAATTATATATATATATATATATATATATATATATATACATGGGGATTTAAGGACGGTAATGTCATGTTGTTCTCCTTAATTATGCTTTATTGTAAGATAATGTAAGTTGCTGTGTAGAGAGATTACGAGCTTTGGCCGTGTATATTGATGTCGTTTGCAGAAGTCCGATGTGAGCAAATCCTCGTCAATCTTTCGTTGGATTCGGTACGAAATCCACTGGTGTTTGTTTGGTCCGGTCGAGCTGATATGACCAATTGGATTGATCTGTGATTTTTGTACCCTTCAGTGCATCCATGGGTGATGTTGATGCCTTTGAGATCTCAGTGACATTTTGGATCTGTAGGAAGAGGTTGGTTGGATTCAGCAGCGTAACCGAGGTGGCATGTTAGAACACCACCTGCAATATCCAAACACCAGAAACACATCTGTGAGGAGATCGAACAACATGAAGAATACTTGCTGCCGAATGAATTGCTGTGATTGTTCCAAACCTTTTCATCTCCATGTATCAATCATGCTCTTCCCTAAGAGAGAACAGGCTGTTTAATTTCTTTCCCCGAGAGTTTGCAGCTCCACCAGGTCTGGTAGTACACTGTGGACTCTTTCCATGGATGTTAATGAAGGCATCTTACATGAACACTCTCACCAGCATCTTGTTTCAGAATGTCAATTGAGTTCTCTGACTGCCTAAAGAACTTTGTCATAATAATTGAAAGATCACCAACTATAGCTTATACAGAAGACATTTGGGTGCTCATTTGATTCAAGTTGAGGTGTTGCACTATCATTTAAGAGTTGTATCTGAAAATTCTTCTGATGGATGCTTTACTGTGTGTTTTCTGTAAACTGGATCTTTCACCATCAAGCCAAGGTGGAATGAAGGGGAATAATAGCATTGCCATGATCCAGCCACCAACTTATTGATTATGCCTGTAATAACCAAGGATGATGTGAATTCTGAATCAAGAAATAAACTTTTGGATCTATTAAATGGGAACAGCTAAGTCAGCAATATAAAAATAATCACAAAAAGAAAGGCATGTATGCTTTAGGTTATTCAAGAAAGAAGCTTGAATAGGCTTGAGCCTTCTCAGGAGACAGTATCAATTACCCAAAGCAGTAAATAGCAATTTACAGGTTTAATTTGGAATTGTGATATGGTCAATCATTGTCCTTTTACGACTGTTCTTCTGAAATTCTACTGCAACATTAGTAATCACATGACAAATGGTGGACCGACAACCACAGTAGACTCATCTGCAAACTGATATATGTCTTACAAAGACAACAAATTTCAAGTGCTATTTTCCATCTATATAATAAAAGTTTAACGAAGTTCATGATATAGCCTTTCGACAACATTAGTTAAGCTCAGGGTTGTAATATCTGAGAAAGGTTTCTGATGGTTGTCGCCAAAGAAAAACTTTATTAGAAGAATAAAAGAAGTAGTTTGGCTAGCGATATTGCTCTAAACTTGATAGTAGGAAAAGATCCAGGCTTGTTATTTAATTAGAACCTCACCAAAATTATAAGCTAGCAAGTATCTGAACTGCAACATTATAGATGTCAAATAATTACATTTGTCGCAAATTATAGTATTTTTCATAAGCTCCTTCTGCAAATCACTCTAGTTTAATGATGCTGATAAAGGTCGAGGTAAGCAGACACAATCTCGTAAGCATCGACGGTTCAGGTACTAACTGGATGTAAAATCCTAAAGATTCACATCGTAGCAATGAACATAATATATACAGAAAACTGAGATATCTGGACACCTCTAAGTAGCCCAAGTGCAACAAGATTTCAATTGGAATGCATGCAAATATTAGTCATGCTAAAAAAAGGCATGAATAAGGTTTTATTATCCAATTGGATACCAGTCACGGTGACATTCTATCTGGTGCTGTTTTTTCTTCCAATTTAGGATAAAGGAGGGGGTGAATCCATTCTAGAAAATCACCTTCACAAGGATTCAAACCTCTCTCTCTCTCTCTCTCTCCCCACCAGAGTACTCCTATCACCTCTGCACCGCCACTCAAAAGACCTCTGCCGCTTCACTATTACTCACCTCACATGTATACAAGAACAACCAGACAAGCGGTCTGGGATAGTGGCAATAGATGCCACTATCCCAGAAAGCTTTGCCCAATTGCAGGGTAGGGTAAGAATGTCTAAACCTTAAATGATTGCAACAAAATCTTGATCTATTCAGAATTGCCACTGGCCATCAACTATCCATAGAAGAAGGCACGGAACAATTATTCTTTGGGCACAAACAGTTAAAGCAATGCAACCGGAAGCTTTTACTAAGACTGTTTCAGGAACTCACAATGTATCGTTGATCTGGAGAAAGAGATCTATCGGCAATTGTCCACCTCAAGCTTTTGGCACGGATGTTCTTCCCACTTTCCACTCATTATCAACATTGTATATTAGCACACGGCTTCCCTATCACATAACCGACAAACATGAAAAGTTAGACACATGAACAGATGCCATTTTGCAATGAATATATCGGTCAGTAATTCCAGCAAGCACCTGGAGCGCAACCACAAACGGTGAACCATCTCCGAGAACTGCGAAACATACGCCCGGCTATCCATTCTGTCCACAGGCCACGGGCTATCGACAGACAAGTACTGGTCAAGAACATGGGAGCAATCGGCGGGTCAGATAAAAGATCTCAATTTCCATACCGGATCAAGCAGCATCACCAACACGCATAGTGTCGTTCTTGTCGGTATCCATGTCGGACGTGCCCATGCCATGACCCATCCTCGGATGGTCTTCTTCAGCCCATCTTAGTCAAGAATGCTCCTTTTTCATCTCAATCCCAACATTGACCTTCTTGATGATGATAAACCCCGGAGATAACACCAACAAGCCAAAAACGACTTCAGTATTCAACGACGCATGACACAAAAAACAACCTTTTGACAGGACTAGCTATCTCCCAACACTCAAGAAATGAAATGTCTCGGAATCCAAAAAATGCAACGCTTGTTCCAGAATCAATTCTACCTCTGGTGGTTCCGTAGTCGTCTCTGAATGAGGGATCGGACGCGATCACGTCCGAGCCCAACGTGGAAGGTTGACCCGAACCGAATAAATTCTGCTAACGTGGAGTTGAGATCCAATCCCAAACTCGACGAAGTGATACCGAAGTGGGTGCTCCCGAGAGAAAGCTTGAAGGCTCTCAAACCACTCGTGATTAGAAGATTGGTTATGACATACTCGATGAAGATGGATACGACTGATCCCCAACACTTGAGATTATCCCAATCAACTTCATAAGATTTAAATTGTAGAGTTTTGGAGAGAGGAGGAACCCTCGAATTGACCTAATCTAATCTGTTTTGGATGAGGAGAACATCTGGCACTCCCTTTCCTTTTGACTTTTTGGTTCTTGGTCTTTGACAACCACGTCAACAAAAGTACTCTCACTCCACGTGCTCCAATTTGCTGCTTACAATTGAAGCAATGAGCAGAGCAGGCTTCTGTTGCTGTTGTTGTTGTTGTTCTTGTTGTTGGGACTTGCAGTAAACAGTGACACATAAAACTCTGAAAAGGACTGGTTATTGACTGGTAACGAGGAAATGTAGCCAGCATGGCTTACAGGGCTGCCCTGCCATTGGAAGCAGACAAAGGTTGTCCAGTCAAAAGGACAATAATAATTTGCCCTGCACCTAATTATATGACCTATATGTATGTATCATATCACACCAAGTACTGTGGATGGAATATGGACTGCGTGCATTAAACTACTACTCCTGCGAAGAATAGAGAGAGAGAGAGAGAGCCAACTAACACCCATTTGTCAAGGAAGAAGAAGGCATCAGAAGTCAAGCAACAGTGCCCACAGGTCCCAGTGGTGGCCATGTACTTGGAAACCAAGGCGAAGAAGCCACTGGCTGCCTTGCCTGTTGGCTTCTCCTCCCAAGAAATGGACCGAGGAAGATCCAAAACCCTCTCTCTTCTGATCAATGTTACATGCAAAGAAAGGAATCACAGGAGGGCATCTTTATACCAACACAAGATCCATGTTACATGCTGTATCCATCTTCCCGGACTTGACTCACTATACACCCTGGTGTCCAACAGATACCACTGAAGGCACCAGCAGAAGGAAGAAAGGCAAGTTACCTATAGAGTTAGCACCATCTTCCAACCTCGTGGAAATGGAATCAGGCATAGGAAGATGATAGAACAGCTCCTTCTTCTTCCTGCTGCACATGGACTATAAGTTAGAGGTAACAAAGTGCTTGATCTCCTCCATTACTTCGTAGAAATGGTCAGTGTTGGGCAACAAATAGAAGCCGATGGTGGCCTGTTCCCGGTAGACGAGCTTCACATCTTTGCCGGCCGTCTTCAACCCGTCGGCATAGGCCAATTGCCAGTCCTGAACAAGATCCAAGCCTGCCACTATGACGAGGCTCTTTGTGAAAGGAAGCTCTTCGAGGGGGACGCCATTGGGACCGAAGGGGTTGCAAGCTGGGTGGTCCCTGTCGGCTCCCTCCGGGAGATACGCCTTCCAATACCAATCCCTGTCCTGGATCGTCACAAAATACTTACCATCCAATCTCTTCTCCGACTCCGTCCGGTGATTGCCGCCGAACATGGGGTTGAGAAGGATGTTCCCGGATACCTCGATCCCGGATTCTGCAGCCCTTACGGCTACGTGGTGCGCGATGTTGCCCCCGGAGCTGTCGCCGCAGAGGAACACCCGAAGTTTGGCGTCCTTGCCGCCGTGGAGCCATGGCTCGGTGGAAGCCCACTTGAGGGCCGCCCATCCGTCGTCGTAGGCGCAGGGGTACCGGTATTCAGGTGAGCGACGGTAGTCGACGGAGATAACCACTGCTCCGCACAGCGAGACAAAGCGCCGGCAGAGGGAGTCGTAGATGGCGGTGTTCGGGGAGGAGTGGGCGAAGCTGCCGCCATGGAAGAAGATGATTACGGGGAAGGGATCCGGGGAGGGAGGCCGGTGGAAGTCGGCGAGGGGCGTGGTGGCGGAGGAGGGGTTCGGAGGGGCGGGGCGGTAGATGCGGGCGAGGAGATTGTTGGTGCGGTCGATGAGGATGTCAAAGGAGACGACGCCATTGACGGGGGCCGCGTTGGCGGGGACCTTGCGGTCGAGGAATTCGGCGAGGTGGCGGTCGAAGGTTCCGTCGGGGCGGCGCAGCATGTTGTAGGCCAGCTTGAAGTTGGAGATGAGGACCCATGTGTTGAGGGGAACCACCATCTGCGAGGGAATCAAAGCCAAAAAAAACACCGAATCAAGAAAGAGGGTGAGGAGGCGTCCTTCTTGGTTTCTCTGTCTTCATTTACGGCAGGAATTGGCCGTGAAAGGGAAGCAAGATTCAAACTTTTTGCAATTGCCGGGAGGGATTTCTTGGGAGCTTCAGGGCATGTGTCATTTCATTAGAATCGAGGACAGAGACGAAGATAGCGAGCGAGAATCAATAGGGTTTCTGTTTGGTTTTACTGTTTTCCTCCTCGGATAACGCCAAAAGATCCAAACTTTTCGCGATTTCTATAGAGCCCATGGGAGATCGACAAAGCTTCTTCGCTTCGGAATGCACGAACCCGAAGCAAAGACCCCCGTCCCCCCATCAAGCGAATGAAAGAACAGAAAATAGCCAAATGCAAGAGAAGAAACGACTGAAGCCGATCAAAGATCCGACCTTTAACCAACCGAATGGACACGGAAATCAAGATACACCCCAAAATCGGGCGAAGAACAAAAAGCAGCGAAACCACCGATCGCATCATCGGCACAGGAAGCACGGGCGCAGAGATTCCATAAAAGAAGGAACATTGACACCAAATCCAAAGCGAGGAGGGAGGCGAGAGGGTCCATACCCTGCACTCGTTGGCGTTCACCTCGTTGCTTCCCGCCATCGCGATACCGCACCCGGAAACAGAACGCCAAGAACAAGAGAAGAACCAGCCGAGCCAAAACGAGCCCCGCCGGAAGCCAACAAAAATCTCTCCTTTTTCCTCGTGAACTGAAGTTGACGGATCGAACCGTCAACGACTCGCTCCCGAACCCGCGAACTCGCTGCTTCTGCTCCTCCACGGACCCCCGCCGCACCGCTCACCTCCTTCCACCGCGCAGCTTCCCGATCCCGCCCAAAGGAACCACCTTTCGAGATCAAAGCACCAAGATGGAGCCAGGAGAGATCCTCGACGGAGGGAGAAACCGATGTGGGTAGGAACGAAGACACGGGAGGAGGTGAGGGGAGAATGAAGTTATTAAGGGGGAGAAGTTGGACGGGGCACGCGAGCAGAGAGAGAGAGAGAGAGAGCGAGTTAAAGAAACGGCAAAGGGTAGCGAGTGAGGGACGCAGGAGACGACAAATTGGGGCGGCCGAAGGGAAACAAATAATAAAGAATCCCCAATAGGCATACCACGTCAGCAATGTATCGTGCCATGTCATCATGACATCAGTGCGATACCTGCGTCACAAAAACGACAAATAATGACACTATTTGTCGATTAATGCGGTTTTTGGGGTCCAATTTGGTGGCTCTACATAAACATTATTATTTATTTTATGCATGGCATGTTTAATACCTTTTTTTTTTATTATTTTTATTGTATTTTCAATTCAAATCACAATGGGTCTTTTGTCCACCGCTGGATCTCATAAATAGATCAATCAAACTCACATCAAATCATCAAAAGAGGAGGCTCTCGGCACAGTGGACTGCCACGTGTACAAAAGATTAAATTATTTATATATACACCATATAAATAATTTAATCTAATTGAAAAATGGGTTAAATATTGCCATGGCCTCCTTTCATTTATGTGGTCCAATAGTCAAAAAAATGAATTTTTATTGATGAGAGATTGAGCTTAAAATATTTCTTTTTTTTTCTCAATATGAAATTTTTATTTGTAGTGTTATACACATACACATGTATCAAAAAATTACATAATGAATATTGCAAATTGTTGAAACAATAGCCTTGGAAAAGAAAAAAGAAATGCTAAAATCATACTGGTGAAATAATAATATACAAAAGTTCAAAATTTTCCCACAAAAGTCCAAATGTTCACATCCATTTTAAAATTCCTTTTAGGGTCAGTGGGAAACCTCTGAAGAAGAGAAGAATATGTTTCATTTTTCCTTTCTTCAATGTAAAACATAATCCTATTCTATAATATATTGACCCTTCTTTTGTTCTTTATAGACTCGATGACGTATACAAATATGTATGTCCAATACAATCCAACCTTTGTGAAACCTATGTACAGTGAACATACAACTCAAGACCTTTGTCGGCAAGCTTCTGCAATCATACACAGAGAAAGAGAGAGAGAGAGAGAGAGAGAGAGAGAGGGGGGGAATGGAAGGGGGAGAAGGAGACAAAAGTTTGCTGCGTGAGGACGAAGCGAAGACGCTACACCACGACAAAAAGAAGGCAGCCCTACCACCTTTACTCGACCCCACAAATGGAGACCTCCCCATCCATCGCCATTCCCCAACCTTGTGTTTGTTGTCTTCCTCCTTCTTTAATGGGCATCGTGTTGACGTGCCCAACCAAAATGCCACCCTCGCTCCTTCGTCACCCTTAGCGTTTGTCTTCACATGTAGAAAGGGATGGGAGTGCCTTGCTTTCTGTCGTGGTAGGATCACATTGTCCGAAAGAGGGCGCCAAGTCAAAGTAAACCCACCCGAATAATTCAATTGGATGAACGGGAATGGCTTTGCCAATGTGGTGATTCTTCATAATGGCCATCCCTAAGTGCTCGCTTTGTGGTGACTTTAGGGGCCGTCGCACATTCTTTTTCTTGGGAACCCAACATTTACTACTTGGGTTAGTCGGAATAATCCAGATTGTTTACTTGTCATGGGTTTGGTGGAGAGTAGTTTATGTTCTCACAAGTTGTTCCACATGAACGACAAAGGTAGATGACATTGATGAAGCATAGGATTTGTTCTGTGTTGTTTATTCTAAAGGTTTCTTGCTTTGGTCCAATGACTTCGATTTCTGTTGTCATCTACATCGACTTGACCTGTCATGCATGATCGACTTTGAATCATGCAGTTGATGCATGTGACATGCACTCATTACTACCCATGTTTTGGAGAGAGAGAGAGAGAGAGAGAGAGAGAAAATAAAGGGGAAGAAGGTTTTCTTCTTTGAAGCTGTGGTATTTCCCATCATGCGTTCACATCCAAAGTGTCATTGGCACAAGCAAAAGATCCCACGCGTAGAGGATGGAGATTCCGGAACCAAAGCGGGGAGGCCTTTTGACCGAGGATGGGATTTTGGCGTAGATTTTGTCGGGGGTCAACTCAAATAATCCACGTCACAAGTCAACGGTACAGGCGCTGCTGTTACAACACAACCCTAAGGAGAGAAACCAAGAAGACGATCCCAAAAGGGTACAGGAGAGGAGAACTGTATCCTCCTTGAAGGAATTAGAAGCCATGCATACATGCAAGTTGGGATCCTTAATCATCTCGTACAAGGATTCGATCCACTTCAATCAACTCAAACGAGGAATCGATCGAGTCTCTCCCTCTCTCACCGAAAGCTCTTCTGCTTCTCCTACGGACCCCTGTTGAGGTTGATGAAGGGCTTAAGCTTGAAATGGCGATGATATGAATTAAGATCGCGATGAAGAGGAGAGAGAGAGAGAGAAAGAACGTCGAGACAAAGGGATGTGATGGTGATGGGATGATGCACACACAGTGCACACATCAGATGATGGATGGATGGATGGATGGGGTGGGAGGACGATCACGGGTTGGACGTGATATGGATGGATGCATCAACAGAGCACATTAATTAAAGGGAGGAGGGGGGAGGGAGGGAGAGAAGGATGCTTCACGTAAGCATTAATGGTGCGCCCCCATGTGCCTACCTTGTCCTTTGGTTGGACGTGGCTCAACGTGTGCTGCATGCTCTTTTAGACCTTTTCCACTTTGTCTTCTTTCTTCTTCTTCCTCCTCCTCCTCCTTTCTCCTCTGCTCGAGTGTCTGATAGATTGTGATCCAGTAGAACGGTCTGATCAGCTCGCACCAATCATGTGCTACAGTGTGGGAATTCTGATCCTTCATGGAAAAAGTGTGTGTTTAGCTTCTGTACAAGGGAGAGAAGACAAAAGAATCCCAATCGCTTTGGCTACACGTTTGACAAGCCAAGTTGATGCCTTGTGATGATCGGTTGTCGTTTCCTCACCAGCTTCTTCAACCCAATCTTTGATGGTAATATAAAAAGATGGGGACAAAGAGAATTATACATTTGTTCCTCACCTTATTTTACTTTTCTTCTTATAAAACAGTTGTCCTCTTTAGTGTCATGATCACGCAACCTAATCAATGTTTTGATCACAGCGAGAGAATCTTTAGCCTCTTCGTTTTGTTCATACTTAATGCTCGGTCTAGAACATGATCCACAGGAAAAGGCTGGAAGTACATGGCAGAGTGCTTGGATTATATCAATCAAACAAACAAACAAATAAGAAAAGCCTGTGGCTGACTGACTGCCAAGTCTATCTTTATTAAGCTGGACAAAATATAAGTCAATTTTAGGATAAGTTTGGATTATCTTCGGTGTCATTTATCTATGTTGTCGCTTGAAACATGAGAGAAGCAATGGATAGGATGTCTGGAACTAGTGATGATGCTTTCTTTCCTTGTTCTTATTTTGAAGGAGAATTTGAATCCAGAATTGTTTCTGGTGACCAATGAGATATGCCTTTTGAATAATCCGAAAAAGGTGCACCAGAGACACTGTTGGATACTGTACATTCACAGGAGAAGCAGAGGCCGAGTCCTTTTGCCGTGGGGGAAGATGACATGCATCTTGTTCCTTTTGGCCCTCACTCTTTTCCTTGCTGCTGCTACTGCTATTGCTACTGCTACTGCCCCCCCTCCCTCGTCTTCTCCGCTTCTGATTCTTGCCGAGTCTTCTCCCACCGCTGATGATGGGAAACCTGCGGATCCGCACAGTTGTGTAGTCCATGGCATCTGGCGGCGAGGCTTTCACGGCACTCTGTCAGCACCATAATTGGCCACCGGCCATTATAAATCACCGCAAGACTCTGTGTGTACAAGGAGGAGGAATAAACAATGTGTCGATGCAGGCTGTGCTGTGGCAGTCAGCCTGCCCAAAGTAAACGACGTTCGGTACTGCTTCGAGTCTGCTACAGCTCTCTCTGCACTTCGTGTGTGCGCATTACTTCTTTGTTTCTGAACAATCTGTCGATTTGTAGTCCAAGACGAGTGGGCTCAGCAGCCCATTTCTTCTTCAAGACTAGTGGGTGGGTTATGGACTGGCCTAACCCATACCTTTCGTCTACACATAATCCATCGTGATAAGCGCGTCAGATCTTGTCGGTGCCGCTTCTGTGAGCGAAGATTGACGCAGAGATGCACAAAGAAGTCAACCGCTGTGGGTTAGAGGTCAACATCTCATTCCATGAAGCAGTGGTTCAGCTCAGCAGCTCACGGAGCTCGCTTTGTTCACTGATTCAGGTCGCTGATCCTGCGTAGAGGTGGTGGTTAATCTTCGGCTCACCAAGCAAATTTCTCCATGAGACAGTAGAAAATGAATGCCGTACATACTGTGAATTCCTGACAGCTGGTGGAAAAAGGACACCGCGCCAGCAACCCTCCACCGTGAAATTGGCTTAAAGAACAGGAAAAGGAAAAGCATGGTGTAAATAAAGAACGAGAAAAAGGAGCTTTGCTCTTCCTTCTCTGCTTCCTGTTCTCGAGTTCTCAGGGAGCGGAAGAAGGGAAGGGCGGGTGGCTGAGGAGGCAGTGAGAGATGGGCCTCGGGATCTTCCTCCTCTCCTTCTTCTTCCTCACTGTGCTGCTTGATTCAGCCAGATCTGGTGGTAAGCTTCTTTCTTTATGGTTACGTCATGAAGTGTATGGGAAATGGAATCAATCCTTTCATCAAAGCCCCACTAGATCGATAGTAGATTCCCTTCTTCCTGTCTAAATAGAAGTTCATGGAATTGTTCTGCTCTCTATTAGAGGCTCCTCTTCGAGGTAGGGGATGAGACAGATCTATAGATTTACGCAGAAAAGGGGACTTGTTGACTGTGAGTTGGATGTAGCATTTTCATTGCTCTAAATCTGCTTACAGTTTGATCATTATGAAGCTGGTGACCAAATTGGGGATGAACTAGATCTGTAGCATAACACAGAGAGAAGACCTTCGAGCTCATGAGCATCTCAAACAAAGATTTCTTTAGTTATCGATCAAAACTTCTCGAGACAGGAAATCTTCTTATGATTTTGCAGAAGCAAAGATTATGATTTCTGTAAAAGCTTAATGACAATATAATACTCAAAACTATTAGCTTTAATGACAACATATATTTCATTGGTTGCAGTACTTTTTCTGATGGAAGCTTCTTAATACTCGCTTTCTTCGCAGATACAACCGGTCAGCTTCTTCGAGGTATCAACGATTACAGAGTCTCCCTCAACCTTTCATCACTAACAGAGAACGAGAATGCAGATTGCTTGGCTGCACAGCTTGCATCAGCATTCAAAGGCCAAGACTGCAGCAACACCACTGGATCAGATACTGTTCCCGGCACGGAGGAGCAGTTCCCCGACTTCCCTGATTATTTGACCGCATGCCATCTAAACGCGACGGTGACGAGAGACGGGTTCATAATGCCAGCTTGTGTGCCGGACTTGGCGCCTGATCTTGTCTTGGCCAACTACACCAAGTCTCAATACAACCAGAAGCTGAACGACAGCAGCTATGCCGGAATCGGGATTGCTGAGGAAGGCAACTGGGTTGTTGTAGTTTTGACCACAAATACGGCGACCGGAAACTATGCTTCAGCTGCAGATGCAAGCGCTGGTTCATTCATTTCAGTTGCTGATCACAACTATGCGATGCTGTTGCTGCTGGGTTTCGCCATTTACCTGGTCGGCTAAGTTCTTTTCTTGTGTGACAGTGGAAGTGTTCTTTTTCTTTTTTTTTTCCTTGCTTTTTGTGAACTTTTTGAAAAATTTTATGTGGCATAAAATATAGTTCGCTCAAAAGGATTTAAGAGTTATTATCTTATGATATCTTTGTATGATCATATCTAATTAGGTAAAATATATTATAGAAATGATTGAATTCTGATTTATAATTATCGACTAATAGAAAGAAAATTTAATTATGAAATACTATCATAATTATCTTTTGTGAGAGTCTATTAATAGATATGACATTCTAGGGACTCCGTTAAATTATACATACTTATCTAGACAATTTGTTATCATCTTTTAAATAGATAGTACCTCTTAGGGACTTAATATGTAATGCTAAGTTATACGTCGAGAGATTATAAATCCTCTCATTTTTCCTTAGTCTCTATTTTATCATTTATAGTGACGTCTTTGTGAATGATAGAAAAAGAAAAAAAATAAGAGTCTAGTTCTTGTTATAGATCGGTAGCACTGTATTTTTCGGATCTAACAATGGTGCGCTTGCATATCAAATAAAATATTTTTGAATAGTATCAAAAGGTACATAATCATATTCTTAAGGTATCATTATTTGATTTTGATTATGATATTAAAGTTTTTCCACATAACATAAGTAAGATTATAGTTTTTATACTTGCAATTATATCAGTCATATTTTGAAATCAAATATCTTAGATCGTAAAAGTATATCAAATTTATTTTATATTTAGATTTATTTGTTAATACCATTCACTTACAAATTTATTGTATCATGCTTGAATAATTTGTCTATTTGTCGATATGCTTTCTTATCATGTCCATCTTGTTTGATCTTTGAATTTATTTCTCTGTGTTTCTCATATACTTGCAACATAGGTGGAACCACGACAGAATATGTTGTTCGTATTTGTTCAACGGGCTATCGTCGACAGGTTGCTATTGACAATAGCACTTTGAGGGCGATGACCTTCGTTGGTCACCATTATGGTCGCGGGCAATGATTATGCAAATGGCAGTCATCGCTACATTGTTACTAATGTGTGTAGTAACCTAGGCAACGAAAGTGTTGTGACGACATCATTGTGTGCGATAATTGCCACCATGGGTAGTGGCATTGCTATTGGTTATGGTGGTAAGATTTGGTTATAGGCAACACTGCACATGCAACAATAACGTGATAACGATTTGGTTATAGGCGACACTGCACATGCAACGATAACGCGATAACATTGGTTGCATGCAATAGCACAGGAAAGCAATAGCCATATTGGGCACTGTCCTTGATCGACGGTGAAGGTGGCTATGATTGTGAATGACAGTCTGTGAGCGATGCACCCTCACATAGCATCATCGGGGGGTTGGTTACGTTGCAAGCTACGTTAAAGTAGTATGTTGTGATGGGCTCATTGGTCGATAGATGACATTGACGATGGATTGCATTGCATGACTCATGGCTATGATGTGTTGATCGCACATAGCGCTGGTGGTGACCATAGGCAATAGGATCATTGGTGAAGGCTAGTCAGCACGTGAGTACAATCGCACATTGGAACATCGCAACAATAAAATGGGTTCATCGATCGACCCTATGAGAACGATCGCTCATCATAATAAGGGACTCTCTTAATTACTTATCTTAGACTTTATGCTCTCGTAGACAGAACATCCTAACGATTTAATATATGTCACTAAATTATATATTGAGATATTATAGAATTTTTCTATCTCTTCTTAGTCCCTATTTCATTTATAATGCTCCTATAAAGGATATGAAAAGAATAGGAGATGAGTCTACTCTTCTTTGTAGATAAAATAAAGATTTTTTAAATAATATTAAAAAGTATATAATCCTAATCTAGATCTATTATTATTTAATTTTAATTTTTATATTAAAATTTTCTCATACAATAGAAACATATTTTTTACATATAACATAAGCATTATTATAATTTTTATGTTGACAATCATCTTCACGCATAAGAAAAAGTTACAAGTCTCTATTGTGACTCATTAGCTGATCTAGCACTTCATTCCTTTTACCTGAATTACTTGAGTATAGTGGTTGAACTCAGTCTGAAATCTATAATCGAAATGTATTTTCTTGGTGTTACGGCTGGTTGTAGAATGCTGTGTTTTTATTCATGTCGATGCCAAACTTAGTATTATTTTGTTACTATGATTCATGTCTTGATATTAGAATAATAGAAATAATTTATTGGACCAATTAGTCCCACTCTGCAAACAGTATATAGGTGTCATGCTCATGGCACGTCGCCCTCTCATCTCCTCTGCAGCCTTGCAAGCTCTGCTCCGATCCCCATGGACTTCTCCTTGCCCTCCTCCTCTGGTGAAGTCGTAATGGCCGCCCTCCTGGGCCTCCCCTCCGCCTCCTTTTCGGATGTCGCGCGCTCCTTGTCCTCCGACCTCAGCCTCCAACGCCGTCGCCTCGCCTTCCTCCTCGTCTCCCCCTTCCACTTCTCCCTCACCCTCTCCTACCTCCGCTCCCTCACCCTCCCTCAGAAGACTCTCCTCCTCGCCCGCTATCTCCTCTCCTGTCTCCGCAAGCTACTCCCCTCCCTCTCTGGTCCCTCCCACCCCCTCCGCCTGCGTGACCTCGACGCAGCCCTCCTCCTCCTGGCCATGTGCGACGCCTACGACCCGACCGTCGCCCGCCTCTCCAACTGGCACTCAGCCGTCTCTGACAACGTTCTTCGCTCCATGTTGAGCCCCTCGGGGCTCGGAACCGATGCATGGGCCGTCGTCCGCCATTACGTCGACGCCGCCGTCAAGTGCCGGCGGTTGACGGAAGCTCTCTCGGATCTTGGGGGCGGCGGGCAAAAGGTGGACGGCGAAGCCGGCGCGTGGGTGGCGGCCGTGGTCGCGCTGCCGTCGGTGGAGTGTAGGACGGGAGGGTGGGAGTGCGTGATATGCAAGGAGGAGATGGCGGCGGGGAGGGACGTGTGCGAGCTGCCGTGCAGGCATCGGTTCCACTGGGGGTGCGTCCTGGGGTGGCTGGGGAAGCGGAACACGTGCCCATGCTGCCGGCACGAGCTGCCGACGGAGGACGTGTTCTGTGAGATGGGGAGACTGTGGCGAGCTGCGGCTAAGATGGGCGATCAGTGGACGACATGAGAAGGCTACGTTTGTGGCCGGCGTCGCAGTGGGAACCGGTCTTGGTTTGCAGCGTTTGTATACTCGTATCGATGCTACGTTGACAGTCGTCTGTCAGTCAATAAAATCCTACACGTGGAACGAAGTGGGATCACAAAGATCTGATCCAATTATGTCTTACGTGGGGCCCACCAGTGGGCCCCGGTTATCTCTAAGGCCCGTATGTATCTTGTCGAATCAACGCGCGGTAGTAAAATGGGTATTACAAGATAAGTAGAACAAGTAATAGACGATCAAAAGAAAGCAACCTCGACCGCCTCGTTATCTTCGACTAACGGTCAGATCCGTCAAACCACAACGAACGGACGGATCTGTTTCGTTCCCGGAAACGTGGCTATCTGAGGGGAAGCCAAAGCACTTGCGACGGAGACAAGCCGAAGCACAGCTCGCCTGCGACGTCTCTCCCTCTCTCTCTCTCTCTCTCTCTCTCTCTTCCTCCTCCTCCGCCGCCTGGTAATCTTCTTCTCGTTCTGTCCTCGATGGCCGTTCTACATGTTTGAACGAGTCAACTTGTGACCTGGGGCTGAGATCTGCCACTGTAACCTTAGCTTATTTCCATCGGTGCTTCGCTAAGCATTGTGCATGCACTACCATCTGTTTCACGTTGTGCATACAAATCATCAACACTTGAGCTGATGCATGTCAAGATGGCCCAAACCATGTACTGCACTCGCAATAGGTTGCAGGATTAGCGGGTGAGGTTATGAACTGCAGAAATATGTGGGACTTGTTGTTGAATGAATCATGCGATCGTTCTGTCCATAGACACTTCCATGCAGACTTTGCATTCCTCTAAAGAGACATTCATATGTTGATTCAGATATCGCACCATATCAGTATCATCACCATATCAGTATCGTTCTGTCCATAGCCACTTGTATTTGTTCGTTGGATGCTAAATGGAAAGCAATTGGAGTAGTTGAATCAAGGGACATGGAGCTCTCCATTAGCGTTCCTTCCGAGCTGCAAACCATGGGTTACATGAAGCGCTCGAACTATGCCATGAAAGAAGAGAAGAAAACTACCGGAGAAGAAAAAGCAGGCGAGAGGTGAAAGATCAAAAGAGCTCCTCCTCAACACTTGTATCCACTCAATTCCTCCACTCTGTTTGTCTCTCTCCTTGCTTGTTCGGTTTCAAGGGGATTTTTCTGCAGCCCGATCGGAAACGGCTGTGGTGACCATATCGATCACGGTGATGGTTTGAGATTAAGCTTAACTTAATTAAAGACAATTTTATTGGATCATCTTGAATGAAGAAAAAATTTGACATCTTAAAAACGATATGAATCTTTTGAAAAGAAAAAGGCCTAACATCTCTTACTTAAATGATTTTTGGATGCATTACCTATGTTCATATTTTAGATCAATGAAGAATAAAATTAAATAACAAAGGCTCCAAATATATTTTCATTGGCTATAATATCCGATCTAAAATCTAGATGTTATTTGATCCGAAAGAACACAAAATACATTGATCCAAAAGAACACAAAAAACATGTGAGTAGAGATGTGGAGTTTTATGAAGATAAAGTATAGAATTGGAGCACAAATATAGAGGTGCAACATGAAGATAAAGACAAAGTGATAAATGAAGAGCTTATACCTTCATCATCTCCTATATCAAGCTTGTCTTTGGAAGAAAATCTAACCAGAAAAACAAAACAAGGAGCATACAAGAATTATATGAGATGACAAACCAACTCAATCTTGTTTATCTTTATGCTAATGAAGAAATTATTTCTCTTGACGATGTAATCAAAGATAAAAAATGAAAGAAAGCAATAGATGAGAAAACCAATACCATAAAGAAGAACAAGACATGAGAGAGGCAACTTTACCTAAAGTCATGAATCTATAGAGACAAATGGATTTTCAAAGTGAAGAAGAATACATAAAGAGAAATTTGAAAATATAAAGTAAGACCAATAGCTAAAGGATATAAGCAAAAAGTTGATATTGACTATGATAAGGTATATACTCCTATTGCTTAAATAATAATTATTAGATTATTTATCTCTTTAGCCACTCAAAACAAATAAAAAATTTATCAATTAAATGTGAAGTCCACATCAATAAATGATTTTATTAAAGAAGTTATATTGAACAACCTATCGGATATATTAAGAAAGAACATAAAGATACGATTGAAAAAAAATTGTTATAGGTTAAAACAAGCTCCGAAGACTTAGAATGCTAGAATTGATGCTTATCTTAAGGCTAATGGTTTCATGCAATATCTTTATGAGTATTTTTTTTTCTTTAAAGAAGAAGATGAAAGCATATTATATATTTGCTTGTACGTAGACAAATAGATCTTCACAAGGAATAATCCTTATATGTTTCAAGACGTCAAGCAAGCTATGATAAAGAAGTTTGATATGACCTACACGAGGTTGATATCTTATTTTCTTGGCATACAAGTGAAGCAAAAAAGATATCTTTATTTCACAAGAAGTATATGCAACACCAGTTCTCAAAAGATTTAAGATGAAAGATTATAACCCAAATAGCGCACTAATAGAATGATGAAGACAAAGCAATAGATGCGACTCTTTATAAGAGTTGATTGAAAGTTTGAGATATTTAACATGTACAAGATCAAACATTCTATATGGTGTCGGATTAATAAGTTGATTTATAGAAGATCCTACTTCAATTTATCAGAAGGTTACTAAAAGAATTTTTTATTACGTCAAAAGTACTCTCTCCTGGGATTTATTCTATTCAAGTTCTAATACTTTTTTAATTTCTTGAATATTCTAATAATAATTTAGGAGGAGACCTTGATGATAAAAGAAGCACATCTGAATTTGTGTTCTATATGAGAGATATCATAATTACTTGAACAGTCAAAAAGCAATCAATTGTAACACTCAACTTGAATATGTTGGGACATCATCATGTGTATGCAATGCTATATGGTTAAGAAGCTTGTCAAAGAAGATACATATCAAACAAGAAGCACCATAAATTTGCATCAACAACAAATCTACCATTGTACTAGCAAAAAATCTAATGCATCATGAAAGGAGCAAGCACATTGATTTGAAATTTCACTTCAAATAAAGTTGAACTCATTGACTCAAAACCAAATAGTCAATATGTTCACTAAACCACTTAGAGTTTAATTATTTATCAAGACCAAGATCGATGAAAGAAAAATTAAATTTAAGGAGAAGTATTAAGATTAAACTTAATTTAGTAAAAAAAAGGTCTTACTTGACCATTTTGGATGAGGAAAGATTTTAACATAGGGACATAAATCTTCGAAAAGAAGAAGAATGTCTTGGATATTTGAAAAAAAGATGAACTACTATTAGAAGATATTATAATAACTTTTATCTTCTTCCTTAGTTGTTCTTCTTTCATAACTCCATCCATTGTTCTTCTTCTTTCATAACTTTTATCTTCTTCCTTAATTGTTCTTCTCCCGCTCAACTCCATCCGATCTAACGATTTCCATGGACAGGTATGTCCATAGCTTCCCACTCTTTCTCCTTGCTCGCCATGTTCTTGCCCGACAGATTCGAGTAGAGGCCAACGATAATAAGAACTGATCCAACTACTCAGCACCCACAAGAAAATATGGTGGACAACTGTGTAAGTCAAGATGATGATCTATTTTATTATTCGGAGAGGTATTGCTGTATCAACTTTCTTTGATGGACGTAAAGCGATCAGTTTTCTTCTTGGACGTGGTGTATGAATGTGGCAAGCTTACCCTCCCAAGTAGATCTTCTCAGCAAGGATGAAGAAGCCCCATTATGGCCAACTATAATCATCGTCAGAGGGCTGAAGGCAGAGGCAAAGACGGGCCCTTTGTCCTGTATCACCCGACTTTGAACATAGTAGGCAGTGCAGCAAATGCCCCGTGAGATCTTGCAAGTATAGGAGAGAGAGGAGGAGGAGGAGGAGGAGGAGAGAGGGAGACTGATTGCATAGGCAGCAGCAACGAGGTCCATATCCAACCCTATGTGCCACACAGAAACATTGTGCTCCATGACAAAGGTGACAACAATGGCTTGCAGAGTGCCCACAAAGCATATCAATGAGGTGAGTGAGAGGGGAGCATCATATCTTCTCAAGGCTGCAGCTTGTTGAAGCAGGACGAATTGCCACAAAGAACAACTTTATGAGGCACTGCAACTGTTACATATCAAACGAGGATTACCTGGAGGATGAAGAGAGAAGTCCAAGCCAGGGTTGCAATGACAAGGAAGATGCAGCCCTTGAACCAGTCCTTGTCGGTCGACGCTGCAGCAACAGGCGGTACGTTGGCTTGGTGGGGACGGTCATGCATATGCTTCGTCCACACCATCTCCATAAGAGGCCCCTTGTACAGGGTCATCAACATGGTCCCGGCCACAGTCACCAGCCTCCCGACCACCTTGGCTTGGAATCTCACCTTCTTCAGATCAACCTTCTCCATCCTGTCATTGGACGACCGCATTAGATTAGCAGCACTTGCACTTGTAATGGATCCATGAGAGCTGCGATCGAACTTGTCTACCTGCATAGGACGGCCAGCACGAAGGTCATGGCGGGCGACATGTTGCTCATCGCGCAGGAGAAGGTTGGCGACGTGAACTTCAACCCGGCGTAGTAGAAATTCTGGTCTATGACCGGCCTAAACCATGTCAAACATGGCGTCAAGTCTTGCAGAAACTATTAGCTGACAACTATGTCATCAAGCTAAGGTACAACTATCTGCATGAAACTATTAGCCCTAGCACAAATTTCTGCATGAAGATGGCGAAGGTCATCCTCGGCCACACGCCCCTGTTGTTATTAGGAGCAAGCACGATGAGTGCAAGAGCTCACAACTCTGTATCGGAAGTCTGTGCTCCTTTACCTCTCGAGGATGAGGGCGAAGGGGGCTATGGACAAGGTGGCGAAGGCATGTCGATAGACGACCAGCACGTAGTGGCTCATCCCGTCGTCGAGGGAGACCTTGGTGATGATGTTCATGTCGGCGTAGCCGAGTTGGAGCAAGATCATGGCGACGGAAGAACTTGCTGCAGCTCCCTTGCCTCCTCATCGCAGCAGGAGAGTGTGTCTCTGGATTCTGCACCACTGAGGACTGTATGTGGCAACTTGGAGCCAGCATTTATAAGCAGCACTGGCCAGTGAGGTCATCACAGTGGCAGAAAGAGGAGGAGCATGGTTAGGTCTTGGGCGCTACTTCAGTGGTGGGTGATGGCAGATGCACCCATACGATGTGGGGGATGCCGGTGCGTGCTGTTGACGATGTCTTCCCTATCCTCATGGAGGCATGCTTGGCCGTGGGCAGAAGCAGGGGATTCTTTGCATCCCTGCTTGCATTAAGATGGAGGTCTTGGAATTCCACTTGCATAACAAACGGGTCTCGGGTCTGATATGGCCGTGGATCAAAGCGAGACCCGACATCATTCCGTTAGGCCGAGTTCGGGCTCCGAAACCGTTGTTTTGGCTCGAGTGGAAGTAACGCCACCTCGGCCAGCCGTTCGTTTCGTCGCCTCGCTCCGTCGTCGTCTCCAGCGCCGCCCTCGTCTGCGCCTCTCCTTTCGGTTGCTTCCCGAGGAAGTATCAGCGGAGTCCTCCCTCGGCGATCATGGCCGCGGAGGCGGCGGAAGAGAAACGTCAACCAAGGACGAGGCCCAGATCCAGGCTCATCGTCCGCCTCGCCGGGTTCCTCGTCGCCCACAGCGTTCTCGTCAGGTACTCTCTTCGTCCTTCTCTCTCTATCTCTCTCTTACATTCTTTTTGGTTGATGCTATTGGAGTTCTGACCGATCCAAATCGTTGTGTTGAAACCAAGCGTGGTGTGTTGCATAGCGGGGTCGATCGCTTTCCTCCTCCTCCCCTTACTGGCCAAGAACGCTTACGTCTCCGAGAACGCGCTGATGCCAGGTTGGTACCTTCTCCGACCTGAAAATTGCCCTGCCTCCCTAATCAATTCACGGTTCTTTCCCTGCGTTGGATCTTTATGCATCGAATGCCTACTTAATTGTCTCCAATTGGTTGTTCTTTGATAGTCTCATTATGATTTGCAGATCCTCTGAGTGTGTGTCAAATTCTTAGGTCATAGAACTCTAGGGAAAACGAAGGGAATGTTGCTCAGGCTAAAACGGACATATGATGATGGGAGAGCCATCGTGTCTTGTAAAATTCAATTTTGTAGAAAAGGAAAGTGAAAAAACGATAACAACTCAATGACCAAACCCAACCTACATTGATCGAAATGATCTTTTTTTTTTACCCTGTTATATTCGTTGAAATAATGATTTGTATGTTTTAGCATGTCTTTTATGTAGAATCATACATCTAGAGATGGAACCAAGTCTTGATGCATGTCCCTTTAAAATAAGCTGGTAAAAATTCTGAACTGAGCATGTCGTTCATTCTTAATGAATGGTTGACTGTAATACCTTTTCTATGAGCATTTATTGCTCAAGTTTATAACTGATTAATTAGCATTGAATGTACTTGACCACTAAAAGGATCTGGTAACAGGTTCTGCCAATCCAATGTTTTCTTCTCAGGACGTACTCGAAGTAAACAGATTTGTCGTGGAAATGATTGATAAAGAAAACACAAAAGCTACAGGAATGTATGTCCGTTTACTTCTGTGTACATAGTTTTTTATAAACTTGATTTTTTCATGGATAACTTTGGTTTTTCCTGGTCGTT
Source organism: Musa acuminata AAA Group (assembly GCF_036884655.1). Classification (NCBI taxonomy): domain Eukaryota; kingdom Viridiplantae; phylum Streptophyta; class Magnoliopsida; order Zingiberales; family Musaceae; genus Musa; species Musa acuminata. The sequence continues at coordinate 13,078,100 of NC_088332.1, read as the reverse complement.
CTCTGGAAGTTTAATGCCTTATTATAAATGAGATGTTGAAACATGTGGCACCAGATCCATAGTGTGTTTTCTTAGGTTGGTACTGATTCACTTGTTTTCGGTTGCCATGTGCATGCTTTTTCATGGACACTGACTTGCAATAATCAATACTATTTTGCAATGTGTATTTTTTCACACGGTTTTTATGGCATGTGATAAAATTACTATATATGTTCTGTTAACATTTGGTCAAGCTTAATTTTTTGTTTTCTGAAACATGCATGACACCTACATGCATGACTGCTATCTGTTGTTGATTCACATGATTTTTATAGAAAATCATGTGAATTGACAAACTGGATAGCCAGTTAATAAGGTGTTGACATATCATGTTTATGGACAAGATGATATATGTTTTTCTGGCTAGGAGACTGGGTGTGGTCTAGATATGGTCTGGCTAGGAGATTGGGGATGGTTTAGAAGATGGTCTAGCTAGGGGATTGGGTATGATCTAGTAGTTGGTATTACAAATGATGACTGTTCTATTCACACATGCGCAATGGTGATTAGACAGTTCCAATCCTTGAGGAGGTTCTTTGTTTTGTTTTAAGGCATGGTAACTAAGAGACTTACCTTGTATGACATGGACACAAGTAATAAGAAGGGTAGTTTATAATATAAAGAAAATCTGAGTGATTAGATAGAGGTTGTTGCTTGTTATACCTCATTTATTTTACCGTTGCCTTTTCCACAGGTTATCAGACATTGTTTTGGAATCAGTCAATAAAATTTACTTGTGTTTATTGAAGATAATCTCATAACATCTTCCATTAAACTAGGAATTTAAGAAGTATTAGATCTATGAGGCACTTGATCTGTTTCTTTTTTTTTTATTTTTCTGTTCTTTGAAATGAAAACTCGTGCAATTTGTGCAACATTTTTCATAGAGGTTCACTTGAAGAGCATATTAAAGAATTAATCATTTGAAAACTATAGAATATGAAGTGGGAAACTCATGGAAGAGTCCTCCACAATAGCTTGATGTTTACATCGTTTGAAGCTTAAAACAAATTGCTTGGTGCTTAAAATGCTTTTCTCGATGCTTGATAACAAGCTTGTTAGCACACTAACAATAGTGCCAGCAACTTAGAGGCACATCACACAAGTGCATGTTCTGTTATATCTGTTTGATTATTGCAAGTTTTGGTTTTTTTTTTCCAATAATAACTGCACTTTTTTTTGGTTATTATTAATTTTACACTGCCCAAAAATTTCAGAGAAATAGCAAAATTGATAGGTCAGCAGATGGTGGATGTGGGGTGCTGAATTGTATTACCACAAATTCCAACCTCATGCCAATCAGTTCCATCCTCTTCATTTTTTCTCTTCCATCACTAATACTTTGGGGATGCAAGATAACTCTAGCTGCACATCATTTGGTCTCAATTCTGTTGGAATTATACGAGCGCCTTGTGGTGATGGGAAAGAATCGATTGTGTTGGTAACTCCTTACAATGCAAAGAATCTCAGACAGGATGAAGCCTTATCACTAGGGCTTGCCTTCTCAATTTTCTCACTTCTTAGCAGAGTTACATGGCTTGCAAAGGATATAGTTTGGTTAGCTGCAGATTCCAGATATGGAGAGTATATAGCAGTTGATACTTGGCTAAAAGACTACCATAATCCTTCTTTCCTTAGTGATTCAGGGAAGATAGTTGCTGGTATATGTTTTGAAGAAAATATTCACCATTTTATGGATCAATTAAAGGTTAATGGACCAAAGTGTAATGTTTTTAAGCGTGCTGGAACTATCGCTGTTGCTCTTGTATTTAAGATCGTGGACAAGGAGGAAGAAAGAGATTGTGTTACTATACATGCAGAGGCATCTAATGGCCAGATGCCTAATCTTGATCTTATTAGTATTGTTCGTTATTTGGCAGTTCACAGACAAGGTCTGCATGTAAAGATTGAAACCATGCAATCATTACTTAAATCTGCATTGCTCAAGTTTATTGGTGAAATGCTGCAATGGTTTGGTAAACTGGCCAAACAATTTAATCCAAAATGGAAATTTGATATTACAGCTGCCGAATATGTTGAAGGCACTGCTACTCTTGCAAGCTCAATTTATTATCAGGTTGAAATCATAGACCTTGAGTTTGCTGATTTTTGGTTTGCTTGCCAAGCTTAGTGAGTTGCTTTTCATTTTTGCAGGCCATTGGTGTGCCAACTGGGTCCCATGGGGCTTTCCATGATTACCAAGTGGATGCAGTTACTCTTGAGCTCTCCCCCAGATTCCCTCTTAATAATGACAACAGTCGATCTGCATTTCTTCTTAGCAGTGGCAGGTTAGTTTCCGTAGGCATCTTTATAAATCATTTGCACATGTCGCTTTGGGCATTTGATGCCTTGGGATTATTATGTGATTCAAGACTTTTCTTGTTTGGTCCTCTTTGGTTGTCCAAATTATTTTGTGCTTTTACTGCTAGCTCTTAATTAGTCACCTCTTTCATTGTCTGGCTTAATTTATGATTTTGATGGTAGCTCTTAAGGATGTCTATTCTGATCACTGATACACTATAGTGTTTGGCATTTTATATTATGCATTTTCATGTTCTGAAGTAATAATATCAATATCCCATCATATGTTTTTTTATTCAAGGTTGTTCAAAAGAAACAGGAACCGAAAGAAAACCAATTGGTAGGAGGCTATTAACTACTAAATTGTTTTATAGAGTAAAAATTTCAGTTACATGGCTTACTCCAATTTTAGTAGCTTCTAACTTTTGCCTAATCTTACAATGCGGAATGGTCATTGATATATTCGATAAAAAAATAGTTTCTTTTTGAAAGATGACATACTTAACTTTTTGCATTAGAGCATTGGTGGTACACTTAATGAAGCAGTCATCCGCTCAGTAAATAACCTTCTCGAGAAGTTTCATAAGTCATTTTTCCTCTATCTCTTAACAGCTCCTCATAAGTTTGTGTCTGTCGGAGTTTACATGATTCCATTTGCACTGCTAATAGCTCCTCTTCCAATAGTCACTGCTGCTCTCTTTTCTGGTAGTGATAAATTAGGACTTTCAGCAGATGAAATGAACCCAGAACCTGGATGTGCCAGTCACACAGAAATCAGCTCTGGATCATGGAAATGGCTTCAAGCTGCAAAAGTGGTATTCATGATTCACTTGTGGGGGATCATCGTGTCATTGCTGCCGAGCATTCTTTCCCAACCCCCCCTTATAATCCCAACAAATCTCATGTTAGTTTGGGCTGCAATAGCCATCGGAACCCTGCTGATCTGCTACCTGGTTTTGGGCACTTGTTCCACCCATTGTGGATGGGAACTTCTGAAATCTGTGATGATTGCTGCTGCTTCAATGGGTCTGAGCTTAATGTCAGTCATAATTTTCTCAACCGCACAGACTGGGGCCATGCTGATTGTTCCAATGTGTTTGTTAGTTCAACCTCTGAGGAAGCAGGTGGAGGCAAGTGTTTGTCTCAAGTCGGCACTACTGGTGATCTGCAATTTAGCTCTGGCTGTGGTTGGGTTTCCAACAGTTGCATTACTGATATCTAGAGGTTCGTTTGAGGATTTTGGAAAGACAAGTATCGGTACCTTCTGGGAATTGTCACAGCTCTTATGGTCATGGAACAGCGCCACTTACCTGTACCTACTACGGATTCATCTACCTTGTTGGGTTCTTTGCTTGCATATTTTGCTCTATCCATGTATTGGGAGGTCATCCAAACCATGAACAGTTTTTTGAAGCCGTTGATATTGTCATATTATGGGATCACTCAGTTGCAGAGCAAATACTGGAGAATTCTTGTTATAGAAAGCCACTCAAGCTCATTGGAAAAATGCATGGAGTTTTAGCAAAAGCTATTCATCTCGTGCCACTGAAGAATTGTACGAAAAAGATTTCCCTTTCAAGATGACTCCAGAGAGAAAAAGAGGTTCTAATTGTTCTGACAGCATTATTTTGATTCGTAATTTGACACTAACTGTTTAGATTTTGATATTTGCTGATCCATTGCTCGCCCTTTCAACATGTTGAATGCCTTGGGAGGAGTTGAACATGACCATATAGTTAATTTTATTTCTGCAAAGCATGTCCACAAGTTTGTCATTTGGATACAAAGCATGATAACAAAAGAATTTCGATATATGCTGGAGATTCTGTGTCACTAATAATATCTCGAAACATGTTGAATGATCCAGAATAATATTGGAGAAACACTACATGCAAGTAAAAAGGTCAAATAATTCAAGAAAAAAAATTGATAATTCAGAACATAATGGGACAGCACCAAAGCAATTTCCAGTTGCTTGTTGAATTCCAAGATCATGTGTCTCACATGCTGGCCTTTGCAATGAAAATTAATGCTGCCTTGTTTTAGTATTCTTCAATCTTTAATGAATGAAGAAATGCCTGTCAGTTGCAAGGATCTTTGGCTACTGCACTCATGTTGACCACAGAGATTCTGAGTCCTGCCAATCCAACCCACACATAGGACCACAATTAATGCTCCATATTTCTAGTACCTTTAAATTTTGAGGTGTCAGAAGAAGCATGTCCATTTAATCTGTCTCTTACACACTCCATCTTTATAGTTCATAAAAGCATGACGGCATGATGATAGGATAATTGTCATTGCATAACCTAATCTAGACTTTAATCAGGATGAGAATATAGTTCACATGGTCATGCCAAATAATTGAGTACTATTCAAGGAGCTCCTTGTTCATGAGCTAACATGGATCGCGGACCCTAGTGTACTGCCATGTCCAAAGGTTTCACAGGCAGCATGTGACCTGTGCTGTCACTGCCAATATAAGAACACATAATGAATGCCCAAACAAGCAATCTAATGATCCATGTTCGAGTTATTGGGAAAAATTCATCGTATGTTTACCATGTTATTTCTCTTTCGGATTAGCAAGACATCTTCCTACTGATCATGGTATATAGACAGCTTTGCTATGTTTGATATGATGATGATAATGATGCTTAATTAGACTAAAAAGATCAATTTTGTTATGCTTGTTGAGAATGCTATCTTTGTATTCTTGCTTGGGTATTTGGTTGGTGTTGGTTCTTAAATATTTTTTTATCATAGTATCAGTGCAGTGCCAAGTGACACTGCCATTGTGGTGCTTGTAACCAAGTGCCAAATAGAAATATGTTTGAATTTCCTGTAAAGTAACATTGGCTAGCAAAATTGCCAAATGACTGTAACGAAATTATGGTGGGAAATCTCTCATCCCTCATCACTGACATGGTTTGCAGAATGAAGACTGTCAGTTATTTTTATAGATAAAGGCTTTCCAAATGGAATGGAACCATGACATATGTGCTGGCATTTGTGTTGACATTATATGGGTTTCAGATGTCTGCTGGTCTTCAGGTTTGACTCACAGTGGATGAACTTCTGCAAACAAAGCAATAAAGATACTGCCCTGCAAAATATGATGATTTATTGTCTTTCATATGACCAAGTAGTCAAGTTGGCAGATGCAGATAGAAGTCAAAGCCAGCAAAATCCATTAAAGATGTTGAAGTTTTGTTTTAAATGTTCATCAAGATGCATGGAATTCAGGGAACACATGACAGGTATACCTCAAAGAGGAGACAGTAACCACATCATGCAACTAGTTTAATCCAGCAGTCAAAGCTTGTGGAAACATTTGGAGAAAATGGCAAAGTCTGAGCTAGATCAAATACATCTTGAAAGAATTACTATTTTGTTTGTGTGGAAGATGCAAGAAGTCAAAGTGAAAGGGACGCTCTGTCTGCCTACCACTCACTGATTCTGTAGCTCAAAAAAAATCTCCATTTGGCTCTTCAGAGAGAGATTGCAAGATACAACCATCACATACCAATGTCATCAAAATCTAAAATTTCAGATACAGACTGAAGGCACATTACAATTTGGACCATCCAAAAAATGAGTGAAAGCACCAAACAAAGTGGTCTTTTACTTTGTTTAATGTTTCTAAGAGACTTTCATAGTCAATTCTGCAGGAGGGACTATTAAATAGTAGCCAAGCTCAAATCCCTAGTTGCACTTGGTCAAACCAGTTCTTGTTACCATTGGAAAAACTTTATTGCTGCATCTACTACTGTGATCTGCATTCATGTGGACTTGTCACATGGAACTGTCATGGCAAGGATAAAGAAACCAGTCTCAACAGTGTATGATTGCCATGAAGTCATGAATATGCTTGGATTCTAAACTACTCAAGGATCTGAGTGTGATCCAACAGCTACCTCCCCCACAGTTTTTCTTCATCCACTTGACACCTCAACCATGGTTGGATTCTTCAGTGTCAGGAGCTGATGAATAATAAACAGCAGTAGTAATCCAGAGGTGGGGGTGAAGAGAAACTACTGAGACAGAGGCTCGGGTAGAAAGCAGATCACATGGCTGTCATGTCTTCTCTCATGTGACACTTCTGAGAAATTCACTGTCAGTGTCAGTGCCAGTGCCAGCTTCTTGTCTTCTTCCTTGTGCTTCACACATCAACATCCAGTGGCAGCAAAACATATCACAGCTGGATAAAACAAATTTTTGCATGGAGACCAAATGTCCCGTCTCTCCTTTTTGTTGCCTAAGCAGTCTTTCCAAGTAATGGTTTGAAGGTGAAGTTGAAAAGAGATGTTCAGCCTTTCACACACTTTGAATTTCATATATTCTTTTAAACTTAAGATGAAATTCTATATGAAAACAAATACATCTGTCACATTTAATGATTTGATGTGAACTTCCTCAACTTAGTAATACTTAGCCTGTAGCAAGTTATGAGTAGTATATAACAAGTTGAAGGATTGCAACTGACAAAATCAAAATACACTTTTACTGCATGAATGATGATTAATAAGATCTCCTAAACCTGGTTGAGCCACTCGGACTTGAAATAAATGCTTCCTTTTATTTCGAAGGTTTTGTACTACCTACACATTTTATAGTATAATTTCATGCATATATATATATATAATATTTCATGTGATAGAGATAAATTTGATATCCTCTGGCTCCCTTCCAACTAAATGACAACAAACGCATGAGAATCGATAACCATCCTTGATAGCAGGCTCGAACCTCTTCATCTCCAGACATCTTGAATCATATATCTATAGCTAACAACACTCTACATTGATAACTGACAGTAAATTACCTATATTAACTCATCTGTTACATAGGGTACACCCTCATTAATACCTCTACCACCTCGACTAACACAAGTCCAGAGTGTAGAGCACCCAGGTATAAGAGCTGCACCTACTCTTTACTCTCTTATTTTTACATAGATTATATTATTATTATTTTTTATCCTCTCCATCTTATATTTACTTAAACATCAAAGAGGTCGAGTCGAAAAATCCCTCAACATTAATCTTATAATCATTAGCGACCAAGAGACATTCCTATAGCTTGAAGATGACACGATAATCAAGAGAGAATCTCACGATCCAAAAGATCCCAATTCCTCTATTTGGCCTCACCACTCCAAAGTTAAATCGTCTTATTAAACCGTCTCTCTTATAGACTTTCAATGCTAGTTCATCACATCAAGACTCCCACATCAATCAATACGAAAGAGACACAAGGATGAACTAGCACCCTTGACAGTGAACCAATTATGCCGATTGGAGCCGACTCACCAGCCGATGGTATTCAATTTCTTACGGTAAGTTTTCATAATCAATAAATTTGAACAAAATTGATCAATTGAGGGGGTGTACTTGGACCTTGACGCGACAATACATCTGAGCCATCCAATTCTGAATCCAACGGCTGGAAGAAAAAGGTCAAGCTGATGCGCACCGCCACGAGACAACGTTTGCGGTGTAACTGCCACGTAATTACGGACTTAACCCCGAAACAAATGGAGGACAGAATGGCCATTAACTGAAATCCTTCGAAAGGGCATTATCGTCATCTAAGATTTTCTATCATTTTCAAAACTCAAAGCACCGGTTCCCGCAAGCGAGACCCGCGTCCGACAGCCGTCCGATCTGTACATCGGACGGCATCCGAGAGTTCGTCAGGAGAAAAAGGAGGGAAAGAGCTTTGGCCGTCCGATCCTTTTGGGTCACCTATATGAACCCCTTGCAAGGCTTCGCCTCGCCTCGAGCCCTTCAAAACCCCGTTCTGACACTCTCGAAGCCACCCCGATCCCCTTGCTCTCGCCGGTGAGCCCTCCATTCCGCGATCCATCCATCCTTCCACTCGCGGCATATTGCTCCAAGATCTTTGCGGTATGGAGTTCTTTTGCTTTTTCCCGACGGTTCTTGCAATTCTTTGTGGTGAATGGTTCGTTCCGATCGAGGAAACAGAGTCTTTGGGTTTTTGCACGAGATTTCGAACCAATTTGTTTTGATCCGTGTATAATTCTTGAATATGAGTGGGTTTTTGGTTTTACCCACATTTCTTTGAGAACAATCTTTGAAATTTCAATTTAATGGGTTTGAGTTCATGTGAATTGCTATGGCATGCTTTATATGGATGAATGTTGTACTGTTGATCTGGTTGATTTGATCTTTGGGATGATACGGATCTGCATTTTGTTCTGTGTTTTGGCTTGTACTGGGGAGTTTTCCCAGAACAGTTCTTGATTTCACCATCGTGGTGAGATCCCAGAGCCAATGCTTAGGAATGCGAGGATTTCTATTTTCTTACATGATTCTTTGCATTTGGGTGAATATGCTTGGATCTGTTGTCTTACGCTTCAATTGAATATTAGGGTTTGAATTCTCTGAGGGTTTTGGAGAACCTTCGGAAACCGATTCCGTTGTCAGTCCTAATCTTGCTTCGTTTTCTTTGATTTAGGCAACAATGAGAGAAATCCTCCACGTCCAGGGCGGTCAGTGCGGAAATCAGATCGGGTCTAAGTTCTGGGAAGTGGTGTGTGATGAGCATGGGATCGATCCCACCGGGAGGTACACTGGGACGTCAGATCTCCAGCTGGAGCGTGTCAACGTGTACTACAATGAGGCTTCCTGTGGGAGGTACGTCCCCAGGGCCGTGCTGATGGATCTGGAGCCTGGTACCATGGACAGCGTACGAACTGGGACCTATGGCCAGATCTTCCGCCCCGATAACTTTGTCTTCGGTCAGTCTGGTGCTGGAAACAACTGGGCTAAGGGTCACTACACTGAAGGAGCTGAGCTAATTGACTCGGTTCTCGATGTGGTGAGGAAGGAGGCTGAGAACTGTGACTGCCTTCAGGGTATAATTGCCTTCTCTCTGCATTCTGATATCTTTTTGATTTGATTTGTTATCCCATGAAATCAAAGCAATACTTATTGATACTTCAGAGTGAACTCAACCCTTTCTTATCGCCTAAACTTCAATTTCTTTGTAGAAATGCACTTAATCTTAAGAAATTTCTCTAATCTTGGCATTTTTATTCTTTTGTTTGCTATTACAAAAGTTGGTAGAATGTGATGTTTTCTTTACTGTTTAGATATCATGAGCTTGTTTATTACACATATTTAACACTTAAAATGCACTTTCACTCATAGTAGATGTGTTTTTCTTTTCAGGATTCCAAGTATGCCACTCTCTTGGTGGAGGAACTGGTTCTGGAATGGGAACTCTGTTGATATCAAAGATCAGGGAGGAGTATCCTGATCGGATGATGCTCACCTTCTCTGTTTTCCCTTCACCCAAGGTTTCAGACACCGTTGTTGAGCCCTACAATGCAACCCTTTCCGTCCACCAGTTAGTTGAGAATGCAGACGAATGCATGGTACTGGATAATGAGGCACTTTATGATATATGCTTCCGCACTCTCAAGTTAACCACTCCCAGCTGTAAGTCACACCATTGAATGTTTTCTTATCCTTGTTCAAACTTGTGGTTAAACTATGAATTATGGTTTTTATTTCAATTTAGCAACAAAAAGAGGAGTTGCTTTTGTGCCAGAGTCGTTTTCTTGATAATGATAGCACGTTTAATAGTTATGTTGTCGTGAAGATGATACAACAGCATTTATGCGGAGGAAGGCCACAATGGCACTTTATGAGAAACAAAACCCTTTTTTTTTTTTCACCCCTCTATAAGTAAACATCACATTTCTGTGATGTTGAAAAGATATAGTTTCATGCTTTACAACTTAAGCACTTTTCGAAATTGTGGTTTATAAAATATGCTACAACGGCACTGCTTTTTTCCTCCATGCTCATCTATTGTCAGGACATGTTACACCAGTAGGTTTAGTAGTTAATGAGCCAATTTACAAAAAGTACATGGCAGCACTGTTGAACTGGTGTAAACTGAATGAAAACAACCAACCTGAATTGTTTGGTTTGGTCGTGTTATTTCCTGTAGTGTCTTTGACTTGTTATGCTTTTTATTTGCATTCATTGTTTGTATAATATTTGTGTTTATTGTTGGCAAAACTGGTACTTGGAATCTTATATCTTGGTTGCTCTTATCAGTTGGAGACTTGAATCACTTGATATCTGCAACCATGAGCGGTGTCACATGCTGCCTCCGGTTCCCTGGGCAACTCAATTCTGACCTCCGAAAGCTGGCTGTGAATCTGATCCCCTTCCCTCGTCTCCACTTCTTTATGGTTGGTTTTGCACCCTTGACCTCACGGGGATCACAACAGTACCGTGCCCTGACTGTCCCCGAGCTGACCCAACAGATGTGGGATGCTAAGAACATGATGTGTGCTGCTGATCCTCGCCATGGTCGCTATCTCACAGCCTCTGCTATGTTCAGAGGCAAAATGAGTACTAAAGAAGTTGATGAGCAGATGATCAATGTCCAGAACAAGAACTCATCCTACTTTGTGGAGTGGATTCCCAACAATGTGAAGTCCAGTGTGTGTGACATACCACCTAGGGGTCTCTCTATGGCATCCACCTTCATTGGGAACTCGACATCGATTCAGGAAATGTTTAGGAGGGTGAGTGAGCAGTTCACTGCCATGTTTAGGAGAAAGGCTTTCTTGCACTGGTACACCGGGGAGGGTATGGATGAGATGGAGTTCACTGAAGCTGAGAGCAACATGAACGACCTCGTATCAGAGTACCAGCAGTATCAGGATGCCACTGCCGACGAAGAGGGTGATTACGAGGACGAGGAGGAGGAAATACCCCAAGAGATGTGATATGTAGACCGAACAAGTTGCTGCATGTAGCGATTATCTTGTGGTATTGCTTTTGATATTACGTGCCAGTAGTAGCTATGCACTTCTCTGGTACTGTAGCAGCTAATGTACCTGAATCCGTTGCTATGATGACATATTGCTTAATATGCATGTGTATGTTAATGAATCAGATGATCGTTCAAGTATGTGGTGTAAGATAATTATCTGCTATTGCTGTCAGGGCGATGCCAGTATTTGATGCCGATGAGTGCTGGTGCTCGATTCGAAAGGGTGTGCTCGAGTATTTTCTGCCCAGTATTTGATGTCTTAATGCCAGTGTGGAATGTTTGGCCTCCATTAAGATTTTGGATGCAATGATCAGCTCTTACAGAACCTGGAGAAATCTCCATTAACGCAATGGCTTTATAAAACAATCTTACATGGAAGTCTGAATTATTTTTTTAGAAATTACAAAGAAGGGCAATAGGTAGTTGGTGAAGTCAGAATCTCCAGAATCTTATGATAAACCATTAAAATGGAGTCAACTGGGGCTTCTCAGTCTCCCCTTGGTGGAAGTGTATAATTGAGCTGTTTAGAGTACAGCCAATAACTCCATTACTTGTATCGTCGGCTGCATGCATCATATGAATAACAAATGGATCACTGCATTTACAAGACAAATTGAGCCAATCAACTGGGCTGCACTCCGGAAGAACTTCCTCCGGTAGTGGATCGATCCGGACGAGCTTGCCATGCCAGCGATGACTGTGCCAGAGACAAGAACACAGTCGAGGTGGTCCTCGAATGGAGAACGACCCCAAAGATCGAATTTTGACCGCGGACGGAGAACTCGGACAGGTATCGGTCCTTCTTTATGCCGATCAAATCAGTTAAAATCGACGTTACCTTGCGCCGTCAAATCTTCATCTCAGCTTTAACGAAGAAAAATTGTTTCTTTCCAAGGAGGAGCACAAAAAGAAGGGATTTTTTTTCCCTCGACGGAGGTTTCTTCAGTTAATTGCACAAAAAAGAATCTAAATTTCTTGGCAAGGAGAGGAGGGGAAGAACGTCTTCGACACCTCTCTCCCCATCTCTCACCGATCAAAATGGATCACTTTTCTTTGTGATTTCCCCCTTTTGGACGAGCCCAAATCCTCCCCAGACTGGGGAAAGAACGGAATCGAAAATCCAAGCCGCAAAGCTGCAAAATTTGTCTTCCCTCTTTCCAACATCGAAGGAGAAAAAAAAGCATCGCGGCGCATCGACCGCGACACTCGATCTATTATCTAAATATGACATTTTTCAGATTAGTCCCTGTTCCATTTTACCTTTTCATCCACTGTATTAATTAATCCCTTAAGTGAAATTTCGATGTGTCTTTTGGACTATATTGAATAATATTAAGAGTGTAGTAATTTGTATTCGGAAACGGCCTTTTTTCACATTTGCATATTAATCCTCTACAAATTATATTTGCTCATTAAACCCTGAAAAGTGAAATATGAAGATATCTCATCAGGGCACGCTAAAAATCGTGCTCTCTAAGCGCTTGTGCTAATCTAAAAGCGCCCATCGAACACGGGTTATGTGCAACAAAGAAACTTCTGTTGATAATGAAATCGTATCATATATAATTTGTATGATACGAAATCGTATCATATATAATTTGTATCATATATATATATATATATATATATATATATATATATATATATATATATATATATATATGATACAAATTATATATGAAATCGTATAAATATATAATTTGTATGAAATCGTATCATATATAATTTGTATATATGAAATCGTATTTGGTATGGTCATATATTTCATACGACCATATATGAAATCGTATTTCATATATGAAATCGTATTTCATATATGAAATCGTATTGTATATATTTCATACGAGTTATATGAAATCGTATCATATATAATTTGTATCATATATATATATATATATATATATATATATATATATATATATATATATATATATATATATATATTATCATAAGTTTTACATGCATTTTTGTGTGCTAGAATGCAAATAATTAAATCTTCCATACTCAATTTTTTTTATCTCACATAAATAATCAAAATTTTCAATGAAACAAGAGTTAATCTTCATCTCCTACTCAATTAAATACTAAGATATTAATCTGAGAGTGATATAATATACTACATTGTTATAGTGTCAAAATTGATCATCGAGCTGTGTCAATAAAAATTAAATCAATCCATCACATTTGTCGAACATCGTCACATCTTTAGAAACGGATCTCCGATGATTCTTGAGTATGATTCTCTTAATTAGCATACAAGTTTAGAAAATAATCTTAAAACAATAAATATCTGTTCTTCCTTCAAACACCTATCAATGTGATGGATTTTGATTAGTTGAGCTCCACAGGTAGAATTCTAATTGGACATAAATATTTTTTTTCTCTTTCTTTTTTCTGGAATGGTGTAATTAATGAGAACATAAAAAGACTTGTTCATCAAGATTGGATCAGATGGGATTTGCTATCAAACACTACAGGACTATGGAACCCAAACTCAGTCCACCTTGTTCAATCCTCTTGTCCTCCTTGTGTTCATCAAAGTCAACCTAGAAAGGTCAGAATAGATGAGCTAAAGAGGAGGGTCTGTCTGATGAGGAAGAGCAGCAGAGGATACAGAGCAAGACAAGCCCCTGCAGTCCTCAGCTGCTCAGCAATCTGACAAGTCCCCTCATGATGGCTTTCTTGGAAGATGTCAATTTATAGAACACATACTCTTTTTCATGCTCAACAATCTGCAAGTGAAGTCTCACCCCTTTTATACTTTTTGGATGGTGATAGAGTAAAATCCTTTATTTATTTATTTTTACTCTTTATTTGGTATGGTCTACAGTTCTTTGTGTTCTTCCCTTTCAATCTTATGAGACATCTTACATGTAATCAATCTTGACCTTTATATATTGGGGTTGATGAGTATTTCTAGATTTTTAAAGCTAGTATCTTTGAGGATGAGGAATTCAAGCATCAAGAGAAGATACTTCAAGTACTTGTTTTTTTTTTTTTCTTTTTTTCTATGTGAACATAAGTAAGGAGTGTCAGATTACATAAATCTTATATCGATCTTTTCGATTTGTATTCGATTATTAATCTTTAGATTTTTTTCTTTCCCTATTGAGGTCTTCTCCCATTGTCATAATAATCAAACAAACAAGACAAACTTGGTTGAGATTGTTCAAAAGCTTATCAGCATTGCAATTTGGGAGTTGGATTGGACTCAACCCTAACTGTTGCTGAATTGAAACCCAACCCATGTCCACTGCAAATGTAACTGCTACATCTCCATCATTCATTTTAGGACTGTTGATTACCCTCTACTTCCCATGTTACTGTATGAAGATGAGTGAGATATCTGCTTGCAGAGCTTGCAACATTGGAATATTGTGCTGCTGGAACTTCCTTTTCAACATCTTCCAGTTTTCCATGTTTCTAATACCTTTAGTGGCTAACAAATTCTATCTTCAAGTGTTTGTCCTCATGCTGTGATCCCCTCTCCTGTTAAGCATGAATTGGTGCATCAGTCATAGCTGACATCAACTGCATTTTGATTATAAAGATGTCCAAGATCTACCTCAAATTATACTCAGACAAGCCTACCTACATATGCCAGATTGTAGTGGATTAGGTTGAATGAGGTTTAACAGGCTGCGACAGGGTTTGCCACCACCAAGCTCTAATCTTTAGATACAACATGCATCAAACAAGCTTTCAAATGATGGTGGCACTATAAAATGGTAGATTTGTAGTCAAAGGTGAAGCAAAAGTGAGCAACTGGAAGGATGAATCAGTATCACAGTCGAAAGTAAAGGTAAAGAGACCATAGCAAATCTCTCGACTTAAAGAGCTACCATCACTGCCTGCACCTCTGGATTCTTTAATGAGCACGACAATGATTGTAGTCTGAGAAATGATCTCAGGCAGAGTAACCGATTGACAGAACTGTGTGGCAGGAGTAAGATCAGTAACCTGCTGGAAGCCATTGATGGATGAACTCAAAGAAGAATTGATGCTTGTTTCCAGGGTAATGAGTTCTGCTGTAAACTACAGTACAATAATTTATGGACAGTTAATTATCCTGGCAGAGGACCAACTCCAGCTTTTAATGATACTTGTGCCCCACAAGGGAGCTCTTTACTCAGTTGGATGGTCCATCATGGAGCTAATATCAACCCTGTCAGTCTCTTGATTCTATTCTATTCACTGATATAGTGCAATAGATTTACTAAGAGACACAGTAGGAAATATTTTATATAACTGTATTAAAATCTTAACATTTTTTACTTCAATCTAATCTAAAACCTTAAACAAAGTGTTTAAATTAGTATGGAAGGGAGACATCTCACAACCCACAGACACTATCTCAAGTGTAAGGACTAAGAATCACTGCCCAAGGAAAGAGCTCACTGTCATGGTCCAACCTGTGGCAGGTGTTGCATCTTCTTCTTGCTTGCATCCATCAAAAAGTTCATTACCCAATGGCTACCACAATTGTGGGGATAATTAAATTGCATCACAGAAAGGAGTCCTCTCACAGTAACACTGAGAGAAAGGACATGCTCAGTACCTTTTTACTTAGTGATGAAGTAACTTCATACATGGAACTCTAATAGAATCAATCCTCCTTGTGCTGTCTAATTGGATCAGAAGTGTCAACCCTTGATGTGAAAAAAATCATTTAGGGTTTTCAGGAGCTTCTTGCAATGGCATCAAAGTTGCCTGGAACAGCTTTAGTTTTTCTAGTCCTAGCTTCTAGGGTTTGCCTCCTTGTCTGACA
Organism: Musa acuminata AAA Group; assembly: GCF_036884655.1. NCBI lineage: Eukaryota > Viridiplantae > Streptophyta > Magnoliopsida > Zingiberales > Musaceae > Musa > Musa acuminata. The sequence goes on along the minus strand of NC_088332.1, from coordinate 13,062,172 downwards.
TTAGCCTCTTGGTTCTGCTCTTCCCTATGCTACCACCATTGCAAACCCCAGTTGAAGCTTTAGTTTAGGCTCTGACTCTGACACATTCTACTTCTCCATGAGTTCCTTCCTAAGACCAGAGAGCAAGCCAATGTGGTTTGGCTTTACATATGTGATCTTATCTGCCACAGAGATCACTTTGCCCAAGGACACCATATGACAACCACTATTCTTTTGATCCAAGAAAATTCTCTGGATTCTGAGAGGGGTGGGCTTGTTTGAATTCCAATAATTGCCCCAAGCAAATGTGTCTCCTATTGCAGCACATGATTGGTACAACAATTTGTATTGTAAAAGCAGTGGTTGCTGAACCACTTTCTTCTTCCTATCACATTCCTAAATCATCAGGCAATTTCTTCCACTGCTTGCCCTGAGTTGAATGAAGAATGAGGAGGAAGAGGCAATGTAATGTGCAAATGTCTTAGCAATGCCACATGGGTGATGAAGGCTGCTGAGCTATTGATCTTTCAGAATGCCAACTTGCTCTCTGACATATCCTGTGGATTTGATGTGGCTTTTCATGTATGGCTCATCTACTCTTTAGATCAAATGTCATAATTCGATTCATCTGTTTAATCTATATTTATAATTATTTTTTCAATATATTTTTATATGATTTCACTTTTAACTTGTAGATAAATCTAAGTTCATATTTAATAGATAACAACAACTCAATTGTCTTCTTCTCAAGCTTAATCACTGAGGTGCACAGGAAATTAACAAGTGCAACAGCAACTTCTTTGTTCTGGGCAGCTTAAAAAGGGGTGAGACAGAATCCCAAGCTGCCAACATTGAGATGTGGCATTTCCTTCCAAATGACATAAAACAGATGCCATCATCAATCACCTCCTCAAAGCTGTAAAAGCAAAAGAAAGGCGACTCCTTTACCTCTTCGCCATCTCCCCTCCTCTCTTTTGCTTCGCTCCCACCTTCAAACACCCTTCTCTTCAGCATCTTCCCACTTGGGCAAGGGAATCCAACAGCCCTTTCTCCTCTGCAATTCCCAAAGATCTGCAATCTTGGTCCATCGTTGATCCTTTGTTCTTCACTTCCTGTGACTCCTTTCGTTTGAAAGCTTCTTCCTTTTCTCCTCTCTACTCCTGAAAGCTGGAAGCTTTGCTCCGGTCTTCTCTTTTCCTGCTCATCCCTCCCAAAATTTTGATTTTTCTTCCCACTTCTTTGGTAGTCTTTTTCGCGTGTGAATCTGAGTCTTCTCCTTTGAGGATTGGATTTCTTTCTGCCCCTTGTTTCTGTACTTGGATTCGTGGTTGTTGTTGCAAAGCGAAGATGTTCTACCGACTGCTGATGCTTCAGTTTCTGATCGGTTTTACTGGATCCTGACACTTGGAGCTCCATACCAGAGTCTGATCTTCTCCAAGATTTGATCTTTTTCCTTGGACTTGGATTTAGACTCCATGGGAGGTTGCCATGGAAAGCCACTACAAATCCCGGAATCCCAGGAAGAGGGCGAGCCAGTCCCCAACACCGAGGAGCCTACAACCGTTCCAGGCACCCCGCGGCAACCCAAGTTCCCCTTCTGCAGCCCAAGCCCCCTTCCGGGCTATTACAAGAACTCGCCGGCCAATTCAAGCGTGACCTCGACGCCACTGCGATTCCTCAAGCGGCCGTTCCCTCCTCCGTCGCCCGCAAAGCACATTAAGGCCCTACTCGCTCGTAGACATGGCTCGGTGAAGCCCAACGAGGCACCGATCCCCGAGGGGAGCGAGGTCGAAGTCGGCTTGGATAAGAACTTCGGTTTCTCGAAGCAGTTGTTCTCAAAATTTGAGCTTGGCGAGGAGATTGGGCGCGGGCATTTTGGTTATACGTGCACCGCAAAGGTGAAGAAGGGTGATATGAAGGGGGAGGAGGTGGCTGTGAAGGTTATTCCAAAGGCAAAGGTTGGTGTTTTATTGCGGTTGATCTGTGCTTACGTTTCTCTATTCATTGTCTGAAACCTTTGGCATGCATCTTTACGTTATCTATGGAATTCAGCATGTAATCTCATTGGCATTCATCCAGTCTCACCAGATACTGTGGGCTCTCTGTGGAATGGGCATTTCTTTTTCTTCTCTACTTATTTTAGGATCTGGATAATTTTTTGTAAGATCCACTGGTTGGGGAAGAAAGTGGTAGTCAGTGTTGTCCTTCCACACACATGAATAATTTCACATGCATTCTCCTGTTCTTCACATTTTCTCCCACTTACTGGACACTGTCTTTGAATGGGGTAAGATGGAAGATGCTTCCACTTTTACAGTGGAACTCACTGTTGTCCTCCCATGTGCATGAATGTTCTTGTACGCTTCTCCTCTTCTACCGCCAAGTATGTTTTTACATGGCTGATACAGGAAAGGTTTTCTCATTTTTGCCACCACTCACTGGACTTTTTCTTTGGAAAGGATCAAGATGTGAAGTATGTGGGAGCAAGCAGCCGAGATCCTCTGTTTCATCATGAATGCTGGCATATAGAAGTTTCGTCAGATGTGATTACTTGGATGCAGCTTAATATTCTTTTCCATGTAGTTAAATCTTCATTCTGTTGATGACAATTTTGTGCTGGTTGTCATCTACCTAAGGCACAGCTAGTTGTTTCTTTGAGCTTGGCCACTGAAGCATATTGTCCTCAACAGTTATCCTCTGTCGCATATTTCACGTAACTTTAACATTCATTTAAATTAGTGGAAAAACACACATTTCCTCTGTCTAGTCACATGTGGAAATACTTTGCAGATGACAACTGCTATTGCCATTGAAGATGTGCGGAGAGAAGTGAGAATATTGAGTTGTCTCACAGGACATAAGAATCTAGTGCAGTTCTATGATTCCTTCGAGGATGAAGATAATGTGTATATCGTGATGGAGTAAGTGTACGCTGCTTTTCATGTTTCTTCGAGGTTCTAGTGCCATATTTGTTCATGGCTTAGAAGGGGCATAGATTCAACTACTGTGTGCGGCTGATTATTTAAAACAACTCGCTCGATGTTTGATCAATTTGAGTCTACTTTCTTTGGAACAGGTTATGCAAAGGTGGTGAATTACTAGAAAGGATTCTCTCGAGGTAAATTATGTATTTAGAATTGTATCTGTCAATTACCTTTCCAAGGATGTTGGTGTTGTAACAACCCCTTTGCTGGGCTTGAATAAGGAGGTTCAATAATAATAATTTTTTAATTTATAGGGGAGGGAAGTATTCAGAAGAAGACGCAAAAGCTGTCATCGTGCAGATTTTGAGTGCTGTATCATTCTGTCACCTTCAAGGAGTTGTTCACCGAGACCTCAAGCCAGAGGTAGTTGCTTTTATAAACTGGAATGCCAGAATTTTTCACGTTAAGAAGTCTTAACTTGAGAAGGGTGTTCTGATGAATCTTTGGTCATTTCTTCATGTTAAGTTTTTATTTTCACCATCTTGGTAACTCAGGTTCCTACTTTGTTGGTTTAGAACTTTCTTTTTACTTCAGAGGGTGAAAAGTCTACTTTGAAGGCCATTGATTTTGGTTTGTCAGACTTCGTCAAGCCAGGTTGGTCATTAAAATATTTTAGTAACTTGATAAAGTTTTCACCTCTAGATATTTCTTTTTTGTTCTAGATCGTAAACTAACAATGTTGACATCACTGGATTTACAGATGAGAGACTGAATGATATTGTTGGAAGTGCATATTATGTTGCTCCTGAAGTTCTTCATAGATCTTATGGAACTGAGGCAGACATGTGGAGTATTGGTGTCATTGCATATATATTACTCTGCGGAAGTCGCCCTTTTTGGGCACGCACGGAATCAGGTATATTTCGAGCTGTTCTGAAAGCAGAACCAACTTTTGATGAGGCTCCATGGCCTTCTTTGTCTTCTCAAGCTAAAGATTTTGTCAAGAAATTGCTGAATAAGGACTATCGTAAGAGAATGACTGCTGCCCAGGCCCTTTGTAAGTTTATTACCTTGGTATAGTTTATTAAAAGGAATAAGCTGGTTAATAACTGTAATCACCTGATCTCAGGTCATCCTTGGCTGCGGAATCCTGAAGTTAAGATTCCTCTTGATATTATTGTCTACAAGCTTGTAAAAGCTTATATATGTTCTTCTTCTCTGAGGAAATCAGCATTGAGGGTATGCGCTATCTTTCAGTTGACAATGAAGAAATTATTGTCTTGTAACTTTTTGGAACATTGAGATTTTTGTACCTTCTCACTCTGCCTTATATCAACTAATGAAACCTTCAAAGAATGAGTTAGGTCATGTGGAGGAAGGATGAGCCCAAGTTTAAATTCAATTTACATACCGTCCAGGCTTTTTGAGATAAGATAATGAAAATATTATTTGGTCTTCAAAGGGTCAAATTGCATCTTAGCAGAAATTTTCAAGGGTTTGAAATATGTCATGATTAGACTCACAAATATACACATGTAACTATTACGGTAGTTTTATGTAATCATGTAATAAGTGCTGTTAGTAATTTTTAGAATTTAAGAGAACATGGCGCACACAGGTAAATGACAAGTACATCGGCTGGGAAACTCAGTAAAATAGTCTAACATTAATACATAGTTTAAGCTCATATATATGTCTAAGCATTTTTAATGCTGATAATAGGATGAATTTAGATTATCAGAAAAATGTAATCGAATACAGTTTAGTATGAAGACTAGTTTGACTTTAGAGTATTCATATGTTCTGGTTTGCTTTTCTGCACCATGCCATCTACCAATTCGAAGAGTATATGCCAGCCACCAAAAAACTTAAAGAAAAAGAAAAGAAAAAAAACCTGCCTTCGTTGTCTATTGATTCTTTCATACGCAACAGGCTCTCGCCAAGACGTTGACAGTAGATCAGCTCTATTGCCTTCGAGAACAATTTGCTTTGTTAGGGCCAAACAAGAGTGGCTACATCTCCCTTCAAAACTTAAAGACGGTTAGTTACTCATATTGAAATAAGCACCAAGTTCCTTAATCATAGATCTTTAAATTTATTTTTATTTTTGCAGGCCTTGTCGAGAAATTCGACAGAAGCAATGAAGGACTCAAAAGTTCTTGATTATGTCAACACGGTATTCCTCTTTGGAACACACTGATTACCTTAACAAAATTCTGTCAGTTAATGTTACAAACTTAGCAATTCATCCTCCATTGGTTCTTTTGGAATTAGGTGAGTTCTCTTCAATACAGAAAACTAGATTTCGAAGAATTTGTTGCCGCAGCCATAAGCGTGCTTCAGATGGAAGCACTGGATACTTGGGAACAGCATGCTCGTCATGGATATGAATTCTTTGAGAAGGATGGGAACAGGCCTATCATGATCGAGGAACTTGCATCGGTACATATCATGTCTATTTGCCTCACATTTTTTATACAGCACATATGTTAAAAAAATCCAATCGATCCTTTAATTACTTGGATTCAAATCCTCATTTAATGGCAGTCATTCTACTTGGCACTCACAAGCGCTAGCTGTTGTCATTCTTTACTACTTTTGCAATGTACCTGATAGCGGCAATCTTTACTATGCATGCACAGGAACTCGGCCTTAGTCCGTCGGTTCCCGTTCACGTTGTCCTCCAGGACTGGATAAAGCATTCTGATGGGAAACTGAGCCTCCTGGGATTTGTTAAACTTCTTCATGGGGTTTCTTCACGCTCAATTCCAAAATCTTAGCAGAACATTCTTCATCAGGCACGGAGAATAAGGCAGCAGTGGCTGATTGCTTAATGAGTCGACTGAAGTAGACCGAAGACAATCTATGCATGCCCCTAATGAGGTTGATCGAGGAGACCAGCCAAACCAAGATCATCATAGCATAGCCATGGTGACACACATGAAAACTTCCTCTGTGTAAGATGCTTCGCGTTTAGCCATATTGATGATTAGTGTTATAATGGTTGTCCAGAAGAATGTACAGATAAGAACAGCATGTGTAGACGAAGGTTGAAGGAAATGGAGGCCTGCTGACCAGCTTGTAATACTTTCTTTTTACTGTCAACAAGGTCTTTGCACGGTTACATGCGTCGCATCGAGAAAGATAGAGGATACTATCTCAGGCATGAGAATGCAGAATTCCTGCAGAATAAGTTGGGAGTTTATACTGTAAGATTAGAGGTACAGACTTAGGTTTGTTGAATCACCTAAAACACATTGGTTGCTGAGTTCATCTCTAAATTTCAAATTATGATTGATAATGCCACCACTTGCCTTATGCTGATGATATTTGTCTTGCAAAATCGAGTGTCCAGCAATAAAAAAAATCTGTATACTGTTTTAGCTTGTAATAAAATATCTTATTGGTAAAATTTGTTGTTCTAGCTTAATAACAATGTCTGACTAAATCTAAGATAAAGAATGATAAAAGCTTTAATGCCAATCCATTTGCAGTTCATGGAATGAATAGGTGGAGTTGCTGATGGAACAAAGAACCTGCAATGTCTTGGTGCATGAAACCTGAAACCCCAGAAACAGATCACAAAAACTTGGCAGAGAGTAGTTCAAAGGACTTGGGGTTTCACCAGCAACTTAAAACTATCAATCAAGATCGTAAAATGCTCGAGTTGGAACGGAAAAAATGAGAAGCTAAATATGTAATTTACATTGAATTCCTTGTGTCCAACAACGATCCATAATCTGCAAGAACAAGCTGCAGATTGCCATCAGGCTCGATCTCATAGCTTTTCAGCTATGTTTGCTACTAATCATCTCTACAACTGATGGATAGTGCAGCAATAATTTTTACGTCCTCCGTCGTGTTTTGGGCATGATGGAGTATGCACAGATGATGCTTGAACCAGGACTTTGATGAAGTCTACTCCAAAGCATCTGCCGGCCAAAGCTGTCTCCACTTGGATATTTCATCCTTGCTTTTGAGTTTTCTTATTCCTCCAAAAAATCCATCTGTTTCATTACCCCCTTCTCTGTGATCCTTCGGGTTGATTGATGCTCGTCTCCACCTCGAACCAGGTGTGTACTGGTTGAATTCTAAGACAACAGTGTCTGGTAAATCACATAACAAATGATTGAACTTTAGCTACTTCAAGATGAATCATAATCACAACCATCAGAGAACCTACAGCGCACTGATAGAGATAAAATAAGCTTAGTGCAGTGCTTAAGGCATATACACATATTCTACCAAGGCTAATAACATTACAAAGGCTAATAGTTTAGCTTTTAATAACATTACAAAGGCTAATAGTTTAGCTTTTAATAACATTACGAAGGCTAATAGTTTGGCAAATTTGAAGTTCATGCACTCGGAAGTTACATGAGGTGGACGGTACTGAAGTCAACCTATCAATATACTACAAGCCAGTTTTCTTATTCCTGCCTCACCTCAGTCACCAAATTTTGTTTTTATTTCAAATGAACTCCTAGAATGTCAAAAAAGTAAAGTGTGGCTGTCGATAGAGAGCTTGTGCTAATCAAAGTTCGCACCAAACCTAAGTACTTCTATCATTGTGAATTTTTTGATGAATAATACAGAAAATTAAGTTTAGGGAATTCACGAATGCCATTATTCACCAAAACCAAAAAAAGACAATCTTATCCATCAACAGTAGATTAAGACCAAGAAAAATCAGGAAGTAATGGCAGAGGAGTCATCACTTGCAAAGATACTTCTGTTTTTTGGATGACTGGAGGAGAATGCAGCAAGAATTTGAATATGAATGTACGATTAAAAATCTCAGACGTGCATATCTCAAAGAAATAACTGCAATGGAAACAATTACTCTGCTGCAAACGTAAGGCAGATTTGGCCCTGCATTGGGCTGCCCTTTTTAGAGTCGATCCTGATAAGGTGTTTGGGAGCAAGCTCCTAAAATGAAATGCTTTGTGCACGAATGATTTAGAACAAGTGCCAATCATCTTATAATTACCAGCTGAAATGAACTTAACCGAGGAGAAATGTATGATAATGCAGGCAGACTTTGTTTCTCTTTTTAATTCATTTATTTTACAATAATGCTTAAGCATGATTTCATAAGGCCAAAACCAATTGACGTAATTGTCAGATATGCTATCATAAAAAAGTAAAGGATGCATGATGCCTGATTGAACTGGAAGATGAAAAGACTTGCATGCTATTCTTGTGTATGTAAGTTAACAAAGGTTGAAGACAGAAGTCATAATTATTCGAGATGCATCAAAGATAAATAAAATCTAAATGAACGTGCGAAAATGATAATTGCTTGCATGCCATCATTTTCTGAAAGAAAAGGCAGCACCAAATGTAAATAAAATCTAAATGGTATCCAAAAAGCAATAGTCAAAGAGCGAATAGATAAGAAAAAAAGATTGATAAGAGTCATATAAAAGAGAACTCCCACAACAACTTGAGCAACTTCAAAGAACAGCTCATAGACCATCCTGATTTGATATACTGAAAGAAAACAAGGGAGAAGCACCCTAAGACTCTTTAGTCTTCCACAATAAAGTTTAATCTACTATTTATAATAACTCCGTTTAAGAAATTTCTGATCCAAGGACGGTGTTCAGTAAAATTCCATAAGATTTAAAGGTTGCGCAAATTATGAACTTCTAGCCAGACCTTTTATCACTAACATCTAGGAAGCAAAAGATCAACCCTGGGATATACAACAGCATAAATTTACTTACCGCTAAGATGACACCAGCAGAAATGCTCATTTCCATCACAAGGTTCCAAGTGACCAACTACTCCATACCACCAGCCTGCAAAACATAATGAGACATTGTTGACTTATTCTCCTAAATATCTGAACTGTATGACACTTCTTACAAATAAGAAATTGAGTCTTTGTATTGAAGTAAAGACAAAATGAAAAACTTAATGTGCTACATTGATTTCATCACAACCAGGAAGGTAGATCAATGCTAAAGCACCCACCATATGGAAACTCCTTGCTCCTCCTCCATTGAATCTCAATATGATCGCCAGGACGTAAATCATCGAGGCAGTCCGAGATATGAAGATCATGAGCAGGAGTCTCAACAGGGGGGGCCCTTAGCCTATCCCACTGCACTCCCTCCTCCACGACTGTAGTTCGCCGTCCATGTGGCGGGTACCTACAAGTGATGATGATAGATATCAAAAGCTATGTACAGGTATTAAATCCAGTTATACACATACATACTACAAGACTGCATAATTTACCTTTCGAAAATTCATGAATGTAAACTTCAGTGATTTCATGCTCATATTTTCAGTTTCAATACTTACCAAAGCTTTAAGTTGTAAGAAACTTTTGTGATTTCATGCTCATATTTTCAGTTTTAGTACTTACCAAGCTTTAATTTGTATGATGCGCTAGCATCTTAACAAAAACATTTTACACAAAGAGCAGAAACTTTGCATTCAATGAGGCCAATCTATGGATACCTTGCATGAAAAGTGTCTGTCTGGCAATCATATCTAACTGCAGCATCGTAGCACGATAACATAAACCCCACATGCCCATGCTGCAGAGAAGCATTGCAAACTCTTAGTAATTTAAGCTAAAAGGAGAAGAGCTATAAACAGTTTTTCTAGGACAGCAAAAGTTGTAAATATTAAGCAGCAAAATATTCAGACAGAACACATGAAGATGGGAGTTTATGACATGAAACATGATCATGTATCTCACATATTAATTAAACAAATAATGATCACTAGCAACTTGACACTATGAATCCACCATCTATATCATAATCTTGCCTAATTTAATGTACAGGCACAAGGAATCAGAACCTAATGCTTGTAAGACATAAAGCATATGCATGCGCAAAGGGATGGAAATTGCACATCAAACTTATTGGTACTGGTGAATTTATACAGATGATTACCTCCCTGTTGTAAACCTGAGCTGGGAACCAGAACTTGCCACTCTCCAGTGACTGGTACCAGGACATAATGGAGTCATCAGGCAGAGGATTCTTGGTCTTGCTACCACCATCAATCCTAGATTTCAGCCAGGAAATATGCCACACACGAGAGAGCACACTGACCACCCACTTCTTGCTGCTGTTGCTGCCGGCGATGCCTGCCGAAGAGTCCTCTCTCGAAGCCAAGTAGAGCTTCCAATCTCTGCGTGCTGCGTCGCCAATCATTCTCTCCCATTTCTCCTTCATGTGCTTCTCCCAGAGGTGATCGCTTCTGCACCTCTCTCTCAAAGAGCTACAAACAGCTGCCATGTTAGACAGCCCGGCCGGTGACAACTTCCCCAGAATGCATTCCAGGGCCAGCTCTGGCAAATCCAAGACCGACATCTCCTCCGCATTCTCCACCCTTTGGCCACATATCTTCCTTGGAGGCGTCGTGACCGACGATAAAGCACCAAACTTTCGAGCACTAATCGGCTTACACTTGTCGAACAAATGCAGCAGAGAGGACAATAACTCCTGCCAGAACAAGACAGAGAGCAGTCTCACCTCACCGGCCCATGGAGGCAGGGGCTGCAACGGAAGAGACTTGGAGAGGAGGAGAAAGAAGGGGAAAGATGACATGATGAAGAAGAAGAAGAGCATCAGAGAGGTGAAGCCGCGAGATCTTCCCGATGGGTGCTCGATTGGGTTCTCCACATGAAGATCAAAGAAAGAAAGACAAACAACTCCCAATTGCTCGAAAGGCAGCGGCTTGACAAAGATTTGAGGCGTATCGGAACGAGGAATGGCTCGGTGCTGACGCGACGAAGCCCACTAGAGCTCCATCGCAGCAACTTTCGGATCAAAGAAGCCCAAAACACAGGTTTGGGAGCGCAAGAATTATGAAACAAACAAGAAAAGGGACGAGGAGATGAGAGGTAATGGAAGAGAGGAGATCGGGTGCAGCCAACACCAGGATTGCAGAGGTGTGAGAAGGACAGAGCTTGAAGAATAAGCTGGGTGATGGGGGTCAGGAAGAGAGGATTGGAAGAGAAGAAGATGGAGCTGAACATAGAAAATGGTGGTGGGGGTGGCCCCTCCTCTCAGTTCATCAGTATCTTCCTCCCAACCTACCAAATCCTCAGCTCCACCAGCGCCAAATCTCTCTCCCTCCCTCTCTTTCTTCCCTTCCCTTCCCTGGGGAATCACAGATTAAAGAAACGGTGAGGAGAGACAGACTGAAAGAAGGATTAATTGACTATTATCTAATCATACATGGGACATCAGCTATAAATGGCTGAGAGCGAGTTTAACCTTTTACTTTTCTTTGGTTATGTCAGGCTGCATTAGAAAATAAGGTAGCCAATCATTATCAAGAAACACATGCGCACCTCTCTCTCTCTCTCTCTCTCTCTTTCAGCCACCAATGGCTTATGTGGTTGGTAGAGATACTAGCTCAAGTCACAACTGGGCACATCACTGATGTGGAAGAGGAAGGACCATGTCTTCTTGTTGCTGGTGGGATGAGTAAAAGTTTCTTGTGCTGATTGGGCATTGGAAGCCTGCAAGGTTCCTCCTGCTGTGTCTCCATCTTACATTTATCAGACATCTTTGATTGAGTCAGATGACATCTACAGCAATGAAGTAAAGTTGGATGGATGATTTAGGACTGATAATGGATGCATGCCATAGTTTAGCCATGACCTCTCTCTTTCTGCTTCATAAATCCTTGATCTACTCTGGTTTGAGCTAGCCTGAAGTTTTATAAATTGATCAAGATAAAACATTACATGGTTTGTGATCATGTAGTTGCCATTTAAGCACTGGACAAAGCATGGATGGATATGACCTTTAGATGAATTACTTTATACACTGAAAGTGACCATCTACTACAGAATAATAATACAGCTTGTCAAAAGATATATTGCTGTAGTGACCAGCAGTACTTTGCACATGCATTTCAGTGAGCTCATACCATATCAAGGAGTCCATTGCATCACTCTCATCATTCTTGTATGTGACTAATGATGCACCAAGCAAAGAACTGACAAGCTTTTCCTATTGTTTTGGTGCTAATAATGTTCAACTGAAGAATTTTTAAATTGAAACAGATGATACTGAAATAACTAATACTGACATGATAATCTCAATGTATGAACATTCATAGGAAAATGCAGATCCAGTCACTACATTAGTCACAATGTTAAAAAAGTAGGCTTAGCAAAAGGAATGTCTCTGGAGGAAGCCATGTGTTTAACATGTAGGTAATCAATGAACAAGTGACTTGGTCAAGTAGTCCTCAAATTTGACCAAAGCTTCAACATGGGGGAAGTAGCAGTCAATTCATGAACAATTTCAAGATTTCTTTGTCACCTTTCTTCCCAGTTAATTGTTTTCTCAACAAGTGTACTTGGTCAGGGTATTGGGATCTTGAGCTGGATTGTCTTTATCCTCAAAATCTTAGGTGCACTAAAGATGGTAGACTAATAGAAAAAGTAAGGCTCAGGAGATGCACAAATTCCCCATCATCATTCTGCTTGGTCTCCTATGGTGGAAACAGTCCAGCATGGAGTCCACAATGGTGAATGGATGACTTCATAAAGAGAGTGGCCATCTTTAAGAATCAAGTAATTTATTAATTGACACAAGCTATTCTAAAGGGATTGCCAAAACCATTATATTTCAGGAGATTGGATTGCCAAGGAACTAGCCTCTGCTAAGGGGAACCAAAGTGGGGCAGGGCCTAATGTTGTGCAAACTTATAATGTTGATAATCTGCAGCAAGATATGAGATTCTGACCAATGTTTGACAAAAGCTTGTGCAGGTTACAAGGTTGGTGGTGTAAGAAAGTACCAGTCTGCTGTGGTTTGGATAGAGTTACAGGAAGATGGTGGAAAGCCAACATGCCAATGGATAGAGTGAGGCTTGGTGCTTGCTAAATGGCATAATTGCATCTGCAAATGCACACTTGAGCATCCACCTTTTGAGAGGAAAGGTTGTGACAGAGGCAAGGAGAACATGCCCTAGTCATGGGAGATATTTGTGGGCCTTCCAAAGATTTTGAAGGGTTTGATAGAGAATCAACTAGCTAGCTTTGGGATTCCTGGCACTTGTCATTTGTTTAAGGTGTCACCTAAGAACTTTTCCTTCTGGAGATGAAGACCAGCAGCACATTGCATCAGCCTGCAATTAGTGGAATCTGATTCATTTGCCTGTGCATCAAAAATGCAAAAGCCTATCTCAGTCAAGCTCCAGGGAACAGTAGGGACTTGCCTTATCAGTGGCAATGGAACTCATTAACCACTCTGTCCTCCTTGTAACCAAGAACTGCTCAAAGAAAAGTTTCCAATGGCATAAGCTTTCAAACTTTGACATTTTTAACTCAAAGCATAAAGTCAAACACAACAAAAAGATGGATCAACTTTGATGGACACAATGATACATGGTTTGCAATAGATGTTAATACACTTGGAGTTTGTCATTACCTTCAATTGTGGTCTTAATTACATATAGATATCATAGAAGATTACATGATAGTATAGTCACCGGTGTTAGAAAACTGGAGAGTAGTGTGTTCAGTGAGTTGCCTATTTGTATAAGATTATTATGGTCTTAATTACCTATAGATATCATAGAAAATTACATGATAATATAGTCACTGATGTTAGAACACTGGAGAGCGTGTTCAATGAGTTGCCTATTTGTGTAAGACTACACCAAGCATCGACATCAAGTAATCTACCAATAAATTACCTAACAGTATCTATTTGCTCCTTTCAATGAAAGAACACCAACAAAACCACCCAAAGAAATGGAACACAAGTGCAGCAAATTAAACGATGCAGTCATGCAGGTAGTAAGAAATATCTGAATCATCCTCAGACATCCGTATGAGTTCCTTCCTCATATCAATCTGGAAGAAAGTGACAATTTTGGGTCTCAAGGAATAAGACGTTCGATTGTGAGTGCAATGAATGAGTTGCCTACTAATTTACCAAGTTAAACACAGGAAACAAGGAGGACCTGGACAGGAGGCGAGGGCGAGAGAGATCGCAGGGGAACGAGGAGGAAGGAAACGAGGTGGTGGGCGAGAAGAACACATAGATGGAGAAGCGGAGGATCGGAGCCTTCAGCTGTTCGATGTAATGCTTCACCCACCCACCCACCGTTTCCGTTTTGCGCTCTCGTCTTATGCACGTTGGTACAACGCACAGTGTGAGAACCAAAATCCAGCTAGAGTCAACGGTGAACCGGAGGTCGAAGTCAACGTTGCCGAAGTAGTGTGTTCTAATCACTTGTCAACGAGACTCCAATTACGTTTCACTTTTGTTTCCCACTTCTTGGAGATTTTTTGGCAAAGGATAAACGTTGTTGACGAGATATCATCCTAAGATCCTAAAGTAATCTAAAATAGCTAACATCTTCAATTGTATCTGCCAAAAGATTTTGCTTGCTCCAAGAAGCACATCACGATTTTGACTTTTACAGAAGGTTGAAAATAGAAAGATCAACATGCAATTCATATCTCCAACCTTTTCAAAAGGTGTGACAAGCTATTGTCGTAGACAAACCATACAAATTTAAAGTTATGATTGATATAAATTGAAGCTGAGCTTCCCATTATAAGATCCATTTACAGTTCAGATAAATGAGATTACTGAAACATTCTTTTTTTTTTTTCTTTCTGTGAGTTCCATTATATAACATGACTTTGCCTGACAAAAGTGAGGTGGAAAAAAACCAGCACTTTTGGGCTATATCTGCAATTATGGTTGGTTACTTCCTTGGTTTCGCCATCTCAATCAATATTTCTCCATGGATTCCATGAATAGCTTCCGTTAGGTAGATTTTGGATGTTCCATTTCATGATTGCCTGCTTCCCTTCTGGATGTGCTTTCAAACACTTTACCCACAATGCCAAGACATGGAGGATATCAGTACCATGTTCTCTCATCAGCATTCATCCCCCTTCCCTTTTGTGTCAAATGAATACATCCCTTCTCTTCTTTGGGTTGGGTTCAGGGTTCCCCTTTCGCATCATCGCCACGAACTCATCGTAGTTGATTCTTCCATCCTGTGTATAACAAGTGAAATGTATTAGTCTCTTCCACCGTGAAACAGCTATCGCAAAAGCCACTTGGTTGTTGCCATGTCAGGTCTGCAGTAATACTTACATTGTCGGCATCAGCTTCAGTGATGATATCCTTAATTTCCTGCCCGTCATACATTCCCTTCTCTTTGAGAGCTTGTTCAAGTTCCTCCCTTGTGATGTAACTGAAGTGAAAGCAGAAGAAAGCAATTACAAAAGTTCAATACAAACTGCTATGTCGGCTAAAAGATTATTTCGTTATCAACAACTTGTGTTTGCCTCCAGGCTTGTTCGAATTACCCGCTATTATCTTTATCGAAGTACTGGAATGCCTTGTAGAGGTGCTCCTCTCTATCCATCCTGTTCATGTGCACTGTGGCTGTAATAAATTCATCATAGTCAATAGTTCCATTGCCATCTGCATCAGCCTATGTCAATGCAACATCATTATTCACAAAAGTAAAAGAGAAGAGAGAAAACATTAGATTCCTTCCTCGTGGATGCACTTTTGGCCAATAAGATAACAAATATATTTGCCGCTTACTGCTTCCAGTAACTGTTTGACTTCGTCTTCAGATAATTTTGTTCCTTGCTTCGTAAGACCTTCTTTCAACTCTTCGACAGTGATGGTTCCACTATTGTCCGAGTCCATGTTCTTGAACATCTCTTTTAACCCTTTGATCTCTTCCTCTGATAAGCACCCTGCTATTATCTATACATCACAAAGGAAACGAGTAGGAGTACATGAAAAGGGTACAAATACTTGATTATGAATACCTAGCAATTTGCCTTCTAAATGTCCTATACTCTTCATACTTCTAGGAGACTGTTTAAGTTTACTAAGCCTGTTATGCCTTGGCACATCAGAAAGCAAAATTTGTTGCGACATTTGAACTAAGGTTCGAAACAAAGAGATACCCTTTAGGATATCATGATAAAAGAATTTGAATTCACCATCAGATCCAAGTTTAAATTGTCATGGCTATTAGGTCACTCATTGTACCATGATTTATTCAGTTTGATATGGTGCAACAACAAAATTAGTCTTCAGCATTAAAAAATTTCCATCATCAAAGGGTCCTAGCAATGAAATTTCTTCTATCACCAAAGGCTACTTTTAGAGATGGAAGTGGTGTTTCCAGTCAAGGTTATGTTTTAGCAACATGAAACATATTCTACAGCTATATCTTGATGAAGTGGGAAGAAAAATAGTCATCCCGGTACTTTCTGTGGCTATAAACTTGCTCCCTGAAATAGTAATCATCTAGTCAGTATTATGTGCATGCAAAGCAAGGAACTACCTTCAGAGCAGCTTTCTTGAACTGGTTCATTGCTCTAAAATGCTTAAGCCTGTTGAAAACAGCACTGTCAAGTGGTGTATCAGGTGCTTCTCCATCTTCTTTGATCCAAGGATGGTCTGCAATGCAACATTCACATAGTCAAAAGATTCATACCTGCAAACAAATATGAACTATTATAATACATTAAAAAGGAAGACGTTGTGCCCCTTCTAGCCCATCATTACTGTCACATTGGGAGAATCTCATCTAATTAGGATATAGAATCAAAAGGAAAATGTCCAACTGAAAATGAATATGTTTCAAAAGTCAGATTTTTCAGGCAACTAAGATGTTCACTATTTGCACAGGGAAGATGCTAATAAGGCATTGTAAATCACAAGTTACATGATAAATAACATTGACGAGGTAAAAGGTTTACCCTCAAGAATAAAAGAGGTAAAAACCAAAAAATAAGCAGAGTATGCTTGGGTACTTTTATAACATGCAAACCTAACACAGAATGCATAAAGATTTAAGTGAAATAACCTTTTAAGTCAAAACTTCAGTGTTGTTGGAAACAACATAATATTGTTCTATAATTATGGTTGCAAAGTGACACACTTCACATGCCACAACTGACATATGTCAATAACAAGTGGGAAGAAAAAATAATTTGTATTTTCAAATTTCAATGATCATGCCTTAAGCTTCATGTAAAACCAATAATTTAGAAAAGCAATGTTTCGATATAAATAAAGAAGTTATATTACTAAGAACTTGGAATGCTGTTAGCCTCTCTGTGGGATCCAAATTTAGCATCTTTCTCACTAGATCCTTGGCACCAGGTGAGATATTGGGCCATGGATCACTTGTGAAATCAATCTGTCCTCGTAGAATAGCTTCAAAGATCCCATGTTCTGATTCTGTAAGAAGGAAAACTGTGAGAAATATTATCCTTTTTCATAATGTTTCATAAGATGAACAAAGTAATATTACCAGCCCAAAAGGGGGGCCCGCCACATAGAAGAATATATAGCATAACCCCAGTGCTCCAAATGTCTGCTTCTGGTCCATATTTCTTTTTGAGGACTTCAGGTGCAATGTAATATGCGCTGCCAACAATATCTTTGAACACTTCACCTGTTCGTGAGAGAGACTTTCAGATGCAAACATATGATTCCGCAATTAGGACAAGCTTAAATAACAACATAAACAAAATACTGAAGTTGTAGCCTTCAGATGAAGAAATACTGTTACAGAGATCAGACAAGCGTCTTGCAGAGTATAATTCTAAAGATACTTGAGAACCATTATAAGCAACACCCAGCATACATCTTTTCTGCTTATAATATGAATGCCTCAACTTTGTAGGACTTTGTTGACCTAAAGTTATTACCTAGCATAGATATTAGTGCCTTCAAAAGGTCATCACTAAAATTTAAAAAAAATTGGGGGCTTATTTTGCTTAGTTATTCAGGTCAACAGCATAAGCAGCATATGGTGATTAATCTTTTTCTAACAAAGCAACACATGGTATGATAAATTGGAGTTTACAGAAAACAGCATTGCAGAATTTATTGAAAATATTCCAATATCAGGATAAGTCACTCATCTTTACTTGAGGAAGGAACTGATGCTACATGCATGCACGAATTTTGCCCATCTGAATTCCTACAGCATACCAGTAAATGTGACTGCCTAGAAGAGCCAGATCAACCGATGCATAATAAGTCGTTACTGCAATGAATTATAGATATTGCAGACGAGAATGCCAATGATTGTATGCAATCTTGCCAGAATGCAACTCACTGTTCATGCAGTTGTTCAGGCTTGGACACTTTGTTTTAGGAAATCAGGAAATTTGGGATTGCAATTGTTAAGGTTTCTCTTAACAGTGATTGAAGTATGTGAAATGGATCAAACTCAAAGCAAGGGAAGCAAGTAGTTTCTAACATAGAAGTCAATACACATTTGCTTGTAGGCCCGAGTATTAGAATGATAAGTTTTCGGAGTTCAAGCTAACTGATTTATGATCGACTGTCAGGTCGCTTGTGGAGAATGTTTAAAAAGCTAGATTTAATTGTGACGGTCTCAGAAGAATTGTTGCAAACAATTGGAAGGCAAGAGCATTAGGTATACAGCATAAGAAAATTTTAAACAATTTTTTTTGCTTCTAAATTTAAATGAGTTGAATGGATGTTTTGAGAAAAAGCAAGGCATCCCTGGCCCTGTTTTCTTTCGGTTCATTACTTGATATTTAGTTTCCTCTATGATTAACCATGGATATTGTGATCTTTGATGGCGTTGCAGCGGATGTCTAGAGAAAAAATAGGATGAAATGAGAGAAAAGAGAGGAAAAGAGATATGCATGAGAAACACCACCGGACCTTCCTTGAAGAAGACGGAGAGTCCAAAGTCCGTAGCCTTGAGCGGCGCATCCTCGTCCTCGTTCAACAACAGAAAGTTCTCTGGCTTGAGGTCTCTATGAATCACCCCCAGGGAATGGCACGTGTGGACTACCTGCACGATCGTCCGCAGCAGCGCCGCCGCCGCCCGCTCCGTGTAGTGTCCCCTCGTGATGATCCGGTCAAATAGCTCCCCTCCGGCGCACAGCTCCATGACTAGGTGCACCGA